>NC_141057.1:23144066-25544066 GCF_041138505.1 Cibotium barometz | reverse complement strand
GTATATCATTGAACCCTGTATGATCCAAAAAGACAGATTCAATTTCCCTCTCCAAATCATCATCATAAACAGGCTTCCAAGCTCGAGATTGTTGCTCACAAATGTGGTTGCAAGGTAACCCTGACACTGATGACATAGCATCACCCTGTTTATTGTTGGAACACCCTGTTAGCATTCCAGAATAACCCAAATCCAAAGAACCTTGGCAACCAGCTTCAGAAGCAACATCACTGTTGGAATCACCCATATCACTCACCCCCTCTAAATCAATCACACATACTTGTGGCCCGTCTGCATATTCATGTACATCATCCTGCTTATAAGCATCATAACCAGATAAGAATGCAGTAATGATAGCATCTTCTTCTTGTCTTAGATCTTCAAACTCTGCAATCATGCTTTCAGCAAGAAGCATTGGTTCCTGCTGTTCTTCACACATATGATACGACACCTGAGGAATACCCTTCAAATGAGCACTTTCGTCATGAGAATCCTCAAGTTTACACAGCTTACATGCTTCACAGCCCAAGAGGAAACTATTAGTGATGTCCTCTTCCCCGTGTATTGGGTCTGGAGCACCTGTCCTGAAGCTCTCTGAATCAAGTGTCTCCTCAAGCATAGGCATACACACATCATTTGGTATGATCATAGGACCCTATATGTCTGCACCCTCAAACAAGGAAGACAGATTATACTTGCAGAGTTCACCCATTGCATCTTTATGAGGCTATAGCAAAGCATCCCTTTTTGCATTGTGAAGGCCTTGTTGCTCACTAATGGCTTTTTGCAGTCCCAATTTAGCATAAACAGCCTCCACAATCTCTGTATCAACCTTGAATAGCAATTGATTGTCTTCCATAAGACATGCATCGACAATCGCTTCTAAATTGGCTCGAATTGTTGCTGGAACACTATCACAGCTCACATTATACCTGGAACTCGCATAAATAAGTGCATCTGCAAAATCACTCCATCGTTTGGAGTGATACTCTGCTAGTTCCAGCACTTCATCTTTTAAATCAGGACTTACAAGGTATGCAAAAGATGCAATCATCATGTTTTCTGGAACCCCTTGATTCTTCATCTCTGTCTCATAACACCTTAGATAGCTTTCTGGATCGTAACCATCAAATATATTGACCCTGTCATATACCAATTGCACCGCAATTTCCACCGCTTCTTCCTGAATTCGCTTTTCTTCTTCAATCTTCCTGAACCGCTCTTCAAGCTCTTTCATCTTTGCATATAAATGCTCCATTTTGCTAGCCATCTCTACATACTCTCACCCCAGTGGTTTCACGTCGGGTTCACCAAAGCTGTCGTGACGTGTGCGGTCTAGCCGGGAACACACTGGGTGTCTGGCTGTGAGAGTAGTGGTTGAACTTCAAGGGGCATCACCAGCAAAAGCTAGAACCATCATAAATTTAAGACTCAGCCATACATGGGTAGTCAAAGCAAACGAAAGCCTCATGATCCAAGCCAAAAACTGGCTTTAACATAGCTTGATTCATAAAGCTCAACACATCAAACCCAGAAAAACATCTCATAGGTATATACATCCAAGATTCACGGCCAGCATTGGCACCATAGTTCATATCAAAGACAAGGCTGACATCATCATAACATGTCATAAACATAGGACCTCAACTTTATGAACCATCACATCATATTCACAATACTGAGCCTTCAAGGCTTATGCATTCACTTTGCATTCCCTCTGATCATAGACACATCAACAATATTTGCCACATGGAGGACCCGCATCAACCTCACAACTTTGCACCACTGTGGCTTTGACATCTGCATATAAGAACATTCCAATAATTCTAATGTACTCCTTCAAGCTAGGGATAAGGAAGCCTGTACAGTCAAAGGAACAAGGAGAAGAACGACCATTTCAACTCTGCATTCGGGCAGACCAAAGCACAGAAAAGAAGAGTGATTTTGTTGCCAAATAGCTCGGACTCCGGCATGTAATTTCCATCCTTTCCCAATATCTGCAGATCACTCGGTCCGCATCAACCTCAGCACGCCTTTGTACTTCGCGCTGCAGACGACGACCACTTTATTCTCCACAGCGGCCCCCCAGAGAGTCTCCCAGCTCTTTGTTCTTCCCAGCTCTTTGTTCTTCTGCAGTGCCTGTGGCTGCAGCTCGCCACTCAAACACCAGACACGGGGCTCTCTCCCTGTTGCGCCAGTGACTGCCCCAAGCGACTCTCTCTACAGTCCTTCAGAGCAGAATCGTGCAAAATGAGCTCCCTTCTACAGCGCCAGCCCATCAGCCACACCGCAGCAAAGCTGCTCCTTCCTCTCTTTAACCTTTGCGCTCCCCGCTTCTTTACATGCCAGTCACCCTCTTTCTTCGCTTCCTCTCTACCTGCGTGCTACAGGGGGCTGGCAGCTCTGCTCTTCTCTTCGTCTGCACCAACCACCGCCTACACGACCCCAGTGCACCTCTCGTGCCTTCACACAGTCGCCAGTCCTCACAACGGTGGCCTATCCACGTTTGTACTCTGTCGCCTCCTATCCACACCTACGCACCCAAGGCCTCTGGCCCCCGACGGCTGCCTCTCTCTCCTCTTTTTTCTTCCTGCAGAATCCCCCCCCCCACCAACCTTCTGGAGGCCTTCACCCTTCGAGATGTCTGTGCTGGCCGCCTCCAGAACCTCCACGTCCCCCCTTGCCACTTAATATTATATATATATATATATATTATTTTGCCTAAGATGGCCACCTTATTCTCCTTTTCACACCATGTCAAGGCATATTGGCCTCATCATCTTTAATTGCCCATGCCTCATGCCTTCGAATACTGACTCACGAGTGCCCATTGTATTTGGACGCGCCCACAAATTCAGACGACGGAGCAGCTGAAACCATCCCCAGCTGACCTCTCACCGGACAGGCTTGTAACAAGTTCAAAATAAAAGCCATCTACCCTGTACACCTGGCAACGCCCTCAAAAGCAAAACCTTCACACACGCCATACATCCCATATGTACACAGGAACTTAATCCCATGCATCTGGATTTGCATTTAATAGCCTCACATGCATGGTTTCACACCATAGACGTGCTGTGGCACGACAACGCTCTCCACATCTGCATCACAAGCCATCTTCACTTCATCAGAAGTATGTACCCCATCCTCCTCCCTTGCAGAATCTAGCAAAAAATCATACTCTAGGCATCCTGTATCCAGCTCCTTTTCCTTCTCATCATCAGCCAATCCCAAGGCATCATCCCCTTTGCTTCCCTGTGCATACATATCATCCAAGTCCAAATGCAAATGATCTTCAATAGAACCTTTCAAATCACTGTCCTGTACAGCTATGACCTCCCTATCCAGAGAAGAATCCACTGGCAACTTCTCATCTGTACTTTGCTCCTTCACCTGCTTTTCATCCACCTTCTTTTCATCCACCTGCACATGCTTAAAAAACTTTGGGAAAAAATCAGAAGGCACATAAAACATCCCCCTTTGCACCTGTATCAGCCTTTGAGGTTCCTGTCTAATCAGACTTTGCATAGGACTCTTATCCACCTCAACCAAATTTACCTGCATATCCCTTGCAAAGCAGACACAACACCTTCATACGGATAAATACCCATCTCCATCTACTTCATACGGATAAATACCCATCTTCATCTACTTCAAAATCTTGCCTTCCTTTTCCCTAGCAACCCTAACTGCATCATCAAATGACCTGGGATTCTTTAACTCAACCCTGACCCTCAAATGAGGTAGCAGACCATCAATAAACAAGCTCTTCTTTAGAAACATAGGAGGAACTTCCTACTTTAATGTCATACACCACTTATCCCACAAACATATAAATACCTTCACAAAATCATCCAGTGATTGCCCACGAACCTGCTTCAAGATGCTCAGCTCCTGCCAAAGCACACTAGGATCCTCCGCTTGCTGAAAACGCCCCAAAAGGCCTTCCTTCAATCTCTCCAAGGTCAAAACACCAGCATCCTGTGCTTCAAAATCCTTAAGCCAGCTTCGGGCATCTCCCTTCAAGAAAATCCTTATTAACTTCAGAACCTGCTCTTCATCTGTCACGTGGTTGCTAATGCATGCCAACTCCATCTGCTCCAAAAAGTCACACACATCTTCACCCTCCCTGCCATGAAACTCCGGATAGGACCACATCATGACAACCTGTAACAATCCCTGAACTCTCCTCAGTGGAATACATGCCCTTCTTGGCAAAGAACAATGCCAGAGCAACTCCTCAGTGGGGGCACCAGAAGGATGTGAGGTGAAAAAAAGAAAGAAAACCAGGCCTCTACAGCTCTTCCACCTCGCAAACTTGGAATAACACACACGAACGGGGGCACCACCAACCACCGGCTGGAACACTCCTCACTCTTCACCACCCAGACAGACAGCACCAAACAGGGGCACCATAGACAAAGATAAACACCCAGCAATATATTTCCAGAAAACACTTCATACAAGCTTCTCCCGACACAGAAGCCTTACTCACACAACTCACAAACACTTACTCAGACCTGTCAGCCGAGGATACACCACATCCCCAATCACCACAAACCTCTCGCCTGCCTGCTGTACCAATCACACCAGAATGAACCCGGCCACTCACTCTAGAAGGCGCCCACACCAGCTACCTATCAACTCTCTGCAGCCCATCTACTCTGCATGTGTCGTCAGCAGCAGCTCGACCATCATCTCTCTCACAAACACTTACTCAGACCTGTCAGCCGAGGATACACCACATCCCCAATCACCACAAACCTCTCGCCTGCCTGCTGTACCAATCACACCAGAATGAACCCGGCCACTCACTCTAGAAGGTGCCCACACCAGCTACCTGTCAACTCTCTGCAGCCCATCTACTCTGCATGTGTCGTCAGCAGAGCAGCTCGACCATCATCTCTCTCTCTCTCTCTGCTGATCCTCTATCAGCTCGCAACAAACCCACTTTCTCTTGCAGCTTATCTGCCCTGCTACCGGCCCACCACCAAGCAGCAACACTGTCCCCTCTGTGCTTCACTCGGCACCCTGCTCTGTCCACAACCCTGTCTTCAGCACCTACCTGTGCTTTTGCATCCGGTTTCACCCATGCGGCCCTCTCTGCCTCTGCGTTGAAACCCTCTTCACTTACGCGGCCCACACCAGCCCTCGTAGATCACCTGTCCACAACCACACTTCCAGCTCATTCTCATCACCTCCAAGGCCTCCCAGTAGCTCTACGCCAGGCCACCCACTTACATGTCCTCTCTACTGTCGCCTAGCCCCTTAGTGCTCGCCAGCAGCCATACACAAAAGCCTCCTGTCCTCTGGCAGCTCTCCCCGTGTCAGTCAGCTGCACTACCCACTTCTCTTCTACGCATCCAATTGCTGTTCTGCCCACAGTTGCCTTTGCTACCACACAGACGACGCCCTCTGCAAACAACTCACGTACCCAGCCGCTGCAGCACCTCCTAGCCTGCTAAATCCAGGGCTCTAGTCACCAGCCGCGACGGCTCTCCACACTACCTCTTCTCTTGCGCTGGCAGCCACGCCATCCTCTGCAATTGTGAGCTCTCCAAGACCTAACACCTTCACCAGCCCACGCTCAGCTTCTCTGCGCACTCACTACAGTCACCTAGACGCCACCTTTCCCCTTCATCTATGCGCCACCACAGACGCTAACCAGCCTTGCCTTCTCCTCTCGCACCTGCAAGCAGTTGTGCTGCTTTTTGACGTGCCAGCCGCCAGCCGCACCTTTCTCTGTCAGCAGCTACGCTGCTCTTCACACGGGAGGTCTCCAGCTGCTACACGACGACCACACACCCCAGCCTGCTCTGCAACACCTGCAGTTGCGCCCAAGAGAGCCTCTTTTGCTCTGTCTTCCAGCCGCGCCCGAGAGCAGACCAAACAAGGCGACTTTTTATTTTCTGTCTTCGCCAGCTTTCTGCCAACTTCCAGAAGGTGCGCTGGCAGCCACTCTTTCCTCCACGTAGCTTTTCAATAATTAGCTATATTGATTATTTTATTATTATTTTTTTGTAAGGCCTAATGGATGGCCACCCTCACTCTCTTCACACCAATGCTAATGGTTGCATACAGTGTTTCAAATGCAACTTAGTGCCCGCGGCCCTTGGACGCATACACATTTCAAGGCAACATTAATCCCCCATGCTTCCACATCTTCAAACACAACGAGGTGCCCATTGCCTGCAACAAGCCCAAGACAAATCCGTCCACCCTGTACACCTGGCAATGCCCTCCAAATCAAACTCTCCACACAAGCCATGCACACGTATGTACACAAGCCATAAAAACCACTCAGAAAAACGCCTGACACTCATCATCAATAGAAGTATCATTTTCACCACCACGATTATGAAGAGTATCATCAATAGAAGTATCATATTCACCACCACGATTATGAAGAGAATCCAAGAACTGCATAATCGTTGCATCATCATCTCACAAAAAAAAAGAGCATCATGACAATGGTCATCATCAATAAGATATCATATTCACTAGTGATTATATCAAGAGAAGCTAAGAATTTCATAATCATCATGACAAAAAGAATCATCATAAGTAAGCACGTCATCCATGCACAATGCATGGTCCAGAAGAACACCATCAGTATGATTAATATCATGAGAACCTAAAGAACCATCAAATAAGATCACACCAATGTGATCACCACCATCATGCATAGTAGGCTCACAACAACAAATGGAACCTCCAAATCTTGATCACAAGTAACTAGAACATCTACAAGACTCGTATATCTGCATCAATGCTAGCCAAAACTAGCTTCTTGAGATCATCATCAAGAAGCTTAATGAAATCTTCTACGGCATCATAACACTTCTCACTATACATGATCTCCTCATGTGTAAAAGCATCATTGTAAATATGAGAAGAAACATGGATATCATCAACCACATCTAAAATACATCATGTGATGAAGTAGACTCAATCACATATGAGTCACACATAGCCTACTCCTCTCCATGTAAATAATGTCACAAAGAGCTCTCCCACAAAAGACATGTATGCTACCACAGTTTTGCACATCCATAAATTGGTTAAATTGAAACATGGATATGCCCTCCAATATGGACTCATGATACATGTCCTCATGTCCATGTGACATAGCATCATCACTCCCAACATAGGAAGTAAAGCCATGCATGCTCATATCTGGACCATCCGCCAAACCTTGAGAATCAACTATTGCAAAGAGAGAGACATCGGAGAACTCTTCTTCCCTCTTGGTTCTCCCATGCACCCTCCATCGTATCCATACCAACCGTATGGTAAGCAAGGTCAACATCGTTGTCTAACTTTGAGTCACTCCCATAAGTCTCCTCTAGTTCCTCTAGAGCTAATTGCAATATAGCTACCAAGGTCAACATCAATGTCTCAACTTTGAGTCACTCTCGTAAGTCTCCTCTAGTTCCTCTATAGCTAACTCCAATATAGCTATCCTCTTAAAATAGCTAGAATATAATTTGTGTCCACCCCCCTCATAATAGTCATAGGCATCATCTAGGGTATCTCAAAAACCCACCAATTTCTCTCTAGCTTTCTCCAATTTCTTGGATGATGAGGGTCTCTTTAGGGATTTGATAATGCTAATAAATCCACCATGCAAAAAATACTCACACTTGTCACCCTTTCAACAAGGCTCACACAAATATGAGCACACTTTTGTTTTATGATCCCTCTCTAAGAAAATGACACACCTCCTCTTCTTCTTCTTTCCCATCACACAAGACATTGAGATGCAAGGCTGTCACATCAATGCACCATGCTAACAAAAGACCAAGCATGCACATGACAAGGAGTGCTTGGCGCTATGCCAAGATCAATGCCATGCGCAGATATCCAAAAATTAAAATGATGTAGCATATACACATCACTCCCATCTCTCCTCCCTTTAAAAAATTTAGCACTTGTCTATCTCCAACACATTAACCAAATAACCCTCTCTTTTTCATGTAAACTTTAGAAATTAAAGTATAAATTGGTGCATATTTTCCTTTGCCACATCATGTAGCAGTGTTTGGCTTAGCCGGTCATGCAGCGATGCTCATCTACCAGCATCTTCAAGTCCAGTTGGCCTTACGAGTGTGTCATTACCTCAATAGTTATATCGATCGTATCCCTCAAGTACCCAAAGTTTCATGGTAAAAGGAAGAAGGATTTAAGTACACGTCACAAATTTTGAAAACATCTGGCCTAGAAAATGGCATGTGTTAGCTACCCTTTAAGTTATATTTTCACATTAATGAACCATGGGAGATGTAATAAGACATACAGTATACATGTGCAAGGAACTCATATTGTAATAGAATATAACTACAGTTCTATAGTAATATAAACTATTTCTAGAATCAAACAACTATATCTTGGTTTTACAGTTCTACGGTAATACAGACTATTTCTAGAATCAAACAACTATATCTTGATGTTCTTTTGTGTAATGAGCTTTATCTTTGTTTTATGTGCAAACCTTAGTATATGTGTTGGCTGACCCCCAACACTTTTGGTGATCTTGTTATTACTTTCATTCTTCATAGTGGGCAATAATGTGGCTGCCCTCCTTATGATACAATGTTTCTATTTTTGGCTAATGGTAGTCATATCCCTGACACCCGCATCAATGCACCCTGATGAGGGAGGCACATGCCCCCTTCCATGCCTCCATGCATGTTTCCTATCTCCACTTTGCAAATCCCCAAGGTCACGTGGGGTGTGAGGATGTAAACAATTCTACCAGTCTCACCACTCACTAATAACTATAAAGAAAAGGAAGAGGAGGAGATGAAGAGGGAGTTGGGGTTCTCTCTAGGAAGTATACATGATCCCTACCTAGAATTACAAGCCTTTTGTTCACTGTCACTATCTGCTGAGCTATTTGACTACCTTTCACTACATAAATCTTCAAGTCAGCCACACTCACCTCACACCATAATACTCCAGCAACTCATTGTAAAAACATAAACAAGATGTGAGCCATGCCAACCATATGTTCATTCGTCTCATGAGATTCTACAATACATGAACTATCATCCTCCTAGCTCAAAGAGGAGATTCTACAATACATAAACTATCATCCTCCCAGCTCAAAGAGCAGATTCTACAATACATAAACTATCATCCTCCTAGCTCAAAGAGGAGATATAAACCACACAATATGCTAGGCCTATCTCTAGGGGTGGAGTCATTCGATAATACACACATTGTGCACTATATAGCTACAACCTCATGGTAATTGCAATTGGTTGGCTCCTTGATGATCATTCAGTTCTTCATGGGCTGGGTTATTAGAATAGGCATAGATTGGGTGATTGCCATCTTTTGAGGGGCAATCAAAGGCTTGCCACCATGATGTACTACCTTTTTGTACTATATGAATATACAGAAACTCAACTATCTCACTCTCTTGTCTCCATCAGTCTTGCTTGTGCTTCGCAGAGCAAGTTGTTCTAGGATGGTGTTTAGGGTTGAAAGAAGACTCCCAGAGCTTCCACATGTAACATCTTTCCAGGTGCGCCAAGAAGGCTTGCTTGTAGAGCAGATCCCTAAACCATCTACGTGCCTAGTGGGCTACCCACAATATTGCATATTAAGGGGTAGGCCTCCAAAGAAGCAAATATCAAACGAGGAGCTAGAGGTCTACTTCTAAAAAAGAGAGGCCAAGGGATGGCAGCCCCAATCAGGGATGATGGAGCGGCTACCATGGAGTCCTCTTGGGGGTTCAAGACTAGAAGATGCCAAGTCTTGCCACATAGAAAATTTCCCAAGTCTTGCCACATAGAGGTCTACTTCTAAAAAAGAGAGGCCAAGGGATGGCAGCCCCAATCAGGGATGATGGAGCGGCTACCATGGAGTCCTCTTGGGGGTTCAAGACTAGAAGATGCCAAGTCTTGCCACATAGAAAATTTCCCAAAATCTAAAAGCACCTATTGGGGAAGAGGGCAAGGAGGAGGGGAAGCAGATGGGAGTGTGGCTTCAAGATGTCTACATATTTTTGGGATTCCAAGGCCTTGAATCCCCCTCTAATGCATGTACTCTATCAATGAGACCAACTCATAAGGTGTAATGATGTCCCAACCATCTCCATGGGTACCCCAATATCTTGTAATCTCTTTATCAGGACCATGTCAAAAGCTTTGCAAAAATCCACAAAGTAATAATAGATCCTCTGTCCATGGGCTTTTCCCTCCTTTATAATAGCCTAGAGTCTAAATATATCCTTTGTCCATGGGCTTTTCCCTCCTTTATAATAGCCTAGAGTCTAAATATATGATCTAAGGTGGTGGAGTGCCCCATCTAAAGCCAACCTATCCTGGTCCTCTAAGCCTTTTCTCCTTAGCCCATCTACTGCTAACTTTATGCTCCAAGATAGATCTATAGATCTTGGCCAAAGTATGGCCAGTCTCATGATGTTCTTCTCACCTAGTGCTCCAAGATGCTATAATCTTGAACAAACCCTATTTGTGTATCATGCACTATCCTAGGAAGAAGGGGCTGCACTTAATCATTGATCACTATAACAAACCCCCCCTTAGTGAGACGCGGCCAAAATGACACATTTTTCCAAACGCGTAGCTTAAGCGATGACAAACATCACTTAAGCGACACATTTTAAATGTCAAAAAATGGCATCACATAGCCTGTCACAATATGGATTGCATAAACAACAAATAATAATGCCTCATATAAGCGATGCTAGCAAACTGCATTACGTCGTGTAAGCGACGTCATTTATAGAGGTCCATCGCACTTACATGACACTCTGGGATTTTTTATTTTTATTTTAACCCAAAAGAGATGGCTCCTATGAATTCACAGGAGCCATCTCCTTTGTCTACATTGCTTCCCTCCACCTGCATCCAGACGTTTGCCAAGCCCATCGCCGATGCCCTTCTCCACCCATCCACACCCCCGGTTGCTTCGTCTATCCAGGTATGTCAATACTAAATATAGACATTCTCTCCTACTATTGGAGTTGAAAATGAGCATCTTGTTCCCATGTTGTCCCCTTGCTTGCATATCCCTCTCCCTTAACACAATGATGACTTCTTACTAGGGTTGATCAAGGCACCTAACTGAAGCTGCACATCCTATTCCCAAGAAGCCACTGAGGTACTCCTTTGAGGACCTAACTTTCATGGGTTAAAAGCTAAGGATTTACCTAATGCATGCTTGAACTTCCTAATGCTTCCTAAATTTGCAATTGTCTTGCTTCAATGCCCTTGTGGTGCAAGTATGATGCCCCTAATGTTGAGGATTCACCTAATCCATGCTTGACCTTCCTAATGCTTGTGTTTACCTTGCTTCAATGCCCTTGTGGTGCAAGTACGATGCCCCTAGGGTGGAGGTTGATCCTCATGCAATGAAGTAGGGTGGGTGCTGTGGCTACTAGTCCTTGTAGGGCTACTAGTCAAGGGTATTTGGGAACATCATTTTTTGATATATGCTTTATGGGACATGCAGTGCTCGTCACGTGGCTACACCAGCTGCTCTGATACCAATGTGACATGGCAGAAGTCTTTGTGCCTTAATCGCAGCCCTTAAGCACCCTATAGGTGTTGGAATGGGCAGCGAAAAATGAGAAACACCTAAGAGAAATGAAACACAGAAGTGTTGAGAGAGAAACATTGTATAAACTCTACTATGTACACTGTATATTGGGTACAAAACTAGTGTGGGGGGATGATGTGCTGTATATACATGTAGGAGCAACCAGTCAGCCAATAGGAACTAGGCTGACAGCCCTTGAATAGGCCCACGATTGGATAATATCGAGTCGGCTAGCAAAAGCCAGGCAGCTAGCCCACCATGAGCACCACCTAGTCGGCCCCATGACTGTGACATGCGAGGGATTGATCATAGTAAAACAATCTTAGGCTTCACTTAGAAACACTTAAGAGAAAGAAAATGGTTTCAACGCAAATGCAATACAGCTATATTAAATGTGATGTTTACAATAAGATCTATGTATAAATCTATCCTAAATGAGTATCCTTCTTAAGAAGAGAGAGATATGATAAATGGTGATGATGACTGATTGTTCCTTTCTCCAATGTTGAGGTCCACCCTTTTGATGTTGGTTTTCCTCTATGTAGGAGGCAAGAGATGAACTGAATGCCAAATGCTAACTATATGCTGACTATGCCTGATTCTCTTGCTCCTTAGGCTGGAAACGGTGAGGAGAAGGAGATAATTGAAATGAATAATTCACTTTTCTATTTATATGGAATGATGCTTCTGGTTGGCCAGGCTTATGCCATCGACCTGCATGTCTGGATCTTCACGACCTCATATAAGCCCCATCGATGTTGTCGATTGGTTTCCCATGCCCCATCTATTTGTCGACTGGTTCATCATGCCCCGACGTGATCTGATGCATGTCCTAAATTTTGTTGATGCCTTGTGTACTGATGTAGGTGCTATAAAAAATAGGGCCATACAATGCTACACACTGTAACTACTATGATCTAAGCTTGTTAACATTGATTTAACTGCTTAGTAAATGTTGGATTAATGCTTGAATACCTAGAATTCCGTATCACATGTACACCAACTGGGTGTGCACGTGACATTCCCCTTTGGCTAAACTGCCAGGTGGTACACCTAACAACCCTTTGACTCCTGCATTGATCCTCCCCCACTGAAACCACTACCCCATTTTGTCCTCTTTTGTCCGGATTGAGTTCGACTATAGGAGTTGAATCCTTTGAGCCAAATGCTTCTCCACTACACGGGAACTACATGGAAAATGCTGATAAGTCTGCTTGGAAAAACGTGAATCACCACTGACCTGTCTGTGGAATCCTTTCACATGGACCTCTGAACCTCCTCAGGCAATGTTGGAGCCACTTCCGTCTTCTTATATGGAAGAGAACCCCTATTGATGCCATTTGAAGCCTAAAACTCCATTTACTCCTTTGATGATGGATGTCATTCTTCCCTAGAAAACTCATGGGTAAATCATGTATGCCTTGCAGAAACAAGATACTTAGACTGATTATCTTTATTGGACTGCTAGGATTACTATGCTGATGCAAGCCATGTGCTACCCTATATGCTATGGAAGAATGTAAATGAATGGGTTACTCATGCATGCTTAAGGGGAAAACCCTAAGGATGGCCTGCAAGATCTTAAGAAATGGATTTAACTAAGGGGAAGCAACTGTCATGATACTTTACTGAATGACTTAAGAGAAGAACTAAGGTTGGTTACCCTCTATAATGCTCTGACACCAATGTGACATGCGAGGGATTGATCGTAGTAAAACAACCTTAGGCTTAACTAAACTTCACTTAGAAACACTTAAGAGAAAGAGAATGGTTTCAATGCAAAAAAAAATGCAGCTATATTCAATGCGATGGTTACAATGAAATCTATGAATAGATCTATGCATGTCCTAAATGAGTATCCTTCTTGAGAAGAGATAGATATGCCGAATGATGATGATAGCTGACTGTTCCTTTCTCCAATGATGAGGTCCACCCTTTGGATGTTGGTTTTCCTTTATATAGGATGCAAGAGATGAATTGAATGTTGAATGTTGACCGTATGCTGACTATGCTGCTCATTCCCTTGCTCCTTAGGCTTGAAACGTTGAGAAGAAGGAGATAACTGAAATGAATGATGCGCTCTTCTATATATATGGAATGATGCTGGTGAGCCAAGCTTATGGTGTCTACATGCATGTCTAGATCTTCACAACTTCATATATGCCCCATAGCTGTTGGCTGATATGTTCCCCATGCCCTAACCTAATGTGATGCATGTCCTAAATGTTGTTGATGCCTTGTGTATTGTTGTAGGTGCTGTAACAATAGCACCATACAATGTTGCACATGCTATAACTACTGTGATCTAAGCTTGTTAACATTAATTTAACTGCTTGGTAAATGTTGGATTAATGCTTGAATGCCTAGAATGCCATGTCACCTATACACCAACTAGGTGTGCACGTGACATTGACCAGGTCTGGTCGGCTAGCAAAAAAATAGGCCCTCTTGGCTAGCAAGCTACTACAACCAACCAGGGAAAAGACTACAGAACCCCCACATGGAGCAAAACTGGGAAAAATGGACAATGAGGAAAAAATGAAGAAACTCCTACACGGGCAGGCACACCCACAATAATGGCCGTCACTCCCTACTACAACTGAGTAATATGTACAGAAAAGAGATAACTGCTAACATTCCCTCTTAGCTCGTGGGGGGATGTGGAACCAATCCTAGTGAGCTGCTGGAGTGCTCACAGAGAATCCGCTGAGGTAGAAGCTTCATGAAGAGGTCCACCATATTGTCCTTCATTGAACAAAAGACTAGCAAGATGTCACCAACCAAAATCTTCTCTCTAAAGGTATAGTTTCGGTAAGAAGATTTTGACTGAGGCGGAGAAAAATTAGAGTCTTGTAATTGTTGATGCCTTCATGTATCCTGCCTATGAATTGATTATGAGTCATGACCTAGAATAAGGTAGTGTAACTTAGACAAAGTTGTGATTTGGAATGCAATACCACCATCAAGGTTGTTGAGTGGCAAAGACAGCCAAGTGAGGTTACTGATCCTAGCTATGGTATCAAGCAAAGGCCCACTGAGTGCATTTTCCCCTAGATCTAGTGCTTGCAATAAGGTCAATGAGCCCAAGGTGCTTGGTATAGTGTTAGTCAAGTTGTTTTGTTATAAGTACAAGGATCGAAGGCTTTCGCAAGGTCCAATCTCAATGGGAATGCTTCCAATTATGCGATTTCCAAAAGCAAAAAAAAAAAGCCAAGCTCTTGAATACTATGATATCCAGCAATAAGGTGCCATTAAGATGAATCATTTGAAGCTGTAGTGTCACAAGGTTGGTGGAGTTGTACAGGGAGGTGGGAATGGGGCCATTTAGAGAGTTCCAGAAGAGCCTTAGATTGGTGAGAAGTTTCACGTTCCCAATTTCTAAGGAGATATAGCCTTCTAGCTTGTTTTGATCAGGGTAGAGGGCAGAGAGACTGCAGCAATTTCTAAGTGGGGGGAATGGTGGTTGTTAGATTGTTGTCATTCATAAGTAGATCTATAAGGTTAGTGAGCTTTCCCAACTCTAGGGGTATGGGAGTGCTAAGATCATTACGAGAGAGGAGAATGTGAGGGAAAAAGGACGAAAGGACCAAATGTATGAGAGATCATAGCAAAACAACACAGAATGAAATGGGTGAGTGAGTGTATATATGATGGTGAGTGAAAATATGTACAAGAGGTCCTCTAATGTGAGGAGACTCTGAGTAGAAGACCAATGCAGAAGCAGAGATGATGTTAGAGTTGAAGCACGGTCAATGAACGAAGGCTCGCATTGATGTGAGGCAAAGGCACTCCATGAGGTGGTTGGTGTTGAAGGCTCGATGCAGAGGAATTTCAAGGTGGTAGTGGGCAGAGGAAGATGAAGTGATGATGATACAGATGAATTTCAAGGTGGTAGTGGGCAGAGGAAGATGAAGTGATGATGATGCAGAGGAATTTCAAGGTGGTAGTGGGCAGAGGAAGATGAAGTGATGATGATACAGATGCGGATGCAAACTCTAGTGATAAGGGTGCTAAACTCTAGTGATAAGGGTGTTGTGGTACCTAAAAAGAGTAGAGAGGGCTGCCATCCCGAGTGGTGCAAGCTTTGGTGACAAGGGTGCTACAATACCTCAGGGGTGGTAAGGAGTAGAGATGGCTACTGTCCCGATGATGTGAGATGGCTGATATCCCGAGAGGTAAGCTGTTTAATAAAAATGATGATATATTGTAGAAGAGAGTGAGATGTTGTCCCAAGATGTGTACTGATGCTAAAAGCTGATGTGTTGTACAACAGCATAGAGTGGGTTGTCGTTCCAAAAGAGTGAACTGAAGATAAAATGCTAATGTGCTGAAGTGTAGCAGAGAGGGCTGTTGTCCCATGAGCTAATGTAAAACAATGGTATAGAGAGGGATGTTGTCCCATGAACTGATATGAAATGATGGTATGCTCTATGTAGCAGAGAGGGCTACTATCCCATGAGATGATGTGAAACACTGGTGTGCTAGAGCTGATAGTAGCCGATGATGATGAAGCAGATGATATGTAGGCACCGGGGCAACATTGCGGGCAACATAGCAACAGATAACCACATGGTACCTGATATGGTCAATGGAGCGGTACAATGTGATGAATGATGAGGATATCCTATATATAGTAAGTGGGGCTGTTGTGGTCAGCTAGAGGCCAGGGGCTGTTGGCCACAATAAGACCCACAAAAGAAATAATAAAACCAAAAAATTCCAAAAAACTTTCCTTTTTAGGGCTAGATAAATACCATTTTCACACAGAGAAGAGTGTCAAGGCTGGTATAGTTTGTGAGTGTAGTTGGGATATGGCCGATGAGCTTGTTACGAGCTAGGAAGAGAGATTGGAGGCTTGTGAATGAGCTAAACTCATATGGTATGGGGCCTGTAAAATAGTTGCAATATACAAAAAGATAAACTAAGCTACAGCAGTTTACAAGGCTTGATAGTTCTCTGCCACTAAGACTGTTTGGGCCCAAGAGAAGGTATTTTAAGGTTGGAATTATGTAAAGGTCAAGAGGAACATGCCCTATTAGAGCATTGCTATCAAGACATAATGCTTGTATGGTTGTAGAGTTGCCAAGAGCTTTGGGGATAGACCTAGTCAATTGATTCTGAGAGAGATCTATGAGCGAAATCTGAGGCACTGTGACATGAAGTGGATTGATCGTAGTAAAACAACCTTATCCTTAACTAAACTGCACTTAGAAATACTTAAGAGATAGAGAATGGTTTTAATGCAATGCAATGCAGCTATATTAAATGCAATGGTTACAACTGCAATGCAACTATATTAAATGAAATGGTTACAACTGAGATCTAAAAAGATCTATGATGATGATGATGCTAACTTTGACTGAATGGTTCTGAATGCTGACTTAAAATGTTATATTGTTGAATGTTGAATGAAGAATGGAATGTTATGACTGCTTCTTCTCTTAGTGGGCTCTATGGCTAGATACTGAAGAGAAAGAGAGGATGGTGACTATGAATGATTCCCCTGCTTCTTAGGCTAGAAACGTTGAGAAGAAGGAGATGATTGGAATGAATGATGTGTTTTCTTTATATATGGATTTGTGCTATTGGTCGGCCAAGATAATGTTGTTGGCATGTTTGTCTCGATCCTCCACGACCTCATAAATTCCCAAAAGCCTCTTTCTATTCTATTAGATGGTTCTACAATCCCTGACATGCTATGATGCATGCCCTAAATGCTTTTAATGCCTTATGTACTGTTATAGATGTTGTAGAAGCCCCACACACAATGCTGCACATGCTACAAATATTGTGATCTATGCTTGGGTACATGATTTAACTATTGTAAATGCTTGGCTAGGCTATGGTACATGCTGGAGATGCTCTTTATTCTTGAATGCCATGCTAAATGCTCATGAGTGTTACAAGACACTAAGCAAACATAAATGAGCAAGCCCTAAACTCGAGTGACTGCAAAAACTATACAGTGCTCTACGTGATATGGTCTAGACCTCGATGTCAATGTCGTGTTGGAGATATGGTGTTTTGGTTATGGTGGTTATGATGTCCCTAGTCAATGACCTCCACTAGGACAAGATCAGCTAAGGGTCAATAGTGGTCAGTTCGTGTCAGCTAAGTGTCACGATAAGTCAGCTGAAAGTGTAGAAGGGTAGAAATAAGACTTTTGGGCCATTTAGGGTCAAATCTAATAGCCAGAAGTCTATGAGAGTCAGACAGAGTTTTGTGAGCTGGAGGATGTCAAATAGAGTTTTGTGAGTTAGAGGATGTCAAACAGGGTCAGTTGGAGATCAACTGATGTTAGATAAGGGACTGAAAGATAAAAATAGATTATTACTGAAAGAAACATACAAATCCATAATTACTGCGAAAAGAAATGTTCAAACCAATCTTCCTCCTTGTTGAAAGGGTAACTCGCTCTGATACCATGTTGACAGATATGAGAAAGAGCAAGAGAGAAAGAGAGGTACACAAGACATCACTCCCAAAGTAGTGTGTATTATTGATAGTGTAGAGGTATATATATGTGTGAGATCTATGTCAAGCTAGGATGAACTATATATAGTCCAACAGAGATAATATTGATAATGACAGCATGCATGGTTTTACTTCTTATATTAGGAGTGACGATGATGTGTCACATGAACATGAGGGCGTGCATTATGAATCCCTCTAAAATAGCTGTTGGACTAAAGATAGGCCCTATTTTTTTGCCTTGATGTGGCAATGGAGAGCTCCGTTTGTGTTATGGAAGGCTCACTATTGGCAGCACTATTGGTAGACTCATTACTTGCTAAAGTGCCACTTTTAGCATCTTCATGAACTCTTTAACTATTTTTCGCTTCTTGTCATAATTTTGTTAACTTTAAAAGAGGATGTCAAGTCTTTACCTAAATTTCCTTTTTCCAAAAAAAGGAAAAATATCCACTATTGTGATGAATGTTCATTCTCAAGTCATTCGTTAGGTTGAACTCCTAACAGGTAAGAGGTGTGCTTTGTTGGATTTAAGGATGTCACCATTGTGATGAACATTTATCCTCAACTCCTCCTTTAAGTTAACCTCCTTAAAAGCATGAGGTGTGGATTATTAGATTTAGGGATGTCACCAAACTATCATGATTGGAAGCCAACACCCTAACATATGTTTTAGCCATGTCTTTGTTTCTACCAAATCTTTATTGATAGGCATACCAATTTTGTTGGCATCTATCCCCAATATCTGTGACTCTTATCAATGACCGTTGTTGTTGAACACTCTCCTACTCTAAGTTTTTATGCTTGAAGTTAGTTCTCATATAGAAATTTTTGTTGGGTTAGTTATCTCTAATCATATGAGTGTTAGGGACCCTCCTACCCCTTTTTAAAATCAAGGGTTGGACTCATCTTCAACATGTAGAGAGTGTAATTTATGCCCTCTACCTTAGTTTTCTCATCGATTTGTGGTGGGTTTGGTTTATTGGAAACCATTTCTCAAAAAAATTGTTTGTTAATAAAACGTGCAAAGAAGTTGTGTTTAGAACCTAATGTTGTTATACCATATGTAAGTAAATCTATAATAATGGCGTTAACACAAAACCCTCACAAAATGAAAGATCAGTTTTTTAACATAGGTTAAGCACCATAGAAGACAAAGAAAACAAGTGAAGAAGTGTATGTAAAAGCTAACATGATGGTTGTGATTAGAGAGATAAAATGATGGTTGTGTTTAGAGGGGGAGAGAGAGAGAGAGACGGGGAGCACGGGTGGGTTATTTCTCGGCAGTGAAATCAATAATCAACGAAATGACCTTACTTGAATATTTATTTATTCGTCGCCTATACACTACTTTACAAAAAAGAAAACCCTGGATTACTGCATTGTATGCCATCCTAGAGACAGAACTCAACACTTCTCTGTTGTGGGCAGGCCTACACATCAAAACTTGTGCAAGGTGAACTCTAAAAGGATTTTTCCCCCCCAAAAAAAAGAATGGTTCTCCCTTCCCATATTGCACCACAAGAAGCTCCTAATAACTGTGCTCAGTGTCCAGCCCCTAATTCCTTCGTTAACTAACAGCTTAGAGCTAAGCATTCCTGTTGCAGGCTGTTGCCGGCGTTTTTAGTTGGACTTGTACTCTGGGTATGATGCTGTTGCACATGATCTTGTAGCCAAGGGTGAGCCAGCTGCTGCAGGTCCCTGAGTCTCATCCGTCTGTAGGGGTTCCGCTGCAGCATTCCCTTGATAAGCTCCTTGGCTGGGGCTGAGATGGACGGCCAGGGCTCCCTCTTCAGATCCAGCCTCCCTCGCTTCACGGCCTCGAAGATGTCCGCGGTGGTATCCCCGTCGAAGGGCGGATAGCCGCACAGCAACATGTGGAGTAGCACGCCCAAGCTCCACACGTCCACCTTCTGGTCGTGGGTGCCGGTGAGCAGGATCTCGGGAGCGAGGTAGCATGGCGTGCCCTCCACGTCGTCGAAGACTCGACGGTGGGAGAAGTCAGCAGAGGCGCCGAAGTCCGCGAGCTTGAGGTGGGAGTAACTTCTTCCTCGAT
This sequence comes from Cibotium barometz, assembly GCF_041138505.1. NCBI lineage: Eukaryota > Viridiplantae > Streptophyta > Polypodiopsida > Cyatheales > Cibotiaceae > Cibotium > Cibotium barometz. Next base: position 25,523,971 of record NC_141057.1, on the reverse strand, counting down.
CAGCGAAGAGCACGTTCTCTAGCTTGAGGTCCCTGTGCATGACACCTTGGTCGTGGCAGGACACCCCTCTCACGATGGCCGCGAAAGCCTCAGCTGCCTGGGACTCCGGCAGGCGCCCATTGCTGGTGTTGTCCCTGAGATGCTCGAGCAGGTCTCCTCCCTCGCACAGCTCCATCACCACGTGAACGCACTCCTCGTCCTCGAAGCTCTCTTCCAGCCGAACCACGTTGGGATGACCCTTGAGCCTTTCCAGCGTCGCAACTTCCGTGCGCACATGGCGAAGGGCGCTCCCTGATTTGCGCACGGACTTGCAGGCGTACTGCTGGCCCGTGCGCTTGTGCGTGCACAGCCTCACAATGCCATCCACGCCCTCGCCCAACTGGCGGCCCAGCGCATAGGAGGAGCAGCTGCTGCTGCTGCTGTTACTTTCCATGTACGTACCTAAACTGTGCAAGATGATGAGAGAGAGCGTATGAGAAAGAAGTACACGATTATAGAAGGCAAAGAAAGGTGAAGAATCGCAAAGGATAAGATGGCAGAGACACAGTCGAGGTACTTTATATGTAGACAGACAGCAGTCGGACTTTCGTCGACGAGTCAAGCGGCCCGCATGGGCGACTCGGCGGACCGACAACATCATCCCTCCCTGATCGTCAACGTTCAAAAATTACACACTTTCTCCAAGGCCTTGTAAATTGTAACCAAACTAACAAACCTTCGACTCCAAACAAAAACTCTCGAGAGAAGTGCTTGTAGATTGTAAACAAACTAATAAAGCTTCGACCCCAAACAAAAGTTCAAACACAAACTCTCGAGAAGTAGTAAGCAGAGGGACCCCTCTCCGTGAGGGACTTTGTATTTCTCAAAACCACCCAAAAATCCAAGTGGCTTTCCCCTAAATCTAACCCTCTTCCTCATCCATCACTACCGCGATGATGCAATTCTCTCATCTTCGAAGCCCCAAAACCACCTTTGTTTTACTCCTCTGCTTTGCTTCACCTCTCTTCTTGCGTCGGGCGCACAAAACTCATCCTTGACTACTTTTTCGTAGCTGCGCAATTTGGCAACCTAACGGTCTTTATTGAAGCTTTAGTATATAAACCTTTCAAGGCTTTAAAACCTTAAAGCTTTTAAGCTTTTCTAAAGGCTTTCAATGCCCTCGAGACCCCCGACTCAGTTTTTGTAAATTTTCCCTTTCTCAGAAATTTTTGAGAAATTCCAAATTGCTTTTAGCTTTCCAAAAATACTTCTTTTTGCCTAAAATTCCCTTTTTAGCCTAAAAATTACACAAAAATAACCATTAAAATTTCCCCATAGCTTTTACGACAAAGCGACCATGTTATCGACCACTTATGCATGCTCCCGGGATTAAATCAAGGTAACATTATTTATTATTTCTTTTCGAGACTAACATATTTGCAAATTTCTTTTCGTCATAATATTTAGTACACAATCACAAAATGACTCTTCCATCCCCTCACAATCCACATCAACCATCCGAACATCTACAACTCATGGTAGAATTAGCTCTTGCGACAAATTGGCCATGTTATAGACCACTTACACATGCTGGGTTAAATTCAAGTAACTATTTTTCATTATTTCTTTTTAAGCCTTACATATTTGTAACTTTATTTTTGCCAAAATATTTAGTACATAATCGCAATGACTCTTCCGTCGCCTCACAATCTATGACAACCATCCGAACTTCTACAACTCATGGCAGAATGTATGTGACTCGCTTATATATCCGCATGCAATGCACACTTAATCAAGGTATTGTTACACATATTTAATGACAGACCTGAAGACAAATGGTCAAAGATCTGGACGAACGATCATGAAGCATGTTTTGTCATAATCGCCATTGGAAACACTCACATATTTCCTCCTAATATTCAATTTTGTCAAGTCATGGAACAACACGGAATTATTCACGGATACAGAATCAAAGACGACACCACCATACCCCATGAACCCTTTTTTTCTCACTTACATTTCCTTCAATCTCACTTACCACCCCACCCCCTAAAAAGATATTTATCGCGATGCATACACATGTCTTTCGAAGATTATAGAATCACACTTTATTTTGTAGCACATCAACCACACATTTGAGATGATAACTCTTTTACTCCAATTTTCTTTTCACATATCATTATAGCATCAAACTAATTCATAATACTTATACATTCTTTTCTTGAATACATTTTTGAATTATTAACCTTTTTTTTAATAACTTTCAACAACAATAATAAAGGTAATATTTACCATTGGATATTTAATCAAGTATAAAGGCCACCCCATCAAAGATTCTTAATGGTTACCTCATCATGCCCTCGTCGCCACCTATCCATCCTTGATTCCATCTTGTGTTCATACTAGCCCACACTACTACAAAAGATGACTCATTTTCGACACTTGGTATTTGACGATTTACGCGCCGTCGATATGTGCATCGATATAAACATCAAAATGAGCGTCGAAATGAATGTCCGAATAAGCGTCGAAATAGGTATCGAAATTTTAAATTTTCTTATTTTCAATTTCTTAAAAATTTGATTGTGCAAAAAAAGAAAACATTGACAAAAACCAAGTATTTGTTAGTAAATAACATTGAGATAAAATGTTATAGCTCATCATCGACTCTCTCATCCTCAGCTAGATCCATGGCTTCAAATACATCTATTTCTAAAAATACCTCTCCATGTGCATCTTCATCAATAGGTGTAGCCTCCGAATCGTCCTCTTCTATTTCAAGCATTAGAGATGGTTGTGTTGAAAGTTGTTCTTAGTTCTCTTCTTCGAATTTTGGATTAGTTATTGTGTTTGCTTCTGATTCAAGTGCTAGTAATTGTTGAATTACTATACCTTCATTTGATCCTTCTTCTAGTTGTTCAACTCGATCAATATCTATTTCTTGTGCTTCTTGAGTGGGTTCCTCAACCTCTACTTCATCTGAAATTTCCATATCTTCAAATATTATTTACTTTGTGGATCGATTTGGATTACAAACAACCACGTATGATCTCTCGGGTCCACCTTGAAGATAACCTACTGTGACAATGCTTTGGTAGCACAAATGTGTCCCTTTGGTTTGTCCATATCTTTGTGGAGTCTACTTGAATAAATCCGCTCTTATCTCTGTGCATGGTTGCTTGTGGTCCTTAAGTCACTACCTTGAACCACTTCACATAAAAAATGAACATAGAAAACTTTTTGAACCCAGTTCCTTGATAACGTCTTGTATCGTTCCACAGTAATCAAGCATGCCAACTTCACAACTTAGATCACTTGCACTAGAACGACTTTCTTGCATGAAATTTGTGTTGACACTGCAATCAAATGTTATTCTCTTCTTATCTATTTGCTCCACTCAAAAGAGACGACCGCATGACCAAAGTGCACCAATTTGTGATATTGCAAGCAAAAGAAGATCATGAAATTGTATCAAGAACAAAAACTTATATACAAGACTATGTCTTACGGTTTCTTGTGTACATATAAAAACTCACTTACATGGTAATCACAACCATATGCAAGCTCCTCCTCCTCCTCGTCGCTTATAACCTCACCACTGTATTTTTCTTGTTGCATGATTTGCTGAAAGACATCTACTAGAATGAAATTCTGGAAGTTGAGAAAATGAATCTGGGTATGGCAATGCTCTAGTTGTTCGACTCTTTCTAAAATTCAAACGATCTCGGTCTCTTTCCTTCTTTGCGACCCTATATCTCTCGATCCATTTCTGCATAGCACTTAAGTTGAGGATGCAAAATTTATTAATCTTCTTTCGCAATGCCATATCCATTGTTCTCTAAAGCCCTTGTCCCCTTGAGGATCTTCCCCAACAAGCTGATCATCCTCTTCTTGTGTCCACAATCGTGGCATATCAGGGTTTGACGTACTAAGAAATTATGTTATGTATACAAGAGATTCAAGCCATCCCACTGAACAAAACCTTTCAATGTCTTCATAAATCTCTTGAGGAAAAACATCCATCGACTATGAACAACACCTCCTATAGCAACCTTGTTAACCACATGAACAAGTAGGTACAATTGAATGGTCAAGAAACTTGTTGGAAAGAATTTCTTCGCCATTGTAAATGCTTCAATGGAGTTTAGACGAGTTGCTTCCAACGTATTTCTTATAATCTCCTTCTTTGATATCCATCGTACCACTGCACTAATCTTGTATATTGTCGCTCTTATGTCTTCACTAAGGCAATCGTTAATGGCTATTGGCAGCACAAACTATAAGATTTGTGCCAGTCATCATGAGACTTCAAGCCACTAAGCTCTTCATCCTTTATGAATGATCCCTTCAAGCAATGCATACAACTAGTGGGAGTACGAAACTCACATATGCACTTCTTTACATGCCGCTGCTCTTCTTTGGTTAAGACCCAAGGTGCTCTAGGGAGAATCACTTTCCCATTAGGTCTGCTCCGCACCCATAAGTGTTGCACATGCGATCCACCTCTTGTAGATCATCCCTTTGTGCCTTGCTCTCTTTAGCACTTGTGATGGTTTTCCAAGCATATCGGCTATGTTCTTGAAAATGTGCATAGGGTCAAGATGATGATTGACTAAGAGATCAATCCAGTATGGGAGTAGACGCAAGATGGATAGCCTTTTCATTCTGGGGGTGAACAACTTGGATCCACTTCCCATTCCCTCCTCCAATCACTTGGCTTTAGCACACGAGGAGGCCTCCCTAGAAATCTCTCTCTCGCAACTCATGGTTGTCGGGGAGATACTTTTTGTGGCCTTCGTAGACAACCTTCTTCAAAGCTATTGAGTACCAAGTCTCTAATATAGGCCCACATAACCAGATATTGAAAGCCTTGCCAAACATGCTAATCATTATGATGAGATATGGAAATAATACAAAATGATTAAAATTGTAAAATTAAATGAGATCAAGAAATCTTAGAATAATTAACTTACCAAAGCACTCTCCATAGAGCTCAGCCAATCATGCATGGTCCACATAAGTATTCCTCACACTATTGCATCCCTATATCCAAAACCCTTAGATGCATCATGAACTTGGATACCATCCATAACGTCTGTAGCTCATCAACTAATGGAGTCAAGTAGACGTCCATGTTCTTAACCTTGTACTTCCCTAGAACTATGAAGGAAAGTAAAATGTGCCTAGTAACAGCTTTGTATAAGGGGGTAATTAACCTTATTGTTAGAGACAAGAACTAAAGAAAGATAGATCATAATAAGAGGAACAAAGTCTGTGTTCAGACCATTTGGAGATTCCTCATGGTTTGGCCGATATTTTGTAAAACAAATTTGACACCACTTTCGAGTGTTTTTTTTTACATATCATCTCTATTTTGGTTAAAGAATGTGTTTTTAGGGAAAAAAAACTATCTTTATCTTTTTCGTACATGTTAATCAAACAAAATTTTTGTGGGCTATATTTTTAAAGCCTTGATGTGGTTCTATGCAGGAAGAGAGAGAGAAAGGGAGATTTTGCTCAGAGACTTTTTGCGATTTGGGCCGACTGGTACTATTTACCCGCCAGATAGAGAACAAGATTGAAGCCCTCTAGAAACCATGTGGTAGAACCCAGAGAGTACGAGATCGAGAAGGAGGCATACCCGAGATAGCTGTGACATTAAGTGTGGAGGTTGGGTGGATGAGCATCAAAGAAAGTCCTAATTGGTGATTAACTCTCTAGATTTGCATAATTGTACTAGCGATTATTATTATTTTTGGATTGATTAGACTTCGAAACAATCATAGATATTGGATAAATCTCTTCTTTCTTATAAAGTGTGAAGTAATTTGTTAGATCTGGTCAGGTGCTATTATTTTTGAATATTTGATAAATATTATGAATTTTTATGATTAACTAAATGGAACAAAATATGGGATATATTACATCTTAGCATATTAAATACCAAAGGTAGAAGAAGAATCTACAGTGGATAATATTACGGTGATATGTAGCTTTTCCAACATTGACTGTGCTGCTCATTTCCTTGCTCCTTAGGCTCCAAACATTGAGAAGAAGGAGATAACTGAAATGAATGATGCGCTTTTCTATATATATGTAATGATGCTGGTGAGCCAAGCTTATGCTGTCTACATGCATGTCTAGATCTTCACAGCTTCAGATATGCCCCATAGCTGTTGGCTGATTGGTTCCCCATGCCCTAACCTAATGTGATGCATGTCCTAAATGTTGTTGATGCCTTGTGTATTGTTGTAGGTGCTGCAACAATAGCACCATACAATGTTGCACATGCTATAACTACTGTGATTTAAGCTTGTTAACATTAATTTAACTGCTTGGTAAATGTTGGATTAATGCTTGAATACCTAGAATGCCATGTCACCTATAAAGTCAATATTAGATAAAATGGGAAAAATCTCTCAGAATGGGAATGTATTTAAAAAATTTGTTTTGGCCATAACTTGCACATGCAAACTCCAAATTTGTCGGACAAAGTAGATCTAGATTCTACTTTTCAAGCTCTTTCCAATGATATGTCACATGAATATGTTTTGACAAACTTTTGGATGAGTTTACCATACCCCCACTTTTCTCATGGGAATGGGATTTTTTTCCACTTTATCTAATATTGACTTTATACACCAACTAGGTGTGCACGTGACATTGACCAGGTCTGGTCGGCTAGCAAAACAACAGGCCCTCTTGGCTAGCAAGCTACTACAACCAACCAGGGAAAAGACTATAGAACCCCCACATGGAGCAAAACAACAGACCCTCTTAGCTAGCAAGCTACTACAACCAACTAGGTGTGCACGTGACATTGACCAGGTCTGGTCGGCTAGCAAAACAACAGGCCCTCTTGGCTAGAAAGCTACTACAACCAACCAGGGAAAAGACTATAGCACCCCCACATGGAGCAAAACTAGGAAAAATGGACAATGAGGAAAAAATGAAGAAACTCCTACACGGGCAGGCACACCCACAATAATGGCCATCACTCCCTACTACAACTGAGTAATATGTACAGACAAGAGATAACTGCTAACATCCCCTCTTAGCTCATGGATGTGGAACCAATCCTAGTGAGCTGGAGTGCTGACAGAGAATCCGCTGAGGTAGAAGCTTCATGAAGAGGTCCACCATATTGTTCTTCATTGAACAAAAGACTAGCAAGATGTCACCAACCAAAATCTTCTCTCTAAAGGTATAGTTTCGGTAAGAAGATTTTGACTGAGGCGGAGCAATATTAGAGCCTTGTAGTTGTTGATGCCTTCATGTATCCTGCCTATGAATTGATTATGACCTAGAATAAGGTAGTGTAACTTAGACAAAGTTGTGATTTGGAATGCAATACCACCATCAAGGTTGTTGAGTGGCAAAGACAACCAAGTGAGGTTACTGATCCTAGCTATGGTATTGAGCAAAGGCCCACTGAGTGCATTTGCCCCTAGATCTAGTGCTTGCAATAAGGTCAATGAGCCCAAGGTGCTTGGTATAGTGCTAGTCAAGTTGTTTTGTTATATAAGTACAAGGATCCGAGGCTTTCGCAAGCTCCAATCTCAATGGGAATGCTTCCAATTATGCGGTTTCCAAAAGCAAAAAAATAAGCCAAGATCTTGAATACTATGATATCCTGCAATAAGGTGCCATTAAGCTAATTCACTTGAAGCTATAGTGTCACAAGGTTGGTGGAGTTCTATAGGGAGGTGGGAATGGGGCCATTTAAAGCGTTCAAGAAGAGCCTTAGATCGGTGAGAAGTTTCACGTTCCCAATTTCTAAGGAGATATAGCCTTCTAGCTTGTTTTGATCAAGGTAGAGGGCAGGGAGACTGCAGCAATTTCTAAGTGGGGGGAATGGTGGTTGTTAGATTGTTGTCATTCATAAGTAGATCTATAAGGTTGTCATTCATAAGTAGATCTATAAGGTTAGTGAACTTTCCCAACTTTGGGGGTATGGGATTGCTAAGATCATTACGAGAGAGGAGAATGTGAGGGAAAAAGGACGATAGGACCAAATGTATGAGAGATCATAGCAAAACAACACAACATGAAATGGGTGAGTGAGTGTATATATGATGGTGAGTGAAAATATGTACAAGAGGTCCTCTAATGTGAGGAGACTCTGAGTAGAAGACCAATGCAGAAGTAGAGATGATGTCAGAGTTGAAGCACGGTCAATGAACGAAGGCTCACATTGATGTGAGGTAAAGGCACTCCGTGAGATGGTCGGTGTCGAAGGCTCGCATCGGTGGATGTAGAGGAATTTCAAGGTGGTAGTGGGCAGAGGAAGATGAAGTGATGATGATATAGATGTTTATGCAAACTCTAGTGATAAGGGTGCTAAACTCTAGTGATAAGGTGTTGTGGTACCTAAAAAGAGCAGAGAGGGCTGCCATCCCGAGAGTGGTGCAAGATTAGGTGACAAGGGTTCTAGAATACCTGAGGGGTGGTATGTGAGATGGTGAGCAGAGATGGTTGCTATCCCGAGAGGTAAATTGTTTAAGAAAAATGATGATATGTTGTTGAAGAGAGTGGGATGTTGTCCCAAGATGTGTACTGATGCTAAAACGCTGATGTGTTGTACAACAGCATAGAGTGGGTTGTTGTTCCAAAAGAGTGAACTGAAGATAAAATGCTAATGTGCTAAAGTGTAGCTATATAGGATATCCTCATCATTCATCACATTGTACCACTCCATTGACCATATCAGGTACCATGAGATTATCTGTTGCTATGTTGTCGGTGCCTACATATCATCTGCTTCATCATCATCGGCTACTATCAGCTCTAGCACACCAGTGTTTCACATCATCTCATGGGATAGTAGCCCTCTCTGCTACATAGAGCATACCATCATTTCATATCAGTTCATGGGACAACATCCCTCTCTACTACATAGAGCATACTATTGTTTTACATTAGCTCATGGGACGACAGCCCTCTATGCTACACTTCAGCACATTAGCATTTTATCTTCAGTTCACTCTTTTGGAACAACAACCCACTCTATGCTGTTGTACAACACATCAGCGTTTTAGCATCAGTACACATCTTGGGACAACATCCCACTCTCTTCTACAACATATCATCATTTTTCTTAAACAGTTTACCTCTCGGGATAGCAGCCATCTCTGCTCACCATCTCACATCATCGGGACAGTAGCCATCTCTGCTCCTTACCACCCCTCAGGTATTATAGCACCCTTGTCACCAAAGCTTGCACCACTCAAGATGGCATCCCTCTCTGCTCTTTTTAGGTACCACAACACCCTTATCACTAGAGTTTAGCACCCTTATCACTAGAGTTTGCATCAACATCTGTATCTCATCACTTCATCTTCCTCTGCCCACTACCACCTTGAAATTCCTCTGCATCCACTGACCCAAGCCTTTGACACCGACCACCTCACGGAGTGCCTTTTCCTCACATCAATGCGAGCCTTCGTTCATTGACCGTGCTTCAACTCTGACATCATCTCTGCTTCTGCATTGGTCTTCTACTCAGCGTCTCCTCACATTAGAGGACCTCTTGTACATATTTTCACTCACCATCATATATACACTCACTCACCAATTTCATGCTGTGTGGTTTTGCTATGATCTTTTATACATTTGGTCCTTTCGTCCTTTTTCTGTCACATTCTCCTCTCTCGTAATGATCTTAGCAATCCCATACCCCCAGAGTTGGGAAAGCTCACTAACCTTATAGATCTACTTATGAATGACAACAATCTAACAACCACCATTCCCCCCACTTAGAAATTGCTGCAGTCTCTCTGCCCTCTACCTTGATCAAAACAAGCTAGAAGGCTATATCTCCTTAGAAATTGGGAACGTGAAACTTCTCACCGATCTAAGGCTCTTCTTGAACTCTCTAAATGGCCCCATTCCCACCTCCCTGTACAACTCCACCAACCTTGTGACACTACAGCTTCAAGTGAATCAGCTTAATGGCACCTTATTGCTGGATATCATAGTATTCAAGAGCTTGGCTTATTTTTTTTTCTTTTGGAAACCGCATAATTGGAAGCAGTCCCATTGAGATTGGAGCTTGCGAAAGCCTCCGATCCTTGTACTTATAACAAAACAACTTGACTAGCACTATACCAAGCACCTTGGGCTCATTGACCTTATTGTTGCAAGCACTAGATCTAGGGGCAAATGCACTCAGTGGGCCTTTGCTCGATACCATAGCTAGGATTAGTAACCTCACTTGGCTGTCTTTGCCACTCAATAACCTTGATGGTGGTATTGCATTCCAAATCACAACTTTGTCTAAGTTACAATACCTTATTCTAGGTCATAATCAATTCATAGGCAGGATACATGAAGGCATCAACAACTACAAGGCTCTAATATTGCTCCGCCTCAGCCAAAATCTTCTTACCGAAACTATACCTTTAGAGAGAACATTTTGGTTGGTGACATCTTGCTAGTCTTTTGTTCAATGAAGGATAATACGACAGACCTCTTCATGAAGCTTCTACCTCAGCGGATTCTCTGTCAGCACTCCAGCTCACTAGGATTGGTTCCACATCCACGAGCTAAGAAGGGATGTTAGTAGTTATCTCTTGTCTGTACATATTACTCAGTTGTAGTAGGGAGTGACGGCCATTATTGTGGGTGTGCCTGCCCGTGTAGGAGTTTCTTCATTTTTTCCTCATTGTCCATTTTTCCCAGTTTTGCTCCATGAGGGGGTTCTGTAGTCTTTTCCATGGTTGGTTGTAGTAGCTTGCTAGCCAAGGGGGCCTATTTTTTTGCTAGCTGACCAGACCTGGTCAATGTCACGTGCACACCTAGTTGGTGTATAGGTGACATGGCATTCTAGGCAGTCAAGCATTAATCCAACATTTACCAAGTAGTTAAATTAATGTTAACAAGCTTAGATCAGAGTAGTTATAGCATGTGCAACATTGTATGGTGCTATTGTTGCAGCACCTACAACAATACACAAGGCATCAACAACATTTAGGACATGCATCACATTAGGTTAGGGCATGGGGAACCAATTAGCCACAACAGCTATGGGGCATATATGAAGTTGTGAAGATCTAGACATGCATGTAGACACCATAAGCTTGGCTCACCAGCATCATTCCATATATATAGAAAAGCGCATCATTCATTTCAGTTATCTCCTTCTTCTCAACGTTTCGAGCCTAAGGAGCACGGGAATGAGCAGCATAGTCAGCATACGATCAACATTCAACATTCAATTCATCTCTTGCGTCCTATATAAAGGAAAACCAACATCCAAAGGTTGGACCTCATCATTGGAGAAAGGAACAGTCAGCTATCATCATCATTCAGCATTTTAGGACATGCATAGATCTATTCGTAGATTTCATTGTAAACATTGCATTGAATATAGCTGCCTATTATTTGCATTGAAACCATTCTCTTTCTCTTAAGTGTTTCTAAGTGAAGTTTAGTTAAGCCTAAGGTTGTTTTACTACGATCAATCCCTCGCATGTCACATTGGTGTCAGAGCGTTACAAAGGGTAACCAACCTTAGTTCTTCCCTTAAGTCATTCAGTAAAGTATCATGACAGTTGCTTCCCCTTAGTTAAATCCATTTCTTAAGATCTTGCAGGCCATCCTTAGGGTTTTCCCATTAAGCATGCATGAGTAACCCATTCATTTACATTCTTCCATAGCATATAGGGTAGCACATGGCTTGCATCAGCATAGTAGTCATCCTAGCAGTCCAGTAAAGATAGTCAGTCTAAAGTATCTTGTTTCTGCAAGGCATACATGATTTACCCATGAGTTTTCTAGGGAAGAATGACATCCATCATCAAAGGAGTAAATGGAGTTTTGGGCTTCAAATGGCATCAATAGTGGGTTCTCTTCCATATAAGAAGACGGAAGTGGCTCCAACATCGCCTGAGGAGGTTCAGAGGTCCATGTGAAAGGATCCCACAGACAGGTCAGTGGTGATTCACGTTTTTCCAAGCAGATTTATATTTTCCATGTAGTTCCCGTAGTGGAGAAGCATTTGGCTCAAAGGATTCAACTCCTATAGTGGCACTCAATCCCGACAGAAGATGTCACGTAGGCTGTAATGCCTGTTTGACTGACGGCAGACCGGATGGCCATATCCGGGGTTCAGTGGGAGAGGACGCCCATGCGGAGTCATGGGCGGCCAGGCTAGTGTGGACGGCAGGCCACACACTATATAGCCTGGGGGATGAGGGGCAATCCTCATTCTTCCTCTATGGCTGGGTGGTGAGCCAGAGGCCGTCCCCTCTCGTGGTAACGCCCGTAGCGGCGTTACGGATATCTAACACTGGTATCAGAGCATGGTTCGAAGGGATCGTGAGAGTCTGCGCGCGAACGGGGGACCGGAGCCCACTCGGTGGTTTTCATCCACAATCTCCTCACCCTTATCTACACAAGGGAATGTGTGGAGGAAGGAGGGCCAAGACTCTTGAAGGGAAGAACTCTTTCTCTCTCCCTCTCATTCTCTCTCCCCGTCACACACAGCATTGAGGTAAGCAAAATTTGTTTTGTTTTCATTTTTCTTGTGTTTTTCTGCGTTGAATCGCTTCGCAATATTCTGCGTTGAAGGTTTTCAATAGAAAAGCCTGTGTGGAGGTGGGGGGGGGGCGCTGACCAACCCCCACAAAAAAAAACCGTATGCATTAAGGGAGGCGCAGACCACCCCCACGACCAGGTGTGTGTGTGTGGGGGCGAAGCTGCAACTCCGTGTGCAGAAGCGGCGAAAACCAGCCAGCCCCAGCACGCCTTGGGGCGCAGACCAACCCCACAAAACAGTGTGTGGGGGGTGGGGCGGCGAAAATCAGCCAGCCCCAGCAAGCCTTGGGGCGCAAACAAAGGCAAATGGCGTGGAAGTGTGGGCGCAAACAAAGGCAAATGGCGGGGTGGGGATAACACCCGTCAGGTCGCCCAGCACCCTTCACCACCGGCGGAATGAACACGGCTGGACGGTCATCAAGACGCAGAGCGGAGGGCGAAGATCAGCCGTAGCAGAGCTGAGCTATGGTGACGGTGTTTGTGGGGCGCGAGCTTCAGTAGCCTCCAGACTATCTGGCAACGTCGCCTTCTGGCCTAACACGACCAAGCCAGCCAGGCCGGCGGCGGCCAGCGGGGGCGGCAGCCAGCCAGGCCCAGGCGGCCAGCCATGGGCGGCGGCGCCGGCCAGCCATGGCGGCAGCGGCGGCGGCCGGCCAGAAATGGCACCAGCCAACCCACCAAACAGCCGGCGATAAATGCCCAGCACACGCCAGACGCCCACCAGCGGCCTGAAGAAGGGAAAAAAAAAAGAGGGAATTAAAAAAAAAACATTTATTTTTTTTAAAATAAAAATAATTTTCATTATTCATTTTTGTGAATTATATGAGAAAATTCAAAGAACCCTCTTTCTCGGCTGGGGAAGAAAATCATCCCCGCAAGAAATAATCCCGGCAAGGGATAAGTGTTTCCGGAGTTAATTTTGTTATGAGTTGCAGGCATATTTTCTCGTGGATCGGAGCATCCCGGAAGCGTCCTTGTAGAGGCTCGCAACGCAACAAATCGACAGGCGACCGTAAAGGGGGGTGACTATTATTCTCTCTCCACCATTGCTCATTTTTATTAGCGTTTTTTTAGTAATTTTTGAGTTCTCGCATTATTTTTTGCAAGAATTAAAAATGTCTGCTAGGCGTAGTGTGTCTCCACTGCCTTCTACTTCTCTAGGTTTTTCCAGTCTCTTGTCCTCGGTCGCGGGTTTGACCCCGACCGAATTGTCAGGCCGTACACGCCCGACCGTTGTTCGGTCTGGAGCGCGCTTATCGATCACTCGTGATCCGCCAGCGCCCTCCTCGTCTATTGACCCTGCCTTAGGACCCAGCGAGCCCGCAGCGGCCGCATTGGCTGATGACCCCTTTCTGGCCGATGAGCCAGAGGACATGAACACTGTCGTCGCCGAGGGGACCGAGGAGGACCTCTTGGATTATGACGACGATGACTATGACCTACTGGACCCTGCTGATGTCCTGACAGAGACGAAGCTCTCTAGTGGACTGTTTAAATATCTTAATGCCAAATTGAATACTATGGGTAAAGTCCAGGCTGATTTAGTCACGATGCTACAGAGCATCTCCACACGGTTAGATGCACTGATAGCCGCCTCGGCTAATACTCCGACTCCTCGTGGTAGCCGAGCGCCTACAGCACGGGTGAGCGTAGCCTCGCCAGTGGTTGCAGGAGTACAGGCCGATGCGCCTGCGGGGCCGTCCGTAGCGACAGCTTCGTCGTTGTTAAAAGACTTAAAGCCGCCTAGTTTTGGTGGCGAGGAAAAGGAGAGAAACAAGGACTCAGTCAATATGTTTCTAGCGAAGTGGTCAGATTTGCACGCGCTGCGACAGCAGCCTAGCCGTATACAGCCCGTAGAGGCTAGCCTCTCTTTAACCGGCAAAGCGTACAAGTGGTGGATGAGTCTGACAACTCGCCCTGCCACTTGGACGGAATTTGAAACAATGTTTCGAAAAGAATTTTTGCCTGTTAATGAGGCAGAGAGAAGCTGGGAGTTATGGGACAAGTGCTCGATGGAGAACAAATCCCTAACTCAGTACATCTCAAACTACAGGGAGATAGTACTCAAGTTAAAGGGAATCGATGCATTCCAGACATTGTGAGGCTTTAAGAGAGGCCTCAAAGATGATTACCTTGAGTACGTAGAACCCCTACAGCCTAAAGACTTAGCAGAGGCAATTCAATATGCACAGATATTTGATGACATCAAGCGCCGTAGTGCGCGTGGTGGTTCTAGCAGGGCCGAGGGTAGTGAAAAGAGGAGGTCAGGCCTCAAAAGAAAAGGGTTCCGCAGTGAGAAACAAGGGGATAGGACGGACCAGGAAGGACAGGGTGGTCATTGGTCTAAAAAACCGCGACCATCCAGAAAAAAAAGAGACACCGAAAACCAAAAGAAAGAGCAATATATTAAAGCGCGAAAGGAAAATCGCTGTTTTAATTGCAATGAAGTAGGACACACAAAGGCTGAGTGTCCAAAGCCTAAAGCCAGCACGAGTGGCAACGAGCCCAAAAAAGATGGTAAATCTTCTAGGCAGTTGCATACAGTGCAGAGACTCCCTCTCAGTTCCGCAGAGTTCAGAGAGGTGACAGTGTGTCATTGTGATGAGCATCACGCTTGTTCAGTGACACCAGCGATGTGGCAGCCTACTGTAGGTCCGCATGACATGGTGTGCATGTATGGCACCATAGGTGGCCGTAGAGTCACACTTTTTATTGATGATGGAGCTAGTCACAACTTCTTGAAGTACTCGTTAGTCAAGAAATTGGGATTGACTGAGACCCGGAGTGATCATGAATATACTGTTGGCCTAGCCAACGGATATGACAAAACGGTATGGGATACCGTAGTATTGGGGGTCCCATTATCTATGCAGGACTACAAGGCTCCGCTTGACTTTCAGGTCATGCACTTAGCCAGAGCAGACGTATATCTAGGCAGGGAGTGGCTGTATGGCTTGGGCCCTAGTCTAGCTCGGAATTACTTACATAACACGCTATGTTTTGAGCATGGAGGTAGAGTCATCACCCTGTAGGGCAACCGTACTGTCCCTGCCACACCACTTATTTCCTCCATGGAGTTGTGTACAGCGGTCCGCAGAGACCAGATAGCAGAGGTATATGCTTGTTACCCTCTTTTGAATTCTGTTTCTGTAGATGAAACGATAAATGATGTTTGCGTAGACAAACAAGAAAAACAAAATAACCTTGGACGAGACCCACTATTTGAAAACCCTGTTTGGCATGCATGTGATTCAAACAAGAAAAAATCCAAAGTGAATGAGACATTAAAGAAAAAGTACGTAGATACTTTAACGAATTTATTAGAGGAATTTCAGGATGTTTTTCCTGATGATTTACCAGATGGTTTACCACCATCTAGGGAAGTAGACCATGGCATCGACGTTATGCCAGGATCAAAACCTATAAGCAAACCTGCTTATAGATTAAGCCACTCCGAGGCACAGGAGGTGGAAAAACAATTAACGGAATATCTGAACAAAGGCTTTATTCGGCCTAGTTCAAGTCCGTGGGCATCGCCTATTCTTCTGGTAAAGAAGAAAGACGGATCTATGCGGATGTGCATAGACTATAGGGCTCTTAATCAGATAACGATTAAGAACAAGTATCCGATGCCACGCATGGATGAGTTGTTTGATCAACTCTATGGATCGAGATACTTCACAAAAATAGACCTGAGATCTGGGTATCATCAGGTTAGAATAAAAGCAGAAGATGTTGCGAAGACAGCATTTAGGACCCGTTTCGGGCATTTTGAGTTTTTGGTTATGCCATTTGGGCTAACCAATGCTCCAGCGACGTTTATGACGCTGATGGAAAGTATTTTACGTCCATATCTGGGAAAATTCGTAGTAGTTTTCCTAGATGATATTCTTGTGTACAGTAAGACACAGAAAGAACACATAGAGCATTTGCGTCTAGTGTTCAAGTTGTTGCGAGAGCACAAATTATTTGCAAAGAAAAGCAAATGTGAATTTTTTGAAACAAAAATTCACTACCTTGGCCATATTATATCCGCCGATGGTACGCGGATGGAGCCAGAAAAAGTAGAGGCTATTCTTAAATGGCCAGCGCCGAAGAATCTCGAGGAACTGCAGATTTTTCTTGGCATGTCGAGGTTCTACCGACAGTATGTGAAGGACTACGCGAAGATCGCAGTCCCGTTGACGGACCCGTTATTACGGTCAAAAACAAAGAACATTAGTTGGGGGGACGCCCAACAGAAAAGCTTTGATAAGCTCAAGGTGACCGTTAGCAGCTGCACCTGTTTTGACAATTGTCGATCCGAATGAGCCGTTTGTTTTGGAAACAGACGCTAGTAATGAGGCCATTGGGGCCGTACTTATGCAAAAGGGACGCCCAATTGCATTTGAAAGTAAAAAGTTAGATCGTGCGCAGCGTAACTACTTGGCTTACGAGCGAGAGTTACTAGCGATAGTTCATGCACTGAAAAAGTGGAGACACTATTTATATGGTGCCACTTTTGAGGTCCGGACGGACCATGAAAGTCTGAAATGGCTTTCAAGTCAAAATGAACTGAAGGGTAGAAAAGCTCGGTGGACGGAGATTCTACAAGAGTTTGACCTTCAGATACGTTACCAGAAAGGTAAGTATAACGTGGTGGCAGATGCACTTAGTCGTATGCCACAGATTAATGAACTTAGTTTCACAGTCTTCAAGAATGATTTCTTGGAGTCCCTACGTGGTTTATGTGAGCATGATCCATCTTTTACAGAGGTCTGGCGCGCTGTACGCGTACGCACTTCTTCACAGACGCGACCACCTCCCTCGTTGGCACGTATAGCTAGTCCGAAGAGACTGGCCGAAGGTGCAACGGGAAGGGAAGCGAGAGTTAGTCCGGAGAGACTAGCCGTGTCTTCTGGGTATAGTTTGGAACCGGAGAGTTCTGACGTAGGCCCTTCATCACCTTTGACTGCCACGGCTTCAAAGGGGAGTGATAAACTTCGTCGGGGGGAGAAATATGCTAATTACTCCATTGACGACGGGTACTTACTCTATAAGGGTAGAATATGTGTACCAACTATTGGTGACTTTCGGGCCCAAATTCTTAAAGAAAGTCATGATAGTCCAAGTGCGGGTCATCTCGGGATTCAGAAGACCTATGCACTAGTAAAAAGACAGTTTTATTGGCCTAGTTTGTTTAAGGATGTCCAGACTTATGTGCTGAAATGCAATAAGTGCCAGGTCAATAAACATGAACGTCTTAAGGTTGGAGGACTACTCCATCCGCTGGAGATTCCTCAAGGGAAATGGGAAAGCATTTCTATGGATTTCATTACTGGTTTACCCAAGACGAGTCGAGGGAATGACTCGGTGTGGGTGGTAGTGGACAGGTTAACTAAAATGGCAAAGTTTATTGCCACGAAGAAAACTGTTAAAACGCCAGAGTTGGCAAAACTCTTTATTGAACATCTCTACAAGCTATATGGCCTGCCCGCAGATATAGTGTCGGATAGAGATAGAAAGTTCAACAGTCATTTTTGGAGGGAAGTCTTCAAAAAGCTGGATACTACTCTGAGTATGAGTACGGCAGATCATCCGGAGTCTGATGGTCAAACTGAAAGAGTTAACCAAATTCTAGAGGATATGTTGCGTTCTTATGTTAGTAAGAAGCAATCTAATTGGGAAGAGTACTTACCCTTACTGGAGTTTGCCTATAATAGCTCCAAACACTCAGCGACTGGATTTACACCATTCATGTTAATGTATGGATTCCAGCCGAGATCTCCAATGGCTGTAGGCCTAGAAAAGGAGAAGATTCAATCTGTCATCAAGGATTTCCTTGAAGATATGAATGATATGCTCAGAGCCGCACGTGAGAGCATTCGTAGCGCTCAGGATCGCGCTAAAACTTATGAGGATAAAGGACGAAGAAAGGTGACCTTTGCAGAAGGTGACTTTGTATTCCTCAAGGTTCCTGCGCAGTCAGAAACCATGAAAACGGGAAAGTGTGATAAACTTTCTCCAAGATATTGTGGTCCTTTTAAAATCCTTAAGAAGATTGGGGACGTAGCATATAAACTTGAGTTACCGGAGAGTTCTCAAGTCCATCCTGTCTTCCATGTCAGTAAACTGAAGAAATCAGTTCACGGGTTAGAGAACGCAGTTTCTCCAGAGATTTTGGTGGACTTGATAGAGCCACCAAAGATACCACATGAACCTGAAAAGATTCTACAGTATCGTGATAGATAGACCCGACATAAAGTGTACCAGGAGGTACCTGTTAAATGGACAGATAGGGATGAGGAGGTAGCTACCTGGGAACGCCGTAGTGCAATTTCCAAAAGGTTTCCCCAGTTTGTTTTCGAGGACGAAAACTCTTCTTAAGGGGGGGGTAATGTCACGTAGGCTGTAATGCCTGTGACCGACGGCAGACCGGATGGCCATATCCGGGGTTCAGTGGGAGAGGACGCCCATGCGGAGTCATGGACGGCCAGGCTAGTGTGGACGGCAGGCCACACACTATATAGCCTGGGGGATGAGGGGCAATCCTCATTCTTCCTCTATGGCTGGGTGGTGAGCCAGAGGCCGTCCCCTCTCGTGGTAACGCCCGTAGCGGCGTTACGGATATCTAACAGAAGAGGACAAAATGGGGCAGTGGTTTCAGTGGGGGAGGATCAATAGAGGAGTCAAAGGGTTGTTAGGTGTACCACCTGGCAGTTTAGCCTTTCCAAAAAAAGGAAAAATATCCACTATTGTGATGAATGTTCATTCTCAAGTCATTCTTTAGGTTGAACTCCTAAAGATAAGAGAAGGATCAATAGAGGAGTCAAAGGGATGTTAGGTGTACCACCTGGCAGTTTAGCCTTTCCAAAAAAAGGAAAAATATCCACTATTGTGATGAATGTTCATTCTCAAGTCATTCTTTAGGTTGAACTCCTAAAAGGTAAGAGGTGTGGTTTGTTGGATTTAAGGATGTCACCATTGTGATGAACATTCATCCTCAACTCCTCCTTTAAGTTAACCTCCTTAAAAGCATGAGGTGTGGATTATTAGATTTAGGGATGTCACCAAACTCTCATGATTGGTGGAAGCCAACACCCTAACATATGTTTTAGCCATGTCTTTGTTTCTACCAAATCTTTATTGGTGATAGGCATACCACTTTTGTTACAATCTATCTCCAATATCTGTGACTCTTATCAATGACCGTTGTTGTTAAGAATTATTGAACACTCTCCTTCTCTAAGTTTTTATGCTTGAAGTTAGTTCTCATATCGAAATTTTTGTTGGGTTAGTTATCTTGTATTGGTTCTACAAAGCATCACAAATTTCTAAAGCAAAGAAAAGGTATTTTGCCATGGTTAGCAAGGTGTTCTCATTAATGCCACTAATGATTGAGAGCGTATATAACACATATGCATGTCTACACTTTCAAGCCTCTAGAATAGTATGGTTTTACATGGCATCATTTGTTTGCATATCTTTTGCTACCAACTTTGGGTTTATCTCTGAAACTACTATCTGTAAAATAGGTCAAAATTTCACATGTCACTACAAGACAATGCTGCCATACACGCGTTTCATACATGCGATAAATTACGAACGCGTGTATGGTCGCGCTTGTATTTGAATAAAATCGGGCGCGTGTATTTTAGCATTTAACTTCGCGTGTATATTTGCATTTATCAACGCGTGTATAAACGCGTTTATATACACGCAGTAATACACGCATAAATACACGATAATATTCATGGGATAATACTCGCTATTATACACGGAAAAATACACGCCACTATACACGGATTAATACACGCATGGCAGAGAAAAACTGAAAAAAAACTGAATTCCTTAACAAAATTAAAAACTATTTTCCTTAAACCATCTCATAGTACATTACAGTATACATCATTACACAATCCCACTACATGCATTTACAACAATGAAGTATATTCAAAAATAAATCATGCATATGAGATGATAGAAATGTCATCAATTTAGAACATACAGTGACGGATTGGTTAGGGTTCGATCTCATCTTCAATAAGATCCATCCTTGTCAAACGATCAACATCAATATCCATTTGATCAATTGGTAAGGCTACGATTAAATTTATTCCACTATCGATATTCTGTACTCCATTGATAATGGTATCGATGTCCTGATCATCCTCATCATCATCACCATCATCCTCAATGGTAGGGTCATTCTCATGATCATGAGAAATGGCATGCTCATCCTCATTATCACGATCATCTCTTATTTCTTGATCATCGATCACAACATCTTCAATGGCATGTTCGACGTCATCTTCATTGCGGCTTGTTACATCCTCCATATGCTCCATATCAGTGAATGTATTATACATCACTTTGGAACGTGGTGCAATAGGGATGACGTACCACCATTTGATGTCATGCACCATTGGTAGATAGATAACCTACTCAAATACACACAGTACAGTAATTAATTAGCATATCAAAAGTCAAGGGGTACGCGAGCTTAGATATATATGTACATGAAACACATTAGTAAAAAAATGCATACCTGCTCACATTGTTGTGGCGATACGAGCCTATCTTTCTTTGTTTGCCAGAACTTTGTAGAGTCAATAGTTACATATCCACTTGCATGGCGTTTTATCGTTGCATCAGGCCCTTTTTCCACCACGTTCATTTGCCATTTGACATCCAAAACATACACAAAGAAGCGACGAAAGTCAAGCCTAAATATGTCTTGGATTATGCCACAATAATCATCCATTTTTCTATTAGCTCCCTCAAAGCTACTAATGACACCGCAATCTTGTGTATTTCTCTTTTCATCAATTCTTTGTGTTCGAAAATGCTTGCCTTCACACCATATAGCATTGAACATAGTGCACTGGACCAAAATAGAGGCAATATTTGTGTAAGCAATGTGAATAAATATTAAAAGAAAATCACTTACAACTAATGCAAAACATTAGTTCTATGTACCTTTGACATGCATCCTCGTGCATACTCCCATTCTTCCGCCGTGATATGCAGCCCCTCGTCACTCTCTGCTCTCTCCATTTCCTCATGCAACCAATCAACATGGATATCATTCGGAAGTGTTGCTAGATGCTTAGGGTACGCCTTCCGAGAGCCATGTTGCCTCCGAAAGAGAGCTCTTTCTGCTTGCCTTTTTGTCTTTGCATCCTCATATCTTGTAACCCATCTGCTCATCACATCACTATTAAGGATACAAGTGAAATTGAGATCATCAATCAATGTTCTGTCAATTACTTTACTCTGTCCTTTTCCTTGAGGCACAATAGAGGTCATCCTCAAGTCCTCTTCATTGCTCCATAGTCGTGGCAAAGAGCTGTCCACCTGACCAAGAAATTTTGAAATATATACAAGAGACTCTTGTATCAACCAACCCTCGGCCATGCTTCCTTCAGGCCTTGCACTTTGCCTCACAAAGTCTTTTAAGGTCTTCATGAAACGCTCTAGGAAAAACATCCAACGTGCATGCACAGTACCACATAAAGCAATTTCGTCCACTAAATGCACAATGAGATGTAGTTGACTTGTGAGAATGGTTCGCGGAAAAGTCTCCTCTACCAAACAAACCACCTCCACTGCCATAACACGCGCATCATCCAACGTGGCTGGATCAATTGCTTTGGAACTAACATATCTGAAAAATAAATAAATAGTACGTTATACCTCATGCACGTTCATTTTGCAAGGTATAATGAAGGGTGATCTGAGCATGGGTTTTACATACCTCACAAGCTCGCCCATCTTATAAATACATTTTTTCAAACTCTTATTCGCACAATGGTCGATGCTAGTAGGTAGTATGAACTGCGCACATAAGAGCACATTTATGGTTTATGGCATTACAAAATTTAATTTCAACGTACGTACAAGACTTGGAAAACACTTACTTGAAGCATCTTGTGCCAATCGTGGGACTTCAACCCATATAGTTGCTCAACGCCTCTTTTCTTAGTGGTTGTAAAGGCTCCCTTCAATGATCTCATGCATCCAGTGGGAGTACGCAAAGTGGTGATGGCCTGCTTTACCTGCTTCTCCTCTTTCTTTGATATAATCCATGGTGCAGGCGGAAGACGAACGTGCCCACCCACCTCTCGTGGCCAAGCTTGACGCATACGTCCTGCGACCCGCAAGTCCTCACGTACGCTAACATTGTCTCGTTTACCAGTAATATGTTCCCAAATACCAGATCCCACATTCTTGAAGATGTGCATGGGATCAAGAAGATGGTTGATCTTAAGATGGGTCCAATATGGCAGCCGGAAAAAAATGGAGTACCTGCACAAGGGATTGCTCTATGTGACCTTTAATCCAATTAGAGACTACACAAAACAAGATTGAAAAAACATCACTATACCTGTTCATGCCATCTGGAGGAAGAATAGTTGTAGACTCCCAAATACGCTTCCAATCTTTTGCACGAAGTGTTTGTGGAGGAATGTTACTCTTACTAGCAACATATTTAGGATGATATGAGGGGAGAAATCGATGATGATTATCGAATATAGTCTTACACAAACCATCAGCATACTCATGTACTAACGAAGGGCCACAAACAGGACATGCATGTTTACCCGATGTTTTCAAACCTGTTAAAATATAAATAAAAGTTAGAATAATAAAGTCAAACCGTCTAATTAATATATATAGCCAATAGTAATAGAGTAGGGAGGTAATTAGAATTCTTACCAGAACAATCGCTGTATCCTGGAAAGTCATGCATTGTCCACATCAACACTGCTTTTAAGTCGAAGTGTCGAGAGGAGGGAGGCCTACTAATGTCCACCACCGCAACACCTCTCCATAGTTCCTCCAACTCATCAATCAGTGGTTCAAGATAAACATCCATATGCTTGACTTTATGTTTCCCTGGAATTAGAAGGGATAACATAAGATGTCCCTTCTTGATCGCCATTGATGGTGGAAGGTTATAATTCACCAGCACAACTGGCCACACGCTGTACGCGGTGCTTTTGAAACCAAATGGATTCACTCCATCCATACCCAGGCCAAGTCTCAAGTTTCTGGGCTCTGTTTTAAAGCTGGGCCACTCATCTTCAATATGCTTCCAAGCAGGAGTGTCTGCGGGAATTCTCCACATGCCATCATCCGATCGATGTGAGGAATGCCATGACATGAGCTCTGCTATGGATTTGCACTTGAACATGTGTTTGATGCGAGGAATTATAGGAAAGTGTCGCAAGACTTTACGAGGTACATCAAAACTCTTCATATCTGTTCTGTACCTTGCTTCACCACAAGTGGGACATGTCAGAGCCTCCTTATGCGTCCCACGAAAGAGAATGCAATCATTGACGCATGCATGTATTTTATCATAATCCAGTCCTCCAAGAGATGTCACATAGCGCCTCGCTATGTCTCTTGAGGTGGGCAGTCTATTTTCCTTTGGAAGCATGTTTGACAATAGCCTGCATCCAATATCATCAATTATAATTAGTCTTAAATCCTAAACCTTAAACCACTAATTCAAATTTATAAGTTAGAATGCTTACTTCAACAATGCGTCAAGACTTGCATTGCTCCATCCATAAACTGTTTGTATATTAAGTAGTTCAAGGGAAGCACGTAAAACTGAGAATGTGCACCCTTCAAACACCGGTGTCGATGAAGCTTTATAAAGATGCTCTTGTTCCATATCATCGTCGTCCATACCTTTGGGATCATCCTTAAAAAGATTCCGCACCATATCATCAAGCACCTCCTCTTCCACAACTTCGTGGGGTGCAGGGCTATTGTCGTCCCTTTCCCACTCATCTCTGACATTAGATCCCGAAGCTCCAGCATCATCTCGTCGATGCTTTACGTGCTCTCGTCGCGCGTAGGGTACCATGTTAGGGTGTGGTACTGCATCCTGCTTCAATTTATCAAATTATATGTTACAACTCTATTAATTTAATTTGGATACCATGAGTCATTTGAATACCATCAATTTACATCTACTCACCTCTAAACCTGTTTGATTCCATTCTCCATACATGGAGATGTGATTCAAGGTAATTCGACGTGCTCGTACAATGCATCCTTGACATCGATTACACATACATTTGATCCGTTGTCCCAACCACACATCGCGATTACGATGACGCATTGTCTCATCTTCCCCAGAACTGCTTGAAGAGGTTGATGACATCCTGTGTACAAACCAGAAAACACAAACTCATTATATATTTTTAATGAAAGCACAAAAACGCGTGTATTCACGCGGCTATCTCCTAAAACTTGCGTGTATAAACGCGGCTACTTCCTAAAAAACGCGTGTATTCACGCGGCTAATTTCTGCAAAATGCGTGTATAAACGCAGCTAAAATCATGTACACGCGAATATACCTGCGTTGATAAACGCGAACATAAACGCGGCCATAAACGCGGCGGCATATTTAAACTAAAAATAGCCCGCCTTCCCCAAATATAGATTTTGAACTTAGAAATCAACAGTGCATGCGTTTTCGCCTGTTTTCGCCTCTTCCAACAGCAAGGAGGGAGCAGAGAAAGGAGCACACACACGGGAGAAGGAGGGAGCAGAGAAGGAGCAGAGAGGACTCACTTTTTCAGAGGTGAGTCACTTTGTCCTGTGCCTTGTCTCTTTTGTCAGATTTGTTTACTTTGCTCTTTGCTCTTTGGGTTTGTCTTTTTGCACACGATTGGGTTGCTGCATCCTGACAGGGGCGACAATGGCTGGTCCTTTTATAAGGACATTCTGTTTTTGTCGGGGGGTCGGTCTTTTCGAGAAATTTTTTTCGCAGGTCGCGTGTACGAACGCGTGTAGGAGCGCGTGTAACCTGTCTGCAGAGTTTTTCCACGCGCATATACACGCGTTTTTTGTCGGGTATATACACGCGTTTTTTGACGGGTGTATACACGCGTTTCTGCAGACAGAAAACTGCGGCGTTTCAGATTTCATGGTTTGCAGGCATTTGACTTGTGTAATGACAATGTGTGAGTCAAGAGACAGCCCATGATGTACATGATGATGTTTGTTGCAGGTTCTTTATGGATATTTCAGGTTCTTCATCCGATCCATTTGCGTATAGCAATTGGTTGATGGAGATGATGAATCACTTTGGGCGCCAACCTGGTCCGGTTGAGCTTACAGAGTATATGTATGCCCATCCCCCTCCTTCCCTGCCTGGTGTCTATACCCCTACCGCGAGTATCCAGGGCACTCCAGTGCCGTCTATTCCTCCGAGTCCGACGAGACGGCATGCAGCTTCTCCTCT
This sequence comes from Cibotium barometz, assembly GCF_041138505.1. Taxonomy (NCBI): domain Eukaryota; kingdom Viridiplantae; phylum Streptophyta; class Polypodiopsida; order Cyatheales; family Cibotiaceae; genus Cibotium; species Cibotium barometz. Next base: position 25,498,208 of record NC_141057.1, on the reverse strand, counting down.
TCCACATCCACCGAGGAGACATACCTCGTCCCAGACACACTCACGTACACCCTCACAGCCACCATCACGTGCTCCCTCAGAGCCACCGTCACGTCAGGGCTCACAGCCACCGTCACGTAGACAATCCCCCAGTCGTGACTCCACCCGCAGCAGTAGGAAGAGTGGGAGTGGAGGATGCGGCGGGTGCTTTGGTGGGGGAGGTGGGGGAGGTGGGGGAGGTAGTAGGGCACGGGATGAGAGAGGAGATAGAGGGAGAAGAGTTAGAGGAGACAGTTCGGAAGAGGAGGAGATGAGAGAGATGGAGAGAGTGGTTTGCTATGATGTGACGGATAGGGGCGGGATAGTGATGGATGCGAGGGGGAGGGAGGTAATGGAGTACATGCGTGGGGTAGTATCAAACTCATATAGAAATTGTTTTATTAAGTTTAAAGATCAAAATAGCCGATTAGTTGGGGAGGTGATAGAGGCTGTACACAGTCGGTACCCCAATCCCCCACATGCTACATTCTCGGATGTATGGGGAAGGACGCGAATAAGGGAGATCTTAAGTAATAAAAGATCTCACCTTAAAAAACTCGCGTACGATGACCGGCTAAATGTAGCTGCGGGTGGCTATCCTGCCGAGAAACCTGCCACTGCGCACAAACGCGAGTGGAAGGAGGCAAAGAAACGAGCAGAGGGTGGCGTGAAGAGCAGGCAGCATGTGGAGGCACGACGGATCCAGATGGAGACCGTTGGATCTTTGCATTTCGGATCTGGCGGCGTCGAGTCATGGGAGGCAGAGTTCGTAAGTATCCTGTCACTTTATTTGATTGTTTACTTAATTCATTGATTCTATGAATTGTTTTAATCTTACAAATTGTGTTGATTATGATACAGCGACGGGTTACGGGGAGGAAGCCCACAACCCACGATACTGCGTATGCTCGCCGGCATAGCAGACGTGACACGTGGGCCATCTTCAGAGCCGAGGGACGTATTACGGACGCGCAGTTTGAGTTGGCCATGAGACCATACGGTCGACAGGTACTTGAAAATTCGTAACGAATGGTTTTGGTTTATTGAATTGCATATATATATATATATACTTATATACTATATATTACTTGAACAGGCACAAGCTGCTGATGATCCACCGGCCGCCGCTGCAGAGGGTGGACGTGAGCACTACTCCTCGGACATTCCGACCGATGCGAGCTCATCTGAGCATGAGGGGAGCACTGAGTCATCATCTGGGTCTGAGTAGTACTCAGATTTGTAGTATCACATTCCATATTTAGGATGTGATTGTATATATTTTTTTGTAAACTCAAGCCATGGGCTACTTCGAGATATGGACTCCCTTGTATACATGTATGAAATTTTGATAGTAATATTGAATTGATTGATCGATAGTATTACATTCATGGCTGTCTTGAATCGTGTAATGACAATGTATGCATTCATGTTGTTCTTGTCTTAATCTCCCTCGTGCATATGTTCTTCGTGGATGGTCTAATGGGATGGTCTAATGCACCAAAAACCCTAAACCAGAGAGTGCTATTGGGTGCTGGAATGCTGGAACAGTATTCAGGCACCAAATAGCACTCTCTGGATTTTTTTTTTTGCTCTCTGTTCGCGTGTATTAACGCGTCAAAACTGCTAAAAATTGCGTGTATCTACGCGGATACACTGGAAATTACGCGTGTATAAACGCGTATAAACTGGCAATAACGCGTGTATAAGGGCATCTAAATAAAAGAAACGCGTGTATAGACGCAAGTAAAAACGCGTCTGGGACATTGGAACTGAACAGGATGCGGCTATACACCCGTGTATAACCGCGTCTAATAGAATAAGAGGCGTGTATACTGGCGTGTATTAACGCGTCTGCGAAAAATAACGCGGCTACACACCCGTGTATACGCGCGTCTGAGAGGTACTGTACACGCATTTTTACACGCATGTCTCTGGCCGCGATTATACACGCGCTGATACACGGGCCCGCTACTTTTTTTCACAAGTCATTTTTAGCGGCTAAGAGCACGGGTATGAGCCCAATCCCTTGTAGTGTGTGAACATCCCTACTAGTTTCATTCATCCTTGCCTTTAATCATGAGTGTTAGGGACCCACCTACCCCTTTTTAAAATCAAGGGTTGGACTCATCTTCAACATGTAGAGAGTGTAATTTATGCCCTCTACCTTAGTTTTCTCATCGATTTGTGGTGGGTTTGGTTTATTGGAAACCATTTCTCAAAAAAATTGTTTGTTAATAAAACGTGCAAAAAAGTTGTGTTTAGAACCTAATGTTGTTATACCATATGTAAGTAAATCTATAATAATGGTGTAAACACAAAACCCTCACAAAATGAAAGATCAGTTTTTTAACATAGGTTAAGCACCATAGAAGACAAAGAAAACAAGTGAAGAAGTGTATGTAAAAGCTAACATGATGGTTGTGATTAGAGAGATAAAATGATGGTTGTGTTTAAAGAGGGAGAGAGAGAGAGAGACGGGGAGCACGGGTGGGTTATTTCTCGGCAGTGAAATCAATAATCAACGAAATGACCTTACTTGAATATTTATTTATTCGTCGCCTATACACTACTTTACAAAAAAGAAAACCCTGGATTACTGCATTGTATGCCATCCTAGAGACAGAACTCAACACTTCTCTGTTGTGGGCAGGCCTACACATCAAAACTTGTGCAAGGTGAACTCTAAAAGGGTTTATCCCCCCAAAAAAAAGAATGGTTCTCCCTTCCCATATTGCACCACAAGAAGCTCCTAATAACTGTGCTCAGTGTCCAGCCCCTAATTCCTTCGTTAACTAACAGCTTAGAGCTAAGCATTCCTGTTGCAGGCTGTTGCCGGCGTTTTTAGTTGGACTTGTACTCTGGGTATGATGCTGTTGCACATGATCTTGTAGCCAAGGGTGAGCCAGCTGCTGCAGGTCCCTGAGTCTCATCCGTCTGTAGGGGTTCCGCTGCAGCATTCCCTTGATAAGCTCCTTGGCTGGGGCTGAGATGGACGGCCAGGGCTCCCTCTTCAGATCCAGCCTCCCTCGCTTCACGGCCTCGAAGATGTCCGCGGTGGTATCCCCGTCGAAGGGCGGATAGCCGCACAGCAACATGTGGAGTAGCACGCCCAAGCTCCACACGTCCACCTTCTGGTCGTGGGTGCCGGTGAGCAGGATCTCGGGAGCGAGGTAGCATGGCGTGCCCTCCACGTCGTCGAAGACTCGACGGTGGGAGAAGTCAGCAGAGGCGCCGAAGTCCGCGAGCTTGAGGTGGGAGTAACTTCTTCCTCGATCAGCGAAGAGCACGTTCTCTAGCTTGAGGTCCCTGTGCATGACACCTTGGTCGTGGCAGGACACCCCTCTCACGATGGCCGCGAAAGCCTCAGCTGCCTGGGACTCCGGCAGGCGCCCATTGCTGGTGTTGTCCCTGAGATGCTCGAGCAGGTCTCCTCCCTCGCACAGCTCCATCACCACGTGAACGCACTCCTCGTCCTCGAAGCTCTCTTCCAGCCGAACCACGTTGGGATGACCCTTGAGCCTTTCCAGCGTCGCAACTTCCGTGCGCACATGGCGAAGGGCGCTCCCTGATTTGCGCACGGACTTGCAGGCGTACTGCTGGCCCGTGCGCTTGTGCGTGCACAGCCTCACAATGCCATCCACGCCCTCGCCCAACTGGCGGCCCAGCGCATAGGAGGAGCAGCTGCTGCTGCTGCTGTTACTTTCCATGTACGTACCTAAACTGTGCAAGATGATGAGAGAGAGCGTATGAGAAAGAAGTACACGATTATAGAAGGCAAAGAAAGGTGAAGAATCGCAAAGGATAAGATGGCAGAGACACAGTCGAGGTACTTTATATGTAGACAGACAGCAGTCGGACTTTCGTCGACGAGTCAAGCGGCCCGCATGGGCGACTCGGCGGACCGACAACATCATCCCTCCCTGATCGTCAACGTTCAAAAATTACACACTTTCTCCAAGGCCTTGTAAATTGTAACCAAACTAACAAACCTTCGACTCCAAACAAAAACTCTCGAGAGAAGTGCTTGTAGATTGTAAACAAACTAATAAAGCTTCGACCCCAAACAAAAGTTCAAACACAAACTCTCGAGAAGTAGTAAGCAGAGGGACCCCTCTCCGTGAGGGACTTTGTATTTCTCAAAACCACCCAAAAATCCAAGTGGCTTTCCCCTAAATCTAACCCTCTTCCTCATCCATCACTACCGCGATGATGCAATTCTCTCATCTTCGAAGCCCCAAAACCACCTTTGTTTTACTCCTCTGCTTTGCTTCACCTCTCTTCTTGCGTCGGGCGCACAAAACTCATCCTTGACTACTTTTTCGTAGCTGCGCAATTTGGCAACCTAACGGTCTTTATTGAAGCTTTAGTATATAAACCTTTCAAGGCTTTAAAACCTTAAAGCTTTTAAGCTTTTCTAAAGGCTTTCAATGCCCTCGAGACCCCCGACTCAGTTTTTGTAAATTTTCCCTTTCTCAGAAATTTTTGAGAAATTCCAAATTGCTTTTAGCTTTCCAAAAATACTTCTTTTTGCCTAAAATTCCCTTTTTAGCCTAAAAATTACACAAAAATAACCATTAAAATTTCCCCATAGCTTTTACGACAAAGCGACCATGTTATCGACCACTTATGCATGCTCCCGGGATTAAATCAAGGTAACATTATTTATTATTTCTTTTCGAGACTAACATATTTGCAAATTTCTTTTCGTCATAATATTTAGTACACAATCACAAAATGACTCTTCCATCCCCTCACAATCCACATCAACCATCCGAACATCTACAACTCATGGTAGAATGTATGCGACTCACTTATATATCCACACGCAACGCACACTTGCTTGAGGCATTGCTAAACATCTTTAATGAACAAACCTGAAGACGAATGGTCAAAGATCTCAACGAACGATCATGATGCATGTTTTGTCGTGATCCCCATTAGCAACGCTCAATATTTCCTCCCAGTATTTAGTTTTGTCAACTCATGGAGCAACACGAAATCATATTCGGATAGAGAATCAAAGACGACATCGTCATAGCCCAAAGATCTCAACGAACGATCATGATGCATGTTTTGTCGTGATCCCCATTAGCAACACTCAATATTTCCTCCCAATATTTAGTTTTGTCAACTCATGGAGCAACACGAAATCATATTCGAATAGAGAATCAAAGACGACATCGCCATAGCCCATGAACACTTTTTATCTCACTTACATTTCCTTCAATCATCACACTTTACCCCTGAAAAGATATTTATCACGATGCATACACATGTCTTTCGAGGATTATAGAATCACACTTTTATTTTGTAGCACATCAACCACACTTGGAGATGACAACTCTTTTACTCCAATTTTCTATTCACATATCATTATAGCATCAAACTAATTCATAATACTTAGACATCCCTTTCTTGAATATATTTTTGAATTATCAACCTTTTTCGTCAAAACGTTAGACAATAATAACAAGCAAAGGTAATATTTATCGTAGATATTTAATCAAGTATGAAGGCCACCCCATCGAAGATTCTCGATGGCTACCAGGTCATACCCTCGCCACCTATCCATTGTGATTGCATCTTATGTTCATACTAGCTTATGATAATTATTTATGATTTTATGAGCAATTGAGAACAATTACTTGTTACCCCCGGGGCATGTTATAGGGAGTTAATTCATAGAATATATATTCTCACATTTATCATTATTTATAAATTGGAGTTAATCTATGAAATATGTATTCTCACATTTTTCATTTTTATAAATTCTCTTGGGATGCCTTTCTAAATCTACGACGATCGTAGTTTACTTGACGCATACGTAGGTGAATTTGTACATGTGTACATTGTCTTGATATTGTAAGTGCTATTATTTTGCTTTGGGATATTTTATTTTGGATGCGCCTTTTATTTTGGATGCGCATTTTTTATCAAGCTATGTGCAATGGTACAATGTCTACCAGGATTAATGTATTTAATTAGCTGTGTGCACTGGTATGATATAATCAAAATTAATGTGCTTAATAGGCTTTGTGCAGTGATGACTAATATTATTTTGGATGAAGGTAATGATTCAGTGACTGATTATGTGTTAATTGTGGAACATGTGTTGGACCACTATGAGATATTTTGGAAGACATGTGAACACCTTTTATGGTTTCATATTTTGTTATCAATATTTTTGTAAGGCTAAGGCCTCATACCTTTGTACATACCAAATAGTATTTTATCATTATGCCCAAGACTTTATATCATTGCTTGCTATATTTTTGTAGAGCTGGCATGCTCATAAACTCAAAAGCACTTGTGCTTCCAATAGGCCTAAAATTATACAGAAATAACCAACAAAAGTTCTAAAAATTTCCCATAGCTCTTGCGACAAATTGGCCATGTTATAGACCACTTACACATGTTGGGTTAAATTCAAGTAACTATTTTTCATTATTTCTTTTTAAGCCTTACATATTTGTAACTTTATTTTTGCCAAAATATTTAGTACATAATCGCAATGACTCTTCCATCGCCTCACAATCTATGACAACCATCTGAACTTCTACAACTCATGGCAGAATGTATGTGACTCGCTTATATATCCGCATGCAATGCACACTTATTCAAGGTATTGTTACACATATTTAATGACAAACCTGAAGACAAATGGTCAAAGATCTGGACGAACGATCATGAAGCATGTTTTGTCATAATCGCCATTGGAAACACTCACATATTTCCTCCTAATATTCAATTTTGTCAAGTATAGCCCATGAACCCTTTTTTTCTCACTTACATTTCCTTCAATCTCACTTACCCCCCCCACCCCCTAAAAAGATATTTATCGCGATGCATACACATGTCTTTCAAAGATTATAGAATCACACTTTATTTTGTAGCACATCAACCACACATTTGAGATGACAACTCTTTTACTCCAATTTTCTTTTCACATATCATTATAGCATCAAACTAATTCATAGTACTTATACATTCTTTTCTTGAATACATTTTTGAATTATTAACCTTTTTTTTAAAGAACTTTCAACAATAATAATAAGCAAAGGTAATATTTACCATTAGATATTTAATCAAGTATAAAGGCCACCCCATCAAAGATTCTTAATGGCTACCTGATCATGCCCTCGCCACCTATCCATCCTTGATTCCATCTTATGTTCATACTAGCCCATGATGATTAGTTACACTACTACAAGATGACTCATTTTTAACACTTGGTATTTGACGGTTTACACGCCATCGATATGTGCATCGATATAAACATCAAAATGAGCGTCGAAATGAATGTCGGAATAAGCGTCGAAATAGGTATCGAAATTTTAAATTTTCTTATTTTTAATTTCTTAAAATTTGATTGTGCAAAAAAAGAAAACATTGACAAAAACTAAGTATTTCTTAGTAAATAACATTGAGATAAAATGTTATAGCTCATCATCGACTCTCTCATCCTCAGCTAGATCCATGGCTCCAAATACATCTATTTCTAGAAATACCTCTCCATCTGCATCTTCATCAATACGTGTAGCCTCCGAATCGTCCTCTTCTATTTCAAGCATTAGAGGTGGTTGTGTTGAAAGTTGTTCTTCGTTCTCTTCTTCGAATTCTGGATTAGTTATTGTGTTTGCTTCTGGTTCAAGTGCTAGTAATTGTTTAATTACTATACCTTCATTTGATCCTTCTTCTAGTTGTTCAACTCGATCAATATCTATTTCTTGTACTTCTTGAGTGGGTTCCTCAACCTCTACTTCATCTGAAATTTCCACATCTTCAAATATTGTTTACTTTGTGGATCTATTTGGATTACAAACAACCATGTAATCTCTCGGGTCCACCTTGAAGACAACCTACTGACAATGCTCTGGTAGCACAAATGTGTCCCTTTGGTTTGTCCATATCTTTGTGGAGTCTACTTGAATAAATCCGCTCTTATCTCTGTGCATGGTTGCTTGTGGTCCTTAAGTCACTACCTTGAACCACTTCACATCAAAAATGAACACAGAAAACTTTCTGAACCCAGTTCCTTGATAACGTGTTGTATCGTTCCACAGTAATCAAGCATGCCAACTTCACAACTTAGATCACTTGCACTAGAACGACTTTCTTGCATGAAATTTGTGTTGACACTGCAATCAAATGTTATTCTCTTCTTATCTATTTGCTCCACTCAAAAGAGACGACCGCATGACCAAAGTGCACCAATTTGTGATATTGCAAGCAAAAGAAGATCATGAAATTGTATCAAGAACAAAAACTTATATACAAGACTATGTCTTACGGTTTCTTGTGTACATATAAAAACTCACTTACATGGTAATCACAACCATATGCAAGCTCCTCCTCCTCCTCGTCGCTTATAACCTCACCACTGTATTTTTCTTGTTGCATGATTTGCTGAAAGACATCTACTAGAATGAAATTCTGGAAGTTGAGAAAATGAATCTGGGTATGGCAATGCTCTAGTTGTTCGACTCTTTCTAAAATTCAAACGATCTCGGTCTCTTTCCTTCTTTGCGACCCTATATCTCTCGATCCATTTTTGCATAGCACTTAAGTTGAGGATGCAAAATTTATTAATCTTCTTTCGTAATGCCATATCCATTGTTCTCTAAAGTCCTTGTCCCCTTGAGGATCTTCCCCAACAAGCTGATCATCCTCTTCTTGTGTCCACAATCGTGGCATATCAGGGTTTGACGTACTAAGAAATTATGTTATGTATACAAGAGATTCAAGCCATCCCACTGAACAAAACCTTTCAATGTCTTCATAAATCTCTTGAGGAAAAACATCCATCGACTATGAACAACACCTCCTATAGCAACCTTGTTAACCACATGAACAAGTAGGTACAATTGAATGGTCAAGAAACTTGTTGGAAAGAATTTCTTCGCCATTGTAAATGCTTCAATGGAGTTTAGACGAGTTGCTTCCAACGTATTTCTTATAATCTCCTTCTTTGATATCCATCGTACCACTGCACTAATCTTGTATATTGTCACTCTTATGTCTTCACCAAGGCAATCCTTAATGGCTATTGGCAGCACAAACTATAAGATTTGTGCCAGTCATGAGACTTCAAGCCACTAAGCTCTTCATCCTTTGTGAATGATCCCTTGAAGCAATGCATACAACTAGTGGGAGTACGAAACTCACTTATGCACTTCTTTACATGCCGCTACTCTTCTTTGGTTAAGACCCAAGGTGCTCTAGGGAGAATCACTTTCCCATCAGGTCTGCTCCGCGCCCATAAGTGTTGCACATGCGATCCACCTCTTGTAGATCATCCCTTTGTGCCTTGCTCTCTTTAGCACCTGTGATGGTTTTCCAAAGCATATCGGCTATGTTCTTGAAAATGTGCATAGGGTCAAGATGATGATTGACTAAAAGATCAATCCAGTATGGGAGTAGACGCAAGATGGATAGCCTTTTCATTCTGGGGGTGAACAACTTGGATCCACTTCCCATTCCCTGCTCCAATCACTTGGATTTAGCACACGAGGAGGCCTCCATAGAAATCTCTCTCTCGCAACTCATGGTTGTCGGGGAGATACTTTTTGTGGCCTTCGTAGACAACCTTCTTCAAAGCTATTGAGTACCAAGTCTCTAATCTAGGCCCACATAACCAGATATTGAAAGCCTTGCCAAACATGCTAATCATTATGATGAGATATGGAAATAATACAAAATGATTAAAATTGTAAAATTAAATGAGATCAAGAAATCTTAGAATAATTAACTTACCAAAGCACTCTCCATAGAGCTCAGCCAATCATGCATGGTCCACATAAGTATTCCTCACACTATTGCATCCCTATATCCAAAACCCTTAGATGCATCATGAACTTGGATACCATCCATAACGTCTGTAGCTCATCAACTAATGGAGTCAAGTAGACGTCCATGTTCTTAACCTTGTACTTCCCTAGAACTATGAAGGAAAGTAAAATGTGCCTAGTAACAGCTTTGTATAAGGGGGTAGTTAACCTTATTGTTAGAGACAAGAACTAAAGAAAGATAGATCATAATAAGAGGAACAAAGTCTGTGTTCAGACCATTTGGAGATTCCTCATGGTTTGGCCGATATTTTGTAAAACAAATTGGACACCACTTTCGAGTGTTTTTTTTTACATATCATCTCTATTTTGGTTAAAGAATGTGTTTTTAGGGAAAAAAAACTATCTTTATCTTTTTCGTACATGTTAATCAAACAAAATTTTTGTGGGCTATATTTTTAAAGCCTTGATGTGGTTCTATGCAGGAAGAGAGAGAGAGAGGGAGATTTTGCTCAGAGACTTTTTGCGATTCGGGCCGACTGGTACTATTTACCCGCCGGATAGAGAACAAGATTGAAGCCCTCTAGAAACCATGTGGTAGAACCCAGAGAGTACGAGATCGAGAAGGAGGCATACCCGAGATAGCTGTGACATTAAGTGTGGAGGTTGGGTGGATGAGCATCAAAGAAAGTCCTAATTGGTGATTAACTCTCTAGATTTGCATAATTGTACTAGCGATTATTATTATTTTTGGATTGATTAGACTTCGAAACAATCATAGATATTGGATAAATCTCTTCTTTCTTATAAAGTGTGAAGTAATTTGTTAGATCTGGTCAGGTGCTATTATTTTTGAATATTTGATAAATATTATGAATTTTTATGATTAACTAAATGGAACAAAATATGGGATATATTACATCTTAGCATCTTAAATACCAAAGGTAGAAGAAGAATCTAGAGTGGATAATATTACGGTGATATGTAGCTTTTCCAACATTGACTGTGCTGCTCATTCCCTTGCTCCTTAGGCTCCAAACGTTGAGAAGAAGGAGATAACTGAAATGAATGATGCGCTTTTCTATATATATGCAATGATGCTATGGTGAGCCAAGCTTATGCTGTCTACATGCATGTCTAGATCTTCACAGCTTCAGATATGCCCCATAGCTGTTGGCTGATTGGTTCCCCATGCCCTTACTGTGATTTAAGCTTGTTAACATTAATTTAACTGCTTGGTAAATGTTGGATTAATGCTTGAATACCTAGAATGCCATGTCACCTATAAAGTCAATATTAGATAAAATGGAAAAAATCTCTCAAAATGGGAATGTATTTAAAAAATTTATTTTGGCCATAACTTGCACATGCAAACTCCAAATTTGTCGGACAAAGTAGATCTAGATTCTAATTTTCAAGCTCTTTCCAATGATATGTCACATGAATATGTTTTGACAAACTTTTGGATGAGTTTACCATACCCCCACTTTTCTCATGGGAATGGGATTTTTTTCCACTTTATCTAATATTGACTTTATACACCAACTAGGTGTGCACGTGACATTGACCAGGTCTGGTCGGCTAGCAAAACAACAGGCCCTCTTGGCTAGCAAGCTACTACAACCAACCAGGGAAAAGACTATAGAACCCCCACATGGAGCAAAACAACAGACCCTCTTAGCTAGCAAGCTACTACAACCAACTAGGTGTGCACGTGACATTGACCAGGTCGGCTAGCAAAACAACAGGCCCTCTTGGCTAGCAAGCTACTACAACCAACCAGGGAAAAGACTATAGAACCCCCACATGGAGCAAAACTAGGAAAAATGGACAATGAGGAAAAAATGAAGAAACTCCTACACGGGCAGGCACACCCACAATAATGGCCATCACTCCCTACTACAACTGAGTAATATGTACAGACAAGAGATAACTGCTAACATCCCCTCTTAGCTCATGGATGTGGAACCAATCCTAGTGAGCTGGAGTGCTGACAGAGAATCTGCTGAGGTAGAAGCTTCATGAAGAGGTCCACCATATTGTCCTTCATTGAACAAAAGACTAGCAAGATGTCACCAACCAAAATCTTCTCTCTAAAGGTATAGTTTCGGTAAGAAGATTTTGACTGAGGTGGAGCAATATTAGAGCCTTGTAGTTGTTGATGCCTTCATGTATCCTGCCTATGAATTGATTATGACCTAGAATAAGGTAGTGTAACTTAGACAAAGTTGTGATTTGGAATGCAATACCACCATCAAGGTTGTTGAGTGGCAAAGACAGCCAAGTGAGGTTACTGATCCTAGCTATGGTATCGAGCAAAGGCCCACTGAGTGCATTTGCCCCTAGATCTAGTGCTTGCAATAAGGTCAATGAGCCCAAGGTGCTTGGTATAGTGCTAGTCAAGTTGTTTTGTTATATAAGTACAAGGATCCGAGGCTCTCGTAAGCTCCAATCTCAATGGGAATGCTTCCAATTATGCGGTTTCCAAAAGCAAAAAAATAAGCCAAGATCTTGAATACTATGATATCCTGCAATAAGGTGCCATTAAGCTAATTCACTTGAAGCTATAGTGTCACAAGGTTGGTGGAGTTGTACAGGGAGGTGGGAATGGGGCCATTTAAAGCGTTCAAGAAGAGCCTTAGATCGGTGAGAAGTTTCACGTTCCCAATTTCTAAGGAGATATAGCCTTCTAGCTTATTTTGATCAAGGTAGAGGGCAGGGAGACTGCAGCAATTTCTAAGTGGGGGGAATGGTGGTTGTTAGATTGTTGTCATTCATAAGTAGATCTATAAGGTTGTCATTCATAAGTAGATCTATAAGGTTAGTGAACTTTCCCAACTTTGGGGGTATGGGATTGCTAAGATCATTACGAGAGAGGAGAATGTGAGGGAAAAAGGACGAAAGGACCAAATGTATGAGAGATCATAGCAAAACAACACAACATGAAATGGGTGAGTGAGTGTATATATGATGGTGAGTGAAAATATGTACAAGAGGTCCTCTAATGTGAGGAGACTCTGAGTAGAAGACCAATGCAGAAGCAGAGATGATGTCAGAGTTGAAGCACGGTCAATGAACGAAGGCTCACATTGATGTGAGGTAAAGGCACTCCGTGAGATGGTCGGTGTCGAAGGCTCGCATCAGTGGATGTAGAGGAATTTCAAGGTGGTAGTGGGCAGAGGAAGATGAAGTGATGATGATATAGATGTTGATGCAAACTCTAGTGATAAGGGTGCTAAACTCTAGTGATAAGGTGTTGTGGTACCTAAAAAGAGCAGAGAGGGCTGCCATCCCGAGAGTGGTGCAAGATTAGGTGACAAGGGTTCTAGAATACCTGAGGGGTGGTATGTGAGATGGTGAGCAGAGATGGTTGCTATCCCGAGAGGTAAATTGTTTAAGAAAAATGATGATATGTTGTTGAAGAGAGTGGGATGTTGTCCCAAGATGTGTACTGATGCTAAAACGCTGATGTGTTGTACAACAGCATAGAGTGGGTTGTTGTTCCAAAAGAGTGAACTGAAGATAAAATGCTAATGTGCTAAAGTGTAGCCTAAAAATTACACAAAAATAACCATTAAAATTTCCCCATAGCTTTTACGACAAAGCGACCATGTTATCGACCACTTATGCATGCTCCCGGGATTAAATCAAGGTAACATTATTTATTATTTCTTTTCGACACTAACATATTTGCAAATTTCTTTTCGTCATAATATTTAGTACACAATCACAAAATGACTCTTCCATCCCCTCACAATCCACATCAACCATCCGAACATCTACAACTCATGGTAGAATGTATGCGACTCACTTATATATCCACACGCAACGCACACTTGCTTGAGGCATTGCTAAACATCTTTAATGAACAAACCTGAAGACGAATGGTCAAAGATCTCAACGAACGATCATGATGCATGTTTTGTCGTGATCCCCATTAGCAACGCTCAATATTTCCTCCCAATATTTAGTTTTGTCAACTCATGGAGCAACACGAAATCATATTCGGATAGAGAATCAAAGACGACATCGTCATAGCCCAAAGATCTCAACGAACGATCATGATGCATGTTTTGTCGTGATCCCCATTAGCAACACTCAATATTTGCTCCTCAAAATGGGAATGTATTTAAAAAATTTATTTTGGCCATAACTTGCACATGCAAACTCCAAATTTGTCGGACAAAGTAGATCTAGATTCTACTTTTCAAGCTCTTTCCAATGATATGTCACATGAATATGTTTTGACAAACTTTTGGATGAGTTTACCATACCCCCACTTTTCTCATGGGAATGAGATTTTTCCCACTTTATCTAATATTGACTTTATACACCAACTAGGTGTGCACGTGACATTGCCTAGGTCTGGTCGGCTAGCAAAAAAAGAGGCGCTCTTGGCTAGCAATCTACTACAACCAACCACGGAAAAGACTATAGAACCCCCACATGGAGCAAAACTAGGAAAAATGGACAATGAGGAAAAAATGAAGAAACTCCTACACGGGCAGGCACACCCACAATAATGGCCACCACTCCCAACTACAACTGAGTAATATGTACAGACAAGAGATAACTGCTAACATCCCCTCTTAGCTCATGGATGTGGAACCAATCCTAGTGAGCTAGAGTGCTGACAGAGAATCCGCTGAGGTAGAAGCTTCATGAAGAGGTCCGCCATATTGTCCTTCATTGAACAAAAGACTAGCAAGATGTCACCAACGAAAATCTTCTCTCTAAAGGTATAGTTTCGGTAAGAAGATTTTGACTGAGGCAGAGCAATATTAGAGCCTTGTAGTTGTTGATGCCTTCATGTATCTTGCATATGAATTGATTATGACCTAGAATAAGGTAGTGTAACTTAGACAAAGTTGTGATTTGGAATGCAATACCACCATCAAGGTTGTTGAGTGGCAAAGACAGCCAAGTGAGGTTACTGATCCTAGCTATGGTATCGAGCAAAGGCCCACTGAGTGCATTTGCCCCTAGATCTAGTGCTTGCAATAAGGTCAATGAGCCCAAGGTGCTTGGTATAGTGCTAGTCAAGTTGTTTTGTTATAAGTACAAGGATCGGAGGCTTTCGCAAGCTTCAATCTCAATGGGAATGCTTCCAATTATGCGGTTTCCAAAAGCAAAAAATAGGCCAAGATCTTGAATACTATGATATCCTGCAATAAGGTGCCATTAAGCTGATTCACTTGAAGCTGTAGTGTCACAAGGTTGGTGGAGTTGTACAGGGAGGTGGGAATGGGGCCATTTAGAGAGTTCAAGAAGAGCCTTAGATCGGTGAGAAGTTTCACATTCCCAATTTCTAAGGAGATATAGCCTTCTAGCTTGTTTTGATCAAGGTAGAGGGCAGAGAGACTGCAGCAATTTCTAAGTGGGGGGAATGGTGGTTGTTAGATTGTTGTCATTCATAAGTAGATCTATAAGGTTAGTGAACTTTCCCAACTCTGTGGGGGTATGGGATTGCTAAGATCATTACGAGAGAGGAGAATGTGAGGAACAAAGGACGACAGGACCAAATGTATGAGAGATCATAGCAAAACAACACAGCATGAAATGGGTGAGTGAGTGTATATATGATGGTGAGTGAAAATATGTACAAGAGGTCCTCTAATGTGAGGAGAATCTGAGTAGAAGACCATTGCAGAAGCAGAGATGATGTCAGAGTTGAAGCACGGTCAATGAACGAAGGCTCGCATTGATGTGAGGCAAAGGCACTCCGTGAGATGGTTGGCGTCGAAGGCTCGCATCGGTGGATGTACAGGAATTTCAAGGTGGTAGTGGGCAGAGGAAGATGAAGTGAGGATGATATAGATGTTGATGCAAACTCTAGTGATAAGGGTGCTAAACTCTAGTGATAAGGTGTTCTGAAACCTAAAAAGAGCAGAGAGGGCTGCCATCCCGAGTGGTGCAAGCTTTGGTGACAAGGGTGCTACAATACCTGAGGGGTGGTATGTGAGATGGTGAGCAGAGATGGTTGCTATCCCGAGAGGTAAACTGTTTAAGAAAAATGATGATATGTTGTAGAAGAGAGTGGGATGTTGTCCCAAGATGTGTACTGATGCTAAAACGTTGATGTGTTGTACAACAGCATAGAGTGGGTTGTTGTTCCAAAAGAGTGAACTGAAGATAAAATGCCAATGTGCTGAAGTGTAGCTAGATAGGATATCCTCATCATTCATCACATTGTACCGCTCCATTGACCATATCAGGTACCATGTGATTATCTGTTGGTATGTTGTCGGTGCCTACATATCATCTGCTTCATCATCATCGGCTACTATCAGCTCTAGCACACCAGTGTTTCACATCATCTCATGGGAGAGTAGCCCTCTCTGCTACATAGAGCATACTATCATTTCATATCAGTTCATGGGACAAGATCCCTCTGCCTACATATCATCTGCTTCATCATCATCGGCTACTATCAGCTCTAGCACACTAGTGTTTCACATCATCTCATGGGATAGTAGCCCTCTCTGCTACATAGAGCATACCATCATTTCATATCAGTTCATGGGACAACATCTCATGGGATAGTAGCCCTCTCATGGGATAGTAGCCCTCTCTGCTACATAGAGCATACCATCATTTCATATCAGTTCATGGGACAACATCTCATGGGATAGTAGCCCTCTCATGGGATAGTAGCCCTCTCTGCTACATAGAGCATACCATCATTTCATATCAGTTCATGGGACAACATCCCTCTCTACTACATAGAGCATACTATTGTTTTACATTAGCTCATGGGACAACAGCCCTCTCTGCTACACTTCAGCACATTAGCATTTTATCTTCAGTTCACTCTTTTGGAACAACAACCCACTCTATGCTATTGTACAACACATCAGCGTTTTAGCATCAGTACACATCTTGGGACAACATCCCACTCTCTTCTACAACATATCATCATTTTTCTTAAACAGTTTACCTCTCGGGATAGCAGCCATCTCTGCTCACCATCTCACATCATCGGGACAGTAGCCATCTCTGCTCCTTACCACCCCTTAGGTATTATAGCACCCTTGTCACCAAAGCTTGCACCACTCGAGATGGCAGCCCTCTCTACTCTTTTTAGGTACCACAACACCCTTATCACTAGAGTTTAGCACCCTTATCACTAGAGGTTGCATCAACATCTGTATCTCATCACTTCATCTTCCTCTGCCCACTACCACCTTGAAGTTCCTCTGCATCCACTGACGCGAGCCTTTGACACCGACCACCTCACGGAGTGCCTTTGCCTCACATCAATGCGAGCCTTCATTCATTGACCGTGCTTGAACTCTGACATCATCTCTGCTTCCGCATTGGTCTTCTACTCAGAGTCTCCTCACATTAGAGGACCTCTTGTACATATTTTCACTCACCATCATATATACACTCACTCACCCATTTCATACTGACATGTTGTTTTGCTATGATCTCTCATACATTTGGTCCTTCATCCTTTTTCTGTCACATTCTCCTCTCTCGTAATGATCTT
The DNA here is from genome assembly GCF_041138505.1 of Cibotium barometz. Lineage (NCBI taxonomy): Eukaryota > Viridiplantae > Streptophyta > Polypodiopsida > Cyatheales > Cibotiaceae > Cibotium > Cibotium barometz. The sequence goes on along the minus strand of NC_141057.1, from coordinate 25,480,913 downwards.
AGCAATCCCATACCCCCCGAGTTGGGAAAGCTCACTAACCTTATAGATCTACTTATGAATGACAACAATCTAACAACCACCATTCCCCCCACTTAGAAATTGCTGCAGTCTCTCTGCCCTCTACCTTGATCAAAACAAGCTAGAAGGCTATATCTCCTTAGAAATTGGGAACGTGAAACTTCTCACCGATCTAAGGCTCTTCTTGAACTCTCTAAATGGCCCCATTCCCACCTCCCTGTACAACTCCACCAACCTTGTGACACTAGAGCTTCAAGTGAATCAGCTTAATGGCACCTTATTGCTGGATATCATAGTATTCAAGAGCTTGGCTTATTTTTTTTTCTTTTGGAAACCGCATAATTGGAAGCAGTCCCATTGAGATTGGAGCTTGCGAAAGCCTCCGATCCTTGTACTTATAACAAAACAACTTGACTAGCACTATACCAAGCACCTTGGGCTCATTGACCTTATTGTTGCAAGCACTAGATCTAGGGGCAAATGCACTCAGTGGGCCTTTGCTCGATACCATAGCTAGGATCAGTAACCTCACTTGGTTGTCTTTGCCACTCAACAACCTTGATGGTGGTATTGCATTCCAAATCACAACTTTGTCTAAGTTACAATACCTTATTCTAGGTCATAATCAATTCATAGGCAGGATACATGAAGGCATCAACAACTACAAGGCTCTAATATTGCTCCGCCTTAGCCAAAATCTTCTTACCGAAACTATACCTTTAGAGAGAACATTTTGGTTGGTTACATCTTGCTAGTCTTTTGTTCAATGAAGGACAATACGACAGACCTCTTTATGAAGCTTCTACCTCAGCGGATTCTGTGTCAGCACTCCAGCTCACTAGGATTCGTTCCACATCCACGAGCTAAGAGGGGATGTTAGTAGTTATCTCTTGTCTGTACATATTACTCAGTTGTAGTAGGGAGTGACGGCCATTATTGTGGGTGTGCCTGCCCGTGTAGGAGTTTCTTCATTTTTTCCTCATTGTCCATTTTTCCCAGTTTTGCTCCATGAGGGGGTTCTGTAGTCTTTTCCATGGTTGGTTGTAGTAGCTTGCTAGCCAAGAGGGCCTATTTTTTTGCTAGCCGACCAGACCTGGTCAATGTCACGTGCACACCTAGTTGGTGTATAGGTGACATGGCATTCTAGGCATTCAAGCATTAATCCAACATTTACCAAGTAGTTAAATTAATGTTAACAAGCTTAGATCAGAGTAGTTATAGCATGTGCAACATTGTATGGTGCTATTGTTGCAGCACCTACAACAATACACAAGGCATCAACAACATTTAGGACATGCATCACATTAGGTTAGGGCATGGGGAACCAATCAGCCAATAGCTATGGGGCATATATGAAGTTGTGAAGATCTCGACATGCATGTAGACACCATAAGCTTGGCTCACCAGCATCATTCCATAGAAGACAAAGAAAACAAGTGAAGAAGTGTATGTAAAAGCTAACATGATGGTTGTGATTAGAGAGATAAAATGATGGTTGTGTTTAGAGAGGGAGAGAGAGAGAGAGAGACGGGGAGCACGGGTGGGTTATTTCTCTGCAGTGAAATCAATAATCAACGAAATGACCTTACTTGAATATTTATTTATTCGTCGCCTATACACTACTTTACAAAAAAGAAAACCCTGGATTACTGCATTGTATGCCATCCTAGAGACAGAACTCAACACTTCTCTGTTGTGGGCAGGCCTACACATCAAAACTTGTGCAAGGTGAACTCTAAAAGGGTTTATCCCCCCCAAAAAAAAGAATGGTTCTCCCTTCCCATATTGCACCACAAGAAGCTCCTAATAACTGTGCTCAGTGTCCAGCCCCTAATTCCTTCGTTAACTAACAGCTTAGAGCTAAGCATTCCTGTTGCAGGCTATTGCCGGCGTTTTTAGTTGGACTTGTACTCGGGGTATGATGCTGTTGCACATGATCTTGTAGCCAAGGGTGAGCCAGCTGCTCTGCAGGTCCCTGAGTCTCATCCGTCTGTAGGGGTTCCGCTGCAGCATTCCCTTGATAAGCTCCTTGGCTGGGGCTGAGATGGACGGCCAGGGCTCCCTCTTCAGATCCAGCCTCCCTCGCTTCACGGCCTCGAAGATGTCCGCGGTGGTATCCCCGTCGAAGGGCGGATAGCCGCACAGCAACATGTGGAGTAGCACGCCCAAGCTCCACATGTTGCTTTGCGGATAGCCGCACAGCAACATGTGGAGTAGCACGCCCAAGCTCCACACGTCCACCTTCTGGTCGTGGGTGCCGGTGAGCAGGATCTCGGGAGCGAGGTAGCATGGCGTGCCCTCCACGTCGTCGAAGACTCGACGGTGGGAGAAGTCAGCAGAGGCGCCGAAGTCCGCGAGCTTGAGGTGGGAGTAACTTCTTTCTCGATCAGCGAAGAGCACGTTCTCTAGCTTGAGGTCCCTGTGCATGACACCTTGGTCGTGGCAGAAGGACACCCCTCTCACGATGGCCGCGAAAGCCTCAGCTGCCTGGGACTCCGGCAGGCGCCCATTGCTGGTGTTGTCCCTGAGATGCTCGAGCAGGTCTCCTCCCTCGCACAGCTCCATCACCACGTGAACGCACTCCTCGTCCTCGAAGCTCTCTTCCAGCCGAACCACGTTGGGATGACCCTTGAGCCTTTCCAGCGTCGCAACTTCCGTGCGCACATGGCGAAGGGCGCTCCCTGATTTGCGCACGGACTTGCAGGCGTACTGCTGGCCCGTGCGCTTGTGCGTGCACAGCCTCACAATGCCATCCACGCCCTCGCCCAACTGGCGGCCCAGCGCATAGGAGGAGCAGCTGCTGTTGCTGCTGTTACTTTCCATGTACGTACCTAAACTGTGCAAGATGATGAGAGAGAGCGTATGAGAAAGAAGTACACGATTATAGAAGGCAAAGAAAGGTGAAGAATCGCAAAGGATAAGATGGCAGAGACACAGTCGAGGTACTTTATATGTAGACAGACAGCAGTCGGACTTTCGTCGACGAGTCAAGCGGCCCGCATGGGCGACTCGGCGGACCGACAACATCATCCCTCCCTGATCGTCAACGTTCAAAAATTACACATTTTCTCCAAGGCCTTGTAAATTGTAACCAAACTAACAAACCTTCGACTCCAAACAAAAACTCTCGAGAGAAGTGCTTGTAGATTGTAAACAAACTAATAAAGCTTCGACCCCAAACAAAAGTTCAAACACAAACTCTCGAGAAGTAGTAAGCAGAGGGACCCCTCTCCGTGAGGGACTTTGTATTTCTCAAAACCACCCAAAAATCCAAGTGGCTTTCCCCTAAATCTAACCCTCTTCCTCATCCATCACTACCGCGATGATGCAATTCTCTCATCTTCGAAGCCCCAAAACCACCTTTGTTTTACTCCTCTGCTTTGCTTCACCTCTCTTCTTGCGTCGGGCGCACAAAACTCATCCTTGACTACTTTTTCGTAGCTGCGCAATTTGGCCACCTAACGGTCTTTATTGAAGCTTTAGTATATAAACCTTTCAAGGCTTTAAAACCTTAAAGCTTTTAAGCTTTTCTAAAGGCTTTCAATGCCCTCGAGACCCCCGACTCAGTTTTTGTAAATTTTTCCTTTCTCAGAAATTTTTGAGAAATTTCAAATTGCTTTTAGCTTTCCAAAAATACTTCTTTTTGCCTAAAATTCCCTTTTTAGCCTAAAAATTACACAAAAATAACCATTAAAATTTCCCCATAGCTTTTACGACAAAGCGACCATGTTATCGACCACTTATGCATGCTCCCGGGATTAAATCAAGGTAACATTATTTATTATTTCTTTTCGAGACTAACATATTTGCAAATTTCTTTTCGTCATAATATTTAGTACACAATCACAAAATGACTCTTCCATCCTGTTAAAACCCTAAGATCTCTCTAGATAATTGTTATGCATAAATCAGGCATAAACTCAACCACCCAACCACCCCCGGAGCCCAAGGGATGCACACATGAATAATGAATGAAATACATCATACCTCTACCTTGATGTCCCATACCATCAAGAGGTATAACACAATCCAATAGCATATAGCTAAAGTGTGAAATGGTAGAAGAGTAGATATGAACCTCTACACAAGAGAGCATAACATAGCCTTGGCCTCATGGAGCCCAAACCTCCAAGCCTCCAAGCCCCCTTGAGTGTGCCCCATGCCCCTATTATATAGGAGGGCTCTCAAGTGACTCTTGACTTTCCATTCCTCATGTGTGACCCTTGGATGCCTGACCCTAACCTTAAACCTTAAGGTTAGTCCTAACCCATGCTCCACTAGAGCTTGTTCCCATGCTCCCATGCTCACAAGCCTAATGTGGGTTAGCCTCCTAGTATATGCACACATAATGTGTATATAACATAGCACACATAATGTACATATAACATACTTCCCCTCTCTCAAAACATTGCACTCTTGCAATGAAAATAAGGAGAACTGCGCTGAACAATCTCAACCGACTCCCAAGTCGAATCCTCAATTTCCCTATCTTTCCACCTAATTTTAACCTCAGGGATTAGTCAACTACAAAGTTTCCTTTCCCTGAATTCAAGTACCTTATCAGGTTCATGTGGAACATAGGATAATACATCGACTTCAACGAATTCTTGAGGAGTAACTGTGTCATCCTCACCTCCCAGTTTTCCTTTCAATCTATCGATATGAAAGACTGGACGAACTCTAACAATTGGAGGTAGTTTTAGTTCATACGCAACCGTGCCAATCCGATATATAACTCGAAATGGACCACAATATTTAGGAGATAAATTCAAGCATTTTTCCATTGACAAAGTCTGAAAATCTTTAGGAACATTAAAATAAACTAACGCTCCTGGTTCAAAAGACCGAGATGAGCGTCCCCTATCAGCATAAAACCGTGCCCTACCATGAGCACTCCTGATAGAATCCCGAGCTTCGGTCAGAATTTCCTACATATCTCGCAAGAAATCCCTCGATGCATCAAGCTCGATGTCCTTAAGACTGACATCAATAGGTGCCCTGAGTTGATACCCATACATAAGTATGCACGGACTAAAATAATAGCCGTAAATTTAGAACTGTTATAGGAAAATTCCATCATTGAAATATTTTCCAATATGATGATTTTCTAGAGACATGCACGAAGTATATACTCTACAATTTGATTCATACACTCTGTTTGCCCATCAGACTACTGCGGATGATCAGAACAATTCACATTCAAATTAACTTCCTCGTTGTAAACCATTCGGAATAAAGTAGGAAAACATGGCATTATAACAGCAGAAACCAGGGATTCATCGGCGCCCCGACATATCCACATCTGCATATGGAATAATCAACGTCTCGAGTTACCCATATCAACATAGAAAGTCATCAACGTCTCGATGAGTCACATATGTCCATCCGTAAACCTATCAGGTTGATTGTGTAAATCACCTAAAGTACGGAACTAGAGAAAGAAATGCCAACAAAGGAAGAATCCAAATTTCCTTATCCGAACACAACAAGATAAACTTGTTTGAACTCTAAAGAAAGAGATTTCAACAAGTGAAAATGCCGATGAGATTACCCTCATCAAAACATGCAGGCTATAGATAAAAGAAATTTATCTAGAGAATGCCCACACTATAACTTCTAGTGAATTTAGAAAATAAGATTGTCTTTGAATGTTGAGGTCAACATGCTAAGTGATGTAAGCAAAGTAACAATCTTGAGCCCAAATTATCCCATAAGATAATATATGTGAGGGATCACTAGCGTCCCATACCACCATGATACCACTCATACATATCTTAACAATTTGAAACTCCCTAGTATGCCGTCTAGGAAATATGAATAAAAATCCTGTATAAAAGGAATAAAATGGCCTTATCCAGACTTTCACATACTAAACCTGTCTCTATATACTCGAGACTACATCAAGGAATAACTCCTTCTGAGTACATCATCAGAAAAGAAATTGAATTATTGGCGCCTTTCTAATGATAACTACCCAAAACACAATAAAGTTAGGGTAGAAAAATAACTCACCTAGATATATAAACAACTAGGTATCCGAGTTTGAATATATACAAGAGTATAAGAAATATACTCCAAAATTATGTGCAAAAAACGAAGGCAAATGCTACCTTCAAAGCACATGTAAATATTCAAAAGATCAAAAGATCCTTATAAAACCATGGATAAAAGCATAGAAGCTCCTTAAATCCATAAATAGCATAGTTGATCATAAGAATCAATGCATACCATCTATGGACATTAATCATGCCAAAAGAAGCATTAAAATTGGTGGCCAACTCATCAATCTGGAGCATATGAACAGTGTGTTGTTTAAATAAAACTCCAAAGTAAGAAAGTGAAACACATGTGTGTCGCACTCAATAAAAAACCCCTAGACACAAGTGATCTAGGCAAAACCTGATGAGTCCATATAAAACTTGGAAAACATCCAATAAAAATCCACCAAAACTAACCGATCAACTAACCCATGATAGAGGCTTAAGAAATTAAGCACAAGCCACACTTAAATAAGTGCAAAATAAATTATCATGGAAAAGTGTCAAAGGTGAAACACACTTTGAACGTAAATTATAGCCATCAAAAGAAATTAAGGAACATGTCCAAAAAGAATGGCTAAAAAATGGTAAAAAATCATGAATACATCGTTTAGAATTAATCCAAACATAAATATCCATTAATACGAGATATAATCGTATTAATAATATGCGAATAACACGCATCTATCTAATGTCAGTACGAGAAAACGTACTTCAACATTAAATAACCCTCGAAAATATTAAATTCTCGAGAAAAAGAATTATCATGATTTTTTTCTAGTTTTTCCTAATTTATAGGATCTCAAAATATGATAATTTTGAATTCTACAAAACCTATCTTATGGCATTCCAAACCTATATTTTTCCAGAAAATTTTTAGCAATTAAATTTGCCAAAATACCATTGATATTTAAAAAATATCAATTTTTAGGATTTCTAAAAATAATTTCAGAATATTCCTAATTTTCCCTGAGAATCCCATCGTTCACGAAATTTCCAATTCCGCCCGATAATTCTCAAATCCAATGAAAATTTTTAATTTTAATGGATTTTTCTAATTTTTTGGGTCAAAAAATATATTTTTAAAGGAATTTGAATGGTCATGAGCGCCCGAATGGACACACCACATGCCAAACACCAACCCCACATTTTTCCAAAATTTAAAATAACCTTTGTCTAATTTTCCACTAATTTTTAAGAATTTTTTAAAATTTTTAAATTATCCCGAACGCATTTAGAATATGAACGGTCAAAAAATTTCGGAATTCCAACGGTTTTCCCGGAATACGGAAAGCCAAAAGTTTTGGGAAAATGAAAAGACCAAAAAAATCGGAATGTGAAAGGTCAAAGGTTTCCGGAATACGGAAGGTCAAAAGTTTTTCCGGAATTCGGAAAGCCAAAAGGTTTCGGGAAAACGGAAAGCCAAAGGTTTTCCGGAAGTTGAAAAGCCAAAATTTTTTAATAAAAATTTTCCAAGAATTTTCAGAGATTTTTTAACCTCAAATTCCAATTTTTCTGAATTTTTCAGGCTTTTTCTAAGCTTTTTTTTTGAAATAAATCCAAAAGCTTTTTTTTGAAAATAAAAAACTCATTTTTTTAAAAAAATGAAAAAATGAAAAAAAATAACTTTTATGGCTTATAGCCAACTTGATTTTTTTAAGGGGGGGGCGATTTTTTTCGCCCGCCGGCTGCAGCGCAGCCCCCCCTCCGGCCGCCTGCGCCAAAAAAAATGAGAGAGGGAGTGAAAACTCCCTCCTCTTTCCTCTTCTCCCCTCTTTCCTCTCCCTCTTCTTCCTTCCAATCTCTTTCTCCTCCCCTCTGTTAATCACAGATTACTTTAATCCATGATTAAAGTTTTTAATTAAACTTTCTTTAATCATAATTATCATTAATTATGATTAATGTTTAAAAAAATCATTTTGAAGAGATTCTCACAGAAAAAAGAAGGAAAAATCAGATTTTGAGAGATGGAGAGAGTCCCACGCACACGGGAGAGCATCTCATGCATCAACACGCTGTCCCCTATTGAACTTCAGTAGAAATTGACAAAAATTTGATCGCATTCCCGCGAAAAAACCCCGCAAAAAAATGTATAAAAATACATTTTCAATCAAAAAAATGCTCAAAAAATTCCTAAAAAATTAGGAAAAATTTCTAAAAAATTCTAGAAATTCAGGGAATCCATCCTACAAAAATATCCACCATAAACCATATGGTATTTTTGTAAAAAAATTCCATTAATACTTGATTTTAACCATAAAAAATAGGGAAAAATAGCATTAACTCACGAAATTTCCCCGCAACGTCGATTCGTCCATTGAATTGTAGTAATACATGTTCCAATCACCAAATCGATGATCCATGTGCAATTCATCAACACAAATCAACAAAAAATAACATTTTATTAGTAAATATTAAAATTTACTAAAAAAAATCAACAATTAAATAGAGATTGCTCTGATACCACTGTTAAAACCCTAAGATCTCTCTAGATAATTGTTATGCATAAAACATGCATAAATCAGGCATAAACTCAACCACCCAACCACCCCCGAGCCCAAGGGATGCACACATGAATAATGAATGAAATACATCATACCTCTACCTTGATGTCCCATACCATCAAGAGGTATAACACAATCCAATAGCATATAGCTAAAGTGTGAAATGGTAGAAGAGTAGATATGAACCTCTACACAAGAGAGCATAACATAGCCTTGGCCTCATGGAGCCCAAACCTCCAAGCCTCCAAGCCCCCTTGAGTGTGCCCCATGCCCCTATTATATAGGAGGGCTCTCAAGTGACTCTTGACTTTCCATTCCTCATGTGTGACCCTTGGATGCCTGACCCTAACCTTAAACCTTAAGGTTAGTCCTAACCCATGCTCCACTAGAGCTTGTTCCCATGCTCCCATGCTCACAAACCTAATGTGGGTTAGCCTCCTAGTATATGCACACATAATGTGTATATAACATAGTACACATAATGTACATATAACACATCCCCTCACAATCCACATCAACCATCCGAACATCTACAACTCATGGTAGAATGTATGCGACTCACTTATATATCCACACGCAATGCACACTGGCTTGAGGCATTGCTAAACATCTTTAATGAACAAACCTGAAGACGAATGGTCAAAGATCTCAACGAACGATCATGATGCATGTTTTGTCATGATCCCCATTAGCAACGCTCAATATTTCCTCCCAATATTTAGTTTTGTCAACTCATGGAGCAACACGAAATCATATTCGGATAGAGAATCAAAGACGACATCGCCATAGCCCAAAGATCTCAACGAATGATCATGATGCATGTTTTGTCGTGATCCCCATTAGCAACACTCAATATTTCCTCCCAATATTTAGTTTTGTCAACTCATGGAGCAACATGAAATCATATTCGAATAGAGAATCAAAGATGACATCGCCATAGCCCATGAACACTTTTTATCTCACTTACATTTCCTTCAATCATCACACTTTACCCCTGAAAAGATATTTATCACGATGCATACACATGTCTTTCGAGGATTATAGAATCACACTTTTATTTTGTAGCACATCAGCCACACTTGGAGATGACAACTCTTTTACTCCAATTTTCTATTCACATATCATTATAGCATCAAACTAATTCATAATACTTAGACATCCCTTTCTTGAATATATTTTTGAATTATTAACCTTTTTCGTCAAAACGTTAGACAATAATAACAAGCAAAGGTAATATTTATCGTAGATATTTAATCAAGTATGAAGGCCACCCCATCGAAGATTCTCGATGGCTACTAGGTCATACTCTCGCCACCTATCCATTGTGATTGCATCTTATGTTCATACTAGCTCATGATAATTATTTATGATTTTATGAGCAATTGAGAACAATTACTTGTTACCCCCGGGGCATGTTATAGGGAGTTAATTCATGGAATATATATTCTCACATTTATCATTATTTATAAATTGGAGTTAATCTATGAAATATGTATTCTCACGTTTTCCATTTTTATAAATTCTCTTGGGATGCCTTTCTAAATCTACGATGATCGTAGTTTACTTGATGCATACGTAGGTGAATTTGTACATGTGTACATTGTCTTGATATTATAAGTGTAACCACTATGTGGATGGCATTATTTTGCTTTGGGATATTTTATTTTGGATGCGCCTTTTTATATCATCTACCACGATTAATGTGCTTGATCAAGCTATGTGCACTGGTACAATGTCTACCAGGATTAATGTATTTAATTAGCTGTGTGCACTGGTATGATATAATCAAAATTAATGTGCTTAATAGGCTGTGTGCAGTGATGATGACTAATATTATTTTGGATGAAGGTAATGATTGAGTGACTGATTATGTGTTAATGGTGGAACATGTGTTGGACCACTATGAGATATTTTGGAAGACATGTGAACACCCATTATGGTTTCATATTTTGTTATCAATATTTTTGTAAGGCTAAGGCTTCATACCTTTGTACATACCAAATAGTATTTTATGCCCAAGACTTTATATCATTGCTTGCTATATTTTTGTAGAGCTGGCATGCTCATAAACTCATAAGCACTTGTGCTTCCAATAGGCCTAAAATTACACAAAAATAACCAACAAAAGTTCTAAAAATTCCCCATAGCTCTTGCGACAAATTGGCCATGTTATAGACCACTTACACATGTTGGGTTAAATTCAAGTAACTATTTTTCATTATTTCTTTTTAAGCCTTACATATTTGTAACTTTATTTTTGCCAAAATATTTACATAATCGCAATGACTCTTCCGTCGCCTCACAATCTATGACAACCATCCGAACTTCTACAACTCATGGCAGAATGTATGTGACTCGCTTATATATCCGCATGCAATGCACACTTAATCAAGGTATTGTTACACATATTTAACGACAGACCTGAAGACAAATGGTCAAAGATCTGGACGAACGATCATGAAGCATGTTTTGTCATAATCGCCATTGGAAACACTCACATATTTCCTCCTAATATTCAATTTTGTCAAGTCATGGAACAACACGGAATTATTCACGGATACAGAATCAAAGACGACACCACCATAGCCCATGAACCCTTTTTTTCTCACTTACATTTCCTTCAATCTCACTTACCCCCCCACCCCCTAAAAAGATATTTATCGCGATGCATACACACGTCTTTCGAAGATTATAGAATCACACTTTATTTTGTAGCACATCAACCACACATTTGAGATGATAACTCTTTTACTCCAATTTTCTTTTCACATATCATTATAGCATCAAACTAATTCATAATACTTATACATTGTTTTCTTGAATACATTTTTGAATTATTAACCTTTTTTTTAATAACTTTCAACAACAATAATAAAGGTAATATTTACCATTGGATATTTAATCAAGTATAAAGGCCACCCCATCAAAGATTCTTAATGGTTACCTCATCATGCCCTCGTCGCCACCTATCCATCCTTGATTCCATCTTAAGTTCATACTAGCCCACACTACTACAAAAGATGACTCATTTTCGACACTTGGTATTTGACGATTTACGCGCCGTCGATATGTGCATCGATATAAACATCAAAATGAGCGTCGAAATGAATGTCCGAATAAGCGTCGAAATAGGTATCGAAATTTTAAATTTTCTTATTTTTAATTTCTTAAAAATTTGATTGTGCAAAAAAAGAAAACATTGACAAAAACCAAGTATTTGTTAGTAAATAACATTGAGATAAAATGTTATAGCTCATCATCGACTCTCTCATCCTCAGCTAGATCCATGGCTTCAAATACATCTATTTCTAAAAATACCTCTCCATGTGCATCTTCATCAATAGGTATAGCCTCCGAATCGTCCTCTTCTATTTCAAGCATTAGAAATGGTTGTGTTGAAAGTTGTTCTTAGTTCTCTTCTTCGAATTCTCGATTAGTTATTGTGTTTGCTTCTGGTTCAAGTGCTAGAAATTGTTGAATTACTACACCTTCATTTGATCCTTCTTCTAGTTGTTCAACTCGATCAATATCTATTTCTTGTGCTTCTTGAGTGGGTTCCTCAACCTCTACTTCATCTGAAATTTCCATATCTTCAAATATTATTTACTTTGTGGATCGATTTGGATTACAAACAACCACGTATGATCTCTCGGGTCCACCTTGAAGATAACCTACTGTGACAATGCTTTGGTAGCACAAATGTGTCCCTTTGGTTTGTCCATATCTTTGTGGAGTCTACTTGAATAAATCCGCTCTTATCTCTGTGCATGGTTTCTTGTGGTCCTTAAGTCACGACCTTGAACCACTTCACATAAAAAATGAACATAGACAACTTTTTGAACCCAGTTCCTTGATAACGTCTTGTGTCGTTCCAGAGTAATCAAGCATGCCAACTTCACAACTTAGATCACTTGCACTAGAACGACTTTCTTGCATGAAATTTGTGTTGACACTGCAATCAAATGTTGTTCTCTTCTTATCTATTTGCTCCACTCAAAAGACACGACCGCATGACCAAAGTGCACTAATTTGTGATATTGCAAGCAAAAGAAGATCATGAGATTATATCAAGAACAAAAACTTATACAAGACTATGTCTTACGGTTTCTTGTGTACATATAAAAACTCACTTACATGGTAATCACAACCATATGCAAGCTCCTCCTCCTCCTCGTTGCTTATAACCTCACCACTCTGTTTTTCTTGTTGCATGATTTGTTGAAGACATCTACTAGAACGAAATTCTGGAAGTTGAGAAAATGAATCTGGGTATGGCAATGCTCTAGTTGTTCGACTATTTCTAAAATTCAAACGATCTCGGTCTCTTTCCTTCTTTGCAACCCTATATCTCTCGATCCGTTTCTGCATAGCACTTAAGTTGAGGATGCAAAATTTATTAATCTTCTCTCGCAATGCCATATCCATTGTTCTCTAAAGCCCTTGTCCCCTTGAGGATCTTCCCCAACAAGCTGATCATCCTCTTCTTGTGTCCACAATCGTGGCATATCAGGGTTTGACGTACTAAGAAATTATGTTATGTATACGAGAGATTCAAGCCATCCCATTGAACAAAACCTTTCAATGTCTTCATAATCTCTCGAGGAAAAACATCCATCGACTATGAACAACACCTCCTATAGCAACCTTGTTAACCACATGAACAAGTAGGTACAATTGAATGGTCAAGAAGCTTGTTGGAAAGAATTTCTTCGCCATTGTAAATGCTTCAATGGAGTTTAGACGAGCTGCTTCCAACGTATTTCTTATAATCTCCTTCTTTGATATCCATCGTACCACTGCACTAATCTTGTATATTGTCGCTCTTAGGTCTTCACCAAGGCAATCCTTAATGGCTATTGGCAGCACAAACTATAAGATATGTGCCAGTCATGAGACTTCAAGCCACTAAGCTCTTCATCCTTTGTGAATGATCCCTTCAAGCAATGCATACAACTAGTGGGAGTACAAAACTCACTTATGCACTTCTTTACATGCCGCTGCTCTTCTTTCGTTAAGACCCAAGGTGCTCTAGGGAGAATCACTTTCCCATCAGGTCTGCTCCGCGGCCATAAGTGTTGCACATGCGATCCACCTCTTGTAGATCATCCCTTTGTGCCTTGCTCTCTTTAGCACCATTGATGGTTTTCCAAAGCATATCGGCTATGTTCTTGAAAATGTGCATAGGGTCAAGATGATGATTGACTAAAAGATCAATCCAGTGATGCAAGATGGATAGCCTTTTCATTCTGGGGGTGAACAACTTGGATCCACTTCCCATTCCCTCCTCCAATCACTTGGCTTTAGCACACGAGGAGGCCTCCCTAGAAATCTCTCTCTCGCAACTCATGGTTGTCGGGGAGATACTTTTTGTGGCCTTCGTAGACAACCTTCTTCAAAGCTATTGAGTATCAAGCCTCTAATCTAGACCCACATAACCAGATATTGAAAGCCTTGCCAAACATGCTAATCATTATGATGAGATATGCAAATAATACAAAATGATTAAAATTGTAAAATTAAATCAGATCAAGAAATCTAAAAAAAAATTAACTTACCAAAGCACTCTCCATAGAGCTCAGCCAATCATGCATGGTCCACATAAGTATTCCTCGCACTGTTGCATCCCTGTATCCAAAACCCTTAGATGCATCATGAACTTGGATACCATCCATAACGTCTGTAGCTCATCAACTAATGGAGTCAAGTAGACGTCCATGTTCTTAACCTTGTACTTCACTAGAACTATGAAGGAAAGTAAAATGTGCCTAGTAATAGATTTGTATAAGGGGGTAGTTAACTTTATTGTTAGAGACAAGAACTAAAGAAAGATAGATCATAATAAGAGGAACAAAGTCTGTGTTCAGATCATTTGGAGATTCCTCATGGTTTGGTCGATATTTTGAAAAACAAATCTGACACCACTTTCGAGTGTTTTTTTTACATATCATCTCTATTTTGGTTAAAGAATGTGTTTTTAGAAAAAAAAACTATCTTTATCTTTTTCATACATGGTAATCAAACAAAATTTTTGTGGGCTATATTTTCAAAGCCTTGATGTGGTTCTATGCAGGAGAAGAGAGAGAGAGGGAGATTTTGCTCAGAGACTTTTTGCGATTCGGGCCGACCGGTACTGTTTACCCGTCGGATAGAGAACAAGATTGAAGCCCTCTAGAAACATTGTGGTACAACCCAGAGAGTACGAGATCGAGAAGGAGGCATACCCGAGATAGCCGTGACATTAAGTGTGGACAAGCATCAGAGAAAGCCCTAGATTGGCTAGATTTTTTGTTGGTGATTAACTCTCTAGATTTGCATAATTGTATTAGCAATTATTATTATTTTTGGATTGATTAGACTTCGAAACAATCATAGATATTGGATAAATCTCTTCTTTCTTATAAAGTATGAAGTAATTTGTTAGATCTGGTCAGGTGCTATTATTTTTGAATATTTGATAAATATTATGAATTTTTATGATTAACTAAATGGAACAAAATATGGGATGTATTACATCTCAGCCCATTAAATACCAAAGGTAGAAGAAGAATCTAGAGTGGATAATATTACGGTGATATGTAGCTTTTCCACCATTGTTGAAATGAGTTAGAAAAGGTTTTCGGCTTCCCGCTCTCCTCTAATTGTGATAAATATAGAAATCATGTCATTTCCATTATAGGACCTACTTGTAGAAGAAACGCCTAGAATCAAAGATGATTTTCTTAGATGTTCATAATCCACCACTACTTTTACCTCTCTTTTGCTTCTTAACCGTGACTCGGCAGGTCCATACACACAAGAAGAGAATTCAAATAGGACAGGATTGTCCATTAATATGAGCATGGAAAGATGAAGAAATCCCATCATGTCAAGAATAAGAAACCATGGAATGGATAGGCAAAGCCCCATCATGTATAAAAACATCATGAAGATCATCATGGACCAGAATGGCATCATCAAGAAATATATCATGAAAATCAGCAACATGTGAATCATCAATATCGCATAAAAGAGCAGCATGTCAATGCTCATTGTGAGGTGAAAAAAAGAAAGAAAACCGGGCCTCTACAGCTCTTCCACCTCGCAAACGTGGAATAACACACATGAACGGGCACCACCAGCCCCACCGGCTGGAACACTCCTCACTCTTCACCACCCAACCCACGCCAGACAGACAGCACCAAACAGGGGCACCATAGACAAAGATAAACACCCAGCAATATATTTCCAGAAAACACTTCATACAAGCTTCTCCCAACACAGAAGCCTTACTCACACAACTCACAAACACTTACTCAGACCTGTCAGCCGAGGATACACCACATCCCCAATCACCACAAACCTCTCATCTGCCTGCTGTACCAATCACACCAGAATGAACCCAGCCACTCACTCTAGAAGGCGCCCACACTAGCTACCTGTCAACTCTCTGCAGCCCATCTACTCTGCATGTGTCGTCAGCAGCAGCTCGACCATCATCTCTCTCTCTCTGTGCTGATCCTCTGTCAGCTCGCAACAAACCCACTTCCTCTTGCAGCTTATCTGCCCTGCTACCGGCCCACCACCAAGCAGCAACACTGTCCCCTCTGTGCTTCACTCGGCACCCTGCTCTGTCCACAACCCTGTCTTCAGCACCTACCTGTGCTTTCACATCCGGCTTCACCCATGCGGCCCTCTCTGCCTCTGCGTTGAAACCCTCTTCACTTACGCGGCCCACACCAGCCCTCGTAGATCACCTGTCCACAACCACACTTCCAGCTCATTCTCATCACCTCCAAGGCCTCCCAGTACCTCTACGCCGCCAGGCCACCCACTTACATGTCCTCTCTACTGTCGCCTAGCCCCTTACTGCTCGCCAGTAGCCATACACAAAAGCCTCCTGTCCTCTGGCAGCTCTCCTCGTGTCAGTCAGCTGTGCTACCCACTTCTCTTCTGCGCATCTAACTGCTGTTCTGCCCACAGTTTCCTTTGCTACCACCACAGACGACGCCCTCTGCAACTGACGTACCCAGCCGCTGCAGCACCTCCTAGCCTGCTAAATCCAGGGCTCTAGTCACTAGCCGACGGCTCTCCACACTACCTCTTCTCTTGCGCTGGCAGCCACGCCATCCTCTGCAATTGTGAGCTCTCCAAGACCTAACACCTTCACCAGCCCACGCTCAGCTTCTCTGCACACTCACTACAGTCACCTAGATGCCACCTTTCCCCTTCATCTCTGCGCCACCACAGACGCTAACCAGCCTTGCCTTCTCCTCTCGCACCTGCAGCAACTGTGCTGCTTTTTGACGTGCCAGCCGCCAGCCGCACCTTTCTCTGTCAGCAGCTATGCTGCTCTTCACAACGGGAGGTCTCCAGCTGCTACATGACGGACACACACCCCAGCTGCGCCTACTCTGCAACACCTGTAGTTGCGCCCAAGAGAGCCTCTTTTGCTCTGTCTTCCAGCCGCGCCCGAGAGCAGACCAAACAAGGCGACTTTTTATTTTCTGTCTTCGCCAGCTTTCCGCCAACTTCCAGAAGGTGCGCTGGCGGCCACTCTTTCCTCCACGTAGCTTTTCAATAATTAGCTATATTGATTATTTTATTATTATTTTTTTGTAAGGCCTAATGGATGGCCACCCTCACTCTCTTCACACCAATGCTAATGGTTGCATACACTATTTCAAATGCAACTTAGTGCCCGCGGCCCTTGGACGCATACACATTTCAAGGCAACATTAATCCCCCATGCTTCCACATCTTCAAACACAACCAGGTGCCCATTGTATTTTGACGTGCCCACACATATCAAGCGGCCGAACAGCTGAAACCATCTCCATCGAACCATGTTCCGGACAGGCCTGCAACAAGCCCAAGACAAATCCGTCCACCCTGTACACCTGGCAACGCTCTCCAAATCAAACTCTCCACACAAGCCATGCACACGTATGTACACAAGCCATTAAAACCACTCAGAAAAACGCCTGACATACTTTGCCACCCCCCCATCTGCTAGAGCATTCATGCTGAGCAGCAAAAGCATATGTCCAGTAGCTATCCACCAGGATCAAAAGGGAACATCTGCTCACCATCCCATTCCCCAGCATCTCTGAAACACCATGGCTTTTTCACTGTATACCATACATCAACCATAGCCACAAAATCATTTCCATTCATCATCATCAGCATTTACAGACTCTGACCACATCAAGCCTTTGCTCTTCACCCACAACCAACCTCCTCGTTTTCAAAACCTGTGGCATTCCTGCATCTAGCATCCCATCCATCAATACCAATGAAGGCCAGGTTCCAGCATCTTGACCTTTCTGCACACTAAAATCCACATCCTCTCCAATGGGAGTGTCCACCAGCACTTCCAGCTCCTGAAATTGAGGTATCTCTTCACAACCATACAGCTCAGCTGGTTCAGAATCCTTATCCTCCATGGACTTTGCTTTTAGCATCTCAGCAACCCGCAAAGAAGCCTTTGTCACACTCTCGACCATATTTGCATCCATCTCCACCTCTGGCTCCTGTTCATCAAGGCTAGCAACTTCCCAGATATAATCCTCAGGCACAATACTTTCCTCACAACGCCCTTCATCAGTCAAATCCACATGCATACCTTCTTGAGTGCTGCCAACCCCCCTGGTATCATCGTCCAAAGACTCCCCAGCACGTAATGCATCCACATCATCCATTCCAGCTGTCCAAGAAAATCCATAATGATAGGATCTTCCTCCACGCTCTCCACATCTGCATCACAAGCCATCTTCACTTCATCAGAAGTCTGTACCCCATCCTCCTCCCTTGCAGAATCTGGCAAAAAATCATACTCTAAGCATCCTGTATCCAGCTCCTTTTCCTTCTCATCATCAGCCAATCCCAAGGCATCATCCCCTTTGCTTCCCTGTGCATGCATATCATCCAAGCCAAATGCAAATGATCTTCAATAGAACCTTTCAAATCACTGTCCTGTACAGCTATGACCTCCCTATCCAGAGAAGAATCCACTGGCAACTTCTCATCTGTACTTTGCTCCTTCACCTGCTTTTCATCCACCTTCTTTTCATCCACCTACACATGCTTAAAAAACTTTGGGAAAAAATCGAAAGGCACATAAAACATCCCCCTTTGCACCTGTATCGGCCTTTGAGGTTCCTGTCTAATCAGACTTTGCATAGGACTCTTATCCACCTCAACCAAATTTACCTGCATATCCCTTGCAGCAGACACAACACCTTCATACGGATAAATACCCATCTCCATCTACTTCATACGGATAAATACCCATCTTCATCTACTTCAAAATCTTGCCTTCCTTTTCCCTAGCAACCCTAACTGCATCATCAAATGATCTGGGATTCTTTAACTCAACCCTGACCCTCAAATGAGGTAGCAGACCATCAATAAACAAGCTCTTCTTTAGAAACATAGGAGGAACTTCTTGCTTTAATGTCATACACCACTTATCCCACAAACATATAAATACCTTCACAAAATCATCCAGTGATTGCCCACGAACCTGCTTCAAGATGCTCAGCTCTTGCCAAAGCACACTAGGATCCTCCGCTTGCTGAAAACGCTCCAAAAGGCCTTCCTTCAATCTCTCCAAGGTCAAAACACCAGCATCCTGTGCTTCAAAATCCTTAAGCCAGCTTCGGGCATCTCCCTTCAAGAAAATCCTTATTAACTTCAGAACTTGCTCTTCATCTGTCACGTGGTTGCTAATGCATGCCAACTCCATCTGCTCCAAAAAGTCACACACATCTTCACCCTCCCTGCCATGAAACTCCGGATAGGACCACATCATGACAACCTGTAACAATCCCTGAGCTCTCCTCAGTGGAACACATGCCCTTCTTGGCAAAGAACAATGCCAGAGCAACTCCTCAGTGGGGGCACCACAGAAGGATGTGAGGTGAAAAAAAGAAAGAAAACCAGGCCTCTACAGCTCTTCCACCTCGCAAACTTGGAATAACACACACGAACGGGGGCACCACCAGCCACCACCGACTGGAACACTCCTCACTCTTCACCACCCAACCCACGCCAGACAGACAGCACCAAACATGGGCACCATAGACAAAGATAAACACCCAGCAATATATTTCCAGAAAACACTTCATACAAGCTTCTCCCGACACAGAAGCCTTACACAACTCACAAACACTTACTCAGACCTGTCAGCCGAGGATACACCACATCCCCAATCACCAGAAACCTCTCGCCTGCCTGCTGTACAAATCACACCAGAATGAACCCGGCCACTCACTCTAGAAGGCGCCCACACCAGCTACCTGTCAACTCTCTGCAGCCCATCTACTCTGCATGTGTCGTCAGCAGCAGCTCGACCATCATCTCTCTCACAAACACTTACTCAGACCTGTCAGCCGAGGATACACCACATCCCCAATCACCACAAACCTCTCGCCTGCCTACTGTACCAATCACACCAGAATGAACCCGGCCACTCACTCTAGAAGGCGCCCACACCAGCTACCTGTCAACTCTCTGCAGCCCATCTACTCTGCATGTGTCGTCAGCAGCAGCTCGACCATCATCTCTCTCTCTCTGTGCTGATTCTCTATCAGCTCGCAACAAACCCACTTCCTCTTGCAGCTTATCTGCCCTGCTACTACCGGCCCACCACCAAGCAGCAACACTGTCCCCTCTGTGCTTCACTCGGCACCCTGCTCTGTCCACAACCCTGTCTTTAGCACCTACCTGTGCTTTTGCATCCGGCTTCACCCATGCGGCCCTCTCTGCCTCTGCGTTGAAACCCTCTTCACTTACGTGGCCCACACCAGCCCTCGTAGATCACCTGTCCACAACCACACTTCCAGCTCATTCTCATCACCTCCAAGGCCACCCAGTAGCTCTACGCCAGGCCACCCACTTACATGTCCTCTCTACTGTCGCCAAGCCCCTTAGTGCTCACCACAGCCATACACAAAAGCCTCCTATCCTCTGGCAGCTCTCCCCGTTTGTCAGTCAACTGTGCTACCCACTTCTCTTCTGTGCATCCAATTGCTGTTCTGCCCACAGTTGCCTTTGCTACCACAGACGACGCCCTCTGCAATTGACGTACCCAGCCGCTGCAGCACCTCCTAGCCTGCTAAATCCAGGGCTCTAGTCACCAGCCGATGGCTCTCCACACTACCTCTTCTCTTGCGCTGGCAGCCACGCCATCCTCTGCAATTGTGAGCTCTCCAAGACCTAACACCTTCACCAGCCCACGCTCAGCTTCTCTGCGCACTCACTACAGTCACCTAGACGCCACCTTTCCCCTTCATCTATGCGCCACCACAGACGCTAACCAGCCTTGCCTTCTCCTCTTGCACCTGCAGCAGCTGTGCTGCTTTTTTGACGTGCCAGCCGCCAGCCGCACCTTTCTGTGTCAGCAGCTACGCTTCTCTTCACACGGGAGGTCTCCAGCTGCTACACGACAGCCACACACCCCAGCTGCGCCTGCTCTGCAACACCTGCAATTGCGCCCAAGAGAGCCTCTTTTGCTCTGTCTTCCAGCCGCGCCCGAGAGCAGACCAAACAAGGCGACTTTTTATTTTCTGTCTTCGCCAGCTTTCCGCCAACTTCCAGAAGGTGCGCTGGCAGCCACTCTTTCCTCCACGTAGCTTTTCAATAATTAGCTATATTGATTATTTTATTATTATTTTTTTGTAAGGCCTAATGGATGGCCACCCTCACTCTCTTCACACCAATGCTAATGGTTGCATACACTGTTTCAAATGCAACTTAGTGCCCGCGGCCCTTAGACGCATACACATTTCAAGGCAACATTAATCCCCCATGCTTCCACATCTTCAAACACAACCAGGTGCCCATTGTATTTTGACGTGCCCACACATATCAAGCGGCCGAACAGCTGAAACCATCTCCATCGAACCATGTTCTGGATAGGCCTGCAACAACAAGCCCCAAGACAAATCCGTCCACCCTATACACCTGGCAATGCCCTCCGAATCAAACTCTCCACACAAGCCATGCACACGTATGTACACAAGCCATAAAAACCACTCAGAAAAACGCCTGACACTCATCATCAATAGAAGTATCATTTTCACCACCACGATTATGAAGAGTATCATCAATAGAAGTATCATATTCACCACCACGATTATGAAGAGAATCCAAGAACTGCATAATCGTTGCATCATCATCTCACAAAAAAAAAGAGCATCATGACAATGGTCATCATCAATAAGATATCATATTCACGAGTGATTATATCAAGAGAAGCTAAGAATTTCATAATCATCATGACAAAAAGAATCATCACAAGTAAGCACGTCATCCATGCACAATGCATGGTCCAGAAGAACACCATCAGTATGATTAATATCATGAGAACCTAAAGAACCATCAAATAAGATCACACCAATGTGATCACCACCATCATGCATAGTAGGCTCACAACAACAAATGGAACCTCCAAATCTTGATCACAAGTAACTAGAACATCTACAAGACTCGTATATCTGCATCAATGCTAGCCAAAACTAGCTTCTTGAGATCATCATCAAGAAGCTTAATGAAATCTTCTACGGCATCATAACACTTCTCACTATACATGATCTCCTCATGTGTAAAAGCATCATTGTAAATATGAGAAGAAACATGGCTATCATCAACCACATCTAAAATACATCATGTGATGAAGTAGACTCAATCACATATGAGTCACACATAGCCTACTCCTCTCCGTGTAAATAATGTCACAAAGAGCTCTCCCACAAAAGACATGTGTGCTACCACAGTTTTGCACATCCATAAATTGGTTAAATTGAAACATGGATATGCCCTCCAATATGGACTCATGATACATGTCCTCATGTCCATGTGACATAGCATCATCACTCCCAACGTAGGAAGTAAAGCCATGCATGCTCATATCTGGACCATCCGCCAAACCTTGAGAATCAACTATTGCAAAGAGAGAGACATCGGAGAACTCTTCTTCCCTCTTGGTTCTCCCATGCACCCTCAACCTCCATCGTATCCATACCAACCGTATGGTAAGCAAGGTCAACATCGTTGTCTAACTTTGAGTCACTCCCATAAGTCTCCTCTAGTTCCTCTAGAGCTAATTGCAATATAGCTACCAAGGTCAACATCAATGTCTCAACTTTGAGTCACTCTCGTAAGTCTCCTCTAGTTCCTCTATAGCTAACTCCAATATAGCTATCCTCTTAAAATAGCTAGAATATAATTTGTGTCCACCCCCCTCATAATAGTCATAGGCATCATCTAGGGTATCTCAAAAACCCACCAATTTCTCTCTAGCTTTCTCCAATTTCTTGGATGATGAGGGTCTCTTTAGGGATTTGATAATGCTAATAAATCCACCATGCAAAAAATACTCACACTTGTCACCCTTTCAACAAGGCTCACACAAATATGAGCACACTTTTGTTTTACGATCCCTCTCTAAGAAAATGACACACCTCCTCTTCTTCTTCTTTCCCATCACACAAGACATTGAGATGCAAGGCTGTCACATCAATGCACCATGCTAACAAAAGACCAAGCATGCACATGACAAGGAGTGCTTGGCGCTATGCCAAGATCAATGCCATGCGCAGATATCCAAGAATTAAAATGATGTAGCATGCTTATACACATCACTCCCATCTCTCCTCCCTTTAAAAAATTTAGCACTTGTCTATCTCCAACACATTAACCAAATAACTCTCTCTTTTTCATGTAAACTTTAGAAATTAAAGTATAAATTTGAAAGAATCTACAGAGCTCGTGCTACTGGATGATCTGCTTGACAAAGAAGTTCAAGGCAATCTACATCCAGCTAATCAAGCAAGACATGTTGCTCTATAAATGAGAATTCTACATTAGATAGTCTAGACCCCTTTCTCTATAGTCCTTCCAGCTATGGATGGATCCGGACAGCAAAATCATGATACCACCACCTTTTATTTTTGTTTCTTCGCTTTTTTTGCTGCTGCGTGGCAATTTCTTGCTTCTACAAGCAGGCATGCTTCATAATCTTTAGAGAAATTGCATAGCATCTTCATCAACCATATAGTGCCAAGACAAAACCATCGTGCTAGGAATCGATGAAGCACGATTGTCGTGTTGACATAGAATTGTCAACATGAAGGATGCATATACACATGCTCAAAAGATTGTCAACATGAAGGATGCATATACACACACGATTGCTCCAAAAATTTTCATATCTTCTTGTATTACATGAGAGATAAATATTATATTACTTACCTCATCCTGAGAAGATGAGAGGTAGCTCATAGGTACATAGAGGTGCCTGTGCTCTAAAAAAACACAATCAAAGGGTACATCTTCCTAAGGCTAAAACACTATACAAATGTGAATAGAATAAGATCAATGATGTCTTTAATAATATCTATGCTAATGTGCATGTGCATCCACTAACATTTGGGTATTCTGCAAAACGACTTCCATTTTCCATGTTCAAGCCTTTTATCTTACTCCTGTGTTGGCTATCTACCGATGGCATTTCCAGTGAGTGTTCTTTGTAACTTCTTCTACAGGTGGAGCACAACAACAATGACTCTTATTAAGCCCAACAATTGGTGTTTTAAACTTCATTTATGGCAACTAAGAGTGAGGTTCTTCTAGAGGTGGAGCACAACAATGACTCTTATTAAGCCAATGATTTGTGTTTTAAACTTCCTTTATGTTAGACTGAGAGTGAGGTTATAACACTCACCATGGGCATTGATGCCGTGCCACAGAAATGACTCACATTGGGAGCCATGTTTAGAGAATTTGTGGGAGGATGAGCTCATGAAAGAGGAATATCAAGGTGCTAAAGAAGAATATGAGCTAGAAGAAGAAGAGGATGAACTCATAGAAGATAAAGTCAGTGAGCATACCGAGGATAACTACCTACAGTCGGAGCCACCTTTAATTTCCTCGAAAGCAACTAGGAATCTCTTGTTTTTCAGCCTTCTAATTTTTGGATTAGGTGCATATTTTCCTTTGCCACATCATGTAGCAGTGTTTGGCTTAGCCGGTTATGCAGCGATGCTCATCTACCATCATCTTCAAGTCCAGTTGGCCTTACGAGTGTGTCATTACCTCAATAGTTATATCAATCGTATCCCTCAAGTACCCAAAGTTTCATGGTAAAAGGAAGAAGGATTTAAATACACGTCACAAATTTTGAAAACATCTGGCCTAGAAAATGGCATGTGTTAGCTACCCTTTAAGTTATATTTTCACATTAATGAACCATGGGAGATGTAATAAGACATACAGTATACATGTGCAAGGAACTCATATTGTAATAGAATATAACTATAGTTCTATAGTAATATAAACTATTTCTAGAATCAAACAACTATATCTTGGTTTTACAGTTCTACAGTAATACAGACTATTTCTAGAATCAAACAACTATATCTTGATGTTCTTTTGTGTAATGAGCTTTATCTTTGTTTTATGTGCAAACCTTAGTATATGTGTTGGCTGACCCCCAACACTTTTGGTGATCTTGTTATTACTTTCATTCTTCATAGTGGGCAATAATGTGGCTGCCCTCCTTATGATACAATGTTTCTATTTTTGGCTAATGGTAGTCATATCCCTGACACCCGCATCAATGCACCCTGATGAGGGAGGCACATGCCCCCTTCCATGCCTCCATGCATGTTTCCTATCTCCACTTTGCAAATCCCCAAGGTCACGTGGGGTGTGATGATGTAAACAATTCTACCAGTCTCACCACTCACTAATAACTATAAAGAAAAGGAAGAGGAGGAGATGAAGAGGGAGTTGGGGTTCTCTCTAGGAAGTATACATGATCCCTACCTAGAATTACAAGCCTTTTGTTCACTGTCACTATCTGCTGAGCTATTTGACTACCTTTCACTACATAAGTCTTCAAGTCAGCCACACTCACCTCACACCATAATACTCCAGCAACTCATTGTAAAAACATAAACAAGATGTGAGCCATGCCAACCATATGTTCATTCGTCTCATGAGATTCTACAATACATGAACTATCATCCTCCTAGCTCAAAGAGGAGATTCTACAATACATAAACTATCATCCTCCCAGCTCAAAGAGCAAATTCTACAATACATAAACTATCATCCTCCTAGCTCAAAGAGGAGATATAAACCACACAATATGCTAGGCCTATCTCTAGGGGTGGAGTCATTCGATAATACACACATTGTGCACTATATAGCTACAACCTCCTGGTAATTGCAATTGGTTGGCTCCTTGATGATCATTCAGTTCTTCATGGGCTGGGTTATTAGAATAGGCATAGATTGGGTGATTGCCATCTTTTGAGGGGCAATCAAAGGCTTGCCACCATGATGTACTACCTTTTTGTACTATATGAATATACAGAAACTCAACTATCTCACTCTGTTGTCTCCATCAGTCTTGCTTGTGCTTCGCAGAGCAAGTTGTTCTAGGATGGTGTTTAGGGTTGAAAGAAGACTCCCAGAGCTTCCACATGTAACATCTTTCCAGGTGCGCCAAGAAGGCTTGCTTGTAGAGCAGATCCCTAAACCATCTACGTGCCTAGTGGGCTACCCACAATATTGCATATTAAGGGGTAGGCCTCCAAAGAAGCAAATATCAAACGAGGAGCTAGAGGTCTACTTCTAAAAAAGAGAGGCCAAGGGATGGCAACCCCAATCAGGGATGATGGAGCGGCTACCATGGAGTCCTCTTGGGGGTTCAAGACTAGAAGATGCCAAGTCTTGCCACATAGAAAATTTCCCAAAATCTAAAAGCACCTACTGGGGAAGAGGGCAAGGAGGAGGGGAAGCAGATGGGAGTGTGGCTTACATATTTTTGGGATTCCAAGGCCCTGAATCCCCCTCTAATGCATGTACTCTATCAATGAGACCAACTCATAAGGTGTAATGATGTCCCAACCATCTCCATGGGTACCCCAATATCTTGTAATCTCTTTATCAGGACCATGTCAAAAGCTTTGCAAAAATCCACAAAGTAATAATAGATCCTTTGTCCATGGGCTTTTCCCTCCTTTATAATAGCCTAGAGTCTAAATATATCCTCTGTCCATGGGATTTTCCCTCCTTTATAATAGCCTAGAGTCTAAATATATGATCTAAGGTGGTGGAGTGCCCCATCTAAAGCCAACCTATCCTGGTGCTCTAAGCCTTTTCTCCTTAGCCCATCTATTGCTAACTTTATGCTCCAAGATAGATCTATAGATCTTGGCCAAAGTATGGCCAGTCTCATGATGTTCTTGTAATTACTGGGATCCATGGGGTCTCTCATTTTCAAAACGCACACTATAGTACTAGAGGACCAATTTGTGGGTAAGCCCTCACCTAGTGCTCCAAGGTGCTATAATCTTGAACAAACCCTATTTGTGTATAATGCACTATCCTAGGAAGAAGGGGCTGCACTTAATCATTGATCACTATAACAAACCCCCCCCTTAGTGAGACGCGGCCAAAATGACACATTTTTCCAAACGCGTAGCTTAAGCGATGACAAACATCACTTAAGCGACACATTTTAAATGTCAAAAAATGGCATCACATAGCCTGTCGCAATATGGGTTGCATAAACAACAAATAATAATGCCTCATATAAGCGATGCTAGCAAACTGCATTACGTCGTGTAAGCGACGTCATTTATAGAGGTCCATCGCACTTACATGACACTCTGGGATTTTTTATTTTTATTTTAACCCAAAAGAGATGGCTCCTATGAATTCACAGGAGCCATCTCCTTTGTCTACATTGCTTCCCTCCACCTGCATCCAGACGTTTGCCAAGCCCATCGCCGATGCCCTTCTCCACCCATCCACACCCCCGGCGGTTGCTTCGTCTATCCAGGTATGTCAATACTAAATATAGACATTCTCTCCTACTATTGGAGTTGAAAATGAGCATCTTGTTCCCATGTTGTCCCCTTGCTTGCATATCCCTCTCCCTTAACACAATGATGACTTCTTACTAGGGTTGATCAAGGCACCTAACTGAAGCTGCACATCCTATTCCCAAGAAGCCACTGAGGTACTCCTTTGAGGACCTAACTTTCATGGGTTAAAAGCTAAGGATTTACCTAATGCATGCTTGAACTTCCTAATGCTTCCTAAATTTGCAATTGTCTTGCTTCAATGCCCTTGTGGTGCAAGTATGATGCCCCTAATGTTGAGGATTCACCTAATCCATGCTTGACCTTCCTAATTCTTGTGTTTACCTTGCTTCAATGCTTGTGTTTACCTTCCTAATGCTTGTGTTCACCTAATCCATGCTTGACCTTCCTAATGCTTGTGTTTACCTTGCTTCAATGCCCTTGTGGTGCAAGTACGATGCCCCTAGGGTGGAGGTTGATCCTCATGCAATGAAGTAGGGTGGGTGCTGTGGCTACTAGTCCTTGTAGGGCTACTAGTCAAGGGTATTTGGGAACATCATTTTTTGATATATGCTTTATGGGACATGCAGTGCTCGTCACGTGGCTACACCTGCTGCTCTGATACCAATGTGACATGGCAGAAGTCTTTGTGCCTTAATCGCAGCCCTTAAGCACCCTATAGGTGTTGGAATGGTCAGCGAAAAATGAGAAACACCTAAGAGAAATGAAACACAGAAGTGTTGAGAGAGAAACATTGTATAAACTCTACTATGTACACTGTATATTGGGTACAAAACTAGTGTGGGGGGATGATGTGCTGTATATACATGTAGGAGCAACCAGTCAGCCAATAGGAACTAGGCTGACAGCCCTTGAATAGGCCCACGATTGGATAATATCGAGTCGGCCAGCAAAAGCCAGGCAGCTAGCCCACCATGAGCACCACCTAGTCGGCCCCATGACTGTGACATGCGAGGGATTGATCATAGTAAAACAATCTTAGGCTTCACTTAGAAACACTTAAGAGAAAGAAAATGGTTTCAACGCAAATGCAATACAGCTATATTAAATGTGATGTTTACAATAAGATCTATGTATAAATCTATCCTAAATGAGTATCCTTCTTAAGAAGAGAGAGATATGATAAATGGTGATGATGACTGACTGTTCCTTTCTCCAATGTTAGGTCCACCCTTTTGATGTTGGTTTTCCTCTATGTAGGAGGCAAGAGATGAACTGAATGCCAAATGCTAACTATATGCTGACTATGCCTGATTCTCTTGCTCCTTAGGCTGGAAACGGTGAGGAGAAGGAGATAATTGAAATGAATAATTCACTTTTCTATTTATATGGAATGATGCTTCTGGTTGGCCAGGCTTATGCTATCGACCTGCATGTCTGGATCTTCACGACCTCATATAAGCCCCATCGATGTTGTCGATTGGTTTCCCATGCCCCATCTATTGTCGACTGGTTCATCATGCCCCGACGTGATCTGATGCATGTCCTAAATTTTGTTGATGCCTTGTGTACTGATGTAGGTGCTATAAAAAATAGGGCCATACAATGCTACACACTGTAACTACTATGATCTAAGCTTGTTAACATTGATTTAACTGCTTAGTAAATGTTGGATTAATGCTTGAATGCCTAGAATTCCATATCACATGTACACCAACTGGGTGTGCACGTGACATTCCCCTTTGGCTAAACTGCCAGGTGGTACACCTAACAACCCTTTGACTCCTGTATTGATCCTCCCCCACTGAAACCACTACCCCATTTTGTCCTCTTTTGTCCGGATTGAGTTCGACTATAGGAGTTGAATCCTTTGAGCCAAATGCTTCTCCACTACACGGGAACTACATGGAAAATGCTGATAAGTTTGCTTGGAAAAACGTGAATCACCACTGACCTGTCTGTGGAATCCTTTCACATGGACCTCTGAACCTCCTCAGGCAATGTTGGAGCCACTTCCGTCTTCTTATATGGAAGAGAACCCCTATTGATGCCATTTGAAGCCCAAAACTCCATTTACTCCTTTGATGATGGATGTCATTCTTCCCTAGAAAACTCATGGGTAAATCATGTATGCCTTGCAGAAACAAGATACTTAGACTGATTATCTTTATTGGACTGCTAGGATTACTTCTTTTTGCCTAAAATTCCCTTTTTAGCCTAAAAATTACACAAAAATAACCATTAAAATTTCCCCATAGCTTTTATGACAAAGCGACCATGTTATCGACCACTTATGCATGCTCCCGGGATTAAATCAAGGTAACATTATTTATTATTTCTTTTCGAGACTAACATATTTGCAAATTTCTTTTCGTCATAATATTTAGTACACAATCACAAAATGACTCTTCCATCCCCTCACAATCCACATCAACCATCCGAACATCTACAACTCATGGTAGAGTGTATGCGACTCACTTATATATCCACACGCAACGCACACTTGCTTGAGGCATTGCTAAACATCTTTAATGAACAAACCTGAAGACGAATGGTCAAAGATCTCAACGAATGATCATGATGCATGTTTTGTCGTGATCCCCATTAGCAACGCTCAATATTTCCTCCCAATATTTAGTTTTGTCAACTCATGGAGCAACACGAAATCATATTCGGATAGAGAATCAAAGACGACATCGCCATAGCCCAAAGATCTCAACGAACGATCATGATGCATGTTTTGTCGTGATCCCCATTAGCAACACTCAATATTTCCTCCCAATATTTAGTTTTGTCAACTCATGGAGCAACACGAAATCATATTCGAATAGAGAATCAAAGACGACATCGCCATAGCCCATGAACACTTTTTATCTCACTTACATTTCCTTCAATCATCACACTTTACCCCTGAAAAGATATTTATCACGATGCATACACATGTCTTTCGAGGATTATAGAATCACACTTTTATTTTGTAGCACATCAACCACACTTGGAGATGACAACTCTTTTACTCCAATTTTCTATTCACATATCATTATAGCATCAAACTAATTCATAATACTTAGACATCCCTTTCTTGAATATATTTTTGAATTATCAACCTTTTTCGTCAAAACGTTAGACAATAATAACAAGCAAAGGTAATATTTATCGTAGATATTTAATCAAGTATGAAGGCCACCCCATCGAAGATTCTCGATGGCTACCACGTCATACCGTCGCCACCTATCCATTGTGATTGCATCTTATGTTCATACTAGCTCATGATAATTATTTATGATTTTACGCCCGGCATGTTATAGGGAGTTAATTCATGGAATATATATTCTCACATTTATCATTATTTATAAATTGGAGTTAATCTATGAAATATGTATTCTCACGTTTTTCATTTTTATAAATTCTCTTGGGATGCCTTTCTAAATCTACGACGATCGTAGTTTACTTGACGCATACGTAGGTGAATTTGTACATGTGTACATTGTCTTGATATTATAAGTGCTATTATTTTGCTTTGGGATATTTTATTTTGGATGCGCCTTTTATTTTGGATGCGCATTTTTTATCAAGCTATGTGCAATGGTACAATGTCTACCAGGATTAATGTATTTAATTAGCTGTGTGCACTGGTATGATATAGTCAAAATTAATGTGCTTAATAGGCTTTGTGCAGTGATGACTAATATTATTTTGGATGAAGGTAATGATTGAGTGACTGATTATGTGTTAATTGTGGAACATGTGTTGGACCACTATGAGATATTTTGGAAGACATGTGAACACCTTTTATGGTTTCATATTTTGTTATCAATATTTTTGTAAAGCTAAGGCCTCATACCTTTGTACATACCAAATAGTATTTTATGCCCAAGACTTTATATCATTGCTTGCTATATTTTTGTAGAGCTGGCATGCTCATAAACTCAAAAGCACTTGTGCTTCCAATAGGCCTAAAATTATACAAAAATAACCAACAAAAGTTATAAAAATTTCCCATAGCTCTTGCGACAAATTGGCCATGTTATAGACCACTTACACATGTTGGGTTAAATTCAAGTAACTATTTTTCATTATTTCTTTTTAAGCCTTACATATTTGTAACTTTATTTTTGCCAAAATATTTAGTACATAATCACAATGACTCTTCCATCGCCTCACAATCTATGACAACCATCTGAACTTCTACAACTCATGGCAGAATGTATGTGACTCGCTTATATATCCGCATGCAATGCACACTTATTCAAGGTATTGTTACACATATTTAATGACAAACCTGAAGACAAATGGTCAAAGATCTGGACGAACGATCATGAAGCATGTTTTGTCATAATCGCCATTGGAAACACTCACATATTTCCTCCTAATATTCAATTTTGTCAAGTATAGCCCATGAACCCTTTTTTTCTCACTTACATTTCCTTCAATCTCACTTACCCCCCCACCCCCTAAAAAGATATTTATCGCGATGCATACACATGTCTTTCAAAGATTATAGAATCACACTTTATTTTGTAGCACATCAACCACACATTTGAGATGACAACTCTTTTACTCCAATTTTCTTTTCACATATCATTATAGCATCAAACTAACTCATAATACTTATACATTCTTTTCTTGAATACATTTTTGAATTATTAACCTTTTTTTTAAGAACTTTCAACAACAATAATAAGCAAAGGTAATATTTACCATTAGATATTTAATCAAGTATAAAGGCCACCCCATCAAAGATTCTTAATGGCTACTTGATCATGCCCTCGCCACCTATCCATCCTTGATTCCATCTTATGTTCATACTAGCCCATGATGATTAGTTACACTACTACGAGATGACTCATTTTTGACACTTGGTATTTGACGGTTTACACGCCATCGATATGTGCATCGATATAAACATCAAAATGAGCGTCGAAATGAATGTCGGAATAAGCGTCGAAATAGGTATCGAAATTTTAAATTTTCTTATTTTTAATTTCTTAAAATTTGAGTGTGCAAAAAAAGAAAACATTGACAAAAACTAAGTATTTCTTAGTAAATAACATTGAGATAAAATGTTATAGCTCATCATCGACTCTCTCATCCTCAGCTAGATCCATGGCTCCATATACATCTATTTCTAGAAATACCTCTCCATCTGCATCTTCATCAATACGTGTAGCCTCTGAATCGTCCTCTTCTATTTCAAGCATTAGAGGTGGTTGTGTTGAAAGTTGTTCTTCGTTCTCTTCTTCGAATTCTGGATTAGTTATTGTGTTTGCTTCTGGTTCAAGTGCTAGTAATTGTTGAATTACTATACCTTCATTTGATCCTTCTTCTAGTTGTTCAACTCGATCAATATCTATTTCTTGTACTTCTTGAGTGGGTTCCTCAACCTCTACTTCATCTGAAATTTCCATATCTTCAAATATTGTTTACTTTGTGGATCGATTTGCATTACAAACAACCATGTATGATCTCTCGGGTCCACCTTGAAGACAACCTACTGACAATGCTCTGGTAGCACAAATGTGTCCCTTTGGTTTGTCCATATCTTTGTGGAGTCTACTTGAATAAATCCGCTCTTATCTCTGTGCATGGTTGCTTGTGGTCCTTAAGTCACTACCTTGAACCACTTCACATCAAAAATGAACATAGAAAACTTTCTGAACCCAGTTCCTTGATAACGTGTTGTATCGTTCCACAGTAATCAAGCATGCCAACTTCACAACTTAGATCACTTGCACTAGAACGACTTTCTTGCATGAAATTTGTGTTGACACTGCAATCAAATGTTGTTCTCTTCTTATCTATTTGCTCCACTCAAAAGAGACGACCGCATGACCAAAGTGCACCAATTTGTGATATTGCAAGCAAAAGAAGATCATGAAATTGTATCAAGAACAAAAACTTATATACAAGACTATGTCTTACGGTTTCTTGTGTATATATAAAAACTCACTTACATGGTAATCACAACCATATGCAAGCTCCTCCTCCTCCTCGTCGCTTATAACGTCACCACTGTATTTTTCTTGTTGCATGATTTGCTGAAGACATCTACTAGAACGAAATTTTGGAAGTTGAGGAAATGAATCTGGGTATGGCAATGCTCTAGTTGTTCGACTCTTTCTAAAATTCAAACGATCTCGGTCTCTTTCCTTCTTTGCGACCCTCTATCTCTCGATCCATTTCTGCATAGCACTTAAGTTGAGGATGCAAAATTTATTAATCTTCTTTCGCAATGCCATATCCATTGTTCTCTAAAGCCCTTGTCCCCTTGAGGATCTTCCCCAACAAGCTGATCATCCTCTTCTTGTGTCCACAAACGTGGCATATCAGGGTTTGACGTACTAAGAAATTATGTTATGTATACAAGAGATTCAAGCCATCCCATTGAACAAAACCTTTCAATGTCTTCATAATCTCTCGAGGAAAAACATCCATCGACTATGAACAACACCTCCTATAGCAACCTTGTTAACCACATGAACAAGTAGGTACAATTGAATGGTCAAGAAACTTGTTGGAAAGAATTTCTTCGCCATTGTAAATGCTTCAATGGAGTTTAGACGAGTTGCTTCCAACGTATTTCTTATAATCTCCTTCTTTGATATCGATCGTACCACTGCAGTAATCTTGTATATTGTCGCTCTTATGTCTTCACCAAGGCAATCCTTAATGGCTATTGGCAGCACAAACTATAAGATTTGTGCCAGTCATGAGACTTCAAGCCACTAAGCTCTTCATTCTTTTTGAATGATCCCTTGAAGCAATGCATACAACTAGTGGGAGTACGAAACTCACTTATGCACTTCTTTACATGCCGCTACTCTTCTTTGGTTAAGACCCAAGGTACTCTAGGGAGAATCACTTTCCCATCAGGTCTGCTCCGTGCCCATAAGTGTTGCACATGCGATCCACCTCTTGTAGATCATCCCTTTGTGCCTTACTCTCTTTAGCACCTGTGATGGTTTTCCAAAGCATATCGGCTATGTTCTTGAAAATGTGCATAGGGTCAAGATGATGATTGACTAAAAGATCAATCCAGTATGGGAGTAGATGCAAGATGGATAGCCTTTTCATTCTGGGGGTGAACAACTTGGATCCACTTCCCATTCCCTCCTCCAATCACTTGGCTTTAGCACACGAGGAGGCCTCCCTAGAAATCTCTCTCTCGCAACTCATGGTTGTCGGGGAGATACTTTTTGTGGCCTTCGTAGACAACCTTCTTCAAAGCTATTGAGTACCAAGTCTCTAATCTAGGCCCACATAACCAGATATTGAAAGCCTTGCTAAACATGCTAATCATTATGATGAGATATGCAAATAATACAAAATGATTAAAATTGTAAAATTAAATTAGATCAAGAAATCTTAGAATAATTAACTTACCAAAGCACTCTCCATAGAGCTCAGCCAATCATGCATGGTCCACATAAGTATTCCTCACACTGTTGCATCCCTATATCCAAAACCCTTAGATGCATCATGAACTTGGATACCATCCATAACGTCTATAGCTCATCAACTAATGGAGTCAAGTAGACGTCCATGTTCTTAACCTTGTACTTCCCTAGAACTATGAAGGAAAGTAAAATGTGCCTAGTAACAGCTTTGTATAAGGGGGTAGTTAACTTTATTGTTAGAGACAAGAACTAAAGAAAGATAGGTCATAATAAGAGGAACAAAGTCTGTGTTCAGACCATTTGGAGATTCCTCATGGTTTGGCCGATATTTTGTAAAACAAATTCGACACCACTTTTGAGTGTTTTTTTTACATATCATCTCTATTTTGGTTAAAGAATGTGTTTTTAGAAAAAAAAACTATCTTTATCTTTTTCGTACATGTTAATCAAACAAAATTTTTGTGGGCTATATTTTTAAAGCCTTGATGTGGTTCTATGCAGGAAGAGAGAGAGAGAGGGAGATTTTGCTTAGAGACTTTTTGCGATTTGGGCCGACTGGTACTATTTACCCGCCGGATAGAGAACAAGATTGAAGCCCTCTAGAAACCATGTGGTAGAACCCAGAGAGTATGAGATCGAGAAGGAGGCATACCCGAGATAGCTGTGACATTAAGTGTGGAGGTTGGGTGGCCAGAGAAAGCCCTAATTAGTGATTAACTCTCTAGATTTGCATAATTGTACTAGCGATTATTATTATTTTTGGATTGATTAGACTTCGAAACAATCATAGATATTGGATAAATCTCTTCTTTCTTATAAAGTGTGAAGTAATTTGTTAGATCTGGTCAGGTGCTATTATTTTGAATATTTGATAAATATTATGAATTTTTATGATTAACTAAATGGAACAAAATATGGGATATATTACATCTTAGCCCATTAAATACCAAAGATAGAAGAAGAATCTAGAGTGGATAATATTACGGTGATATGTAGCTTTTCCAACATTGACTATGCTGCTCATTCATTTGCTCCTTAGGCTCCAAATGTTGAGAAGAAGGAGATAACTGAAATGAATGATGCACTTTTCTATATATATGCAATGATGCTATGGTGAGCCAAGCTTATGCTGTCTACATGCATGTCTAGATCTTCACAACTTCATATATGCCCCATAGCTGTTGGCTGATTGGTTCCCCATGCCCTAACCTAATGTGATGCATGTCCTAAATGTTGTTGATTCCTTGTGTATTGTAGTAGGTGCTGTAACAATAGCACCATACAATGTTGCACATGCTATAACTACTGTGATTTAAGCTTGTTAACATTAATTTAACTGCTTGGTAAATGTTGGATTAATGCTTGAATGCCTAGAATGCCATGTCACCTATAAAGTCAATATTAGATAAAATGGGAAAAATCCCTCAAAATGGGAATGTATTTAAAAAATTTGTTTTGGCCATAACTTGCACATGCAAACTCCAAATTTGTTGGACAAAGTAGATCTAGATTCTACTTTTCAAGCTCTTTCCAATGATATGTCACATGAATATGTTTTGACAAACTTTTGGATGAGTTTACCATACCCCCACTTTTCTCATGGGAATGGGATTTTTCCAGCTTTATCTAATATTGACTTTATACACCAACTAGGTGTGCACGTGACATTGACTAGGTCTGGTCGGCTAGCAAAAAAACAGGCGCTCTTGGCTAGCAATCTACTACAACCAACCAGGGAAAAGACTATAGAACCCCCACATGGAGCAAAACTAGGAAAAATGGACAATGAGGAAAAAATGAAGAAACTCCTACACGAGCAGGCACACCCACAATAATGGCCACCACTCCCTACTACAACTGAGTAATATGTATAGACAAGAGATAACTGCTAACATCCCCTCTTAGCTCATGGATGTGGAACCAATGCTAGTGAGCTGGAGTGCTGACAGAGAATCCGTTGAGGTAGAAGCTTCATGAAGAGGTCCGCCATATTGTCCTTCATTGAACAAAAGACTAGCAAGATGTCACCAACGAAAATCTTCTCTCTAAAGGTATAGTTTCGGTAAGAAGATTTTGACTGAGGCAGAGCAATATTAGAGCCTTGTAGTTGTTGATGCCTTCATGTATCTTGCATATGAATTGATTATGACCTAGAATAAGGTAGTGTAACTTAGACAAAGTTGTGATTTGGAATGCAATACCACCATCAAGGTTGTTGAGTGGCAAAGACAGCCAAGTGAGGTTACTGATCCTAGCTATGGTATCGAGCAAAGGCCCACTGAGTGCATTTGCCCCTAGATCTAGTGCTTGCAATAAGGTCAATGAGCCCAAGGTGCTTGGTATAGTGCTAGTCAAGTTGTTTTGTTATAAGTACAAGGATCGGAGGCTTTCGCAAGCTCCAATCTCAATGGGAATGCTTCCAATTATGCGGTTTCCAAAAGCAAAAAATAGGCCAAGATCTTGAATACTATGATATCCTGCAATAAGGTGCCATTAAGCTGATTCACTTGAAGCTGTAGTGTCACAAGGTTGGTGGAGTTGTACAGGGAGGTGGGAATGGGGCCATTTAGCGAGTTCAAGAAGAGCCTTAGATCGGTGAGAAGTTTCACATTCCCAATTTCTAAGGAGATATAGCCTTCTAGCTTGTTTTGATCAAGGTAGAGGGCAGAGAGACTGCAGTAATTTCTAAGTGGGGGGAATGGTGGTTGTTAGATTGTTGTCATTCATAAGTAGATCTATAAGGTTAGTGAACTTTCCCAACTCGGGGGTATGGGATTGCTAAGATCATTACGAGAGAGGAGAATGTGAGGGACAAAGGACGACAGGACCAAATGTATGAGAGATCATAGCAAAACAACACAGCATGAAATGGGTGAGTGAGTGTATATATGATGGTGAGTGAAAATATGTACAAGAGGTCCTCTAATGTGAGGAGACTCTGAGTAGAAGACCATTGCAGAAGCAGAGATGATGTTAGAGTTGAAGCACGGTCAATGAACGAAGGCTCGCATTGATGTGAGGCAAAGGCACTCCGTGAGATGGTCGGCGTCGAAGGCTCGCATCGGTGGATGTAGAGGAATTTCAAGGTGGTAGTGGGCAGAGGAAGATGAAGTGAGGATGATATAGATGTTGATGCAAACTCTAGTGATAAGGGTGCTAAACTCTAGTGATAAGGTGTTCTGGTACCTAAAAAGAGCTGAGAGGGCTGCCATCCCGAGTGGTGCAAGCTTTGGTGACAAGGGTGCTACAATACCTGAGGGGTGGTATGTGAGATGGTGAGCAGAGATGGTTGCTATCCCGAGAGGTAAACTGTTTAAGAAAAATGATGATATGTTGTAGAAGAGAGTGGGATGTTGTCCCAAGATGTGTACTGATGCTAAAACGTTGATGTGTTGTACAACAGCATAGAGTGGGTTGTTGTTCCAAAAGAGTGAACTGAAGATAAAATGCTAATGTGCTGAAGTGTAGCTATATAGGATATCCTCATCATTCATCACATTGTACCGCTCCATTGACCATATCAGGTACCATGTGATTATCTGTTGCTATGTTGTCGGTGCCTACATATCATCTGCTTCATCATCATCGGCTACTATCAGCTCTAGCACACCAGTGTTTCACATCATCTCATGGGATAGTAGCCCTCTTTGCTACATAGAGCATACTATCATTTCATATCAGTTCATGGGACAAGATCCCTCTGCCTACATATCATCTGCTTCATCATCATCGGCTACTATCAGCTCTAGCACACCAGTGTTTCACATCATCTCATGGGATAGTAGCCCTCTCTGCTACATAGAGCATACCATCATTTCATATCAGTTCATGGGACAACATCTCATGGGATAGTAGCCCTCTCTGCTACATAGAGCATACCATCATTTCATATCAGTTCATGGGACAACATCTCATGGGATAGTAGCCCTCTCTGCTACATAGAGCATACCATCATTTCATATCAGTTCATGGGACAACATCTCATGGGATAGTAGCCCTCTCATGGGATAGTAGCCCTCTCTGCTACATAGAGCATACCATCATTTCATATCAGTTCATGGGACAACATCCCTCTCTACTACATAGAGCATACTATTGTTTTACATTAGCTCATGGGACAACAGCCCTCTCTGCTACACTTCAGCACATTAGCATTTTATCTTCAGTTCACTCTTTTGGAACAACAACCCACTCTATGCTATTGTACAACACATCAGCGTTTTAGCATCAGTACACATCTTGGGACAACATCCCACTCTCTTCTACAACATATCATCATTTTTCTTAAACAGTTTACCTCTCGGGATAGCAGCCATCTCTGCTCACCATCTCACATCATCGGGACAGTAGCCATCTCTGCTCCTTACCACCCCTTAGGTATTATAGCACCCTTGTCACCAAAGCTTGCACCACTCGAGATGGCAGCCCTCTCTACTCTTTTTAGGTACCACAACACCCTTATCACTAGAGTTTAGCACCCTTATCACTAGAGGTTGCATCAACATCTGTATCTCATCACTTCATCTTCCTCTGCCCACTACCACCTTGAAATTCCTCTACATCCACTGACGCGAGCCTTTGACACCGACCACCTCACGGAGTGCCTTTGCCTCACATCAATGCGAGCCTTCATTCATTGACCGTGCTTGAACTCTGACATCATCTCTGCTTCCGCATTGGTCTTCTACTCAGAGTCTCCTCACATTAGAGGACCTCTTGTACATATTTTCACTCACCATCATATATACACTCACTCACCCATTTCATACTTTAAGTCAATATTAGATAAAGTGGGAAAAATCCCATTCCCATGAATAAAGTGGGGGTATGGTAAACTCATCCAAAAGTTTGTCAAAACATATTCATGTGACATATCATTGGGAAGAGCTTGAAAAGTAGAATCTAGATCTGCTTTGTCCGACAAATTTAGAGTTTGCATGTTCAAGTTATGGCCAAAATAAAATTTTTAAATACATTCCCATTTTGAGGGATTTTTCCCATTTTATCTAATATTGACTTCTGTGTTGGTTTGCTATGATCTCTCATACATTTGGTCCTTCATCCTTTTTCTGTCACATTCTCCTCTCTCGTAATGATCTTAGCAATCCCATACCCCCAGAGTTGGGAAAGCTCACTAAACTTATAGATCTACTTATGAATGACAACAATCTAACAACCACCATTCCCCCACTTAGAAATTGTTGCAGTCTCTCTGCCCTCTACCTTGATCAAAACAAGCTAGAAGGCTATATCTCCTTAGAAATTGGGAACACGAAACTTCTCACCGATCTAAGGCTCTTCTTGAACTCTCTAAATGGCCCCATTCCCACCTCCCTGTACAACTCCACCAACCTTGTGACACTACAGCTTCAAGTGAATCAGCTTAATGGCACCTTATTGCTGGATATCATAGTATTCAAGTGCTTGGCTTATTTTTTTTTCTTTTGGAAACCGCATAATTGGAAGCAGTCCCATTGAGATTGGAGCTTGTGAAAGCCTCCGATCCTTGTACTTATAACAAAACAACTTGACTAGCACTATACCAAGCACCTTGGGCTCATTGACCTTATTGTTGCAAGCACTAGATCTAGGGGCAAATGCACTCAATGGGCCTTTGCTCGATACCATAGCTAGGATCAGTAACCTCACTTGGCTGTCTTTGCCACTCAACAACCTTGATGGTGGTATTGCATTCCAAATCACAACTTTGTTAAGTTACAATACCTTATTCTAGGTCATAATCAATTCATAGGCAGGATACATGAAGGCATCAACAACTACAAGGCTCTAATATTGCTCCGCCTCAGCCAAAATCTTCTTACCGAAACTATACCTTTAGAGAGAACATTTTGGTTGGTGACATCTTGCTAGTCTTTTGTTCAATGAAGGACAATACGACAGACCTCTTCATGAAGCTTCTACCTCAGCGGATTCTCTGTCAGCACTCTAACTCACTAGGATTCGTTCCACATCCACGAGCTAAGAGGGGATGTTAGTAGTTATCTCTTGTCTGTACATATTACTCAGTTGTAGTAGGGAGTGACGGCCATTATTGTGGGTGTGCCTGCCCGTGTAGGAGTTTCTTCATTTTTTCCTCATTGTCCATTTTTCCCAGTTTTGCTCCATGAGGGGGTTCTGTAGTCTTTTCCATGGTTGGTTGTAGTAGCTTGCTAGCCAAGAGGGCCTATTTTTTTGCTAGCCGACCAGACCTGGTCAATGTCACGTGCACACCTAGTTGGTGTATAGGTGACATGGCATTCTAGGCATTCAAGCATTAATCCAACATTTACCAAGTAGTTAAATTAATGTTAACAAGCTTAGATCAGAGTAGTTATAGCATGTGCAACATTGTATGGTGCTATTGTTGCAGCACCTACAACAATACACAAGGCATCAACAACATTTAGGACATGCATCACATTAGGTTAGGGCATGGGGAATCAATCAGCCAACAGCTATGGGGCATATATGAAGTTGTGAAGATCTAGACATGCATGTAGACACCATAAGCTTGGCTCACCAACATCATTCCATATATGTAGAAAAGCGCATCATTCATTTCAGTTATCTCCTTCTCAACGTTTCGAGCCTAAGGAGCAAGGGAATGAGCAGCATAGTCAGCATACGGTCAACATTCAACATTCAATTCATCTCTTGCGTCCTATATAAAGGAAAACCAACATCCAAAGGGTGGACCTCATCATTCAGCATATCTCTCTCTTCTCAAGAAGGATACTCATTTAGGACATGCATAGATCTATTCATAGATTTCATTGTAACCATCGCATTGAATATAGCTACATTTTATTTGCATTGAAACCATTCTCTTTCTCTTAAGTGTTTCTAAGTGAATTTTAGGTAAGCCTAAGGTTGTTTTACTACGATCAATCCCTCACATGTCACATTGGTGTCAGAGCGTTACAGAGGGTAACCAACCTTAGTTCTTCCCTTAAGTCATTCAGTAAAGTATCATGACAGTTGCCTCCCCTTAGTTAAATCCATTTCTTAAGATCTTGCAGGCCATCCTTAGGGTTTTCCCCTTAAGCATGCATGAGTAACCCGTTCATTTACATTCTTCCATAGCATATAGGGTAGCACATGGCTTGCATCAGCATAGTAGTCATCCTAGCAGTCTAGTAAAGATAGTCAGTCTAAAGTCTCTTGTTTCTGCAAGGCATACATGATTTACCCATGAGTTTTCTAGGGAAGAATGACATCCATCATCAAAGGAGTAAATGGAGTTTTGGGCTTCAAATGGCATCAATAGTGGGTTCTCTTCCATATAAGAAGACGGAAGTGGCTCCAACATCGCCTGAGGAGGTTCAGAGGTCCATGTGAAAGGATTCCACAGACAGGTGAGTGTGGTGATTCATGTTTTTCCA
This sequence comes from Cibotium barometz, assembly GCF_041138505.1. Classification (NCBI taxonomy): domain Eukaryota; kingdom Viridiplantae; phylum Streptophyta; class Polypodiopsida; order Cyatheales; family Cibotiaceae; genus Cibotium; species Cibotium barometz. Next base: position 25,438,759 of record NC_141057.1, on the reverse strand, counting down.
AGCAAATTTATCAGCATTTTCCATGTAGTTCCCGTAGTGGAGAAGCATTTGGCTCAAAGGATTCAACTCCTACAGTGGAACTCAATCCCGACAGAAGAGGACAAAATGGGGCAGTGGTTTCAGTGGGGGAGGATCAATAGAGGAGTCAAAGGGTTGTTAGGTGTACCACCTGGCAGTTTAGCCTTTCCAAAAAAAGGAAAAATATCCACTATTGTGATGAATGTTCATTCTCAAGTCATTCTTTAGGTTGAACTCCTAAAAGGTAAGAGGTGTGGTTTGTTGGATTTAAGGATGTCACCATTGTGATGAACATTCATCCTCAACTCCTCCTTTAAGTTAACCTCCTTAAAAGCATGAGGTGTGGATTATTAGATTTAGGGATGTCACCAAACTCTCATGATTGGAAGCCAACACCCTAACATATGTTTTAGCCATGTCTTTGTTTCTACCAAATCTTTATTGGAGATAGGCATACCACTTTTGTTACAATCTATCCCCAATATCTGTGACTCTTATCAATGACCGTTGTTGTTAAGAATTATTGAACACTCTCCTTCTCTAAGTTTTTATGCTTGAAGTTAGTTCTCATATCGAAATTTTTGTTGGGTTAGTTATCTTGTATTGGTTCTACAAAGCATCACAAATTTCTAAAGCAAAGAAAAGGTATTTTGCCATGGTTAGCAAGGTGTTCTCATTAATGCCACTAATGATTGAGAGCGTATATAACACATATGCATGTCTACACTTTCAAGCCTCTAGAATAGTATGGTTTTACATGGCATCATTTGTTTGCATATCTTTTGCTACCAACTTTGGGTTTATCTCTGAAACTACTATCTGTAAAATAGGTCAAAATTTCACATGTGAACATCCCTACTAGTTTCATTCATCCTTGCCTTTAATCATGAGTGTTAGGGACCCTCCTACCCCTTTTTAAAATCAAGGGTTGGACTCATCTTCAACATGTAGAGAGTGTAATTTATGCCCTCTACCTTAGTTTTCTCATCGATTTGTGGTGGGTTTGGTTTATTGGAAACCATTTCTCAAAAAAGTTGTTTGTTAATAAAACGTGCAAAAAAGTTGTGTTTAGAACCTAATGTTGTTATACCATATGTAAGTAAATCTATAATAATGGTGTAAACACAAAACCCTCACAAAATGAAAGATCAGTTTTTTAACATAGGTTAAGCACCATAGAAGACAAAGAAAACAAGTGAAGAAGTGTATGTAAAAGCTAACATGATGGTTGTGATTAGAGAGATAAAATGATGGTTGTGTTTAGAGAGGGAGAGAGAGAGAGAGACGGGGAGCACGGGTGGGTTATTTCTCGGCAGTGAAATCAATAATCAACGAAATGACCTTACTTGAATATTTATTTATTCGTCGCCTATACACTACTTTACAAAAAAGAAAACCCTGGATTACTGCATTGTATGCCATCCTAGAGACAGAACTCAACACTTCTCTGTTGTGGGCAGGCCTACACATCAAAACTTGTGCAAGGTGAACTCTAAAAGGGTTTATCCCCCCAAAAAAAAGAATGGTTCTCCCTTCCCATATTGCACCACAAGAAGCTCCTAATAACTGTGCTCAGTGTCCAGCCCCTAATTCCTTCGTTAACTAACAGCTTAGAGCTAAGCATTCCTGTTGCAGGCTGTTGCCGGCGTTTTTAGTTGGACTTGTACTCTGGGTATGATGCTGTTGCACATGATCTTGTAGCCAAGGGTGAGCCAGCTGCTGCAGGTCCCTGAGTCTCATCCGTCTGTAGGGGTTCCGCTGCAGCATTCCCTTGATAAGCTCCTTGGCTGGGGCTGAGATGGACGGCCAGGGCTCCCTCTTCAGATCCAGCCTCCCTCGCTTCACGGCCTCGAAGATGTCCGCGGTGGTATCCCCGTCGAAGGGCGGATAGCCGCACAGCAACATGTGGAGTAGCACGCCCAAGCTCCACACGTCCACCTTCTGGTCGTGGGTGCCGGTGAGCAGGATCTCGGGAGCGAGGTAGCATGGCGTGCCCTCCACGTCGTCGAAGACTCGACGGTGGGAGAAGTCAGCAGAGGCGCCGAAGTCCGCGAGCTTGAGGTGGGAGTAACTTCTTCCTCGATCAGCGAAGAGCACGTTCTCTAGCTTGAGGTCCCTGTGCATGACACCTTGGTCGTGGCAGAAGGACACCCCTCTCACGATGGCCGCGAAAGCCTCAGCTGCCTGGGACTCCGGCAGGCGCCCATTGCTGGTGTTGTCCCTGAGATGCTCGAGCAGGTCTCCTCCCTCGCACAGCTCCATCACCACGTGAACGCACTCCTCGTCCTCGAAGCTCTCTTCCAGCCGAACCACGTTGGGATGACCCTTGAGCCTTTCCAGCGTCGCAACTTCCGTGCGCACATGGCGAAGGGCGCTCCCTGATTTGCGCACGGACTTGCAGGCGTACTGCTGGCCCGTGCGCTTGTGCGTGCACAGCCTCACAATGCCATCCACGCCCTCGCCCAACTGGCGGCCCAGCGCATAGGAGGAGCAGCTGCTGCTGCTGCTGTTACTTTCCATGTACGTACCTAAACTGTGCAAGATGATGAGAGAGAGCGTATGAGAAAGAAGTACACGATTATAGAAGGCAAAGAAAGGTGAAGAATCGCAAAGGATAAGATGGCAGAGACACAGTCGAGGTACTTTATATGTAGACAGACAGCAGTCGGACTTTCGTCGACGAGTCAAGCGGCCCGCATGGGCGACTCGGCGGACCGACAACATCATCCCTCCCTGATCGTCAACGTTCAAAAATTACACACTTTCTCCAAGGCCTTGTAAATTGTAACCAAACTAACAAACCTTCGACTCCAAACAAAAACTCTCGAGAGAAGTGCTTGTAGATTGTAAACAAACTAATAAAGCTTCGACCCCAAACAAAAGTTCAAACACAAACTCTCGAGAAGTAGTAAGCAGAGGGACCCCTCTCCGTGAGGGACTTTGTATTTCTCAAAACCACCCAAAAATCCAAGTGGCTTTCCCCTAAATCTAACCCTCTTCCTCATCCATCACTACCCCGATGATGCAATTCTCTCATCTTCGAAGCCCCAAAACCACCTTTGTTTTACTCCTCTGCTTTGCTTCACCTCTCTTCTTGCGTCGGGCGCACAAAACTCATCCTTGACTACTTTTTCGTAGCTGCGCAATTTGGCCACCTAACGGTCTTTATTGAAGCTATAGTATATAAACCTTTCAAGGCTTTAAAACCTTAAAGCTTTTAAGCTTTTCTAAAGGCTTTCAATGCCCTCGACCCCCGACTCAGTTTTTGTAAATTTTCCCTTTCTCAGAAATTTTTGAGAAATTCCAAATTGCTTTTAGCTGTCCAAAAATACTTCTTTTTGCCTAAAATTCCCTTTTTAGCCTAAAAATTACACAAAAATAACCATTAAAATTTCCCCATAGCTTTTACGACAAAGCGACCATGTTATCGACCACTTATGCATGCTCCCGGGATTAAATCAAGGTAACATTATTTATTATTTCTTTTCGAGACTAACATATTTGCAAATTTCTTTTCGTCATAATATTTAGTACACAATCACAAAATGACTCTTCCATCCCCTCACAATCCACATCAACCATCCGAACATCTACAACTCATGGTAGAATGTATGCGACTCACTTATATATCCACACGCAACGCACACTTGCTTGAGGCATTGCTAAACATCTTTAATGAACAAACCTGAAGACGAATGGTCAAAGATCTCAACGAACGATCATGATGCATGTTTTGTCATGATCCCCATTAGCAACGCTCAATATTTCCTCCCAATATTTAGTTTTGTCAACTCATGGAGCAACACGAAATCATATTCGGATAGAGAATCAAAGACGACATCGCCATAGCCCAAAGATCTCAACGAATGATCATGATGCATGTTTTGTCGTGATCCCCATTAGCAACACTCAATAATTCCTCCCAATATTTAGTTTTGTCAACTCATGGAGCAACACGAAATCATATTTGAATAGAGAATCAAAGACGACATCGCCATAGCCCATGAACAGTTTTTATCTCACTTACATTTCCTTCAATCATCACACTTTACCCCTGAAAAGATATTTATCACGATGCATACACATGTCTTTCGAGGATTATAGAATCACACTTTTATTTTGTAGCACAGCAGCCACACTTGGAGATGACAACTCTTTTACTCCAATTTTCTATTCACATATCATTATAGCATCAAACTAATTCATAATACTTAGACATCCCTTTCTTGAATATATTTTTGAATTATTAACCTTTTTCGTCAAAACGTTAGACAATAATAACAAGCAAAGGTAATATTTATCGTAGATATTTAATCAAGTATGAAGGCCACCCCATCAAAGATTCTTGATGGCTACCAGGTCATACCCTCGCCACCTATCCATTGTGATTGCATCTTATGTTCATACTAGCTCATGATAATTATTTATGATTTTATGAGCAATTGAGAACAATTACTTGTTACCCCCGGGGCATGTTGTAGGGAGTTAATTCATGGAATATATATTCTCACATTTATCATTTTTTATAAATTGGAGTTAATATATGAAATATGTATTCTCACGTTTTCCATTTTTATAAATTCTCTTGGGATGCCTTTCTAAATCTACGATGATCGTAGTTTACTTGATGCATACGTAGGTGAATTTGTACATGTGTACATTGTCGTGATATTATAAGTGTAACCACTATGTGGATGGCATTATTTTGCTTTGGGATATTTTATTTTGGATGCGCCTTTTTATATCATCTACCAGGATTAATGCGCTTGATCAAGCTATGTGCACTGGTATAATGTCTACCAGGATTAATGTATTTAATTAGCTGTGTGCACTGGTATGATATAATCAAAATTAATGTGCTTAATAGGCTGTGTGCAGTGATGATGACTAATATTATTTTGGATGAAGGTAATGATTGAGTGACTGATTATGTGTTAATGGTGGAACATGTGTTGGACCACTATGAGATATTTTGGAAGACATGTGAACACCTTTTATGGTTTCATATTTTGTTATCAATATTTCTGTAAGGCTAAGGCTTCATACCTTTGTACATACCAAATAGTATTTTATGCCCAAGACTTTATATCATTGCTTGCTATATTTTTGTAGAGCTGGCATGCTCATAAACTCATAAGCACTTGTGCTTCCAATAGGCCTAAAATTACACAAAAATAACCAACAAAAGTTCTAAAAATTCCCCATAGCTCTTGCGACAAATTGGCCATGTTATAGACCACTTACACATGTTGGGTTAAATTCAAGTAACTATTTTTCATTATTTCTTTTTAAGCCTTACATATTTGTAACTTTATTTTTGCCAAAATATTTAGTACATAATCGCAATGACTCTTCCGTCGCCTCACAATCTATGACAACCATCCGAACTTCTACAACTCATGGCAGAATGTATGTGACTCGCTTATATATCCGCATGCAATGCACACTTAATCAAGGTATTGTTACACATATTTAACGACAGACCTGAAGACAAATGGTCAAAGATCTGGACGAACGATCATGAAGCATGTTTTGTCATAATCGCCATTGGAAACACTCACATATTTCCTCCTAATATTCAATTTTGTCAAGTCATGGAACAACACGGAATTATTCACGGATACAGAATCAAAGACGACACCACCATAGCCCATGAACCCTTTTTTTCTCACTTACATTTCCTTCAATCTCACTTACCCCCCCACCCCCTAAAAAGATATTTATCGTGATGCATACACATGTCTTTCGAAGATTATAGAATCACACTTTAATTTGTAGCACATCAACCACACATTTGAGATGATAACTCTTTTACTCCAATTTTCTTTTCACATATCATTATAGCATCAAACTAATTCATAATACTTATACATTCTTTTCTTGAATACATTTTTGAATTATTAACCTTTTTTTTAATAACTTTCAACAACAATAATAAAGGTAATATTTACCATTGGATATTTAATCAAGTATAAAGGCCACCCCATCAAAGATTCTTAATGGTTACCTCATCATGCCCTCGTCGCCACCTATCCATCCTTGATTCCATCTTATGTTCATACTAGCCCACACTACTACAAAAGATGCAAGCCATCCCATTGAACAAAACCTTTCAATGTCTTCATAATCTCTCGAGGAAAAACATCCATCGACTATGAACAACACCTCCTATAGCAACCTTGTTAACCACATGAACAAGTAGGTACAATTGAATGGTTAAGAAGCTTGTTGGAAAGAATTTCTTTGCCATTGTAAATGCTTCAATGGAGTTTAGACGAGCTGCTTCCAACGTATTTCTTATAATCTCCTTCTTTGATATCCATCGTACCACTGCACTAATCTTGTATATTGTCGCTCTTAGGTCTTCACCAAGGCAATCCTTAATGGCTATTGGCAGCACAAATTATAAGATCTGTGCCAGTCATGAGACTTCAAGCCACTAAGCTCTTCATCCTTTGTGAATGATCCCTTCAAGCAATGCATACAACTAGTGGGAGTACAAAACTCACTTATGCACTTCTTTACATTCCGCTGCTCTTCTTTCGTTAAGACCCAAGGTGCTCTAGGGAGAATCACTTTCCCATCAGGTCTGCTCCGCGGCCATAAGTGTTGCACATGCGATCCACCTCTTGTAGATCATCCCTTTGTGCCTTGCTCTCTTTAGCACCATTGATGGTTTTCCAAAGCATATCGGCTATGTTCTTGAAAATGTGCATAGGGTCAAGATGATGATTGACTAAAAGATCAATCCAGTGATGCAAGATGGATAGCCTTTTCATTTTGGGGGTGAACAACTTGGATCCACTTCCCATTCCCTCCTCCAATCACTTGGCTTTAGCACACGAGGAGGCCTCCCTAGAAATCTCTCTCTCGCAACTCATGGTTGTCGGGAAGATACTTTTTGTGGCCTTCGTAGACAACCTTCTTCAAAGCTATTGAGTATCAAGCCTCTAATCTAGGCCCACATAACCAGATATTGAAAGCCTTGCCAAACATGCTAATCATTATGATGAGATATGCAAATAATACAAAATGATTAAAATTGTAAAATTAAATCAGATCAAGAAATCTAAAAAAAAATTAACTTACCAAAGCACTCTCCATAGAGCTCAGCCAATCATGCATGGTCCACATAAGTATTCCTCGCACTGTTGCATCCCTGTATCCAAAACCCTTAGATGCATCATGTAATCAAACAAAATTTTTGTGGGCTATATTTTCAAAGCCTTGATGTGGTTCTATGCAGGAAGAGAGAGAGAGAGGGAGATTTTTCTCAGAGACTTTTTGCGATTCGGGCCGACCGGTACTGTTTACCCGTCGGATAGAGAACAAGATTGAAGCCCTCTAGAAACCATGTGGTAGAACCCAGAGAGTACGAGATCGAGAAGGAGGCATACCCGAGATAGCCGTGACATTAAGTGTGGACAAGCATCGGAGAAAGCCCTAGATTGGCTAGATTTTTTGTTGGTGATTAACTCTCTAGATTTGCATAATTGTATTAGCGATTATTATTATTTTTGGATTGATTAGACTTCGAAACAATCATAGATATTGGATAAATCTCTTCTTTCTTATAAAGTATGAAGTAATTTGTTAGATCTGGTCAGGTGCTATTATTTTTGAATATTTGATAAATATTATGAATTTTTATGATTAACTAAATGGAACAAAATATGGGATGTATTACATCTCAGCCCATTAAATACCAAAGGTAGAAGAAGAATCTAGAGTGGATAATATTACGGTGATATGTAGCTTTTCCACCATTGTTGAAATGAGTTAGAAAAGGTGTTCGGCTTCCCGCTCTCCTCTAATTGTGATAAATATAGAAATCATGTCATTTCCATTATAGGACCTACCTTGTAGAAGAAACGCCTAGAATCAAAGATGATTTTCTTAGATGTTCATAATCCACCACTGCTTTTACCACTCTTTTGCTTCTTAACCGTGAGTCGGCAGGTCCATACACACAAGAAGAGAATTCAAATAGGACAGGATTGTCCATTAATATGAGCATGGAAAGATGAAGAAATCCCATCATGTCGAGAATAAGAAACCATGGAATGGATAGGCAAAGCCCCATCATGTATAAAAACATCATGAAGATCGTCATGGACCATAATGGCATCATCAAGAAATATATCATGAAAATCAGCAACATGTGAATCATCAATATCGCATAAAAGAGCAGCATGTCAATGCTCATTGTGAGGTGAAAAAAAGAAAGAAAACCGGGCCTCTACAGCTCTTCCACCTCGCAAACTTGGAATAACACACATGAACGGGGGCACCACCAGCCACCGGCTGGAACACTCCTCACTCTTCACCACCCAACCCATGCCAGACAGACAGCACCAAACAGGGGCACAATAGACAAAGATAAACACCCAGCAATATATTTCCAGAAAACACTTCATACAAGCTTCTCCCGACACAGAGGCCTTACTCACACAACTCACAAACACTTACTCAGACCTGTCAGCCGAGGATACACCACATCCCCAATCACCACAAACCTCTCGCCTGCCTGCTGTACCAATCACACCAGAATGAACCTAGCCACTCACTCTAGAAGGCGCCCACACTAGCTACCTGTCAACTCTCTGCAGCCCATCTACTCTGCATGTGTCGTCAGCAGCAGCTCGACCATCATCTCTCTCTCTCTCTATGCTGATCCTCTGTCAACTCGCAACAAACCCACTTCCTCTTGCAGCTTATCTGCCCTGCTACTACCGGCCCACCACCAAGCAGCAACACTGTCCCCTCTGTGCTTTACTCGGCACCCTGCTCTATCCACAACCCTGTCTTCAGCACCTACCTGTGCTTTCGCATCCGGCTTCACCCATGCGGCCCTCTCTGCCTCTGCGTTGAAACCCTCTTCACTTACGCGGCCCACACCAGCCCCCGTAGATCACTTGTCCACAACCACACTTCCAGCTCATTCTCATCACCTCCAAGGCCTCCCAGTAGCTCTACGCCAGGCCACCCACTTACATGTCCTCTCTACTATCGCCTAGCCCCTTAGTGCTCGCCAGCAGCCATACACAAAAGCCTCCTGTCCTCTGGCAGCTCTCCCCGTGTCAGTCAGCTGCGCTACCCACTTCTCTTCTGCGCATCCAACTGCTGTTCTGCCCACAGTTTCCTTTGCTACCACAGACGACGCCCTGTGCAACTGACATACCCAGCCGCTGCAGCACCTCCTAGCCTGCTAAATCCAGGGCTCTAGTCACCAGCCGACGGCTCTCCACACTACCTCTTCTCTTGCGCTGGCAGCCACGCCATCCTCTGCAATTGTGAGCTCTCCAAGACCTAACACCTTCACCAGCCCACGCTCAGCTTCTCTGCGCACTCACTACAGTCACCTAGATGCCACCTTTCCCCTTCATCTCTGCGCCACCACAGACGCTAACCAGCCTTGCCTTCTCCTCTCGCACCTGCAGCAACAACTGTGCTGCTTTTTGACGTGCCAGCCGCCAGCCGCACCTTTCTCTGTCAGCAGCTACGCTGCTCTTCACACGGGAGGTCTCCAGCTGCTACACCTTCATACGGATAAATACCCATCTCCATCTACTTCATACGGATAAATACCCATCTTCATCTACTTCATACTCTTGCCTTCCTTTTCCCTAGCAACCCTAACTGCATCATCAAATGATCTGGGATTCTTTAACTCAACCCTGACCCTCAAATGAGGTAGCAGACCATCAATAAACAAGCTCTTCTTTAGAAACATAGGAGGAACTTCCTGCTTTAATGTCATACACCACTTATCCCACAAACATATAAATACCTTCACAAAATAATCCAGTGATTGCCCACGAACCTGCTTCAAGATGCTCAGCTCCTGCCAAAGCACACTAGGATCCTCCGCTTGCTGAAAATGCTCCAAAAGGGTTGGGTGGTGAAGAGTGAGGAGTGATCCTCCGCTTACTGGATTGAAGGAAGGCCTTTTGGAGCATTTTCAGCAAGCGGAGGATCCTAGTGTGCTTTGGCAAGAGCTGAGCATCTTGAAGCAGGTTCGTGGGCAATCACTGGATGATTTTGTGAAGGTATTTATATGTTTGTGGGATAAGTGGTGTATGACATTAAAGCAGGAAGTTCCTCCTATGTTTCTAAAGAAGAGCTTGTTTATTGATGGTCTGCTACCTCATTTGAGGGTCAGGGTTGAGTTAAAGAATCCCAGATCATTTGATGATGCAGTTAGGGTTGCTAGGGAAAAGGAAGGCAACAGTATGAAGTAGATGAAGATGGGTATTTATCCGTATGAAGTAGATGGAGATGGGTATTTATCCGTATGGAGGTGTTGTTTTCGTACATGGTAATCAAACAAAATTTTTGTGGGCTATATTTTCAAAGCCTTGATGTGGTTCTATGCAGGAGGAGAGAGAGAGAGGGAGATTTTGCTCAGAGACTTTTTGCGATTCGGGCCGACCGGTACTGTTTACCCGTCGGATAGAGAACAAGATTGAAGCCCTCTAGAAACCATGTGGTAGAACCCAGAGAGTACGAGATCGAGAAGGAGGCATACCCGAGATAGCCGTGACATTAAGTGTGGACAAGCATCGGAGAAAGCCCTAGATTGGCTAGATTTTTTGTTGGTGATTAACTCTCTAGATTTGCATAATTGTATTAGCGATTATTATTATTTTTGGATTGATTAGACTTCGAAACAATCATAGATATTGGATAAATCTCTTCTTTCTTATAAAGTATGAAGTAATTTGTTAGATCTGGTCAGGTGCTATTATTTTTGAATATTTGATAAATATTATGAATTTTTATGATTAACTAAATGGAACAAAATATGGGATGTATTACATCTCAGCCCATTAAATACCAAAGGTAGAAGAAGAATCTAGAGTGGATAATATTACGGTGATATGTAGCTTTTCCACCATTGTTGAAATGAGTTAGAAAAGGTGTTCGGCTTCCCGCTCTCCTCTAATTGTGATAAATATAGAAATCATGTCATTTCCATTATAGGACCTACCTTGTAGAAGAAACGCCTAGAATCAAAGATGATTTTCTTAGATGTTCATAATCCACCACTGCTTTTACCACTCTTTTGCTTCTTAACCGTGAGTCGGCAGGTCCACACACACAAGAAGAGAATTCAAATAGGACAGGATTGTCCATTAATATGAGCATGGAAAGATGAAGAAATCCCATCATGTCGAGAATAAGAAACCATGGAATGGATAGGCAAAGCCCCATCATGTATAAAAACATCATGAAGATCGTCATGGACCATAATGGCATCATCAAGAAATATATCATGAAAATCAGCAACATGTGAATCATCAATATCGCATAAAAGAGCAGCATGTCAATGCTCATTGTGAGGTGAAAAAAAGAAAGAAAACCGGGCCTCTACAGCTCTTCCACCTCGCAAACTTGGAATAACACACATGAACGGGGGCACCACCAGCCACCGGCTGGAACACTCCTCACTCTTCACCACCCAACCCATGCCAGACAGACAGCACCAAACAGGGGCACAATAGACAAAGATAAACACCCAGCAATATATTTCCAGAAAACACTTCATACAAGCTTCTCCCGACACAGAGGCCTTACTCACACAACTCACAAACACTTACTCAGACCTGTCAGCCGAGGATACACCACATCCCCAATCACCACAAACCTCTCGCCTGCCTGCTGTACCAATCACACCAGAATGAACCCAGCCACTCACTCTAGAAGGCGCCCACACTAGCTACCTGTCAACTCTCTGCAGCCCATCTACTCTGCATGTGTCGTCAGCAGCAGCTCGACCATCATCTCTCTCTCTCTCTGTGCTGATCCTCTGTCAGCTCGCAACAAACCCACTTCCTCTTGCAGCTTATCTGCCCTGCTACTACCGGCCCACCACCAAGCAGCAACACTGTCCCCTCTGTGCTTTACTCGGCACCCTGCTCTGTCCACAACCCTGTCTTCAGCACCTACCTGTGCTTTCGCATCCGGCTTCACCCATGCGGCCCTCTCTACCTCTGCGTTGAAACCCTCTTCACTTACGCGGCCCACACCAGCCCCCGTAGATCACTTGTCCACAACCACACTTCTAGCTCATTCTCATCACCTCCAAGGCCTCCCAGTAGCTCTACGCCAGGCCACCCACTTACATGTCCTCTCTACTATCGCCTAGCCCCTTAGTGCTCGCCAGCAGCCATACACAAAAGCCTCCTGTCCTCTGGCAGCTCTCCCCGTGTCAGTCAGCTGTGCTACCCACTTCTCTTCTGCGCATCCAACTGCTGTTCTGCCCACAGTTTCCTTTGCTACCACAGACGATGCCCTCTGCAACTGACGTACCCAGCCGCTGCAGCACCTCCTAGCCTGCTAAATCCAGGGCTCTAGTCACCAGCCGACGGCTCTCCACACTACCTCTTCTCTTGCGCTGGCAGCCACGCCATCCTCTGCAATTGTGAGCTCTCCAAGACCTAACACCTTCACTAGCCCACGCTCAGCTTCTCTGCGCACTCACTACAGTCACCTAGATGCCACCTTTCCCCTTCATCTCTGCGCCACCACAGACGCTAACCAGCCTTGCCTTCTCCTCTCGCACCTGCAGCAACTGTGCTGCTTTTTGACGTGCCAGCTGCCAGCCGCACCTTTCTCTGTCAGCAGCTACGCTGCTCTTCACACGGGAGGTCTCCAGCTGCTACACGAGACGGACACACACCCCAGCTGCGCCTGCTCTGCAACACCTGCAGTTGCGCCCAAGAGAGCCTCTTTTGCTCTGTCTTCTAGCCGCGCCCGAGAGCAGACCAAACAAGGCGACTTTTTATTTTCTGTCTTCGCCAGCTTTCCGCCAACTTCCAGAAGGTGCGCTGGCGGCCACTCTTTCCTCCACGTAGCTTTTCAATAATTAGCTATATTGATTATTTTATTATTATTTTTTTGTAAGGCCTAATGGATGGCCACCCTCACTCTCTTCACACCAATGCTAATGGTTGCATACACTGTTTCAAATGCAACTTAGTGCCCGCGGCCCTTGGACGCATACACATTTCAAGGCAACATTAATCCCCCATGCTTCCACATCTTCAAACACAACCAGGTGCCCATTGTATTTTGACGTGCCCACACATATCAAGCGGCCGAACAGCTGAAACCATCTCCATCGAACCATGTTCCGAACAGGCCTGCAACAAGCCCAAGACAAATCCTCGGGGGGGTCACTCGTATAAATATGTAAGTATCACATGGGTTCAACAGAAGGACATTTTAAATATTTAAAACTTACAGAAATATATTTACAGAGGGGATTTATTTATTGTATTTTAAAAAAAATTCACAGATTTGAATAGGAAAGGATACATTATATTCACTAAAAAATTCACAGATAAGGGACTTTTTAAATAGGCCTTGAATGCACGTGATATAGAGGATTTACATATAGTGACCCCCCCGAGGACAAATCCGTCCACCCTGTACACCTGGCAACCCCCTCCAAATCAAACTCTCCACACAAGCCATGCACACGTATGTACACAAGCCATTAAAACCACTCAAAAAAACGCCTGACATACTTTGCCACCCCCCCATCTGCTAGAGCATTCATGCTGAGCAGCAAAAGCATATGTCCAGTAGCTATCCACCAGGATCAAAAGGGAACATCTGCTCACCATCCCATTCCCCAGCATCTCTGAAACACCATGGCTTTTTCACTGTATACCATACATCAACCATAGCCACAAAATCATTTCCATTCATCATCATCAGCATTTACAGACTCTGACCACATCAAGCCTTTGCTCTTCACCCACAACCAACCTCCTCGTTTTCAAAACCTGTGGCATTCAAGCATCTAGCATCCCATCCATCAATACCAATGAAGGCCAGGTTCCAGCATCTTGACCTTTCTGCACACTAAAATCCACATCCTCTCCAATGGGAGTGTCCACCAGCACTTCCAGCTCCTGAAATTCAGGTATCTCTTCACAACCATACAGCTTAGCTGGTTCAGAATCCTTATCCTCCATGGACTTTGCTTTTAGCATCTCAGCAACCCGCAAAGAAGCCTTTGTCACACTCTCGACCATATTTGCATCCATCTCCACCTTTGGCTCCTGTTCATCAAGGCTAGCAACTTCCCAGATACCATCCTCAGGCACAATACTTTCCTCACAACGCCCTTCATCAGTCAAATCCACATGCATACCTTCTTGAGTGCTGCCAACCCCCCTGGTATCATCGTCCAAAGACTCCCCAGCACGTAATCCATCCACATCATCCATTCCAGCTGTCCAAGAAAATCCATAATGATAGGATCTTCCTCCACGCTCTCCACATCTGCATCACAAGCCATCTTCACTTCATCAGAAGTCTGTACCCCATCCTCCTCCCTTGCAGAATCTGGCAAAAAATCATACTCTAAGCATCCTATATCCAGCTCCTTTTCCTTCTCATCATCAGCCAATCCCAAGGCATCATCCCCTTTGCTTCCCTGTGCATGCATATCATCCAAGTCCAAATGCAAATGATCTTCAATAGAACCTTTCAAATCACTGTCCTGTACAGCTATGACCTCCCTATCCAGAGAAGAATCCACTGGCAACTTCTCATCTGTACTTTGCTCCTTCACCTGCTTTTCATCCACCTTCTTTTCATCCACCTGCACATGCTTAAAAAACTTTGGGAAAAAATCAGAAGGCACATAAAACATCCCCCTTTGCACCTGTATCGGCCTTTGAGGTTCCTGTCTAATCAGACGTTGCATAGGACTCTTATCCACCTCAACCAAATTTACCTGCATATCCCTTGCAGCAAACACAACACCTTCATACGGATAAATACCCATCTCCATCTACTTCATACGGATAAATACCCATCTTCATCTACTTCAAAATCTTGCCTTCCTTTTCCCTAGCAACCCTAACTGCATCATCAAATGATCTGGGATTCTTTAACTCAACCCTGACCCTCAAATGAGGTAGCAGACCATCAATAAACAAGCTCTTCTTTAGAAACATAGGACGAACTTCCTGCTTTAATGTCATACACCACTTATCCCACAAACATATAAATACCTTCACAAAATCATCCAGTGATTGCCCACGAACCTGCTTCAAGATGCTCAGCTCCTGCCAAAGCACACTAGGATCCTCCGCTTGCTGAAAATGCTCCAAAAGGCCTTCCTTCAATCTCTCCAAGGTCAAAACACCAGCATCCTGTGCTTCAAAATCCTTAAGCCAGCTTTGGGCATCTCCCTTCAAGAAAATCCTTATTAACTTCAGAACCTGCTCTTCATCTGTCACGTGGTTGCTAATGCATGCCAACTCCATCTGTTCCAAAAAGTCACACACATATTCAGCCTCCCTGCCATGAAACTCCGGATAGGACCACATCATGACAACCTGTAACAATCCCTGAGGCCTCCTTAGTGGAACACACGCCCTTCTTGGCAAAGAACAATGCCAGAGCAACTCCTTAGTGGGGGCACCAGAAGGATGTGAGGTGAAAAAAAGAAAGAAAACCAGGCCTCTACAGCTCTTCCACCTCGCAAACTTGGAATAACACACACGAACGGGGGCACCACCAGCCACCGGCTGGAACACTCCTCACTCTTCACCACCCAACCCACGCCAGACAGACAGCACCAAACAGGGGCACCATAGACAAAGATAAACACCCAGCAATATATTTCCAGAAAACACTTCATACAAGCTTCTCCCGACACAGAAGCCTTACTCACACAATTCACAAACACTTACTCAGACCTGTCAGCCAAGGATACACCACATCCCCAATCACCACAAACCTCTCGCCTGCCTGTTGTACCAATCACACCAGAATGAACCCGGCCACTCACTCTAGAAGGCGCCCACACCAGCTACCTGAACTCTCTGCAGCCCATCTACTCTGCATGTGTCGTCAGCAGCAGCTCGACCATCATCTCTCTCACAAACACTTACTCAGACCTGTCAGCCAAGGATACACCACATCCCCAATCACCACAAACCTCTCGCCTGCCTGCTGTACCAATCACACCAGAATGAACCTGGCCACTCACTCTAGAAGGTGCCCACACCAGCTACCTGTCACCAACTCTCTGCAGCCCATCTACTCTGCATGTGTCGTCAGCAGCAGCTCGACCATCATCTCTCTCTCTCTCTGTGTTGATCCTCTATCAGCTCGCAACAAACCCACTTCCTCTTGCAGCTTATCTGCCCTGCTACTGGCCCACCACCAAGCAGCAACACTGTCCCCTCTGTGCTTCACTCGGCACCCTGCTCTGTCCACAACCCTGTCTTCAGCACCTACCTGTGCTTTCGCATCCGGCTTCACCCATGCGGCCCTCTCTGCCTCTGCGTTGAAACCCTCTTCACTTACGCGGCCCACACCAGCCCTCGTAGATCACCTGTCCACAACCACACTTCCAGCTCATTCTCATCACCTCCAAGGCCTCCCAGTAGCTCTACGCCAGGCCACCCACTTACATGTCCTCTCTACTGTCGCCTAGCCCCTTAGTGCTCGCCAGCAGCCATACACAAAAGCCTCCTGTCCTCTGGCAGCTCTCCCCGTGTCAGTCAGCTGCGCTACCCACTTCTCTTCTGCGCATCCAATTGCTATTCTGCCCATAGTTGCCTTTGCTACCACACAGACAACGCCCTCTGCAAACAACTGACGTACCCAGCCGCCGCTGCAGCACCTCCTAGCCTGCTAAATCCAGGGCTCTAGTCACCAGCCGCGACTGCTCTCCACACTACCTCTTCTCTTACGCTGGCAGCCACACCATCCTCTGCAATTGTGAGCTCTCCAAGACCTAACACCTTCACCAGCCCACGCTCAGCTTCTCTGCGCACTCACTATAGTCACCTAGACGCCACCTTTCCCCTTCATCTATTGGCCACCACAGACGCTAACCAGCCTTGCCTTCTCCTCTCGCACCTGCAGCAGCTGTGCTGCTTTTTGATGTGCCAGCCGCCAGCCGCACCTTTCTCTGTCAGCAACTACGCTGCTCTTCACACAGGAGGTCTCCAGCTGCTACACGACGGCCACACACCCCAGCTGCGCCTGCTCTGCAACACCTGCAGTTGCGCCCAAGAGAGACTCTTTTGCTCTGTCTTCCAGCCGCCCGAGAGCAGACCAAACAAGGCGACTTTTTATTTTCTGTCTTCGCCAGCTTTCCGCCAACTTCCAGAAGGTGCGCTGGTAGCCACTCTTTCCTCCACGTAGCTTTTCAATAATTAGCTATATTGATTATTTTATTATTATTTTTTGTAAGGCCTAATGGATGGCCACCCTCACTCTCTTCACACCAATGCTAATAGTTGCATACACTGTTTCAAATGCAACTTAGTGCCCGCGGCCCTTGGACGCATACACATTTCAAGGCAACATTAATCCCCCATGCTTCCACATCTTCAAACACAACCAAGTGCCCATTGTATTTTGACGTGCCCACACATATCAAGCGGCCGAACAGCTGAAACCATCTCCATCGAACCATGTTCCAGATAGGCCTACAACAAGCCCAAGACAAATCCGTCCACCCTGTACACCTGGCAATGCCCTCCAAATCAAACTCTCCACACAAGCCATGCACACGTATGTACACAAGCCATAAAAACCACTCAGAAAAACGCCTGACACTCATCATCAATAGAAGTATCATTTTCACCACCACGATTATGAAGAGTATCATCAATAGAAGTATCATATTCACCACCATGATTATGAAGAGAATCCAAGAACTGCATAATCGTTGCATCATCATCTCACAAAAAAAAGAGCATCATGACAATGGTCATCATCAATAAGATATCATATTCACTAGTGATTATATCAAGAGAAGCTAAGAATTTCATAATCATCATGACAAAAAGAATCATCACAAGTAAGCACGTCATCCATGCACAATGCATGGTCTAGAAGAACACCATCAATATGATTAATATCATGAGAACCTAAAGAACCATCAAATAAGATCACACCAATGTGATCACCACCATCATGCATAGTAAGCTCACAACAACAAATGGAACCTCCAAATCTTGATCACAAGTAACTAGAACATCTACAAGACTCGTATATCTGCATCAATGCTAGCCAAAACTAGCTTCTTGAGATCATCATCAAGAAGCTTAATGAAATCTTCTACGGCATCATAACACTTCTCACTATACATGATCTCCTCATGTGTAAAAGCATCATTGTAAATATGAGAAGAAACATGGCTATCATCAACCACATCTAAAATACATCATGTGATGAAGTAGACTCAATCACATATGAGTCACACATAGCCTACTCCTCTCCGTGTAAATAATGTCACAAAGAGCTCTCCCACAAAAGACATGTGTGCTACCACAGTTTTGCACATCCATAAATTGGTTAAATTGAAACATGGATATGCCCTCCAATATGGACTCATGATACATGTCCTCATGTCCATGTGACATAGCATCATCACTCCCAACGTAGGAAGTAAAGCCATGCATGCTCATATCTGGACCATCCGCCAAACCTTGAGAATCAACTATTGCAAAGAGAGAGACATCGGAGAACTCTTCTTCCCTCTTGGTTCTCCCATGCACCCTCAACCTCCATCGTATCCATACCAACCGTATGGTAAGCAAGGTCAACATCGTTGTCTAACTTTGAGTCACTCCCATAAGTCTCCTCTAGTTCCTCTAGAGCTAATTGCAATATAGCTACGAAGGTCAACATCAATGTCTCAACTTTGAGTCACTCTCGTAAGTCTCCTCTAGTTCCTCTATAGCTAACTCCAATATAGCTATCCTCTTAAAATAGCTAGAATATAATTTGTGTCCACCCCCCTCATAATAGTCATAGGCATCATCTAGGGTATCTAAGAAACCCACCAATTTCTCTCTAGCTTTCTCCAATTTCTTGGATGATGAGGGTCTCTTTAGGGATTTGATAATGCTAATAAATCCACCATGCAAAAAATACTCACACTTGTCACCCTTTCAACAAGGCTCACACAAATATGAGCACACTTTTGTTTTACGATCCCTCTCTAAGAAAATGACACACCTCCTCTTCTTCTTCTTTCCCATCACACAAGACATTGAGATGCAAGGCTGTCACATCAATGCACCATGCTAACAAAAGACCAAGCATGCACATGACAAGGAGTGCTTGGCGCTATGCCAAGATCAATGCCATGCGCAGATATCCAATAATTAAAATGATGTAGCATGCTTATACACATCACTCCCATCTCTCCTCCCTTTAAAAAATTTAGCACTTGTCTATCTCCAACACATTAACCAAATAACTCTCTTTTTCATGTAAACTTTAGAAATTAAAGTATAAATTTGAAAGAACCTACAGACCTCGTGCTACTGGATGATCTGCTTGACAAAGAAGTTCAAGGCAATCTACATCCAGCTAATCAAGCAAGACGTGTTGCTCTATAAATGAGAATTCTACATTAGATAGTCTAGACCCCTTTCTCTATAGTCCTTCCAGTTATGGATGGATCCGGACAGCAAAATCATGATACCACCACCTTTTATTTTTGTTTCTTCGCTTTTTTTGCTGCTGTGTGGCAATTTCTTGCTTCTACAAGCAGGCATGCTTCATAATCTTTAGAGAAATTGCATAGCATCTTCATCAACCATATAGTGCCAAGCCAAAACCATCGTGCTAGGAATCGATGAAGCACGATTGTCGTGTTGACATAGAATTGTCAACATGAAGGATGCATATACACACGCTCAAAAAATTGTCAACATGAAGGATGCATATACACACACGATTGCTCCAAAAATTTTCATATCTTCTTGTATTACATGAGAGATAAATATTATATTACTTACCTCATCCTGAGAAGATAAGAGGTAGCTCATAGGTACACAGAGGTACCTGTGCTCTAAAAAAACACAATCAAAGGGTACATCTTCCTAAGGCTAAAACACTATACAAATGTGAATAGAATAAGATCAATGATGTCTTTAATAATATCTATGCTAATGTGCATGTGCATCCACTAACATTTGGGTATTCTGCAAAACGACTTCCATTTTCCATGTTCAAGCCTTTTATCTTACTCCTGTGTTGGCTATCTACCGAGATGGCATTTCCAGTGAGTGTTCTTTGTAACTTCTTCTACAGGTGGAGCACAACAACAATGACTCTTATTAAGCCCAACAATTGGTGTTTTAAACTTCATTTATGGCAACTAAGAGCGAGGTTCTTCTAGAGGTGGAGCACAACAATGACTCTTATTAAGCCAATGATTTGTGTTTTAAACTTCCTTTATGGTAGACTGAGAGTGAGGTTATAACACTCACCATGGGCATTGATGCCGTGCCACAGAAATGACTCACATTGGGAGCTATGTTTAGAGAATTTGTGGGAGGATGAGCTCATGAAAGAGGAATATCAAGGTGCTAAAGAAGAATATGAGCTAGAAGAAGAAGAGGATGAACTCATAGAAGATAAAGTCAGTGAGCATACTGAGGATAACTACCTACAGTCGGAGCCACCTTTAATTTCCTCGAAAGCAACTAGGAATCTCTTGTTTTTCAGCCTTCTAATTTTTGGATTAGGTGCATTTTTTCCTTTGCCACATCATGTAGTAGTGTTTGGCTTAGCCGGTCATGCAGCGATGCTCATCTACCAGCATCTTCAAGTCCAGTTGGCCTTACGAGTGTGTCATTACCTCAATAGTTATATCGATCGTATCCCTCAAGTACCCAAAGTTTCATGGTAAAAGGAAGAAGGATTTAAATACACGTCACAAATTTTGAAAACATCTGGCCTAGAAAATGGCATGTGTTAGCTACCCTTTAAGTTATATTTTCACATTAATGAACCATGGGAGATGTAATAAGACATACAGTATACATGTGCAAGGAACTCATATTGTAATAGAATATAACTACAGTTCTATAGTAATATAAACTATTTCTAGAATCAAACAACTATATCTTGGTTTTACAGTTCTACAGTAATACAGACTATTTCTAGAATCAAACAACTACATCTTGATGTTCTTTTGTGTAATGAGCTTTATCTTTGTTTTATGTGCAAACCTTAGTATATGTGTTGGCTGACCCCCAACACTTTTGGTGATCTTGTTATTACTTTCATTCTTCATAGTGGGCAATAATGTGGCTGCCCTCCTTATGATACAATGTTTCTATTTTTGGCTAATGGTAGTCATATCCCTGACACCCGCATCAATGCACCCTGATGAGGGAGGCACATGCCCCCTTCCATGCCTCCATGCATGTTTCCTATCTCCACTTTGCAAATCCCCAAGGTCACGTGGGGTGTGATGATGTAAACAATTCTACCAGTCTCACCACTCACTAATAACTATAAAGAAAAGGAAGAGGAGGAGATGAAGAGGGAGTTGGGGTTCTCTCTAGGAAGTATACATGATCCCTACCTAGAATTACAAGCCTTTTGTTCACTGTCACTATCTGCTGAGCTATTTGACTACCTTTCACTACATAAGTCTTCAAGTCAGCCACACTCACCTCACACCATAATACTCCAGCAACTCATTGTAAAAACATAAACAAGATGTGAGCCATGCCAACCATATGTTCATTCGTCTCATGAGATTCTACAATACATGAACTATCATCCTCCTAGCTCAAAGAGGAGATTCTACAATACATAAACTATCATCCTCCCAGCTCAAAGAGCAGATTCTACAATACATAAACTATCATCCTCCTAGCTCAAAGAGGAGATATAAACCACACAATATGCTAGGCCTATCTCTAGGGGTGGAGTCATTCGATAATACACACATTGTGCACTATATAGCTACAACCTCCTGGTAATTGCAATTGGTTGGCTCCTTGATGATCATTCAGTTCTTCATGGGCTGGGTTATTAGAATAGGCATAGATTGGGTGATTGCCATCTTTTGAGGGGCAATCAAAGGCTTGCCACCATGATGTACTACCTTTTTGTACTATATGAATATACAGAAACTCAACTATCTCACTCTCTTGTCTCCATCAATCTTGCTTGTGCTTCGCAGAGCAAGTTGTTCTAGGATGGTGTTTAGGGTTGAAAGAAGACTCCCAGAGCTTCCACATGTAACATCTTTCCAGGTGTGCCAAGAAGGCTTGCTTGTAGAGCAGATCCCTAAACCATCTACGTGCCTAGTGGGCTACCCACAATATTGCATATTAAGGGGTAGGCCTCCAAAGAAGCAAATATCAAATGAGGAGCTAGAGGTCTACTTCTAAAAAAGAGAGGCCAAGGGATGGCAGCCCCAATCAGGGATGATGGAGCGGCTACCATGGAGTCCTCTTGGGGGTTCAAGACTAGAAGATGCCAAGTCTTGCCACATAGAAAATTTCCCAAAATCTAAAAGCACCTACTGGGGAAGAGGGCAAGGAGGAGGGGAAGCAGATGGGAGTGTGGCTTACATATTTTTGGGATTCCAAGGCCCTGAATCCCCCTCTAATGCATGTACTCTATCAATGAGACCAACTCATAAGGTGTAATGATGTCCCAACCATCTCCATGGGTACCCCAATATCTTGTAATCTCTTTATCAGGACCATGTCAAAAGCTTTGCAAAAATCCACAAAGTAATAATAGATCCTCTGTCCATGGGCTTTTCCCTCCTTTATAATAGCCTAGAGTCTAAATATATGATCTAAGGTGGTGGAGTGCCCCATCTAAAGCCAACCTATCCTGGTGCTCTAAGCCTTTTCTCCTTAGCCCATCTACTGCTAACTTTATGCTCCAAGATAGATCTATAGATCTTGGCCAAAGTATGGCCAGTCTCATGATGTTCTTGTAATTACTGGGATCCATGGGGTCTCTCATTTTCAAAACGCACACTATAGTACTAGAGGACCAATTTGTGGGTAAGCCCTCACCTAGTGCTCCAAGATGCTATAATCTTGAACAAACCTTATTTGTGTATCATGCACTATCCTAGGAAGAAGTGGCTGCACTTAATCATTGATCACTATAACAAACCCCCCTTAGTGAGACGCGGCCAAAATGACACATTTTTCCAAACGCGTAGCTTAAGCGATGACAAACATCACTTAAGCGACGCATTTTAAATGTCAAAAAATGGCATCACATAGCCTATCGCAATATGGGTTGCATAAACAACAAATAATAATGCCTCATATAAGCGATGCTAGCAAACTGCATTACGTCGTGTAAGCGACGTCATTTATAGAGGTCCATCGCACTTACATGACACTCTGGGATTTTTTATTTTTATTTTAAACCAAAAGAGATGGCTCCTATGAATTCACAGGAGCCATCTCCTTTGTCTACATTGCTTCCCTCCACCTGCATCCAGATGTTTGCCAAGCCCATCGCCGATGCCCTTCTCCACCCATCCACACCCCCGGTTGCTTCGTCTATCCAGGTATGTCAATACTAAATATAGACATTCTCTCCTACTATTGGAGTTGAAAATGAGCATCTTGTTCCCATGTTGTCCCCTTGCTTGCATATCCCTCTCCCTTAACACAATGATGACTTCTTACTAGGGTTGATCAAGGCACCTAACTGAAGCTGCACATCCTATTCCGAAGAAGCCACTGAGGTACTCCTTTGAGGACCTAACTTTCATGGGTTAAAAGCTAAGGATTTACCTAATGCATGCTTGAACTTCCTAATGCTTCCTAAATTTGCAATTGTCTTGCTTCAATGCCCTTGTGGTGCAAGTATGATGCCCCTAATGTTGAGGATTCACCTAATCCATGCTTGACCTTTCTAATGCTTGTGTTTACCTTGCTTCAATGCCCTTGTGGTGCAAGTACGATGCCCCTAGGGTGGAGGTTGATCCTCATGCAATGAAGTAGGGTGGGTGCTGTGGCTACTAATCCTTGTAGGGATACTAGTCAAGGGTATTTGGGAACATCATTTTTTGATATATGCTTTATGGGACATGCAGTGCTCATCACGCGGCTACACCTGCTGCTCTGATACCAATGTGACATGGCAGAAGTCTTTGTGCCTTAATCGCAACCCTTAAGCACCCTATAGGTGTTGGAATGGGCAGCGAAAAATGAGAAACACCTAAGAGAAATGAAACACAGAAGTGTTGAGAGAGAAACATTGTATAAACTCTACTATTTACACTGTATATTGGGTACAAAACTAGTGTGGGGGGATGATGTGCTGTATATACATGTAGGAGCAACCAGTCAGCCAATAGGAACTAGGCTGACAGCCCTTGAATAGGCCCACGATTGGATAATATTGAGTCGGCCAGCAAAAGCCAGGCAGCTAGCCCACCATGAGCACCACCTAGTCGGCCCCATGACTGTGACATGCGAGGGATTGATCATAGTAAAACAATCTTAGGCTTCACTTAGAAACACTTAAGAGAAAGAAAATGGTTTCAACGCAAATGCAATACAGCTATATTAAATGTGATGTTTACAATAAGATCTATGTATAAATCTATCCTAAATGAGTATCCTTCTTAAGAAGAGAGAGATATGATAAATGGTGATGATGACTGACTGTTCCTTTCTCCAATGTTGAGGTCCACCCTTTTGATGTTGGTTTTCCTCTATGTAGGAGGCAAGAGATGAACTGAATGCCAAATGCTAACTATATGCTGACTATGCCTGATTCTCTTGCTCCTTAGGCTGGAAACGGTGAGGAGAAGGAGATAATTGAAATGAATAATTCACTTTTCTATTTATATGGAATGATGCTTCTGGTTGGCCAGGCTTATGCCATCGACCTGCATGTCTGGATCTTCACGACCTCATATAAGCCCCATCGATGTTGTCGATTGGTTTCCCATGCCCCATCTATTGTCGACTGGTTCATCATGCCCCGACGTGGTCTGATGCATGTCCTAAATTTTGTTGATGCCTTGTGTACTGATGTAGGTGCTATAAAAAATAGGGCCATACAATGCTACACACTGTAACTACTATGATCTAAGCTTGTTAACATTGATTTAACTGCTTAGTAAATGTTGGATTAATGCTTGAATGCCTAGAATTCCATATCACATGTACACCAACTGGGTGTGCACGTGACATCCCCCTTTGGCTAAACTGCCAGGTGGTACACCTAACAACCCTTTGACTCCTGTATTGATCCTCCCCCACTGAAACCACTACCCCATTTTGTCCTCTTTTGTCCGGATTGAGTAGGACTATAGGAGTTGAATCCTTTGAGCCAAATGCTTCTCCACTACACAGGAACTACATGGAAAATGCTGATAAGTCTGCTTGGAAAAACGTGAATCACCATTGACCTGTCTCTGGAATCCTTTCACATGGACCTCTGAACCTCCTCAGGCAATGTTGGAGCCACTTCCGTCTTCTTATATGGAAGAGAACCCCTATTGATGCCATTTGAAGCCCAAAACTCCATTTACTCCTTTGATGATGGATGTCATTCTTCCCTAGAAAACTCATGGGTAAATCATGTATGCCTTGCAGAAACAAGATACTTAGACTGATTATCTTTATTGGATTGCTAGGATTACTATGCTGATGCAAGCCATGTGCTACCCTATATGCTATGGAAGAATGTAAATGAATGGGTTACTCATGCATGCTTAAGGGGAAAACCCTAAGGATGGCCTGCAAGATCTTAAGAAATGGATTTAACTAAGGGGAAGCAACTGTCATGATACTTTACTGAATGACTTAAGAGAAGAACTAAGGTTGGTTACCCTCTGTAACGCTCTGACACCAATGTGACATGCGAGGGATTGATCGTAGTAAAACAACCTTAGGCTTAACTAAACTTCACTTAGAAACACTTAAGAGAAAGAGAATGGTTTCAATGCAAAAAAAAATGCAGCTATATTCAATGCGATGGTTACAATGAAATCTATGAATAGATCTATGCATGTCCTAAATGAGTATCCTTCTTGAGAAGAGATAGATATGCTGAATGATGATGATAGCTGACTGTTCCTTTCTCCAATGATGAGGTCCACCCTTTGGATGTTGGTTTTCCTTTATATAGGATGCAAGAGATGAATTGAATGTTGAATGTTGACCGTATGCTGACTATGCTGCTCATTCCCTTGCTCCTTAGGCTTGAAATGTTGAGAAGAAGGAGATAACTGAAATGAATGATGCGCTCTTCTATATATATGGAATGATGCTGGTGAGCCAAGCTTATGGTGTCTACATGCATGTCTAGATCTTCACAACTTCATATATGCCCCATACCTGTTGGCTGATTGGTTCCCCATGCCCTAACCTAATGTGATGCATGTCCTAAATGTTGTTGATGCCTTGTGTATTGTTGTAGGTGCTGTAACAATAGCACCATACAATGTTGCACATGCTATAACTACTGTGATCTAAGCTTGTTAACATTAATTTAACTGCTTGGTAAATGTTGGATTAATGCTTGAATGCCTAGAATGCCATGTCACCTATACACCAACTAGGTGTGCACGTGACATTGACCAGCTCTGGTCGGCTAGCAAAAAAATAGGCCCTCTTGGCTAGCAAGCTACTACAACCAACCAGGGAAAAGACTACAGAACCCCCACATGGAGCAAAAGTGGGAAAAATGGACAATGAGGAAAAAATGAAGAAACTCCTACACGGGCAGGCACACCCACAATAATGGCCGTCACACTCCCTACTACAACTGAGTAATATGTACAGAAAAGAGATAACTGCTAACATCCCCTCTTAGCTCGTGGGGGGATGTGGAACCAATCCTAGTGAGCTGCTGGAGTGCTGATAGAGAATCCGCTGAGGTAGAAGCTTCATGAAGAGGTCCACCATATTGTCCTTCATTGAACAAAAGACTAGCAAGATGTCACCAACCAAAATCTTCTCTCTAAAAAGGTATAGTTTCGGTAAGAAGATTTTGACTGAGGCGGAGCAATATTAGAGTCTTGTATTTGTTGATGCCTTCATGTATCCTGCCTATGAATTGATTATGAGTCATGACCTAGAATAAGGTAGTGTAACTTAGACAAAGTTGTGATTTGGAATGCAATACCACCATCAAGGTTGTTGAGTGGCAAAGACAGCCAAGTGAGGTTACTGATCCTAGCTATGGTATCGAGCAAAGGCCTACTGAGTGCATTTTCCCCTAGATCTAGTGCTTGCAATAAGGTCAATGAGCCCAAGGTTCTTGGTATAGTGTTAGTCAAGTTGTTTTGTTATAAGTACAAGGATCGAAGGCTTTCGCAAGGTCCAATCTCAATGGGAATGCTTCCAATTATGCGATTTCCAAAAGCAAAAAAAAAAAGCCAAGCTCTTGAATACTATGATATCCAGCAATAAGGTGCCATTAAGATGAATCATTTGAAGCTGTAGTGTCACAAGGTTGGTGGAGTTGTACAGGGAGGTGGGAATGGGGCCATTTAGAGAGTTCAAGAAGAGCCTTAGATTGGTGAGAAGTTTCACGTTCCCAATTTCTAAGGAGATATAGCCTTCTAGCTTGTTTTGATCAAGGTAGAGGGCAGAGAGACTGCAGCAATTTCTAAGTGGGGGGAATGGTGGTTGTTAGATTGTTGTCATTCATAAGTAGATCTATAAGGTTAGTGAGCTTTCCCAACTCTAGGGGTATGGGAGTGCTAAGATCATTACGAGAGAGGAGAATGTGAGGGAAAAAGGACGAAAGGACCAAATGTATGAGAGATCATAGCAAAACAACATAGAATGAAATGGGTGAGTGAGTGTATATATGATGGTGAGTGAAAATATGTACAAGAGGTCCTCTAATGTGAGGAGACTCTGAGTAGAAGACCAATGCAGAAGCAGAGATGATGTCAGAGTTGAAGCACGATCAATGAACGAAGGCTCGCATTGATGTGAGGCAAAGGCACTCCGTGAGGTGGTCGGTGTTGAAGGCTCGATGCAGAGGAATTTCAAGGTGGTAGTGGGCAGAGGAAGATGAAGTGATGATACAGATGCGGATGCAAACTCTAGTGATAAGGGTGCTAAACTCTAGTGATAAGGGTGTTGTGGTACCTAAAAAGAGTAGAGAGGGCTGCCATCCCGAGTGGTGCAAGCTTTGGTGACAAGGGTGCTACAATACCTGAGGGGTGGTAAGGAGTAGAGATGGCTACTGTCCCGATGATGTGAGATGGCTGATATCTCGAGAGGTAAGCTGTTTAAGAAAAATGATGATATATTGTAGAAGAGAGTGGGATGTTGTCCCAAGATGTGTACTGATGCTAAAACGCTGATGTGTTGTACAACAGCATAGAGTGGGTTGTCGTTCCAAAAGAGTGAACTGAAGATAAAATGCTAATGTGCTGAAGTGTAGCAGAGAGGGCTGTTGTCCCATGAGCTAATGTAAAACAATGGTATAGAGAGGGATGTTGTCCCATGAGCTGATATGAAATGATGGTATGCTCTATGTAGCAGAGAGGGCTACTATCCCATGAGATGATGTGAAACACTAGTGTGCTAGAGCTGATAGTAGCCGATGATGATGAAGCAGATGATATGTAGGCACTGGGGCAACATAGCGGGCAACGTAGCAACAGATAACCACATGGTACCTGATATGGTCAATGGAGCGGCACATTGTGATGAATGATGAGGATATCCTATATATAGTAAGTGGGGCTGTTGTGGTCAGCTAGAGGCCAGGGGCTGTTGGCCACAATAAGACCCACAAAAGAAATAATAAAACCAAAAAATTCCAAAAAACTTTCCTTTTTAGGGCTAGATAAATACCATTTTCACACAGAGAAGAGTGTCAAGGCTGGTATAGTTTGTGAGTGTAGTTGGGATATGGCCGATGAGCTTGTTACGAGCTAGGAAGAGAGATTGGAGGCTTGTGAATGAGCTAAACTCATATGGTATGGGGCCTGTAAAATAGTTGCAATATACAAAAAGATAAACTAAGCTACAGCAGTTTACAAGGCTTGATAGTTCTCTGCCACTAAGACTGTTTGGGCCCAAGAGAAGGTATTTTAAGGTTGGAATTATGTAAAGGTCAAGAGGAACATGCCCTATTAGAGCATTGCTATCAAGACATAATGCTTGTATGGTTGTAGAGTTGCCAAGAGCTTTGGGGAGGACCTAGTCAATTGATTCTGAGAGAGATCTATGAGCGAAATCTGAGGCACTGTGACATGAAGTGGATTGATCGTAGTAAAACAACCTTATCCTTAACTAAACTGCACTTAGAAATACTTAAGAGATAGAGAATGGTTTTAATGCAATGCAATGCAGCTATATTAAATGCAATGGTTACAACTGCAATGCAACTATATTAAATGAAATGGTTACAACTGAGATCTAAAAAGATCTATGATGATGATGATGCTAACTTTGATTGAATGGTTCTGAATGCTGACTTAAAATGTTATATTGTTGAATGTTGAATGAAGAATTGAATGTTATGACTGCTTCTTCTCTTAGTGGGCTCTATGGCTAGATACTGAAGAGAAAGAGAGGATGGTGACTATGAATGATTCCCCTGCTTCTTAGGCTAGAAACGTTGAGAAGAAGGAGATGATTGGAATGAATGATGTGTTTTCTTTATATATGGATTTGTGCTGTTGGTCGGCCAAGATAATGTTGTTGGCATGTTTGTCTCGATCCTCCACGACCTCATAAATTCCCAAAAGCCTCTTTCTATTCTATTAGATGGTTCTACAATGCCTGACATGCTGTGATGCATGCCCTAAATGCTTTTAATGCCTTATGTACTGTTATAGATGTTGTAGAAGCCCCACACACAATGCTGCACATGCTACAAATATTGTGATCTATGCTTGGGTACATGATTTAACTATTGTAAATGCTTGGCTAGGCTATGGTAGATGCTGGAGATGCTCTTTATTCTTGAATGCCATGCTTAATGCTCATGAGTGTTACAAGACACTAAGCAAACATAAATGAGCAAGCCCTAAACTCGAGTGACTGCAAAAACTATACAGTGCTCTACGTGATATGGTCTAGACCTCGATGTCAATGTCGTGTTGGAGATATGGTGTTTTGGTTATGGTGGTTATGATGTCCCTAGTCAATGACCTCCACTAGGACAAGATCAGCTAAGGGTCAATAGTGGTCAGTTCGTGTCAGCTAAGTGTCACGATAAGTCAGCTGAAAGTGTAGAAGGGTAGAAATAAGACTTTTGGGCCATTTAGGGTCAAATCTAATAGCCAGAAGTCTATGAGAGTCAGACAGAGTTTTGTGAGCTGGAGGATGTCAAATAGAGTTTTGTGAGCTAGAGGATGTCAAACAGGGTCAGTTGGAGATCAACTGATGTTAGATAAGGGACTGAAAGATAAAAATAGATTATTACTGAAAGAAACATACAAATCCATAATTACTGCGAAAAGAAATGTTCAAACCAATCTTCCTCGTTGTTGAAAGGGTAACTCGCTCTGATACCATGTTGACAGATATGAGAAAGAGCAAGAGAGAAAGAGAGGTACACAAGACATCACTCCCAAAGTAGTGTGTATTATTGATAGTGTAGAGGTATATATATGTGTGAGATCTATATCAAGCTAGGTTGAACTATATATAGTCCAACAGACATAATATTGATAATGACAGCATGCATGGTTTTACTTCTTATATTAGGAGTGACGATGATGTGTCACATGAACATGAGGGCGTGCATTATGAATCCCTCTAAAATAGCTGTTGGACTAAAGATAGGCCCTATTTTTTTGCCTTGATGTGGCAATGGAGAGCTCCGTTTGTGTTATGGAAGGCTCACTATTAGCAGCACTATTGGTAGACTCATTACTTGCTAAAGTGCCACTTTTAGCATCTTCATGAACTCTTTAACTATTTTTCGCTTCTTGTCATAATTTTGTTAAATTTAAAAGAGGATGTCAAGTCTTTACCTAAATTTCCTTTTTCCAAAAAAAGGAAAAATATCCACTATCGTGATGAATGTTCATTCTCAAGTCATTCGTTAGGTTGAACTCCTAACAGGTAAGAGGTGTGCTTTGTTGGATTTAAGGATGTCACCATTGTGATGAACATTTATCCTCAACTCCTCCTTTAAGTTAACCTCCTTAAAAGCACGAGGTGTGGATTATTAGATTTAGGGATGTCACCAAACTATCATGATTGGAAGCCAACACCCTAACATATGTTTTAGCCATGTCTTTGTTTCTACCAAATCTTTATTGATAGGCATACCAATTTTGTTGGCATCTATCCCCAATATCTGTGACTCTTATCAATGACCGTTGTTGTTGAACACTCTCCTACTCTAAGTTTTTATGCTTGAAGTTAGTTCTCATATAGAAATTTTTGTTGGGTTAGTTATCTCTAATCATATGAGTGTTAGGGACCCTCCTACCCCTTTTTAAAATCAAGGGTTGGACTCATCTTCAACATGTAGAGAGTGTAATTTATGCCCTCTACCTTAGTTTTCTCATCGATTTGTGGTGGGTTTGGTTTATTGGAAACCATTTCTCAAAAAAATTGTTTGTTAATAAAACGTGCAAAGAAGTTGTGTTTAGAACCTAATGTTGTTATACCATATGTAAGTAAATCTATAATAATGGCGTAAACACAAAACCCTCACAAAATGAAAGATCAGTTTTTTAACATAGGTTAAGCACCATAGAAGACAAAGAAAACAAGTGAAGAAGTGTATGTAAAAGCTAACATGATGGTTGTGATTAGAGAGATAAAATGATGGTTGTGTTTAGAGAGAGAGAGAGAGACGGTGTGAGATCCCAGTTCCCACCGCGCAACGGATTCGGGGTACTAGCAGCGGAAGTAGCACTTCTTGCGCGAGGCAGGGTCCCACACTCGGGGTCTCGTCCACGGATATCCGGACAAAAGACTAATCCGTCGGTTTTTCCAAAACCAGACCCGGAAAAACTTCCCTTATACGGAAAGCACGGGCGATTCCACCAGGATAATTTTTACTCTAACGTAGTCAAAACTCTTACTGATCAAACAGATCCGACTGAATCTATAAAGATACTTGGTCAGATCAAGGAAGAAACTTGCACTTGGATCATTGGGATCAACGCTTTTTTCCCCACCAAGGAGGCACAGCCGTTGATTCCTATCCATAGAACAATTACTATCCGGGATTTACTTTATCTATCGTAATAACAGAAATTGAGTCTCGATTTACGGATCCATCAGTCCAGCCTAACCCCATCCGATCCCATGGGTTAGCCAACCGCCCAACCACTGTAGTGATGGGATCCAATTTGGAATTTGGTTAGGTTTTGTCCCGGGTACCAAGGAAAAGAGTTCCAAGGCCCCCTAGCCGGAATTTCATGCAAACATAAAACTAGCCACACCACTTACACACCCAATATGAAAATTGCCTTTTTCTTAGCATCAGCTAACTTTAAAACAATCCTTTAATGAAACCATAGTACCACTGATCACAATCTCCCAAATTATCCAGTTGATTCATAATTTCCCATCATTCCTTCATCAGAGTATCTATGGCATCATTGGCAACTAGAACGCTCACCACCTGTCCACACAGGGGCCGTTTCAATAGTTCCTAGCCCATAATACTCAACAATATAATCACTTATCAAGATGGACTCTCGTTGAAGATCAGCAAGATCAACCAACAGATCCATATAAAAGAGCCATGGACTCATCCGTTGAGGACCAGCAAGGTCAGTCAACCAGATCCATGCCCGGTTCCAGAAAACAACTCTTACTCCTTGTTCCAATATCTTCCTCGACGCACGCGTGGGTATCCTGGGCGACCCAGAGCCCGAGCACCGTATGGTCAGCACCCTCTAGGATCCTTCGCAGGTGACCTAGCGCTTCACTCATAGGCCGCTTCCTTGGTCCCTCATCCACCGTACCGGAAGCTCACCATTTTAATCGAACCGAGGCTGGTCAAGACCTCGGCCGACCTTGCTACGCGAGACGTCCTCCATTGACTCTCCGTCAGCAGTTGCAACTTATCAGTTAGGTCTCCACGACCTTAATCACAAGACGGTCAAAATGCTTTCCCAGCATTCTTGACATAAAACAGCCATTTACAAACAGCATTTACAAACAGTTTACAAATACAATTTCTATATTAACTCTCATTTTTCCACATTATCCCTCATGCAATCCACATTACTTATTCCACATTTCATTTATATGTGTACTCATCCAATCATATCATTTTCCATCTCTTCACTTCAGATTCCTTCACATCACATATCATATATTCACATCTATATCCACATCCATACATCCACATCCACATCCACATCCACATCCATACACCCACATCTACATGCTTATCTCCATTTTCACATCCTCATTTATACATCCACATCCCATATCCACATTCATACATACACATCCATATCCACATCCATATCCGCATTCATACATACACATCCATATCCACATCCACATGCATACATTCATTATCACGTCCTCATTCATACATCCACATCCACATACATACATACATACATCCACATCCACATCCACATTCTCATTCTCATCTATACATCCATATCTACATGCACATTCACATCCATACATCCACATCTATATCCTCATTCACATCCATACATCCACATTCATGCATCCACATCTACATGCCTACATCCATACATACACATCCACATTTACATCCATGCATCCACATCCACATCCTCATTCACATCCATACATCCACATTCATACATCCACATCCACATCCACATTCACATCCATACATCCACATCTACATGCTTATCTCCATTTTCACATCCTCATTTATACATCCACATCCCATATCCACATTCATACATACACATCCATATCCACATCCACATGCATACATACATCCACATCCACATTCCCATTCACATATATACATCCATATCTACATGCACATTCACATCCATACATCCACATCTATATCCTCATTCACATCCATACATCCACATTCATGCATCCACATCTACATGCATCTTATCATATCTTATCACTTCCCATATCTTTTATGCATACCTCTATGCATGAAATTCAATTATGCTAAAAGTAACACTTTTATAATAAAATATTCAACTTTTATGCATACCTCTATGCATGAAATCCAATATGATAAAAGTAACACTTTTGATATAAAAAAATTATCCTTTATGCATACTTCTATGCATGAAAATTAAAAATGATAAAAGTAACACTTTTAATATAAAAAAAATATCCTTTATGCATACTTCTATGCATGAAAATTAAAAATGATAAAAGTAACACTTTTGATATAAATTTTTTTTTCCTTTATGCATACTTCTATGCATGAAAATTAAAAATGATAAAAGTAACACTTTTGATATAAAAAAATTATCCTTTATGCATGATATTAAAATTCAATTTCTCCATGATTATAATGAAATTCTTTCAATTAATCTAGGATGATAATTCCTAGAATATGGTAGGAAGTCCTCTTTTTATGCTTTGAATGAAATTATTTTATGCATAATTTTTATAAAAATTTTGCCATAGCTCCGCTGCTATGACTGATAAATCTCAATTTTTTTAAAGGGATAAAGCTTATCATTAAGGAAATAATTAAAATGATCTCTAATTGGATCATTAATCTATAATGGATTGAATCATCAATATGCATAAACTAAAAGCATAGGAAAAAGCCATTAATTTGGTCTCAAGCATAGCTTAATCTTGGATTAAGAAAAAGCTTTATGAAAAGCTTCATGTGGATTGAGAATGGGTCATGAGTATGACCATTTCTTGAGTGAGAGAGAGAAATTACATAAAAACCATTAGAGTCTAAACATAAATAAAAATTAACTTCAATAGCATTTATTAAATTATGTAACTCTTCACTACTATTCACCAATTAACTTTAATAGCATTTAAAAAAACCATACCAATTAAGCTTCTCAAGCTTGAGAGGGGTTGAGAAGAGAGAAACATTGAGAAATTATAGAAAGATCAATATTCACTAATTACCTTACAAATTGCTTGATTCTTTGTTCACGGTAGAGGCCCCCAACCAATCAATTGGTTAAGTATGTTGATGGAGCCACTAATGGGGATTGAAGAAAGAGGGAAGCTCCAAAAACTAGTGAATTATTAAATGAATTCACAGTTCTTGGCTTAGGTGGAGTAGAGTAACGATGCATAAACACTAACTATTTTTCAACAAGGGGGAGGCTTCTATTTATAGGAAAAATTGAGCTCCTAACCAAACAAACTGATTCTAGAATTTTCTAAATCAGTTTGGTCAATATTTGACCATTTTTAGGTCAGTTAAGCTAACTTTTTGGAACTAGACTTGAATGAGGAGAGAGGAGAGATGAAATATCTCAATTTTTATGAGTTTAAAACTCATTCAAGCATGTGAAATATGCACCTCCTTTAAAGAACTCCCCTTCCTTACATATGTGTCATAATGGAATCATTTTAATATTGCTCATAGTTTTTTTTTTACTAATAAACCTTGTACATTTTCAACTCTTCATCTTATGTGAAATATGCACCTCCTTTAAAGAATTCCCCTTCCTTACATATGTGTCATAATGGAATCATTTTAAAATTGCTCATAGTATTTTACTAATAAACCTTGTACATTTTCAACTCTTCATCTTATGTGAAATATGCACCTCCTTTAAAGAATTCCCCTTCCTTACATATGTGTCATAATGGCATCATTTTAATATTGCTCATAGTTTTTTACTAATAAACCTTGTACATTTTCAACTCTTCATCTTATGTGAGCATTTACTCATTTTTGGATACCCAAAATATCTCATATTTTTAATATTGCTCATAGTTTTTTACTAATAAACCTTGTACATTTTCAACTCTTCACCTTATGTGAGCATTTACTCATTTTTGGGTATCTTCTTTTTTACAAATTTGGATTTATCTCTTCCCTACACATGGATTGATGCTATTGGCCCATAGGAACCTTAATTGGACCATAGTCTAAAGATTTCTGAAAATCTAGACCCTTAGACTAAGGTTCTTTATACCTATTTCCAATTAATTCCAATTGCACATTGGAAAATTAATGTAAGATTCCTCCCCAGCCTTCGAGGTATACAGGAGTAAGAATCTCCCTTTCTGATCTTATAATTATTCCCTCTCTAAAATAAAAGAAAGTTCTGTTTAACAAAGGAAGACCCTTTTCCTAGAATACTTCTCAAGAGTCCCACCTGTTTTAAGGATTCAGAACAATGAGTTCAGAAGTGAGAATTGATGTTTTGGATATCAAGGTTTTGGTCTTCATTCGAGTACGGCCCAAAAGAAGTTCTTTATCTCTTGGGGAGTATATGAAGTTATCCCCCAGATATTGTGAGCCTTATATCTGAATTCAATGAAAGTAGGTGACTTAGCCTACAAGCTTCTTTTATCTCTTCATCTCAAAATTCTTAATGCCTTCTATAGAAAAATGTGTCAAACCCAAATCATGGAAAGACGGTAAAACTTCAGTGGCAAGTTACCGTTGGCTTCTAAGTTACGCTAGCTCCTTCCTTTATATAAGTCGTAACTTTTACTTGTCGCTCACAGTAATCTTACTTCCATCGATCTCCTTTCTTTCTTAATCTCCTTCATGGCTTGGCAACAAGAACTAGTTTTATCCCTAATGATTTCTCACCTTCAAGACGCAAGGGAGTCTGTGAAGAAAGATTTTATAGAGAAGTATGAGCGCTCACTTTTCCCTCACTTGGGAACTTCTGTAGCGCAGACAAAATGGCGGACCTATCAAGACATAACTAGGGTAACACCCTGGGGTCAGCAGCACTTTCGTAACAATGTCCGCTTGGCCATGGTTATTGAAGCTTTGGGTTTGGGTCCCCGATACTACTGCGTCATGAGATCAAGGCATCCAGGGTTTTCTGAGCGGGTCTTCTTACTGGCGTGTTTTCTTCCTCATGAGAAGATATGCCTTTACCCCATTTTTGGCTTGCCTCTCAGAGGTCCTTTTGTTAGAACACCTCATACCACTGAGATAGGCGCAGCAATAACCCACAGAATCATTCCCATAGATGAGTTACCTTATACTTGTGCAGCTTGTGAGGACTGCTTTTGTGATCATATGATGGACGGGCTTATGGAAGTGTAAAGAGTTCTTCTATCTTTACTGTATAAGTTCCGAGAATGAATAAAGTTTAAATCTTGTTCTTATTTTGAATCTTGCTCTCTTTAAGACGTTTCTTGGTGGTTAATCTTGATTAAAATTTTTCTCTAAGTCTCATATTCGTGAATCTTGCGAAATTATCACAAGTTGCGAGATGAGGACATCTCGCGTTTTTTAAGTGGGGTAGAATGTAAGATTCCTCCCCCAACCCCTTTTTTGATGTCTAGTATCTTCCCCTGTAATCGACCCTCTTCAGAAATATAAAGACCTTGTTTCAATCCGTTTTAGCCTAGAGAGAGAGAAATATTCTAGAGAGAGAATATTCAGATTTTGAATATTTTTGGATACCCAAAATATCTCATATTTTTAATATTGCTCATAGTTTTTTACTAATAAACCTTGTACATTTTCAACTCTTCACCTTATGTGAGCATTTACTCATTTTTGGGTATCTTCTTTTTTACAAATTTGGATTTATCTCTTCCCTACACATGGATTGATGCTATTGGCCCATAGGAACCTTAATTGGACCATAGTCTAAAGATTTCTGAAAATCTAGACCCTTAGACTAAGGTTCTTTAGACCTATTTCCAATTAATTCCAATTGCACATTGGAAAATTCTTTTTGAATTTCTATTTCAGGGGAACTCATCTGAATTATAAGAGATATTTTTCTATCCAAAAATATTCAAAATCTGAATATTCTCTCTCTAGAATATTTCTCTCTCTCTAGGCTAAAACAGATAGAAACAAGGTCTTTATATTTCTGAAGAGGGTTGATTACAGGGGAAGATACTAGACATCAAAAAAGGGGTTGGGGGAGGAATCTTACATTCTACCCCACTTAAAAAACGCGAGATGTCCTCATCTCGCAACTTGTGATAATTTCGCAAGATTCACGAATATGAGACTTAGAGAAAAATTTTAATCAAGATTAACCACCAAGAAACGTCTTAAAGAGAGCAAGATTCAAAATAAGAACAAGATTTAAACTTTATTCATTCTCGGAACTTATACAGTAAAGATAGAAGAACTCTTTACACTTCCATAAGCCCGTCCATCATATGATCACAAAAGCAGTCCTCACAAGCTGCACAAGTATAAGGTAACTCATCTATGGGAATGATTCTGTGGGTTATTGCTGCGCCTATCTCAGTGGTATGAGGTGTTCTAACAAAAGGACCTCTGAGAGGCAAGCCAAAAATGGGGTAAAGGCATATCTTCTCATGAGGAAGAAAACACGCCAGTAAGAAGACCCACTCAGAAAACCCAGGATGCCTTGATCTCATGACGCAGTAGTATCGGGGACCCAAACCCAAAGCTTCAATAACCATGGCCAAGCGGACATTGTTACGAAAGTGCTGCTGACCCCAGGGTGTTACCCTAGTTATGTCTTGATAGGTCCGCCATTTTGTCTGCGCTACAGAAGTTCCCAAGTGAGGGAAAAGTGAGCGCTCATACTTCTCTATAAAATCTTTCTTCACAGACTCCCTTGCGTCTTGAAGGTGAGAAATCATTAGGGATAAAACTAGTTCTTGTTGCCAAGCCATGAAGGAGATTAAGAAAGAAAGGAGATCGATGGAAGTAAGATTACTGTGAGCGACAAGTAAAAGTTACGACTTATATAAAGGAAGGAGCTAGCGTAACTTAGAAGCCAACGGTAACTTGCCACTGAAGTTTTACCGTCTTTCCATGATTTGGGTTTGACACATTTTTCTATAGAAGGCATTAAGAATTTTGAGATGAAGAGATAAAAGAAGCTTGTAGGCTAAGTCACCTACTTTCATTGAATTCAGATATAAGGCTCACAATATCTGGGGGATAACTTCATATACTCCCCAAGAGATAAAGAACTTCTTTTGGGCCGTACTCGAATGAAGACCAAAACCTTGATATCCAAAACATCAATTCTCACTTCTGAACTCATTGTTCTGAATCCTTAAAACAGGTGGGACTCTTGAGAAGTATTCTAGGAAAAGGGTCTTCCTTTGTTAAACAGAACTTTCTTTTATTTTAGAGAGGGAATAATTATAAGATCAGAAAGGGAGATTCTTACTCCTGTATACCTCGAAGGCTGGGGAGGAATCTTACATTCTACCCCACTTAAAAAGTGCGAGATGTCCTCATCTCGCAAGGTAGAGGACAACTCTTTTTCTTAACATCCAATTTTATTTTGGGGTTCCTTATATTCTGGTCAACCCAGCAGAACACTGGGATAAATATCCCTTATATAGAACTCATCATTAATATTCAGATCATATCATTCATATCTTTAACATGATAATGGTCCATTAGACCGAAAAATTTCCTTCTGAACATTCCTCCACGGGAATTTCAGTCAAGCAAGTTCTCAATTTGTCATCCCTTAACTTGATCTACTGATCAAGTGTTAACAGTAACAATTTGACAGCACAACCCACTAATCTCATAGTGATTTGCTGAATTCATTATCATCATTCTAGTTATGAATATCATCACTGGGACTCGTCCCATTCATCCTCATTGTGGTTTTGTTCAGATTTTTATATTTCAACTAATTTCAGAAATCATCATTTTTCAATCAGAATTTTCAATCAGAATCCAATTCAATTCATCAATTCTCAAACAGAATTAAAAATCATATCAACCACATTCGAATTCATCATCTGGATAGCATTAACGCTTATAATTTCAAGTCTTAGATTTACTCGTATATACTGTCAGTAAAGAGCTGCAGTATACTCTCGGTATATACGGGTAGTCGTGGCTCTTGGAATTATAAGGTAAATACCATCATGTCTAGGCCTCAAGCAAGTCAGGGATTCTATATAATTGCGGTACTTCCATCTGAAGACCCAATTACCAAATTACGAATTTCAGTTTGAATATCAAATTGTATGAATTATATCACACAATTACAACCTTTTTGTGCTTCTTGATAAATTTTTGACATATTTGTCTTCTCAGTTGATCTTTATTAACCAAATGCTCTGATACCAACTGTGAGATCCCAGTTCCCACCGCGCAACGGATTCGGGGTACTAGCAGCGGAAGTAGCACTTCTTGCGCGAGGCAGGGTCCCACACTCGGGGTCTCGTCCACGGATATCCGGACAAAAGACTAATCCGTCGGTTTTTCCAAAACCAGACCCGGAAAAACTTCCCTTATACGGAAAGCACGGGCGATTCCACCAGGATAATTTTTACTCTAACGTAGTCAAAACTCTTACTGATCAAACAGATCCGACTGCATCTATAAAGATACTTGGTCAGATCAAGGAAGAAACTTGCACTTGGATCATTGGGATCAACGCTTTTTTCCCCACCAAGGAGGCACAGCCGTTGATTCCTATCCATAGAACAATTACTATCCGGGATTTACTTTATCTATCGTAATAACAGAAATTGAGTCTCGATTTACGGATCCATCAGTCCAGCCTAACCCCATCCGATCCCATGGGTTAGCCAACCGCCCAACCACTGTAGTGATGGGATCCAATTTGGAATTTGGTTAGGTTTTGTCCCGGGTACCAAGGAAAAGAGTTCCAAGGCCCCCTAGCCAGAATTTCATGCAAACATAAAACTAGCCACACCACTTACACACCCAATATGAAAATTGCCTTTTTCTTAGCATCAGCTAACTTTAAAACAATCCTTTAATGAAACCATAGTACCACTGATCACAATCTCCCAAATTATCCAGTTGATTCATAATTTCCCATCATTCCTTCATCAGAGTATCTATGGCATCATTGGCAACTAGAACGCTCACCACCTGTCCACACAGGGGCCGTTTCAATAGTTCCTAGCCCATAATACTCAACAATATAATCACTTATCAAGATG
Organism: Cibotium barometz; assembly: GCF_041138505.1. Taxonomy (NCBI): domain Eukaryota; kingdom Viridiplantae; phylum Streptophyta; class Polypodiopsida; order Cyatheales; family Cibotiaceae; genus Cibotium; species Cibotium barometz. Next base: position 25,397,990 of record NC_141057.1, on the reverse strand, counting down.
GACTCTCGTTGAAGATCAGCAAGATCAACCAACAGATCCATATAAAAGAGCCATGGACTCATCCGTTGAGGACCAGCAAGGTCAGTCAACCAGATCCATGCCCGGTTCCAGAAAACAACTCTTACTCCTTGTTCCAATATCTTCCTCGACGCACGCGTGGGTATCCTGGGCGACCCAGAGCCCGAGCACCGTATGGTCAGCACCCTCTAGGATCCTTCGCAGGTGACCTAGCGCTTCACTCATAGGCCGCTTCCTTGGTCCCTCATCCACCGTACCGGAAGCTCACCATTTTAATCGAACCGAGGCTGGTCAAGACCTCGGCCGACCTTGCTACGCGAGACGTCCTCCATTGACTCTCCGTCAGCAGTTGCAACTTATCAGTTAGGTCTCCACGACCTTAATCACAAGACGGTCAAAATGCTTTCCCAGCATTCTTGACATAAAACAGCCATTTACAAACAGCATTTACAAACAGTTTACAAATACAATTTCTATATTAACTCTCATTTTTCCACATTATCCCTCATGCAATCCACATTACTTATTCCACATTTCATTTATATGTGTACTCATCCAATCATATCATTTTCCATCTCTTCACTTCAGATTCCTTCACATCACATATCATATATTCACATCTATATCCACATCCATACATCCACATCCACATCCACATCCACATCCACATCCATACACCCACATCTACATGCTTATCTCCATTTTCACATCCTCATTTATACATCCACATCCCATATCCACATTCATACATACACATCCATATCCACATCCATATCCGCATTCATACATACACATCCATATCCACATCCACATGCATACATTCATTATCACGTCCTCATTCATACATCCACATCCACATACATACATACATACATCCACATCCACATCCACATTCTCATTCTCATCTATACATCCATATCTACATGCACATTCACATCCATACATCCACATCTATATCCTCATTCACATCCATACATCCACATTCATGCATCCACATCTACATGCCTACATCCATACATACACATCCACATTTACATCCATGTATCCACATCCACATCCTCATTCACATCCATACATCCACATTCATACATCCACATCCACATCCACATTCACATCCATACATCCACATCTACATGCTTATCTCCATTTTCACATCCTCATTTATACATCCACATCCCATATCCACATTCATACATACACATCCATATCCACATCCACATGCATACATACATCCACATCCACATTCCCATTCACATATATACATCCATATCTACATGCACATTCACATCCATACATCCACATCTATATCCTCATTCACATCCATACATCCACATTCATGCATCCACATCTACATGCATCTTATCATATCTTATCACTTCCCATATCTTTTATGCATACCTCTATGCATGAAATTCAATTATGCTAAAAGTAACACTTTTATAATAAAATATTCAACTTTTATGCATACCTCTATGCATGAAATCCAATATGATAAAAGTAACACTTTTGATATAAAAAAATTATCCTTTATGCATACTTCTATGCATGAAAATTAAAAATGATAAAAGTAACACTTTTAATATAAAAAAAATATCCTTTATGCATACTTCTATGCATGAAAATTAAAAATGATAAAAGTAACACTTTTGATATAAATTTTTTTTTCCTTTATGCATACTTCTATGCATGAAAATTAAAAATGATAAAAGTAACACTTTTGATATAAAAAAATTATCCTTTATGCATGATATTAAAATTCAATTTCTCCATGATTATAATGAAATTCTTTCAATTAATCTAGGATGATAATTCCTAGAATATGGTAGGAAGTCCTCTTTTTATGCTTTGAATGAAATTATTTTATGCATAATTTTTATAAAAATTTTGCCATAGCTCCGCTGCTATGACTGATAAATCTCAATTTTTTTAAAGGGATAAAGCTTATCATTAAGGAAATAATTAAAATGATCTCTAATTGGATCATTAATCTATAATGGATTGAATCATCAATATGCATAAACTAAAAGCATAGGAAAAAGCCATTAATTTGGTCTCAAGCATAGCTTAATCTTGGATTAAGGAAAAGCTTTATGAAAAGCTTCATGTGGATTGAGAATGGGTCATGAGTATGACCATTTCTTGAGTGAGAGAGAGAAATTACATAAAAACCATTAGAGTCTAAACATAAATAAAAATTAACTTCAATAGCATTTATTAAATTATGTAACTCTTCACTACTATTCACCAATTAACTTTAATAGCATTTAAAAAACCATACCAATTAAGCTTCTCAAGCTTGAGAGGGGTTGAGAAGAGAGAAACATTGAGAAATTATAGAAAGATCAATATTCACTAATTACCTTACAAATTGCTTGATTCTTTGTTCACGGTAGAGGCCCCCAACCAATCAATTGGTTAAGTATGTTGATGGAGCCACTAATGGGGATTGAAGAAAGAGGGAAGCTCCAAAAACTAGTGAATTATTAAATGAATTCACAGTTCTTGGCTTAGGTGGAGTAGAGTAACGATGCATAAACACTAACTATTTTTCAACAAGGGGGAGGCTTCTATTTATAGGAAAAATTGAGCTCCTAACCAAACAAACTGATTCTAGAATTTTCTAAATCAGTTTGGTCAATATTTGACCATTTTTAGGTCAGTTAAGCTAACTTTTTGGAACTAGACTTGAATGAGGAGAGAGGAGAGATGAAATATCTCAATTTTTATGAGTTTAAAACTCATTCAAGCATGTGAAATATGCACCTCCTTTAAAGAACTCCCCTTCCTTACATATGTGTCATAATGGAATCATTTTAATATTGCTCATAGTTTTTTTTTTACTAATAAACCTTGTACATTTTCAACTCTTCATCTTATGTGAAATATGCACCTCCTTTAAAGAATTCCCCTTCCTTACATATGTGTCATAATGGAATCATTTTTAAATTGCTCATAGTATTTTACTAATAAACCTTGTACATTTTCAACTCTTCATCTTATGTGAAATATGCACCTCCTTTAAAGAATTCCCCTTCCTTACATATGTGTCATAATGGCATCATTTTAATATTGCTCATAGTTTTTTACTAATAAACCTTGTACATTTTCAACTCTTCATCTTATGTGAGCATTTACTCATTTTTGGATACCCAAAATATCTCATATTTTTAATATTGCTCATAGTTTTTTACTAATAAACCTTGTACATTTTCAACTCTTCACCTTATGTGAGCATTTACTCATTTTTGGGTATCTTCTTTTTTACAAATTTGGATTTATCTCTTCCCTACACATGGATTGATGCTATTGGCCCATAGGACCTTAATTGGACCATAGTCTAAAGATTTCTGAAAATCTAGACCCTTAGACTAAGGTTCTTTATACCTATTTCCAATTAATTCCAATTGCACATTGGAAAATTCTTTTTGAATTTCTATTTCAGGGGAACTCATCTGAATTATAAGAGATATTTTTCTATCCAAAAATATTCAAAATCTGAATATTCTCTCTCTAGAATATTTCTCTCTCTCTAGGCTAAAACAGATAGAAACAAGGTCTTTATATTTCTGAAGAGGGTTGATTACAGGGGAAGATACTAGACATCAAAAAAGGGGTTGGGGGAGGAATCTTACAGACGGGGAGCACGGGTGGGTTATTTCTCGGCAGTGAAATCAATAATCAACGAAATGACCTTACTTGAATATTTATTTATTCGTCGCCTATACACTACTTTACAAAAAAGAAAACCCTGGATTACTGCATTGTTTGCCATCCTAGAGACAGAACTCAACACTTCTCTGTTGTGGGCAGGCCTACACATCAAAACTTGTGCAAGGTGAACTCTAAAAGGGTTTATCCCCCCCCAAAAAAAAGAATGGTTCTCCCTTCCCATATTGCACCACAAGAAGCTCCTAATAACTGTGCTCAGTGTCCAGCCCCTAATTCCTTCGTTAACTAACAGCTTAGAGCTAAGCATTCCTGTTGCAGGCTGTTGCCGGCGTTTTTAGTTGGACTTGTACTCTGGGTATGATGCTGTTGCACATGATCTTGTAGCCAAGGGTGAGCCAGCTGCTGCAGGTCCCTGAGTCTCATCCGTCTGTAGGGGTTCCGCTGCAGCATTCCCTTGATAAGCTCCTTGGCTGGGGCTGAGATGGACGGCCAGGGCTCCCTCTTCAGATCCAGCCTCCCTCGCTTCACGGCCTCGAAGATGTCTGCGGTGGTATCCCCGTCGAAGGGCGGATAGCCGCACAGCAACATGTGGAGTAGCACGCCCAAGCTCCACACGTCCACCTTCTGGTCGTGGGTGCCGGTGAGCAGGATCTCGGGAGCGAGGTAGCATGGCGTGCCCTCCACGTCGTCGAAGACTCGACGGTGGGAGAAGTCAGCAGAGGCGCCGAAGTCCGCGAGCTTGAGGTGGGAGTAACTTCTTCCTCGATCAGCGAAGAGCACGTTCTCTAGCTTGAGGTCCCTGTGCATGACACCTTGGTCGTGGCAGAAGGACACCCCTCTCACGATGGCCGCAAAAGCCTCAGCTGCCTGGGACTCCGGCAGGCGCCCATTGCTGGTGTTGTCCCTGAGATGCTCGAGCAGGTCTCCTCCCTCGCACAGCTCCATCACCACGTGAACGCACTCCTCGTCCTCGAAGCTCTCTTCCAGCCGAACCACGTTGGGATGACCCTTGAGCCTTTCCAGCGTCGCAACTTCCGTGCGCACATGGCGAAGGGCGCTCCCTGATTTGCGCACGGACTTGCAGGCGTACTGCTGGCCCGTGCGCTTGTGCGTGCACAGCCTCACAATGCCATCCACGCCCTCGCCCAACTGGCGGCCCAGCGCATAGGAGGAGCAGCTGCTGCTGCTGCTGTTACTTTCCATGTACGTACCTAAACTGTGCAAGATGATGAGAGAGAGCGTATGAGAAAGAAGTACACGATTATAGAAGGCAAAGAAAGGTGAAGAATCGCAAAGGATAAGATGGCAGAGACACAGTCGAGGTACTTTATATGTAGACAGACAGCAGTCGGACTTTCGTCGACGAGTCAAGCGGCCCGCATGGGCGACTCGGCGGACCGACAACATCATCCCTCCCTGATCGTCAACGTTCAAAAATTACACACTTTCTCCAAGGCCTTGTAAATTGTAACCAAACTAACAAACCTTCGACTCCAAACAAAAACTCTCGAGAGAAGTGCTTGTAGATTGTAAACAAACTAATAAAGCTTCGACCCCAAACAAAAGTTCAAACACAAACTCTCGAGAAGTAGTAAGCAGAGGGACCCCTCTCCGTGAGGGACTTTGTATTTCTCAAAACCACCCAAAAATCCAAGTGGCTTTCCCCTAAATCTAACCCTCTTCCTCATCCATCACTACCCCGATGATGCAATTCTCTCATCTTCGAAGCCCCAAAACCACCTTTGTTTTACTCCTCTGCTTTGCTTCACCTCTCTTCTTGCGTCGGGCGCACAAAACTCATCCTTGACTACTTTTTCGTAGCTGCGCAATTTGGCCACCTAACGGTCTTTATTGAAGCTATAGTATATAAACCTTTCAAGGCTTTAAAACCTTAAAGCTTTTAAGCTTTTCTAAAGGCTTTCAATGCCCTCGACCCCCGACTCAGTTTTTGTAAATTTTCCCTTTCTCAGAAATTTTTGAGAAATTCCAAATTGCTTTTAGCTGTCCAAAAATACTTCTTTTTGCCTAAAATTCCCTTTTTAGCCTAAAAATTACACAAAAATAACCATTAAAATTTCCCCATAGCTTTTACGACAAAGCGACCATGTTATCGACCACTTATGCATGCTCCCGGGATTAAATCAAGGTAACATTATTTATTATTTCTTTTCGAGACTAACATATTTGCAAATTTCTTTTCGTCATAATATTTAGTGCACAATCACAAAATGACTCTTCCATCCCCTCACAATCCACATCAACCATCCGAACATCTACAACTCATGGTAGAATGTATGCGACTCACTTATATATCCACACGCAACGCACACTTGCTTGAGGCATTGCTAAACATCTTTAATGAACAAACCTGAAGACGAATGGTCAAAGATCTCAACGAACGATCATGATGCATGTTTTGTCGTGATCCCCATTAGCAACGCTCAATATTTCCTCCCAATATTTAGTTTTGTCAACTCATGGAGCAACACGAAATCATATTCGGATAGAGAATCAAAGACGACATCGCCATAGCCCAAAGATCTCAACGAATGATCATGATGCATGTTTTGTCGTGATCCCCATTAGCAACACTCAATATTTCCTCCCAATATTTAGTTTTGTCAACTCATGGAGCAACACGAAATCATATTCAAATAGAGAATCAAAGACGACATCGCCATAGCCCATGAACAGTTTTTATCTCACTTACATTTCCTTCAATCATCACACTTTACCCCTGAAAAGATATTTATCACGATGCATACACATGTCTTTCGAGGATTATAGAATCACACTTTTATTTTGTAGCACATCAGCCACACTTGGAGATGACAACTCTTTTACTCCAATTTTCTATTCACATATCATTATAGCATTAAACTAATTCATAATACTTAGACATCCCTTTCTTGAATATATTTTTGAATTATCAACCTTTTTCGTCAAAACGTTAGACAATAATAACAAGCAAAGGTAATATTTATCGTAGATATTTAATCAAGTATGAAGGCCACCCCATCGAAGATTCTCGATGGCTACCAGGTCATACCCTCGCCACCTATCCATTGTGATTGCATCTTATGTTCATACTAGCTCATGATAATTATTTATCATTTTATGAGCAATTGAGAACAATTACTTGTTACCCCCGGGGCATGTTATAGGGAGTTAATTCATGGAATATATATTCTCACATTTATCATTATTTATAAATTGGAGTTAATCTATGAAATATGTATTCTCACGTTTTTCATTTTTATAAATTCTCTTGGGATGCCTTTCTAAATCTACGACGATCGTAGTTTACTTGACGCATACGTAGGTGAATTTGTACATGTGTACATTGTCTTGATATTATAAGTGCTATTATTTTGCTTTGGGATATTTTATTTTGGATGCGCCTTTTATTTTGGATGCGCATTTTTTATCAAGCTATGTGCAATGGTACAATGTCTACCAGGATTAATGTATTTAATTAGCTGTGTGCACTGGTATGATATAATCAAAAATAATGTGCTTAATAGGCTTTGTGCAGTGATGACTAATATTATTTTGGATGAACGTAATGATTGAGTGACTGATTATGTGTTAATTGTGGAACATGTGTTGGGCCACTATGAGATATTTTGGAAGACATGTGAACACCTTTTATGGTTTCATATTTTGTTATCAATATTTTTGTAAGGCTAAGGCCTCATACCTTTGTACATACCAAATAGTATTTTATGCCCGACTTTATATCATTGCTTGCTATATTTTTGTAGAGCTGGCATGCTCATAAACTCAAAAGCACTTGTGCTTCCAATAGGCCTAAAATTATACAAAAATAACCAACAAAAGTTCTAAAAATTTCCCATACCTCTTGCGACAAATTGGCCATGTTATAGACCACTTACACATGTTGGGTTAAATTCAAGTAACTATTTTTCATTATTTCTTTTTAAGCCTTACATATTTGTAACTTTATTTTTGCCAAAATATTTAGTACATAATCACAATGACTCTTCCATCGCCTCACAATCTATGACAACCATCTGAACTTCTACAACTCATGGCAGAATGTATGTGACTCGCTTATATATCTGCATGCAATGCACACTTATTCAAGGTATTGTGTTGCTTGCAAATGAAGATCAATACCAGGATGCAACAAAAACGATACTTAGGGCTCTTGAAAAGAGTTCCACTTTGTAGATGAATGTGGGAGAGGGTTTGATAATAATCCCACATGGGAACTTATGGGAGTCCTAGAATTTTTGTATAAAAGGTGGCTCATTTGAGAGCTTTAGACACTTTTGGGCTTAGTTCATGTAAGAGCTCCTTTGGGAGACCTACTCTCCCTCTTCTCCATAGAGGTGAAGACTCTTCTCTCACCCCATCTACATCATTGTATGAGGTAAATCTCTTCATTGAATCATTAGCAATGTCATGAGTCTTTCTCATCCTCTTCTCTAATCATTTTACTCTTATGCATGCTTTTAGTATTTCATTTTTGAGTACATGGATTGATTTGAAGCTTTCATGGAAGCTTGATGCTTGAATGTATGCATGCTTGTAGGAAGATAGGAGTGGAGTGAGGTCTTTCTCTTTGCTTGAGTGCATAGTGATTGTATTCCTCTTGCTTGTATTTGTGAATGAATGGGTGTGTAGGAATGAGGACAAGTTGAGCTTGTGTGTATGCTTAGTCTAGTGTCAAGTGATGGTAGCCATGAGCATTCTCTCCATTTGTGGATAAGCTCTTGTGCACCGGTACGGGTCGAATCCCTAGCTCCGAAAGGGATGCAAATCCCATTGGATTGAGCTTAGTGTGGATCGTACTCCTCTTGCTACAAGAGAGAGAGTTTTCCGTCTCTCCATTGGCGCCGCTGCCGGGGAGAAGACTCAAAACCGGTTGAGAAGCTTGCATTACTACCACTATTTCTTTTTATTTTGAGGTTTAGGGCATTGAGTGTGTGATCTCAAGGGCGCCTTGTGTGTTTTTATTTTTTTTATGAGAAGCAAGAAAAAAATTTTAACCCCATTGCGGTAGAGAAATCCCGCCATTATTCAGATTTAAGTACTTTCAGTTTTTTGCATCTTTGACGAGGTTGGCAAGAGGTAGGTAGTGTTGGAGGCGGTTTTTTGGTTTTGTTTTTATTTTGTTTTTATTTTGTTGTTTTGTTATTGGTGGGGAGGCATCTCCATCAAGTGCAGCAAAGAAAAGAATAGGTATATATATATATATATACTTGCAACCGTGGGCGGCCAGCTGAAAGCCTGCATAGAAGGCGGCCTTTTTAAAAAAAAATAATTCAATCTATATATATATATATATATATATATATATTTGCAGCGAAAGAAGGCGGCCAAAGGCGTGTGAGAGGCGGAAGTGGCTGGCGAGAGGCGGCTTTAAATATATATATATATATATATATATATATATATATATATATGTATATTTATACGTGGACGTGGTGGCAGCCTGCAGAAGCAATCTGGAGGACGTCGTCTGCATCGAGCGCAGCAGCTAGAAGCACTGCAGTGGGGGGGGCATCGTTTGCATCGAGCGTAGCAGCTAAGAAGTGCAGACCGGGTTGACGGGCTGCGTGGAGGCGACCGGCAAGAGGCGGAGAAGCTGACGGACGTAGAGGCTCTGTGGTGGGCGGCCAGCTGGAAGTGAAGGCGGCTGAGGAGAAGTAGGCGGTTGTGCTGGTGTAGAGTGGCCAGTTGCAAGAAGGCGAAGCTGTTGAAGACCTTTGCAGTAGGTGAAGCAGACGACAGCTAAGAGCTGTGGAGCAGCAGACGGCGGCAACAGAGATTGACGACGGCAGCAGCAGGGTGGCCGTCGGCAAGAGCACAGGCTGCAGCAGTAGTGGAGGGAGGTGGAAACGGCTGAAAGCAGAGTGAGCAGAGCAGAGCAGAGCGGCTGGCATTGAAGAAGCTGTAGCTGGCAGCTGTGAAGGCAAGCGAGACAACGAACGGTGCGGCGACGAACCCGGAAGCGAGCGGCGAGCAACACGATAAGGTAGGTGGAAATTTTTTATTTTTTTTATTTTTTATTTTATTTTATTAATTTTTATGTTTTTTTGTATTTTTAAATAAAACAAAAAACAAAAAAAAATATATATATATATATATATTTTATTAAAAAAAAGAGAGATTAAAAAAGAAGAAAAGAAGAAAAAGAAAAAGAAAAAAGAAAAAAAAATAAAAAAACAAAATAAATAAATAAAAAACAACAAAACAAAACATTAGGCAAAAAAGAAAAAGAAAAAAGAAGAAAAAACAATTTTTATTTTGAAATCATTGTTCATCATTTAAAATTTTGCATAATTAGCTTGCATTTTTCATTTTTTATTTTTTATAAAATTTTTGTAAATGATGCATAATTAGTATAGTCATATTTTTTTATTTGGCACGAAATTTATTCATTTTATTAAAAAAAACAAAAAAACAAAAAAAACCAAAAAAAATTTGAAAAAAAAAAAACAAACAAACAAAAGGAGGAAAAAACAAACAAACCAAAGAATTTTTTTTTGATTTTTTAGGAGTCTATTATTTTTTTGCATATTCTGTAGTTCTTCATTTTTTTAATTTTTTGCATAATTAGTGTAACCTGCATTTTTTCATTTTTGTAACTTTGTGCATAGTTAGTATTTTTTAGTGTGATTCATAATTTTTGTGTAAATTAAAAGAGGAAAAAAGTACAAAAAATTATAAAATCATAAAATCATAAGAAAAAAATATAAAATATAAATAAAAATATAAATAAAAATAATAAAAAAATAGGTTAGATAAGTACACCGTACATTTTCTTTTTTAATTGTCTCTAGTGGTTAGGTAGGGAAAAATATATATATATATACATATATATATATATTTTTATCAAAAAAAAAAAAAAACAAAACACAAAAACCAAAACCAAAACAAAAACAAATAAAAACCCAAAAAAACCAACAAAATTTGACCTTATGCACTTGCGGTCGGGACGTCTTGTAGAGTCTAGGGCACCTTCTCGAGTACCTACGCAAGAAAGTGGGACCCAATCGGTAGGCAATTTGGCAGATATTGCTGAAACCCTTTCTGAATCCCAATCCGATACCCTTTCCTCTAGAACAACTAGTTCATTGTCCATGGACAATCTAGGGCCATCAACTAGTCATCCCGTAGTCCAAAATAGGACACCCTCAAGATCCTTTAATCCATTTGAAGCCGACACCATGGGGTTAACATTCAATGTGAGACTCCAATATGTCTACACAAATGCTCAAGGAGCTGAGATCTTTAGGGACCCACAACAAAGGTACCTTGTTAAGATCGCCGACATATTCTCAGAACTTGATAGAGCACCTCTAGTCAATGACCAGGGTAACATGTACATGGGTGGAGATGGTGTTCGCTATGAAGTCACCTACCATCCGGAAAAGGTAGACAAATTAGGGGAGCTCTCTAAAACTGAGTTGTTAGACTATTCACAACTTTCCAGAGCAAAAGAGTCTAGAGATGACTGGCTTATCGAGCCGGACATGCCTGGACCATCCAATGCCCAATCCTCAAAGCCATCCACCAGAGATGATTTACTTCTTGTAGATCTCAATTTGGACAAGGATAGGAAAGGCAAGTGTAAAATGGATCAGGGGGCTGAAAGCCAATGGGAGTTTGTACGACAAATTCCTGTGACTAAGGTCTTACAGGATGACCCACTTCAAGAGGTCTATAAGGACTCGTTAGAGGGATATTATGCCACGACTAAATTGCCACAGCTGGATCTTCCTCTAGCTTATGTAGTGGTAGTTGAGAAGTGTGCAGGACACATGAACAGAATAGTTGATAAATGGGCCAATGAATATCGAACGTTAGATTGGAAAGAGATTAGGGAACTCACGTGGAAAGGACAACCATTATTTATGGAAGTGTTCTCAACACATACAGCCAAACCAGGAGAGACAGCCTTTCTTGGAGAAACTGTTGCTCCTCCCCTACGAGAGTTCACTAGAGAGGGACCTTCAACATCTAAGTGGACCACTGCTAGTAGCCCAACTCTAGCACCACGATATCGTCCTACACCAAATGTGCGACCACAGGTCACACCACAACAACATCTTTCCCACTATGACAATCGGATGAGAAGGGAGCCAACTCGGCCTCCTATAAGTGCACCTCCTGAAATGAGGGTGACAAGATCTTTGGAGGGGTTTGGTGAGGCTGGTAATAGGGTACCCACACCAATTTTGGAAACATGTGGACCATCTTTCCAAAGAGAGGAACAATTCCCACTGAGAGTGAGAGGCCGTAGGCCCTATGATGAGTATTCACGACAAGTAAGGCCATCAACTCTTCAGAAACTGGTTAAGAAGTATGAAGGGTCGGGAGATCCATACGACCATGTAGCAGCTTTTAGGCAAGCAGTTCGAGCTGAGCAAGTTGCTGATAAGCATACTCAAATAGAAGGGTTTGGACTCACTTTTGAAGGAAAAGCCCTGGCTTGGTTTCAGGCATTAGAGGCTTCAGACAAAACTTCTTTACGAGTTTTGGAAGAGAGATTCATTGCTGCTTTTTCTTTGATGGGAATTCAACATGACACGGTAGCACACATCTACTCTTTCAAGCAAGGAGAGAATGAGAGTGTTAGAGACTGTGTAAATAGAATGAAGCAGTACATTAATCGTTGCCCAGAAGATGAGAAACCCGCCCAAAGTCGATTAATTTCTCTCTTCTTAAAAGGCCTTAAAAATTCGACACTGCATACACATCTCTATGCAAAGAAGCATACAAGTTTCAATGAGTGTTGCCATGATGCTATGGATTTCACCGATAACTTCAAGTTCCAAGATGGTTCTGGCCCTGAGGTGAAACCTAGAAATCAATGGGGTGATGATCAAAGTTCAGGGTCTAGCGCGCTGGTAAATCCCGATCAGATAGCTAGCCTAGTACTACGGAGATTGGGACAGACCTATCGTCCACCCATGCAGCCACAACAACAGCAGCAGAGAATGAGGAGTATACTTCCTACAGGTCCTCATCTTTGTGGAGCATGTGGCGGTGACCATAAAACAGAGGACTGTAATACCTTTTCTCCTCTAGTCACAAACCAACCCACAAAAAAGTGGTGCCAAGCCTGTGCTTGGAACTTTACTCATACCACACAGGATTGTACTCGCATTGCGAGAATGAGACAGGAACGTGAGCAGCCGAGGGGTGGAGTGGCTCCACAAATGTATCAACAGTATACTAGTTTTGAACGTAAGCCACCGATGACACAAGAACAAGCACGACCTGTTCTTGGTGCTCAACCTCCTGCTCCAGGGACTGCTCCTGTGAGGGTTGTCGACTACGACAATTCAAATATGTGTAGAGAATTGGTAAACCCAGGCTATGTGGAGGAAGAATACGCATCATATTCATCCAAGGATAATATCTTTGAAAGTCCCATATACCCAAACCAAGCACTGGTGGAGACTCAACCAGGGGAACAAAGCTCTTTAATGTTGCTAGGCGGCTACCAACCTAGGACTCCAGGCCCCTCAGGTCAATGGCAGCCAAGGAAAGTAGAGGCCAAACCAATGGGCCCCTGTTATGAGTGTGGAGAACCCCATTGGGCTCGTGATTGTCCACATCGCTCAAGGCAAGCATCTAGGTCCAATACAACAGTGCAACAATTTCCACCAATAGAGAGATATTGTCTGGGGTGTTGTGTCGAACACTTCCCGAAGGATTGTCTGTTGAAACCACATGAGGAAGGCACCTCTCAACCAAAGGTTTCACTCAACCTTGTAGGTACAGTTCCATCGCCACCTTCATCTGAGAATGAGGATGTCGTACCACTTAGAGTCATGACTCGATCACAGACACGAAACGCTGAAATACAGACTGATGAGACACCTCGAACTAGGGACGCAAAGACAAATCTAGTGGACAAGACCCTACAGTCCAATAGAAAAAAAACCACTAGGAGAAAGAAGAACCGAAACAAACAAACTAAAAGTACATCGACTAGTTCTCAGGAGACCTCTAAACAAAACATACGGGATAAAACTTTTACATCCCAGGAAGTGCGTGAGGAACATCAACCTCAACCTGAGCCTAGTGCTAAACAAGATGAGGCTAGTACGACTGAGGTTAGTTCTGGGGGTTCTGTTTTTGTGGATAAAGTAAATGAGACTCTAGAGGCCATCATTGATGCTCATAGAAGTCGCATTGCAGCTTTATCTGAGCTACCCAAAAAGCTTCAAGAATACCCAAACCCTCGTGAGGAGAAGATCAATTTAGCTGTACATCAGCAACTCATTAGGGAAGCTCAGTCAATACTTGAGGGACCACCACCACCTATTCCTCGTGGCCCAGCCTCTCTTAAGCCAACATTAGAAACCATACCGGAAGTGTCATCAAGTAGAGAAATGAAAAGTGAATTCATTTCACAAGCTCAAAGCGAAAGATCGGCACCAAGTGACACTCCATTGAAAGAAGAAAGTCTACCATCACCTAGCCTTGTCTTCCCATGCAATGATGAAATTATTGATGCTAATGAGGACATGGCAAATGACATGTGGGCCGCTAAATGAGAAAATAAATGAGAACATGTCTTCTGTTAGTTCGCCTCCATTCTCTGAGGTGGATTTTACCAGAGACACGGAAAACAACTTTGGACGCCCAAGCATCCAGGAGGAAGGTCAAACAATGGTTTCTCCTAGAAGTAAGCATACAATGAAAACCTTACCGTCCTATCTGGGAGAATATGAGAACTGTTCTCAAACCTTGAGGATACCCTCCATGCATAAAAGGTTGACAAAGGAGAAGGATATGAGTATGGTGCAGGCTATTTTGTCAGCACCAGTGGCTTGTACCTTACCTTTGCTTGATTTGATAAAGATTAAACCTGAGTTGTGGAATGATATTGCCACATGTTTGTCAGAGCAGGTATTGCTACAAAAGGGTCACCATGAGTGTACTATACACCCTGAGACAAAGCATGTAATGCCAGTTCCTATCAACAAAGTAGGAAAATTTTGTGAAGACGATCAGGGAAATGCTACCCTCCCATTAGAAGTGCGAAAAGTATCTTCAACTGCAATACTTGATAGTGGTGCAGGAGTGGGCATTGTGACAAGGTCCATTTGGGAAAAGTGGGGCAAACCAGCTATTAGGAGTACAAGGATGCGCTTGCAGCTAGCAGATGGAAGCTTAGAACATCCCCTTGGGCTGCTTGAGAACATATTGGTCACCACATGTGGGATTGAATATGAGCATACCTTTGCAGTAGTGGATTTTGGAAAACATCCAAACTATGAAGTGATATTTGGTAGACCATTCATGCGACAATTTCAAATGATTCAAGATTGGGGATACAATTATTTGTACCTCCGACATGATTCTGTCATCACAAGGGTCAACCTAAGGAATCACTCATATCGTGATGTAACAAGGTCTCCAATAGATGAGTTTGATTCTGCTTCATCTGAGGGCTCAAGAGTTACATTGTCAGATGGGCGAGAAGATCTATGGATGTGTGGAGCCTCATGTAGGGATTTCAACACTGAGAGACTTAAGGGTAATCGAAGTGTATCTGACGAGGCATACATTCCACAACCCTTCCCTGAGCATTTAATTGATCCATTAGAATGGAGTCATGTCCTTGCAACATTATCAACATGTGCTCTACCGAAGCCAATTCAATTCTGTGACTCAGATGGATATGACATTATACCTATACGAATGGTACAACCACATAACCTTCGAGATGATTTGTACTATAGGAATGCATCCACAACAGCTATGCATGTCGAGGAAGTCTCAGTTGAGAATTTAACACTCAAATCTGTTAATGATGCTGATAAGAAAGAGACACAATCTCCAAAACAAATGATGTGGATAATTGATGAGTACTCAAGTGAGGGCCATGGCTGGTATGTTCCAACTACTCTAGTTGCTGCTCAAAGAAGGCCAGGCAAGAAGGATTCATCAATGTGGCTACCCAAAGCTGCGTACAAACTGGTACCATCTAGTCCAGTTGCTAAGACTCTTAAGAAGCACATCATTTCCAAGCCCAAACCTCGGATTGTTAATCGATGGGTCCCAAAACATGTGCTCAAAGCACAAGGCTATTATGAGGGTGCAACAGCAATTTGGCTTCCAAAATGCCATGCTTTGCTAGGGGTAAAAGATTGTATCAGAAAGATTCCAAAAGCCACCCTTGGGTTTCCATATCAGTGGGTGCAAAAGAAATCAACACAAACTCTTCAAGATAGGAAAGGTGGCTGTGATAGCACCTACAAAACAACTTGTGTTGATCTTCCTAAAACATGTATTGAGACACCTGTTGTCCCTATTTCTCCATGTTACACAATTCCATCATCAACTGGTGTACCTAAGACTCATCCAACTCCAAAGGAGTCTCATTTGAGCATAGATTCTAGCATTTCAAAAGCCTAAATCCTCTTATCTTGCTCAAATTCCTCGACAATTGATAAAATTCCCACCCAAGAAGGACATACCTAAAACCAAAGATAAGGCATTAGCACTACAAATGAAGCTCTTTGGTAGATCAATGTTTGAATAGTGTGGTGCCTTACGCCTTTAAAGGATTATGTTCTTTTTGAGATAATCTCCACCACCAGCGCAAGGGTAAGTTCAACGACTCCACAATAAGATCGACAAGCCAGGGCACTTTTCTCCCACTGGGTTTTTCCCCTCGGCTATATTCGGTGTTTGGCACCAATAGCAAATTTTATTTTTTTTATTTTATTTTTTTTTCTTTTCTTTTTTTGTGTTTGTTAATAAAAATTTTGCAGAGATCCTCGCTAAAACAAGAGCATCAAACATGCCCCACTAGTCCACCTACCTTGCACACAAATTAGGAAGGGGGGAGACATGCTACGCCTACAAAGATCAAGGAGGAACAATCTGCACCAAAATCAGTAATTATTCAAGGCAAACGAACAACATCAAATGGGCACTACAACAGGTGTATGCAAATCTTAATCTTTATTTCTTTAAGTGCTCTTATCTTTCGAATATATGGTTTGCATGTACACAATATTGGCTGGTTTGAGTTTTTGATTTGTAGTTAAAATATGGTGAGTGAATTCTAGAGTCTTAGAAGACTTAGTAAAAGATATGTCTATCCAAAGAAAGTGTAGGATATATACCAAGGGAGTATGCCAAGTACTTATGTCTTCAAGGTATATTAGTTATCCCTAGTGGTAGTTACCTCTTAGATATGAGCTAGGTGCTAGGAGAAATAAAAATTTACAAAAATATACCCTACAAAAATATATATACAAGGTGAATTGCGACATGAAGTGTCTACCGCCATGCGAAGTGCTTGGTAGGACCTGGGGATGTCTCAGCACCTTGGGGCCGATGCCTTGGTTTCCATGGGGTGAACACTGATGTCTAGAAGCTTCAGAAGAAGACCTTTGAGGAATCTATCGCCTTGATAGATGTTGGTAGGACTCGGGGGTACACTATGGGCCCTCAAGACCGATGCCCTCATCTTCAAGGGGTACTCCTTAGGTCATAAAAGAAAGAAAAAGGGTCTGTCGCCCTTGAGATACTTAGCGGTCTTTAGATTCTCTTGGCGGAGGTCTCTTGGCCATTGCTCGGGTCTCATGGGGATAGAACCTTAATCTTTATCACCTTCTACACACATATCAAAAAAAAAAAAAAAAAAACAACAAGAGAGAGCTCCAATCACCTTTGCTCATACTTAGGAGTAGGGTTGCCACTTAGGAGTAACTTACATACTGATAGGACATTGAGACTGCGGTCGTAACCGGAGGTGTACAAAGACACTTGCCTTTGCATAGCATTATCTACTACCTAAGTCTCACTTTGACTAGTTTTTACTCACCTCTTTTAGTACTCATTAAAACTTTAATCAGCCTTGCACTTGTATGCTCACGCGTGTAATTATTATTGCTGATTTTTCTTTTCTTTTCTTTTTATCAATAAAGGACTTTACTTGTATCAATTGTTTTTTTTGTTGCAGCTCTTGCTACTACCGCGCTCGAGGACGTGCGCAAAATAGGAAGGGGGGAGTGTTGCTTGCAAATGAAGATCAATACCAGGATGCAACAAAAACGATACTTAGGGCTCTTGAAAAGAGTTCCACTTTGTAGATGAATGTGGGAGAGGGTTTGATAATAATCCCACATGGGAACTTATGGGAGTCCTAGAATTTTTGTATAAAAGGTGGCTCATTTGAGAGCTTTAGACACTTTTGGGCTTAGTTCATGTAAGAGCTCCTTTGAGAGACCTACTCTCCCTCTTCTCCATAGAGGTGAAGACTCTTCTCTCACCCCATCTACATCATTGTATGAGGTAAATCTCTTCATTGAATCATTAGCAATGTCATGAGTCTTTCTCATCCTCTTCTCTAATCATTTTACTCTTATGCATGCTTTTAGTATTTCATTTTTGAGTACATGGATTGATTTGAAGCTTTCATGGAAGCTTGATGCTTGAATGTATGCATGCTTGTAGGAAGATAGGAGTGGAGTGAGGTCTTTCTCTTTGCTTGAGTGCATAGTGATTGTATTCCTCTTGCTTGTATTTGTGAATGAATGGGTGTGTAGGAATGAGGACAAGTTGAGCTTGTGTGTATGCTTAGTCTAGTGTCAAGTGATGGTAGCCATGAGCATTCTCTCCATTTGTGGATAAGCTCTTGTGCACCGGTACGGGTCGAATCCCTAGCTCCGAAAGGGATGCAAATCCCATTGGATTGAGCTTAGTGTGGATCGTACTCCTCTTGCTACAAGAGAGAGAGTTTTCCGTCTCTCCATATTGTTACACATATTTAATGACAAACTTGAAGACAAATGGTCAAAGATCTGGACGAACGATCATGAAGCATGTTTTGTCATAATCGCCATTGGAAACACTCACATATTTCCTCCTAATATTCAATTTTGTCAAGTATAGCCCATGAACCCTTTTTTTCTCACTTACATTTCCTTCAATCTCACTTACCCCCCACCCCCTAAAAAGATATTTATCGCGATGCATACACATGTCTTTCAAAGATTATAGAATCACACTTTATTTTGTAGCACATCAACCACACATTTGAGATGACAACTCTTTTACTCCAATTTTCTTTTCACATATCATTATAGCATCAAACTAATTCATAATACTTATACATTCTTTTCTTGAATACATTTTTGAATTATTAACCTTTTTTTTAAGAACTTTCAACAACAATAATAAGCAAAGATAATATTTACCATTAGATATTTAATCAAGTATAAAGGCCACCCCATCAAAGATTCTTAATGGCTACCTGATCATGCCCTCGCCACCTATCCATCCTTGATTCCATCTTATGTTCATACTAGCCCATGATGATTAGTTACACTACTACAAGATGACTCATTTTTGACACTTGGTATTTGACGGTTTACACGCCATGAATCGTCCTCTTCTATTTCAAGCATTAGAGGTGGTTGTGTTGAAAGTTGTTCTTCGTTCTCTTCTTCGAATTCTGGATTAGTTATTGTGTTTGCTTCTGGTTCAAGTGCTAGTAATTGTTGAATTACTATACCTTCATTTGATCCTTCTTCTAGTTGTTCAACTCGATCAATATCTATTTCTTGTACTTCTTGAGTGGGTTCCTCAACCTCTACTTCATTTGAAATTTCCATATCTTCAAATATTGTTTACTTTGTGGATCGATTTGCATTACAAACAACCATGTATGATCTCTCGGGTCCACCTTGAAGACAACCTACTGACAATGCTCTGGTAGCACAAATGTGTCCCTTTGGTTTGTCCATATCCTTGTGGAGCCTACTTGAATAAATCCGCTCTTATCTCTGTGCATGGTTGCTTGTGGTCCTTAAGTCACTACCTTGAACCACTTCACATCAAAAATGAACATAGAAAACTTTCTGAACCCAGTTCCTTGATAACGTGTTGTATCGTTCCACAGTAATCAAGCATGCCAACTTCACAACTTAGATCACTTGCACTAGAACGACTTTCTTGCATGAAATTTGTGTTGACACTGCAATCAAATGTTGTTCTCTTCTTATCTATTTGCTCCACTCAAAAGAGACGACCGCATGACCAAAGTGCACCAATTTGTGATATTGCAAGCAAAAGAAGATCATGAAATTGTATCAAGAACAAAAACTTATATACAAGACTATGTCTTACGGTTTCTTGTGTACATATAAAAACTCACTTACATGGTAATCACAACCATATGCAAGCTCCTCCTCCTCCTCGTCGCTTATAACGTCACCACTGTATTTTTCTTGTTGCATGATTTGTTGAAGACATCTACTAGAACGAAATTCTGGAAGTTGAGAAAATGAATCTGGTTATGGCAATGCTCTAGTTGTTCGACTCTTTCTAAAATTCAAACGATCTCGGTCTCTTTCCTTCTTTGCGACCCTATATCTCTCGATCCATTTCTGCATAGCACTTAAGTTGAGGATGCAAAATTTATTAATCTTCTTTCGCAATGCCATATCCATTGTTCTCTAAAGCCCTTGTCCCCTTGAGGATCTTCCCCAACAAGCTGATCATCCTCTTCTTGTGTCCACAATGGTGGCATATCAGGGTTTGACGTACTAAGAAATTATGTTATGTATACAAGAGATTCAAGCCATCCCACTGAACAAAACCTTTCAATGTCTTCATAAATATCTTGAGGAAAAACATCCATCGACTATGAACAACACCTCCTATAGCAACCTTGTTAACCACATGAACAAGTAGGTACAATTGAATGGTCAAGAAACTTGTTGGAAAGAATTTCTTCGCCATTGTAAATGCTTCAATGGAGTTTAGACGAGTTGCTTCCAACGTATTTCTTATAATCTCCTTCTTTGATATCCATCATACCACTGTTGTAATCTTGTATATTGTCGCTCTTATGTCTTCACCAAGGCAATCCTTAATGGCTATTGGCAGCATAAACTATAAGATTTGTGCCAGTCATGAGACTTCAAGCCACTAAGCTCTTCATCCTTTGTGAATGATCCCTTGAAGTAATGCATACAACTAGTGGGAGTACGAAACTCACTTATGCACTTCTTTACATGCCGCTACTCTTCTTTGGTTAAGACCCAAGATACTCTAGGGAGAATCACTTTCCCATCAGGTCTGCTCCGTGCCCATAAGTGTTGCACATGCGATCCACCTCTTGTAGATCATCCCTTTGTGCCTTACTCTCTTTAGCACCTGTGATGGTTTTCCAAAGCATATCGGCTATGTTCTTGAAAATGTGCATAGGGTCAAGATGATGATTGACTAAAAGATCAATCCAGTATGGGAGTAGATGCAAGATGGATAGCCTTTTCATTCTGGGGGTGAACAACTTGGATCCACTTCCCATTCCCTCCTCCAATCACTTGGCTTTAGCACACGAGGAGGCCTCCCTAGAAATCTCTCTCTCGCAACTCATGGTTGTCGGGGAGATACTTTTTGTGGCCTTCGTAGACAACCTTCTTCAAAGCTATTGAGTACCAAGTCTCTAATCTAGGCCCACATAACCAGATATTGAAAGCCTTGCTAAACATGCTAATCATTATGATGAGATATGCAAATAATACAAAATGATTAAAATTGTAAAATTAAATGAGATCAAGAAATTTTAGAATAATTAACTTACCAAAGCACTCTCCATAGAGCTCAGCCAATCATGCATGGTCCACATAAGTATTCCTCACACTGTTGCATCCCTATATCCAAAACCCTTAGATGCATCATGAACTTGGATACCATCCATAACGTCTGTAGCTCATCAACTAATGGAGTCAAGTAGACGTCCATGTTCTTAACCTTGTACTTCCCTAGAACTATGAAGGAAAGTAAAATGTGCCTAGTAACAGCTTTGTATAAGGGGGTAGTTAACTTTATTGTTAGAGACAAGAACTAAAGAAAGATAGGTCATAATAAGAGGAACAAAGTCTGTGTTCAGACCATTTGGAGATTCCTCATGGTTTGGCCGATATTTTGTAAAACAAATTCGACACCACTTTCGAGTGTTTTTTTTACATATCATCTCTATTTTGGTTAAAGAATGTGTTTTTAGAAAAAAAAACTATCTTTATCTTTTTCGTACATGTTAATCAAACAAAATTTTTGTGGGCTATATTTTTAAAGCCTTGATGTGGTTCTATGCAGGAAGAGAGAGAGAGAGAGGGAGATTTTGCTCAGAGACTTTTTGCGATTTGGGCCGACTCGTACTATTTACCCGCCGGATAGAGAACAAGATTGAAGCCCTCTAGAAACCATGTGGTAGAACCCAGAGAGTACGAGATCGAGAAGGAGGCATACCCGAGATAGCTGTGACATTAAGTGTGGAGGTTGGGTGGATGAGCATCAGAGAAAGCCCTAATTGGTGATTAACTCTCTAGATTTGCATAATTGTACTAGCGATTATTATTATTTTTGGATTGATTAGACTTCGAAACAATCATAGATATTGGATAAATCTCTTCTTTCTTATAAAGTGTGAAGTAATTTGTTAGATCTGGTCAGGTGCTATTATTTTTGAATATTTGATAAATATGATGAATTTTTATGATTAACTAAATGGAACAAAATATGGGATATATTACATCTTAGCCCATTAAATACCAAAGGTAGAAGAAGAATCTAGAGTGGATAATATTACGGTGATATGTAGCTTTTCCAACATTGACTATGCTGCTCATTCATTTGCTCCTTAGGCTCCAAACGTTGAGAAGAAGGAGATAACTGAAATGAATGATGTGCTTTTCTATATATATGCAATGATGCTATGGTGAGCCAAGCTTATGCTGTCTACATGCATGTCTAGATCTTCACAACTTCATATATGCCCCATAGCTGTTGGTTGATTGGTTCCCCATGCCCTAACCTAATGTGATGCATGTCCTAAATGTTGTTGATTCCTTGTGTATTGTAGTAGGTGCTGTAACAATAGCACCATACAATGTTGCACATGCTATAACTACTGTGATTTAAGCTTGTTAACATTAATTTAACTGCTTGGTAAATGTTGGATTAATGCTTGAATGCCTAGAATGCCATGTCACCTATAATACACCAACTAGGTGTGCACGTGACATTGACTAGGTCTGGTCGGCTAGCAAAAAAACAGGCGCTCTTGGCTAGCAATCTACTACAACCAACCAGGGAAAAGACTATAGAACCCCCACATGGAGCAAAACTAGGAAAAATGGACAATGAGGAAAAAATGAAGAAACTCCTACACGGGCAGGCACACCCACAATAATGGCCACCACTCCCTACTACAACTGAGTAATATGTACAGACAAGAGATAACTGCTAACATCCCCTCTTAGCTCATGGATGTGGAACCAATCCTAGTGAGCTGGAGTGAGAATCCGCTGAGGTAGAAGCTTCATGAAGAGGTCCGCCATATTGTCCTTCATTAAACAAAAGACTAGCAAGATGTCACCAACGAAAATCTTCTCTCTAAAGGTATAGTTTCGGTAAGAAGATTTTGACTGAGGCAGAGCAATATTAGAGCCTTGTAGTTGTTGATGCCTTCATGTATCTTGCATATGAATTGATTATGACCTGGAATAAGGTAGTGTAACTTAGACAAAGTTGTGATTTGGAATGCAATACCACCATCAAGGTTGTTGAGTGGCAAAGACAGCCAAGTGAGGTTACTGATCCTAGCTGTGGTATCGAGCAAAGGCCCACTGAGTGCATTTGCCCCTAGATCTAGTGCTTGCAATAAGGTCAATGAGCCCAAGGTGCTTGGTATAGTGGTAGTCAAGTTGTTTTGTTATATAAGTACAAGGATCCGAGGCTTTCGCAAGCTCCAATCTCAATGGGAATGCTTCCAATTATGCGGTTTCCAAAAGCAAAAAAATAAGCCAAGATCTTGAATACTATGATATCCTGCAATAAGGTGCCATTAAGCTAATTCACTTGAAGCTATAGTGTCACAAGGTTGGTGGAGTTGTACAAGGAGGTGGGAATGGGGCCATTTAAAGCGTTCAAGAAGAGCCTTAGATCGGTGAGAAGTTTCACGTTCCCAATTTCTAAGGAGATATAGCCTTCTAGCTTGTTTTGATCAAGGTAGAGGGCAGGGAGACTGCACCAATTTCTAAGTGGGGGGAATGGTGGTTGTTAGATTGTTGTCATTCATAAGTAGATCTATAAGGTTAGTGAACTTTCCCAACTCTGGGGGTATGGGATTGCTAAGATCATTACGAGAGAGGAGAATGTGAGGGACAAAGGACGACAGGACCAAATGTATGAGAGATCATAGCAAAACAACACAGCATGAAATGGGTGAGTGAGTGTATATATGATGGTGAGTGAAAATATGTACTAGAGGTCCTCTAATGTGAGGAGACTCTGAGTAGAAGACCATTGCAGAAGCAGAGATGATGTCAGAGTTGAAGCACGGTCAATGAACGAAGGCTCGCATTGATGTGAGGCAAAGGCACTCCGTGAGATGGTCGGCGTCGAAGGCTCGCATCGGTGGATGTAGAGGAATTTCAAGGTGGTAGTGGGCAGAGGAAGATGAAGTGAGGATGATATAGATGTTGATGCAAACTCTAGTGATAAGGGTGCTAAACTCTAGTGATAAGGTGTTCTGGTACCTAAAAAGAGCAGAGAGGGCTGCCATCCCGAGTGGTGCAAGCTTTGGTGACAAGGGTGCTACAATACCTGAGGGGTGGTATGTGAGATGGTGAGCAGAGATGGTTGCTATCCCGAGAGGTAAACTGTTTAAGAAAAATGATGATATGTTGTAGAAGAGAGTGGGATGTTGTCCCAAGATGTGTACTGATGCTAAAACGTTGATGTGTTGTACAACAGCATAGAGTGGGTTGTTGTTCCAAAAGAGTGAACTGAAGATAAAATGCTAATGTGCTGAAGTGTAGCTATATAGGATATCCTCATCATTCATCACATTGTACCACTCCATTGACCATATCAGGTACCATGTGATTATCTGTTGCTATGTTGTCGGTGCCTACATATCATCTGCTTCATCATCATTGGCTACTATCAGCTCTAGCACACCAGTGTTTCACATCATCTCATGGGATAGTAGCCCTCTCTGATACATAGAGCATACTATCATTTCATATCAGTTCATGGGACAAGATCCCTTTGCCTACATATCATCTGCTTCATCATCATCGGCTACTATCAGCTCTAGCACACCAGTGTTTCACATCATCTCATGCGATAGTAGCCCTCTCTGCTACATAGAGCATACCATCATTTCATATCAGTTCATGGGACAACATCTCATGGGATAGTAGCTCTCTCTGTTACATAGAGCATGGGACAACATCTCATGGGATAGTAGCCCTCTCATGGGATAGTAGCCCTCTCTGCTACATAGAGCATACCATCATTTCATATCAGTTCATGGGACAACATCTCATGGGATAGTAGCCCTCTCATGGGATAGTAGCCCTCTCTGCTACATAGAGCATACCATCATTTCATATCAGTTCATGGGACAACATCCCTCTCTACTACATAGAGCATACTATTGTTTTACATTAGCTCATGGGACAACAGCCCTCTCTGCTACACTTCAGCACATTAGCATTTTATCTTCAGTTCACTCTTTTGGAACAACAACCCACTCTATGCTATCGTACAACACATCAGCGTTTTAGCATCAGTACACATCTTGGGACAACATCCCACTCTCTTCTACAACATATCATCATTTTTCTTAAACAGTTTACCTCTCGGGATAGCAGCCATCTCTGCTTACCATCTCACATCATCGGGACAGTAGCCATCTCTGCTCCTTACCACCCCTTAGGTATTATAGCACCCTTGTCACCAAAGCTTGCACCACTCGAGATGGCAGCCCTCTCTACTCTTTTTAGGTACCACAACACCCTTATCACTAGAGTTTAGCACCCTTATCACTAGAGGTTGCATCAACATCTGTATCTCATCACTTCATCTTCCTCTGCCCACTACCACCTTGAAATTCCTCTGCATCCACTGACGCGAGCCTTTGACACTGACCACCTCACGGAGTGCCTTTGCCTCACATCAATGCGAGCCTTCATTCATTGACTGTGCTTGAACTCTGACATCATCTCTGCTTCCGCATTGGTCTTCTACTCAGAGTCTCCTCACATTAGAGGACCTCTTGTACATATTTTCACTCACCATCATATATACACTCACTCACCCATTTCATACCAGTGTGTTGTTTTGCTATGATCTCTCATACATTTGGTCCTTCATACTTTTTCTGTCACATTCTCCTCTCTCGTAATGATCTTAGCAATCCCATACCCCCAGAGTTGGGAAAGCTCACTAACCTTATAGATCTACTTATGAATGACAACAATCTAACAACCACCATTCCCCCCACTTAGAAATTGTTGCAGTCTCTCTGCCCTCTACCTTGATCAAAACAAGCTAGAAGGCTATATCTGCTTAGAAATTGGGAATGTGAAACTTCTCACCGATCTAAGGCTCTTCTTGAACTCTCTAAATGGCCCCATTCCCACCTCCCTGTACAACTCCACCAACCTTGTGACACTACAGCTTCAAGTGAATCAGCTTAATGGCACCTTATTGCTGGATATCATAGTATTCAAGAGCTTGGCTTATTTTTTTTTCTTTTGGAAACCGCATAATTGGAAGCAGTCCCATTGAGATTGGAGCTTGCGAAAGCCTCCGATCCTTGTACTTATAACAAAACAACTTGACTAGCACTATACCAAGCACCTTGGGCTCATTGACCTTATTGTTGCAAGCACTAGATCTAGGGGCAAATGCACTCAATGGGCCTTTGCTCGATACCATAGCTAGGATCAGTAACCTCACTTGGCTGTCTTTGCCACTCAACAACCTTGATGGTGGTATTGCATTCCAAATCACAACTTTGTTAAGTTACAATACCTTATTCTAGGTCATAATCAATTCATAGGCAGGATACATGAAGGCATCAACAACTACAAGGCTCTAATATTGCTCCGCCTCAGCCAAAATCTTCTTACCGAAAAGTCTATACCTTTAGAGAGAACATTTTGGTTGGTGACATCTTGCTAGTCTTTTGTTCAATGAAGGACAATACGACAGACCTCTTCATGAAGCTTCTACCTCAGCGGATTCTCTGTCAGCACTCTAGCTCACTAGGATTCGTTCCACATCCACGAGCTAAGAGGGGATGTTAGTAGTTATCTCTTGTCTGTACATATTACTCAGTTGTAGTAGGGAGTGACGGCCATTATTGTGGGTGTGCCTGTGTAGGAGTTTCTTCATTTTTTCCTCATTGTCCATTTTTCCCAGTTTTGCTCCATGAGGGGGTTCTGTAGTCTTTTCCATGGTTGGTTGTAGTAGCTTGCTAGCCAAGAGGGCCTATTTTTTTGCTAGCCGACCAGACCTGGTCAATGTCACGTGCACACCTAGTTGGTGTATAGGTGACATGGCATTCTAGGCATTCAAGCATTAATCCAACATTTACCAAGTAGTTAAATTAATGTTAACAAGCTTAGATCAGAGTAGTTATAGCATGTGCAACATTGTATGGTGCTATTGTTGCAGCACCTACAACAATACACAAGGCATCAACAACATTTAGGACATGCATCACATTAGGTTAGGGCATGGGGAACCAATCAGCCAACAGCTATGGGGCATATATGAAGTTGTGAAGATCTAGACATGCATGTAGACACCATAAGCTTGGCTCACCAACATCATTCCATATATGTAGAAAAGCGCATCATTCATTTCAGTTATCTCCTTCTCAACGTTTCGAGCCTAAGGAGCAAGGGAATGAGCAGCGTAGTCAGCATACGGTCAACATTCAACATTCAATTCATCTCTTGCATCCTATATAAAGGAAAACCAACATCCAAAGGGTGTACCTCATCATTGGTGAAAGGAACAGTCAGCTATCATCATCATTCAGCATATCTCTCTCTTCTCAAGAAGGATACTCATTTAGGACATGCATAGACCTATTCATAGATTTCATTGTAACCATCGCATTGAATATAGCTACATTTTATTTGCATTGAAACCATTCTCATTCTCTTAAGTGTTTCTAAGTGAAGTTTAGTTAAGCCTAAGGTTGTTTTACTACGATCAATCCCTCACATGTCACATTGGTGTCAGAGCGTTACAGAGGGTAACCAACCTTAGTTCTTCCCTTAAGTCATTCAGTAAAGTATCATGACAGTTGCCTCCCCTTAGTTAAATCCATTTCTTAAGATCTTGCAGGCCATCCTTAGGGTTTTCCCCTTAAGCATGCATGAGTAACCCGTTCATTTACATTCTTCCATAGCATATAGGGTAGCACATGGCTTGCATCAGCATAGTAGTCATCCTAGCAGTCTAGTAAAGATAGTCAGTCTAAAGTCTCTTGTTTCTGCAAGGCATACATGATTTACCCATGAGTTTTCTAGGGAAGAATGACATCCATCATCAAAGGAGTAAATGGATTTTTGGGCTTCAAATGGCATCAATAGTGGGTTCTCTTCCATATAAGAAGACGAAAGTGGCTCCAACATCGCCTCAGGAGGTTCAGAGGTCCATGTGAAAGGATTCCACAGACAGGTGAGTGTGGTGATTCATGTTTTTCCAAGCAAATTTATCAGCATTTTCCATGTAGTTCCCGTAGTGGAGAAGCATTTGGCTCAAAGGATTCAACTCCTACAGTGGAACTCAATCCCGACAGAAGAGGACAAAATGGGGCAGTGGTTTCAGTGGGGGAGGATCAATAGAGGAGTCAAAGGGTTGTTAGGTGTACCACCTGGCAGTTTAGCCTTTCCAAAAAAAGGAAAAATATCCACTATTGTGATGAATGTTCATTCTCAAGTCATTCTTTAGGTTGAACTCCTAAAAGGTAAGAGGTGTGGTTTGTTGGATTTAAGGATGTCACCATTGTGATGAACATTCATCCTCAACTCCTCCTTTAAGTTAACCTCCTTAAAAGCATGAGGTGTGGATTATTAGATTTAGGGATGTCACCAAACTCTCATGATTGGAAGCCAACACCCTAACATATGTTTTAGCCATGTCTTTGTTTCTACCAAATCTTTATTGGTGATAGGCATACCACTTTTGTTACAATCTATCCCCAATATCTGTGACTCTTATCAATGACCGTTGTTGTTAAGAATTATTGAACACTCTCCTTCTCTAAGTTTTTATGCTTGAAGTTAGTTCTCATATCGAAATTTTTGTTGGGTTAGCTATCTTGTATTGGTTCTACAAAGCATCACAAATTTCTAAAGCAAAGAAAAGGTATTTTGCCATGGTTAGCAAGGTGTTCTCATTAATGCCACTAATGATTGAGAGCGTATATAACACATATGCATGTCTACACCTTCAAGCCTCTAGAATAGTATGGTTTTACATGGCATCATTTGTTTGCATATCTTTTGCTACCAACTTTGGGTTTATCTCTGAAACTACTATCTGTAAAATAGGTCAAAATTTCACATGTGAACATCCCTTACTAGTTTCATTCATCCTTGCCTTTAATCATGAGTGTTAGGGACCCTCCTACCCCTTTTTAAAATCAAGGGTTGGACTCATCTTCAACATGTAGAGAGTGTAATTTATGCCCTCTACCTTAGTTTTCTCATCGATTTGTGGTGGGTTTGGTTTATTGGAAACCATTTCTCAAAAAAATTGTTTGTTAATAAAACGTGCAAAGAAGTTGTGTTTAGAACCTAATGTTGTTATACCATATGTAAGTAAATCTATAATAATGGCGTAAACACAAAACCCTCACAAAATGAAAGATCAGTTTTTTAACATAGGTTAAGCACCATAGAAGACAAAGAAAACAAGTGAAGAAGTGTATGTAAAAGCTACCATGATGGTTGTGATTAGAGAGATAAAATGATGGTTGTGTTTAGAGGGGGAGAGAGAGAGAGAGAGACGGGGAGCACGGGTGGGTTATTTCTCGGCAGTGAAATCAATAATCAACGAAATGACCTTACTTGAATATTTATTTATTCGTCGCCTATACACTACTTTACAAAAAAGAAAACCCTGGATTACTGCATTGTATGCCATCCTAGAGACAGAACTCAACACTTCTCTGTTGTGGGCAGGCCTACACATCAAAACTTGTGCAAGGTGAACTCTAAAAGGGTTTATCCCCCCCAAAAAAAAGAATGGTTCTCCCTTCCCATATTGCACCACAAGAAGCTCCTAATAACTGTGCTCAGTGTCCAGCCCCTAATTCCTTCGTTAACTAACAGCTTAGAGCTAAGCATTCCTGTTGCAGGCTGTTGCCGGCGTTTTTAGTTGGACTTGTACTCTGGGTATGATGCTGTTGCACATGATCTTGTAGCCAAGGGTGAGCCAGCTGCTGCAGGTCCCTGAGTCTCATCCGTCTGTAGGGGTTCCGCTGCAGCATTCCCTTGATAAGCTCCTTGGCTGGGGCTGAGATGGACGGCCAGGGCTCCCTCTTCAGATCCAGCCTCCCTCGCTTCACGGCCTCGAAGATGTCCGCGGTGGTATCCCCGTCGAAGGGCGGATAGCCGCACAGCAACATGTGGAGTAGCACGCCCAAGCTCCACACGTCCACCTTCTGGTCGTGGGTGCCGGTGAGCGAGATCTCGGGAGCGAGGTAGCATGGCGTGCCCTCCACGTCGTCGAAGACTCGACGGTGGGAGAAGTCAGCAGAGGCGCCGAAGTCCGCGAGCTTGAGGTGGGAGTAACTTCTTCCTCGATCAGCGAAGAGCACGTTCTCTAGCTTGAGGTCCCTGTGCATGACACCTTGGTCGTGGCAGAAGGACACCCCTCTCACGATGGCCGCAAAAGCCTCAGCTGCCTGGGACTCCGGCAGGCGCCCATTGCTGGTGTTGTCCCTGAGATGCTCGAGCAGGTCTCCTCCCTCGCACAGCTCCATCACCACGTGAACGCACTCCTCGTCCTCGAAGCTCTCTTCCAGCCGAACCACGTTGGGATGACCCTTGAGCCTTTCCAGCGTCGCAACTTTCGTGCGCACATGGCGAAGGGCGCTCCCTGATTTGCGCACGGACTTGCAGGCGTACTGCTGGCCCGTGCGCTTGTGCGTGCACAGCCTCACAATGCCATCCACGCCCTCGCCCAACTGGCGGCCCAGCGCATAGGAGGAGCAGCTGCTGCTGCTGCTGTTACTTTCCATGTACGTACCTAAACTGTGCAAGATGATGAGAGAGAGCGTATGAGAAAGAAGTACACGATTATAGAAGGCAAAGAAAGGTGAAGAATCGCAAAGGATAAGATGGCAGAGACACAGTCGAGGTACTTTATATGTAGACAGACAGCAGTCGGACTTTTGTCGACGAGTCAAGCGGCCCGCATGGGCGACTCGCCGGACCGACAACATCATCCCTCCCTGATCGTCAACGTTCAAAAATTACACACTTTCTCCAAGGCCTTGTAAATTGTAACCAAACTAACAAACCTTCGACTCCAAACAAAAACTCTCGAGAGAAGTGCTTGTAGATTGTAAACAAACTAATAAAGCTTCGACCCCAAACAAAAGTTCAAACACAAACTCTCGAGAAGTAGTAAGCAGAGGGACCCCTCTCCGTGAGGGACTTTGTATTTCTCAAAACCACCCAAAAATCCAAGTGGCTTTCCCCTAAATCTAACCCTCTTCCTCATCCATCACTACCCCGATGATGCAATTCTCTCATCTTCGAAGCCCCAAAACCACCTTTGTTTTACTCCTCTGCTTTGCTTCACCTCTCTTCTTGCGTCGGGCGCACAAAACTCATCCTTGACTACTTTTTCGTAGCTGCGCAATTTGGCCACCTAACGGTCTTTATTGAAGCTTTAGTATATAAACCTTTCAAGGCTTTAAAACCTTAAAGCTTTTAAGCTTTTCTAAAGGCTTTCAATGCCCTCGACCCCCGACTCAGTTTTTGTAAATTTTCCCTTTCTCAGAAATTTTTGAGAAATTCCAAATTGCTTTTAGCTTTCCAAAAATACTTCTTTTTGCCTAAAATTCCCTTTTTAGCCTAAAAATTACACAAAAATAACCATTAAAATTTCCCCATAGCTTTTACGACAAAGCGACCATGTTATCGACCACTTATGCATGCTCCCGGGATTAAATCAAGGTAACATTATTTATTATTTCTTTTCGAGACTAACATATTTGCAAATTTCTTTTCGTCATAATATTTAGTACACAATCACAAAATGACTCTTCCATCCCCTCACAATCCACATCAACCATCCGAACATCTACAACTCATGGTAGAATGTATGCGACTCACTTATATATCCACACGCAACGCACACTTGCTTGAGGCATTGCTAAACATCTTTAATGAACAAACCTGAAGACGAATGGTCAAAGATCTCAACGAACGATCATGATGCATGTTTTGTCGTGATCCCCATTAGCAACGCTCAATATTTCCTCCCAATATTTAGTTTTGTCAACTCATGGAGCAACACGAAATCATATTCGGATAGAGAATCAAAGACGACATCGCCATAGCCCAAAGATCTCAACGAATGATCATGATGCATGTTTTGTCGTGATCCCCATTAGCAACACTCAATATTTCCTCCCAATATTTAGTTTTGTCAACTCATGGAGCAACACGAAATCATATTCGAATAGAGAATCAAAGACGACATCGCCATAGCGCATGAACACTTTTTATCTCACTTACATTTCCTTCAATCATCACACTTTACCCCTGAAAAGATATTTATCACGATGCATACACATGTCTTTCGAGGATTATAGAATCACACTTTTATTTTGTAGCACATCAGCCACACTTGGAGATGACAACTCTTTTACTCCAATTTTCTATTCACATATCATTATAGCATCAAACTAATTCATAATACTTAGACATCCCTTTCTTGAATATATTTTTGAATTATTAACCTTTTTCGTCAAAACGTTAGACAATAATAACAAGCAAAGGTAATATTTATCGTAGATATTTAATCAAGTATGAAGGCCACCCCATCCAAGATTCTTGATGGCTACCAGGTCATACCCTCGCCACCTATCCATTGTGATTGCATCTTATGTTCATACTAGCTCATGATAATTATTTATGATTTTATGAGCAATTGAGAACAATTACTTGTTACCCCCGGGGCATGTTGTAGGGAGTTAATTCATGGAATATATATTCTCACATTTATCATTATTTATAAATTGGAGTTAATATATGAAATATGTATTCTCACGTTTTCCATTTTTATAAATTCTCTTGGGTTGCCTTTCTAAATCTACGATGATCGTAGTTTACTTGATGCATACGTAGGTGAATTTGTACATGTGTACATTGTCGTGATATTATAAGTGTAACCACTATGTGGATGGCATTATTTTGCTTTGGGATATTTTATTTTGGATGCGCCTTTTTATATCATCTACCAGGATTAATGTGCTTGATCAAGCTATGTGCACTGGTACAATGTCTACCAGGATTAATGTATTTAATTAGCTGTGTGCACTGGTATGATATAATCAAAATTAATGTGCTTAATAGGCTGTGTGCAGTGATGATGACTAATATTATTTTGGATGAAGGTAATGATTGAGTGACTGATTATGTGTTAATGGTGGAACATGTGTTGGACCACTATGAGATATTTTGGAAGACATGTGAACACCTTTTATGGTTTCATATTTTGTTATCAATATTTTTGTAAGGCTAAGGCTTCATACCTTTGTACATACCAAATAGTATTTTATGCCCAAGACTTTATATCATTGCTTGCTATATTTTTGTAGAGCTGGCATGCTCATAAACTCATAAGCACTTGTGCTTCCAATAGGCCTAAAATTACACAAAAATAACCAACAAAAGTTCTAAAAATTCCCCATAGCTCTTGCGACAAATTGGCCATGTTATAGACCACTTACACATGCTGGGTTAAATTCAAGTAACTATTTTTCATTATTTCTTTTTAAGCCTTACATATTTGTAACTTTATTTTTGCCAAAATATTTAGTACATAATCGCAATGACTCTTCCGTCGCCTCACAATCTATGACAACCATCCGAACTTCTACAACTCATGGCAGAATGTATGTGACTTGCTTATATATCCGCATGCAATGCACACTTAATCAAGGTATTGTTACACATATTTAATGACAGACCTGAAGACAAATGGTCAAAGATCTGGACGAACGATCATGAAGCATGTTTTGTCATAATCGCCATTGGAAACACTCACATATTTCCTCCTAATATTCAATTTTGTCAAGTCATGGAACAACACGGAATTATTCACGGATACAGAATCAAAGACGACACCACCATAGCCCATGAATCCTTTTTTTCTCACTTACATTTCCTTCAATCTCACTTACCCCCCCACCCCCTAAAAAGATATTTATCGCGATGCATACACATGTCTTTCGAAGATTATAGAATCACACTTTATTTTGTAGCACATCAACCACACATTTGAGATGATAACTCTTTTACTCCAATTTTCTTTTCACATATCATTATAGCATCAAACTAATTCATAATACTTATACATTCTTTTCTTGAATACATTTTTGAATTATTAACCTTTTTTTTAATAACTTTCAACAACAATAATAAAGGTAATATTTACCATTGGATATTTAATCAAGTATAAAGGCCACCCCATCAAAGATTCTTAATGCACTACAAGACAATGCTGCCATACACGCGTTTCATACACGCGATAAATTACGAACGCGTGTATGGTCGCGCTTGTATTTGAATAGAATCGGGCGCGTGTATTTTAGCATTTAAGTTCGCGTGTATATTTGCATTTATAAAGGCGTGTATAAACGCGTTTATATACACGCAGTAATACACGCATAAATACACGATAATATTCACGGGGTAATACTCGCTATTATACACGGATAAATACACGCTACTATACACGGATTAATACACGCATGGCAGAGAAAAACTAAAAAAAAAACTGAATTCCTTTACAAAATTAAAAACTATTTTCCTTAAACCATCTCATAGTACATTACAGTATACATCATTACACAATCCCACTACATGCATTTAAAACAATGAAATATATTCAAAAATAAATCATGCATATGAGATGATAGAAATGTCATCAATTTAGGACATACAGTGACGGATTGGTTAGGGTTCAATCTCATCTTCAATAAGATCCATCCTTGCCAAACGATCAACATCAATATCCATTTGATCAATTGGTAAGGCTACGATTAAATTTATTCCACTATCGATATTCTGTACTCCATTGATAATGGTATCGATGTCCTGATCATCCTCATCAACATCACCATCATCCTCAATGGTAGGGTCATTCTCATGATCATGAGAAATGGCATGCTCATCCTCATTATCATGATCATCTCTTATTTCTTGATCATCGATCACAACATCTTCAATGGCATGTTCGACGTCATCTTCATTGCGGCTTGTTACATTCTCCATATGCTCCATATCAGTGAATGTATTATACATCACTTTGGAACGTGGTGCAATAGGGATGACGTACCACCATTTGATGTCATGCACCATTGGTAGATAGATAACCTACTCAAATACACACAGTACAGTAATTAATTAGCATATCAAAAGTCAAGGGGTACGCTGTCGTGCCACAGCACGTCTATGGTGTGAAACCATGCATGAGAGGCTATTAAATGCAAATCTAGATGCGTGGGATTAAGTGTCTGTGTACATACGGGATGTATGGCGTGTGTGAAGGTTTTGCCTGTGAATGCATTGGCAGAGTAATTTTGTGGATGATTTTGTTTTGAGGCCGGTCTGGAACATGGTCAGCTTGAGTTGATATCAGCTCTTCGATGGCCAGATATGTGTACGCGTCCCCACGGATAAGTGGGTTGTGTTGAAGGTATGGAAGCATGGGCACTGGAAGGCTGGGTTTGAATGTGTGGAAACCGGCAAGCAATTGATGATGTGGCCAATGTGCCTTAACATGGTATGAAAAGAAGTATAATTGGATGGCCATCTCCCAGGCATTAAATAAAATAAATAATAGTAAATATGGCCATTAATAAAAAAAAAGCTACGTGGAGGTTAATGATGCTGCCAGCGCCTCTTCTAGAAAGGTGGCGAAGCTGGTGAGTTGGAAGGCTGGTGTAGAGGCCGCCTATGAAAAAAAAAGAGAGGACAGCCGGCTCTCGGGAGGGATAGAGCGAAGGGAAACAGCGGCAGCGCAGACCCGAAGCTTGGAGAACGGGTGAGAGGGCGCAGCCACACACGAAGAAGAGGGCCGCCTTTGAAATGGAATGCGCAGCAGAGGAGCAGGCTGGGGAAGTGGCCTCTGGCTACTAGCGAGAAGGTTGGCCTGGTACGTGTGTGTGACGGGAAAACAGGCTCGCAGCAGATATACAAGGGGAAGATCGTGTGTGATAAAGAGGAACACCGGCACTGCTGGTGGACAGACTGGATACTGGAGGGGAAATCACCTTACGGAGGCGCAGCAGGTAACCAGAGAAAAGGGAGCGGCAGCTGCTGCTGCAGAAAAAGGTGTGGGCTCACTGGGGTAACGGCTGGGAGCCGAAAGGGAGTCTCTCATAGCTGCGTGGTGTGAAACGGACTGCTGACGGCGCTCTGAAGAAAAAGGCTAGGGACGTGTGGTGGAGGGAGGCTTTCTCGCATAGCTGCACACAGAGCCAAAAAGCTGCAGGCAGGCGCAGCTGAGGGTGCCGTCTTGTGAGAAGGGAATCGCCTTATTGAGGCGCTGCAGGTAACCAGTAAAGAGGCCAGAGTTGTCTACAAGGAAGAATTAACTGATTGTGTGCGGCAAAGCACCTGGTACAGGGTGTCTCTATTTTCCAAATGGGCTTGTAGAGAGGAGGCGTGGAAGAAAAAGGCCAGCCACCTTGCGTGCACAGAGGAGAGTGATTGGGGAGGCCAGACAACCTCAGCAGGCAACTGACGGGTGCTACAGCTGCTGTAGAAGAAATGAGGGATGGCTTTAAGGATGGTATCAGTTCTATCTCTGCAACACCTGGGAGTCTTTTGGCTGCAGTCCTTCTTTATGATCCCGAGGCTTTCAGCTACAGAAGAACAGGAATGCAAAGAGAATGCATAAGCCTTGAAGGCTCAGTATTGTGAATATGATGTGATGGTTCATAAAGTTGAGGTTCTATGTTATGACATGTTATGATGATGTCAGCCTTGCCTTTGATATGAACTATGGTGCCAATGCTGGCCGTGAATTTTGGATGTATATACCTATAAGATGTTTTTCTGGGGTTTGATGTGATGAGTTTTATGAATCAAGCTATGTTAATGCCAGTTTTTGGCTTGGATCATGAGGCTTTCGTTTGCTTTGACTACCCATGTATGGCTGTCTTAAATTAATGATGGTTCTAGCTTTTGCTGGTGAAGTCCTTTGAAGTTCAACCACTTACTCTCACAGCCAGAAGCCTCGCGCTTTCCCAGCGACACCGCCCACGTCACGACAGCTTTTGGTGAACCCGACGTGAAACCGCTGGGGTGAGAGTATGTAGAGATGGCTAGCAAAATGGAGCATTTATATGCAGAGATGAAAGAGCTTGAAGAGCGGTTCAGGAAGATTGAAGAAGAAAAGCGAATTCAGGAAGCGGTGGAAATTGCAGTGCAATTGGTATATGACAGGGTCAATATATTTGATGGTTATGATCCAGAAAGCTATCTAAGGCGTTACGAGACAGAGATGAAGAATCAAGGGGTTCCAGAAAACAAGATGATTGCATCTTTTGCATACCTTGTAAGTCCTGATTTAAAAGATGAAGTGCTGGAACTAGCAGAGTATCACTCCAAACGATGGAGTGATTTTGCAGATGCACTTATTTATGCGAGTTCCAGGTATAATGTGAGCTGTGATAGTGTTCCAGCAACAATCAGAGCCAATTTAGAAGCGGTTGTTGATGCATGTCTTATGGAGGATAATCAATTGCTATTCAAGGCTGATACAGAGATTGTGGAGGCTGTTTATGCTAAATTGGGACTGCAAAAAGCCATTAGTGAGCAACAAGGCCTTCACAGTGCAAAAAGGGATGCTTTGCTACAGCCTCATAAAGATGCAATGGGTGAACTCTGCAAGTATAATCTGTCTTCTTTGTTTGAGGGTGCAGACATACAGGGTCCTATGATCATACCAAATGATGTGTGTATGCCTATGCTTGAGGAGACACTTGATTCAGAGAGCTTCAGGACAGGTGCTCGAGACCCAATACACGAGGAAGAGGACATCGCTAATAGTTTCCTCTTGGGCTGTGAAGCATGTAAGCTGTGTAAACTTGAGGATTCTCATGACGAAAGTGCTCATTTGAAGGGTATTCCTCAGGTGTCGTATCATATGTGTGAAGAACAGCAGGAACCAATGCTTCTTGCTGAAAGCATGATTGCAGAGTTTGAAGATCTAAGACAAGAAGAAGATGCTATCATTACTGCATTCTTATCTGGTTATGATGCTTATAAGCAGGATGATGTACATGAATATGCAGACGGGCCACAAGTATGTGTGATTGATTTAGAGGGGGTGAGTGATATGGGTGATTCCAACAGTGATGTTGCTTCTGAAGCTGGTTGCCAAGGTTCTTTGGATTTGGGTTATTCTGGAATGCTAACAGGGTGTTCCAACAATAAACAGGGTGATGCTATGTCATCAGTGTCAGGGTTACCTTGCAACCACATTTGTGAGCAACAATCTCGAGCTTGGAAGCCTGTTTATGATGATGATTTGGAGAGGGAAATTGAATCTGTCTTTTTGAATCATACAGGGTTCAATGACATACAGATTCAAGGGTACTCGGGTGAGGGACCCATAAATCTAAGCCCATCTGCAGACATGTATCAAGAAATACTGGGAGATAACATGCAGGATATGCCAAGTGTGGTCACAGAGCCTCATGAGGCTGCATATGAGCAACCAAATGGATATAGCTATGGGGGTATGAATGTTCATGATAATCAACATGTGGGATTGCAAGATGATAATGGCTTCAATGTGATTGATCCTGGATTGGATGCTATCCTAGATGATGCATTGGATGATTTCATGGTATATAATAGTGTGGAAACCGGCAAGCAATTGATGATGTGGCCAATGTGCCTTAACATGGTATGAAAAGAAGTATAATTGGATGGCCATCTCCCAGGCATTAAATAAAATAAATAATAGTAAATATGGCCATTAATAAAAAAAAAGCTACGTGGAGGTTAATGATGCTGCCAGCGCCTCTTCTAGAAAGGTGGCGAAGCTGGTGAGTTGGAAGGCTGGTGTAGAGGCCGCCTATGAAAAAAAAAGAGAGGACAGCCGGCTCTCGGGAGGGATAGAGCGAAGGGAAACAGCGGCAGCGCAGACCCGAAGCTTGGAGAACGGGTGAGAGGGCGCAGCCACACACGAAGAAGAGAGCCGCCTTTGAAATGGAATGCGCAGCAGAGGAGCAGGCTGGGGAAGTGGCCTCTGGCTACTAGCGAGAAGGTTGGCCTGGTACGTGTGTGTGACGGGAAAACAGGCTCGCAGCAGCAGATATACAAGGGGAAGATCGTGTGTGATAAAGAGGAACACCGGCACTGCTGGTGGACAGACTGGATACTGGAGGGGAAATCACCTTACGGAGGCGCAGCAGGTAACCAGAGAAAAGGGAGCGGCAGCTGCTGCAGAAAAAGGTGTGGGCTCACTGGGGTAACGGCTGGGAGCCGA
This sequence comes from Cibotium barometz, assembly GCF_041138505.1. Lineage (NCBI taxonomy): Eukaryota > Viridiplantae > Streptophyta > Polypodiopsida > Cyatheales > Cibotiaceae > Cibotium > Cibotium barometz. The sequence continues at coordinate 25,358,729 of NC_141057.1, read as the reverse complement.
AAGGGAGTCTCTCATAGCTGCGTGGTGTGAAACGGACTGCTGACGGCGCTCTGAAGAAAAAGGCTAGGGACGTGTGGTGGAGGGAGGCTTTCTCGCATAGCTGCACACAGAGCCAAAAAGCTGCAGGCAGGCGCAGCAGCTGAGGGTGCCGTCTTGTGAGAAGGGAATCGCCTTATTGAGGCGCTGCAGGTAACCAGTAAAGAGGCCAGAGTTGTCTACAAGGAAGAATTAACTGATTGTGTGCGGCAAAGCACCTGGTACAGGGTGTCTCTATTTTCCAAATGGGCTTGCAGAGAGGAGGCGTGGAAGAAAAAGGCCAGCCACCTTGCGTGCACAGAGGAGAGTGATTGGGGAGGCCAGACAACCTCAGCAGGCAACTGACGGGTGCTACAGCTGCTGCAGAAGAAATGAGGGATGGCTTTAAGGATGGTATCAGTTCTATCTCTGCAACACCTGGGAGTCTTTTGGCTGCAGACCTTCTTTATGATCCCGAGGCTTTCAGCTACAGCAGAACAGGAATGCAAAGAGAATGCATAAGCCTTGAAGGCTCAGTATTGTGAATATGATGTGATGGTTCATAAAGTTGAGGTTCTATGTTATGACATGTTATGATGATGTCAGCCTTGCCTTTGATATGAACTATGGTGCCAATGCTGGCCGTGAATTTTGGATGTATATACCTATAAGATGTTTTTCTGGGGTTTGATGTGATGAGTTTTATGAATCAAGCTATGTTAATGCCAGTTTTTGGCTTGGATCATGAGGCTTTCGTTTGCTTTGACTACCCATGTATGGCTGAGTCTTAAATTAATGATGGTTCTAGCTTTTGCTGGTGAAGTCCTTTGAAGTTCAACCACTTACTCTCACAGCCAGAAGCCTCGCGCTTTCCCAGCGACACCGCCCACGTCACGACAACGCGAGCTTAGATATATATGTACATGAAACACATTAGTAAAAAAATGCATACCTGCTCACATTGTTGTGGCAATACGAGCCTATCTTTCTTTGTTTGCCAGAACTTTGTAGAGTCAATAGTTACATATCCACTTGCATGGCGTTTTATCGTTGCATCAGGCCCTTTTTCCACCACGTTCATTTGCCATTTGACATCCAAAACATACACAAAGAAGCGACGAAAGTCAAGCCTAAATATGTCTTGGATTATGCCACAATAATCATCCATTTTTCCATTAGCTCCCTCAAAGCTACTAATGACACCGCAATCTTGTGTATTTCTCTTTTCATCAATTCTTTGTGTTTGAAAATGCTTGCCTTCACACCATATAGCATTGAACATAGTGCACTGGACCAAAATAGAAGCAATATTTGTGTAAGCAATGTGAATAAATATTAAAAGCAAATCACTTACAACTAATGCAAAACATTAGTTCTATGTACCTTTGACATGCATCCTCGTGCATACTTCCATTCTTCCGCCGTGATATGCAGCCCCTCGTCGCTCTCTGCTCTCTCCATTTCCTCATGCAACCAATCAACATGGATATCATTCGGAAGTGTTGCTAGATGCTTAGGGTACGCCTTCCGAGAGCCATGTTGCCTCCGAAAGAGAGCTCTTTCTGCTTGCCTTTTTGTCTTTGCATCCTCATATCTTGTAACCCATCTGCTCATCACATCACTATTAAGGATACAAGTGAAATTGAGATCATCAATCAATGTTCTGTCAATTACTTTACTCTGTCCTTTTCCTTGAGGCACAATAGAGGTCATCCTCAAGTCCTCTTCATTGCTCCATAGTCGTGGCAAAGAGCTGTCCACCTGACCAAGAAATTCTGAAATATATACAAGAGACTCTTGTATCAACCAACCCTCGGCCTGCATCCAATATTTTCCTTTGGAAGCATGTTTGATAATAGCCTGCATCCAATATCATCAATTATAATTAGTCTTAAATCCTAAACCTTAAACCACTAATTCAAATTTGTAAGTTAGAATGCTTACTTCAACAATGCGTCAAGACTTGCATTGCTCCATCCATAAATTGTTTGTATATTAAGTAGTTCAAGTGAAGCATGTAAAACTGAGAATGTGCACCCTTCAAACACCGGTGTCGATGAAGCCTTATAAAGATGCTCTTGTTCCATATCATCGTCGTCCATACCTTTGGGATCATCCTTAAAAAGATTCCGCACCATATCATCAAGCACCTCCTCTTCCACAACTTCGTGGGGTGCAGGGCTATTGTCGTCCCTTTCCCACTCATCTCCGACAATAGATCCCGAAGCTCCAGCATCATCTCGTCGACGCTTTACGTGCTCTCATCGCGCGTAGGGTACCATGTTAGGGTGTGGTACTGCATCCTGCTTCAATTTATCAAATTATATGTTACAACTCTATTAATTTAATTTGGATACCATGAGTCATTTGAATACCATCAATTTACATCTACTCACCTCTAAACCTGTTTGATTCCATTCTCCATACATGGAGATGTGATTCAAGGTAATTCGACGTGCTCGTACAATGCATCCTTGACATCGATTACACATACATTTGATCCGTTGTCCCAACCACACATCGCGATTACGATGACGCATTGTCTCATCTTCCCCAGAATTGCTTGAAGAGGTTGATGACATCCTGTGTACAAATCTGAAAACACAAAATCATTATATGTTTTTAATAAAAGCACAAAATCGCGTGTATTGACGCGGCTATGTCCTAAAAATTCCGTGTATTAACGCGGCTACTTCCTAAAAATCGCGTGTATTCACGCGGCTAATTTCTGCAAAACGCGTGTATAAACGCAGCTAAAATCACATACACGCGAATATACCCGCGTTTATAAACGCGCATATAAACGCGGCGGTATGTTTAAACTAAAAATAGCCCGCCTTCCCCAAATATAGATTTTGAACTAAGAAATCAACAGTGCATGCGTTTTCGCCTGTTTTCGCCTCTTCCAACAGCAAGGAGGGAGCAGAGAAAGGAGCACACACACGGGAGAAGGAGGGAGCAGAGAAGGAGCAGAGAGGACTCACTTTTCCAGAGGTGAGTCACTTTGTCCTATGCCTTGTCTCTTTTGTCAGATTTGTTTACTTTGCTCTTTGCTCTTTGGGTTTGTCTTTTTGCACACGATTGGGTTACTGCATCCTGACAGGGGCGACAATGGTTGGTCCTTTTATAAGGACATTCTGTCTTTGTCGGGGGGTCGGTCTTTTCGGGAAATTTTTTTCGCAGATCGCGTGTACGAACGCGTGTAGGAGCGCGTGTAACCTGTCTGCAGAGTTTGTTCACGCGCATATACACGCATTTCTGGACGGGTGTATACACGCGTTTTTTGACGGGTGTATACACGCGTTTCTGCAGACAGAAAACTGCGGCGTTTCAGATGTCATGATTTGCAAGCAACTGACTTGAATGATGATATTTGTGTGAGTCAAGAGACAGCCCATGATGTACATGAAGATGTTTGTTGCAGGTTCTTTATGGATATTCCAGGTTCTTCATCCGATCCATTTGCGTACAGCAATTGGTTGATGGAGATGATGAATCACTTTGGGCGCCAACCTGGTCCGGTTGAGCTTACAGAGTATATGTATGCCCATCCCCCTCCTTCCCTGCCTGGTGTCTATACCCCTGCCGCGAGTATCCAGGGCACTCCAGTGCCGTCTATTCCTCCGAGTCCGACGAGACGGCATGCAGCTTCTCCTCTTCCACGTCCACCGAGGAGACATACCTCGTCCCAGACACACTCACGTACACCCTCACAGCCACCATCACGTGCTCCCTCAGAGCCACCGTCACGTCAGGGCTCACAGCCACCGTCACGTAGACAATCCCCCAGTCGTGACTCCACCCGCAGCAGTAGGAAGAGTGGGAGTGGAGGATGCAGCGGGTGCTTTGGTGGGGGAGGTGGGGGAGGTAGTAGGGCACGCGGTGAGAGGTGGGGATAGAGGGAGAAGAGTTAGAGGAGACAGTTCGGAAGAGGAGGAGATGAGAGAGATGGAGAGAGTAGTTTGCTATGATGTGACGGATAGGGGCGGGATAGTGATGGATGCGAGGGGGAGGGAGGTAATGGAGTACATGCGTGGGGTAGTATCAAACTCATATAGAAATTGTTTTATTAAATTTAAAGATCAAAATAGCCGATTAGTTGGGGAGGTGATAGAGGCTGTACATAGTCGGTACCCCAATCCCCCACATGCTACATTCTCGGATGTATGGGGAAGGACGCGAATAAGGGAGATCTTGAGTAATAAAAGATCTCACCTTAAAAAACTCGCGTACGATGACCGGCTAAATGTAGCTGCGGGTGGCTATCCTGCCGAGAAACCTGCCACTGCGCACAAACGCGAGTGGAAGGAGGCAAATAAACGAGCAGAGGGTGGCGTGAAGAGCAGGCAGCATGTGGAGGCACGACGGATCCAGATGGAGACCATTGGATCTTCGCATTTCGGATCTGGCGGCGTCGAGTCATGGGAGGCAGAGTTCGTAAGTATCCTGCCACTTTATTTGATTGTTTACTTAATTCATTGATTCTATGATTGTTTTAATCTTACAAATTGTGTTGATTATGATACAGCGATGGGTTACGGGGAGGAAGCCCACAACCCACGATACTGCGTATGCTCGTCGGCATAGCAGACGTGACACGTGGGCCATCTTCAGAGCCGAGGAACGTATTACGGACGCGCAGTTTGAGTTGGCCATGAGACCATACGGTCGACAGGTACTTGAAAATTCGTAACGAATGGTTTTGGTTTATTGAATTGCATATATATATACTTATATACTATATATTACTTGAACAGGCACAAGCTGCTGATGATCCACCGACCGCCGCTGCAGAGGGTGGACGTGAGCACTACTCCTCCGACATTCCGACTGATGTGAGCTCATCTGAGCATGGGGGGAGCACCGAGTCATCATCTGGGTCTGAGTAGTACTCAGACTTGTAGTATCACATTCCATATTGAGGATGTGATTGTATATATTTTTTTGTAAACTCAAGCCATGGGCTACTTCGAGATATGGACTCCCTTGTATACATGTATGAAATTTTGATAGTAATATTGAATTGATTGATCGATAGTATTACATTCATGTTTGTCTTGAATCGTGTAATGACAATGTATGCATTCATGTTGTTCTTATCTTAATCTCTCTCGTGCATATGTTCTTCGTGGATGGTCTAATGGGATGGTCTAATGCACCAAAAACCCTAAACTAGAGAGTGCTATGCTGGAATGCTGGAACAGTATTCAGGCACCAAATAGCACTCTCTGGATTTTTTTTTTTGCTCTCTGTTCGCGTGTATAAACGCGTCAGAACTGCTAAAATTCGCGTGTATCTGCGCAGATACTCTGGAAATTACGCGTGTATTAATGCGTATAAACTGGCAATCACGCGTGTATAAGCGCATCTAAATTAAAGAAACGCGTGTATAGACGCAGGTATAAACGCGTCTGGGACATTGGAACTGAACAGGATGCGGCTATACACCCGTGTATAAGTGCGTCTAATATAAAAAAAAGCGTGTATAGTCGTATATATCAACGCGTCTGTGAAAAAAACGCGGCTACACACCCGTGTATAGGCGCGTCTGAGTGGTACTATACACGCGGTTTTACACGCATGTCTCTGGCCGCGATGATACACGCGCTGATACACGGGCCCGCTACTTTTTTTCACAAGTCATTTTTAGCGGCTAAGAGCGCGGGTATGAGCCCGATCCCTTGTAGTGAATGGTTACCTCATCATGCCCTCGTCGCCACCTATCCATCCTTGATTCCATCTTATGTTCATACTAGCCCACACTACTACAAAAGATGACGCATTTTCGACACTTGGTATTTGACGATTTACGCACCGTCGATATGTGCATCGATATAAACATCAAAATGAGCGTCGAAATGAATGTCCGAATAAGCGTCGAAATAGGTATCGAAATTTTAAATTTTCTTATTTTTAATTTCTTAAAAATTTGATTGTGCAAAAAAAGAAAACATTGACAAAAACCAAGTATTTGTTAGTAAATAACATTGAGATAAAATGTTATAGCTCATCATCGACTCTCTCATCCTCAGCTAGATCCATGGCTTCAAATACATCTATTTCTAAAAATACCTCTCCATGTGCATCTTCATCAATAGGTGTAGCCTCCGAATCGTCCTCTTCTATTTCAAGCATTAGAGATGGTTGTGTTGAAAGTTGTTCTTAGTTCTCTTCTTCGAATTCTGGATTAGTTATTGTGTTTGCTTCTGGTTCAAGTGCTAGTAATTGTTGAATTACTATACCTTCATTTGATCCTTCTTCTAGTTGTTCAACTCGATCAATATCTATTTCTTGTGCTTCTTGAGTGGGTTCCTCAACCTCTACTTCATCTGAAATTTCCATATCTTCAAATATTATTTACTTTGTGGATCGATTTGGATTACAAACAACCATGTATGATCTCTCGGGTCCACCTTGAAGATAACCTACTGTGACAATGCTTTGGTAGCACAAATGTGTCCCTTTGGTTTGTCCATATCTTTGTGGAGTCTACTTGAATAAATCCGCTCTTATCTCTGTGCATGGTTGCTTGTGGTCCTTAAGTCACTACCTTGAACCACTTCACATAAAAAATGAACATAGAAAACTTTTTGAACCCAGTTCCTTGATAACGTCTTGTATCGTTCCACAGTAATCAAGCATGCTAACTTCACAACTTAGATAACTTGCACTAGAACGACTTTCTTGCATGAAATTTGTGTTGACACTGCAATCAAATGTTGTTCTCTTCTTATCTATTTTCTCCACTCAAAAGAGACGACCACATGACCAAAGTGCACCAATTTGTGATATTGCAAGCAAAAGAAGATCATGAAATTGTATCAAGAACAAAAACTTATACAAGACTATGTCTTACGGTTTCTTGTGTACATATAAAAACTCACTTACATGGTAATCACAACCATATGCAAGCTCCTCCTCCTCCTCGTCGCTTATAACCTCACCACTCTATTTTCCTTGTTTCATGATTTGCTGAAGACATCTACTAGAACGAAATTCTGGAATTTGAGAAAATGAATCTAGGTATGGCAATGCTCTAGTTGTTCGACTCTTTCTAAAATTCAAACGATCTCGGTCTCTTTCTTTCTTTGCGACCCTATATCTCTCGATCCATTTCTGCATAGCACTTAAGTTGAGGATGCAAAATTTATTAATCTTCTTTCGCAATGCCATATCCATTGTTCTCTAAAGCCCTTGTCCCCTTGAGGATCTTCCCCAACAAGCTGATCATCCTCTTCTTGTGTCCACAATCGTGGCATATCAGGGTTTGACGTACTAAGAAATTATGTTATCTATACAAGAGATTCAAGCCATCCCACTGAACAAAACCTTTCAATGTCTTCATAAATCTCTTGAGGAAAAACATCCATCGACTATGAACAACACCTCCTATAGCAACCTTGTTAACCACATGAACAAGTAGGTACAATTGAATGGTCAAGAAACTTGTTGGAAAGAATTTCTTCGCCATTGTAAATGCTTCAATGGAGTTTAGACGAGCTGCTTCCAACGTATTTCTTATAATCTCCTTCTTTGATATCCATCGTACCACTGCACTAATCTTGTATATTGTCGCTCTTATGTCTTCACTAAGGCAATCGTTAATGGCTATTGGCAGCACAAACTATAAGATTTGTGCCAGTCATCATGAGACTTCAAGCCACTAAGCTCTTCATCCTTTATGAATGATCCCTTCAAGCAATGCATACAACTAGTGGGAGTACGAAACTCACTTATGCACTTCTTTACATGCCGCTGCTCTTCTTTGGTTAAGACCCAAGGTGCTCTAGGGAGAATCACTTTCCCATCAGGTCTGCTCCGCACCCATAAGTGTTGCACATGCGATCCACCTCTTGTAGATCATCCCTTTGTGCCTTGCTCTCTTTAGCACTTGTGATGGTTTTCCAAAGCATATCGGCTATGTTCTTGAAAATGTGCATAGGGTCAAGATGATGATTGACTAAAAGATCAATCTAGTATGGGAGTAGACGCAAGATGGATAGCCTTTTCATTCTGGGGGTGAACAACTTGGATCCACTTCCCATTCCCTCCTCCAATCACTTGGCTTTAGCACACGAGGAGGCCTCCCTAGAAATCTCTCTCTCGCAACTCATGGTTGTCGGGGAGATACTTTTTGTGGCCTTCGTAGACAACCTTCTTCAAAGCTATTGAGTACCAAGTCTCTAATCTAGGCCCACATAACCAGATATTGAAAGCCTTGCCAAACATGCTAATCATTATGATGAGATATGGAAATAATACAAAATGATTAAAATTGTAAAATTTAATGAGATCAAGAAATCTTAGAATAATTAACTTACCAAAGCACTCTCCATAGAGCTCAGCCAATCATGCATGGTCCACATAAGTATTCCTCACACTATTGCATCCCTATATCCAAAACCCTTAGATGCATCATGAACTTGGATACCATCCATAACGTCTGTAGCTCATCAACTAATGGAGTCAAGTAGACGTCCATGTGCTTAACCTTGTACTTCCCTGGAACTATGAAGGAAAGTAAAATGTGCCTAGTAACAGCTTTGTATAAGGGGGTAGTTAACCTTATTGTTAGAGACAAGAACTAAAGAAAGATAGATCATAATAAGAGGAACAAAGTCTGTGTTCAGACCATTTGGAGATTCCTCATGGTTTGGCCGATATTTTGTAAAACAAATTTGACACCACTTTCGAGTGTTTTTTTTTACATATCATCTCTATTTTGGTTAAAGAATGTGTTTTTAGGGAAAAAAAACTATCTTTATCTTTTTCGTACATGTTAATCAAACAAAATTTTTGTGGGCTATATTTTTAAAGCCTTGATGTGGTTCTATGCAGGAAGAGAGAGAGAGAGAGGGAGATTTTGCTCAGAGACTTTTTGCGATTCGGGCCGACTGGTACTATTTACCCGCCGGATAGAGAACAAGATTGAAGCCCTCTAGAAACCATGTGGTAGAACCCAGAGAGTACGAGATCGAGAAGGAGGCATACCCGAGATAGCTGTGACATTAAGTGTGGAGGTTGGGTGGATGAGCATCAAAGAAAGTCCTAATTGGTGATTAACTCTCTAGATTTGCATAATTGTACTAGCGATTATTATTATTTTTGGATTGATTAGACTTCGAAACAATCATAGATATTGGATAAATCTCTTCTTTCTTATAAAGTGTGAAGTAATTTGTTAGATCTGGCCAGGTGCTATTATTTTTGAATATTTGATAAATATTATGAATTTTTATGATTAACTAAATGGAACAAAATATGGGATATATTACATCTTAGCATATTAAATACCAAAGGTAGAAGAAGAATCTAGAGTGGATAATATTACGGTGATATGTAGCTTTTCCAACATTGACTGTGCTGCTCATTCCCTTGCTCCTTAGGCTCCAAACGTTGAGAAGAAGGAGATAACTGAAATGAATGATGCGCTTTTCTATATATATGCAATGATGCTGGTGAGCCAAGCTTATGCTGTCTACATGCATGTCTAGATCTTCACAGCTTCAGATATGCCCCATAGCTGTTGGCTGATTGGTTCCCCATGCCCTAACCTAATGTGATGCATGTCCTAAATGTTGTTGATGCCTTGTGTATTGTTGTAGGTGCTGCAACAATAGCACCATACAATGTTGCACATGCTATAACTACTGTGATTTAAGCTTGTTAACATTAATTTAACTGCTTGGTAAATGTTGGATTAATGCTTGAATACCTAGAATGCCATGTCACCTATAAAGTCAATATTAGATAAAATGGAAAAAATCTCTCAAAATGGGAATGTATTTAAAAAATTTGTTTTGGCCAGAACTTGCACATGCAAACTCCAAATTTGTCGGACAAAGTAGATCTAGATTCTACTTTTCAAGCTCTTTCCAATGATATGTCACATGAATATGTTTTGACAAACTTTTGGATGAGTTTACCATACCCCCACTTTTCTCATGGGAATGGGATTTTTTTCCACTTTATCTAATATTGACTTTATACACCAACTAGGTGTGCACGTGACATTGACCAGGTCTCGTCGGCTAGCAAAACAACAGGCCCTCTTGGCTAGCAAGCTACTACAACCAACCAGGGAAAAGACTATAGAACCCCCACATGGAGCAAAACAACAGACCCTCTTAGCTAGCAAGCTACTACAACCAACTAGGTGTGCACGTGACATTGACCAGGTCTGGTCGGCTAGCAAAACAACAGGCCCTCTTGGCTAGCAAGCTACTACAACCAACCAGGGAAAAGACTATAGAACCCCCACATGGAGCAAAACTAGGAAAAATGGACAATGAGGAAAAAATGAAGAAACTCCTACACGGTGTCGTGAAGTATGCGGTACAGCCAGGAAAGTACGAAACTTCTAGCTGTGAGAGTGAATGTCAAATCCAACAAGGAATCTCACGCACAAAATTTCCCAAGGAGTATTGAACATCACTATTTCCAATGACAAATACATGTGTCAACTTGCCTCAATACATCCTTGAATTCATCTCGATGATTGCACAAAATTGCATGAAATCCTTTGAACCATTCACATGTGGGCATAACAGAGCCTTCCCATTTTTCCAATATACATGTGGCCAGTTACATCCATTACATCCAGTGCCCTCAAAACCATTATTTCGAGATGTACTTTATCACCTGAAAACCTGCCTTAATATTCTAACATCTCACAAGTAAAATATAGCATTTGGCATAGCTTTAACATGCTCATGAGATTTAGAAAATTCCATGGCTTGAATCCCAAAAATCCGATCGAGTAGGAAGTAAAACCAACCTTCCGGAACCTTAATGTGTTTTTGATGCTTTATTTCCACAATTCTCCAAGTCCCAAGATCTTCCTATTCTTCAAATCCTTTAAAGGTTTACCAAACATACGATTTTCCAAATCGTTGATTATAATATTCAAAGTAAAAAAAAAACCCACTTAATTGTGAGTAGAGATAGGTGAAATTTTCATCGATTTTTTTCTCTATTCCTCTGACGGCGGCTTCGCTGCAGACCGCGGAAGACAAAACACAAGTATATGATGAAAATCTTATCATTGGATAGCTCTCATTTTTTTCTACAATTCTAACCCCTACACGCCATTAACAGAAGCAGCCTCCTTGGAATTAAAGACTCTGGTTGGATGGACGCTGTTCCTCCTTTCTCAGATTTTTTTATCCCCCACTCTGCACTCGCCGTCGTCGCCTCTGGTTTTCTCTCTCCTTTCCCGCGGAGAACTCGGCCCCCTTACCACCTTTTTCCACTATTGATGCGGGAGTTTCCCATTACAAAGGCTGCGCTCCAGAAATTTCCAAATAAAAGAAATATTCTCCCCTTTTCCACGTACGCTGCCACCCATTATATATTTCTTCTAACCTTAGAATTAAGGTTAGAATTCTCATTGCAAGGCATAACCTTAGTAGGTATGATATTCCCTTCTTTTTAATGGTCACAACAATTTCCTCAAGCACTTCAACATGGATCTTTGTGTTTTTGTTGCTTCCAGAGGGTATATAAGAAGTTTCTTGTCTGGCCCCCACATGACATACATTCACCCATAAGGCATTTTAGCCGATGATACTTTGAATTCTCTGCTTTGGCACAAACACAAGATTCCCAAGGCATTCTCACACCTATGAAGACATGCTTACAAGCCCCATGTTTTCTATCTCCACATTTTCCCCACATTCAATGAACTCTTCGGCACTATGATGTTCATTAAATCTCCATTTCTCTTGACACCTTCATAGTTTGTAAATCATCATATCGGCCCATGTGATTTATAGAATCCCCAATTGCTCATTCAAGTATTTCTCCATGCCTTCATAAATGCATTCCTTTGTGCATTGGTATGCCCTCATGCCATCATATATAACTGGATGCTTCTAACTTGACCATGAGCTCTGAGTAATAGCAAAAACACCTTTAATCATCCACCCATGATCCACATCCATTGGCCACTTACATTTGTTGTAGAGATTTTTAGCCATAAGATTTATTTCAGACCCATGATCAATTAGGGCGACATACGGCTCTTCCAAATCACCTATCTTGACAAGGGTTTCAGTGGTTGCTCTTGCCCAATGACTCCTGGAGTAATGACTCTTTGTAAGAACTTCTTTTTCATCATCCTCTTCCACAAAACGCACTTGTCGTGCCCCATCAGCAGAGTGATTACATTCCACCACATTTTCTCTCTCTTCCTTTTTCTGTACCTGTACACCATGAGTCTTGGAAGTGCTTGCCTCCCCTTGTGATGGAATAGATTCAATTATGGACTGCCTTTTTCTTCGTATAATATCAATTATCTCATCATGAAATTCTTTCTTTGCAATCCCCAAGACTTCCCCTAGTGTGAATTCCACCCTGCTGTTTAGAATTCTCTCTTCAAGCACCTTTTTGAGATCTGTTGCAACTTCAATATCAGATTGAAGCTTGTAGAGTGGACTTTTCCCTTTACCCTTCTCCTTCATTTTTGCTGGCACTTCTTCCATTGAAACATCATGTGGAGGTCTGCTATGCTGTGGAGGCATATGTGATGGCCCAGGATCCTTCTTTTCACTTCCACGTGTAACTCTTTTTGATGGCCCTCCTTCCTCATTTTCCCTTTTTCGCTTCTCCTCTACCTGTGCCTCATTATTTTGGCATTTGGCAATATAGGCATGAATGGATAAAGAATCCACAGGCTCCTCCCACCCAGTCTCAAGACGTATACAATCACCTGCCTCATGCAAAGCTTGCTTTAACACTTTCTTTGACGCAATTAATTCCATTGTTGATGGCCAAAAATCCTCATTCTCATAATCCTCATCATTCTCAAATCCCTGCTTTAATTGACCAACCTTTAATCCATAGGTTGCTGCCTCAATCATAGAAATGGCATGACTAGCAGCCATATCCTCTACCAGCTTTTTCATCCCTCCTTTCCCAAAGTTTGTACTCAATGGAAGACCAGTCTCTGTAAGATGGATTTTCCCATCTTTGAAAAACACAAGTTGATTTTTAAGAGCTTCTTTATAGCTGGTGCAATCCTTCTTTGCATGCTCTGGGTCATCACACCATATGCATCTATATGTAAACCCTTCTTTGCTTTGAGGCCTTTGCATAGAAGCCTGCCCCAATGGTAGACCTTTTTCTTCAATCCTGGACATCTTCAATTTTAAGTCACGCATACCCTTGATAAGTTCATCCATTGGCCCATCTACCTTGGGAATTGTAGTAGCAGGTTTGGGTAGATTCTCAGGGGTAACAGCAGCTATGGGGGGTGCAGAGCCCATCACCATTTTATCCCTCCTCCGCTGCCGCTTTGCTAACATAGTGACTGCATCCTCAACATCATTCCAATCACTCTTTAATCCCTGCTCTGTATCCTTGTCCTCAAGGAGGATTTCCAATTTCTCCTGGAGATCTTTCCCAGCTGCCTGTAAGAAGAGCTCTGTTTTTTCTCTATCCAAAGTTGCACGCTCTATCCTTGACAACTGGGCATAACGCTTCTCAAACTCTCTTAGCAATTCTGTGGCAGAAATTCCCATTTTAGGTTTTGTGACCCATTCCAGGAAATTTCGTTTGGTTACTCGCTCAGAATCCTCCATGAAATATTCATCCTTTAAAGCAAGCTTGAACTCTTCCCAATTTCTGCCACCCTGTGCTGTCTGCAATCCTTTTATGCGCTCTCTTATTTCAGGAACGCATACCAGCTCGAAACTTCGAACCATATCCTCCTCAGCCACCCTGTTTAGCTCCATCTCCTTAATATAATTGCGCAGGTACTTTGTAATATCCTTCCCATCAAATTGATCCACCTTTTTCACAATTGATTGTAATGCCTTGGTCGTGGAAATTTGTCCCCTCTCAGCAGCTTGTTGCTGTTGCATGTACATGGTAAACATTTGAAACATCTGCATAACTCCGGGGTCAAAATGAACCCCCTGACCCTCAGAATTCTCAGCCATAGCTTCCCTGTATATTTCACCACACTCTCACCCCAGCAGTTTCACGTCGGGTTCACCAAAAAGCTGTCGTGAAGTATGCGGTACAGCCAGGAAAGTACGAAACTTCTAGCTGTGAGAGTGAATGTCAAATCCAACAAGGAATCTCACGCACAAAATTTCCCAACGAGTATTGAACATCACTATTTCCAATGACAAATACATGTGTCAACTTGCCTCAATACATCCTTGAATTCATCTCGATGATTGCACAAAATTGCATGAAATCCTTTGAACCATTCACATGTGGGCATAACAGAGCCTTCCCATTTTTCCAATATACATGTGGCCAGTTACATCCATTACATCCAGTGCCCTCAAAACCATTATTTCAAGATGTACTTTATCACCTGAAAACCTGCCTTAATATTCTAACATCTCACAAGTAAAATATAGCATTTGGCATAGCTTTAACATGCTCATGAGATTTAGAAAATTCCATGGCTTGAATCCCAAAAATCCGATCGAGTAGGAAGTAAAACCAACCTTCCGGAACCTTAATGTGTTTTTGATGCTTTATTTCCACAATTCTCCAAGTCCCAAGATCTTCCCATTCTTCAAATCCTTTAAAGGTTTACCAAACATACGATTTTCCAAATCGTTGATTATAATATTCAAAGTAAAAAAAAAAACCCACTTAACTGTGAGTAGAGATAGGTGAAATTTTCATCGATTTTTTTCTCTATTCCTCTGACGGCGGCTTCGCTGCAGACCGCGGAAGACAAAACACAAGTATATGATGAAAATCTTATCATGGATAGCTCTCATTTTTTTCTACAATTCTAACCCCTACACGCCATTAACAGAAGCAACCTCCTTGGAATTAAAGACTCTGGTTGGATGGACGCTGTTCCTCCTTTCTCAGATTTTTTTATCCCCCACTCTGCACTCGCCGTCGTCGCCTCTGGTTTTCTCTCTCCTTTCCCGCGGAGAACTCCGCCCCCTTACCACCTTTTTCCACTATTGATGCGGGAGTTTCCCATTACAAAGGCTGCGCTCCAGAAATTTCCAAATAAAAGAAATATTCTCCCCTTTTCCACGTACGCTGCCACCCATTATATATTTCTTCTAACCTTAGAATTAAGGTTAGAATTCTCATTGCAAGGCATAACCTTAGTAGGTATGATATTCCCTTCTTTTTAATGGTCACAACAATTTCCTCAAGCACTTCAACATGGATCTTTGTGTTTTTGTTGCTTCCAGAGGGTATATAAGAAGTTTCTTGTCTGGCCCCCACATGACATACATTCACCCATAAGGCATTTTAGCCGATGATACTTTGAATTCTCTGCTTTGGCACAAACACAAGATTCCCAAGGCATTCTCACACCTATGAAGACATGCTTACAAGCCCCATGTTTTCTATCTCCACATTTTCCCCACATTCAATGAACTCTTCGGCACTATGATGTTCATTAAATCTCCATTTCTCTTGACACCTTCATAGTTTGTAAATCATCATATCGGCCCATGTGATTTATAGAATCCCCAATTGCTCATTCAAGTATTTCTCCATGCCTTCATAAATGCATTCCTTTGTGCATTGGTATGCCCTCATGCCATCATATATAACTGGATGCTTCTAACTTGCCCATGAGCTCTGAGTAACAGCAAAAACATCATCCTCCATACTCATATACAAAAACTCCTAGATCTGGCTCAGCCTCAGCTCGTCTTATTGAACCTCATTTACAATATGAACATATGTACATGGCATCATATAATGACTCGTCATGGCACTTAACCCCATGCATCTGGATGTGTATTTGATGGCCTCACATGCACGGTTTCACATCATAGACGTGCCATGGCACGACATCCACCCCCTCTAAACCTGCACATCCTCTGGTATGTGCCAAATCATCATCAAGGTCCACATATAACTGGATGTCGTCTTCATCTTCTGCAGTTCCAGGAAGATTATCCTCTTCCTCTTCAATCATATCCATACTACCACTGTCAAGCTTCTCATCCTGAATCTCTTGTGAATCAAAAGGATCACCATCATGCCTTCTTTTAAATATCTTGATTCTTTTGCCAGCCACAAGATTCTTTACTTCTAATCCATCAAGCTCACACAGAGTATACGTGGCATTTTCATGCACATGTTTGACAATGTAAGGGCCAAACCATCTTTTTGCAAATTTTCTTTGAACAGTGAATTGGTTGTCAAGGCTACTATCATACATTAGAACCCAATCACCTTCTTCAATAGGTTTTGGCCGGAGTCTATGTCTACTATCAAATCTTTCTTTATTTTTCAGCCTTGCATCTTTCAAGCGATCTTTAGCAAGCTCTACATCTTCAGGCCTCCTCTCCAACTGTCTTATTCGCAATGCAAGGAGGTCATCTCTGCTCAATCCTTCCACCCAGGGCAATACATTCCAAGTTAGAATTACTTCTTCAACTGGCATCACTGGCTTCTGACCATACATTAATTCTGCAGGCATGTATCCTGTCACTGAGCTATGAGTTGTACGGTCAGCCCACAAGGCATATGGTAGCAGCTTTGGCCACTCTCTCATCCTTTCTCTGCATGCCTTAGCCAAAGCTTTAATGATTGGAGGATGTCCTCGCTCACTTTTCCCATTGCCCTCAGGATTGTAAGCACATGTTAGAGACAGTTTGATACCAATTCTAGAGAAGAATTCCCTTGCTTCTTCAACATCTAGCTCACCTCTATCAGCCGTTATTTTCCCAACACAACCATATCGGCAGATCACATCTTCCAAGAGAAATTTGCATACTGTTTCCGTACTCTTTGTTCTAAGAGCACGCCCTTCTACCTGATTTGTCAAATCTTCTCTTGCAAGTGCTATGTACCGCATCTGCCAAATTCCCAAAGGCATTGTAACTAGATCCACTACCCATTTGTAGTGCATGGCAGGTGGGTAGGTTGGTTGCAAGCCATCACGATGCCGCACATTTGAGTACATTTGGCATACTATGCATGTTTCCACATATTGGGAAATATCCTTGTACATTCCTCTCCACCAATATTTTTCCTTTATTTTGGTAAAGGTGGGCCACACACTTCTATGCCCAGCCCAGAGACTCTCATGGAATTCTTTCACAAGCTTTCCTTGAGTCTCTTTATCACATATGACTCTCTGTGGCATAGCATTCCTCTGTTTAGGATGCTTCCAGAGATACCCATCCTTTAGAAAGTAACCATATGCTTTTCTGCGGATCCTCTTAAATTCTGATTCAGACCAATTTTCTTGCCTTGTTAGAGTGCTCAAATATTGACCAATAAGCAACCAATCTCCTTCATATATTTCCTCAATAAAAGACTCAAGTGCATTTGATAGGCAAATATGATCCCCCTTTGCATATGCTGTAGTATAGAACTTTGTACCCACATCATCAATGTCACTAATCATCTCTTTCTCATCTTCATACCTGGCTCTTGATAGCATATCTGCAACTGGATTATCTTTTCCCGCAATATGCTCAAACTCAGGATTTAGTGACTTGATATAAGCAATCCACCTAAGCATAGCAATATCTGGAGTGGTACAACTTGCTATCATCCCAAGAAGTGGCAAGCAATCAGTCTCCACAAGTACAGATGCCCCAATAAGATATTCTTTTTCACATTTTAGAGCAGTGACTATCCCCCATAATTCTCTCTTGATCTGTGGATACTTTCACTGCCGAAAGCTTAATACCTTTGCTCCAAATCTAATTACATACCTATGATCATCCTCATCATCTTGCCCTACTGCCCATCCTATCCCAGTAGGACTAGTATCAACTGTAACAATCACAGGCCTGCCACACTCATAATCTGCCTTTCTCAAAATGGGTGATGATTGGAGCAAATATTTCATCCGCCATGGCACGACAACGGGCAGGCACACCCACAATAATGGCCATCACTCCCTACTACAACTGAGTAATATGTACAGACAAGAGATAACTGCTAACATCCCCTCTTAGCTCATGGATGTGGAACCAATCCTAGTGAGCTGGAGTGCTGACAGAGAATCCGCTGAGGTAGAAGCTTCATGAAGAGGTCCACCATATTGTCCTTCATTGAACAAAAGACTAGCAAGATGTCACCAACCAAAATCTTCTCTCTAAAGGTATAGTTTCGGTAAGAAGATTTTGACTGAGGCGGAGCAATATTAGAGCCTTGTAGTTGTTGATGCCTTCATGTATCCTGCCTATGAATTGATTATGACCTAGAATAAGGTAGTGTAACTTAGACAAAGTTGTGATTTGGAATGCAATACCACCATCAAGGTTGTTGAGTGGCAAAGACAACCAAGTGAGGTTACTGATCCTAGCTATGGTATCGAGCAAAGGCCCACTGAGTGCATTTGCCCCTAGATCTAGTGCTTGCAATAAGGTCAATGAGCCCAAGGTGCTTGGTATAGTGCTAGTCAAGTTGTTTTGTTATAAGTACAAGGATCCGAGGCTTTCGCAAGCTCCAATCTCAATGGGAATGCTTCCAATTATGCGGTTTCCAAAAGCAAAAAATAGGCCAAGATCTTGAATACTATGATATCCTGCAATAAGGTGCCATTAAGCTGATTCACTTGAAGCTGTAGTGTCACAAGGTTGGTGGAGTTGTACAGGGAGGTGGGAATGGGGCCATTTAGAGAGTTCAAGAAGAGCCTTAGATCGGTGAGAAGTTTCACATTCCCAATTTCTAAGGAGATATAGCCTTCTAGCTTGTTTTGATCAAGGTAGAGGGCAGGGAGACTGCAGCAATTTCTAAGTGGGGGGAATGGTGGTTGTTAGATTGTTGTCATTCATAAGTAGATCTATAAGGTTGTCATTCATAAGTAGATCTATAAGGTTAGTGAACTTTCCCAACTTTGGGGGTATGGGATTGCTAAGATCATTACGAGAGAGGAGAATGTGAGGGAAAAAGGACGAAAGGACCAAATGTATGAGAGATCATAGCAAAACAACACAACATGAAATGGGTGAGTGAGTGTATATATGATGGTGAGTGAAAATATGTACAAGAGGTCCTCTAATGTGAGGAGACTCTGAGTAGAAGACCAATGCAGAAGCAGAGATGATGTCAGAGTTGAAGCACGGTCAATGAACGAAGGCTCACATTGATGTGAGGTAAAGGCACTCCGTGAGATGGTCGGTGTCGAAGGCTCGCATCGGTGGATGTAGAGGAATTTCAAGGTGGTAGTGGGCAGAGGAAGATGAAGTGATGATGATATAGATGTTGATGCAAACTCTAGTGATAAGGGTGCTAAACTCTAGTGATAAGGTGTTGTGGTACCTAAAAAGAGCAGAGAGGGCTGCCATCCCGAGAGTGGTGCAAGATTTGGTGACAAGGGTTCTAGAATACCTGAGGGGTGGTATGTGAGATGGTGAGCAGAGATGGTTGCTATCCCGAGAGGTAAACTGTTTAAGAAAAATGATGATATGTTGTTGAAGAGAGTGGGATGTTGTCCCAAGATGTGTACTGATGCTAAAACGCTGATGTGTTGTACAACAGCATAGAGTGGGTTGTTGTTCCAAAAGAGTGAACTGAAGATAAAATGCTAATGTGCTAAAGTGTAGCTATATAGGATATCCTCATCATTCATCACATTGTACCACTCCATTGACCATATCAGGTACCATGAGATTATCTGTTGCTATGTTGTCGGTGCCTACATATCATCTGCTTCATCATCATCAGCTACTATCAGCTCTAGCACACCAGTGTTTCACATCATCTCATGGGATAGTAGCCCTCTCTGCTACATAGAGCATACCATCATTTCATATCAGTTCATGGGACAACATCCCTGTCTACTACATAGAGCATACTATTGTTTTACATTAGCTCATGGGACGACAGCCCTCTATGCTACACTTCAGCACATTAGCATTTTATCTTCAGTTCACTCTTTTGGAACAACAACCCACTCTATGCTGTTGTACAACACATCAGCATTTTAGCATCAGTACACATCTTAGTACACATCTTGGGACAACATCCCACTCTCTTCTACAACATATCATCATTTTTCTTAAACAATTTACCTCTCGGGATAGCAGCCATCTCTGCTCACCATCTCACATCATCGGGACAGTAGCCATCTCTGCTCCTTACCACCCCTCAGGTATTATGGCACCCTTGTCACCAAAGCTTGCACCACTCAAGATGGCAGCCCTCTCTGCTCTTTTTAGGTACCACAACACCCTTATCACTAGAGTTTAGCACCCTTATCACTAGAGTTTGCATCAACATCTGTATCTCATCACTTCATCTTCCTCTGCCCACTACCACCTTGAAATTCCTCTGCATCCACTGACCCAAGCCTTTGACACCGACCACCTCACGGAGTGCCTTTTCCTCACATCAATGCGAGCCTTCGTTCATTGACCGTGCTTCAACTCTGACATCATCTCTGCTTCTGCATTGGTCTTCTACTCAGAGTCTCCTCACATTAGAGGACCTCTTGTACATATTTTCACTCACCATCATATATACACTCACTCACCAATTTCATGCTGTGTTGTTTTGCTATGATCTTTTATACATTTGGTCCTTTCGTCCTTTTTCTGTCACATTCTCCTCTCTCGTAATGATCTTAGCAATCCCATACCCCCAGAGTTGGGAAAGCTCACTAACCTTATAGATCTACTTATGAATGACAACAATCTAACAACCACCATTCCCCCCACTTAGAAATTGCTGCAGTCTCTCTGCCCTCTACCTTGATCAAAACAAGCTAGAAGGCTATATCTCCTTAGAAATTGGGAACGTGAAACTTCTCACCGATCTAAGGCTCTTCTTGAACTCTCTAAATGGCCCCATTCCCACCTCCCTGTACAACTCCACCAAACTTGTGACACTACAGCTTCAAGTGAATCAGCTTAATTGCACCTTATTGCTGGATATCATAGTATTCAAGAGCTTGGCTTATTTTTTTTTCTTTTGGAAACCGCATAATTGGAAGCAGTCCCATTGAGATTGGAGCTTGCGAAAGCCTCCGATCCTTGTACTTATAACAAAACAACTTGACTAGCACTATACCAAGCACCTTGGGCTCATTGACCTTATTGTTGCAAGCACTAGATCTAGGGGCAAATGCACTCATCAGTGGGCCTTTGCTCGATACCATAGCTAGGATTAGTAACCTCACTTGGCTGTCTTTGCCACTCAACAACCTTGATGGTGGTATTGCATTCCAAATCACAACTTTGTCTAAGTTACAATACCTTATTCTAGGTCATAATCAATTCATAGGGATACATGAAGGCATCAACAACTACAAGGCTCTAATATTGCTCCGCCTCAGCCAAAATCTTCTTACCGAAACTATACCTTTAGAGAGAACATTTTGGTTGGTGACATCTTGCTAGTCTTTTGTTCAATGAAGGATAATACGACAGACCTCTTCATGAAGCTTCTACCTCAGCGGATTCTCTGTCAGCACTCCAGCTCACTAGGATTGGTTCCACATCCATGAGCTAAGAGGGGATGTTAGCAGTTATCTCTTGTCTGTACATATTACTCAGTTGTAGTAGGGAGTGACGGCCATTATTGTGGGTGTGCCTGCCCGTGTAGGAGTTTCTTCATTTTTTCCCCATTGTCCATTTTTCCCAGTTTTGCTCCATGAGGGGGTTATGTAGTCTTTTCCATGGTTGGTTGTAGTAGCTTGCTAGCCAAGGGGGCCTATTTTTTTCCTAGCTGACCAGACCTGGTCAATGTCACGTGCACACCTAGTTGGTGTATAGGTGACATGGCATTCTATGCAATCAAGCATTAATCCAACATTTACCAAGTAGTTAAATTAATGTTAACAAGCTTAGATCAGAGTAGTTATAGCATGTGCAACATTGTATGGTGCTATTGTTGCAGCACCTACAACAATACACAAGGCATCAACAACATTTAGGACATGCATCACATTAGGTTAGGGCATGGGGAACCAATTAGCCACAACAGCTATGGGGCATATATGAAGTTGTGAAGATCTAGACATGCATGTAGACACCATAAGCTTGGCTCACCAGCATCATTCCATATATATAGAAAAGCGCATCATTCATTTCAGTTATCTCCTTCTTCTCAACGTTTCGAGCCTAAGGAGCAAGGGAATGAGCAGCATAGTCAGCATACGATCAACATTCAACATTCAATTCATCTCTTGCGTCCTATATAAAGGAAAACCAACATCCAAAGGTTGGACCTCATCATTGGAGAAAGGAACAGTCAGCTATCATCATCATTCAGCATATCTCTCTCTTCAAGAAGGATACTCATTTAGGACATGCATAGATCTATTCATAGATTTCATTGTAAACATTGCATTGAATATAGCTGCCTATTATTTGCATTGAAACCATTCTCTTTCTCTTAAGTGTTTCTAAGTGAAGTTTAGTTAAGCCTAAGGTTGTTTTACTACGATCAATCCCTCGCATGTCACATTGGTGTCAGAGCGTTACAAAGGGTAACCAACCTTAGTTCTTCCCTTAAGTCATTCAGTAAAGTATCATGACAGTTGCTTCCCCTTAGTTAAATCCATTTCTTAAGATCTTGCAGGCCATCCTTAGGGTTTTCCCATTAAGCATGCATGAGTAACCCATTCATTTACATTCTTCCATAGCATATAGGGTAGCACATGGCTTGCATCAGCATAGTAGTCATCCTAGTAGTCCAGTAAAGATAGTCAGTCTAAAGTATCTTGTTTCTGCAAGGCATACATGATTTACCCATGAGTTTTCTAGGGAAGAATGACATCCATCATCAAAGGAGTAAATGGAGTTTTGGGCTTCAAATGGCATCAATAGTGGGTTCTCTTCCATATAAGAAGACGGAAGTGGCTCCAACATCACCTGAGGAGGTTCAGAGGTCCATGTGAAAGGATTCCACAGACAGGTCAGTGGTGATTCACGTTTTTCCAAGCAGATTTATATTTTCCATGTAGTTCCCGTAGTGGAGAAGCATTTGGCTGAAAGGATTCAACTCCTATAGTGGCACTCAATCCCGACAGAAGAGGACAAAATGGGGCAGTGGTTTCAGTGGGGGAGGATCAATAGAGGAGTCAAAGGGTTGTTAGGTGTACCACCTGGCAGTTTAGCTTTTCCAAAAAAAGGAAAAATATCCACTATTGTGATGAATGTTCATTCTCAAGTCATTCTTTAGGTTGAACTCCTAAAGATAAGAGAAGGATCAATAGAGGAGTCAAAGGGTTGTTAGGTGTACCACCTGGCAGTTTAGCCTTTGCAAAAAAAGGAAAAATATCCACTATTGTGATGAATGTTCATTCTCAAGTCATTCTTTAGGTTGAACTCCTAAAAGGTAAGAGGTGTGGTTTGTTGGATTTAAGGATGTCACCATTGTGATGAACATTCATCCTCAACTCCTCCTTTAAGTTAACCTCCTTAAAAGCCTGAGGTGTGGATTATTAGATTTAGGGATGTCACCAAACTCTCATGATTGGAAGCCAACACCCTAACATATGTTTTAGCCATGTCTTTGTTTCTACCAAATCTTTATTGGTGATAGGCATACCACTTTTGTTACAATCTATCCCCAATATCTGTGACTCTTATCAATGACCGTTGTTGTTAAGAATTATTGAACACTCTCCTTCTCTAAGTTTTTATGCTTGAAGTTAGTTGTCATATCGAAATTTTTGTTGGGTTAGTTATCTTGTATTGGTTCTACAAAGCATCACAAATTTCTAAAGCAAAGAAAAGGTATTTTGCCATGGTTAGCAAGGTGTTCTCATTAATGCCACTAATGATTGAGAGCGTATATAACACATATGCATGTCTACACTTTCAAGCCTCTAGAATAGTATGGTTTTACATGGCATCATTTGTTTGCATATCTTTTGCTACCAACTTTGGGTTTATCTCTGAAACTACTATCTGTAAAATAGGTCAAAATTTCACATGTGAACATCCCTACTAGTTTCATTCATCCTTGCCTTTAATCATGAGTGTTAGGGACCCTCCTACCCCTTTTTAAAATCAAGGGTTGGACTCATCTTCAACATGTAGAGAGTGTAATTTATGCCCTCTACCTTAGTTTTCTCATCGATTTGTGGTGGGTTTGGTTTATTGGAAACCATTTCTCAAAAAAATTGTTTGTTAATAAAACGTGCAAAGAAGTTGTGTTTAGAACCTAATGTTGTTATACCATATGTAAGTAAATCTATAATAATGGTGTAAACACAAAACCCTCACAAAATGAAAGATCAGTTTTTTAACATAGGTTAAGCACCATAGAAGACAAAGAAAACAAGTGAAGAAGTGTATGTAAAAGCTAACATGATGGTTGTGATTAGAGAGATAAAATGATGGTTGTGTTTAGAGGGGGAGAGAGAGAGAGAGAGAGACGGGGAGCACGGGTGGGTTATTTCTCGGCAGTGAAATCAATAATCAACGAAATGACCTTACTTGAATATTTATTTATTCGTCGCCTATACACTACTTTACAAAAAAGAAAACCCTGGATTACTGCATTGTATGCCATCCTAGAGACAGAACTCAACACTTCTCTGTTGTGGGCAGGCCTACACATCAAAACTTGTGCAAGGTGAACTCTAAAAGGGTTTATCCCCCCCAAAAAAAAGAATGGTTCTCCCTTCCCATATTGCACCACAAGAAGCTCCTAATAACTGTGCTCAGTGTCCAGCCCCTAATTCCTTCGTTAACTAACAGCTTAGAGCTAAGCATTCCTGTTTGCAGGCTGTTGCCGGCGTTTTTAGTTGGACTTGTACTCTGGGTATGATGCTGTTGCACATGATCTTGTAGCCAAGGGTGAGCCAGCTGCTGCAGGTCCCTGAGTCTCATCCGTCTGTAGGGGTTCCGCTGCAGCATTCCCTTGATAAGCTCCTTGGCTGGGGCTGAGATGGACGGCCAGGGCTCCCTCTTCAGATCCAGCCTCCCTCGCTTCACGGCCTCGAAGATGTCCGCGGTGGTATCCCCGTCGAAGGGCGGATAGCCGCACAGCAACATGTGGAGTAGCACGCCCAAGCTCCACACGTCCACCTTCTGGTCGTGGGTGCCGGTGAGCAGGATCTCGGGAGCGAGGTAGCATGGCGTGCCCTCCACGTCGTCGAAGACTCGACGGTGGGAGAAGTCAGCAGAGGCGCCGAAGTCCGCGAGCTTGAGGTGGGAGTAACTTCTTCCTCGATCAGCGAAGAGCACGTTCTCTAGCTTGAGGTCCCTGTGCATGACACCTTGGTCGTGGCAGAAGGACACCCCTCTCACGATGGCCGCGAAAGCCTCAGCTGCCTGGGACTCCGGCAGGCGCCCATTGCTGGTGTTGTCCCTGAGATGCTCGAGCAGGTCTCCTCCCTCGCACAGCTCCATCACCACGTGAACGCACTCCTCGTCCTTGAAGCTCTGTTATTTTGTGAACGGTAACATGAGAACATGTGAATAACTTGTTCACATGTGTTATTATCACAAAAAATCTTGTGATCACGTGAATATTAAATCCCTGATTTTATGCCCAAGACTTTATATCATTGCTTGCTATATTTTTGCAGAGCTGGCATGCTCATAAACTCAAAAGCACTTGTGCTTCCAATAGGCCTAAAATTATACAAAAATAACCAACAAAAGTTCTAAAAATTTCCCATAGCTCTTGCGACAAATTGGCCATGTTATAGACCACTTACACATGTTGGGTTAAATTCAAGTAACTATTTTTCATTATTTCTTTTTAAGCCTTACATATTTGTAACTTTATTTTTGCCAAAATATTTAGTACATAATCGCAATGACTCTTCCATCGCCTCACAATCTATGACAACCATCTGAACTTCTACAACTCATGGCAGAATGTATGTGACTCGCTTATATATCCGCATGCAATGCACACTTATTCAAGGTATTGTTACATATATTTAATGACAAACCTGAAGACAAATGGTCAAAGATCTGGACGAACGATCATGAAGCATGTTTTGTCATAATCGCCATTGGAAACACTCACATATTTCCTCCTAATATTCAATTTTGTCAAGTATAGCCCATGAACCCTTTTTTTCTCACTTACATTTCCTTCAATCTCACTTACCCCCCCACCCCCTAAAAAGATATTTATCGCGATGCATACACATGTCTTTCAAAGATTATAGAATCACACTTTATTTTGTAGCACATCAACCACACATTTGAGATGACAACTCTTTTACTCCAATTTTCTTTTCACATATCATTATAGCATCAAACTAATTCATAGTACTTATACATTCTTTTCTTGAATACATTTTTGAATTATTAACCTTTTTTTTAAGAACTTTCAACAATAATAATAAGCAAAGGTAATATTTACCATTAGATATTTAATCAAGTATAAAGGCCACCCCATCAAAGATTCTTAATGACTACCTGATCATGCCCTCGCCACCTATCCATCCTTGATTCCATCTTATGTTCATACTAGCCCATGATGATTAGTTACACTACTACGAGATGACTCATTTTTGACACTTGGTATTTGACGGTTTACACGCCATCGATATGTGCATCGATATAAACATCAAAATGAGCGTCGAAATGAATGTCGGAATAAGCGTCGAAATAGGTATCGAAATTTTAAATTTTCTTATTTTTAATTTCTTAAAATTTGATTGTGCAAAAAAAGAAAACATTGACAAAAACTAAGTATTTCTTAGTAAATAACATTGAGATAAAATGTTATAGCTCATCATCGACTCTCTCATCCTCAGCTAGATCCATGGCTCCAAATACATCTATTTCTAGAAATACCTCTCCATCTGCATCTTCATCAATACGTGTAGCCTCCGAATCGTCCTCTTCTATTTCAAGCATTAGAGGTGGTTGTGCTAAAAGTTGTTCTTCGTTCTCTTCTTCGAATTCTGGATTAGTTATTGTGTTTGCTTCTGGTTCAAGTGCTAGTAATTGTTGAATTACTATACCTTCATTTGATCCTTCTTCTAGTTGTTCAACTCGATCAATATCTATTTCTTGTACTTCTTGAGTGGGTTCCTCAACCTCTACTTCATCTGAAATTTCCACATCTTCAAATATTGTTTACTTTGTGGATCTATTTGGATTACAAACAACCATGTATGATCTCTCGGGTCCACCTTGAAGACAACCTACTGACAATGCTCTAGTAGCACAAATGTGTCCCTTTGGTTTGTCCATATCTTTGTGGAGTCTACTTGAATAAATCCGCTCTTATCTCTGTGCATGGTTGCTTGTGGTCCTTAAGTCACTACCTTGAACCACTTCACATCAAAAATGAACATAGAAAACTTTCTGAACCCAGTTCCTTGATAACGTGTTGTATTGTTCCACAGTAATCAAGCATGCCAACTTCACAACTTAGATCACTTGCACTAGAACGACTTTCTTGCATGAAATTTGTGTTGACACTGCAATCAAATGTTATTCTCTTCTTATCTATTTGCTCCACTCAAAAGAGACGACCGCATGACCAAAGTGCACCAATTTGTGATATTGCAAGCAAAAGAAGATCATGAAATTGTATCAAGAACAAAAACTTATATACAAGACTATGTCTTACGGTTTCTTGTGTACATATACAAACTCACTTACATGGTAATCACAACCATATGCAAGCTCCTCCTCCTCCTCGTCTCTTATAACCTCACCACTGTATTTTTCTTGTTGCATGATTTGCTGAAGACATCTACTAGAACGAAATTCTGGAAGTTGAGAAAATGAATCTGGGTATGGCAATGCTCTAGTTGTTCGACTCTTTCTAAAATTCAAACGATCTCGGTCTCTTTCCTTCTTTGCGACCCTATATCTCTCGATCCATTTCTGCATAGCACTTAAGTTGAGGATGCAAAATTTATTAATCTTCTTTCGCAATGCCATATCCATTGTTCTCTAAAGCCCTTGTCCCCTTGAGGATCTTCCCCAACAAGCTGATCATCCTCTTCTTGTGTCCACAATCGTGGCATATCAGGGTTTGACGTACTAAGAAATTATGTTATGTATACAAGAGATTCAAGCCATCCCACTGAACAAAACCTTTCAATGTCTTCATAAATCTCTTGAGGAAAAACATCCATCGACTATGAACAACACCTCCTATAGCAACCTTGTTAACCACATGAACAAGTAGGTACAATTGAATGGTCAAGAAACTTGTTGGAAAGAATTTCTTCGCCATTGTAAATGCTTCAATGGAGTTTAGACGAGTTGCTTCCAACGTATTTCTTATAATCTCCTTGGCCATTATTGTGGGTGTGCCTGCCCGTGTAGGAGTTTCTTCATTTTTTCCTCATTGTCCATTTTTCCCAGTTTTGCTCCATGAGGGGGTTCTGTAGTCTTTTCCATGGTTTGTTGTAGTAGCTTGCTAGCCAAGAGGGCCTATTTTTTTGCTAGTCGACCAGACCTGGTCAATGTCACGTGCACACCTAGTTGGTGTATAGGTGACATGGCATTCTAGGCATTCAAGCATTAATCCAACATTTACCAAGTAGTTAAATTAATGTTAACAAGCTTAGATCAGAGTAGTTATAGCATGTGCAACATTGTATGGTGCTATTGTTGCAGCACCTACAACAATACACAAGGCATCAACAACATTTAGGACATGCATCACATTAGGTTAGGGCATGGGGAACCAATCAGCCAACAGCTATGGGGCATATATGAAGTTGTGAAGATCTAGACATGCATGTAGACACCATAAGCTTGGCTCACCAGCATCATTCCATATATGTAGAAAAGCGCATCATTCATTTCAGTTATCTCCTTCTCAACGTTTCGAGCCTAAGGAGCAAGGGAATGAGCAGCATAGTCAGCATACGATCAACATTCAACATTCAATTCATCTCTTGCGTCCTATATAAAGGAAAACCAACATCCAAAGGGTGGACCTCATCATTAGAGAAAGGAACAGTCAGCTATCATCATCATTCAGCATATCTCTCTCTTCTCAAGAAGGATACTCATTTAGGACATGCATAGATCTATTCATAGATTTCATTGTAACCATCGCATTGAATATAGCTACATTTTATTTGCATTGAAACCATTCTCTTTCTCTTAAGTGTTTCTAAGTGAAGTTTAATTAAGCCTAAGGTTGTTTTACTATGATCAATCCCTCACATGTCACATTGGTGTCAGAGCGTTACAGAGGGTAACCAACCTTAGTTCTTCCCTTAAGTCATTCAGTAAAGTATCATGACAGTTGCCTCCCCTTAGTTAAATCCATTTCTTAAGATCTTGCAGGCCATCCTTAGGGTTTTCCCCTTAAGCATGCATGAGTAACCCGTTCATTTACATTCTTCCATAGCATATAGGGTAGCACATGGCTTGCATCAGCATAGTAGTCATCCTAGCAGTCTAGTAAAGATAGTCAGTCTAAAGTCTCTTGTTTCTGCAAGGCATACATGATTTACCCATGAGTTTTCTAGGGAAGAATGACATCCATCATCAAAGGAGTAAATGGAGTTTTGGGCTTCAAATGGCATCAATAGTGGGTTCTCTTCCATATAAGAAGACGGAAGTGGCTCCAACATCGCCTGAGGAGGTTCAGAGGTCCATGTGAAAGGATTCCACAGACAGGTGAGTGTGGTGATTCATGTTTTTCCAAGCAAATTTATCAGCATTTTCCATGTAGTTCCCGTAGTGGAGAAGCATTTGGCTCAAAGGATTCAACTCCTACAGTGGAACTCAATCCCGACAGAAGAGGACAAAATGGGGCAGTGGTTTCAGTGGGGGAGGATCAATAGTGGAGTCAAAGGGTTGTTAGGTGTACCACCTGGCAGTTTAGCCTTTCCAAAAAAAGGAAAAATATCCACTATTGTGATGAATGTTCATTCTCAAGTCATTCTTTAGGTTGAACTCCTAAAAGGTAAGAGGTGTGGTTTGTTGGATTTAAGGATGTCACCATTGTGATGAACATTCATCCTCAACTCCTCCTTTAAGTTAACCTCCTTAAAAGCATGAGGTGTGGATTATTAGATTTAGGGATGTCACCAAACTCTCATGATTGGAAGCCAACACCCTAACATATGTTTTCGCCATGTCTTTGTTTCTATCAAATCTTTATTGGTGATAGGCATACCACTTTTGTTACAATCTATCCCCAATATCTGTGACTCTTATCAATGACCGTTGTTGTTAAGAATTATTGAACACTCTCCTTCTCTAAGTTTTTATGCTTGAAGTTAGTTCTCATATCGAAATTTTTGTTGGGTTAGTTATCTTGTATTGGTTCTACAAAGCATCACAAATTTCTAAAGCAAAGAAAAGGTATTTTGCCATGGTTAGCAAGGTGTTCTCATTAATGCCACTAATGATTGAGAGCGTATATAACACATATGCATGTCTACACTTTCAAGCCTCTAGAATAGTATGGTTTTACATGGCATCATTTGTTTGCATATCTTTTGCTACCAACTTTGGGTTTATCTCTGAAACTACTATCTGTAAAATAGGTCAAAATTTCACATGTGAATATCCCTACTAGTTTCATTCATCCTTGCCTTTAATCATGAGTGTTAGGGACCCTCCTACCCCTTTTTAAAATCAAGGGTTGGACTCATCTTCAACATGTAGAGAGTGTAATTTATGCCCTCTACCTTAGTTTTCTCATCGATTTGTGGTGGGTTTGGTTTATTGGAAACCATTTCTCAAAAAAATTGTTTGTTAATAAAACGTGCAAAAAAGTTGTGTTTAGAACCTAATGTTGTTATACCATATGTAAGTAAATCTATAATAATGGTGTAAACACAAAACCCTCACAAAATGAAAGATCAGTTTTTTAACATAGGTAAAGCACCATAGAAGACAAAGAAAACAAGTGAAGAAGTGTATGTAAAAGCTAACATGATGGTTGTGATTAGAGAGATAAAATGATGGTTGTGTTTAGAGAGGGAGGGAAAGAGAGAGACGGGGAGCACGGGTGGGTTATTTCTCGGCAGTGAAATCAATAATCAACGAAATGACCTTACTTGAATATTTATTTATTCGTCGCCTATACACTACTTTACAAAAAAGAAAACCCTGGATTACTGCATTGTATGCCATCCTAGAGACAGAACTCAACACTTCTCTGTTGTAGCCAAGGGTGAGCCAGCTGCTGCAGGTCCCTGAGTCTCATCCGTCTGTAGGGGTTCCGCTGCAGCATTCCCTTGATAAGCTCCTTGGCTGGGGCTGAGATGGACGGCCAGGGCTCCCTCTTCAGATCCAGCCTCCCTCGCTTCACGGCCTCGAAGATGTCTGCGGTGGTATCCCCGTCGAAGGGCGGATAGCCGCACAGCAACATGTGGAGTAGCACGCCCAAGCTCCACACGTCCACCTTCTGGTCGTGGGTGCCGGTGAGCAGGATCTCGGGAGCGAGGTAGCATGGCGTGCCCTCCACGTCGTCGAAGACTCGACGGTGGGAGAAGTCAGCAGAGGCGCGGAAGTCCGCGAGCTTGAGGTGGGAGTAACTTCTTCCTCGATCAGCGAAGAGCACGTTCTCTAGCTTGAGGTCCCTGTGCATGACACCTTGGTCGTGGCAGAAGGACACCCCTCTCACGATGGCCGCGAAAGCCTCAGCTGCCTGGGACTCCGGCAGGCGCCCATTGCTGGTGTTGTCCCTGAGATGCTCGAGCAGGTCTCCTCCCTCGCACAGCTCCATCACCACGTGAACGCACTCCTCGTCCTCGAAGCTCTCTTCCAGCCGAACCACGTTGGGATGACCCTTGAGCCTTTCCAGCGTCGCAACTTCCGTGCGCACATGGCGAAGGGCGCTCCCTGATTTGCGCACGGACTTGCAGGCGTACTGCTGGCCCGTGCGCTTGTGCGTGCACAGCCTCACAATGCCATCCACGCCCTCGCCCAACTGGCGGCCCAGCGCATAGGAGGAGCAGCTGCTGCTGCTGCTGTTACTTTCCATGTACGTACCTAAACTGTGCAAGATGATGAGAGAGAGCGTATGAGAAAGAAGTACACGATTATAGAAGGCAAAGAAAGGTGAAGAATCGCAAAGGATAAGATGGCAGAGACACAGTCGAGGTACTTTATATGTAGACAGACAGCAGTCGGACTTTCGTCGACGAGTCAAGCGGCCCGCATGGGCGACTCGGCGGACCGACAACATCATCCCTCCCTGATCGTCAACGTTCAAAAATTACACACTTTCTCCAAGGCCTTGTAAATTGTAACCAAACTAACAAACCTTCGACTCCAAACAAAAACTCTCGAGAGAAGTGCTTGTAGATTGTAAACAAACTAATAAAGCTTCGACCCCAAACAAAAGTTCAAACACAAACTCTCGAGAAGTAGTAAGCAGAGGGACCCCTCTCCGTGAGGGACTTTGTATTTCTCAAAACCACCCAAAAATCCAAGTGGCTTTCCCCTAAATCTAACCCTCTTCCTCATCCATCACTACCCCGATGATGCAATTCTCTCATCTTCGAAGCCCCAAAACCACCTTTGTTTTACTCCTCTGCTTTGCTTCACCTCTCTTCTTGCGTCGGGCGCACAAAACTCATCCTTGACTACTTTTTCGTAGCTGCGCAATTTGGCCACCTAACGGTCTTTATTGAAGCTTTAGTATATAAACCTTTCAAGGCTTTAAAACCTTAAAGCTTTTAAGCTTTTCTAAAGGCTTTCAATGCCCTCGACCCCCGACTCAGTTTTTGTAAATTTTCCCTTTCTCAGAAATTTTTGAGAAATTCCAAATTGCTTTTAGCTGTCCAAAAATACTTCTTTTTGCCTAAAATTCCCTTTTTAGCCTAAAATTACACAAAAATAACCATTAAAATTTCCCCATAGCTTTTACGACAAAGCGACCATGTTATCGACCACTTATGCATGCTCCCGGGATTAAATCAAGGTAACATTATTTATTATTTCTTTTCGAGACTAACATATTTGCAAATTTCTTTTCGTCATAATATTTAGTACACAATCACAAAATGACTCTTCCATCCCCTCACAATCCACATCAACCATCCGAACATCTATAACTCATGGTAGAATGTATGCGACTCACTTATATATCCACACGCAACGCACACTTGCTTGAGGCATTGCTAAACATCTTTAATGAACAAACCTGAAGACGAATGGTCAAAGATCTCAACGAACGATCATGATGCATGTTTTGTCGTGATCCCCATTAGCAACGCTCAATATTTCCTCCCAATATTTAGTTTTGTCAACTCATGGAGCAACACGAAATCATATTCGGATAGAGAATCAAAGACGACATCGCCATAGCCCAAAGATCTCAACGAACGATCATGATGCATGTTTTGTCGTGATCCCCATTAGCAACACTCAATATTTCCTCCCAATATTTAGTTTTGTCAACTCATGGAGCAACACGAAATCATATTCGAATAGAGAATCAAAGACGACATCGCCATAGCCCATGAACACTTTTTATCTCACTTACATTTCCTTCAATCATCACACTTTACCCCTGAAAAGATATTTATCACGATGCATACACATGTCTTTCGAGGATTATAGAATCACACTTTTATTTTGTAGCACATCAACCACACTTGGAGATGACAACTCTTTTACTCCAATTTTCATTTCACATATCATTATAGCATCAAACTAATTCATAATACTTAGACATCCCTTTCTTGAATATATTTTTGAATTATTAACCTTTTTCGTCAAAACGTTAGACAATAATAACAAGCAAAGGTAATATTTATCGTAGATATTTAATCAAGTATGAAGGCCACCCCATCGAAGATTCTCGATGGCTACCAGGTCATACCCTCGCCACCTATCCATTGTGATTGCATCTTATGTTCATACTAGCTCATGATAATTATTTATGATTTTATGAGCAATTGAGAACAATTACTTGTTACCCCCGGGGCATGTTGTAGGGAGTTAATTCATGGAATATATATTCTCACATTTATCATTATTTATAAATTGGACTTAATATATGAAATATGTATTCTCACGTTTTTCATTTTTATAAATTCTCTTGGGATGCCTTTCTAAATCTACGACGATCGTAGTTTACTTGACGCATACGTAGGTGAATTTGTACATGTGTACATTGTCTTGATATTGTAAGTGCTATTATTTTGCTTTGGGATATTTTATTTTGGATGCGCCTTTTATTTTGGATGCGCATTTTTGATCAAGCTATGTGCAATGGTACAATGTCTACCAGGATTAATGTATTTAATTAGCTGTGTGCACTGGTATGATATAATCAAAATTAATGTGCTTAATAGGCTTTGTGCAGTGATGACTAATATTATTTTGGATGAAGGTAATGATTGAGTGACTGATTATGTGTTAATTGTGGAACATGTGTTGGACCACTATGAGATATTTTGGAAGACATGTGAACACCTTTTATGGTTTCATATTTTGTTATCAATATTTTTGTAAGGCTAAGGCCTCATACCTTTGTACATACCAAATAGTATTTTATGCCCAAGACTTTATATCATTGCTTGCTATATTTTTGTAGAGCTGGCATGCTCATAAACTCAAAAGCACTTGTGCTTCCAATAGGCCTAAAATTATACAAAAATAACCAACAAAAGTTCTAAAAATTTCCCATAGCTCTTGCGACAAATTGGCCATGTTATAGACCACTTACACATGTTGGGTTAAATTCAAGTAACTATTTTTCATTATTTCTTTTTAAGCCTTACATATTTGTAACTTTATTTTTGCCAAAATATTTAGTACATAATCGCAATGACTCTTCCATCGCCTCACAATCTATGACAACCATCTGAACTTCTACAACTCATGGCAGAATGTATGTGACTCGCTTATATATCCGCATGCAATGCACACTTATTCAAGGTATTGTTACATATATTTAATGACAAACCTGAAGACAAATGGTCAAAGATCTGGACGAACGATCATGAAGCATGTTTTGTCATAATCGCCATTGGAAACACTCACATATTTCCTCCTAATATTCAATTTTGTCAAGTATAGCCCATGAACCCTTTTTTTCTCACTTACATTTCCTTCAATCTCACTTACCCCCCCACCCCCTAAAAAGATATTTATCGCGATGCATACACATGTCTTTCAAAGATTATAGAATCACACTTTATTTTGTAGCACATCAACCACACATTTGAGATGACAACTCTTTTACTCCAATTTTCTTTTCACATATCATTATAGCATCAAACTAATTCATAGTACTTATACATTCTTTTCTTGAATACATTTTTGAATTATTAACCTTTTTTTTAAGAACTTTCAACAATAATAATAAGCAAAGGTAATATTTACCATTAGATATTTAATCAAGTATAAAGGCCACCCCATCAAAGATTCTTAATGACTACCTGATCATGCCCTCGCCACCTATCCATCCTTGATTCCATCTTATGTTCATACTAGCCCATGATGATTAGTTACACTACTACGAGATGACTCATTTTTGACACTTGGTATTTGACGGTTTACACGCCATCGATATGTGCATCGATATAAACATCAAAATGAGCGTCGAAATGAATGTCGGAATAAGCGTCGAAATAGGTATCGAAATTTTAAATTTTCTTATTTTTAATTTCTTAAAATTTGATTGTGCAAAAAAAGAAAACATTGACAAAAACTAAGTATTTCTTAGTAAATAACATTGAGATAAAATGTTATAGCTCATCATCGACTCTCTCATCCTCAGCTAGATCCATGGCTCCAAATACATCTATTTCTAGAAATACCTCTCCATCTGCATCTTCATCAATACGTGTAGCCTCCGAATCGTCCTCTTCTATTTCAAGCATTAGAGGTGGTTGTGTTGAAAGTTGTTCTTCGTTCTCTTCTTCGAATTCTGGATTAGTTATTGTGTTTGCTTCTGATTCAAGTGCTAGTAATTGTTGAATTACTATACCTTCATTTGATCCTTCTTCTAGTTGTTCAACTTGATCAATATCTATTTCTTGTACTTCTTGAGTGGGTTCCTCAACCTCTACTTCATCTGAAATTTCCATATCTTCAAATATTGTTTACTTTGTGGATCGATTTGGATTACAAACAACCATGTATGATCTCTCGGGTCCACCTTGAAGACAACCTACTGACAATGCTCTGGTAGCACAAATGTGTCCCTTTGGTTTGTCCATATCTTTGTGGAGTCTACTTGAATAAATCCGCTCTTATCTCTGTGCATGGTTGCTTGTGGTCCTTAAGTCACTACCTTGAACCACTTCACATCAAAAATGAACATAGAAAACTTTCTGAACCCAGTTCCTTGATAACGTGTTGTATCGTTCCACAGTAATCAAGCATGCCAACTTCACAACTTAGATCACTTGCACTAGAACGACTTTCTTGCATGAAATTTGTGTTGACACTGCAATCAAATGTTATTCTCTTCTTATCTATTTGCTCCACTCAAAAGAGACGACCGCATGACCAAAGTGCACCAATTTGTGATATTGCAAGGAAACGAAGATCATGAAATTGTATCAAGAACAAAAACTTATATACAAGACTATGTCTTACAGTTTCTTGTGTACATATACAAACTCACTTACATGGTAATCACAACCATATGCAAGCTCCTCCTCCTCCTCGTCGCTTATAACCTCACCACTGTATTTTTCTTATTGCATGATTTGCTGAAGACATCTACTAGAACAAAATTCTGGAAGTTGAGAAAATGAATTTGGGTATGGCAATGCTCTAGTTGTTCGACTCTTTCTAAAATTCAAACGATCTCGGTCTCTTTCCTTCTTTGCGACCCTATATCTCTCGATCCATTTCTGCATAGCACTTAAGTTGAGGATGCAAAATTTATTAATCTTCTTTCGCAATGCCATATCCATTGTTCTCTAAAGCCCTTGTCCCCTTGAGGATCTTCCCCAACAAGCTGATCATCCTCTTCTTGTGTCCACAATCGTGGCATATCAGGGTTTGACGTACTAAGAAATTATGTTATGTATACAAGAGATTCAAGCCATCCCATTGAACAAAACCTTTCAATGTCTTCATAAATCTCTTGAGGAAAAACATCCATCGACTATGAACAACACCTCCTATAGCAACCTTGTTAACCACATGAACAAGTAGGTACAATTGAATGGTCAAGAAACTTGTTGGAAAGAATTTCTTCGCCATTGTAAATGCTTCAATGGAGTTTAGACGAGTTGCTTCCAACGTATTTCTTATAATCTCCTTCTTTGATATCCATCGTACCACTGCACTAATCTTGTATATTGTCGCTCTTAGGTCTTCACCAAGGCAATCCTTAATGGCTATTGGCAGCACAAACTATAAGATTTGTGCCAGTCATGAGACTTCAAGCCACTAAGCTCTTCATCCTTTGTGAATGATCCCTTGAAGCAATGCATACAACTAGTGGGAGTACGAAACTCACTTATGCACTTATTTACATGTCGCTACTCTTCTTTGGTTAAGACCCAAGGTGCTCTGGGGAGAATCACTTTCCCATCAGCTCCGCGCCCATAAGTATTGCACATGCGATCCACCTCTTGTAGATCATCCCTTTGTGCCTTACTCTCTTTAGCACCTGTGATGGTTTTCCAAAGCATATCGGCTATGTTCTTCAAAATGTGCATAGGGTCAAGATGATGATTGACTAAAAGATCAATCCAGTATGGGAGTAGATGCAAGATGGATAGCCTTTTCATTCTGGGGGTGAACAACTTGGATCCACTTCCCATTCCCTCCTCCAATCACATGGCTTTAGCACACGAGGAGGCCTCCCTAGAAATCTCTCTCTCGCAACTCATGGTTGTCGGGGAGATACTTTTTGTGGCCTTCGTAGACAACCTTCTTCAAAGCTGGGCTGTTGCAAGATCAGGGTATCCAGTTTTGTCCAGTTTATGCAGAACTGGGACATAGCTTGGAGAACAAATTTTCGGGGGCAAGGTACTTAAAATTAGATCAAGCAAATAATTAAAAATACACTTGCCCTTAAATTAATCTAATATAACTTAAATTAATATAAATTAGTCTAATTAATCAAAATTAATCAAAAATATGATGAAATAATAAACAAATGATCTTTCCATACTTAGAGTGATCCAATTTATTTTTCCATAGATGCACCATTACAAGTACACTAGTCCCTATAGGTTTTAGATGATTCACATCAAAAATGTAATTTTACTAATTAGTTTATTAATATTTGCAGGCCTTCTGATAGTCTGGAAGAATTTTGAAAAAGAGATCATTAAAAATCCAACCATTGGATTTGTAATTTTTACTAACCACCACATTCTACTAATGTCTTAGTATCTACCCACTCTTTTGATCTACAAGATTGAGGATTTTAAGTGGTAGCTATTGTGGGTACAAAAACAGGCGTATATTATAACACTTTAGAGACCTTGAAATATTTAAAGAAAATAGACAAATATCTTAAAATTTTCTTGAAAAATCAAGTTAAGCTCCATATTATGTGAAGATATAAGGTACAAAGTGGGAATCTCATATGAGTTTATATGTAAAAGATATTAGCATTTTATGGAATCAGTTCAAATTTGGGACAGGGTGTATACATTGACCTTGTACCTAAGAAAATGAGGACTTTTGACCATCCAATGCTTAATAAAATTATGCAACTATATTTCCAACTTTGAATATGATGTTCCAACAAAAGAACTTGAAACGAAATTCCTTCATTTACTAGGAGAGATTAGCCACTAAAGGTAAACAAATGCCTGTTTTTTTACTGTTTACAGGGTGCCTGAGTGGACAAAACTGGGCACCCTGATCTTGCAACCACCCAGCTATTGAGTACCAAGTCTCTAATCTAGGCCCACATAACCAGATATTGAAAGCCTTGCTAAACATGCTAATCATTATGATGAGATATGCAAATAATACAAAATGATTAAAATTGTAAAATTAAATCAGATCAAGAAATCTTAGAATAATTAACTTACCAAGCACTCTCCATAGAGCTCAGCCAATCATGCATGGTCCACATAAGTATTCCTCACACTGTTGCATCCCTATATCCAAAACCCTTAGATGCATCATGAACTTGGATACCATCCATAACGTCTGTAGCTCATCAACTAATGGAGTCAAGTAGACGTCCATGTTCTTAACCTTGTACTTCCCTAGAACTATGAAGGAAAGTAAAATGTGCCTAGTAACAGCTTTGTATAAGGGGGTAGTTAACTTTATTGTTAGAGACAAGAACTAAAGAAAGATAGATCATAATAAGAGGAACAAAGTCTGTGTTTAGACCATTTGGAGATTCCTCATGGTTTGGCCGATATTTTGTAAAACAAATTCGACACCACTTTCGAGTGTTTTTTTTACATATCATCTCTATTTTGGTTAAAGAATGTGTTTTTAGAAAAAAAAAACTATCTTTATCTTTTTCGTACATGTTAATCAAACAAAATTTTTGTGGGCTATATTTTTAAAGCCTTGATGTGGTTCTATGCAGGAAGAGAGAGAGAGAGGGAGATTTTGCTCAGAGACTTTTTGCGATTTGGGCCGACTGGTACTATTTACCCGCCGGATAGAGAACAAGATTGAAGCCCTCTAGAAACCATGTGGTAGAACCCAGAGAGTACCAGATCGAGAAGGAGGCATACCCGAGATAGCAATGACATTAAGTGTGGAGGTTGGGTGGATGAGCATCAAAGAAAGCCCTAATTGGTGATTAACTCTCTAGATTTGCATAATTGTACTAGCGATTATTATTATTTTTGGATTGATTAGACTTCGAAACAATCATAGATATTGGATAAATCTCTTCTTTCTTATAAAGTGTGAAGTAATTTGTTAGATCTGGTCAGGTGCTATTATTTTGAATATTTGATAAATATTATGAATTTTTATGATTAACTAAATGGAACAAAATATGGGATATATTACATCTTAGCCCATTAAATACCAAAGGTAGAAGAAGAATCTAGAGTGGATAATATTACGGTGATATGTAGCTTTTCCAACATTGACTATGCTGCTCATTCATTTGCTCCTTAGGCTCCAAACGTTGAGAAGAAGGAGATAACTGAAATGAATGATGCGCTTTTCTATATATATGCAATGATGCTATGGTGAGCCAAGCTTATGCTATCTACATGCATATCTAGATCT
The DNA here is from genome assembly GCF_041138505.1 of Cibotium barometz. Taxonomy (NCBI): domain Eukaryota; kingdom Viridiplantae; phylum Streptophyta; class Polypodiopsida; order Cyatheales; family Cibotiaceae; genus Cibotium; species Cibotium barometz. The sequence continues at coordinate 25,318,758 of NC_141057.1, read as the reverse complement.
TCACAACTTCATATATGCCCCATAGCTGTTGGATGATTGGTTCCCCATGCCCTAACCTAATGTGATGCATGTCCTAAATGTTGTTGATGCCTTGTGTATTGTAGTAGGCGCTGTAACAATAGCACCATACAATGTTGCACATGCTATAACTACTGTGATTTAAGCTTGTTAACATTAATTTAACTGCTTGGTAAATGTTGGATTAATGTTTGAATGCCTAGAATGCCATGTCACCTATAAAGTCAATATTAGTTAAAATGGGAAAAATCCCTCAAAATGGGAATGTATTTAAAAAATTTGTTTTGGCCATAACTTGCACATGCAAACTCCAAATTTGTCGGACAAAGTAGATCTAGATTCTACTTTTCAAGCTCTTTCCAATGATATGTCACATGAATATGTTTTGACAAACTTTTGGATGAGTTTACCATACCCCCACTTTTCTCATGGGAATGAGATTTTTCCCACTTTATCTAATATTGACTTTATACACCAACTAGGTGTGCACGTGACATTGACTAGGTCTGGTCGGGTAGCAAAAAAACAGGCGCTCTTGGCTAGCAATCTACTACAACCAACCAGGGAAAAGACTATAGAACCCCCACATGGAGCAAAACTAGGAAAAATGGACAATGAGGAAAAAATGAAGAAACTCCTACACGGGCAGGCACACCCACAATAATGGCCACCACTCCCAACTACAACTGAGTAATATGTACAGACAAGAGATAACTGCTAACATCCCCTCTTAGCTCATGGATGCGGAACCAATCCTAGTGAGCTAGAGTGCTGACAGAGAATCCGCTGAGGTAGAAGCTTCATGAAGAGGTCCGCCATATTGTCCTTCATTGAACAAAAGACTAGCAAGATGTCACCAACGAAAATCTTCTCTCTAAAGGTATAGTTTCGGTAAGAAGATTTTGATTGAGGTAGAGCAATATTAGAGCCTTGTAGTTGTTGATGCCTTCATGTATCTTGCATATGAATTGATTATGACCTAGAATAAGGTAGTGTAACTTAGACAAAGTTGTGATTTGGAATGCAATACCACCATCAAGGTTGTTGAGTGGCAAAGACAGCCAAGTGAGGTTACTGATCCTAGCTATGGTATCGAGCAAAGGCCCACTGAGTGCATTTGCCCCTAGATCTAGTGCTTGCAATAAGGTCAATGAGCCCAAGGTGCTTGGTATAGTGCTAGTCAAGTTGTTTTGTTATAAGTACAAGGATCCGAGGCTTTCGCAAGCTCCAATCTCAATGGGAATGCTTCCAATTATGCGGTTTCCAAAAGCAAAAAATAGGCCAAGATCTTGAATACTATGATATCCTGCAATAAGGTGCCATTAAGCTGATTCACTTGAAGCTGTAGTGTCACAAGGTTGGTGGAGTTGTACAGGGAGGTGGGAATGGGGCCATTTAGAGAGTTCAAGAAGAGCCTTAGATCGGTGAGAAGTTTCACATTCCCAATTTCTAAGGAGATATAGCCTTCTAGCTTGTTTTGATCAAGGTAGAGGGCAGAGAGACTGCAGCAATTTCTAAGTGGGGGGAATGGTGGTTGTTAGATTGTGAACTTTCCCAACTCTGGGGGTATGGGATTGCTAAGATCATTACGAGAGAGGAGAATGTGAGGAACAAAGGACGACAGGACCAAATGTATGAGAGATCATAGCAAAACAACACAGCATGAAATGGGTGAGTGAGTGTATATATGATGGTGAGTGAAAATATGTACAAGAGGTCCTCTAATGTGAGGAGAATTTGAGTAGAAGACCATTGCAGAAGCAGAGATGATGTCACAGTTGAAGCACGGTCAATGAACGAAGGCTCGCATTGATGTGAGGCAAAGGCACTCCGTGAGATGGTCGGCGTCGAAGGCTCGCATCGGTGGATGTAGAGGAATTTCAAGGTGGTAGTGGGCAGAGGAAGATGAAGTGAGGATGATATAGATGTTGATGCAAACTCTAGTGATAAGGGTGCTAAACTCTAGTGATAAGGTGTTCTGGTACCTAAAAAGAGCAGAGAGGGCTGCCATCCCGAGTGGTGCAAGCTTTGGTGACAAGGGTGCTACAATACCTGAGGGGTGGTTTGTGAGATGGTGAGCAGAGATGGTTGCTATCCCGAGAGTTAAACTGTTTAAGAAAAATGATGATATGTTGTAGAAGAGAGTGGGATGTTGTCCCAAGATGTGTACTGATGCTAAAATGTTGATGTGTTGTACAACAGCATAGAGTGGGTTGTTGTTCCAAAAGAGTGAACTGAAGATAAAATGCTAATGTGCTGAAGTGTAGCTATATAGGATATCCTCATCATTCATCACATTGTACCGCTCCATTGACCATATCAGGTACCATGTGATTATCTGTTGCTATGTTGTCGGTGCCTACATATCATCTGCTTCATCATCATCGGCTACTATCAGCTCTAGCACACCAGTGTTTCACATCATCTCATGGGATAGTAGCCCTCTCTGCTACATAGAGCATACTATCATTTCATATCAGTTCATGGGACAAGATCCCTCTGCCTACATATCATCTGCTTCATCATCATCGGCTACTATCAGCTCTAGCACACCAGTGTTTTACATCATCTCATGGGATAGTAGCCCTCTCTGCTACATAGAGCATACCATCATTTCATATCAGTTCATGGGACAACATCTCATGGGATAGTAGCCCTCTCATGGGATAGTAGCCCTCTCTGCTACATAGAGCATACCATCATTTCATATCAGTTCATGGGACAACATCTCATGGGATAGTAGCCCTCTCATGGGATAGTAGCCCTCTCTGCTACATAGAGCATACCATCATTTCATATCAGTTCATGGGACAACATCCCTCTCTACTACATAGAGCATACTATTGTTTTACATTAGCTCATGGGACAACAGCCCTCTCTGCTACACTTCAGCACATTAGCATTTTATCTTCAGTTCACTCTTTTGGAACAACAACCCACTCTATGCTATTGTACAACACATCAGCGTTTTAGCATCAGTACACATCTTGGGACAACATCCCACTCTCTTCTACAACATATCATCATTTTTCTTAAACAGTTTACCTCTCGGGATAGCAGCCATCTCTGCTCACCATCTCACATCATCGGGACAGTAGCCATCTGTGCTCCTTACCACCCCTTAGGTATTATAGCACCCTTGTCACCAAAGCTTGCACCACTCGAGATGGCAGCCCTCTCTACTCTTTTTAGGTACCACAACACCCTTATCACTAGAGTTTAGCACCCTTATCACTAGAGGTTGCATCAACATCTGTATCTCATCACTTCATCTTCCTCTGCCCACTACCACCTTGAAATTCCTTTGCATCCACTGACGCGAGCCTTTGACACCGACCACCTCACGGAGTGCCTTTGCCTCACATCAATGCGAGCCTTCATTCATTGACCGTGCTTGAACTCTGACATCATCTCTGCTTCCGCATTGGTCTTCTACTCAGAGTCTCCTCACATTAAAGGACCTCTTGTACATATTTTCACACCATCATATATACACTCACTCACCCATTTCATACTGTAAGTCAATATTAGATAAAGTGGGAAAAATCCCATTCCCATGAAAAAAGTGGGGGTATGGTAAACTCATCCAAAAGTTTGTCAAAACATATTCATGTGACATATCATTGGGAAGAGCTTGAAAAGTAGAATCTAGATCTGCTTTGTCCGACAAATTTAGAGTTTGCATGTTCAAGTTATGGCCAAAATAAAATTTTTAAATACATTCCCATTTTGAGGGATTTTTCCCATTTTATCTAATATTGACTTCTGTGTTGTTTTGCTATGATCTCTCATACATTTGGTCCTTCATCCTTTTTCTATCACATTCTCCTCTCTCGTAATGATCTTAGCAATCCCATACCCCCCGAGTTGGGAAAGCTCACTAACCTTATAGATCTACTTATGAATGACAACAATCTAACAACCACCATTCCCCCCACTTAGAAATTGCTGCAGTCTCTCTGCCCTCTACCTTGATCAAAACAAGCTAGAAGGCTATATCTCCTTAGAAATCGGGAACGTGAAACTTCTCACCGATCTAAGGCTCTTCTTGAACTCTCTAAATGGCCCCATTCCCACCTCCCTGTACAACTCCACCAACCTTGTGACACTACAGCTTCAAGTGAATCAGCTTAATGGCACCTTATTGCTGGATATCATAGTATTCAAGAGCTTGGCTTATTTTTTTTTCTTTTGGAAACCGCATAATTGGAAGCAGTCCCATTGAGATTGGAGCTTGCGAAAGCCTCCGATCCTTGTACTTATAACAAAACAACTTGACTAGCACTATACCAAGCACCTTGGGCTCATTGACCTTATTGTTACAAGCACTAGATCTAGGGGCAAATGCACTCAGTGGGCCTTTGCTCGATACCATAGCTAGGATCAGTAACCTCACTTGGCTGTCTTTGCCACTCAACAACCTTGATGGTGGTATTGCATTCCAAATCACAACTTTGTCTAAGTTACAATACCTTATTCTAGGTCATAATCAATTCATAGGCAGGATACATGAAGGCATCAACAACTACAAGGCTCTAATATTGCTCCGCCTTAGCCAAAATCTTCTTACCGAAACTATACCTTTAGAGAGAACATTTTGGTTGGTTACATCTTGCTAGTCTTTTGTTCAATGAAGGACAATACGACAGACCTCTTTATGAAGCTTCTACCTCAGCGGATTCTCTGTCAGCACTCCAGCTCACTAGGATTCGTTCCACATCCATGAGCTAAGAGGGGATGTTAGTAGTTATCTCTTGTCTGTACATATTACTCAGTTGTAGTAGGGAGTGACGGCCATTATTGTGGGTGTGCCTGCCCGTGTGTAGGAGTTTCTTCATTTTTTCCTCATTGTCCATTTTTCCCAGTTTTGCTCCATGAGGGGGTTCTGTAGTCTTTTCCATGGTTGGTTGTAGTAGCTTGCTAGCCAAGAGGGCCTATTTTTTTGCTAGCCGACCAGACCTGGTCAATGTCACGTGCACACCTAGTTGGTGTATAGGTGACATGGCATTCTAGGCATTCAAGCATTAATCCAACATTTACCAAGTAGTTAAATTAATGTTAACAAGCTTAGATCAGAGTAGTTATAGCATGTGCAACATTGTATGGTGCTATTGTTGCAGCACCTACAACAATACACAAGGCATCAACAACATTTAGGACATGCATCACATTAGGTTAGGGCATGGGGAACCAATCAGCCAATAGCTATGGGGCATATATGAAGTTGTGAAGATCTAGACATGCATGTAGACACCATAAGCTTGGCTCACCAGCATCATTCCATAGAAGACAAAGAAAACAAGTGAAGAAGTGTATGTAAAAGCTAACATGATGGTTGTGATTAGAGAGATAAAATGATGGTTGTGTTTAGAGAGGGAGAGAGAGAGAGAGACGGGGAGCACGGGTGGGTTATTTCTCGGCAGTGAAATCAATAATCAACGAAATGACCTTACTTGAATATTTATTTATTCGTCGCCTATACACTACTTTACAAAAAAGAAAACCCTGGATTACTGCATTGTATGCCATCCTAGAGACAGAACTCAACACTTCTCTGTTGTGGGCAGGCCTACACATCAAAACTTGTGCAAGGTGAACTCTAAAAGGGTTTATCCCCCCCAAAAAAAAGAATGGTTCTCCCTTCCCATATTGCACCACAAGAAGCTCCTAATAACTGTGCTCAGTGTCCAGCCCCTAATTCCTTCGTTAACTAACAGCTTAGAGCTAAGCATTCCTGTTGCAGGCTGTTGCCGGCGTTTTTAGTTGGACTTGTACTCGGGGTATGATGCTGTTGCACATGATCTTGTAGCCAAGGGTGAGCCTGCAGGTCCCTGAGTCTCATCTATCTGTAGGGGTTCCGCTGCAGCATTCCCTTGATAAGCTCCTTGGCTGGGGCTGAGATGGACGGCCAGGGCTCCCTCTTCAGATCCAGCCTCCCTCGCTTCACGGCCTCGAAGATGTCCGCGGTGGTATCCCCGTCGAAGGGCGGATAGCCACACAGCAACATGTGGAGTAGCACGCCCAAGCTCCACACGTCCACCTTCTGGTCGTGGGTGCCGGTGAGCAGGATCTCGGGAGCGAGGTAGCATGGCGTGCCCTCCACGTCGTCGACTCGGGGGGGTCACTATATGTAGAATACCCCTATCGCGTGCGTTCAAGGCCTATATTTTAAATCCCTTATCTGTGAATTTTTTTATCCATATAATATCCCCTTTTCTTTATGAATCTGTAAATTCTTTTGAAAAAATTTTAAATCATACCCTTATGTAAATATATTTCTGTAAGTTTCATAAATTAAAAATATGCTTCTGTTGAACGCACGTGATATTTACATTTTTTTGTGAGTGACCCCCCCGAGGTCGTCGAAGACTCGACGGTGGGAGAAGTCAGCAGAGGCGCCGAAGTCCGCGAGCTTGAGGTGGGAGTAACTTCTTCCTCGATCAGCGAAGAGCACGTTCTCTAGCTTGAGGTCCCTGTGCATGACACCTTGGTCGTGGCAGAAGGACACCCCACTCACGATGGCCGCGAAAGCCTCAGCTGCCTGGGACTCCGGCAGGCGCCCATTGCTGGTGTTGTCCCTGAGATGCTCGAGCAGGTCTCCTCCCTCGCACAGCTCCATCACCACGTGAACGCACTCCTCGTCCTCGAAGCTCTCTTCCAGCCGAACCACGTTGGGATGACCCTTGAGCCTTTCCAGCGTCGCAACTTCCGTGCGCACATGGCGAAGGGCGCTCCCTGATTTGCGCACGGACTTGCAGGCGTACTGCTGGCCCGTGCGCTTGTGCGTGCACAGCCTCACAATGCCATCCACGCCCTCGCCCAACTGGCGGCCCAGCGCATAGGAGGAGCAGCTACTGCTGCTTTTGTTACTTTCCATGTACGTACCTAAACTGTGCAAGATGATGAGAGAGAGCGTATGAGAAAGAAGTACACGATTATAGAAGGCAAAGAAAGGTGAAGAATCGCAAAGGATAAGATGGCAGAGACACAGTCGAGGTACTTTATATGTAGACAGACAGCAGTCGGACTTTCGTCGACGAGTCAAGCGGCCCGCATGGGCGACTCGGCGGACCGACAACATCATCCCTCCCTGATCGTCAACGTTCAAAAATTACACAGTTTCTCCAAGGCCTTGTAAATTGTAACCAAACTAACAAACCTTCGACTCCAAACAAAAACTCTCGAGAGAAGTGCTTGTAGATTGTAAACAAACTAATAAAGCTTCGACCCCAAACAAAAGTTCAAACACAAACTCTCGAGAAGTAGTAAGCAGAGGGACCCCTCTCCGTGAGGGACTTTGTATTTCTCAAAACCACCCAAAAATCCAAGTGGCTTTCCCCTAAATCTAACCCTCTTCCTCATCCATCACTACCCCGATGATGCAATTCTCTCATCTTCGAAGCCCCAAAACCACCTTTGTTTTACTCCTCTGCTTGGCTTCACCTCTCTTCTTGCGTCGGGCGCACAAAACTCATCCTTGACTACTTTTTCGTAGCTGCGCAATTTGGCCACCTAACGGTCTTTATTGAAGCTTTAGTATATAAACCTTTCAAGGCTTTAAAACCTTAAAGCTTTTAAGCTTTTCTAAAGGCTTTCAATGCCCTCGACCCCCGACTCAGTTTTTGTAAATTTTTCCTTTCTCAGAAATTTATGAGAAATTCCAAATTGCTTTTAGCTGTCCAAAAATACTTCTTTTTGCCTAAAATTCCCTTTTTAGCCTAAAAATTACACAAAAATAACCATTAAAATTTCCCCATAGCTTTTACGACAAAGCGACCATGTTATCGACCACTTATGCATGCTCCCGGGATTAAATCAAGGTAACATTATTTATTATTTCTTTTCGAGACTAACATATTTGCAAATTTCTTTTCGTCATAATATTTAGTACACAATCACAAAATGACTCTTCCATCGTGTTAAAACCCTAAGATCTCTCTAGATAATTGTTATGCATAAAACATGCATAAATCAGGCATAAACTCAACCACCCAACCACCCCCGGAGCCCAAGGGATGCACACATGAATAATGAATGAAATACATCATACCTCTACCTTGATGTCCCATACCATCAAGAGGTATAACACAATCCAATAGCATATAGCTAAAGTGTGAAATGGTAGAAGAGTAGATATGAACCTCTACACAAGAGAGTATAACATAGCCTTGGCCTCATGGAGCCCAAACCTCCAAGCCTCCAAGCCCCCTTGAGTGTGCCCCATGCCCCTATTATATAGGAGGACTCTCAAGTGACTCTTGACTTTCCATTCCTCATGTGTGACCCTTGGATGCCTGACCCTAACCTTAAACCTTAAGGTTAGTCCTAACCCATGCTCCACTAGAGCTTGTTGCCATGCTCCCATGCTCACAAGCCTAATATGGGTTAGCCTCCTAGTATATGCACACATAATGTGTATATAACATAGCACACATAATGTACATATAACATACTTCCCCTCTCTCAAAACATTGCACTCTTGCAATGAAAAGAAGGAGAACTGCGCTGAACAATCTCAACCGACTCCCAAGTCGAATCCTCAATTTCCCTATCTTTCCACCTAATTTTAACCTCAGGGATTAGTCAACTACAAAGTTTCCTTTCCCTGGATTCAAGTACCTTATCAAGTTCATGTGGAACATAGGATAATTCATCGACTTCAACGAATTCTTGAGGAGTAACTGTGTCATCCTCACCTCCTAGTTTCCCTTTCAATCTATCGATATGAAAGACTGGATGAACTCTAACAATTGGAGGTAGTTTTAGTTCATATGCAACCGTGCCAATCCGATATATAACTCGAAATGGACCACAATATTTAGGAGATAAATTCGAGCATTTTCCCATTGACAAAGTCTGAAAATCTTTAGAAACATTAAAATAAACTAACGCTCCTGGTTCAAAAGACCGAGATGAGCGTCCCCTATCAGCATAAAACCGTGCCCTACCATGAGCACTCCTGATAGAATCCCGAGCTTCGGTCAGAATTTCCTACATATCTCGCAAGAAATCCCTCGATGCATCAAGCTCGATGTCCTTAAGACTGACATCAATAGGTGCCCTGAGTTGATACCCATACATAAGTATGCACGGACTAAAATAATAGCCGTAAATTTAGAACTGTTATAGGCAAATTCCATCATTGAAATATTTTCCAATATGATGATTTTCTAGAGACATGCACGAAGCATATACTCTACAATCTGATTCATACACTCTGTTTGCCCATCAGACTACTGCGGATGATCAGAACAATTCACATTCAAATTAACTTCCTCGTTGTAAACCATTCGGAATAAAGTAGGAAAACATGGCATTATAACAGCAGAAACCAGGGATTCATCGGCGCCCCGACATATCCACATCTGCATATGGAATAATCAACATCTCGAGTTACCCATATCAACATAGAAAGTCATCAACGTCTCGATGAGTCACATATGTCCATCCGTAAACCTATCAGGTTGATTGTGTAAATCACCTAAAGTACGGAACTAGAGAAAGAAATGCCAACAAAGGAAGAATCCAAATTTCCTTATCCGAACACAACAAGATAAACTTGTTTGAACTCTAAAGAAAGAGATTTCAACAAGTGAAAATGCCGATGAGATTACCCTCATCAAAACATGCAGGCTATAGATAAAAGAAATTTATCTAGAGAATGCCCACACTATAACTTCTAGTGAATTTAGAAAATAAGATTGTCTTTGAATGTTGAGGTCAACATGCTAAGTGATGTAAGCAAAGCAACAATCTTGAGCCCAAATTATACCATAAGATAATATATGTGAGGGATCACTAGCGTCCCATACCACCATGATACCACTCATACATATCTTAACAATTTGAAACTCCCTAGTATGCCGTCTAGGAAATATGAATAAAAATCCTGTATAAAAGGAATAAAATGGCCTTATCCAGACTTTCACATACTAAACCTGTCTCTATATACTTGAGACTACATCAAGGAATAACTCCTTCTGAGTACATCATCAGAAAAGAAATTGAATTATTGGCGCCTTTCTAATGATAACTACCCAAAACACAATAAAGTTAGGGTAGAAAAATAACTCACCTAGATATATAAACAACTAGGTATCCGAGTTGGAATATATACAAGAGTATAAGAAATATACTCCAAAATTATGTGCAAAAAACGAAGGCAAATGCTACCTTCAAAGCACATGTAAATATTCAAAAGATCAAAAGATCCTTATAAAACCATGGATAAAAGCATAGAAGCTCCTTAAATCCATAAATAGCATAGTTGATCATAAGAATCAATGCATACCATCTAATGGACATTAATCATGCCAAAAGAAGCATTAAAATTGGTGGCCAACTCATCAATCTGGAGCATATGAACATTGTGTTGTTCAAATAAAACTCCAAAGTAAGAAAGTGAAACACATGTGTGTCGCACTCAATAAAAAACCCCTAGACACAAGTGATCTAGGCAAAACCTGATGAGTCCATATAAAACTTGGAAAACATCCAATAAAAATCCACCAAAACTAACCGATCAACTAACCCATGATAGAGGCTTAAGAAATTAAGCACAAGCCACACTTAAATAAGTGCAAAATAAATTATCATGGAAAAGTGTCAAAGGTGAAACACACTTTGAACGTAAATTATAGCCATCAAAAGAAATTAAGGAACATGTCCAAAAAGAATGGCTAAAAAATGGTAAAAAATCATGAATACATCGTTTAGAATTAATCCAAACATAAATATCCATTAATACGAGATATAATCATATTAATAATATGCGAATAACACGCATCTATCTAATGTCAGTACGAGAAAACATACTTCAACATTAAATAACCCTCGAAAATATTAAATTCTCGAGAAAAAGAATTATCATGATTTTTTTCTAATTTTTTCTAATTTATAGGATCTCAAAATATGATAATTTTGAATTCTACGAAACCTATCTTATGGCATTCCAAACCTATATTTTTCCAGAAAATTTTTAGCAATTAAATTTGCCAAAATACCATTGATATTTAAAAAATATCAATTTTTAGGATTTCTAAAAATAATTTCAGAATATTCCTAATTTTCCCTGAGAATCCCATCGTTCACGAAATTTCCAATTCCGCCCGATAATTCTCAAATCCAATGAAAATTTTTAATTTTAATAGATTTTTCTAATTTTCTGGGTCAAAAAATATATTTTTAAAGGAATTTGAATGGTCATGAGCGCCCGAATGGACACACCACATGCCAAACACCAACCCCACATTTTTTCCAAAATTTAAAATAATCTTTGTCTAATTTTCCACTAATTTTCAGGAATTTTTTGAAATTTTTAAATTATCCCGAACGCATTTAGAATACGAACGGTCAAAAAATTTCAGAATTCCAACGGTTTTCCCAGAATATGGAAAGCCAAAAGTTTTGGGAAAATGAAAAGACAAAAAAAATCGGAATGTGAAAGGTCAAAGGTTTCCGGAATACGGAAGGTCAAAAGTTTTTCCGGAATTCGGAAAGCCAAAAGGTTTTGGGAAAACGGAAAGCCAAAGGTTTTCCGGAAGTTGAAAAGCCAAAATTTTTCAATAAAAATTTTCCAGGAATTTTCAGAGATTTTTTAACCTCAAATTCCAATTTTTCTGAATTTTTCAGGCTTTTTCTAAGCTTTTTTTTTGAAATAAATCCAAAAGCTTTTTTTTTTAAATAAAAAACTCATTTTTTTAAAAAATAAAAAAATGAAAAAAAAAATAACTTTTATGGCTTATAGCCAACTTGATTTTTTTAAGGGGGGGGGTGATTTTTTTCGCCCGCCGGCTGCAGCGCAGCCCCCCCTCCGGCCGCCTGCGCCAAAAAAAATGAGAGAGGGAGTGAAAACTCCCTCCTCTTTCCTCTTCTCCCCTCTTTCCTCTCCCTCTTCTTCCTTCCAATCTCTTTCTCCTCCCCTCTGTTAATCACAGATTACTTTAATCCATGATTAAAGTTTTTAATTAAACTTTCTTTAATCATAATTATCATTAATTATGATTAATGTTTAAAAAAATCATTTTGAAGAGATTCTCACAGAAAAAAGAAGGAAAAATCAGATTTTGAGAGATGGAGAGAGTCCCACGCACACGGGAGAGCATCTCATGCATCAACACGCTGTCCCCTATTGAAGTTCAGTAGAAATTGACAAAAATTTGATCGCATTCCCGCGGAAAAAACCCGCAAAAAATGTATAAAAATACATTTTTAATCAAAAAAATGCTCAAAAAATTCCTAAAAAATTAGGAAAAATTTCTAAAAAATTCTAGAAATTCAGGGAATCCATCCTACAAAAATATCCACCATAAACCATATGGTATTTTTGTAAAAAAATTCCATTAATACTTGATTTTAACCATAAAAAATAGGGAAAAATAGCATTAACTCACGGAATTTCCCCGCAACGTCGATTCGTCCATTGAATTGTAGTAATACATGTTCCAATCACCAAATCGATGATCCATGTGCAATTCATCAACACAAATCAACAAAAAATAACATTTTATTAGTAAATATTAAAATTTACTAAAAAAAATCAACAATTAAATAGAGATTGCTCTGAGACCACTGTTAAAACCCTAAGATCTCTCTAGATAATTGTTATGCATAAAACATGCATAAATCAGGCATAAACTCAACCACCCAACCACCCCCGAGCCCAAGGGATGCACACATGAATAATGAATGAAATACATCATACCTCTACCTTGATGTCCCATACCATCAAGAGGTATAACACAATCCAATAGCATATAGCTAAAGTGTGAAATGGTAGAAGAGTAGATATGAACCTCTACACAAGAGAGCATAACATAGCCTTGGCCTCATGGAGCCCAAACCTCCAAGCCTCCAAGCCCCCTTGAGTGTGCCCCATGCCCCTATTATATAGGAGGGCTCTCAAGTGACTCTTGACTTTCCATTCCTCATGTGTGACCCTTGGATGCCTGACCCTAACCTTAAACCTTAAGGTTAGTCCTAACCCATGCTCCACTAGAGCTTGTTCCCATGCTCCCATGCTCACAAGCCTAATGTGGGTTAGCCTCCTAGTATATGCACACATAATGTGTATATAACATAGCACACATAATGTACATATAACACATCCCCTCACAATCCACATCAACCATCCGAACATCTACAACTCATGGTAGAATGTATGCGACTCACTTATATATCCACACGCAACGCACACTTGCTTGAGGCATTGCTAAACATCTTTAATGAACAAACCTGAAGACGAATGGTCAAAGATCTCAACGAACGATCATGATGCATGTTTTGTCGTGATCTCCATTAGCAACGCTCAATATTTCCTCCCAATATTTAGTTTTGTCAACTCATGGAGCAACACGAGATCATATTCGGATAGAGAATCAAAGACGACATCGCCATAGCCCAAAGATCTCAACGAATGATCATGATGCATGTTTTGTCGTGATCCCCATTAGCAACACTCAATATTTCCTCCCAATATTTAGTTTTGTCAACTCATGGAGCAACATGAAATCATATTCGAATAGAGAATCAAAGACGACATCACCATAGCCCATGAACACTTTTTATCTCACTTACATTTCCTTCAATCATCACACTTTACCCCTGAAAAGATATTTATCACGATGCATACACATGTCTTTCGAGGATTATAGAATCACACTTTTATTTTGTAGCACATCAACCACACTTGGAGATGACAACTCTTTTACTCCAATTTTCATTTCACATATCATTATAGCATCAAACTAATTCATAATACTTAGACATCCCTTTCTTGCATATATTTTTGAATTATTAACCTTTTTCGTCAAAACGTTAGACAATAATAACAAGCAAAGGTAATATTTATCGTAGATATTTAATCAAGTATGAAGGCCACCCCATCAAAGATTCTTGATGGCTACCAGGTCATACCCTCGCCACCTATCCATTGTGATTGCATCTTATGTTCATACTAGCTCATGATAATTATTTATGATTTTATGAGCAATTGAGAACAATTACTTGTTACCCCGGGGCATGTTGTAGGGAGTTAATTCATGAAATATATATTCTCACATTTATCATTATTTATAAATTGGAGTTAATATATGAAATATGTATTCTCACGTTTTCCATTTTTATAAATTCTCTTGGGATGCCTTTCTAAATCTACGATGATCGTAGTTTACTTGATGCATACGTAGGTGAATTTGTACATGTGTACATTGTCGTGATATTATAAGTGTAACCACTATGTGGATGGCATTATTTTGCTTTGGGATATTTTATTTTGGATGCGCCTTTTTATATCATCTACCAGGATTAATGTGCTTGATCAAGCTATGTGCACTGGTACAATGTCTACCAGGATTAATGTATTTAATTAGCTGTGTGCACTGGTATGATATAATCAAAATTAATGTGCTTAATAGGCTGTGTGCAGTGATGATGACTAATATTATTTTGGATGAAGGTAATGATTGAGTGACTGATTATGTGTTAATGGTGGAACATGTGTTGGACCACTATGAGATATTTTGGAAGACATGTGAACACCTTTAATGGTTTCATATTTTGTTATCAATATTTTTGTAAGGCTAAGGCTTCATACCTTTGTACATACCAAATAGTATTTTATGCCCAAGACTTTATATCATTGCTTGCTATATTTTTGTAGAGCTGGCATGCTCATAAACTCATAAGCACTTGTGCTTCCAATAGGCCTAAAATTACACAAAAATAACCAACAAAAGTTCTAAAAATTCCCCATAGCTCTTGCGACAAATTGGCCATGTTATAGACCACTTACACATGTTGGGTTAAATTCAAGTAACTATTTTTCATTATTTCTTTTTAAGCCTTACATATTTGTAACTTTATTTTTGCCAAAATATTTAGTACATAATCGCAATGACTCTTCCGTCGCCTCACAATCTATGACAACCATCCAAACTTCTACAACTCATGGCAGAATGTATGTGACTCGCTTATATATCCGCATGCAATGCACACTTAATCAAGGTATTGTTACACATATTTAACGACAGACCTGAAGACAAATGGTCAAAGATCTGGACAAACGATCATGAAGCATGTTTTGTCATAATCGCCATTGGAAACACTCACATATTTCCTCCTAATATTCAATTTTGTCAAGTCATGGAACAACACGGAATTATTCACGGATACAGAATCAAAGACGACATCACCATAGCCCATGAACCCTTTTTTTCTCACTTACATTTCCTTCAATCTCACTTACCCCCCCGCCCCCTAAAAAGATATTTATCGCGATGCATACACATGTCTTTCGAAGATTATAGAATCACACTTTATTTTGTAGCACATCAACCACACATTTGAGATGATAACTCTTTTACTCCAATTTTCTTTTCACATATCATTATAGCATCAAACTAATTCATAATACTTATACATTCTTTTCTTGAATACATTTTTGAATTATTAACCTTTTTTTTAATAACTTTCAACAACAATAATAAAGGTAATATTTACCATTGGATATTTAATCAAGTATAAAGGCCACCCCATCAAAGATTCTTAATGGCTACCTCATCATGCCCTCGTCGCCACCTATCCATCCGTGATTCCATCTTATGTTCATACTAGCCCACACTACTACAAAAGATGACTCATTTTCGACACTTGGTATTTGACGATTTACGCGCCGTCGATATGTGCATCGATATAAACATCAAAATGAGCGTCGAAATGAATGTCCGAATAAGCGTCGAAATAGGTATCGAAATTTTAAATTTTCTTATTTTTAATTTCTTAAAAATTTGATTGTGCAAAAAAAGAAAACATTGACAAAAACCAAGTATTTGTTAGTAAATAACATTGAGATAAAATGTTATAGCTCATCATCGACTCTCTCATCCTCAGCTAGATCCATGGCTTCAAATACATCTATTTCTAAAAATACCTCTCCATGTGCATCTTCATCAATAGGTGTAGCCTCCGAATCGTCCTCTTCTATTTCAAGCATTAGAGATGGTTGTGTTGAAAGTTGTTCTTAGTTCTCTTCTTCGAATTCTGGATTAGTTATTGTGTTTGCTTCTGTTCAAGTGCTAGAAATTGTTGAATTACTATACCTTCATTTGATCCTTCTTCTAGTTGTTCAACTCGATCAATATCTATTTCTTGTGCTTCTTGAGTGGGTTCCTCAACCTCTACTTCATCTGAAATTTCCATATCTTCAAATATTATTTACTTTGTGGATCAATTTGGATTACAAACAACCACGTATGATCTCTCGGGTCCACCTTGAAGATAACCTACGGTGACAATGCTTTGGTAGCACAAATGTGTCCCTTTGGTTTGTCCATATCTTTGTGGAGTCTACTTGAATAAATCCGCTCTTATCTCTGTGCATGGTTGCTTGTGGTCCTTAAGTCACTACCTTGAACGTCTTCACATCAAAAATGAACATAGAAAACTTTCTGAACCCAGTTCCTTGATAACGTGTTGTATCGTTCCACAGTAATCAAGCATGCCAACTTCACAACTTAGATCACTTGCACTAGAACGACTTTCTTGCATGAAATTTGTGTTGACACTGCAATCAAATGTTGTTCTCTTCTTATCTATTTGCTCCACTCAAAAGACACGACCGCATGACCAAAGTGCACCAATTTGTGATATTGCAAGCAAAAGAAGATCATGAGATTATATCAAGAACAAAAACTTATACAAGACTATGTCTTACGGTTTCTTGTGTACATATAAAAACTCACTTACATGGTAATCACAACCATATGCGAGCTCCTCCTCCTCCTCGTTGCTTATAACCTCACCACTCTGTTTTTCTTGTTGCATGATTTGTTGAAGACATCTACTAGAACGAAATTCTGGAAGTTGAGAAAATGAATCTGGGTATGGCAATGCTCTAGTTGTTCGACTATTGCTAAAATTCAAACGATCTCGGTCTCTTTCCTTCTTTGCAACCCTATATCTCTCGATCCGTTTCTGCATAGCACTTAAGTTGAGGATGCAAAATTTATTAATCTTCTCTCGCAATGCCATATCCATTGTTCTCTAAAGCCCTTGTCCCCTTGAGGATCTTCCCCAACAAGCTGATCATCCTCTTCTTGTGTCCACAATCGTGGCATATCAGGGTTTGACGTACTAAGAAATTATGTTATGTATACGAGAGATTCAAGCCATCCCATTGAACAAAACCTTTCAATGTCTTCATAATCTCTCGAGGAAAAACATCCATCGACTATGAACAATACCTCCTATAGCAACCTTGTTAACCACATGAACAAGCAGGTACAATTGAATGGTCAAGAAGCTTGTTGGAAAGAATTTCTTTGCCATTGTAAATGCTTCAATGGAGTTTAGACGAGCTGCTTCCAACGTATTTCTTATAATCTCCTTCTTTGATATCCATCGTACCACTGCACTAATCTTGTATATTGTCGCTCTTAGGTCTTCACCAAGGCAATCCTTAATGGCTATTGGCAGCACAAACTATAAGATTTGTGCCAGTCATGAGACTTCAAGCCACTAAGCTCTTCATCCTTTGTGAATGATCCCTTCAAGCAATGCATACAACTAGTGGGAGTACAAAACTCACTTATGCACTTCTTTACATGCCGCTGCTCTTCTTTCGTTAAGACCCAAGGTGCTCTAGGGAGAATCACTTTCCCATCAGGTCTGCTCCGCGGCCATAAGTGTTGCACATGCGATCCACCTCTTGTAGATCATCCCTTTGTGCCTTGCTCTCTTTAGCACCATTGATGGTTTTCCAAAGCATATCGGCTATGTTCTTGAAAATGTGCATAGGGTCAAGATGATGATTGACTAAAAGATCAATCCAGTGATGCAAGATGGATAGCCTTTTCATTCTGTGGGGGTGAACAACTTGGATCCACTTCCCATTCCCTCCTCCAATCACTTGTCTTTAGCACACGAGGAGGCCTCCCTAGAAATCTCTCTCTCGCAACTCATGGTTGTCGGGGAGATACTTTTTGTGGCCTTCGTAGACAACCTTCTTCAAAGCTATTGAGTATCAAGCCTCTAATCTAGGCCCACATAACCAGATATTGAAAGCCTTGCCAAGCATGCTAATCATTATGATGAGATATGCAAATAATACAAAATGATTAAAATTGTAAAATTAAATCAGATCAAGAAATCTAAAAAACAATTAACTTACCAAAGCACTCTCCATAGAGCTCAGCCAATCATGCATGGTCCACATAAGTATTCCTTGCACTGTTGCATCCCTGTATCCAAAACCCTTAGATGCATCATGAACTTGGATACCATCCATAACGTCTGTAGCTCATCAACTAATGGAGTCAAGTAGACGTCCATGTTCTTAACCTTGTACTTCACTAGAACTATGAAGGAAAGTAAAATGTGCCTAGTAATAGATTTGTATAAGGGGGTAGTTAACTTTATTGTTAGAGACAAGAACTAAAGAAAGATAGATCATAATAAGAGGAACAAAGTCTGTGTTCAGATCATTTGGAGATTCCTCATGGTTTGGTCGATATTTTGCAAAACAAATCTGACACCACTTTCGAGTGTTTTTTTTACATATCATCTCTATTTTGGTTAAAGAATGTGTTTTTAGAAAAAAAAACTATCTGTATCTTTTTCGTACATGGTAATCAAACAAAATTTTTGTGGGCTATATTTTCAAAGCCTTGATGTGGTTCTATGCAGGAAGAGAGAGAGAGAGGGAGATTTTGCTCAGAGACTTTTTGCGATTCGGGCCGATCGGTACTGTTTACCCGTCGGATAGAGAACAAGATTGAAGCCCTCTAGAAACCATGTGGTAGAACCCAGAGAGTACGAGATCGAGAAGGAGGCATACCCGAGATAGCTGTGACATTAAGTGTGGACAAGCATCGGAGAAAGCCCTAGATTGGCTAGATTTTTTGTTGGTGATTAACTCTCTAGATTTGCATAATTGTATTAGCGATTATTATTATTTTTGGATTGATTAGACTTCGAAACAATCATAGATATTGGATAAATCTCTTCTTTCTTATAAAGTATGAAGTAATTTGTTAGATCTGGTCAGGTGCTATTATTTTTGAATATTTGATAAATATTATGAATTTTTATGATTAACTAAATGGAACAAAAATTGGGATGTATTACATCTCAGCCCATTAAATACCAAAGGTAGAAGAAGAATCTAGAGTGGATAATATTACGGTGATATGTAGCTTTTCCACCATTGTTGAAATGAGTTAGAAAAGGTGTTCGGCTTCCCGCTCTCCTCTAATTGTGATAAATATAGAAATCATGTCATTTCCATTATAGGACCTACCTTGTAGAAGAAACGCCTAGAATCAAAGATGATTTTCTTAGATGTTCATAATCCACCACTGCTTTTACCACTCTTTTGCTTCTTAACCGTGAGTCGGCAGGTCCATACACACAAGAAGAGAATTCAAATAGGACAGGATTGTCCATTAATATGAGCATGGAAAGATGAAGAAATCCCATCATGTCGAGAATAAGAAACCATGGAATGGATAGGCAAAGCCCCATCATGTATAAAAACATCATGAAGATCATCATGGACCATAATGGCATCATCAAGAAATATATCATGAAAATCAGCAACATGTGAATCATCAATATCGCATAAAACAGCAGCATGTCAATGCTCATTGTGAGGTGAAAAAAAGAAAGAAAACCGGGCCTCTACAGCTCTTCCACCTCGCAAACTTGGAATAACACACATGAACGGGGGCACTACCAGCCCCACCGGCTGGAACACTCCTCACTCTTCACCACCCAACCCACGCCAGACAGACAGCACCAAACAGGGGCACCATAGACAAAGATAAACACCCAGCAATATATTTCCAGAAAACACTTCATACAAGCTTCTCCCGACACAGAAGCCTTACTCACACAACTCACAAACACTTACTCAGACCTGTCAGCTGAGGATACACCACATCCCCAATCACCACAAACCTCTCACCTGCCTGCTGTACCAATCACACCAGAATGAACCCGGCCACTCACTCTAGAGGGCGCCCACACTAGCTACCTGTCAACTCTCTGCAGCCCATCTACTCTGCATGTGTCGTCAGCAGCAGCTCGACCATCATCTCTCTCTCTCTCTGTGCTGATCCTCTGTCAGCTCGCAACAAACCCACTTCCTCTTGCAGCTTATCTGCCCTGCCTACCGGCCCACCACCAAGCAGCAACACTGTCCCCTCTGTGCTTCACTCGGCACCCTGCTCTGTCCACAACCCTGTCTTCAGCACCTACCTGTGCTTTCACATCCGGCTTCACCCATGCGGCCCTCTCTGCCTCTGCGTTGAAACCCTCTTCACTTACGCAGCCCACACCAGCCCTCGTAGATCACCTGTCCACAACCACACTTCCAGCTCATTCTCATCACCTCCAAGGCCTCCCAGTACCTCTACGCCGCGAGGCCACCCACTTACATGTCCTCTCTACTCTCGCCTAGCCCCTTAGTGCTCGCCAGCAGCCATACACAAAAGCCTCCTGTCCTCTGGCAGCTCTCCTCGTGTCAGTCAGCTGCGCTACCCACTTCTCTTCTGCGCATCCAACTGCTGTTCTGCCCACAGTCTCCTTTGCTACCACCACAGACGACGCCCTCTGCAACTGACGTACCCAGCCGCCGCTGCAGCACCTCCTAGCCTGCTAAATCCAGGGCTCTAGTCACCAGCCGACGGCTCTCCACACTACCTCTTCTCTTGCGCTGGCAGCCACGCCATCCTCTGCAATTGTGAGCTCTCCAAGACCTAACACCTTCACCAGCCCACGCTCAGCTTCTCTGCGCACTCACTACAGTCACCTAGATGCCACCTTTCCCCTTCATCTCTGCGCCACACAGACGCTAACCAGCCTTGCCTTCTCCTCTCGCACTTGCAGCAACTGTGCTGCTTTTTGACGTGCCAGCCGCCAGCCGCACCTTTCTCTGTCAGCAGCTACGCTGCTCTTCACAACGGGAGGTCTCCAGCTGCTACACGACGAACACACACCCCAGCTGCGCCTGCTCTGCAACACCTGCAGTTGCGCCCAAGAGAGCCTCTTTTGCTCTGTCTTCCAGCCGCGCCCGAGAGCAGACCAAACAAGGCGACTTTTTATTTTCTGTCTTCGCCAGCTTTCCGCCAACTTCCAGAAGGTGCGCTGGCAGCCACTCTTTCCTCCACGTAGCTTTTCAATAATTAGCTATATTGATTATTTTATTATTATTTTTTTGTAAGGCCTAATGGATGGCCACCCTCACTCTCTTCACACCAATGCTAATGGTTGCATACACTATTTCAAATGCAACTTAGTGCCCGCGGCCCTTGGACGCATACACATTTCAAGGCAACATTAATCCCCCATGCTTCCACATCTTCAAACACAACCAGGTGCCCATTGTATTTTGACGTGCCCACCCATATCAAGCGGCCGAATAGCTGAAACCATCTCCATCGAACCATGTTCCGGACAGGCCTGCAACAAGCCCAAGACAAATCCGTCCACCCTGTACACCTGGCAACGCTCTCCAAATCAAACTCTCCACACAAGCCATGCACACGTATGTACACAAGCCATTAAAACCACTCAAAAAAACGCCTGACATACTTTGCCACCCCCCCATCTGCTAGAGCATTCATGCTGAGCAGCAAAAGCATATGTCCAGTAGCTATCCACCAGGATCAAAAGGGAACATCTGCTCACCATCCCATTCCCCAGCATCTCTGAAACACCATGGCTTTTTCACTGTATACCATACATCAACCATAGCCACAAAATCATTTCCATTCATCATCATCAGCATTTACAGACTCTGACCACATCAAGCCTTTGCTCTTCACCCACAACCAACCTCCTCGTTTTCAAAACCTGTGGCATTCCTGCATCTAGCATCCCATCCATCAATACCAATGAAGGCCAGGTTCCAGCATCTTGACCTTTCTGCACACTAAAATCCACATCCTCTCCAATGGGAGTGTCCACCAGCACTTCCAGCTCCTGAAATTCAGGTATCTCTTCACAACCATACAGCTCAGCTTGTTCAGAATCCTTATCCTCCATGGACTTTGCTTTTAGCATCTCAGCAACCCGCAAAGAAGCCTTTGTCACACTCTCGACCATATTTGCATCCATCTCCACCTCTGGCTCCTGTTCATCAAGGCTAGCAACTTCCCAGATATCATCCTCAGGCACAATACTTTCCTCACAATGCCCTTCATCAGTCAAATCCACATGCATACCTTCTTGAGTGCTGCCAACCCCCCTGGTATCATCGTCCAAAGACTCCCCAGCACGTAATGCATCCCAGCACGTAATGCATCCACATCATCCATTCCAGCTGTCCAAGAAAATCCATAATGATAGGATCTTCCTCCACGCTCTCCACATCTGCATCACAAGCCATCTTCACTTCATCAGAAGTCTGTACCCCATCCTCCTCCCTTGCAGAATCTGGCAAAAAATCATACTCTAAGCATCCTGTATCCAGCTCCTTTTCCTTCTCATCATCAGCCAATCCCAAGGCATCATCCCCTTTGCTTCCCTGTGCATGCATATCATCCAAGTCCAAATGCAAATGATCTTCAATAGAACCTTTCAAATCACTGTCCTGTACAGCTATGACCTCCCTATCCAGAGAAGAATCCACTGGCAACTTCTCATCTGTACTTTGCTCCTTCACCTGCTTTTCATCGACCTTCTTTTCATCCACCTGCACATGCTTAAAAAACTTTGGAAAAAAATCAGAAGGCACATAAAACATCCCCCTTTGCACCTGTATCGGCCTTTGAGGTTCCTGTCTAATCAGACTTTGCATAGGACTCTTATCCACCTCAACCAAATTTACCTGCATATCCCTTGCAGCAGACACAACACCTTCATACGGATAAATACCCATCTCCATCTACTCCATACGGATAAATACCCATCTTCATCTACTTCAAAATCTTGCCTTCCTTTTCCCTAGCAACCCTAACTGCATCATCAAATGACTTGGGATTCTTTAACTCAACCCTGACCCTCAAATGAGGTAGCAGACCATCAATAAACAAGCTCTTCTTTAGAAACATAGGAGGAATTTCTTGCTTTAATGTCATACACCACTTATCCCACAAACATATAAATACCTTCACAAAATCATCCCCAGTGATTGCCCACGAACCTGCTTCAAGATGCTCAGCTCCTGCCAAAGCACACTAGGATCCTCCGCTTGCTGAAAACGCTCCAAAAGGCCTTCCTTCAATCTCTCCAAGGTCAAAACACCAGCATCCTGTGCTTCAAAATCCTTAAGCCAGCTTCGGGCATCTCCCTTCAAGAAAATCCTTATTAACTTCAAAACCTGCTCTTCATCTGTCACGTGGTTGCTAATGCATGCCAACTCCATCTGCTCCAAAAAGTCACACACATCTTCACCCTCCCTGCCATGAAACTCCGGATAGGACCACATCATGACATCCTGTAACAATCCCTGAGCTCTCCTCAGGGATTGAAACACACGCCCTTCTTGGCAAAGAACAATGCCAGAGCAACTCCTCAGTGGGGGCACCAGAAGGATGTGAGGTGAAAAAAAGAAAGAAAACCAGGCCTCTACAGCTCTTCCACCTCGCAAACTTGGAATAACACACACGAACGGGGGCACCACCACAGCCACCACCGGCTGGAACACTCCTCACTCTTCACCACCCAACCCACGCCAGACAGACAGCAGCAAACATGGGCACCATAGACAAAGATAAACACCCAGCAATATATTTCCAGAAAACACTTCATACAAGCTTCTCCCGACACAGAAGCCTTACACAACTCACAAACACTTACTCAGACCTGTCAGCCGAGGATACACCACATCCCCAATCACCACAAACCTCTCGCCTGCCTGCTGTACCAATCACACCAGAATGAACCCGGCCACTCACTCTAGAAGGCGCCCACACCAGCTACCTGTCAACTCTCTGCAGCCCATCTACTCTGCATGTGTCGTCAGCAGCAGCTCGACCATCATCTCTCTCACAAACACTTACTCAGACCTGTCAGCAAAGGATACACCACATCCCCAATCACCACAAACCTCTCGCCTGCCTACTGTACCAATCACACCAGAATGAACCCGGCCACTCACTCTAGAAGGCGCCCACACCAGCTACCTGTCAACTCTCTGCAGCCCATCTACTCTGCATGTGTCGTCAGCAGCAGCTCGACCATCATCTCTCTCTCTCTCTGTGCTGATTCTCTATCAGCTCGCAACAAACCCACTTCCTCTTGCAGCTTATCTGCCCTGCTACTACCGGCCCACCACCAAGCAGCAACACTGTCCCCTCTGTGCTTCACTCGGCACCCTGCTCTGTCCACAACCCTGTCTTCAGCACCTACCTGTGCTTTCGCATCCGGCTTCACCCATGCGGCCCTCTCTACCTCTGCGTTGAAACCCTCTTCACTTACGTGGCCCACACCAGCCCTCGTAGATCACTTGTCCACAACCACACTTCCAGCTCATTCTCATCACCTCCAAGGCCTCCCAGTACCTCTACGCCACCAGGCCACCCACTTACATGTCCTCTCTACTGTCGCCTAGCCCCTTAGTGCTCGCCAGCAGCCATACACAAAAGCCTCCTGTCCTCTGGCAGCTCTCCTCGTGTCAGTCAGCTGCGCTACCCACTTCTCTTCTGCGCATCCAACTGCTGTTCTGCCCACAGTTTCCTTTGCTACCACCACAGACGACGCCCTCTGCAACTGACGTACCCAGCCGCTGCAGCACCTCCTAGCCTGCTAAATCCAGGGCTCTAGTCACCAGCCGACGGCTCTCCACACTACCTCTTCTCTTGCGCTGGCAGCCACGCCATCCTCTGCAATTGTGAGCTCTCCAAGACCTAACACCTTCACCAGCCCACGCTCAGCTTCTCTGCGCACTCACTACAGTCACCTAGACGCCACCTTTCCCCTTCATCTATGCGCCACCACAAACGCTAACCAGCCTTGCCTTCTCCTCTCGCACCTGTAGCAGCTGTGCTGCTTTTTGACGTGCCAGCTGCCAGCCGCACCTTTCTCTGTCAGCAGCTACGCTGCTCTTCACACGGGAGGTCTCCAGCTGCTACACGACGGACACACACCCCAGCTGCGCCCTGCTCTGCAACACCTGCAGTTGCGCCCAAGAGAGCCTCTTTTGCTCTATCTTCCAGCCGTGCCCTCGGGGGGGTCACTATATGTAAATCCTCTATATCACGTGCGTTCAAGGCCTATTTAAAAAGTCCCTTATCTGTGAATTTTTTAGTGAATATAATGTATCCTTTCCTATTCAAATCTGTAAATTTTTTTTAAAATACAATAAATAAATCCCCTCTGTAAATATATTTCTGTAAGTTTTAAATATTTAAAATGTCCTTCTGTTGAACCCACGTGATACTTACATATTTATACGAGTGACCCCCCCGAGGCCGTGCCCGAGAGCAGACCAAACAAGGCGACTTTTTATTTTCTGTCTTCGCCAGCTTTCCGCCAACTTCCAGAAGGTGCGCTGGCAGCCACTCTTTCCTCCACGTAGCTTTTCATCAATTAGCTATATTGATTATTTTATTATTATTTTTTTGTAAGGCCTAATGGATGGCCACCCTCACTCTCTTCACACCAATGCTAATGGTTGCATACACTGTTTCAAATGCAACTTAGTGCCCGCGGCCCTTGGACGCATACACATTTCAAGGCAACATTAATCCCCCATGCTTCCACATCTTCAAACACAACCAGGTGCCCATTGTATTTTGACGTGCCCACACATATCAAGCGGCCGAACAGCTGAAACCATCTCCATCGAACCATGTTCCGGATAGGCCTGCAACAAGCCCAAGACAAATCCGTCCACCCTATACACCTGGCAATGCCCTCCGAATCAAACTCTCCACACAAGCCATGCACACGTATGTACACAAGCCATAAAAACCACTCAGAAAAACGCCTGACACTCATCATCAATAGAAGTATCATTTTCACCACCACGATTATGAAGAGTATCATCAATAGAAGTATCATATTCACCACCACGATTATGAAGAGAATCCAAGAACTGCATAATCGTTGCATCATCATCTCACAAAAAAAAAGAGCATCATGACAATGGTCATCATCAATAAGATATCATATTCACTAGTGATTATATGAAGAGAAGCTAAGAATTTCATAATCATCATGACAAAAAGAATCATCACAAGTAAGCACGTCATCCATGCACAATGCATGGTCCAGAAGAACACCATCAGTATGATTAATATCATGAGAACCTAAAGAACCATGAAATAAGATCACACCAATGTGATGACCACCATCATGCATAGTAGGCTCACAACAACAAATGGAACCTCCAAATCTTGATCACAAGTAACTAGAACATCTACAAGACTCGTATATCTGCATCAATGCTAGCCAAAACTAGCTTCTTGAGATCATCATCAAGAAGCTTAATGAAATCTTCTACGGCATCATAACACTTCTCACTATACATGATCTCCTCATGTGTAAAAGCATCATTGTAAATATGAGAAGAAACATGGCTATCATCAACCACATCTAAAATACATCATGTGATGAAGTAGACTCAATCACATATGAGTCACACATAGCCTACTCCTCTCCGTGTAAATAATGTCACAAAGAGCTCTCCCACAAAAGACATGTGTGCTACCACAGTTTTGCACATCCATAAATTGGTTAAATTGAAACATGGATATGCCCTCCAATATGGACTCATGATACATGTCCTCATGTCCATGTGACATAGCATCATCACTCCCAACATAGGAAGTAAAGCCATGCATGCTCATATCTGGACCATCCGCCAAACCTTGAGAATCAACTATTGCAAAGAGAGAGACATCGGAGAACTCTTCTTCCCTCTTGGTTCTCCCATGCACCCTCAACCTCCATCGTATCCATACCAACCGTATGGTAAGCAAGGTCAACATCGTTGTCTAACTTTGAGTCACTCCCATAAGTCTCCTCTAGTTCCTCTAGAGCTAATTGCAATATAGCTTCAAGGTCAACATCAATGTCTCAACTTTGAGTCACTCTCGTAAGTCTCCTCTAGTTCCTCTATAGCTAACTCCAATATAGCTATCCTCTTAAAATAGCTAGAATATAATTTGTGTCCACCCCCCTCATAATAGTCATAGGCATCATCTAGGGTATCTCAAAAACCCACCAATTTCTCTCTAGCTTTCTCCAATTTCTTGGATGATTTAGGGATTTGATAATGCTAATAAATCCACCATGCAAAAAATACTCACACTTGTCACCCTTTCAACAAGGCTCACACAAATATGAGCACACTTTTGTTTTACGATCCCTCTCTAAGAAAATGACACACCTCCTCTTCTTCTTCTTTCCCATCACACAAGACATTGAGATGCAAGGCTGTCACATCAATGCACCATGCTAACAAAAGACCAAGCATGCACATGACAAGGAGTGCTTGGCGCTATGCCAAGATCAATGCCATGCGCAGATATCCAAGAATTAAAATGATGTAGCATGCTTATACACATCACTCCCATCTCTCCTCCCTTTAAAAAATTTAGCACTTGTCTATCTCCAACACATTAACCAAATAACTCTCTCTTTTTCATGTAAACTTTAGAAATTAAAGTATAAATTTGAAAGAACCTACAGAGCTCGTGCTACTGGATGATCTGCTTGACAAAGAAGTTCAAGGCAATCTACATCCAGCTAATCAAGCAAGACATGTTGCTCTATAAATGAGAATTCTACATTAGATAGTCTAGACCCCTTTCTCTATAGTCCTTCCAGCTATGGATGGATCCGGACAGCAAAATCATGATACCACCACCTTTTATTTTTGTTTCTTCGCTTTTTTTGCTGCTGCGTGGCAATTTCTTGCTTCTACAAGCAGGCATGCTTCATAATCTTTAGAGAAATTGCATAGCATCTTCATCAACCATATAGTGCCAAGACAAAACCATCATGCTAGGAATCGATGAAGCACGATTGTCGTGTTGACATAGAATTGTCAACATGAAGGATGCATATACACACGCTCAAAAGATTGTCAACATGAAGGATGCATATACACACACGATTGCTCCAAAAATTTTCATATCTTCTTGTATTACATGAGAGATAAATATTATATTACTTACCTTATCCTGAGAAGATGAGAGGTAGCTCATAGGTACACAGAGGTGCCTGTGCTCTAAAAAAACACAATCAAAGGGTACATCTTCCTAAGGCTAAAACACTATACAAATGTGAATAGAATAAGATCAATGATGTCTTTAATAATATCTATGCTAATGTGCATGTGCATCCACTAACATTTGGGTATTCTGCAAAACGACTTCCATTTTCCATGTTCAAGCCTTTTATCTTACTCCTGTGTTGGCTATCTACCGATGGCATTTCCAGTGAGTGTTCTTTGTAACTTCTTCTACAGGTGGAGCACAACAACAATGACTCTTATTAAGCCCAACAATTGGTGTTTTAAACTTCATTTATGGCAACTAAGAGCGAGGTTCTTCTAGAGGTGGAGCACAACAATGACTCTTATTAAGCCAATGATTTGTGTTTTAAACTTCCTTTATGGTAGACTGAGAGTGAGGTTATAACACTCACCATGGGCATTGATGCCGTGCCACAGAAATGACTCACATTGGGAGCCATGTTTAGAGAATTTGTGGGAGGATGAGCTCATGAAAGAGGAATATCAAGGTGCTAAAGAAGAATATGAGCTAGAAGAAGAAGAGGATGAACTCATAGAAGATAAAGTCAGTGAGCATACCGAGGATAACTACCTACAGTCGGAGCCACCTTTTATTTCCTCGAAAGCAACTAGGAATCTCTTGTTTTTCAGCCTTCTAATTTTTGGATTAGGTGCATATTTTCCTTTGTCACATCATGTAGCAGTGTTTGGCTTAGCCGGTCATGCAGCGATGCTCATCTACCATCATCTTCAAGTCCAGTTGGCCTTACGAGTGTGTCATTACCTCAATAGTTATATCGATCGTATCCCTCAAGTACCCAAAGTTTCATGGTAAAAGGAAGAAGGATTTAAATACACGTCACAAATTTTGAAAACATCTGGCCTAGAAAATGGCATGTGTTAGCTACCCTTTAAGTTATATTTTCACATTAATGAACCATGGGAGATGTAATAAGACATACAGTATACATGTGCAAGGAACTCATATTGTAATAGAATATAACTATAGTTCTATAGTAATATAAACTATTTCTAGAATCAAACAACTATATCTTGGTTTTACAGTTCTACAGTAATACAGACTATTTCTAGAATCAAACAACTATATCTTGATGTTCTTTTTTGTAATGAGCTTTATCTTTGTTTTATGTGCAAACCTTAGTATATGTGTTGGCTGACCCCCAACACTTTTGGTGATCTTGTTATTACTTTCATTCTTCATAGTGGGCAATAATGTGGCTGCCCTCCTTATGATACAATGTTTCTATTTTTGGCTAATGGTAGTCATATCCCTGACACCCGCATCAATGCACCCTGATGAGGGAGGCACATGCCCCCTTCCATGCCTCCATGCATGTTTCCTATCTCCACTTTGCAAATCCCCAAGGTCACGTGGGGTGTGATGATGTAAACAATTCTACCAGTCTCACCACACTAATAACTATAAAGAAAAGGAAGAGGAGGAGATGAAGAGGGAGTTGGGGTTCTCTCTAGGAAGTATACATGATCCCTACCTAGAATTACAAGCCTTTTGTTCACTGTCACTATCTGCTGAGCTATTTGACTACCTTTCACTACATAAGTCTTCAAGTCAGCCACACTCACCTCACACCATAATACTCCAGCAACTCATTGTAAAAACATAAACAAGATGTGAGCCATGCCAACCATATGTTCATTCGTCTCATGAGATTCTACAATACATGAACTATCATCCTCCTAGCTCAAAGAGGAGATTCTACAATACATAAACTATCATCCTCCCAGCTCAAAGAGCAGATTCTACAATACATAAACTATCATCCTCCTAGCTCAAAGAGGAGATATAAACCACACAATATGCTAGGCCTATCTCTAGGGGTGGAGTCATTCGATAATACACACATTGTGCACTATATAGCTACAACCTCCTGGTAATTGCAATTGGTTGGCTCCTTGATGATCATTCCGTTCTTCATGGGCTGGGTTATTAGAATAGGCATAGATTGGGTGATTGCCATCTTTTGAGGGGCAATCAAAGGCTTGCCACCATGATGTACTACCTTTTTGTACTATATGAATATACAGAAACTCAACTATCTCACTCTGTTGTCTCCATCAGTCTTGCTTGTGCTTCGCAGAGCAAGTTGTTCTAGCATGGTGTTTAGGGTTGAAAGAAGACTCCCAGAGCTTCCACATGTAACATCTTTCCAGGTGCGCCAAGAAGGCTTGCTTGTAGAGCAGATCCCTAAACCATCTACGTGCCTAGTGGGCTACCCACAATATTGCATATTAAGGGGTAGGCCTCCAAAGAAGCAAATATCAAACGAGGAGCTAGAGGTCTACTTCTAAAAAAGAGAGGCCAAGGGATGGCAGCCCCAATCAGGGATGATGGAGCGGCTACCATGGAGTCCTCTTGGGGGTTCAAGACTAGAAGATGCCAAGTCTTGCCACATAGAAAATTTCCCAAAATCTAAAAGCACCTACCGGGGAAGAGGGCAAGGAGGAGGGGAAGTAGATGGGAGTGTGGCTTACATATTTTTGGGATTCCAAGGCCTTGAATCCCCCTCTAATGCATGTACTCTATCAATGAGACCAACTCATAAGGTGTAATGATGTCCCAACCATCTCCATGGGTACCCCAATATCTTGTAATCTCTTTATCAGGACCATGTCAAAAGCTTTGCAAAAATCCACAAAGTAATAATAGATCCTTTGTCCATGGGCTTTTCCCTCCTTTATAATAGCCTAGAGTCTAAATATATCCTCTGTCCATGGGATTTTCCCTCCTTTATAATAGCCTAGAGTCTAAATATATGATCTAAGGTGGTGGAGTGCCCCATCTAAAGCCAACCTATCCTGGTGCTCTAAGCCTTTTCTCCTTAGCCCATCTACTGCTAACTTTATGCTCCAAGATAGATCTATAGATCTTGGCCGAAGTATGGCCAGTCTCATGATGTTCTTGTAATTACTGGGATCCATGGGGTCTCTCATTTTCAAAATGCACACTATAGTACTAGAGGACCAATTTGTGGGTAAGCCCTCACCTAGTGCTCCAAGATGCTATAATCTTGAACAAACCCTATTTGTGTATCATGCACTATCCTAGGAAGAAGGGGCTGCACTTAATCATTGATCACTATAACAAACCCCCCCTTAGTGAGACGCGGCCAAAATGACACATTTTTCCAAACGCGTAGCTTAAGCGATGACAAACATCACTTAAGCGACACATTTTAAATGTCAAAAAATGGCATCACATAGCCTGTCGCAATATGGGTTGCATAAATAACAAATAATAATGCCTCATATAAGCGATGCTAGCAAACTGCATTACGTCGTGTAAGCGACGTCATTTATAGAGGTCCGTCGCACTTACATGACACTCTGGGATTTTTTATTTTTATTTTAACCCAAAAGAGATGGCTCCTACGAATTCACAGGAGCCATCTCCTTTGTCTACATTGCTTCCCTCCACCTGCATCTAGACGTTTGCCAAGCCCATCGCCGATGCCCTTCTCCACCCATCCACACCCCCGGTTGCTTCGTCTATCCAGGTATGTCAATACTAAATATAGACATTCTCTCCTACTATTGGAGTTGAAAATGAGCATCTTGTTCCCATGTTGTCCCCTTGCTTGCATATCCCTCTCCCTTAACACAATGATGACTTCTTACTAGGGTTGATCAAGGCACCTAACTGAAGCTGCACATCCTATTCCCAAGAAGCCACTGAGGTACTCCTTTGAGGACCTAACTTTCATGGGTTAAAAGCTAAGGATTTACCTAATGCATGCTTGAACTTCCTAATGCTTCCTAAATTTGCAATTGTCTTGCTTCAATGCCCTTGTGGTGCAAGTATGATGCCCCTAATGTTGAGGATTCACCTAATCCATGCTTGACCTTCCTAATGCTTGTGTTTACCTTGCTTCAATGCCCTTGTGGTGCAAGTACGATGCCCCTAGGGTGGAGGTTGATCCTCATGCAATGAAGTAGGGTGGGTGCTGTGGCTACTAGTCCTTGTAGGGCTACTAGTCAAGGGTATTTGGGAACATCATTTTTTGATATATGCTTTATGGGACATGCAGTGCTCGTCACGTGGCTACACCTGCTGCTCTGATACCAATGTGACATGGCAGAAGTCTTTGTGCCTTAATCGCAGCCCTTAAGCACCCTATAGGTGTTGGAATGGGCAGCGAAAAATGAGAAACACCTAAGAGAAATGAAACACAGAAGTGTTGAGAGAGAAACATTGTATAAACTCTACTATGTACACTGTATATTGGGTACAAAACTAGTGTGGGGGGATGATGTGCTGTATATACATGTAGGAGCAACCAGTCAGCTAATAGGAACTAGGCTGACAGCCCTTGAATAGGCCCACGATTGGATAATATCGAGTCGGCCAGCAAAAGCCAGGCAGCTAGCCCACCATGAGCACCACCTAGTCGGCCCCATGACTGTGACATGCGAGGGATTGATCATAGTAAAACAATCTTAGGCTTCACTTAGAAACACTTAAGAGAAAGAAAATGGTTTCAACGCAAATGCAATACAGCTATATTAAATGTGATGTTTACAATAAGATCTATGTATAAATCTATCCTAAATGAGTATCCTTCTTAAGAAGAGAGAGATATGATAAATGGTGATGATGAGTGACTGTTCCTTTCTCCAATGTTGAGGTCCACCCTTTTGATGTTGGTTTTCCTCTATGTAGGAGGCAAGAGATGAACTGAATGCCAAATGCTAACTATATGCTGACTATGCTTGATTCTCTTGCTCCTTAGGCTGGAAACGGTGAGGAGAAGGAGATAATTGAAATGAATAATTCACTTTTCTATTTATATGGAATGATGCTTCTGGTTGGCCAGGCTTATGCCATCGACCTGCATGTCTGGATCTTCACGACCTCATATAAGCCCCATCGATGTTGTCGATTGGTTTCCCATGCCCCATCTATTGTCGACTGGTTCATCATGCCCCGACGTGATCTGATGCATGTCCTAAATTTTGTTGATGCCTTGTGTACTGATGTAGGTGCTATAAAAAATAGGGCCATACAATGCTACACACTGTAACTACTATGATCTAAGCTTGTTAACATTGATTTAACTGCTTAGTAAATGTTGGATTAATGCTTGAATGCCTAGAATTCCATATCACATGTACACCAACTGGGTGTGCACGTGACATTCCCCTTTGGCTAAACTACCAGGTGGTACACCTAACAACCCTTTGACTCCTGTATTGATCCTCCCCCACTGAAACCACTACCCCATTTTGTCCTCTTTTGTCCGGATTGAGTTCGACTATAGGAGTTGAATCCTTTGAGCCAAATGCTTCTCCACTACACGGGAACTACATGGAAAATGCTGATAAGTTTGCTTGGAAAAATGTGAATCACCACTGACCTGTCTGTGGAATCCTTTCACATGGACCTCTGAACCTCCTCAGGCAATGTTGGAGCCACTTCCGTCTTCTTATATGGAAGAGAACCCCTATTGATGCCATTTGAAGCCCAAAACTCCATTTACTCCTTTGATGATGGATGTCATTCTTCCCTAGAAAACTCATGGGTAAATCATGTATGCCTTGCAGAAACAAGATACTTAGACTGATTATCTTTATTGGACTGCTAGGATTACTTCTTTTTGCCTAAAATTCCCTTTTTAGCCTAAAAATTACACAAAAATAACCATTAAAATTTCCCCATAGCTTTTACGACAAAGCGACCATGTTATCGACCACTTATGCATGCTCTCGGGATTAAATCAAGGTAACATTATTTATTATTTCTTTTCGAGACTAACATATTTGCAAATTTCTTTTCGTCATAATATTTAGTACACAATCACAAAATGACTCTTCCATCCCCTCACAATCCACATCAACCATCCGAACATCTACAACTCATGGTAGAGTGTATGCGACTCACTTATATATCCACACGCAACGCACACTTGCTTGAGGCATTGCTAAACATCTTTAATGAACAAACCTGAAGACGAATGGTCAAAGATCTCAACGAACGATCATGATGCATGTTTTGTCGTGATCCCCATTAGCAACGCTCAATATTTCCTCCCAATATTTAGTTTTGTCAACTCATGGAGCAACACGAAATCATATTTGGATAGAGAATCAAAGACGACATCGCCATAGCCCAAAGATCTCAACGAACGATCATGATGCATGTTTTGTCGTGATCCCCATTAGCAACACTCAATATTTCCTCCCAATATTTAGTTTTGTCAACTCATGGAGCAACACGAAATCATATTCGAATAGAGAATCAAAGACGACATCGCCATAGCCCATGAACACTTTTTATCTCACTTACATTTCCTTCAATCATCACACTTTACCCCTGAAAAGATATTTATCACGATGCATACACATGTCTTTTGAGGATTATAGAATCACACTTTTATTTTGTAGCACATCAACCACACTTGGAGATGACAACTCTTTTACTCCAACTTTCTATTCACATATCATTATAGCATCAAACTAATTCATAATACTTAGACATCCCTTTCTTGAATATATTTTTGAATTATCAACCTTTTTCGTCAAAACGTTAGACAATAATAACAAGCAAAGGTAATATTTATCGTAGATATTTAATCAAGTATGAAGGCCACCCCATCGAAGATTCTCGATGGCTACCAGGTCATACCCTCGCCACCTATCCATTGTGATTGCAACTTATGTTCATACTAGCTCATGATAATTATTTATGATTTTACCCCCGGCATGTTATAGGGAGTTAATTCATGGAATATATATTCTCACATTTATCATTATTTATAAATTGGAGTTAATCTATGAAATATGTATTCTCACGTTTTTCATTTTTATAAATTCTCTTGGGATGCCTTTCTAAATCTACGACGATCGTAGTTTACTTGACGCATACGTAGGTGAATTTGTACATGTGTACATTGTCTTGATATTATAAGTGCTATTATTTTGCTTTGGGATATTTTATTTTGGATGCGCCTTTTATTTTGGATGCGCATTTTTTATCAAGCTATGTGCAATGGTACAATGTCTACCAGGATTAATGTATTTAATTAGCTGTGTGCACTGGTATGATATAATCAAAATTAATGTGCTTAATAGGCTTTGTGCAGTGATGACTAATATTATTTTGGATGAAGGTAATGATTGAGTGACTGATTATGTGTTAATTGTGGAACATGTGTTGGACCACTATGAGATATTTTGGAAGACATGTGAACACCTTTTATGGTTTCATATTTTGTTATCAATATTTTTGTAAAGCTAAGGCCTCATACCTTTGTACATACCAAATAGTATTTTATGCCCAAGACTTTATATCATTGCTTGCTATATTTTTGTAGAGCTGGCATGCTCATAAACTCAAAAGCACTTGTGCTTCCAATAGGCCTAAAATTATACAAAAATAACCAACAAAAGTTATAAAAATTTCCCATAGCTCTTGGGACAAATTGGCCATGTTATAGACCACTTACACATGTTGGGTTAAATTCAAGTAACTATTTTTCATTATTTCTTTTTAAGCCTTACATATTTGTAACTTTATTTTTGCCAAAATATTTAGTACATAATCACAATGACTCTTCCATCGCCTCACAATCTATGACAACCATCGGAACTTCTACAACTCATGGCAGAATGTATGTGACTCGCTTATATATCCGCATGCAATGCACACTTATTCAAGGTATTGTTACACATATTTAATGACAAACCTGAAGACAAATGGTCAAAGATCTGGACAAACGATCATGAAGCATGTTTTGTCATAATCGCCATTGGAAACGCTCACATATTTCCTCCTAATATTCAATTTTGTCAAGTATAGCCCATGAACCCTTTTTTTCTCACTTGCATTTCCTTCAATCTCACTTACCCCCCCACCCCCTAAAAAGATATTTATCGCGATGCATACACATGTCTTTCAAAGATTATAGAATCACACTTTATTTTGTAGCACATCAACCACACATTTGAGATGACAACTCTTTTACTCCAATTTTCTTTTCACATATCATTATAGCATCAAACTAATTCATAATACTTATACATTCTTTTCTTGAATACATTTTTGAATTATTAACCTTTTTTTAAGAACTTTCAACAACAATAATAAGCAAAGGTAATATTTACCATTAGATATTTAATCAAGTATAAAGGCCACCCCATCAAGTATAAAGGCCACCCCATCAAAGATTCTTAATGGCTACCTGATCATGCCCTCGCCACCTATCCATCCTTGATTCCATCTTATGTTCATACTAGCCCATGATGATTAGTTACACTACTACAAGATGACTCATTTTTGACACTTGGTATTTGACGGTTTACACGCCATCGATATGTGCATCGATATGTGCATCGATATAAACATCAAAATGAGCGTCGAAATGAATGTTGGAATAAGCGTCGAAATAGGTATCGAAATTTTAAATTTTCTTATTTTTAATTTCTTAAAATTTGATTGTGCAAAAAAAGAAAACATTGACAAAAACTAAGTATTTCTTAGTAAATAACATTGAAATAAAATGTTATAGCTCATCATCGACTCTCTCATCCTCAGCTAGATCCATGGCTCCATATACATCTATTTCTAGAAATATCTCTCCATCTGCATCTTCATCAATACGTGTAGCCTCTGAATCGTCCTCTTCTATTTCAAGCATTAGAGGTGGTTGTGTTGAAAGTTGTTCTTCGTTCTCTTCTTCGAATTCTGGATTAGTTATTGTGTTTGCTTCTGGTTCAAGTGCTAGTAATTGTTGAATTACTATACCTTCATTTGATCCTTCTTCTAGTTGTTCAACTCGATCAATATCTATTTCTTGTACTTCTTGAGTGGGTTCCTCAACCTCTACTTCATCTGAAATTTCCATATCTTCAAATATTGTTTACTTTGTGGATCGATTTGCATTACAAACAACCATGTAAAATCTCTCGGGTCCACCTTGAAGACAACCTACTGACAATGCTCTGGTAGCACAAATGTGTCCCTTTGGTTTGTCCATATCTTTGTGGAGTCTACTTGAATAAATCCGCTCTTATCTCTGTGCATGGTTGCTTGTGGTCCTTAAGTCACTACCTTGAACCACTTCACATCAAAAATGAACATAGAAAACTTTCTGAACCCAGTTCCTTGATAACGTGTTGTATCGTTCCACAGTAATCAAGCATGCCAACTTCACAACTTAGATCACTTGCACTAGAACGACTTTCTTACATGAAATTTGTGTTGACACTGCAATCAAATGTTGTTCTCTTCTTATCTATTTGCTCCACTCAAAAGAGACGACCGCATGACCAAAGTGCACCAATTTGTGATATTGCAAGCAAAAGAAGATCATGAAATTGTATCAAGAACAAAAACTTATATACAAGACTATGTCTTACGATTTCTTGTGTACATATAAAAACTCACTTACATGGTAATCACAACCATATGCAAGCTCCTCCTCCTCCTCGTCGCTTATAACGTCACCACTGTATTTTTCTTGTTGCATGATTTGCTGAAGACATCTACTAGAACGAAATTCTGGAAGTTGAGAAAATGAATTTGGGTATGGCAATGCTCTAGTTGTTCGACTCTTTCTAAAATTCAAACGATCTCGGTCTCTTTCCTTCTTTGCGACCCTATATCTCTCGATCCATTTCTGCATAGCACTTAAGTTGAGGATGCAAAATTTATTAATCTTCTTTCGCAATGCCATATCCATTGTTCTCTAAAGCCCTTGTCCCCTTGAGGATCTTCCCCAACAAGCTGATCATCCTCTTCTTGTGTCCACAAACGTGGCATATCAGGGTTTGACGTACTAAGAAATTATGTTATGTATACAAGAGATTCAAGCCATCCCACTGAACAAAACCTTTCAATGTCTTCATAAATCTCTTGAGGAAAAACATCCATCGACTATGAACAACACCTCCTATAGCAACCTTGTTAACCACATGAACAAGTAGGTACAATTGAATGGTCAAGAAACTTGTTGGAAAGAATTTCTTCGCCATTGTAAATGCTTCAATGGAGTTTAGACGAGTTGCTTCCAACGTATTTCTTATAATCTCCTTCTTTGATATCCATCGTACCACTGCAGTAATCTTGTATATTGTCGCTCTTATGTCTTCACCAAGGCAATCCTTAATGGCTATTGGCAGCACAAACTATAAGATTTGTGCCAGTCATGAGACTTCAAGCCACTAAGCTCTTCATCCTTTGTGAATGATCCCTTGAAGCAATGCATACAACTAGTGGGAGTACGAAACTCACTTATGCACTTCTTTACATGCCGCTACTCTTCTTTGGTTAAGACCCAAGGTACTCTAGGGAGAATCACTTTCCCATCAGGTCTGCTCCGTGCCCATAAGTGTTGCACATGCGATCCACCTCTTGTAGATCATCCCTTTGTGCCTTACTATAGAACCCCCACATGGAGCAAAACTAGGAAAAATGGACAATGAGGAAAAAATGAAGAAACTCCTACACGAGCAGGCACACCCACAATAATGGCCACCACTCCCTACTACAACTGAGTAATATGTATAGACAAGAGATAACTGCTAACATCCCCTCTTAGCTCATGGATG
The DNA here is from genome assembly GCF_041138505.1 of Cibotium barometz. Lineage (NCBI taxonomy): Eukaryota > Viridiplantae > Streptophyta > Polypodiopsida > Cyatheales > Cibotiaceae > Cibotium > Cibotium barometz. Next base: position 25,279,976 of record NC_141057.1, on the reverse strand, counting down.
TGGAACCAATCCTAGTGAGCTGGAGTGCTGACAGAGAATCCGCTGAGGTAGAAGCTTCATGAAGAGGTCCGCCATATTGTCCTTCATTGAACAAAAGACTAGCAAGATGTCACCAACGAAAATCTTCTCTCTAAAGGTATAGTTTCGGTAAGAAGATTTTGACTGAGGCAGAGCAATATTAGAGCCTTGTAGTTGTTGATGCCTTCATGTATCTTGCATATGAATTGATTATGACCTAGAATAAGGTAGTGTAACTTAGACAAAGTTGTGATTTGGAATGCAATACCACCATCAAGGTTGTTGAGTGGCAAAGACAGCCAAGTGAGGTTACTGATCCTAGCTATGGTATCGAGCAAAGGCCCACTGAGTGCATTTGCCCCTAGATCTAGTGCTTGCAATAAGGTCAATGAGCCCAAGGTGCTTGGTATAGTGCTAGTCAAGTTGTTTTGTTATAAGTACAAGGATCCGAGGCTTTCGCAAGCTCTAATCTCAATGGGAATGCTTCCAATTATGCGGTTTCCAAAAGCAAAAAATAGGCCAAGATCTTGAATACTATGATATCCTGCAATAAGGTGCCATTAAGCTGATTCACTTGAAGCTGTAGTGTCACAAGGTTGGTGGAGTTGTACAGGGAGGTGGGAATGGGGCCATTTAGCGAGTTCAAGAAGAGCCTTAGATCGGTGAGAAGTTTCACATTCCCAATTTCTAAGGAGATATAGCCTTCTAGCTTGTTTTGATCAAGGTAGAGGGCAGAGAGACTGCAGCAATTTCTAAGTGGGGGGAATGGTGGTTGTTAGATTGTTGTCATTCATAAGTAGATCTATAAGGTTAGTGAACTTTCCCAACTCTGGGGGTATGGGATTGCTAAGATCATTACGAGAGAGGAGAATGTGAGGGACAAAGAACGACAGGACCAAATGTATGAGAGATCATAGCAAAACAACACAGCATGAAATGGGTGAGTGAGTGTATATATGATGGTGAGTGAAAATATGTACAAGAGGTCCTCTAATGTGAGGAGACTCTGAGTAGAAGACCATTGCAGAAGCAGAGATGATGTCAGAGTTGAAGCACGGTCAATGAACGAAGGCTCGCATTGATGTGAGGCAAAGGCACTCCGTGAGATGGTCGGCGTCGAAGGCTCGCATCGGTGGATGTAGAGGAATTTCAAGGTGGTAGTGGGCAGAGGAAGATGAAGTGAGGATGATATAGATGTTGATGCAAACTCTAGTGATAAGGGTGCTAAACTCTAGTGATAAGGTGTTCTGGTACCTAAAAAGAGCTGAGAGGGCTGCCATCCCGAGTGGTGCAAGCTTTGGTGACAAGGGTGCTACAATACCTGAGGGGTGGTATGTGAGATGGTGAGCAGAGATGGTTGCTATCCCGAGAGGTAAACTGTTTAAGAAAAATGATGATATGTTGTAGAAGAGAGTGGGATGTTGTCCCAAGATGTGTACTTATGCTAAAACGTTGATGTGTTGTACAACAACATAGAGTGGGTTGTTGTTCCAAAAGAGTGAACTGAAGATAAAATGCTAATGTGCTGAAGTGTAGCTATATAGGATATCCTCATCATTCATCACATTGTACCGCACCATTGACCATATCAGGTACCATGTGATTATCTGTTGCTATGTTGTCGGTGCCTACATATCATCTGCTTCATCATCATCGGCTACTATCAGCTCTAGCACACCAGTGTTTCACATCATCTCATGGGATAGTAGCCCTCTTTGCTACATAGAGCATACTATCATTTCATATCAGTTCATGGGACAAGATCCCTTTGCCTACATATCATCTGCTTCATCATCATCGGCTACTATCAGCTCTAGCACACCAGTGTTTCACATCATCTCATGGGATAGTAGCCCTCTCTGCTACATAGAGCATACCATCATTTCATATCAGTTCATGGGACAACATCTCATGGGATAGTAGCCCTCTCTGCTACATAGAGCATACCATCATTTCATATCAGTTCATGGGACAACATCTCATGGGATAGTAGCCCTCTCATGGGATAGTAGCCCTCTCTGCTACATAGAGCATACCATCATTTCATATCAGTTCATGGGACAACATCCCTCTCTACTACATAGAGCATACTATTGTTTTACATTAGCTCATGGGACAACAGCCCTCTCTGCTACACTTCAGCACATTAGCATTTTATCTTCAGTTCACTCTTTTGGAACAACAACCCACTCTATGCTATTGTACAACACATCAGCGTTTTAGCATCAGTACACATCTTGGGACAACATCCCACTCTCTTCTACAACATATCATCATTTTTCTTAAACAGTTTACCTCTCGGGATAGCAGCCATCTCTGCTCACCATCTCACATCATCGGGACAGTAGCCATCTCTGCTCCTTACCACCCCTTAGGTATTATAGCACCCTTGTCACCAAAGCTTGCAGCACTCGAGATGGCAGCCCTCTCTACTCTTTTTAGGTACCACAAACCCCTTATCACTAGAGTTTAGCACCCTTATCACTAGAGGTTGCATCAACATCTGTATCTCATCACTTCATCTTCCTCTGCCCACTACCACCTTGAAATTCCTCTACATCCACTGACGCGAGCCTTTGACACCGACCACCTCACGGAGTGCCTTTGCCTCACATCAATGCGAGCCTTCATTCATTGACCGTGCTTGAACTCTGACATCATCTCTGCTTCCGCATTGGTCTTCTACTCAGAGTCTCCTCACATTAGAGGACCTCTTGAACATATTTTCACTCACCATCATATATACACTCACTCACCCATTTCATACTGTAAGTCAATATTAGATAAAGTGGGAAAAATCCCATTCCCATGAATAAAGTGGGGGTATGGTAAACTCATCCAAAAGTTTGTCAAAACATATTCATGTGACATATCATTGGGAAGAGCTTGAAAAGTAGAATCTAGATCTGCTTTGTCCGACAAATTTAGAGTTTGCATGTTCAAGTTATGGCCAAAATAAAATTTTTAAATACATTCCCATTTTGAGGGATTTTTCCCATTTTATCTAATATTGACTTCTGTGTTGTTTTGCTATGATCTCTCATACATTTGGTCCTTCATCCTTTTTCTGTCACATTCTCCTCTCTCGTAATGATCTTAGCAATCCCATACCCCCAGAGTTGGGAAAGCTCACTAACCTTATAGATCTACTTATGAATGACAACAATCTAACAACCACCATTCCCCCCACTTAGAAATTGTTGCAGTCTCTCTGCCCTCTACCTTGATCAAAACAAGCTAGAAGGCTATATCTCCTTAGAAATTGGGAACACGAAACTTCTCACCGATCTAAGGCTCTTCTTGAACTCTCTAAATGGCCCCATTCCCACCTCCCTGTACAACTCCACCAACCTTGTGACACTACAGCTTCAAGTGAATCAGCTTAATGGCACCTTATTGCTGGATATCATAGTATTCAAGAGCTTGGCTTATTTTTTTTCTTTTGGAAACCGCATAATTGGAAGCAGTCCCATTGAGATTGGAGCTTGCGAAAGCCTCCGATCCTTGTACTTATAACAAAACAACTTGACTAGCACTATACCAAGCACCTTGGGCTCATTGACCTTATTGTTGCAAGCACTAGATCTAGGGGCAAATGCACTCAATGGGCCTTTGCTCAATACCATAGCTAGGATCAGTAACCTCACTTGGCTGTCTTTGCCACTCAACAACCTTGATGGTGGTATTGCATTCCAAATCACAACTTTGTTAAGTTACAATACCTTATTCTAGGTCACAATCAATTCATAGGCAGGATACATGAAGGCATCAACAACTACAAGGCTCTAATATTGCTCCGCCTCAGCCAAAATCTTCTTACCGAAACTATACCTTTAGAGAGAACATTTTGGTTGGTGACATCTTGCTAGTCTTTTGTTCAATGAAGGACAATACGACAGACCTCTTCATGAAGCTTCTACCTCAGCGGATTCTCTGTCAGCACTCTAGCTCACTAGGATTCGTTCCACATCCACGAGCTAAGAGGGGATGTTAGTAGTTATCTCTTGTCTGTACATATTACTCAGTTGTAGTAGGGAGTGACGACCATTATTGTGGGTGTGCCTGCCCGTGTAGGAGTTTCTTCATTTTTTCCTCATTGTCCATTTTTCCCAGTTTTGCTCCATGAGGGGGTTCTGTAGTCTTTTCCATGGCTGGTTGTAGTAGCTTGCTAGCCAAGAGGGCCTATTTTTTTGCTAGCCGACCAGACCTGGTCAATGTCACGTGCACACCTAGTTGGTGTATAGGTGACATGGCATTCTAGGCATTCAAGCATTAATCCAACATTTACCAAGTAGTTAAATTAATGTTAACAAGCTTAGATCAGAGTTGTTATAGCATGTGCAACATTGTATGGTGCTATTGTTGCAGCACCTACAACAATACACAAGGCATCAACAACATTTAGGACATGCATCACATTAGGTTAGGGCATGGGGAATCAATCAGCCAACAGCTATGGGGCATATATGAAGTTGTGAAGATCTAGACATGCATGTAGACGCCATAAGCTTGGCTCACCAACATCATTCCATATATGTAGAAAAGCGCATCATTCATTTCAGTTATCTCCTTCTCAACGTTTCGAGCCTAAGGAGCAAGGGAATGAGCAGCATAGTCAGCATACGGTCAACATTCAACATTCAATTCATCTCTTGCGTCCTATATAAAGGAAAACCAACATCCAAAGGGTGGACCTCATCATTGGAGAAAGGAATAGTCAGCTATCATCATCATTCAGCATATCTCTCTCTTCTCAAGAAGGATACTCATTTAGGACATGCATAGATCTATTCATAGATTTCATTGTAACCATCGCATTGAATATAGCTACATTTTATTTGCATTGAAACCATTCTCTTTCTCTTAAGTGTTTCTAAGTGAAGTTTAGTTAAGCCTAAGGTTGTTTTACTACGATCAATCCCTCACATGTCACATTGGTGTCAGAGCGTTACAGAGGGTAACCAACCTTAGTTCTTCCCTTAAGTCATTCAGTAAAGTATCATGACAGTTGCCTCCCCTTAGTTAAATCCATTTCTTAAGATCTTGCAGGCCATCCTTAGGGTTTTCCCCTTAAGCATGCATGAGTAACCCGTTCATTTACATTCTTCCATAGCATATAGGGTAGCACATGGCTTGCATCAGCATAGTAGTCATCCTAGCAGTCTAGTAAAGATAGTCAGTCTAAAGTCTCTTGTTTCTGCAAGGCATACATGATTTACCCATGAGTTTTCTAGGGAAGAATGACATCCATCATCAAAGGAGTAAATGAAGTTTTGGGCTTCAAATGGCATCAATAGTGGGTTCTCTTCCATATAAGAAGACGGAAGTGGCTCCAACATCGCCTGAGGAGGTTCAGAGGTCCATGTGAAAGGATTCCACAGACAGGTGAGTGTGGTGATTCATGTTTTTCCAAGCAAATTTATCAGCATTTTCCATGTAGTTCCCGTAGTGGAGAAGCATTTGGCTCAAAGGATTCAACTCCTACAGTGGAACTCAATCCCGACAGAAGAGGACAAAATGGGGCAGTGGTTTCAGTGGGGGAGGATCAATAGAGGAGTCAAAGGGTTGTTAGGTGTACCACCTGGCAGTTTAGCCTTTCCAAAAAAAGGAAAAATATCCACTATTGTGATGAATGTTCATTCTCAAGTCATTCTTTAGGTTGAACTCCTAAAAGGTAAGAGGTGTGGTTTGTTGGATTTAAGGATGTCACCATTGTGATGAACATTCATCCTCAACTCCTCCTTTAAGTTAACCTCCTTAAAAGCATGAGGTGTGGATTATTAGATTTAGGGATGTCACCAAACTCTCATGATTGGAAGCCAACACCCTAACATATGTTTTAGCCATGTCTTTGTTTCTACCAAATCTTTATTGGTGATAGGCATACCACTTTTGTTACAATCTATCCCCAATATCTGTGACTCTTATCAATGACCGTTGTTGTTAAGAATTATTGAACACTCTCCTTCTCTAAGTTTTTATGCTTGAAGTTAGTTCTCATATCGAAATTTTTGTTGGGTTAGTTATCTTGTATTGGTTCTACAAAGCATCACAAATTTCTAAAGCAAAGAAAAGGTAATTTGCCATGGTTAGCAAGGTGTTCTCATTAATGCCACTAATGATTGAGAGCGTATATAACACATATGCATGTCTACACTTTCAAGCCTCTAGAATAGTATGGTTTTACATGGCATCATTTGTTTGCATATCTTTTGCTACCAACTTTGGGTTTATCTCTGAAACTACTATCTGTAAAATAGGTCAAAATTTCACATGTGAATATCCCTACTAGTTTCATTCATCCTTGCCTTTAATCATGAGTGTTAGGGACCCTCCTACCCCTTTTTAAAATCAAGGGTTGGACTCATCTTCAACATGTAGAGAGTGTAATTTATGCCCTCTACCTTAGTTTTCTCATCGATTTGTGGTGGGTTTGGTTTATTGGAAACCATTTCTCAAAAAAATTGTTTGTTAATAAAACGTGCAAAAAAGTTGTGTTTAGAACCTAATGTTGTTATACCATATGTAAGTAAATCTATAATAATGGTGTAAACACAAAACCCTCACAAAATGAAAGATCAGTTTTTTAACATAGGTTAAGCACCATAGAAGACAAAGAAAACAAGTGAAGAAGTGTATGTAAAAGCTAACATGATGGTTGTGATTAGAGAGATAAAATGATGGTTGTGTTTAGAGAGGGAGGGAGAGAGAGAGACGGGGAGCACGGGTGGGTTATTTCTCGGCAGTGAAATCAATAATCAACGAAATGACCTTACTTGAATATTTATTTATTCGTCGCCTATACACTACTTTACAAAAAAGAAAACCCTGGATTACTGCATTGTATGCCATCCTAGAGACAGAACTCAACACTTCTCTGTTGTGGGCAGGCCTACACATCAAAACTTGTGCAAGGTGAACTCTAAAAGGGTTTATCCCCCCAAAAAAAAGAATGGTTCTCCCTTCCCATATTGCACCACAAGAAGCTCCTAATAACTGTGCTCAGTGTCCAGCCCCTAATTCCTTCGTTAACTAACAGCTTAGAGCTAAGCATTCCTGTTGCAGGCTGTTGCCGGCGTTTTTAGTTGGACTTGTACTCTGGGTATGATGCTGTTGCACATGATCTTGTAGCCAAGGGTGAGCCAGCTGCTGCAGGTCCCTGAGTCTCATCCGTCTGTAGGGGTTCCGCTGCAGCATTCCCTTGATAAGCTCCTTGGCTGGGGCTGAGATGGACGGCCAGGGCTCCCTCTTCAGATCCAGCCTCCCTCGCTTCACGGCCTCGAAGATGTCCGCGGTGGTATCCCCGTCGAAGGGCGGATAGCCGCACAGCAACATGTGGAGTAGCACGCCCAAGCTCCACACGTCCACCTTCTGGTCGTGGGTGCCGGTGAGCAGGATCTCGGGAGCGAGGTAGCATGGCGTGCCCTCCACGTCGTCGAAGACTCGACGGTGGGAGAAGTCAGCAGAGGCGCCGAAGTCCGCGAGCTTGAGGTGGGAGTAACTTCTTCCTCGATCAGCGAAGAGCACGTTCTCTAGCTTGAGGTCCCTGTGCATGACACCTTGGTCGTGGCAGAAGGACACCCCTCTCACGATGGCCGCGAAAGCCTCAGCTGCCTGGGACTCCGGCAGGCGCCCATTGCTGGTGTTGTCCCTGAGATGCTCGAGCAGGTCTCCTCCCTCGCACAGCTCCATCACCACGTGAACGCACTCCTCGTCCTCGAAGCTCTCTTCCAGCCGAACCACGTTGGGATGACCCTTGAGCCTTTCCAGCGTCGCAACTTCCGTGCGCACATGGCGAAGGGCGCTCCCTGATTTGCGCACGGACTTGCAGGCGTACTGCTGGCCCGTGCGCTTGTGCGTGCACAGCCTCACAATGCCATCCACGCCCTCGCCCAACTGGCGGCCCAGCGCATAGGAGGAGCAGCTGCTGCTGCTGCTGTTACTTTCCATGTACGTACCTAAACTGTGCAAGATGATGAGAGAGAGCGTATGAGAAAGAAGTACACGATTATAGAAGGCAAAGAAAGGTGAAGAATCGCAAAGGATAAGATGGCAGAGACACAGTCGAGGTACTTTATATGTAGACAGACAGCAGTCGGACTTTCGTCGACGAGTCAAGCGGCCCGCATGGGCGACTCGGCGGACCGACAACATCATCCCTCCCTGATCGTCAACGTTCAAAAATTACACACTTTCTCCAAGGCCTTGTAAATTGTAACCAAACTAACAAACCTTCGACTCCAAACAAAAACTCTCGAGAGAAGTGCTTGTAGATTGTAAACAAACTAATAAAGCTTCGACCCCAAACAAAAGTTCAAACACAAACTCTCGAGAAGTAGTAAGCAGAGGGACCCCTCTCCGTGAGGGACTTTGTATTTCTCAAAACCACCCAAAAATCCAAGTGGCTTTCCCCTAAATCTAACCCTCTTCCTCATCCATCACTACCCCGATGATGCAATTCTCTCATCTTCGAAGCCCCAAAACCACCTTTGTTTTACTCCTCTGCTTTGCTTCACCTCTCTTCTTGCGTCGGGCGCACAAAACTCATCCTTGACTACTTTTTCGTAGCTGCGCAATTTGGCCACCTAACGGTCTTTATTGAAGCTTTAGTATATAAACCTTTCAAGGCTTTAAAACCTTAAAGCTTTTAAGCTTTTCTAAAGGCTTTCAATGCCCTCGACCCCCGACTCAGTTTTTGTAAATTTTCCCTTTCTCAGAAATTTTTGAGAAATTCCAAATTGCTTTTAGCTGTCCAAAAATACTTCTTTTTGCCTAAAACTCCCTTTTTAGCCTAAAAATTACACAAAAATAACCATTAAAATTTCCCCATAGCTTTTACGACAAAGCGACCATGTTATCGACCACTTATGCATGCTCCCGGGATTAAATCAAGGTAACATTATTTATTATTTCTTTTCGAGACTAACATATTTGCAAATTTCTTTTCGTCATAATATTTAGTACACAATCACAAAATGACTCTTCCATCCCCTCACAATCCACATCAACCATCCGAACATCTACAACTCATGGTAGAATGTATGCGACTCACTTATATATCCACACGCAACGCACACTTGCTTGAGGCATTGCTAAACATCTTTAATGAACAAACTTGAAGACGAATGGTCAAAGATCTCAACGAACGATCATGATGCATGTTTTGTCGTGGTCCCCATTAGCAACGCTCAATATTTCCTCTCAATATTTAGTTTTGTCAACTCATGGAGCAACACGAAATCATATTCGGATAGAGAATCAAAGACGACATCGCCATAGCCCAAAGATCTCAACGAATGATCATGATGCATGTTTTGTCGTGATCCCCATTAGCAACACTCAATATTTCCTCCCAATATTTAGTTTTGTCAACTCATGGAGCAACACGAAATCATATTCGAATAGAGAATCAAAGACGACATCGCCATAGCCCATGAACACTTTTTATCTCACTTACATTTCCTTCAATCATCACACTTTATCCCTGAAAAGATATTTATCACGATGCATACACATGTCTTTCGAGGATTATAGAATCACACTTTTATTTTGTAGCACATCAACCACACTTGGAGATGACAACTCTTTTACTCCAATTTTCTATTCACATATCATTATAGCATCAAACTAATTCATAATACTTAGACATCCCTTTCTTGAATATATTTTTGAATTATTAACCTTTTTCGTCAATCAAGTATGAAGGCCACCCCATCAAAGATTCTTGATGGCTACCAGGTCATACCCTCGCCACCTATCCATTGTGATTGCATCTTATGTTCATACTAGCTCATGATAATTATTTATGATTTTATGAGCAATTGAGAACAATTACTTGTTACCCCGGGGCATGTTGTAGGGAGTTAATTCATGGAATATATATTCTCACATTTATCATTATTTATAAATTGGAGTTAATATATGAAATATGTATTCTCACGTTTTCCATTTTTATAAATTCTCTTGGGATGCCTTTCTAAATCTACGATGATCGTAGTTTACTTGATGCATACGTAGGTGAATTTGTACATGTGTACATTGTCGTGATATTATAAGTGTAACCACTATGTGGATGGCATTATTTTGCTTTGGGATATTTTATTTTGGATGCGCCTTTTTATATCATCTACCAGGATTAATGTGCTTGATCAAGCTATGTGCACTGGTACAATGTCTACCAGGATTAATGTATTTAATTAGCTATGTGCACTGGTATGATATAATCAAAATTAATGTGCTTAATAGGCTGTGTGCAGTGATGATGACTAATATTATTTTGGATGAAGGTAATGATTGAGTGACTGATTATGTGTTAATGGTGGAACATGTGTTGGACCACTATGAGATATTTTGGAAGACATGTGAACACCTTTTATGGTTTCATATTTTGTTATCAATATTTTTGTAAGGCTAAGGCTTCATACCTTTGTACATACCAAATAGTATTTTATGCCCAAGACTTTATATCATTGCTTGCTATATTTTTGTAGAGCTGGCATGCTCATAAACTCATAAGCACTTGTGCTTCCAATAGGCCTAAAATTACACAAAAATAACCAACAAAAGTTCTAAAAATTTCCCATAGCTCTTGCGACAAATTGGCCATGTTATAGACCACTTACACATGTTGGGTTAAATTCAAGTAACTATTTTTCATTATTTCTTTTTAAGCCTTACATATTTGTAACTTTATTTTTGCCAAAATATTTAGTACATAATCGCAATGACTCTTCCGTCGCCTCACAATCTATGACAACCATCGGAACTTCTACAACTCATGGCAGAATGTATGTGACTCGCTTATATATCCGCATGCAATGCACACTTAATCAAGGTATTGTTACACATATTTAACGACAGACCTGAAGACAAATGGTCAAAGATCTGGACGAACGATCATGAAGCATGTTTTGTCATAATCGCCATTGGAAACACTCACATATTTCCTCCTAATATTCAATTTTGTCAAGTCATGGAACAACACGGAATTATTCACGGATATAGAATCAAAGACGACACCACCATAGCCCATGAACCCTTTTTTTCTCACTTACATTTCCTTCAATCTCACTTACCCCCCCACCCCCTAAAAAGATATTTATCGCGATGCATACACATGTCTTTCGAAGATTATAGAATCACACTTTATTTTGTAGCACATCAACCACACATTTGAGATGATAACTCTTTTACTCCAATTTTCTTTTCACATATCATTATAGCATCAAACTAATTCATAATACTTATACATTCTTTTCTTGAATACATTTTTGAATTATTAACCTTTTTTTTAATAACTTTCAACAACAACAATAAAGGTAATATTTACCATTAGATATTTAATCAAGTATAAAGGCCACCCCATCAAAGATTCTTAATGGTTACCTCATCATGCCCTCGTCGCCACCTATCCATCCTTGATTCCATCTTATGTTCATACTAGCCCACACTACTACAAAAGATGACTCATTTTCGACACTTGGTATTTGACGATTTACGCGCCGTCGATATGTGCATCGATATAAACATCAAAATGAGCGTCGAAATGAATGTCCAAATAAGCGTCGAAATAGGTATCGAAATTTTAAATTTTCTTATTTTTAATTTCTTAAAAATTTGATTGTGCAAAAAAAGAAAACATTGACAAAAACCAAGTATTTGTTAGTAAATAACATTGAGATAAAATGTTATAGCTCATCATCGACTCTCTCATCCTCAGCTAGATCCATGGCTTCAAATACATCTATTTCTAAAAATACCTCTCCATGTGCATCTTCATCAATAGGTGTAGCCTCCGAATCGTCCTCTTCTATTTCAAGCATTAGAGATGGTTGTGTTGAAAGTTGTTCTTAGTTCTCTTCTTCGAATTCTGGATTAGTTATTGTGTTTGCTTCTGTTCAAGTGCTAGTAATTGTTGAATTACTATACCTTCATTTGATCCTTCTTCTAGTTGTTCAACTCGATCAATATCTATTTCTTGTGCTTCTTGAGTGGGTTCCTCAACCTCTACTTCATCTGAAATTTCCATATCTTCAAATATTATTTACTTTGTGGATCAATTTAAATTACAAACAACCATGTATGATCTCTCGGGTCCACCTTGAAGATAACCTACTGTGACAATGCTTTGGTAGCACAAATGTGTCCCTTTGGTTTGTCCATATCTTTGTGGAGTCTACTTGAATAAATCCGCTCTTATCTCTGTGCATGGTTGCTTGTGGTCCTTAAGTCACTACCTTGAACCACTTCACATAAAAAATGAACATAGAAAACTTTCTGAACCAAGTTCCTTGATAACGTCTTGTATCGTTCCATAGTAATCAAGCATGCCAACTTCACAACTTAGATCACTTGCACTAGAACGACTTTCTTGCATGAAATTTGTGTTGACACTGCAATCAAATGTTGTTCTCTTCTTATCTATTTGCTCCACTCAAAAGACACGATCGCATGACCAAAGTGCACCAATTTGTGATATTGCAAGCAAAAGAAGATCATGAAATTATATCAAGAACCAAAACTTATACAAGACTATGTCTTACGGTTTCTTGTGTACATATAAAAACTCACTTACATGGTAATCACAACCATATGCAAGCTCCTCCTCCTCCTCGTCGCTTATAACCTCACCACTCTGTTTTTCTTGTTGCATGATTTGTTGAAGACATCTACTAGAACGAAATTCTGGAAGTTGAGAAAATGAATCTGGGTATGGCAATTCTCTAGTTGTTCGACTCTTTCTAAAATTCAAACGATCTCGGTCTCTTTCCTTCTTTGCAACCCTATATCTCTCCATCCGTTTCTGCATAGCACTTAAGTTGAGGATGCAAAATTTATTAATCTTCTCTCGCAATGCCATATCCATTGTTCTCTAAAGCCCTTGTCCCCTTGAGGATCTTCCCCAACAAGCTGATCATCCTCTTCTTGTGTCCACAATCATGGCATATCAGGGTTTGACGTACTAAGAAATTATGTTATGTATACGAGAGATTCAAGCCATCCCATTGAACAAAACCTTTCAATGTCTTCATAATCTCTCGAGGAAAAACATCCATCGACCATGAACAACACCTCCTATAGCAACCTTGTTAACCACATGAACAAGTAGGTACAATTGAATGGTTAAGAAGCTTGTTGGAAAGAATTTCTTCGCCATTGTAAATGCTTCAATGGAGTTTAGACGAGCTGCTTCCAACGTATTTCTTATAATCTCCTTCTTTGATATCCATCGTACCACTGCACTAATCTTGTATATTGTCGCTCTTAGGTCTTCACCAAGGCAATCCTTAATGGCTATTGGCAGCACAAATTATAAGATTTGTGCCAGTCATGAGACTTCAAGCTACTAAGCTCTTCATCCTTTGTGAATGATCCCTTCAAGCAATGCATACAACTAGTGGGAGTACAAAACTCACTTATGCACTTCTTTACATGCCGCTGCTCTTCTTTCGTTAAGACCCAATGTGCTCTAGGGAGAATCACTTTCCCATCAGGTCTGCTCCGCGGCCATAAGTGTTGCACATGCGATCCACCTCTTGTAGATCATCCCTTTGTGCCTTGCTCTCTTTAGCACCATTGATGGTTTTCCAAAGCATATCGGCTATGTTCTTGAAAATGTGCATAGGGTCAAGATGATGATTGACTAAAAGATCAATCCAGTGATGCAAGATGGATAGCCTTTTCATTTTGGGGGTGAACAACTTGGATCCACTTCCCATTCCCTCCAATCACTTGGCTGTGACATTAAGTGTGGACAAGCATCGGAGAAAGCCCTAGATTGGCTAGATTTTTTGTTGGTGATTAACTCTCTAGATTTGCATAATTGTATTAGCGATTATTATTATTTTTGGATTGATTAGACTTCGAAACAATCATAGATATTGGATAAATCTCTTCTTTCTTATAAAGTATGAAGTAATTTGTTAGATCTGGTCAGGTGCTATTATTTTTGAATATTTGATAAATATTATGAATTTTTATGATTAACTAAATGGAACAAAATATGGGATGTATTACATCTCAGCCCATTAAATACCAAAGGTAGAAGAAGAATCTAGAGTGGATAATATTACGGTGATATGTAGCTTTTCCACCATTGTTGAAATGAGTTAGAAAAGGTGTTCGGCTTCCCGCTCTCCTCTAATTGTGATAAATATAGAAATCATGTCATTTCCATTATAGGACCTACCTTGTAGAAGAAACGCCTAGAATCAAAGATGATTTTCTTAGATGTTCATAATCCACCACTGCTTTTACCACTCTTTTGCTTCTTAACCGTGAGTCGGCAGGTCCATACACACAAGAAGAGAATTCAAATAGGACAGGATTGTCCATTAATATGAGCATGGAAAGATGAAGAAATCCCATCATGTCGAGAATAAGAAACCATGGAATGGATAGGCAAAGCCCCATCATGTATAAAAACATCATGAAGATCGTCATGGACCATAAGGGCATCATCAAGAAATATATCATGAAAATCAGCAACATGTGAATCATCAATATCGCATAAAAGAGCAGCATGTCAATGCTCATTGTGAGGTGAAAAAAAGAAAGAAAACCGGGCCTCTACAGCTCTTCCACCTCGCAAACTTGGAATAACACACATGAACGGGGGCACCACCAGCCACCGGCTGGAACACTCCTAACTCTTCACCACCCAACCCATGCAGACAGACAGCACCAAACAGGGGCACAATAGACAAAGATAAACACCCAGCAATATATTTCCAGAAAACACTTCATACAAGCTTTTCCCAACACAGAAGCCTTACTCACACAACTCACAAACACTTACTCAGACCTGTCAGCCGAGGATACACCACATCCCCAATCACCACAAACCTCTCGCCTGCCTGCTGTACCAATCACACCAGAATGAACCCAGCCACTCACTCTAGAAGGCGCCCACACTAGCTACCTGTCAACTCTCTGCAGCCCATCTACTCTGCATGTGTCGTCAGCAGCAGCTCGATCATCATCTCTCTCTCTCTCTTTGCTGATCCTCTGTCAGCTCGCAACAAACCCACTTCCTCTTACAGCTTATCTGCCCTGCTACTACCGGCCCACCACCAAGCAGCAACACTGTCCCCTCTGTGCTTTACTCGGCACCCTGCTCTGTCCACAACCCTGTCTTCAGCACCTACCTGTGCTTTCGCATCCGGCTTCACCCATGCGACCCTCTCTGCCTCTGCGTTGAAACCCTCTTCACTTACGCGGCCCACACCAGCCCCCGTAGATCACTTGTCCACAACCACACTTCCAGCTCATTCTCATCACCTCCAAGGCCTCCCAGTAGCTCTACGCCAGGCCACCCACTTACATGTCCTCTCTACTGTCGCCTAGCCCCTTAGTGCTCGCCAGCAGCCATACACAAAAGCCTCCTGTCCTCTGGCAGCTCTCCCCGTGTCTGTCAGCTGCGCTACCCACTTCTCTTCTGCGCATCCAACTGCTGTTCTGCCCACAGTTTCCTTTGCTACCACAGACGACGCCCTCTGCAATTGACGTACCCAGCTGCAGCACCTCCTAGCCTGCTAAATCCAGGGCTCTAGTCACCAGCGACGGCTCTCCACACTACCTCTTCTCTTGCGCTGGCAGCCACGCCATCCTCTGCAATTGTGAGCTCTCCAAGACCTAACACCTTCACCAGCCCACGCTCAGCTTCTTTGCGCACTCACTACAGTCACCTAGATGCCACCTTTCCCCTTCATATCTGCGCCACCACAGACGCTAACCAGCCTTGCCTTCTCCTCTCGCACCTGCAGCAACTGTGCTGCTTTTTGACGTGCCAGCCGCCAGCCGCACCTTTCTCTGTCAGCAGCTACGCTGCTCTTCACACGGGAGGTCTCCAGCTGCTACACGACGGACACACACCCCAGCTGCGCCTGCTCTGCAACACCTGCAGTTGCGCCCAAGAGAGCCTCTTTTGCTCTGTCTTCCAGCCGCGCCCGAGAGCAGACCAAACAAGGCGACTTTTTATTTTCTGTCTTCGCCAGCTTTCGCCAACTTCCAGAAGGTGCGCTGGCGGCCACTCTTTCCTCCACGTAGCTTTTCAATAATTAGCTATATTGATTATTTTATTATTATTTTTTTGTAAGGCCTAATGGATGGCCACCCTCACTCTCTTCACACCAATGCTAATGGTTGCATACACTGTTTCAAATGCAACTTAGTGCCCGCGTCCCTTGGACGCATACACATTTCAAGGCGACATTAATCCCCCATGCTTCCACATCTTCAAACACAACCAGGTGCCCATTGTATTTTGACGTGCCCACACATATCAAGCGGCCAAACAGCTGAAACCATCTCCATCGAACCATGTTCCGGATAGGCCTGCAACAAGCCCAAGACAAATCCGTCCACCCTGTACACCTGGCAACCCCCTCCAAATCAAACTCTCCACACAAGCCATGCACACGTATGTACACAAGCCATTAAAACCACTCAGAAAAACGCCTGACATACTTTGCCTCCCCCCCATCTGCTAGAGCATTCATGCTGAGCAGCAAAAGCATATGTCCAGTAGCTATCCACCAGGATCAAAAGGGAACGTCTGCTCACCATCCCATTCCCCAGCATCTCTGAAACACCATGGCTTTTTCACTGTATACCATACATCAACCATAGCCACAAAATCATTTCCATTCATCATCATCAGCATTTACAGACTCTCACCACATCAAGCCTTTGCTTATCACCCACAACCAACCTCCTCGTTTTCAAAACCTGTGGCATTCAAGCATCTAGCATCCCATCCATCAATACCAATGAAGGCCAGGTTCCAGCATCTTGACCTTTCTGCACACTAAAATCCACATCCTCTCCAATGGGAGTGTCCACCCACCAGCACTTCCAGCTCCTGAAATTCAGGTATCTCTTCACAACCATACAGCTTAGCTGGTTCAGAATCCTTATCCTCCATGGACTTTGCTTTTAGCATCTCAGCAACCCGCAAAGAAGCACTTGTCACACTCTCGACCATATTTGCATCCATCTCCACCTCTGGCTCCTGTTCATCAAGGCTAGCAACTTCCCAGATATCATCCTCAGGCACAATACTTTCCTCACAACGCCCTTCATCAGTCAAATCCACATGCATACCTTCTTGAGTGCTGCCAACCCCCCTGGTATCATCGTCCAAAGACTCCCCAGCACGTAATGCATCCACATCATCCATTCCAGCTGTCCAAGAAAATCCATAATGATAGGATCTTCCTCCACGCTCTCCACATCTGCATCACAAGCCATCTTCACTTCATCAGAAGTCTGTACCCCATCCTCCTCCCTTGCAGAATCTGGCAAAAAATCATACTCTAAGCATCCTGTATCCAGCTCCTTTTCCTTCTCATCATCAGCCAATCCCAAGGCATCATCCCCTTTGCTTCCCTGTGCATGCATATCATCCAAGTCCAAATGCAAATGATCTTCAATAGAACCTTTCAAATCACTGTCTTGTACAGCTATGACCTCCCCAGAGAAGAATCCACTGGCAACTTCTCATCTGTACTTTGCTCCTTCACCTGCTTTTCATCCACCTTCTTTTCATCCACCTGCACATGCTTAAAAAACTTTGGGAAAAAATCAGAAGGCACATAAAACATCCCCCTTTGCACCTGTATCGGCCTTTGAGGTTCCTGTCTAATCAGACTTTGCATAGGACTCTTATCCACCTCAACCAAATTTACTTGCATATCCCTTGCAGCAAACACAACACCTTCATACGGATAAATACCCATCTCCATCTACTTCATACGGATAAATACCCATCTTCATCTACTTCAAAATCTTGCCTTCCTTTTCCCTAGCAACCCTAACTGCATCATCAAATGATCTGGGATTCTTTAACTCAACCCTGACCCTCAAATGAGGTAGCAGACCATCAATAAACAAGCTCTTCTTTAGAAACATAGGAGGAACTTCCTGCTTTAATGTCATACACCACTTATCCCACAAACATATAAATACCTTCACAAAATCATCCAGTGATTGCCCACGAACCTGCTTCAAGATGCTCAGCTCCTGCCAAAGCACACTAGGATCCTCCGCTTGCTGAAAATGCTCCAAAAGGCCTTCCTTCAATCTCTCCAAGGTCAAAACACCAACATCCTGTGCTTCAAAATCCTTAAGCCAGCTTGGGGCATCTCCCTTCAAGAAAATCCTTATTAACTTCAGAACCTTCTCTTCATCTGTCACGTGGTTGCTAATGCATGCCAACTCCATCTGTTCCAAAAAGTCACACACATATTCAGCCTCCCTGCCCATGAAACTCCGGATAGGACCACATCATGACAACCTGTAACAATCCCTGAGCTCTCCTGAGTGGAACACACGCCCTTCTTGGCAAAGAACAATGCCAGAGCAACTCCTCAGTGGGGGCACCAGAAGGATGTGAGGTGAAAAAAAGAAAGAAAACCAGGCCTCTACAGCTCTTCCACCTCGCAAACTTGGAATAACACACACGAACAGGGGCACCACCAGCCACCACCGGCGGCGGCTGGAACACTCCTCACTCTTCACCACCCAACCCACGCCAGACAGACAGCACCAAACAGGGGCACCATAGACAAAGATAAACACCCAGCAATATATTTCCAGAAAACACTTCATACAAGCTTCTCCCGACACAGAAGCCTTACTCACACAATTCACAAACACTTACTCAGACCTGTCAGCCAAGGATACACCACATCCCCAATCACCACAAACCTCTCGCCTGCCTGCTGTACCAATCACACCAGAATGAACCCGGCCACTCACTCTAGAAGGCGCCCACACCAGCTACCTGAACTCTCTGCAGCCCATCTACTCTGCATGTGTCGTCAGCAGCAGCTCGACCATCATCTCTCTCACAAACACTTACTCAGACCTGTCAGCCGAGGATACACCACATCCCCAATCACCACAAACCTCTCGCCTGCCTGCTATACCAATCACACCAGAATGAACCCGGCCACTCACTCTAGAAGGTGCCCACACCAGCTACCTGTCAACTCTCTGCAGCCCATCTACTCTGCATGTGTCATCAGCAGCAGCTCGACCATCATCTCTCTCTCTCTCTGTGCTGATCCTCTATCAGCTCGCAACAAACCCACTTCCTCTTGCAGCGTATCTGCCCTGCTACCGACCCACCACCAAGCAGCAACACTGTCCCCTCTGTGCTTCACTCGGCACCCTGCTCTGTCCACAACCTTGTCTTCAGCACCTACCTGTGCTTTCGCATCCGGCTTCACCCATGCGGCCCTCTCTGCCTCTGCGTTGAAACCCTCTTCACTTACGCGGCCCACACCAGCCCTCGTAGATCACCTATCCACAACCACACTTCCAGCTCATTCTCATCACCTCCAAGGCCTCCCAGTAGCTCTACGCTAGGCCACCCACTTACATGTCCTCTCTACTGTCGCCTAGCCCCTTAGTGCTCGCTAGCAGCCATACACAAAAGCCTCCTGTCCTCTGGCAGCTCTCCCCGTGTCAGTCAGCTGCGCTACCCACTTCTCTTCTGCGCATCCAATTGCTGTTCTGCCCACAGTTGCCTTTGCTACCACACAGACGACGCCCTCTGCAAACAACTGACGTACCCAGCCGCTGCAGCACCTCCTAGCCTGCTAAATCCAGGGCTCTAGTCACCAGCCGCGACGGCTAAACAAGGCGACTTTTTATTTTCTGTCTTCGCCAGCTTTCGCCAACTTCCAGAAGGTGCGCTGGCAGCCACTCTTTCCTCCACGTAGCTTTTCAATAATTAGCTATATTGATTATTTTATTATTATTTTTTTGTAAGGCCTAAGGGATGGCCACCCTCACTCTCTTCACACCAATGCTAATGGTTGCATACACTCTTTCAAATGCAACTTAGTGCCCGCGGCCCTTGGACGCATACACATTTCAAGGCAACATTAATCCCCCATGCTTCCACATCTTCAAACACAACCAAGTGCCCATTGTATTTTGACGTGCCCACACATATCAAGCGGCCGAACAGCTGAAACCATCTCCATCGAACCATGTTCTGGATAGGCCTGCAACAAGCCCAAGACAAATCCGTCCACCCTGTACACCTGGCAATGCCCTCCGAATCAAACTCTCCACACAAGCCATGCACACGTATGTACACAAGCCATAAAAACCACTCAGAAAAACGCCTGACACTCATCATCAATAGAAGTATCATTTTCACCACCACGATTATGAAGAGTATCATCAATAGAAGTATCATATTCACCACCATGATTATGAAGAGAATCCAAGAACTGCATAATCATTGCATCATCATCTCACAAAAAAAAAGAGCATCATGACAATGGTCATCATCAATAAGATATCATATTCACTAGTGATTATATCAAGAGAAGCTAAGAATTTCATAATCATCATGACAAAAAGAATCATCACAAGTAAGCACGTCATCCATGCACAATGCATGGTCTAGAAGAACACCATCAATATGATTAATATCATGAGAACCTAAAGAACCATCAAATAAGATCACACCAATGTGGTCACCACCATCATGCATAGTAGGCTCACAACAACAAATGGAACCTCCAAATCTTGATCACAAGTAACTAGAACATCTACAAGACTCGTATATCTGCATTAATGCTAGCCAAAACTAGATTCTTGGGATCATCATCAAGAAGCTTAATGAAATCTTCTACGGCATCATAACACTTCTCACTATACATGATCTCCTCGTGTAAAAGCATCATTGTAAATATGAGAAGAAACATGGCTATCATCAACCACATCTAAAATACATCATGTGATGAAGTAGACTCAATCACATATGAGTCACACATAGCCTACTCCTCTCCGTGTAAATAATGTCACAAAGAGCTCTCCCACAAAAGACATGTGTGCTACCAGAGTTTTGCACATCCATAAATTGGTTAAATTGAAACATGGATATGCCCTCCAATATGGACTCATGATACATGTCCTCATGTCCATGTGACATAGCATCATCACTCCCAACATAGGAAGTAAAGCCATGCATGCTCATATCTGGACCATCCGCCAAACCTTGAGAATCAACTATTGCAAAGAGAGAGACATCGGAGAACTCTTCTTCCCTCTTGGTTCTCCCATGCACCCTCAACCTCCATCGTATCCATACCAACCGTATGGTAAGCAAGGTCAACATCGTTGTCTAACTCCAATATAGCTAACTCCAATATAGCTAACTCCAATATAGCTATCCTCTTAAAATAGCTAGAATATAATTTGTGTCCACCCCCCTCATAATAGTCATAGGCATCATCTAGGGTATCTCAAAAACCCACCAATTTCTCTCTAGCTTTCTCCAATTTCTTGGATGATGAGGGTCTCTTTAGGGATTTGATAATGCTAATAAATCCACCATGCAAAAAATACTCACACTTGTCACCCTTTCAACAAGGCTCACACAAATATGAGCACACTTTTGTTTTACGATCCCTCTCTAAGAAAATGACACACCTCCTCTTCTTCTTCTTTCCCATCACACAAGACATTGAGATGCAAGGCTATCACATCAATGCACCATGCTAACAAAAGACCAAGCATGCACATGACAAGGAGTGCTTGGCGCTATGCCAAGATCAATGCCATGCGCAGATATCCAAGAATTAAAATGATGTAGCATGCTTATACACATCACTCCCATCTCTCCTCCCTTTAAAAAATTTAGCACTTATCTATCTCCAACACATTAACCAAATAACTCTCTCTTTTTCATGTAAACTTTAGAAATTAAAGTATAAATTTGAAAGAAACTACAGAGCTCGTGCTACTGGATGATCTGCTTGACAAAGAAGTTCAAGGCAATCTACATCCAGCTAATCAAGCAAGACCTGTTGCTCTATAAATGAGAATTCTACATTAGATAGTCTAGACCCCTTTCTCTATAGTCCTTCCAGTTATGGATGGATCCGGACAGCAAAATCATGATACCACCACCTTTTATTTTTGTTTCTTCGCTTTTTTTGCTGCTGCGTGGCAATTTCTTGCTTCTACAAGCAGGCATGCTTCATAATCTTTAGAGAAATTGCATAGCATCTTCATCAACCATATAGTGCCAAGACAAAACCATCGTGCTAGGAATCGATGAAGCACGATTGTCGTGTTGACATAGAATTGTCAACATGAAGGATGCATATACACACGCTCAAAAAATTGTCAACATGAAGGATGCATATACACACACGATTGCTCCAAAAATTTTCATATCTTCTTGTATTACATGAGAGATAAATATTATATTACTTACCTCATCCTGAGAAGATGAGAGGTAGCTCATAGGTACATAGAGGTACCTGTGCTCTAAAAAAACACAATCAAAGGGTACATCTTCCTAAGGCTAAAACACTATACAAATGTGAATAGAATAAGATCAATGATGTCTTTAATAATATCTATGCTAATGTGCATGTGCATCCACTAACATTTGGGTATTCTGCAAAACGACTTCCATTTTCCATGTTCAAGCCTTTTATCTTACTCCTGTGTTGGCTATCTACCGATGGCATTTCCAGTGAGTGTTCTTTGTAACTTCTTCTACAGGTGGAGCACAACAACAATGACTCTTATTAAGCCCAACAATTGGTGTTTTAAACTTCATTTATGGCAACTAAGAGCGAGGTTCTTCTAGAGGTGGAGCACAACAATGACTCTTATTAAGCCAATGATTTGTGTTTTAAACTTCCTTTATGGTAGACTGAGAGTGAGGTTATAACACTCACCATGGGCATTGATGCCGTGCCACAGAAATGACTCACATTGGGAGACATGTTTAGAGAATTTGTGGGAGGATGAGCTCATGAAAGAGGAATATCAAGGTGCTAAAGAAGAATATGAGCTAGAAGAAGAAGAGGATGAACTCATAGAAGATAAAGTCAGTGAGCATACCGAGGATAACTACCTACAGTTGGAGCCACCTTTAATTTCCTCGAAAGCAACTAGGAATCTCTTGTTTTTCAGCCTTCTAATTTTTGGATTAGGTGCATATTTTCCTTTGCCACATCATGTAGCAGTGTTTGGCTTAGCCGGTCATGCAGCGATGCTCATCTACCAGCATCTTCAAGTCCAGTTGGCCTTACGAGTGTGTCATTACCTCAATAGTTATATCGATCGTATCCCTCAAGTACCCAAAGTTTCATGGTAAAAGGAAGAAGGATTTAAATACACGTCACAAATTTTGAAAACATCTGGCCTAGAAAATGGCATGTGTTAGCTACCCTTTAAGTTATATTTTCACATTAATGAACCATGGGAGATGTAGTAAGACATACAGTATACATGTGCAAGGAACTCATATTGTAATAGAATATAACTACAGTTCTATAGTAATATAAACTATTTCTAGAATCAAACAACTATATCTTGGTTTTACAGTTCTACAGTAATACAGACTATTTCTAGAATCAAACAACTATATCTTGATGTTCTTTTGTGTAATGAGCTTTATCTTTGTTTTATGTGCAAACCTTAGTATATGTGTTGGCTGACCCCCAACACTTTTGGTGATCTTGTTATTACTTTCATTCTTCATAGTGGGCAATAATGTGGCTGCCCTCCTTATGATACAATGTTTCTATTTTTGGCTAATGGTAGTCATATCCCTGACACCCGCATCAATGCACCCTGATGAGGGAGGCACATGCCCCCTTCCATGCCTCCATGCATGTTTCCTATCTCCACTTTGCAAATCCCCAAGGTCACGTGGGGTGTGATGATGTAAACAATTCTACCAGTCTCACCACTCACTAATAACTATAAAGAAAAGGAAGAGGAGGAGATGAAGAGGGAGTTGGGGTTCTCTCTAGGAAGTATACATGATCCCTACCTAGAATTACAAGCCTTTTGTTCACTGTCACTATCTGCTGAGCTATTTGACTACCTTTCACTACATAAGTCTTCAAGTCAGCCACACTCACCTCACACCATAATACTCCAGCAACTCATTGTAAAAACATAAACAAGATGTGAGCCATGCCAACCATATGTTCATTCGTCTCATGAGATTCTACAATACATGAACTATCATCCTCCTAGCTCAAAGAGGAGATTCTACAATACATAAACTATCATCCTCCCAGCTCAAAGAGCAGATTCTACAATACATAAACTATCATCCTCCTAGCTCAAAGAGGAGATATAAACCACACAATATGCTAGGCCTATCTCTAGGGGTGGAGTCATTCGATAATACACACATTGTGCACTATATAGCTACAACCTCCTGGTAATTGCAATTGGTTGGCTCCTTGATGATCATTCAGTTCTTCATGGGCTGGGTTATTAGAATAGGCATAGATTGGGTGATTGCCATCTTTTGAGGGGCAATCAAAGGCTTGCCACCATGATGTACTACCTTTTTGTACTATATGAATATACAGAAACTCAACTATCTCACTCTCTTGTCTCCATCAGTCTTGCTTGTGCTTCGCAGAGCAAGTTGTTCCAGGATGGTGTTTAGGGTTGAAAGAAGACTCCCAGAGCTTCCACATGTAACATCTTTCCAGGTGCGCCAAGAAGGCTTGCTTGTAGAGCAGATCCCTAAACCATCTACGTGCCTAGTGGGCTACCCACAATATTGCATATTAAGGGGTAGGCCTCCAAAGAAGCAAATATCAAACGAGGAGCTAGAGGTCTACTTCTAAAAAAGAGAGGCCAAGGGATGGCAGCCCCAATCAGGGATGATGGAGCGGCTACCATGGAGTCCTCTTGGGGGTTCAAGACTAGAAGATGCCAAGTCTTGCCACATAGAAAATTTCCCAAAATCTAAAAGCACCTACTGGGGAAGAGGGCAAGGAGGAGGGGAAGCAGATGGGAGTGTGGCTTCAAGATGTCTACATATTTTTGGGATTCCAAGGCCCTGAATCCCCCTCTAATGCATGTACTCTATCAATGAGACCAACTCATAAGTTGTAATGATGTCCCAACCATCTCCATGGGTACCCCAATATCTTGTAATCTCTTTATCAGCAAAAGCTTTGCAAAAATCCACAAAGTAATAATAGATCCTCTGTCCATGGGCTTTTCCCTCCTTTATAATAGCCTAGAGTCTAAATATATCCTCTGTCCATGGGCTTTTCCCTCCTTTATAATAGCCTAGAAAAGCTTTGCAAAAATCCACAAAGTAATAATAGATCCTCTGTCCATGGGCTTTTCCCTCCTTTAATAGCCTAGAGTCTAAATATATGATCTAAGGTGGTGGAGTGCCCCATCTAAAGCCAACCTATCCTGGTGCTCTAAGCCTTTTCTCCTTAGCCCATCTACTGCTAACTTTATGCTCCAAGATAGATCTATAGATCTTGGCCAAAGTATGGCCAGTCTCATGATGTTCTTGTAATTACTGGGATCCATGGGGTCTCTCATTTTCAAAACGCACACTATAGTACTAGAGGACCAATTTGTGGGTAAGCCCTCACCTAGTGCTCCAAGATGCTATAATCTTGAACAAACCTTATTTGTGTATCATGCACTATCCTAGGAAGAAGTGGCTGCACTTAATCATTGATCACTATAACAAACCCCCCCTTAGTGAGACGCAGCCAAAATGACACATTTTTCCAAACGCGTAGCTTAAGCGATGACAAACATCACTTAAGCGACGCATTTTAAATGTCAAAAAATGGCATCACATAGCCTGTCGCAATATGGGTTGCATAAACAACAAATAATAATGCCTCATATAAGCGATGCTAGCAAACTGCATTACGTCGTGTAAGCGACGTCATTTATAGAGGTCCATCGCACTTACATGACACTCTGGGATTTTTTATTTTTATTTTAACCCAAAAGAGATGGCTCCTATGAATTCACAGGAGCCATCTCCTTTGTCTACATTGCTTCCCTCCACCTGCATCCAGACGTTTGCCAAGCCCATCGCCGATGCCCTTCTCCACCCATCCACACCCCCGGTTGCTTCGTCTATCCAGGTATGTCAATACTAAATATAGACATTCTCTCCTACTATTGGAGTTGAAAATGAGCATCTTGTTCCCATGTTGTCCCCTTGCTTGCATATCCCTCTCCCTTAACACAATGATGACTTCTTACTAGGGTTGATCAAGGCACCTAACTGAAGCTGCACATCCTATTCCCAAGAAGCCACTGAGGTACTCCTTTGAGGACCTAACTTTCATGGGTTAAAAGCTAAGGATTTACCTAATGCATGCTTGAACTTCCTAATGCTTCCTAAATTTGCAATTGTCTTGCTTCAATGCCCTTGTGGTGCAAGTATGATGCCCCTAATGTTGAGGATTCACCTAATCCATGCTTGACCTTCCTAATGCTTGTGTTTACCTTGCTTCAATGCCCTTGTGGTGCAAGTACGATGCCCCTAGGGTGGAGGTTGATCCTCATGCAATGAAGTAGGGTGGGTGCTGTGGCTACTAGTCCTTGTAGGGCTACTAGTCAAGGGTATTTGGGAACATCATTTTTTGATATATGCTTTATGGGACATGCAGTGCTCGTCACGTGGCTACACCTGCTGCTCTGATACCAATGTGACATGGCAGAAGTCTTTGTGCCTTAATCGCAACCCTTAAGCACCCTATAGGTGTTGGAATGGGCAGCGAAAAATGAGAAACACCTAAGAGAAATGAAACACAGAAGTGTTGAGAGAGAAACATTGTATAAACTCTACTATGTACACTGTATATTGGGTACAAAACTAGTGTGGGGGGATGATGTGCTGTATATACATGTAGGAGCAACCAGTCAGCCAATAGGAACTAGGCTGACAGCCCTTGAATAGGCCCACGATTGGATAATATCGAGTCGGCCAGCAAAAGCCAGGCAGCTAGCCCACCATGAGCACCACCTAGTCGGCCCCATGACTGTGACATGCGAGGGATTGATCATAGTAAAACAATCTTAGGCTTCACTTAGAAACACTTAAGAGAAAGAAAATGGTTTCAACGCAAATGCAATACAGCTATATTAAATGTGATGTTTACAATAAGATCTATGTATAAATCTATCCTAAATGAGTATCCTTCTTAAGAAGAGAGAGATATGATAAATGGTGATGATGACTGACTGTTCCTTTCTCCAATGTTGAGGTGCACCCTTTTGATGTTGGTTTTCCTCTATGTAGGAGGCAAGAGATGAACTGAATGCCAAATGCTAACTATATGCTGACTATGCCTGATTCTCTTGCTCCTTAGGCTGGAAACGGTGAGGAGAAGGAGATAATTGAAATGAATAATTCACTTTTCTATTTATATGGAATGATGCTTCTGGTTGGCCAGGCTTATGCCATCGACCTGCATGTCTGGATCTTCATGACCTCATATAAGCCCCATCGATGTTGTCGATTGGTTTCCCATGCCCCATCTATTGTCGACTGGTTCATCATGCGCCGACGTGATCTGATGCATGTCCTAAATTTTGTTGATGCCTTGTGTACTGATGTAGGTGCTATAAAAAATAGGGCCATACAATGCTACACACTGTAACTACTATGATCTAAGCTTGTTAACATTGATTTAACTGCTTAGTAAATGTTGGATTAATGCTTGAATGCCTAGAATTCCATATCACATGTACACCAACTGGGTGTGCACGTGACATTCCCCTTTGGCTAAACTGCCAGGTGGTACACCTAACAACCCTTTGACTCCTGTATTGATCCTCCCCCACTGAAACCATTACCCCATTTTGTCCTCTTTTGTCCGGATTGAGTTTGACTATAGGAGTTGAATCCTTTGAGCCAAATGCTTCTCCACTACACAGGAACTACATGGAAAATGCTGATAAGTCTGCTTGGAAAAACGTGAATCACCATTGGCCTGTCTGTGGAATCCTTTCACATGGACCTCTGAACCTCCTCAGGCAATGTTGGAGCCACTTCCGTCTTCTTATATGGAAGAGAACCCCTATTGATGCCATTTGAAGCCCAAAACTCCATTTACTCCTTTGATGATGGATGTCATTCTTCCCTAGAAAACTCATGGGTAAATCATGTATGCCTTGCAGAAACAAGATACTTAGACTGATTATCTTTATTGGACTGCTAGGATTACTATGCTGATGCAAGCCATGTGCTACCCTATATGCTATGGAAGAATGTAAATGAATGGGTTACTCATGCATGCTTAAGGGGAAAACCCTAAGGATGGCCTGCAAGATCTTAAGAAATGGATTTAACTAAGGGGAAGCAACTGTCATGATACTTTACTGAATGACTTAAGAGAAGAACTAAGGTTGGTTACCCTCTGTAACGCTCTGACACCAATGTGACATGCGAGGGATTGATCGTAGTAAAACAACCTTAGGCTTAACTAAACTTCACTTAGAAACACTTAAGAGAAAGAGAATGGTTTCAATGCAAAAAAAAATGCAGCTATATTCAATGCGATGGTTACAATGAAATCTATGAATAGATCTATGCATGTCCTAAATGAGTATCCTTCTTGAGAAGAGATAGATATGCCGAATGATGATGATAGCTGACTGTTCCTTTCTCCAATGATGAGGTCCACCCTTTGGATGTTGGTTTTCCTTTATATAGGATGCAAGAGATGAATTGAATGTTGAATGTTGACCGTATGCTGACTATGCTGCTCATTCCCTTGCTCCTTAGGCTTGAAACGTTGAGAAGAAGGAGATAACTGAAATGAATGATGCGCTCTTCTATATATATGGAATGATGCTGGTGAGCCAAGCTTATGGTGTCTACATGCATGTCTAGATCTTCACAACTTCATATATGCCCCATAGCTGTTGGCTGATTGGTTCCCCATGCCCTAACCTAATGTGATGCATGTCCTAAATGTTGTTAATGCCTTGTGTATTGTTGTAGGTGCTGTAACAATAGCACCATACAATGTTGCACATGCTATAACTACTGTGATCTAAGCTTGTTAACATTAATTTAACTGCTTGGTAAATGTTGGATTAATGCTTGAATGCCTAGAATACCATGTCACCTATACACCAACTAGGTGTGCACGTGACATTGACCAGCTCTGGTCGGCTAGCAAAAAAATAGGCCCTCTTGGCTAGCAAGCTACTACAACCAACCAGGGAAAAGACTACAGAACCCCCACATGGAGCAAAAGTGGGAAAAATGGACAATGAGGAAAAAATGAAGAAACTCCTACACGGGCAGGCACACCCACAATAATGGCCGTCACTCCCTACTACAACTGAGTAATATGTACAGAAAAGAGATAACTACTAACATCCCCTCTTAGCTCGTGGGGGGATGTGGAACCAATCCTAGTGAGCTGCTGGAGTGCTGACAGAGAATCCGCTGAGGTAGAAGCTTCATGAAGAGGTCCACCATATTGTCCTTCATTGAACAAAAGACTAGCAAGATGTCACCAACCAAAATCTTCTCTCTAAAGGTATAGTTTCAGTAAGAAGATTTTGACTGAGGCGGAGCAATATTAGAGTCTTGTAGTTGTTGATGCCTTCATGTATCCTGCCTATGAATTGATTATGAGTCATGACCTAGAATAAGGTAGTGTAACTTAGACAAAGTTGTGATTTGGAATGCAATACCACCATCAAGGTTGTTGAGTGGCAAAGACAGCCAAGTGAGGTTACTGATCCTAGCTATGGTATCGAGCAAAGGCCCACTGAGTGCATTTTCCCCTAGATCTAGTGCTTGCAATAAGGTCAATGAGCCCAAGGTTCTTGGTATAGTGTTAGTCAAGTTGTTTTGTTATAAGTACAAGGATCGAAGGCTTTCGCAAGGTCCAATCTCAATGGGAATGCTTCCAATTATGCGATTTCCAAAAGCAAAAAAAAAAAGCCAAGCTCTTGAATACTATGATATCCAGCAATAAGGTGCCATTAAGATGAATCATTTGAAGCTGTAGTGTCACAAGGTTGGTGGAGTTGTACAGGGAGGTGGGAATGGGGCCATTTAGAGATTTCAAGAAGAGCCTTAGATTGGTGAGAAGTTTCACGTTCCCAATTTCTAAGGAGATATAGCCTTCTAGCTTGTTTTGATCAAGGTAGAGGGCAGAGAGACTGTAGCAATTTCTAAGTGGGGGGAATGGTGGTTGTTAGATTGTTGTCATTCATAAGTAGATCTATAAGGTTAGTGAGCTTTCCCAACTCTAGGGGTATGGGAGTGCTAAGATCATTACGAGAGAGGAGAATGTGAGGGAAAAAGGATGAAAGGACCAAATGTATGAGAGATCATAGCAAAACAACACAGAATGAAATGGGTGAGTGAGTGTATATATGATGGTGAGTGAAAATATGTACAAGAGGTCCTCTAATGTGAGGACACTCTGAGTAGAAGACCAATGCAGAAGCAGAGATGATGTCAGAGTTGAAGCACAGTCAATGAACGAAGGCTCGCATTGATGTGAGGCAAAGGCACTCCGTGAGGTGGTCGGTGTTGAAGGCTCGATGCAGAGGAATTTCAAGGTGGTAGTGGGCAGAGGAAGATGAAGTGATGATACAGATGCGGATGCAAACTCTAGTGATAAGGGTGCTAAACTCTAGTGATAAGGGTGTTGTGGTACCTAAAAAGAGTAGAGAGGGCTGCCATCCCGAGTGGTGCAAGCTTTGGTGACAAGGGTGCTACAATACCTGAGGGGTGGTAAGGAGTAGAGATGGCTACTGTCCCGATGATGTGAGATGGCTGATATCCCGAGAGGTAAGCTGTTTAAGAAAAATGATGATATATTGTAGAAGAGAGTGGGATGTTGTCCCAAGATGTGTACTGATGCTAAAACGCTGATGTGTTGTACAACAGCATAGAGTGGGTTGTCGTTCCAAAAGAGTGAACTGAAGATAAAATGCTAATGTGCTGAAGTGTAGCAGAGAGGGCTGTTGTCCCATGAGCTAATGTAAAACAATGGTATAGAGAGGGATGTTGTCCCATGAACTGATATGAAATGATGGTATGCTCTATGTAGCAGAGAGGGCTACTATCCCATGAGATGATGTGAAACACTGGTGTGCTAGAGCTGATAGTAGCCGATGATGATGAAGCAGATGATATGTAGGCACCGGGGCAACATAGCGGGCAACATAGCAACAGATAACCACATGGTACCTGATATGGTCAATGGAGCGGTACAATGTGATGAATGATGAGGATATCCTATATATAGTAAGTGGGGCTGTTGTGGTCAGCTAGAGGCCAGGGGCTGTTGGCCACAATAAGACCCACAAAAGAAATAATAAAACCTAAAAATTCCAAAAAACTTTCCTTTTTAGGGCTAGATAAATACCATTTTCACACAGAGAAGAGTGTCAAGGCTGGTATAGTTTGTGAGTGTAGTTGGGATATGGCCGATGAGCTTGTTACGAGCTAGGAAGAGAGATTGAAGGCTTGTGAATGAGCTAAACTCATATGGTATGGGGCCTGTAAAATAGTTGCAATATACAAAAAGATAAACTAAGCTACAGCAGTTTACAAGGCTTGATAGTTCTCTGCCACTAAGACTGTTTGGGCCCAAGAGAAGGTATTTTAAGGTTGGAATTATGTAAAGGTCAAGAGGAACATGCCCTATTAGAGCATTGCTATCAAGACATAATGCTTGTATGGTTGTAGAGTTGCCAAGAGCTTTGGGGATAGACCTAGTCAATTGATTCTGAGAGAGATCTATGAGCGAAATCTGAGGCACTGTGACATGAAGTGGATTGATCGTAGTAAAACAACCTTATCCTTAACTAAACTGCACTTAGAAATACTTAAGAGATAGAGAATGGTTTTAATGCAATGCAATGCAGCTATATTAAATGCAATGGTTACACCTGCAATGCAACTATATTAAATGAAATGGTTACAACTGAGATCTAAAAAGATCTATCATGATGATGATGCTAACTTTGACTGAATGGTTCTGAATGCTGACTTAAAATGTTATATTGTTGAATGTTGAATGAAGAATTGAATGTTATGACTGCTTCTTCTCTTAGTGGGCTCTATGGCTAGATACTGAAGAGAAAGAGAGGATGGTGACTATGAATGATTCCCCTGCTTCTTAGGCTAGAAACGTTGAGAAGAAGGAGATGATTGGAATGAATGATGTGTTTTCTTTACAATTCCCAAAAGCCTCTTTCTATTCTATTAGATGGTTCTACAATCCCTGACATGCTGTGATGCATGCCCTAAATGCTTTTAATGCCTTATGTACTGTTATAGATGTTGTAGAAGCCCCACACACAATGCTGCACATGCTACAAATATTGTGATCTATGCTTGGGTACATGATTTAATTATTGTAAATGCTTGGCTAGGCTATGGTACATGCTGGAGATGCTCTTTATTCTTGAATGCCATGCTTAATGCTCATGAGTGTTACAAGACACTAAGAAAACATAAATGAGCAAGCCCTAAACTCGAGTGACTGCAAAAACTATACAGTGCTCTACGTGATATGGTCTAGACCTCGATGTCAATGTCGTGTTGGAGATATGGTGTTTTGGTTATGGTGGTTATGATGTCCCTAGTCAATGACCTCCACTAGGACAAGATCAGCTAAGGGTCAATAGTGGTCAGTTCGTGTCAGCTAAGTGTCACGATAAGTCAGCTGAAAGTGTAGAAGGGTAGAAATAAGACTTTTGGGCCATTTAGGGTCAAATCTAATAGCCAGAAGTCTATGAGAGTCAGACAGAGTTTTGTGAGCTGGAGGATGTCAAATAGAGTTTTGTGAGCTAGAGGATGTCAAACAGGGTCAGTTGGAGATCAACTGATGTTAGATAAGGGACTGAAAGATAAAAATAGATTATTACTGAAAGAAACATACAAATCCATAATTACTGCGAAAAGAAATGTTCAAACCAATCTTCCTCGTTGTTGAAAGGGTAACTCGCTCTGATACCATGTTGACAGATATGAGAAAGAGCAAGAGAGAAAGAGAGGTACACAAGACATCACTCCCAAAGTAGTGTGTATTATTGATAGTGTAGAGGTATATATATGTGTGAGATCTATGTCAAGCTAGGATGAACTATATATAGTCCAACAGAGATAATATTGATAATGACAGCATGCATGGTTTTACTTCTTATATTAGGAGTGACGATGATGTGTCACATGAACATGAGGGCGTGCATTATGAATCCCTCTAAAATAGCTGTTGGACTAAAGATAGGCCCTATTTTTTTGCCTTGATGTGGCAATGGAGAGCTCCGTTTGTGTTATGGAAGGCTCACTATTGGCAGCACTATTGGTAGACTCATTACTTGCTAAAGTGCCACTTTTAGCATCTTCATGAACTCTTTAACTATTTTTCGCTTCTTGTCATAATTTTGTTAAATTTAAAAGAGGATGTCAAGTCTTTACCTAAATTTCCTTTTTCCAAAAAAAGGAAAAATATCCACTATTGTGATGAATGTTCATTCTCAAGTCATTCGTTAGGTTGAACTCCTAACAGGTAAGAGGTGTGCTTTGTTGGATTTAAGGATGTCACCATTGCGATGAACATTTATCCTCAACTCCTCCTTTAAGTTAACCTCCTTAAAAGCACGAGGTGTGGATTATTAGATTTAGGGATGTCACCAAACTATCATGATTGGAAGCCAACACCCTAACATATGTTTTAGCCATGTCTTTGTTTCTACCAAATCTTTATTGATAGGCATACCAATTTTGTTGGCATCTATCCCCAATATCTGTGACTCTTATCAATGACCGTTGTTGTTGAACACTCTCCTACTCTAAGTTTTTATGCTTGAAGTTAGTTCTCATATAGAAATTTTTGTTGGGTTAGTTATCTCTAATCATATGAGTGTTAGGGACCCTCCTACCCCTTTTTAAAATCAAGGGTTGGACTCATCTTCAACATGTAGAGAGTGTAATTTATGCCCTCTACCTTAGTTTTCTCATCGATTTGTGGTGGGTTTGGTTTATTGGAAACCATTTCTCAAAAAAATTGTTTGTTAATAAAACGTGCAAAGAAGTTGTGTTTAGAACCTAATGTTGTTATACCATATGTAAGTAAATCTATAATAATGGCGTAAACACAAAACCCTCACAAAATCAAAGATCAGTTTTTTAACATAGGTTAAGCACCATAGAAGACAAAGAAAACAAGTGAAGAAGTGTATGTAAAAGCTAACATGATGGTTGTGATTAGAGAGATAAAATGATGGTTGTGTTTAGAGGGGGAGAGAGAGAGAGAGAGACGGGGAGCACGGGTGGGTTATTTCTCGGCAGTGAAATCAATAATCAACGAAATGACCTTACTTGAATATTTATTTATTCGTCGCCTATACACTACTTTACAAAAAAGAAAACCCTGGATTACTGCATTGTATGCCATCCTAGAGACAGAACTCAACACTTCTCTGTTGTGGGCAGGCCTACACATCAAAACTTGTGCAAGGTGAACTCTAAAAGGGTTTATCCCCCCCAAAAAAAAGAATGGTTCTCCCTTCCCATATTGCACCACAAGAAGCTCCTAATAACTGTGCTCAGTGTCCAGCCCCTAATTCCTTCGTTAACTAACAGCTTAGAGCTAAGCATTCCTGTTGCAGGCTGTTGCCGGTGTTTTTAGTTGGACTTGTACTCTGGGTATGATGCTGTTGCACATGATCTTGTAGCCAAGGGTGAGCCAGCTGCTGCAGGTCCCTGAGTCTCATCCGTCTGTAGGGGTTCCGCTGCAGCATTCCCTTGATAAGCTCCTTGGCTGGGGCTGAGATGGACGGCCAGGGCTCCCTCTTCAGATCCAGCCTCCCTCGCTTCACGGCCTCGAAGATGTCCGCGGTGGTATCCCCGTCGAAGGGCGGATAGCCGCAGAGCAACATGTGGAGTAGCACGCCCAAGCTCCACACGCCCACCTTCTGGTCGTGGGTGCCGGTGAGCAGGATCTCGGGAGCGAGGTAGCATGGCGTGCCCTCCACGTCGTCGAAGACTCGACGGTGGGAGAAGTCAGCAGAGGCGCCGAAGTCCGCGAGCTTGAGGTGGGAGTAACTTCTTCCTCGATAAGTAGTAAGCAGAGGGACCCCTCTCCGTGAGGGACTTTGTATTTCTCAAAACCACCCAAAAATCCAAGTGGCTTTCCCCTAAATCTAACCCTCTTCCTCATCCATCACTACCCCGATGATGCAATTCTCTCATCTTCGAAGCCCCAAAACCACCTTTGTTTTACTCCTCTGCTTTGCTTCACCTCTCTTCTTGCGTCGGGCGCACAAAACTCATCCTTGACTACTTTTTCGTAGCTGCGCAATTTGGCCACCTAACGGTCTTTATTGAAGCTTTAGTATATAAACCTTTCAAGGCTTTAAAACCTTAAAGCTTTTAAGCTTTTCTAAAGGCTTTCAATGCCCTCGACCCCCGACTCAGTTTTTGTAAATTTTCCCTTTCTCAGAAATTTTTGAGAAATTCCAAATTGCTTTTAGCTTTCCAAAAATACTTCTTTTTGCCTAAAATTCCCTTTTTAGCCTAAAAATTACACAAAAATAACCATTAAAATTTCCCCATAGCTTTTACGACAAAGCGACCATGTTATCGACCACTTATGCATGCTCTCGGGATTAAATCAAGGTAACATTATTTATTATTTCTTTTCGAGACTAACATATTTGCAAATTTCTTTTCGTCATAATATTTAGTACACAATCACAAAATGACTCTTCCATCCCCTCACAATCCACATCAACCATCCGAACATCTACAAATCATGGTAGAATGTATGCGACTCACTTATATATCCACACGCAACGCACACTTGCTTGAGGCATTGCTAAACATCTTTAATGAACAAACCTGAAGACGAATGGTCAAAGATCTCAACGAACGATCATGATGCATGTTTTGTCGTGATCCCCATTAGCAACACTCAATATTTCCTCCCAATATTTAGTTTTGTCAACTCATGGAGCAACACGAAATCATATTCGGGTAGAGAATCAAAGACGACATCGCCATAGCCCAAAGATCTCAACGAACGATCATGATGCATGTTTTGTCGTGATCCCCATTAGCAACACTCAATATTTCCTCCCAATATTTAGTTTTGTCAACTCATGGAGCAACACGAAATCATATTCGAATAGAGAATCAAAGACGACATCGCCATAGCCCATGAACACTTTTTATCTCACTTACATTTCCTTCAATCATCACACTTTTTATCTCACGCCTGAAAAGATATTTATCACGATGCATACACATGTCTTTCGAGGATTATAGAATCACACTTTTATTTTGTAGCACATCAACCACACTTGGAGATGACAACTCTTTTACTCCAATTTTCTATTCACATATCATTATAGCATTAAACTAATTCATAATACTTAGACATCCCTTTCTTGAATATATTTTTGAATTATCAACCTTTTTCGTCAAAACGTTAGACAATAATAACAAGCAAAGGTAATATTTATCGTAGATATTTAATCAAGTATGAAGGCCACCCCATCGAAGATTCTCGATGGCTACCAGGTCATACCCTCGCCACCTATCCATTGTGATTGCATCTTATGTTCATACTAGCTCATGATAATTATTTATCATTTTATGAGCAATTGAGAACAATTACTTGTTACCCCTGAGGCATGTTATAGGGAGTTAATTCATGGAATATATATTCTCACATTTATCATTATTTATAAATTGGAGTTAATCTATGAAATATGTATTCTCACGTTTTTCATTTTTATAAATTCTCTTGGGATGCCTTTCTAAATCTACGACGATCGTAGTTTACTTGACGCATACGTAGGTGAATTTGTACATGTGTACATTGTCTTGTTTTTATAAGTGCTATTATTTTGCTTTGGGATATTTTATTTTGGATGCGCCTTTTATTTTGGATGCGCATTTTTTATCAAGCTATGTGCAATGGTACAATGTCTACCAGGATTAATGTATTTAATTAGCTGTGTGCACTGGTATGATATAATAAAAAATAATGTGCTTAATAGGCTTTGTGCAGTGATGACTAATATTATTTTGGATGAACGTAATGATTGAGTGACTGATTATGTGTTAATTGTGGAACATGTGTTGGGCCACTATGAGATATTTTGGAAGACATGTGAACACCTTTTATGGTTTCATATTTTGTTATCAATATTTTTGTAAGGCTAAGGCCTCATACCTTTGTACATACCAAATAGTATTTTATGCCCAAGACTTTATATCATTGCTTGCTATATTTTTGTAGAGCTGGCATGCTCATAAACTCAAAAGCACTTGTGCTTCCAATAGGCCTAAAATTATACAAAAATAACCAACAAAAGTTCTAAAAGTTTCCCATACCTCTTGCGACAAATTGGCCATGTTATAGACCACTTACACATGTTGGGTTAAATTCAAGTAATTATTTTTCATTATTTCTTTTTAAGCCTTACATATTTGTAACTTTATTTTTGCCAAAATATTTAGTACATAATCACAATGACTCTTCCATCGCCTCACAATCTATGACAACCATCTGAACTTCTACAACTCATGGCAGAATGTATGTGACTCGCTTATATATCCGCATGCAATGCACACTTATTCAAGGTATTGTTACACATATTTAATGACAAACCTGAAGACAAATGGTCAAAGATCTGGACGAACGATCATGAAGCATGTTTTGTCATAATCGCCATTGGAAACACTCACATATTTCCTCCTAATATTCAATTTTGTCAAGTATAGCCCATGAACCCTTTTTTTCTCACTTACATTTCCTTCAATCTCACTTACACCCCCACCCCCTAAAAAGATATTTATCACGATGCATACACATGTCTTTCAAAGATTATAGAATCACACTTTATTTTGTAGCACATCAACCACACATTTGAGATGACAACTCTTTTACTCCAATTTTCTTCACATATCATTATAGCATCAAACTAATTCATAATACTTATACATTCTTTTCTTGAATACATTTTTGAATTATTAACCTTTTTTTTAAGAACTTTCAACAAGCAAAGGTAATATTTACCATTAGATATTTAATCAAGTATAAAGGCCACCCCATCAAAGATTCTTAATGGCTACCTGATCATGCCCTCGCCACCTATCCATCCTTGATTCCATCTTATGTTCATACTAGCCCATGATGATTAGTTACACTACTACAAGATGACTCATTTTTGACACTTGGTATTTGACGGTTTACACGCCATCGATATGTGCATCGATATAAACATCAAAATGAGCATCGAAATGAATGTCGAAATAAGCGTTGAAATAGGTATCGAAATTTTAAATTTTCTTATTTTTAATTTCTTAAAATTTGATTGTGCAAAAAAAGAAAACATTGACAAAAACTAAGTATTTCTTAGTAAATAACATTGAGATAAAGTGTTATAGCTCATCATCGACTCTCTCATCCTCAGCTAGATCCATGGCTCCATATACATCTATTTCTAGAAATACCTGTCCATCTGCATCTTCATCAATACGTGTAGCCTCTGAATCATCCTCTTCTATTTCAAGCATTAGAGGTGGTTGTGTTGAAAGTTGTTCTTCGTTCTCTTCTTCGAATTCTGGATTAGTTATTGTGTTTGCTTCTGGTTCAAGTGCTAGTAATTGTTGAATTACTATACCTTCATTTGATCCTTCTTCTAGTTGTTCAACTCGATCAATATCTATTTCTTGTACTTCTTGAGTGGGTTCCTCAACCTCTACTTCATCTGAAATTTCCATATCTTCAAATATTGTTTACTTTGTGGATCGATTTGCATTACAAACAACCATGTATGATCTCTCGGGTCCACCTTGAAGACAACCTACTGACAATGCTCTGGTAGCACAAATGTGTCCCTTTGGTTTGTCCATATCTTTGTGGAGTCTACTTGAATAAATCCGCTCTTATCTCTGTGCATGGTTGCTTGTGGTCCTTAAGTCACTACCTTGAACCACTTTACATCAAAAATGAACATAGAAAACTTTCTGAACCCAGTTCCTTGATAACGTGTTGTATCGTTCCACAATAATCAAGCATGCCAACTTCACAACTTAGATCACTTGCACTAGAACGACTTTCTTGCATGAAATTTGTGTTGACACTGCAATCAAATGTTGTTCTCTTCTTATCTATTTGCTCCACTCAAAAGAGACGACCGCATGACCAAAGTGCACCAATTTGTGATATTGCAAGCAAAAGAAGATCATGAAATTGTATCAAGAACAAAAACTTATATACAAGACTATGTCTTACGGTTTCTTGTGTACATATAAAAACTCACTTACATGGTAATCACAACCATATGCAAGCTCCTCCTCCTCCTCGTCGCTTATAACGTCACCACTGTATTTTTCTTGTTGCATGATTTGCTGAAGACATCTACTAGAACGAAATTCTGGAAGTTGAGAAAATGAATCTGGTTATGGCAATGCTCTAGTTGTTCGACTCTTTCTAAAATTCAAACGATCTCGGTCTCTTTCCTTCTTTGCGACCCTATATCTCTCGATCCATTTCTGCATAGCACTTAAGTTGAGGATGCAAAATTTATTAATCTTCTTTCGCAATGCCATATCCATTGTTCTCTAAAGCCCTTGTCCCCTTGAGGATCTTCCCCAACAAGCTGATCATCCTCTTCTTGTGTCCACAATTGTGGCATATCAGGGTTTGATGTACTAAGAAATTATGTTATGTATACAAGAGATTCAAGCCATCCCACTGAACAAAACCTTTCAATGTCTTCATAAATCTCTTGAGGAAAAACATCCATCGACTATGAACAACACCTCCTATAGCAGCCTTGTTAACCACATGAACAAGTAGGTACAATTGAATGGTCAAGAAACTTGTTGGAAAGAATTTCTTCGCCATTGTAAATGCTTCAATGGAGTTTAGACGAGTTGCTTCCAACGTATTTCTTATAATCTCCTTCTTTGATATCCATCGTACCACTGCACTAATCTTGTATATTGTCGCTCTTATGTCTTCACCAAGGCAATCCTTAATGGCTATTGGCAGCATAAACTATAAGATTTGTGCCAGTCATGAGACTTCAAGCCACTAAGAGATCGGTGAGAAGTTTCACATTCCCAATTTCTAAGGAGATATAGCCTTCTAGCTTGTTTTGATCAAGGTAGAGGGCAGAGAGACTGCATCAATTTCTAAGTGGGGGGAATGGTGGTTGTTAGATTGTTGTCATTCATAAGTAGATCTATAAGGTTAGTGAACTTTCCCAACTCTGGGGGTATGGGATTGCTAAGATCATTACGAGAGAGGAGAATGTGAGGGAAAAAGGACGAAAGGACCAAATGTATGAGAGATCATAGCAAAACAACACAGCATGAAATGGGTGAGTGAGTGTATATATGATGGTGAGTGAAAATATGTACAAGAGGTCCTCTAATGTGAGGAGACTCTGAGTAGAAGACCATTGCAGAAGCAGAGATGATGTCAGAGTTGAAGCACGGTCAATGAACGAAGGCTCGCATTGATGTGAGGCAAAGGCACTCCGTGAGATGGTCGGCGTCGAAGGCTCGCATCGGTGGATGTAGAGGAATTTCAAGGTGGTAGTGGGCAGAGGAAGATGAAGTGAGGATGATATAGATGTTGATGCAAACTCTAGTGATAAGGGTGCTAAACTCTAGTGATAAGGTGTTCTGGTACCTAAAAAGAGCAGAGAGGGCTGCCATCCCGAGTGGTGCAAGCTTTGGTGACAAGGGTGCTACAATACCTGAGGGGTGGTATGTGAGATGGTGAGCAGAGATGGTTGCTATCCCGAGAGGTAAACTGTTTAAGAAAAATGATGATATGTTGTAGAAGAGAGTGGGATGTTGTCCCAAGATGTGTACTGATGCTAAAACGTTTATGTGTTGTACAACAGCATAGAGTGGGTTGTTGTTCCAAAAGAGTGAACTGAAGATAAAATGCTAATGTGCTGAAGTGTAGCTATATAGGATATCCTCATCATTCATCACATTGTACCGCTCCATTGACCATATCAGGTACCATGTGATTATCTGTTGCTATGTTGTCGGTGCCTACATATCATCTGCTTCATCATCATCGGCTACTATCAGCTCTAGCACACCAGTGTTTCACATCATCTCATGGGATAGTAGCCCTCTCTGCTACATAGAGCATACTATCATTTCATATCAGTTCATGGGACAAGATCCCTCTGCCTACATATCATCTGCTTCATCATCATCGGCTACTATCAGCTCTAGCACACCAGTGTTTCACATCATCTCATGGGATAGTAGCCCTCTCTGCTACATAGAGCATACCATCATTTCATATCAGTTCATGGGACAACATCTTATGGGATAGTAGCCCTCTCTGCTACATAGAGCATGGGACAACATCTCATGGGATAGTAGCCCTCTCATGGGATAGTAGCCCTCTCTGCTACATAGAGCATACCATCATTTCATATCAGTTCATGGGACAACATCTCATGGGATAGTAGCCCTCTCTGCTACATAGAGCATACCATCATTTCATATCAGTTCATGGGACAACATCCCTCTCTACTACATAGAGCATACTATTTTTTTACATTAGCTCATGGGACAACAGCCCTCTCTGCTACACTTCAGCACATTAGCATTTTATCTTCAGTTCACTCTTTTGGAACAACAACCCACTCTATGCTATTGTACAACACATCAGCGTTTTAGCATCAGTACACATCTTGGGACAACATCCCACTCTCTTCTACAACATATCATCATTTTTCTTAAACAGTTTACCTCTCGGGATAGCAGCCATCTCTGCTCACCATCTCACATCATCGGGACAGTAGCCATCTCTGCTCCTTACCACCCCTTAGGTATTATAGCACCCTTGTCACCAAAGCTTGCACCACTCGAGATGGCAGCCCTCTCTACTCTTTTTAGGTACCACAAACCCCTTATCACTAGAGTTTAGCACCCTTATCACTAGAGGTTGCATCAACATCTGTATCTCATCACTTCATCTTCCTCTGCCCACTACCACCTTGAAATTCCTCTGCATCCACTGACGCGAGCCTTTGACACTGACCACCTCATGGAGTGCCTTTGCCTCACATCAATGCGAGCCTTCATTCATTGACTGTGCTTGAACTCTGACATCATCTCTGCTTCCGCATTGGTCTTCTACTCAGAGTCTCCTCACATTAGAGGACCTCTTGTACATATTTTCACTCACCATCATATATACACTCACTCACCCATTTCATACTGTAAGTCAATATTAGATAAAGTGGGAAAAATCCCATTCCCATGAAAAAAGTGGGGGTATGGTAAACTCATCCAAAAGTTTGTCAAAACATATTCATGTGACATATCATTGGGAAGAGCTTGAAAAGTAGAATCTAGATCTGCTTTGTTCGACAAATTTAGAGTTTGCATGTTCAAGTTATGGCCAAAATAAAATTTTTAAATACATTCCCATTTTGATGGATTTTTCCCATTTTATCTAATATTGACTTCTGTGTTGTTTTGCTATGATCTCTCATACATTTGGTCCTTCATCCTTTTTCTGTCACATTCTCCTCTCTCGTAATGATCTTAGCAATCCCATACCCCCAGAGTTGGGAAAGCTCACTAACCTTATAGATCTACTTATGAATGACAACAATCTAACAACCACCATTCCCCCCACTTAGAAATTGTTGCAGTCTCTCTGCCCTCTACCTTGATCAAAACAAGCTAGAAGGCTATATCTCCTTAGAAATTGGGAACGTGAAACTTCTCACCGATCTAAGGCTCTTCTTGAACTCTCTAAATGGCCCCATTCCCACCTCCCTGTACAACTCCACCAACCTTGTGACACTACAGCTTCAAGTGAATCAGCTTAATGGCACCTTATTGCTGGATATCATAGTATTCAAGAGCTTGGCTTATTTTTTTTTCTTTTGGAAACCGCATAATTGGAAGCAGTCCCATTGAGATTGGAGCTTGCGAAAGCCTCCGATCCTTGTACTTATAACAAAACAACTTGACTAGCACTATACCAAGCACCTTGGGCTCATTGACCTTATTGTTGCAAGCACTAGATCTAGGGGCAAATGCACTCAATGGGCCTTTGCTCGATACCATAGCTAGGATCAGTAACCTCACTTGGCTGTCTTTGCCACTCAACAACCTTGATGGTGGTATTGCATTCCAAATCACAACTTTGTTAAGTTACAATACCTTATTCTAGGTCATAATCAATTCATAGGCAGGATACATGAAGGC
Organism: Cibotium barometz; assembly: GCF_041138505.1. Lineage (NCBI taxonomy): Eukaryota > Viridiplantae > Streptophyta > Polypodiopsida > Cyatheales > Cibotiaceae > Cibotium > Cibotium barometz. The sequence goes on along the minus strand of NC_141057.1, from coordinate 25,236,919 downwards.
ATCAACAACTACAAGGCTCTAATATTGCTCCGCCTCAGCCAAAATCTGCTTACCGAAACTATACCTTTAGAGAGAACATTTTGGTTGGTGACATCTTGCTAGTCTTTTGTTCAATGAAGGACAATACGACAGACCTCTTCATGAAGCTTCTACCTCAGCGGATTCTCTGTCAGCACTCTAGCTCACTAGGATTCGTTCCACATCCACGAGCTAAGAGGGGATGTTAGTAGTTATCTCTTGTCTGTACATATTACTCAGTTGTAGTAGGGAGTGACGGCCATTATTGTGGGTGTGCCTGCCCATGTAGGAGTTTCTTCATTTTTTCCTCATTGTCCATTTTTCCCAGTTTTGCTCCATGAGGGGGTTCTGTAGTCTTTTCCATGGCTGGTTGTAGTAGCTTGCTAGCCAAGAGGGCCTATTTTTTTGCTAGCTGACCAGACCTGGTCAATGTCACGTGCACACCTAGTTGGTGTATAGGTGACATGGCATTCTAGGCATTCAAGCATTAATCCAACATTTACCAAGTAGTTAAATTAATGTTAACAAGCTTAGATCAGAGTAGTTATAGCATGTGCAACATTGTATGGTGCTATTGTTGCAGCACCTACAACAATACACAAGGCATCAACAACATTTAGGACATGCATCACATTAGGTTAGGGCATGGGGAACCAATCAGCCAACAACTATGGGGCATATATGAAGTTGTGAAGATCTAGACATGCATGTAGACACCATAAGCTTGGCTCACCAACATCATTCCATATATGTAGAAAAGCGCATCATTCATTTCAGTTATCTCCTTCTCAACGTTTCGAGCCTAAGGAGCAAGGGAATGAGCAGCATAGTCAGCATACGGTCAACATTCAACATTCAATTCATCTCTTGCGTCCTATATAAAGGAAAACCAACATCCAAAGGGTGGACCTCATCATTGGAGAAAGGAACAGTCAGCTATCATCATCATTCAGCATATCTCTCCCTTCTCAAGAAGGATACTCATTTAGGACATGCATAGATCTATTCATAGATTTCATTGTAACCATCGCATTGAATATAGCTACATTTTATTTGCATTGAAACCATTCTCTTTCTCTTAAGTGTTTGTAAGTGAAGTTTAGTTAAGCCTAAGGTTGTTTTACTACGATCAATCCCTCACATATCACATTGGTGTCAGAGCGTTACAGAGGGTAACCAACCTTAGTTCTTCCCTTAAGTCATTCAGTAAAGTATCATGACAGTTGCCTCCCCTTAGTTAAATCCATTTCTTAAGATCTTGCAGGCCATCCTTAGGGTTTTCCCCTTAAGCATGCATGAGTAACCCGTTCATTTACATTCTTCCATAGCATATAGGGTAGCACATGGCTTGCATCAGCATAGTAGTCATCCTAGCAGTCTAGTAAAGATAGTCAGTCTAAAGTCTCTTGTTTCTGCAAGGCATACATGATTTACCCATGAGTTTTCTAGGGAATAATGACATCCATCATCAAAGGAGTAAATGGAGTTTTGGGCTTCAAATGGCATCAATAGTGGGTTCTCTTCCATATAAGAAGACGGAAGTGGCTCCAACATCGCCTGAGGAGGTTCAGAGGTCCATGTGAAAGGATTCCACAGACAGGTGAGTGTGGTGATTCATGTTTTTCCAAGCAAATTTATCAGCATTTTCCATGTAGTTCCCGTAGTGGAGAAGCATTTGGCTCAAAGGATTCAACTCCTACAGTGGAACTCAATCCCGACAGAAGAGGACAAAAATGGGCAGTGGTTTCAGTGGGGGAGGATCAATAGAGGAGTCAAAGGGTTGTTAGGTGTACCACCTGGCAGTTTAGCCTTTCCAAAAAAAAGAAAAATATCCACTATTGTGATGAATGTTCATTCTCAAGTCATTCTTTAGGTTGAACTCCTAAAAGGTAAGAGGTGTGGTTTGTTGGATTTAAGGATGTCACTATTGTGATGAACATTCATCCTCAACTCCTCCTTTAAGTTAACCTCCTTAAAAGCATGAGGTGTGGATTATTAGATTTAGGGATGTCACCAAACTCTCATGATTGGAAGCCAACACCCTAACATATGTTTTAGCCATGTCTTTGTTTCTACCAAATCTTTATTGGTGATAGGCATACCACTTTTGTTACAATCTATCCCCAATATCTGTGACTCTTATCAATGACCGTTGTTGTTAAGAATTATTGAACACTCTCCTTCTCTAAGTTTTTATGCTTGAAGTTAGTTCTCATATCGAAATTTTTGTTGGGTTAGTTATCTTGTATTGGTTCTACAAAGCATCACAAATTTCTAAAGCAAAGAAAAGGTATTTTGCCATGGTTAGCAAGGTGTTCTCATTAATGCCACTAATGATTGAGAGCGTATATAACACATATGCATGTCTACACTTTCAAGCCTCTAGAATAGTATGGTTTTACATGGCATCATTTGTTTGCATATCTTTTGCTACCAACTTTGGGTTTATCTCTGAAACTACTATCTGTAAAATAGGTCAAAATTTCACATGTGAACATCCCTACTAGTTTCATTCATCCTTGCCTTTAATCATGAGTGTTAGGGACCCTCCTACCCCTTTTTAAAATCAAGGGTTGGACTCATCTTCAACATGTAGAGAGTGTAATTTATGCCCTCTACCTTAGTTTTCTCATCGATTTGTGGTGGGTTTGGTTTATTGGAAACCATTTCTCAAAAAAATTGTTTGTTAATAAAACGTGCAAAAAAGTTGCGTTTAGAACCTAATGTTGTTATACCATATGTAAGTAAATCTATAATAATGGTGTAAACACAAAACCCTCACAAAATGAAAGATCAGTTTTTTAACATAGGTTAAGCACCATAGAAGACAAAGAAAACAAGTGAAGAAGTGTATGTAAAAGCTAACATGATGGTTGTGATTAGAGAGATAAAATGATGGTTGTGTTTAGAGAGGGAGAGAGAGAGAGAGACGGGGAGCACGGGTGGGTTATTTCTCGGCAGTGAAATCAATAATCAACGAAATGACCTTACTTGAATATTTATTTATTCGTCGCCTATACACTACTTTACAAAAAAGAAAACCCTGGATTACTGCATTGTATGCCATCCTAGAGACAGAACTCAACACTTCTCTGTTGTGGGCAGGCCTACACATCAAAACTTGTGCAAGGTGAACTCTAAAAGGGTTTATCCCCCCAAAAAAAAGAATGGTTCTCCCTTCCCATATTGCACCACAAGAAGCTCCTAATAACTGTGCTCAGTGTCCAGCCCCTAATTCCTTCGTTAACTAACAGCTTAGAGCTAAGCATTCCTGTTGCAGGCTGTTGCCGGCGTTTTTAGTTGGACGTGTACTCTGGGTATGATGCTGTTGCACATGATCTTGTAGCCAAGGGTGAGCCAGCTGCTGCTGCAGGTCCCTGAGTCTCATCCGTCTGTAGGGGTTCCGCTGCAACATTCCCTTGATAAGCTCCTTGGCTGGGGCTGAGATGGACGGCCAGGGCTCCCTCTTCAGATCCAGCCTCCCTCGCTTCACGGCCTCGAAGATGTCCGCGGTGGTATCCCCGTCGAAGGGCGGATAGCCGCACAGCAACATGTGGAGTAGCACGCCCAAGCTCCACACGTCCACCTTCTGGTCGTGGGTGCCGGTGAGCAGGATCTCGGGAGCGAGGTAGCATGGCGTGCCCTCCACGTCGTCGAAGACTCGACGGTGGGAGAAGTCAGCAGAGGCGCCGAAGTCCGCGAGCTTGAGGTGGGAGTAACTTCTTCCTCGATCAGCGAAGAGCACGTTCTCTAGCTTGAGGTCCCTGTGCATGACACCTTGGTCGTGGCAGAAGGACACCCCTCTCACGATGGCCGCGAAAGCCTCAGCTGCCTGGGACTCCGGCAGGCGCCCATTGCTGGTGTTGTCCCTGAGATGCTCGAGCAGGTCTCCTCCCTCGCACAGCTCCATCACCACGTGAACGCACTCCTCGTCCTCGAAGCTCTCTTCCAGCCGAACCACGTTGGGATGACCCTTGAGCCTTTCCAGCGTCGCAACTTCCGTGCGCACATGGCGAAGGGCGCTCCCTGATTTGCGCACGGACTTGCAGGCGTACTGCTGGCCCGTGCGCTTGTGCGTGCACAGCCTCACAATGCCATCCACGCCCTCGCCCAACTGGCGGCCCAGCGCATAGGAGGAGCAGCTGCTGCTGCTGCTGTTACTTTCCATGTACGTACCTAAACTGTGCAAGATGATGAGAGAGAGCGTATGAGAAAGAAGTACACGATTATAGAAGGCAAAGAAAGGTGAAGAATCGCAAAGGATAAGATGGCAGAGACACAGTCGAGGTACTTTATATGTAGACAGACAGCAGTCGGACTTTCGTCGACGAGTCAAGCGGCCCGCATGGGCGACTCGGCGGACCGACAACATCATCCCTCCCTGATCGTCAACGTTCAAAAATTACACACTTTCTCCAAGGCCTTGTAAATTGTAACCAAACTAACAAACCTTCGACTCCAAACAAAAACTCTCGAGAGAAGTGCTTGTAGATTGTAAACAAACTAATAAAGCTTCGACCCCAAACAAAAGTTCAAACACAAACTCTCGAGAAGTAGTAAGCAGAGGGACCCCTCTCCGTGAGGGACTTTGTATTTCTCAAAACCACCCAAAAATCCAAGTGGCTTTCCCCTAAATCTAACCCTCTTCCTCATCCATCACTACCCCGATGATGCAATTCTCTCATCTTCGAAGCCCCAAAACCACCTTTGTTTTACTCCTCTGCTTTGCTTCACCTCTCTTCTTGCGTCGGGCGCACAAAACTCATCCTTGACTACTTTTTCGTAGCTGCGCAATTTGGCCACCTAACGGTCTTTATTGAAGCTTTAGTATATAAACCTTTCAAGGCTTTAAAACCTTAAAGCTTTTAAGCTTTTCTAAAGGCTTTCAATGCCCTCGACCCCCGACTCAGTTTTTGTAAATTTTCCCTTTCTCAGAAATTTTTGAGAAATTCCAAATTGCTTTTAGCTTTCCAAAAATACTTCTTTTTGCCTAAAATTCCCTTTTTAGCCTAAAAATTACACAAAAATAACCATTAAAATTTCCCCATAGCTTTTACGACAAAGCGACCATGTTATCGACCACTTATGCATGCTCCCGGGATTAAATCAAGGTAACATTATTTATTATTTCTTTTCGAGACTAACATATTTGCAAATTTCTTTTCGTCATAATATTTAGTACACAATCACAAAATGACTCTTCCATCCCCTCACAATCCACATCAACCATCCGAACATCTACAACTCATGGTAGAATGTATGCGACTCACTTATATATCCACACGCAACGCACACTTGCTTGAGGCATTGCTAAACATCTTTAATGAACAAACCTGAAGACGAATGGTCAAAGATCTCAACGAACGATCATGATGCATGTTTTGTCGTGATCCCCATTAGCAACGCTCAATATTTCCTCCCAATATTTAGTTTTGTCAACTCATGGAGCAACACGAAATCATATTCGGATAGAGAATCAAAGACGACATCGCCATAGCCCAAAGATCTCAACGAATGATCATGATGCATGTTTTGTCGTGATCCCCATTAGCAACACTCAATATTTCCTCCCAATATTTAGTTTTGTCAACTCATGGAGCAACACGAAATCATATTCGAATAGAGAATCAAAGACGACATCGCCATAGCCACTACAAGACAATGCTGCCATACACGCGTTTCATACACGCGATAAATTACGAACGCGTGTATGGTCGCGCTTGTATTTGAATAGAATCGGGCGCGTGTATTTTAGCATTTAAGTTCGCGTGTATATTTGCATTTATCAACGCGTGTATAAATGCGTTTATATACACGCAGTAATACACGCATAAATACACGGTAATATTTACGGGGTGATACTCGCTATTATACACGGGTAAATACACGCCACTGTACATGGATTAATACACGCATGGCAGAGAAAAACTGAAAAAAAACTGAATTCCTTAACAAAATTAAAAACTATTTTCCTTAAACCATCTCATAGTACATTACAGTATACATCATTACACAATCCCACTACATGCATTTACAACAATGATAGAAATGTCATCAATTTAGAACATACAGTGACGGATTGGTTAAGGTTCGATCTCATCTTCAATAAGATCCATCCTTGTCAAACGATCAACATCAATATCCATTTGATCAATTGGTAAGGCTACGATTAAATTTATTCCACTATCGATATTCTGTACTCCATTGATAATGGTATCGATGTCCTGATCATCCTCATCAACATCACCATCATCCTCAATGGTAGGGTCATTCTCATGATCATGAGAAATGGCATGCTCATCCTCATTATCACGATCATCTCTTATTTCTTGATCATCGATCACAACATCTTCAATGGCATGTTCGACGTCATCTTCATTGCGGCTTGTTACATCCTCCATATGCTCCATATCAGTGAATGTATTATACATCACTTTGGAACGTGGTGCAATAGGGATGACGTACCACCATTTGATGTCATGCACCATTGGTAGATAGATAACCTACTCAAATACACACAGTACAGTAATTAATTAGCATATCAAAAGTCAAGGGGTACGCGAGCTTAGATATATATGTACATGAAACACATTAGTAAAAAAAATGCATACCTGCTCACATTGTTGTGGCAATACGAGCCTATCTTTCTTTGTTTGCCAGAACTTTGTAGAGTCAATAGTTACATATCCACTTGCATGGCGTTTTATCGTTGCATCAGGCCCTTTTTCCACCACGTTCATTTGCCATTTGACATCCAAAACATACACAAAGAAGCGACGAAAGTCAAGCCTAAATATGTCTTGGATTATGCCACAATAATCATCCATTTTTCCATTAGCTCCCTCAAAGCTACTAATGACACCGCAATCTTGTGTATTTCTCTTTTCATCAATTCTTTGTGTTCGAAAATGCTTGCCTTCACACCATATAGCATTGAACATAGTGCACTGGACCAAAATAGAAGCAATATTTGTGTAAGCCATGTGAATAAATATTAAAAGCAAATCACTTACAACTAATGCAAAACATTAGTTCTATGTACCTTTGACATGCATCCTCGTGCATACTCCCATTCTTCCGTCGTGATATGCAGCCCCTCGTCGCTCTCTGCTCTCTCCATTTCCTCATGCAACCAATCAACATGGATATCATTCGGAAGTGTTGCTAGATGCTTAGGGTACGCCTTCCGAGAGCCATGTTGCCTCCGAAAGAGAGCTCTTTCTGCTTGCCTTTTTGTCTTTGCATCCTCATATCTTGTAACCCATCTGCTCATCACATCACTATTAAGGATACAAGTGAAATTGAGATCATCAATCAATGTTCTGTCAATTACTTTACTCTGTCCTTTTCCTTGAGGCACAATAGAGGTCATCCTCAAGTCCTCTTCATTGCTCCATAGTCGTGGCAAAGAGCTGTCCACCTGACCAAGAAATTCTGAAATATATACAAGAGACTCTTGTATCAACCAACCCTCGGCCATGCTTCCTTCAGGCCTTGCACTTTGCCTCACAAAGTCTTTTAAGGTCTTCATGAAGCGCTCTAGGAAGAACATCCAACGTGCATGCACAGTACCACATAAAGCAATTTCGTCCACTAAATGCACAATGAGATGTAGTTGACTTGTGAGAATGGTTCGCGGAAAAGTCTCCTCTACCAAACAAACCACCTCCACTGCCATAACACGCGCATCATCCAACGTGGCTGGATCAATTGCTTTGGAACTAACATATCTGAAAAATAAATAAATAGTACGTTATACCTCATGCACGTTCATTTTGCAAGGTATAATGAAGGGTGATCTGAGCATGGGTTTTACATACCTCACAAGCTCGCCCATCTTATAAATACATTTTTTCAAACTCTTATTCGCACAATGGTCGATGCTAGTAGGTAGTATGAACTGCGCACATAAGAGCACATTTATGGTTTATGGCATTACAAAATTTAATTTCAACGTACGTACAAGACTTGGAAAACACTTACTTGAAGCATCTTGTGCCAATCGTGGGACTTCAACCCATATAGTTGCTCAACGCCTCTTTTCTTAGTGGTTGTAAAGGCTCCCTTCAATGATCTCATGCATCCAGTGGGAGTACGCAAAGTGGTGATGGCCTGCTTTACCTGCTTCTCCTCTTTCTTTGATATAATCCATGGTGCAGGCGGAAGACGAACGTGCCCACCCACCTCTCGTGGCCAAGCTTGACGCATACGTCCTGCGACCCGCAAGTCCTCACGTACGCTAACATTGTCTCGTTTACCAGTAATATGTTCCCAAATACCAGATCCCACATTCTTGAAGATGTGCATGGGATCAAGAAGATGGTTGATCTTAAGATGGGTCCAATATGGCAGCCGGAAAAAAATGGAGTACCTGCACAAGGGATTGCTCTATGTGACCTTTAATCCAATTAGAGACTACACAAAACAAGATTGAAAAAACATCACTATACCTGTTCATGCCATCTGGAGGAAGAATAGTTGTAGACTCCCAAATACGCTTCCAATCTTTTGCACGAAGTGTTTGTGGAGGAATGTTACTCTTACTAGCAACATATTTAGGATGATCTGAGGGGAGAAATCGATGATGATTATCGAATATAGTCTTACACAAACCATCAGCATACTCATGTACTAACGAGGGGCCACAAACAGGACATGCATGTTTACCCGATGTTTTCAAACCTGTTAAAATATAAATAAAAGTTAGAATAATAAAGTCAAACCGTCTAATTAATATATATAGCCAATAGTAATAGAGTAGGGAGGTAATTAGAATTCTTACCAGAACAATCGCTGTATCCTGGAAAGTCATGCATTGTCCACATCAACACTGCTTTTAAGTCGAAGTGTCGAGAGGAGGGAGGCCTACTAATGTCCACCACCGCAACACCTCTCCATAGTTCCTCCAACTCATCAATCAGTGGTTCAAGATAAACATCCATATGCTTGACTTTATGTTTCCCTGGAATTAGAAGGGATAACATAAGATGTCCCTTCTTGATCGCCATTGATGGTGGAAGGTTGTAATTCACCAGCACAACTGGCCACACGCTGTATGCGGTGCTTTTGAAACCAAATGGATTCACTCCATCCATACCCAGGCCAAGTCTCAAGTTTCTGGGCTCTGTTTTAAAGCTGGGCCACTCATCTTCAATATGCTTCCAAGCAGGAGTGTCTGCGGGAATTCTCCACATGCCATCATCCGATCGATGTGAGGAATGCCATGACATGAGCTCTGCTATGGATTTGCACTTGAACATGTGTTTGATGCGAGGAATTATAGGAAAGTGTCGCAAGACTTTACGAGGTACATCAAAACTCTTCATATCTGTTCTGTATCTTGCTTCACCACAAGTGGGACATGTCAGAGCCTCCTTATGCGTCCCACGAAAGAGAATGCAATCATTGACGCATGCATGTATTTTATCATAATCCAGTCCTCCAAGAGATGTCACATAGCGCCTCGCTATGTCTCTTGAGGTGGGTAGTCTATTTTCCTTTGGAAGCATGTTTGACAATAGCCTGCATCCAATATCATCAATTATAATTAGTCTTAAATCCTAAACCTTAAACCACTAATTCAAATTTATAAGTTAGAATGCTTACTTCAACAATGCGTCAAGACTTGCATTGCTCCATCCATAAACTGTTTGTATATTAAGTAGTTCAAGTGAAGCACGTAAAACTGAGAATGTGCACCCTTCAAACACCGGTGTCGATGAAGCTTTATAAAGATGCTCTTGTTCCATATCATCGTCGTCCATACCTTTGGGATCATCCTTAAAAAGATTCCGCACCATATCATCAAGCACCTCCTCTTCCACAACTTCGTGGGGTGCAGGGCTATTGTCGTCCCTTTCCCACTCATCTCTGACAATAGATCCCGAAGCTCCAGCATCATCTCGTCGACGCTTTACGTGCTCTCGTCGCGCGTAGGGTACCATGTTAGGGTGTGGTACTGCATCCTGCTTCAATTTATCAAATTATATGTTACAACTCTATTAATTTAATTTGGATACCATGAGTCATTTGAATACCATCAATTTACATCTACTCACCTCTAAACCTGTTTGATTCCATTCTCCATACATGGAGATGTGATTCAAGGTAATTCGACGTGCTCGTACAATGCATCCTTGACATCGATTACACATACATTTGATCCGTTGTCCCAACCACACATCGCGATTACGATGACGCATTGTCTCATCTTCCCCAGAACTGCTTGAAGAGGTTGATGACATCCTGTGTACAAATCAGAAAACACAAACTCACTATATATTTTTAATGAAAGCACAAAATCGCGTCTATTCACGCGGCTATCTCCTAAAATTTGCGTGTATTAACGCGGCTACTTCCTAAAAAACGCGTGTATTCACGCAGCTAATTTCTGCAAAACGCGTGTATCAACGCAGCTAAAAGCATATACACGCGAATATACCCGCGTTCATAAACGCGAACATAAACGCGGTGGCATATTTAAACTAAAAATAGCCCGCCTTCCCCAAATATAGATTTTGAACTTAGAAATCAACAGTGCATGCGTTTTCGCCTGTTTTCGCCTCTTCCAACAGCAAGGAGGGAGCAGAGAAAGGAGCACACACACGGGAGAAGGAGGGAGCAGAGAAGGAGCAGAGAGGACTCACTTTTTCAGAGGTGAGTCACTTTGTCCTGTGCCTTGTCTCTTTTTGTCAGATTTGTTTACTTTGCTCTTTGCTCTTTGGGTTTGTCTTCTTGCACACGATTGGGTTGCTGCGTCCTGACAGGGGCGACAATGGCTGGTCCTTTTATCAGGACATTCTGTCTTTGTCGGGGGTCGGTCTTTTCGAGAAAATTTTTTCGCAGGTCGCGTGTACAAACACGTGTAGAAGCGCGTGTAACCTGTCTGCAGAGTTTTTTCACGCGCATATACACGCGTTTTTGGCCGGGTGTATACACGCATTTTTTGACGGGTTTATACACGCGTTTCTGCAGACAGAAAACTGCGGCGTTTCAGATTTCATGGTTTACAGGCAATTGACTTGTGTAATGACAATGTGTGAGTCAAGAGACAGCCCATGATGTACATGATGATGTTTGTTGCAGGTTCTTTATGGATATTCCAGGTTCTTCATCCGATCCATTTGCGTACAGCAATTGGTTGATGGAGATGATGAATCACTTTGGGCGCCAACCTGGTCCGGTTGAGCTTACAGAGTATATGTATGCCCATCCCCCTCCTTCCCTGCCTGGTGTCTATACTCCTATCGCGAGTATCTAGGGCACTCCAGTGCCGTCTATTCCTCCGAGTCCGACGAGACGGCATGCAGCTTCTCCTCTTCCACGTCCACCGAGGAGACATACCTCGTCCCAGACACACTCACGTACACCCTCACAGCCACCATCACGTGCTCCCTCAGAGCCACCGTCACGTCAGGGCTCACAGCCACCGTCACGTAGACAATCCCCCAGTCATGACTCCACCCGCAGCAGTAGGAAGAGTGGGAGTGGAGGATGCGGCGGGTGCTTTGGTGGGGGAGGTGGGGGAGGTAGTAGGGCACGGGGTGAGAGAGGAGATAGAGGGAGAAGAGTTAGAGGAGACAGTTCGGAAGAGGAGGAGATGAGAGAGATGGAGAGAGTGGTTTGCTATGATGTGACGGATAGGGGCGGGATAGTGATGGATGCGAGGGGGAGGGAGGTAATGGAATACATGCGTGGGGTAGTATCAAACTCATATAGAAATTATTTTATTAAATTTAAAGATCAAAATAGCCGATTAGTTGGGGAGGTGATAGAGGCTGTACATAGTCGGTACCCCAATCCCCCACATGCTACATTCTCGGATGTATGGGGAAGGACGCGAATAAGGGAGATCTTAAGTAATAAAAGATCTCACCTTAAAAAACTCGCGTACGATGACCGGCTAAATGTAGCTGCGGGTGGCTATCCTGCCGAGAAACCTGCCCCACTACGCACAAACGCGAGTGGAAGGAGGCAAAGAAACGAGCAGAGGGTGGCGTGAAGAGCAGGCAGCATGTGGAGGCACGACGGATCCAGATGGAGACCGTTGGATCTTCGCATTTCGGATCTGGCGGCGTTGAGTCATGGGAGGCAGAGTTCGTAAGTATCCTGCCACTTTATTTGATTGTTTACTTAATTCATTGATTCTATGAATTGTTTTAATCTTACAAATTGTGTTGATTATGATACAGCGACGGGTTACGGGGAGGAAGCCCACAACCCACGATACTGCGTATGCTCGCCGGCATAGCAGACGTGACACGTGGGCCATCTTCAGAGCCGAGGGACGTATTACGGACGCGCAGTTTGAGTTGGCCATGAGACCATACGGTCGACAGGTACTTGAAAATTCGTAACGAATGGTTTTGGTTTATTGAATTGCATATATATATACTTATATACTATATATTACTTGAACAGGCACAAGCTGCTGATGATCCACCGGCCGTCGCTGCAGAGGGTGGACGTGAGCACTACTCCTCGGACATTCCGACCGATGCGAGCTCATCTGAGCATGGGGGGAGCACCGAGTCATCATCTGGGTCTGAGTAGTACTCAGACTTGTAGTATCACATTCCATATTTAGGATGTGATTGTATATATTTTTTTGTAAACTCAAGCCATGGGCTACTTCGAGATATGGACTCCCTTGTATACATGTATGAAATTTTGATAGTAATATTGAATTGATTGATCGATAGTATTACATTCATGGCTGTCTTGAATCGTGTAATGACAATGTATGCATTCATGTCGTTCTTGTCTTAATCTCCCTCGTGCATATGTTCTTCGTGGATGGTCTAATGGGATGGTCTAATGCACCAAAAACCCTAAACCAGAGAGTGCTATTGGGTGCTGGAATGCTGGAACAGTATTCAGGCACCAAATAGCACTCTCTGGAATTTTTTTTTGCTCTCTGTTCGCGTGTATAAACGCGTCAACACTGCTAAAACTCGCGTGTATCTACGCGGATACCCTGGAAATTACGCGTGTATTAACGCGTATAAACTGGCAGTCACGCGTGTATAAGCGCATCTAAATGAAAAAAACGCGTGTATAAACGCAAGTAAAAACGCGTCTGGGACATGAACTGAGCAGAATGCGGCTATACACCCGTGTATAAGCGCGTCTAATATAATAAGAAGCGTGTATAGCTGCGTGTATTAACGCGTCTGTGTACAACAACGCGGGTATATACGCGTGTATACGCGCGTCTGAGAGGTACTGTACACGCGGTTTTACACGCATGTCTCTGGCCGCGATTATACACGCGCTGATACACGGGCCCGCTACTTTTTTTCACAAGTCATTTTTAGCGGCTAAGAGCGCGGGTATGAGCCCAATCCCTTGTAGTGAACCCATGAACACTTTTTATCTCACTTACATTTCCTTCAATCATCACACTTTACCCCTGAAAAGATATTTATCACGATGCATACACATGTCTTTCGAGGATTATAGAATCACACTTTTATTTTGTAGCACATCAGCGACGCTTGGAGATGACAACTCTTTTACTCCAATTTTCTATTCACATATCATTATAGCATCAAACTAATTCATAATACTTAGACATCCCTTTCTTGAATATATTTTTGAATTATTAACCTTTTTCGTCAAAACGTTAGACAATAATAACAAGCAAAGGTAATATTTATCGTAGATATTTAATCAAGTATGAAGGCCACCCCATCAAAGATTCTTGATGGCTACCAGGTCATACCCTCGCCACCTATCCATTGTGATTGCATCTTATGTTCATACTAGCTCATGATAATTATTTATGATTTTATGAGCAATTGAGAACAATTACTTGTTACCCCCGGGGCATGTTGTAGGGAGTTAATTCATGGAATATATATTCTCACATTTATCATTATTTATAAATTGGAGTTAATATATGAAATATGTATTCTCACGTTTTCCATTTTTATAAATTCTCTTGGGATGCCTTTCTAAATCTACGATGATCGTAGTTTACTTGATGCATACATAGGTGAATTTGTACATGTGCACATTGTCTTGATATTATAAGTGTAACCACTATGTGGATGGCATTATTTTGCTTTGGGATATTTTATTTTGGATGCGCCTTTTTATATCATCTACCAGGATTAATGTGCTTGATCAAGCTATGTGCACTGGTACAATGTCTACCAGGATTAATGTATTTAATTAGCTGTGTGCACTGGTATGATATAATCAAAATTAATGTGCTTAATAGGCTGTGTGCAGTGATGATGACTAATATTATTTTGGATGAAGGTAATGATTGAGTGACTGATTATGTGTTAATGGTGGAACATGTGTTGGACCACTATGAGATATTTTGGAAGACATGTGAACACCTTTTATGGTTTCATATTTTGTTATCAATATTTTTGTAAGGCTAAGGCTTCATACCTTTGTACATACCAAATAGTATTTTATGCCCAAGACTTTATATCATTGCTTGCTATATTTTTCTAGAGCTGGCATGCTCATAAACTCATAAGCACTTGTGCTTCCAATAGGCCTAAAATTACACAAAAATAACCAACAAAAGTTCTAAAAATTCCCCATAGCTCTTGCGACAAATTGGCCATGTTATAGACCACTTACACATGTTGGGTTAAATTCAAGTAACTATTTTTCATTATTTCTTTTTAAGCCTTACATATTTGTAACTTTATTTTTGCCAAAATATTTAGTACATAATCGCAATGACTCTTTCGTCGCCTCACAATCTATGACAACCATCTGAACTTCTACAACTCATGGCAGAATGTATGTGACTCGCTTATATATCCGCATGCAATGCACACTTATTCAAGGTATTGTTACACATATTTAACGACAGACCTGAAGACAAATGGTCAAAGATCTGGACGAACGATCATGAAGCATGTTTTGTCATAATCGCCATTGGAAACACTCACATATTTCCTCCTAATATTCAATTTTGTCAAGTCATGGAACAACACGGAATTATTCACGGATACAGAATCAAAGACGACACCACCATAGCCCATGAACCCTTTTTTTCTTACTTACATTTCCTTCAATCTCACTTACCCCCCCACCCCCTAAAAAGATATTTATCGCGATGCATACACATGTCTTTCGAAGATTATAGAATCACACTTTATTTTGTAGCACATCAACCACACATTTGAGATGATAACTCTTTTACTCCAATTTTCTTTTCACATATCATTATAGCATCAAACTAATTCATAATACTTATACATTCTTTTCTTGAATACATTTTTGAATTATTAACCTTTTTTTTAATAACTTTCAACAACAATAATAAAGGTAATATTTACCATTAGATATTTAATCAAGTATAAAGGCCATCCCATCAAAGATTCTTAATGGTTACCTCATCATGCCCTCGTCGCCACCTATCCATCCGTGATTCCATCTTATGTTCATACTAGCCCACACTACTACAAAAGATGACTCATTTTCGACACTTGGTATTTGACGATTTACGCGCCGTCGATATGTGCATCGATATAAACATCAAAATGAGCGTCGAAATGAATGTCCGAATAAGCGTCGAAATAGGTATCGAAATTTTAAATTTTCTTATTTTTAATTTCTTAAAAATTTGATTGTGCAAAAAAAGAAAACATTGACAAAAACCAAGTATTTGTTAGTAAATAACATTGAGATAAAATGTTATAGCTCATCATCGACTCTCTCATCCTCAGCTAGATCCATGGATTCAAATACATCTATTTCTAAAAATACCTCTCCATGTGCATCTTCATCAATAGGTGTAGCCTCCGAATCGTCCTCTTCTATTTCAAGCATTAGAGGTGGTTGTGTTGAAAGTTGTTCTTAGTTCTCTTCTTCGAATTCTGGATTAGTTATTGTGTTTGCTTCTGGTTCAAGTGCTAGAAATTGTTGAATTACTATACCTTCATTTGATCCTTCTTCTAGTTGTTCAACTCGATCAATATCTATTTCTTGTGCTTCTTGAGTGGGTTCCTCAACCTCTACTTCATCTGAAATTTCCATATCTTCAAATATTATTTACTTTGTGGATCGATTTGGATTACAAACAACCACGTATGATCTCTCGGGTCCACCTTGAAGATAACCTACTGTGACAATGCTTTGGTAGCACAAATGTGTCCCTTTGGTTTGTCCATATCTTTGTGGAGTCTACTTGAATAAATCCGCTCTTATCTCTGTGCATGGTTGCTTGTGGTCCTTAAGTCACTACCTTGAACCACTTCACATCAAAAATGAACATAGACAACTTTTTGAACCCAGTTCCTTGATAACGTCTTGTGTCGTTCCATAGTAATCAAGCATGCCAACTTCACAACTTAGATCACTTGCACTAGAACGACTTTCTTGCATGAAATTTGTGTTGACACTGCAATCAAATGTTGTTCTCTTCTTATCTATTTGCTCCACTCAAAAGACACGACCGCATGACCAAAGTGCACCAATTTGTGATATTGCAAGCAAAAGAAGATCATGAGATTATATCAAGAACAAAAACTTATACAAGACTATGTCTTACGGTTTCTTGTGTACATATAAAAACTCACTTACATGGTAATCACAACCATATGCAAGCTCCTCCTCCTCCTCGTTGCTTATAACCTCACCACTCTGTTTTTCTTGTTGCATGATTTGTTGAAGACATCTACTAGAACGAAATTCTGGAAGTTGAGAAAATGAATCTGGGTATGGCAATGCTCTAGTTGTTCGACTATTTCTAAAATTCAAACGATCTCGGTCTCTTTCCTTCTTTGCAACCCTATATCTCTCGATCCGTTTCTGCATAGCACTTAAGTTGAGGATGCAAAATTTATTAATCTTCTCTCGCAATGCCATATCCATTGTTCTCTAAAGCCCTTGTCCCCTTGAGGATCTTCCCCAACAAGCTGATCATCCTCTTCTTGTGTCCACAATCGTGGCATATCAGGGTTTGACGTACTAAGAAATTATGTTATGTATACGAGAGATTCAAGCCATCCCATTGAACAAAACCTTTCAATGTCTTCATAATCTCTCGAGGAAAAACATCCATCGACTATGAACAATACCTCCTATAGCAACCTTGTTAACCACATGAACAAGTAGGTACAATTGAATGGTCAAGAAGCTTGTTGGAAAGAATTTCTTCGCCATTGTAAATGCTTCAATGGAGTTTAGACGAGCTGCTTCCAACGTATTTCTTATAATCTCCTTCTTTGATATCCATCGTACCACTGCACTAATCTTGTGTATTGTCGCTCTTAGGTCTTCACCAAGGCAATCCTTAATGGCTATTGGCAGCACAAACTATAAGATTTGTGCCAGTCATGAGACTTCAAGCCACTAAGCTCTTCATCCTTTGTGAATGATCCCTTCAAGCAATGCATACAACTAGTGGGAGTACAAAACTCACTTATGCACTTCTTTACATGCCGCTGCTCTTCTTTCGTTAAGACCCAAGGTGCTCTAGGGAGAATCACTTTCCCATCAGGTCTGCTCCGCGGCCATAAGTGTTGCACATGCGATCCACCTCTTGTAGATCATCCCTTTGTGCCTTGCTCTCTTTAGCACCATTATGGTTTTCCAAAGCATATCGGCTATGTTCTTGAAAATGTGCATAGGGTCAAGATGATGATTGACTAAAAGATCAATCCAGTGATGCAAGATGGATAGCCTTTTCATTCTGTGGGGGTGAACAACTTGGATCCACTTCCCATTCCCTCCTCCAATCACTTGGCTTTAGCACACGAGGAGGCCTCCCTAGAAATCTCTCTCTCGCAACTCATGGTTGTCGGGGAGATACTTTTTGTGGCCTTCGTAGACAACCTTCTTCAAAGCTATTGAGTATCAAGCCTCTAATCTAGGCCCACATAACCAGATATTGAAAGCCTTGCCAAATATGCTAATCATTATGATGAGATATGCAAATAATACAAAATGATTAAAATTGTAAAATTAAATCAGATCAAGAAATCTAAAAAAAAATTAACTTACCAAAGCACTCTCCATAGAGCTCAGCCAATCATGCATGGTCCACATAAGTATTCCTTGCACTGTTGCATCCCTGTATCCAAAACCCTTAGATGCATCATGAACTTGGATACCATCCATAACGTCTGTAGCTCATCAACTAATGGAGTCAAGTAGACGTCCATGTTCTTAACCTTGTACTTCACTAGAACTATGAAGGAAAGTAAAATGTGCCTAGTAATAGATTTGTATAAGGGGGTAGTTAACTTTATTGTTAGAGACAAGAACTAAAGAAAGATAGATCATAATAAGAGGAACAAAGTCTCTGTTCGGATCATTTGGAGATTCCTCATGGTTTGGTCGATATTTTGCAAAACAAATCTGACACCACTTTCGAGTGTTTTTTTTACATATCATCTCTATTTTGGTTAAAGAATGTGTTTTTAGAAAAAAAAACTATCTTTATCTTTTTCGTACATGGTAATCAAACAAAATTTTTGTGGGCTATATTTTCAAAGCCTTGATGTGGTTCTATGCAGGAAGAGAGAGAGAGAGGGAGATTTTGCTCAGAGACTTTTTGCGATTCGGGCCGACCGGTACTGTTTACCCGTCGGATAGAGAACAAGATTGAAGCCCTCTAGAAACCATGTGGTAGAACCCAGAGAGTACGAGATCGAGAAGGAGGCATACCCGAGATAGCTGTGACATTAAGTGTGGACAAGCATCGGAGAAAGCCCTAGATTGGCTAGATTTTTTGTTGGTGATTAACTCTCTAGATTTGCATAATTGTATTAGCGATTATTATTATTTTTGGATTGATTAGACTTCGAAACAATCATAGATATTGGATAAATCTCTTCTTTCTTATAAAGTATGAAGTAATTTGTTAGATCTGGTCAGGTGCTATTATTTTTGAATATTTGATAAATATTATGAATTTTTATGATTAACTAAATGGAACAAAAATTGGGATGTATTACATCTCAGCCCATTAAATACCAAAGGTAGAAGAAGAATCTAGAGTGGATAATATTACGGTGATATGTAGCTTTTCCACCATTGTTGAAATGAGTTAGAAAAGGTGTTCGGCTTCCCGCTCTCCTCTAATTGTGATAAATATAGAAATCATGTCATTTCCATTATAGGACCTACCTTGTAGAAGAAACGCCTAGAATCAAAGATGATTTTCTTAGATGTTCATAATCCACCACTGCTTTTACCACTCTTTTGCTTCTTAACCGTGAGTCGGCAGGTCCATACACACAAGAAGAGAATTCAAATAGGACAGGATTGTCCATTAATATGAGCATGGAAAGATGAAGAAATCCCATCATGTCGAGAATAAGAAACCATGGAATGGATAGGCAAAGCCCCATCATGTATAAAAACATCATGAAGATCATCATGGACCATAATGGCATCATCAAGAAATATATCATGAAAATCAGCAACATGTGAATCATCAATATCGTATAAAAGAGCAGCATGTCAATGCACATTGTGAGGTGAAAAAAAGAAAGAAAACCGGGCCTCTACAGCTCTTCCACCTCGCAAACTTGGAATAACACACATGAACGGGGGCACCACCAGCCACCGGCTGGAACACTCCTCACTCTTCACCACCCAACCCATGCCAGACAGACAGCACCAAACAGGGGCACAATAGACAAAGATAAACACCCAGCAATATATTTCCAGAAAACACTTCATACAAGCTTCTCCCGACACAGAAGCCTTACTCACACAACTCACAAACACTTACTTAGACCTGTCAGCCGAGGATACACCACATCCCCAATCACCACAAACCTCTCGCCTGCCTGCTGTACCAATCACACCAGAATGAACCCGGCCACTCACTCTAGAAGGCGCCCACACCAGCTACCTGTCAACTCTCTGCAGCCCATCTACTCTGCATGTGTCGTCAGCAGCAGCTCGACCATCATCTCTCTCTCTCTCTCTGTGCTGATCCTCTGTCAGCTCGCAACAAACCCACTTCCTCTTGCAGCTTATCTGCCCTTCTACTACCGGCCCACCACCAAGCAGCAACACTGTCCCCTTTGTGCTTCACTCGGCACCCTGCTCTGTCCACAACCCTGTCTTCGGCACCTACCTGTGCTTTCGCATCCGGCTTCACCCATGCGGCCCTCTCTGCCTCTGCGTTGAAACCCTCTTCACTTACGCGGCCCACACCAGCCCTCGTAGATCACCTGTCCACAACCACACTTCCAGCTCATTCTCATCACCTCCAAGGCCTCCCAGTAGCTCTACGCCAGGCCACCCACTTACATGTCCTCTCTACTGTCGCCTAGCCCCTTAGTGCTCGCCAGCAGCCATACACAAAAGCCTCCTGTCCTCTGGCAGCTCTCCCCGTGTCAGTCAGCTCCGCTACCCACTTCTCTTCTACGCATCCAATTGCTGTTCTGCCCACAGTTTCCTTTGGTACCACAGACGACGCCCTCTGCAACTGACGTACCCAGCCGCTGCAGCACCTCCTAGCCTGCTAAATCCAGGGCTCTAGTCACCAGCCGACGACTCTCCACACTACCTCTTCTCTTGCGCTGGCAACCACGCCATCCTCTGCAATTGTGAGCTCTCCAAGACCTAACACCTTCACCAGCCCACGCTCAGCTTCTCTGCGCACTCACTACAGTCACCTAGATGCCACCTTTCCCCTTCATCTCTGCGCCACCACAGACGCTAACCAGCCTTGCCTTCTCCTCTCGCACCTGCAGCAACTGTGCTGCTTTTTGACGTGCCAGCTGCCAGCCGCACCTTTCTCTGTCAGCTACGCTGCTCTTCACATGGGAGGTCTCCAGCTGCTACACGACGGACACACACCCCAGCTGCGCCTTCTCTGCAACACCTGCAGTTGCGCCCAAGAGAGCCTCTTTTGCTCTGTCTTCCAGCTGCGCCCGAGAGCAGACCAAACAAGGCGACTTTTTATTTTCTATCTTCGCCAGCTTTCCGCCAACTTCCAGAAGGTGCGCTGGCGGCCACTCTTTCCTCCACGTAGCTTTTCAATAATTAGCTATATTGATTATTTTATTATTATTTTTTTGTAAGGCCTAATTGATGGCCACCCTCACTCTCTTCACACCAATGCTAATGGTTGCATACACTGTTTCAAATGCAACTTAGTGCCCGCGGCCCTTGGACGCATACACATTTCAAGGCAACATTAATCCCCCATGCTTCCACATCTTCAAACACAACCAGGTGCCCATTGTATTTTGACGTGCCCACACATATCAAGCGGCCGAACAGCTGAAACCATCTCCATCGAACCATGTTCCGGATAGGCCTGCAACAAGCCCAAGACAAATCCGTCCACCCTGTACACCTGGCAACGCCCTCCAAATCAAACTCTCCACACAAGCCATGCACACGTATGTACACAAGCCATTAAAACCACTCAGAAAAACGCCTGACATACTTTGCCACCCCCCCATCTGCTAGAGCATTCATGCTGAGCAGCAAAAATGTCCAGTAGCTATCCACCAGGATCAAAAGGGAACATCTGCTCACCATCCCATTCCCCAGCATCTCTGAAACACCATGGCTTTTTCACTGTATACCATACATCAACCATAGCCACAAAATCATTTCCATTCATCATCATCAGCATTTACAGACTCTGACCACATCAAGCCTTTGCTCTTCACCCACAACCAACCTCCTCGTTTTCAAAACCTGTGGCATTCCAGCATCTAGCTCCCATCCATCAATACCAATGAAGGCCAGGTTCCAGCATCTTGACCTTTCTGCACACTAAAATCCACATCCTCTCCAATGGGAGTGTCCACCAGGACTTCCAGCTCCTGAAATTCAGGTATCTCTTCACAACCATACAGCTCAGCTGGTTCAGAATCCTTATCCTCCATGGACTTTGCTTTTAGCATCTCAGCAACCCGCAAAGAAGCCTTTGTCACACTCTCGACCATATTTGCATCCATCTCCACCTCTGGCTCCTGTTCATCAAGGCTAGCAACTTCCCAGATATCATCCTCAGGCACAATACTTTCCTCACAACGCCCTTCAGCAGTCAAATCCACATGCATACCTTCTTGAGTGCTGCCAACCCCCCTGGTATCATCGTCCAAAGACTCCCCAGCACGTAATGCATCCACATCATCCATTCCAGCTGTCCAAGAAAATCCATAATGATAGGATCTTCCTCCACGCTCTCCACATCTGCATCACAAGCCATCTTCACTTCATCAGAAGTCTGTACCCCATCCTCCTCCCTTGCAGAATCTGGCAAAAAATCATACTCTAAGCATCCTGTATCCAGCTCCTTTTCCTTCTCATCATCAGCCAATCCCAAGGCATCATCCCCTTTGCTTCCCTGTGCATACATATCATCCAAGTCCAAATGCAAATGATCTTCAATAGAACCTTTCAAATCACTGTCCTGTACAGCTATGACCTCCCTATCCAGAGAAGAATCCACTGGCAACTTCTCATCTGTACTTTGCTCCTTCACCTGCTTTTCATCCACCTTCTTTTCATCCACCTGCACATGCTTAAAAAACTTTGGGAAAAAATCATAAGGCACATAAAACATCCCCCTTTGCACCTGTATCAGCCTTTGAGGTTCCTGTCTAATCAGACTTTGCATAGGACTCTTATCCACCTCAACCAAATTTACCTGCATATCCCTTGCAGCAGCAGACACAACACCTTCATACGGATAAATACCCATCTCCATCTACTTCATACGGATAAATACCCATCTTCATCTACTTCAAAATCTTGCCTTCCTTTTCCCTAGCAACCCTAACTGCATCATCAAATGACCTGGGATTCTTTAACTCAACCCTGACCCTCAAATGAGGTAGCAGACCATCAATAAACAAGCTCTTCTTTAGAAACATAGGAGGAACTTCCTGCTTTAATGTCATACACCACTTATCCCACAAACATATAAATACCTTCACAAAATCATCCAGTGATTGCCCACGAACCTGCTTCAAGATGCTCAGCTCCTGCCAAAGCACACTAGGATCCTCCGCTTGCTGAAAACGCTCCAAAAGGCCTTCCTTCAATCTCTCCAAGGTCAAAACACCAGCATCCTGTGCTTCAAAATCCTTAAGCCAGCTTCGGGCATCTCCCTTCAAGAAAATCCTTATTAACTTCAGAACCTGCTCTTCATCTGTCACGTGGTTGCTAATGCATGCCAACTCCATCTGCTCCAAAAAGTCACACACATCTTCACCCTCCCTGCCATGAAACTCTGGATAGGACCACATCATGACAACCTGTAACAATCCCTGAGCTGGAACACACGCCCTTCTTGGCAAAGAACAATGCCAGAGCAACTCCTCAGTGGGGGCACCAGAAGGATGTGAGGTGAAAAAAAGAAAGAAAACCAGGCCTCTACAGCTCTTCCACCTCGCAAACTTGGAAAAACACACGAACGGGGGCACCACCAGCCATCGGCTGGAACACTCCTCACTCTTCACCACCCAACCCACGCCAGACAGACAGCACCAAACAGGGGCACCATAGACAAAGATAAACACCCAGCAATATATTTCCAGAAAACACTTCATACAAGCTTCTCCCGACACAGAAGCCTTACTCACACAACTCACAAACACTTACTCAGACCTGTCAGCCGAGGATACACCACATCCCCAATCACCACAAACCTCTCGCCTGCCTGCTGTACCAATCACACCAGAATGAACCCGGCCACTCACTCTAGAAGGCGCCCACACCAGCTACCTATCAACTCTCTGAAGCCCATCTACTCTGCATGTGTCGTCAGCAGCAGCTCGACCATCATCTCTCTCACAAACACTTACTCAGACATGTCAGCCGAGGATACACCACATCCTCAATCACCACAAACCTCTCGCCTGCCTGCTGTACCAATCACACCAGAATGAACCCGGCCACTCACTCTAGAAGGTGCCCACACCAGCTACCTGTCAACTCTCTGCAGCCCATCTACTCTGCATGTGTCGTCAGCAGAGCAGCTCGACCATCATCTCTCTCTCTCTCTGTGCTGATCCTCTATCAGCTCGCAACAAACCCACTTCCTCTTGCAGCTTATCTGCCCTGCTACCGGCCCACCACCAGGCAGCAACACTGTCCCCTCTGTGCTTCACTCGGCACCCTGCTCTGTCCACAACCCTGTCTTCAGCACCTACCTGTGCTTTCGCATCCGGCTTCACCCATGCGGCCCTCTCTGCCTCTGCGTTGAAACCCTCTTCACTTACGCGGCCCACACCAGCCCTCGTAGATCACCTGTCCACAACCACACTTCCAGCTCATTCTCATCACCTCCAAGGCCTCCCAGTAGCTCTACGCCAGGCCACCCACTTACATGTCCTCTCTACTGTCGCCTAGCTCCTTAGTGCTCGCCAGCAGCCATACACAAAAGCCTCCTGTCCTCTGGCAGCTCTCCCCGTGTCAGTCAGCTGCGCTACCCACTTCTCTTCTGCGCATCCAATTGCTGTTTTGCCCACAGTTGCCTTTGCTACCACACAGACGACGCCCTCTGCAAACAACTGACGTACCCAGCCTGCAGCACCTCCTAGCCTGCTAAATCCAGGGCTCTAATCACCAGCCGCGACGGCTCTCCACACTACCTCTTCTCTTGCGCTGGCAGCCACGCCATCCTCTGCAATTGTGAGCTCTCCAAGACCTAACACCTTCACCAGCCCACGCTCAGCTTCTCTGTGCACTCACTACAGTCACCTAGACGCCACCTTTCCCCTTCATCTATGCGCCACCACAGACACTAACCAGCCTTGCCTTCTCCTCTCGCACCTGCAAGCAGCTGTGCTGCTTTTTGACGTGCCAGCCGCCAGCCGCACCTTTCTCTGTCAGCAGCTACGCTACTCTTCACACGGGAGGTCTCCAGCTGCTACACGACGGCCACACACCCCAGCTGTGCCTGCTCTGCAACACCTGCAGTTGCGCCCAAGAGAGCCTCTTTTGCTCTGTCTTCCAGCCGCGCCCGAGAGCAGACCAAACAAGGCGACTTTTTATTTTCTATCTTCGCCAGCTTTCCGCCAACTTCCAGAAGGTGCGCTGGCAGCCACTCTTTCCTCCACGTAGCTTTTCAATAATTAGCTATATTGATTATTTTATTATTATTTTTTTGTAAGGCCTAATGGATGGCCACCCTCACTCTCTTCACACCAATGCTAATGGTTGCATACACTGTTTCAAATGCAACTTAGTGCCCGCGGCCCTTGGACGCATACACATTTCAAGGCAACATTAATCCCCCATGCTTCCACATCTTCAAACACAACCAGGTGCCCATTGTATTTTGACGTGGCCACACATATCAAGCGGCTGAACAGCTGAAACCATCTCCATCGAACCATGTTCCGGATAGGCCTGCAACAAGCCCAAGACAAATCCGTCCACCCTGTATACCTGGCAATGCCCTCCAAATCAAACTCTCCACACAAGCCATGCACATGTATGTACACAAGCCATAAAAACCACTCAGAAAAACGCCTGACACTCATCATCAATAGAAGTATCATTTTCACCACCACGATTATGAAGAGTATCATCAATAGAAGTATCATATTCACCACCACGATTATGAAGAGAATCCAAGAACTGCATAATCGTTGCATCATCATCTCACAAAAAAAAAGAGCATCATGACAATGGTCATCATCAATAAGATATCATATTCACTCGTGATTATATGAAGAGAAGCTAAGAATTTCATAATCATCATGACAAAAAGAATCATCACAAGTAAGCACGTCATCCATGCACAATGCATGGTCCAGAAGAACACCATCAGTATGATTAATATCATGAGAACCTAAAGAACCATCAAATAAGATCACACCAATGTGATCACCACCATCATGCATAGTAGGCTCACAACAACAAATGGAACCTCCAAATCTTGATCACAAGTAACTAGAACATCTACAAGACTCGTATATCTGCATCAATGCTAGCCAAAACTAGCTTCTTGAGATCATCATCAAGAAGCTTAATGAAATCTTCTACGGCATCATAACACTTCTCACTATACATGATCTCCTCATGTGTAAAAGCATCATTGTAAATATGAGAAGAAACATGGCTATCATCAACCACATCTAAAATACATCATGTGATGAAGTAGACTCAATCACATATGAGTCACACATAGCCTACTCCTCTCCGTGTAAATAATGTCACAAAGAGCTCTCCCACAAAAGACATGTGTGCTACCACAGTTTTGCACATCCATAAATTGGTTAAATTGAAACATGGATATGCCCTCCAATATGGACTCATGATACATGTCCTCATGTCCATGTGACATAGCATCATCACTCCCAACATAGGAAGTAAAGCCATGCATGCTCATATCTGGACCATCCGCCAAACCTTGAGAATCAACTATTGCAAAGAGAGAGACATCGGAGAACTCTTCTTCCCTCTTGGTTCTCCCATGCACCCTCCATCGTATCC
Organism: Cibotium barometz; assembly: GCF_041138505.1. NCBI lineage: Eukaryota > Viridiplantae > Streptophyta > Polypodiopsida > Cyatheales > Cibotiaceae > Cibotium > Cibotium barometz. Next base: position 25,210,501 of record NC_141057.1, on the reverse strand, counting down.
ATACCAACCGTATGGTAAGCAAGGTCAACATCGTTGTCTAACTTCGAGTCACTCCCATAAGTCTCCTCTAGTTCCTCTAGAGCTAATTGCAATATAGCTACCAAGGTCAACATCAATGTCTCAACTTTGAGTCACTCTCGTAAGTCTCCTCTAGTTCCTCTATAGCTAACTCCAATATAGCTATCCTCTTAAAATAGCTAGAATATAATTTGTGTCCACCCCCCTCATAATAGTCATAGGCATCATCTAGGGTATCTCAAAAACCCACCAATTTCTCTCTAGCTTTCTCCAATTTCTTGGATGATGAGGGTCTCTTTAGGGATTTGATAATGCTAATAAATCCACCATGCAAAAAATACTCACACTTGTCACCCTTTCAACAAGGCTCACACAAATATGAGCACACTTTTGTTTTACGATCCCTCTCTAAGAAAATGACACACCTCCTCTTCTTCTTCTTTCCCATCACACAAGACATTGAGATGCAAGGCTGTCACATCAATGCACCATGCTAACAAAAGACCAAGCATGCACATGACAAGGAGTGCTTGGCGCTATGCCAAGATCAATGCCATGCGCAGATATCCAAGAATTAAAATGATGAAGCATGCTTATACACATCACTCCCATCTCTCCTCCCTTTAAAAAATTTAGCACTTATCTATCTCCAACACATTAACCAAATAACTCTCTCTTTTTCATGTAAACTTTAGAAATTAAAGTATAAATTTGAAAGAAACTACAGAGCTCGTGCTACTGGATGATCTGCTTGACAAAGAAGTTCAAGGCAATCTACATCCAGCTAATCAAGCAAGACATGTTGCTCTATAAATGAGAATTCTACATTAGATAGTCTAGACCCCTTTCTCTATAGTCCTTCCAGTTATGGATGGATCCGGACAGCAAAATCATGATACCACCACCTTTTATTTTTGTTTCTTCGCTTTTTTTGCTGCTGCGTGGCAATATCTTGCTTCTACAAGCAGGCATGCTTCATAATCTTTAGAGAAATTGCATAGCATCTTCATCAACCATATAGTGCCAAGACAAAACCATCGTGCTAGGAATCGATGAAGCACGATTGTCGTGTTGACATAGAATTGTCAACATGAAGGATGCATATACACACGCTCAAAAAATTGTCAACATGAAGGATGCATATACACACACGATTGCTCCAAAAAATTTCATATCTTCTTGTATTACATGAGAGATAAATATTATATTACTTACCTCATCCTGAGAAGATGAGAGGTAGCTCATAGGTACACAGAGGTACCTGTGCTCTAAAAAAACACAATCAAAGGGTACATCTTCCTAAGGCTAAAACACTATACAAATGTGAATAGAATAAGATCAATGATGTCTTTAATAATATCTATGCTAATGTGCATGTGCATCCACTAACATTTGGGTATTCTGCAAAACGACTTCCATTTTCCATGTTCAAGCCTTTTATCTTACTCCTGTGTTGGCTATCTACCGATGGCATTTCCAGTGAGTGCTCTTTGTAACTTCTTCTACAGGTGGAGCACAACAACAATGACTCTTATTAAGCCCAACAATTGGTGTTTTAAACTTCATTTATGGCAACTAAGAGCGAGGTTCTTCTAGATGTGGAGCACAACAATGACTCTTATTAAGCCAATGATTTGTGTTTTAAACTTCCTTTATGGTAGACTAAGAGTGAGGTTATAACACTCACCATGGGCATTGATGCCGTGCCACAGAAATGACTCACATTGGGAGCCATGTTTAGAGAATTCGTGGGAGGATGAGCTCATGAAAGAGGAATATCAAGGTGCTAAAGAAGAATATGAGCTAGAAGAAGAAGAGGATGAACTCATAGAAGATAAAGTCAGTGAGCATACCGAGGATAACTACCTACAGTCGGAGCCACCTTTAATTTCCTCGAAAGCAACTAGGAATCTCTTGTTTTTCAGCCTTCTAATTTTTGGATTAGGTGCATATTTTCCTTTGCCACATCATGTAGCAGTGTTTGGCTTAGCCGGTCATGCAGCGATGCTCATCTACCAGCATCTTCAAGTCCAGTTGGCCTTACGAGTGTGTCATTACCTCAATAGTTATATCGATCGTATCCCTCAAGTACCCAAAGTTTCATGGTAAAAGGAAGAAGGATTTAAATACACGTCACAAATTTTGAAAACATCTGGCCTAGAAAATGGCATGTGTTAGCTACCCTTTAAGTTATATTTTCACATTAATGAACCATGGGAGATGTAGTAAGACATACAGTATACATGTGCAAGGAACTCATATTGTAATAGAATATAACTACAGTTCTATAGTAATATAAACTATTTCTAGAATCAAACAACTATATCTTGGTTTTACAGTTCTACAGTAATACAGACTATTTCTAGAATCAAACAACTATATCTTGATGTTCTTTTGTGTAATGAGCTTTATCTTTGTTTTATGTGCAAACCTTAGTATATGTGTTGGCTGACCCCCAACACTTTTGGTGATCTTGTTATTACTTTCATTCTTCATAGTGGGCAATAATGTGGCTGCCCTCCTTATGATACAATGTTTCTATTTTTGGCTAATGGTAGTCATATCCCTGACACCCGCATCAATGCACCCTGATGAGGGAGGCACATGCCCCCTTCCATGCCTCCATGCATGTTTCCTATCTCCACTTTGCAAATCCCCAAGGTCACGTGGGGTGTGATGATGTAAACAATTCTACCAGTCTCACCACTCACTAATAACTATAAAGAAAAGGAAGAGGAGGAGATGAAGAGGGAGTTGGGATTCTCTCTAGGAAGTATACATGATCCCTACCTAGAATTACAAGCCTTTTGTTCACTGTCACTATCTGCTGAGCTATTTGACTACCTTTCACTACATAAGTCTTCAAGTCAGCCACACTCACCTCACACCATAATACTCCAGCAACTCATTGTAAAAACATAAACAAGATGTGAGCCATGCCAACCATATGTTCATTCGTCTCATGAGATTCTACAATACATGAACTATCATCCTCCTAGCTCAAAGAGGAGATTCTACAATACGTAAACTATCATCCTCCCAGCTCAAAGAGCAGATTCTACAATACATAAACTATCATCCTCCTAGCTCAAAGAGGAGATATAAACCACACAATATGCTAGGCCTATCTCTAGGGGTGGAGTCATTCGATAATACACACATTGTGCACTATATAGCTACAACCTCCTGGTAATTGCAATTGGTTGGCTCCTTGATGATCATTCAGTCCTTCATGGGCTGGGTTATTAGAATAGGCATAGATTGGGTGATTGCCATCTTTTGAGGGGCAATCAAAGGCTTGCCACCATGATGTACTACCTTTTTGTACTATATGAATATACAGAAACTCAACTATCTCACTCTCTTGTCTCCATCAGTCTTGCTTGTGCTTCGCAGAGCAAGTTGTTCTAGGATGGTGTTTAGGGTTGAAAGAGGACTCCCAAAGCTTCCACATGTAACATCTTTCCAGGTGCGCCAAGAAGGCTTGCTTGTAGAGCAGATCCCTAAACCATCTACGTGCCTAGTGGGCTACCCACAATATTGCATATTAAGGGGTAGGCCTCCAAAGAAGCAAATATCAAACGAGGAGCTAGAGGTCTACTTCTAAAAAAGAGAGGCCAAGGGATGGCAGCCCCAATCAGGGATGATGGAGCGGCTACCATGGAGTCCTCTTGGGGGTTCAAGACTAGAAGATGCCAAGTCTTGCCACATAGAAAATTTCCCAAGTATTTCCACATAGAGGTCTACTTCTAAAAAAGAGAGGCCAAGGGATGGCACCCCCAATCAGGGATGATGGAGCGGCTACCATGGAGTCCTCTTGGGGGTTCAAGACTAGAAGATGCCAAGTCTTGCCACATAGAAAATTTCCCAAAATCTAAAAGCACCTACTGGCGAAGAGGGCAAGGAGGAGGGGAAGCAGATGGGAGTGTGGCTTCAAGATGTCTACATATTTTTGGGATTCCAAGGCCCTGAATCCCCCTCTAATGCATGTACTCTATCAATGAGACCAACTCATAAGGTGTAATGATGTCCCAACCATCTCCATGGGTACCCCAATATCTTGTAATCTCTTTATCAGGACCATGTCAAAAGCTTTGCAAAAATCCACAAAGTAATAATAGATCCTCTGTCCATGGGCTTTTCCCTCCTTTATAATAGCCTAGAGTCTAAATATATCCTCTGTCCATGGGCTTTTCCCTCCTTTATAATAGCCTAGAGTCTAAATATATGATCTAAGGTGGTGGAGTGCCCCATCTAAAGCCAACCTATCCTGGTCCTCTAAGCCTTTTCTCCTTAGCCCATCTACTGCTAACTTTATGCTCCAAGATAGATCTATAGATCTTGGCCAAAGTATGGCCAGTCTCATGATGTTCTTGTAATTACTGGGATCCATGGGGTCTCTCATTTTCAAAACGCACACTATAGTACTAGAGGACCAATTTGTGGGTAAGCCCTCACCTAGTGCTCCAAGATGCTATAATCTTGAACAAACCCTATTTGTGTATCATGCACTATCCTAGGAAGAAGGGGCTGCACTTAATCATTGATCACTATAACAAACCCCCCCTTAGTGAGACGCGGCCAAAATGACACATTTTTCCAAACGCGTAGCTTAAGCGATGACAAACATCACTTAAGCGACACATTTTAAATGTCAAAAAATGGCATCACGTAGCCTGTCGCAATATGGGTTGCATAAACAACAAATAATAATGCCTCATATAAGCGATGCTAGCAAACTGCATTACGTCGTGTAAGCGACGTCATTTATAGAGGTCCATCGCACTTACATGACACTCTAGGATTTTTTATTTTTATTTTAACCCAAAAGAGATGGCTCCTATGAATTCACAGGAGCCATCTCCTTTGTCTACATTGCTTCCCTCCACCTGCATCCAGACGTTTGCCAAGCCCATCGCCGATGCCCTTCTCCACCCATCCACACACCCGGTTGCTTCGTCTATCCAGGTATGTCAATACTAAATATAGACATTCTCTCCTACTATTGGAGTTGAAAATGAGCATCTTGTTCCCATGTTGTCCCCTTGCTTGCATATCCCTCTCCCTTAACACAATGATGACTTCTTACTAGGGTTGATCAAGGCACCTAACTGAAGCTGCACATCCTATTCCCAAGAAGCCACTGAGGTACTCCTTTGAGGACCTAACTTTCATGGGTTAAAAGCTAAGGATTTACCTAATGCATGCTTGAACTTCCTAATGCTTCCTAAATTTGCAATTGTCTTGCTTCAATGCCCTTGTGGTGCAAGTATGATGCCCCTAATGTTGAGGATTCACCTAATCCATGCTTGACCTTCCTAATGCTTGTGTTTACCTTGCTTCAATGCCCTTGTGGTGCAAGTACGATGCCCCTAGGGTGGAGGTTGATCCTCATGCAATGAAGTAGGGTGGGTGCTGTGGCTACTAGTCCTTGTAGGGCTACTAGTCAAGGGTATTTGGGAACATCATTTTTTGATATATGCTTTATGGGACATGCAGTGCTCGTCACGTGGCTACACCTGCTGCTCTGATACCAATGTGACATGGCAGAAGTCTTTGTGCCTTAATCGCAGCCCTTAAGCACCCTATAGGTGTTGGAATGGGCAGCGAAAAATGAGAAACACCTAAGAGAAATGAAACACAGAAGTGTTGAGAGAGAAACATTGTATAAACTCTACTATGTACACTGTATATTGGGTACAAAACTAGTGTGGGGGGATGATGTGCTGTATATACATGTAGGAGCAACCAGTCAGCCAATAGGAACTAGGCTGACAGCCCTTGAATAGGCCCACGATTGGATAATATCGAGTCGACTAGCAAAAGCCAGGTAGCTAGCCCACCATGAGCACCACCTAGTCGGCCCCATCACTGTGACATGCGAGGGATTGATCATAGTAAAACAATCTTAGGCTTCACTTAGAAACACTTAAGAGAAAGAAAATGGTTTCAACGCAAATGCAATACAGCTATATTAAATGTGATGTTTACAATAAGATCTATGTATAAATCTATCCTAAATGAGTATCCTTCTTAAGAAGAGAGAGATATGATAAATGGTGATGATGACTGATTGTTCCTTTCTCCAATGTTGAGGTCCACCCTTTTGATGTTGGTTTTCCTCTATGTAGGAGGCAAGAGATGAACTGAATGCCAAATGCTAACTATATGCTGACTATGCCTGATTCTCTTGCTCCTTAGGCTGGAAACGGTGAGGAGAAAGAGATAATTGAAATGAATAATTCACTTTTCTATTTATATGGAATGATGCTTCTGGTTGGCCAGGCTTATGCCATCGACCTGCATGTCTGGATCTTCACGACCTCATATAAGCCCCATCGATGTTGTCGATTGGTTTCCCATGCCCCATCTATTGTCGACTGGTTCATCATGCCCCGACGTGATCTGATGCATGTCCTAAATTTTGTTGATGCCTTGTGTACTGATGTAGGTGCTATAAAAAATAGGGCCATACAATGCTACACACTGTAACTACTATGATCTAAGCTTGTTAACATTGATTTAACTGCTTAGTAAATGTTGGATTAATGCTTGAATACCTAGAATTCCGTATCACATGTACACCAACTGGGTGTGCACGTGACGTTCCCCTTTGGCTAAACTGCCAGGTGGTACACCTAACAACCCTTTGACTCCTGTATTGATCCTCCCCCACTGAAACCACTACCCCATTTTGTCCTCTTTTGTCCGGATTGAGTTCGACTATAGGAGTTGAATCCTTTGAGCCAAATGCTTCTCCACTACACGGGAACTACATGGAAAATGCTGATAAGTCTGCTTGGAAAAACGTGAATCACCACTGACCTGTCTGTGGAATCCTTTCACATGGACCTCTGAACCTCCTCAGGCAATGTTGGAGCCACTTCCGTCTTCTTATATGGAAGAGAACCCCTATTGATGCCATTTGAAGCCTAAAACTCCATTTACTCCTTTGATGATGGATGTCATTCTTCCCTAGAAAACTCATGGGGTAATCATGTATGCCTTGCAGAAACAAGATACTTAGACTGATTATCTTTATTGGACTGCTAGGATTACTATGCTGATGCAAGCCATGTGCTACCCTATATGCTATGGAAGAATGTAAATGAATGGGTTACTCATGCATGCTTAAGGGGAAAACCCTAAGGATGGCCTGCAAGATCTTAAGAAATGGATTTAACTAAGGGGAAGCAACTGTCATGATACTTTACTGAATGACTTAAGAGAAGAACTAAGGTTGGTTACCCTCTATAATGCTCTGACACCAATGTGACATGCGAGGGATTGATCGTAGTAAAACAACCTTAGGCTTAACTAAACTTCACTTAGAAACACTTAAGAGAAAGAGAATGGTTTCAATGCAAAAAAAAATGCAGCTATATTCAATGCGATGGTTACAATGAAATCTATGAATAGATCTATGCATGTCCTAAATGAGTATCCTTCTTGAGAAGAGATAGATATGCCGAATGATGATGATAGCTGACTGTTCCTTTCTCCAATGATGAGGTCCACCCTTTGGATGTTGGTTTTCCTTTATATAGGATGCAAGAGATGAATTGAATGTTGAATGTTGACCGTATGCTGACTATGCTGATCATTCCCTTGCTTCTTAGGCTTGAAACGTTGAGAAAAAGGAGATAACTGAAATGAATGATGCGCTCTTCTATATATATGGAATGATGCTGGTGAGCCAAGCTTATGGTGTCTACATGCATGTCTAGATCTTCACAACTTCATATATGCCCCATAGCTGTTGGCTGATTGGTTCCCCATGCCCTAACCTAATGTGATGCATGTCCTAGATGTTGTTGATGCCTTGTGTATTGTTGTAGGTGCTGTAACAATAGCACCATACAATGTTGCACATGCTATAACTACTGTGATCTAAGCTTGTTAACATTAATTTAACTGCTTGGTAAATGTTGGATTAATGCTTGAATGCCTAGAATGCCATGTCACCTATACACCAACTAGGTGTGCACGTGACATTGACCAGCTCTGGTCGGCTAGCAAAAAAATAGGCCCTCTTGGCTAGCAAGCTACTACAACCAACCAGGGAAAAGACTACAGAACCCCCACATGGAGCAAAACTGGGAAAAATGGACAATGAGGAAAAAATGAAGAAACTCCTACACGGGCAGGCACACCCACAATAATGGCCGTCACTCCCTACTACAACTGAGTAATATGTACAGAAAAGAGATAACTGCTAACATCCCCTCTTAGCTCGTGGGGGGATGTGGAACCAATCCTAGTGAGCTGCTGGAGTGCTGACAGAGAATCCGCTGAGGTAGAAGCTTCATGAAGAGGTCCACCATATTGTCCTTCATTGAACAAAAGACTAGCAAGATGTCACCAACCAAAATCTTCTCTCTAAAGGTATAGTTTCGGTAAGAAGATTTTGACTGAGGCGGAGCAATATTAGAGTCTTGTAATTGTTGATGCCTTCATGTATCCTGCCTATGAATTGATTATGAGTCATGACCTAGAATAAGGTAGTGTAACTTAGACAAAGTTGTGATTTGGAATGCAATACCACCATCAAGGTTGTTGAGTGGCAAAGACAGCCAAGTGAGGTTACTGATCCTAGCTATGGTATCGAGCAAAGGCCCACTGAGTGCATTTTCCCCTAGATCTAGTGCTTGCAATAAGGTCAATGAGCCCAAGGTGCTTGGTATAGTGTTAGTCAAGTTGTTTTGTTATAAGTACAAGGATCGAAGGCTTTCGCAAGGTCCAATCTCAATGGGAATGCTTCCAATTATGCGATTTCCAAAAGCAAAAAAAAAAAGCCAAGCTCTTGAATACTATGATATCCAGCAATAAGGTGCCATTAAGATGAATCATTTGAAGCTGTAGTGTCACAAGGTTGGTGGAGTTGTACAGGGAGGTGGGAATGGGGCCATTTAGAGAGTTCAAGAAGAGCCTTAGATTGGTGAGAAGTTTCACGTTCCCAATTTCTAAGGAGATATAGCCTTCTAGCTTGTTTTGATCAAGGTAGAGGGCAGAGAGACTGCAGCAATTTCTAAGTGGGGGGAATGGTGGTTGTTAGATTGTTGTCATTCATAAGTAGATCTATAAGGTTAGTGAGCTTTCCCAACTCTAGGGGTATGGGAGTGCTAAGATCATTACGAGAGAGGAGAATGTGAGGGAAAAAGGACGAAAGGACCAAATGTATGAGAGATCATAGCAAAACAACACAGAATGAAATGCGTGAGTGAGTGTATATATGATGGTGAGTGAAAATATGTACAAGAGGTCCTCTAATGTGAGGAGACTCTGAGTAGAAGACCAATGCAGAAGCAGAGATGATGTCAGAGTTGAAGCACGGTCAATGAACGAAGGCTCGCATTGATGTGAGGCAAAGGCACTCCATGAGGTGGTTGGTGTTGAAGGCTCGATGCAGAGGAATTTCAAGGTGGTAGTGGGCAGAGGAAGATGAAGTGATGATGATACAGATGCGGATGCAAACTCTAGTGATAAGGGTGCTAAACTCTAGTGATAAGGGTGTTGTGGTACCTAAAAAGAGTAGAGAGGGCTGCCATCCCGAGTGGTGCAAGCTTTGGTGACAAGGGTGCTACAATACCTGAGGGGTGGTAAGGAGTAGAGATGGCTACTGTCCCGATGATGTGAGATGGCTGATATCCCGAGAGGTAAGCTGTTTAAGAAAAATGATGATATATTGTAGAAGAGAGTGAGATGTTGTCCCAAGATGTGTACTGATGCTAAAACGCTGATGTGTTGTACAACAGCATAGAGTGGGTTGTCGTTCCAAAAGAGTGAACTGAAGATAAAATGCTAATGTGCTGAAGTGTAGCAGAGAGGGCTGTTGTCCCATGAGCTAATGTAAAACAATGGTATAGAGAGGGATGTTGTCCCATGAACTGATATGAAATGATGGTATGCTCTATGTAGCAGAGAGGGCTACTATCCCATGAGATGATGTGAAACACTGGTGTGCTAGAGCTGATAGTAGCCGATGATGATGAAGCAGATGATATGTAGGCACCGGGGCAACATAGCGGGCAACATAGCAACAGATAACCACATGGTACCTGATATGGTCAATGGAGCGGTACAATGTGATGAATGATGAGGATATCCTATATATAGTAAGTGGGGCTGTTGTGGTCAGCTAGAGGCTAGGGGCTGCTGGCCACAATAAGACCCACAAAAGAAATAATAAAACCAAAAAATTCCAAAAAACTTTCCTTTTTAGGGCTAGATAAATACCATTTTCACACAGAGAAGAGTGTCAAGGCTGGTATAGTTTGTGAGTGTAGTTGGGATATGGCTGATGAGCTTGTTACGAGCTAGGAAGAGAGATTGGAGGCTTGTGAATGAGCTAAACTCATATGGTATGGGGCCTGTAAAATAGTTGCAATATACAAAAAGATAAACTAAGCTATAGCAGTTTACAAGGCTTGATAGTTCTCTGCCACTAAGACTGTTTGGGCCCAAGAGAAGGTATTTTAAGGTTGGAATTATGTAAAGGTCAAGAGGAACATGCCCTATTAGAGCATTGCTATCAAGACATAATGCTTGTATGGTTGTAGAGTTGCCAAGAGCTTTGGGGATAGACCTAGTCAATTGATTCTGAGAGAGATCTATGAGCGAAATCTGAGGCACTGTGACATGAAGTGGATTGATCGTAGTAAAACAACCTTATCCTTAACTAAACTGCACTTAGAAATACTTAAGAGATAGAGAATGGTTTTAATGCAATGCAATGCAGCTATATTAAATGCAATGGTTACAACTGCAATGCAACTATATTAAATGAAATGGTTACAACTGAGATCTAAAAAGATCTATGATGATGATGATGCTAACTTTGACTGAATGGTTCTGAATGCTGACTTAAAATGTTATATTATTGAATGTTGAATGAAGAATTGAATGTTATGAGTGCTTCTTCTCTTAGTGGGCTCTATGGCTAGATACTGAAGAGAAAGAGAGGATGGTGACTATGAATGATTCCCCAGCTTCTTAGGCTAGAAACGTTGAGAAGAAGGAGATGATTGGAATGAATGATGTGTTTTCTTTATATATGGATTTGTGCTGTTGGTCGGCCAAGATAATGTTGTTGGCATGTTTGTCTCGATCCTCCACGACCTCATAAATTCCCAAAAGCCTCTTTCTATTCTATTAGATGGTTCTACAGTCCCTGACATGCTGTGATGCATGCCCTAAATGCTTTTAATGCCTTATGTACTGTTATAGATGTTGTAGAAGCCCCACACACAATGCTGCACATGCTACAAATATTGTGATCTATGCTTGGGTACATGATTTAACTATTGTAAATGCTTGGCTAGGCTATGGTACATGCTGGAGATGCTCTTTATTCTTGAATGCCATGCTAAATGCTCATGAGTGTTACAAGACACTAAGCAAACATAAATGAGCAAGCCCTAAACTCGAGTGACTGCAAAAACTATACAGTGCTCTACGTGATATGGTCTAGACCTCGATGTCAATGTCGTGTTGGAGATATGGTGTTTTGGTTATGGTGGTTATGATGTCCCTAGTCAATGACCTCCACTAGGACAAGATCAGCTAAGGGTCAATAGTGGTCAGTTCGTGTCAGCTAAGTGTCACGATAAGTCAGCTGAAAGTGTAGAAGGGTAGAAATAAGACTTTTGGGCCATTTAGGGTCAAATCTAATAGCCAGAAGTCTATGAGAGTCAGACAGAGTTTTGTGAGCTGGAGGATGTCAAATAGAGTTTTGTGAGCTAGAGGATGTCAAACAGGGTCAGTTGGAGATCAACTGATGTTAGATAAGGGACTGAAAGATAAAAATAGATTATTACTGAAAGAAACATACAAATCCATAATTACTGCGAAAAGAAATGTTCAAACCAATCTTCCTCGTTGTTGAAAGGGTAACTCGCTCTGATACCATGTTGACAAATATGAGAAAGAACAAGAGAGAAAGAGAGGTACACAAGACATCACTCCCAAAGTAGTGTGTATTATTGATAGTGTAGAGGTATATATATGTGTGAGATCTGTGTCAAGCTAGGATGAACTATATATAGTCCAACAGAGATAATATTGATAATGACAGCATGCATGGTTTTACTTCTTATATTAGGAGTGACGATGATGTGTCACATGAACATGAGGGCGTGCATTATGAATCCCTCTAAAATAGCTGTTGGACTAAAGATAGGCCCTATTTTTTTGCCTTGATGTGGCAATGGAGAGCTCCGTTTGTGTTATGGAAGGCTCACTATTGGCAGCACTATTGGTAGACTCATTACTTGCTAAAGTGCCACTTTTAGCATCTTCATGAACTCTTTAACTATTTTTCGCTTCTTGTCATAATTTTGTTAAATTTAAAAGAGGATGTCAAGTCTTTACCTAAATTTCCTTTTTCCAAAAAAAGGAAAAATATCCACTATTGTGATGAATGTTCATTCTCAAGTCATTCGTTAGGTTGAACTCCTAACAGGTAAGAGGTGTGCTTTGTTGGATTTAAGGATGTCACCATTGTGATGAACATTTATCCTCAACTCCTCCTTTAAGTTAACCTCCTTAAAAGCATGAGGTGTGGATTATTAGATTTAGGGATGTCACCAAACTATCATGATTGGAAGCCAACACCCTAACATATGTTTTAGCCATGTCTTTGTTTCTACCAAATCTTTATTGATAGGCATACCAATTTTGTTGGCATCTATCCCCAATATCTGTGACTCTTATCAATGACCGTTGTTGTTGAACACTCTCCTACTCTAAGTTTTTATGCTTGAAGTTAGTTCTCATATAGAAATTTTTGTTGGGTTAGTTATCTCTAATCATATGAGTGTTAGGGACCCTCCTACCCCTTTTTAAAATCAAGGGTTGGACTCATCTTCAACATGTAGAGAGTGTAATTTATGCCCTCTACCTTAGTTTTCTCATCGATTTGTGGTGGGTTTGGTTTATTGGAAACCATTTCTCAAAAAAATTGTTTGTTAATAAAACGTGCAAAGAAGTTGTGTTTAGAACCTAATGTTGTTATACCATATGTAAGTAAATCTATAATAATGGCGTAAACACAAAACCCTCACAAAATGAAAGATCAGTTTTTTAACATAGGTTAAGCACCATAGAAGACAAAGAAAACAAGTGAAGAAGTGTATGTAAAAGCTACCATGATGGTTGTGATTAGAGAGATAAAATGATGGTTGTGTTTAGAGGGGGAGAGAGAGAGAGAGAGAGAGACGGGGAGCACGGGTGGGTTATTTCTCGGCAGTGAAATCAATAATCAACGAAATGACCTTACTTGAATATTTATTTATTCGTCGCCTATACACTACTTTACAAAAAAGAAAACCCTGGATTACTGCATTGTATGCCATCCTAGAGACAGAACTCAACACTTCTCTGTTGTGGGCAGGCCTACACATCAAAACTTGTGCAAGGTGAACTCTAAAAGGGTTTATCCCCCCCCAAAAAAAGAATGGTTCTCCCTTCCCATATTGCACCACAAGAAGCTCCTAATAACTGTGCTCAGTGTCCAGCCCCTAATTCCTTCGTTAACTAACAGCTTAGAGCTAAGCATTCCTGTTGCAGGCTGTTGCCGGCGTTTTTAGTTGGACTTGTACTCTGGGTATGATGCTGTTGCACATGATCTTGTAGCCAAGGGTGAGCCAGCTGCTGCAGGTCCCTGAGTCTCATCCGTCTGTAGGGGTTCCGCTGCAGCATTCCCTTGATAAGCTCCTTGGCTGGGGCTGAGATGGACGGCCAGGGCTCCCTCTTCAGATCCAGCCTCCCTCGCTTCACGGCCTCGAAGATGTCCGCGGTGGTATCCCCGTCGAAGGGCGGATAGCCGCACAGCAACATGTGGAGTAGCACGCCCAAGCTCCACACGTCCACCTTCTGGTCGTGGGTGCCGGTGAGCAGGATCTCGGGAGCGAGGTAGCATGGCGTGCCCTCCACGTCGTCGAAGACTCGACGGTGGGAGAAGTCAGCAGAGGCGCCGAAGTCCGCGAGCTTGAGGTGGGAGTAACTTCTTCCTCGATCAGCGAAGAGCACGTTCTCTAGCTTGAGGTCCCTGTGCATGACACCTTGGTCGTGGCAGAAGGACACCCCTCTCACGATGGCCGCGAAAGCCTCAGCTGCCTGGGACTCCGGCAGGCGCCCATTGCTGGTGTTGTCCCTGAGATGCTCGAGCAGGTCTCCTCCCTCGCACAGCTCCATCACCACGTGAACGCACTCCTCGTCCTCGAAGCTCTCTTCCAGCCGAACCACGTTGGGATGACCCTTGAGCCTTTCCAGCGTCGCAACTTCCGTGCGCACATGGCGAAGGGCGCTCCCTGATTTGCGCACGGACTTGCAGGCGTACTGCTGGCCCGTGCGCTTGTGCGTGCACAGCCTCACAATGCCATCCACGCCCTCGCCCAACTGGCGGCCCAGCGCATAGGAGGAGCAGCAGCTGCTGCTGCTGTTACTTTCCATGTACGTACCTAAACTGTGCAAGATGATGAGAGAGAGCGTATGAGAAAGAAGTACACGATTATAGAAGGCAAAGAAAGGTGAAGAATCGCAAAGGATAAGATGGCAGAGACACAGTCGAGGTACTTTATATGTAGACAGACAGCAGTCGGACTTTCGTCGACGAGTCAAGCGGCCCGCATGGGCGACTCGGCGGACCGACAACATCATCCCTCCCTGATCGTCAACGTTCAAAAATTACACACTTTCTCCAAGGCCTTGTAAATTGTAACCAAACTAACAAACCTTCGACTCCAAACAAAAACTCTCGAGAGAAGTGCTTGTAGATTGTAAACAAACTAATAAAGCTTCGACCCCAAACAAAAGTTCAAACACAAACTCTCGAGAAGTAGTAAGCAGAGGGACCCCTCTCCGTGAGGGACTTTGTATTTCTCAAAACCACCCAAAAATCCAAGTGGCTTTCCCCTAAATCTAACCCTCTTCCTCATCCATCACTACCCCGATGATGCAATTCTCTCATCTTCGAAGCCCCAAAACCACCTTTGTTTTACTCCTCTGCTTTGCTTCACCTCTCTTCTTGCGTCGGGCGCACAAAACTCATCCTTGACTACTTTTTCGTAGCTGCGCAATTTGGCCACCTAACGGTCTTTATTGAAGCTTTAGTATATAAACCTTTCAAGGCTTTAAAACCTTAAAGCTTTTAAGCTTTTCTAAAGGCTTTCAATGCCCTCGACCCCTGACTCAGTTTTTGTAAATTTTCCCTTTCTCAGAAATTTTTGAGAAATTCCAAATTGCTTTTAGCTTTCCAAAAATACTTCTTTTTGCCTAAAATTCCCTTTTTAGCCTAAAAATTACACAAAAATAACCATTAAAATTTCCCCATAGCTTTTACGACAAAGCGACCATGTTATCGACCACTTATGCATGCTCCCGGGATTAAATCAAGGTAACATTATTTATTATTTCTTTTCGAGACTAACATATTTGCAAATTTCTTTTCGTCATAATATTTAGTACACAATCACAAAATGACTCTTCCATCCCCTCACAATCCACATCAACCATCCGAACATCTACAACTCATGGTAGAATGTATGCGACTCACTTATATATCCACACGCAACGCACACTTGCTTGAGGCATTGCTAAACATCTTTAATGAACAAACCTGAAGACGAATGGTCAAAGATCTCAATGAACGATCATGATGCATGTTTTGTCGTGATCCCCATTAGCAACACTCAATATTTCCTCCCAATATTTAGTTTTGTCAACTCATGGAGCAACACGAAATCATATTCGGATAGAGAATCAAAGACGACATCACCATAGCCCAAAGATCTCAACGAACGATCATGATGCATGTTTTGTCGTGATCCCCATTAGCAACACTCAATATTTCCTCCCAATATTTAGTTTTGTCAACTCATGGAGCAACACGAAATCATATTCGAATAGAGAATCAAAGACGACATCGCCATAGCCCATGAACACTTTTTATCTCACTTACATTTCCTTCAATCATCACACTTTACCCCTGAAAAGATATTTATCACGATGCATACACATGTCTTTCGAGGATTATAGAATCACACTTTTATTTTGTAGCACATCAACCACACTTGGAGATGACAACTCTTTTACTCCAATTTTCTATTCACATATCATTATAGCATCAAACTAATTCATAATACTTAGACATCCCTTTCTTGAATATATTTTTGAATTATCAACCTTTTTCGTCAAAACGTTAGACAATAATAACAAGCAAAGGTAATATTTATCGTAGATATTTAATCAAGTATGAAGGCCACCCCATCGAAGATTCTCGATGGCTATCAGGTCATACCCTCGCCACCTATCCATTGTGATTGCATCTTATGTTCATACTAGCTCATGATAATTATTTATGATTTTATGAGCAATTGAGAACAATTACTTGTTACCCCCGGGGCATGTTATCCGGGGCATGTTATAGGGAGTTAATTCATGGAATATATATTCTTACATTTATCATTATTTATAAATTGGAGTTAATCTATGAAATATGTATTCTCACGTTTTTCATTTTTATAAATTCTCTTGGGATGCCTTTCTAAATCTACGACGATCGTAGTTTACTTGACGCATACGTAGGTGAATTTGTACATGTGTACATTGTCTTGATATTATAAGTGCTATTATTTTGCTTTGGGATATTTTATTTTGGATGCGCCTTTTATTTTGGATGCGCATTTTTTATCAAGCTATGTGCAATGGTACAATGTCTACCAGGATAAATGAATTTAATTAGCTGTGTGCACTGGTATGATATAATCAAAATTAATGTGCTTAATAGGCTTTGTGCAGTGATGACTAATATTATTTTGGATGAAGGTAATGATTGAGTGACTGATTATGTGTTAATTGTGGAACATGTGTTGGACCACTATGAGATATTTTGGAAGACATGTGAATACCTTTTATGGTTTCATATTTTGTTATCAATATTTTTGTAAGGCTAAGGCCTCATACCTTTGTACATACCAAATAGTATTCTATGCCCAAGACTTTATATCATTGCTTGCTATATTTTTGTAGAGCTGGCATGCTCATAAACTCAAAAGCACTTGTGCTTCCAATAGGCCTAAAATTATACAAAAATAACCAACAAAAGTTCTAAAAATTTCCCATAGCTCTTGCGACAAATTGGCCATGTTATAGACCACTTACACATGTTGGGTTAAATTCAAGTAACTATTTTTCATTATTTCTTTTTAAGCCTTACATATTTGTAACTTTATTTTTGCCAAAATATTTAGTACATAATCACAATGACTCTTCCATCGCCTCACAATCTATGACAACCATTTGAACTTCTACAACTCATGGCAGAATGTATGTGACTCGCTTATATATCCGCATGCAATGCACACTTATTCAAGGTATTGTTACACATATTTAATGACAAACCTGAAGACAAATGGTCAAAGATCTGGACGAACGATCATGAAGCATGTTTTGTCATAATCGCCATTGGAAACACTCACATATTTCCTCCTAATATTCAATTTTGTCAAGTATAGCCCATGAACCCTTTTTTTCTCACTTACATTTCCTTCAATCTCACTTACCCCCCCACCCCCTAAAAAGATATTTATCGCGATGCATACACATGTCTTTCAAAGATTATAGAATCACACTTTATTTTGTAGCACATCAACCACACATTTGAGATGACAACTCTTTTACTCCAATTTTCTTTTCACATATCATTATAGCATCAAACTAATTCATAATACTTATACATTCTTTTCTTGAATACATTTTTGAATTATTAACCTTTTTTTTAAGAACTTTCAACAACAATAATAAGCAAAGGTAATATTTACCATTAGATATTTAATCAAGTATAAAGGCCACCCCATCAAAGATTCTTAATGGCTACCTGATCATGCCCTCGCCACCTATCCAATCTTGATTCCATCTTATGTTCATACTAGCCCATGATGATTAGTTACACTACTACAAGATGACTCATTTTTGACACTTGGTATTTGACGGTTTACACGCTATCGATATGTGCATCGATATAAACATCAAAATGAGCGTCGAAATGAATGTCGGAATAAGCGTCGAAATAGGTATCGAAATTTTAAATTTTCTTATTTTGAATTTCTTAAAATTTGATTGTGCAAAAAAAGAAAACATTGACAAAAACTAAGTATTTCTTAGTAAATAACATTGAGATAAAATGTTATAGCTCATCATCGACTCTCTCATCCTCAGCTAGATCCATGGCTCCATATACATCTATTTCTAGAAATACCTCTCCATCTGCATCTTAATCAATACGTGTAGCCTCTGAATCGTCCTCTTCTATTTCAAGCATTAGAGGTGGTTGTGTTGAAAGTTGTTCTTCGTTCTCTTCTTCGAATTCTGGATTAGTTATTGTGTTTGCTTCTGGTTCAAGTGCTAGTAATTGCTGAATTACTATACCTTCATTTGATCCTTCTTCTAGTTGTTCAACTCGATCAATATCTATTTCTTGTACTTCTTGAGTGGGTTCCTCAACCTCTACTTCATCTGAAATTTCCATATCTTCAAATATTGTTTACTTTGTGGATCGATTTGCATTACAAACAACCATGTATGATCTCTCGGGTCCACCTTGAAGACAACCTACTGACAATGCTCTGGTAGCACAAATGTGTCCCTTTGGTTTGTCCATATCTTTGTGGAGTCTACTTGAATAAATCCGCTCTTATCTCTGTGCATGGTTGCTTGTGGTCCTTAAGTCACTACCTTGAACCACTTCACATCAAAAATGAACATAGAAAACTTTCTGAACCCAGTTCCTTGATAACGTGTTGTATCGTTCCACAGTAATCAAGCATGCCAACTTCACAACTTAGATCACTTGCACTAGAACGACTTTCTTGCATGAAATTTGTGTTGACACTGCAATCAAATGTTGTTCTCTTCTTATCTATTTGCTCCACTCAAAAGAGACGACCGCATGACCAAAGTGCACCAATTTGTGATATTGCAAGCAAAAGAAGATCATGAAATTGTATCAAGAACAAAAACTTATATACAAGACTATGTCTTACGGTTTCTTGTGTACATATAAAAACTCACTTACATGGTAATCACAACCATATGCAAGCTCTTCCTCCTCCTCGTCGCTTATAATCTCACCACTGTATTTTTCTTGTTGCATGATTTGCTGAAGACATCTACTAGAATGAAATTCTGGAAGTTGAGAAAATGAATCTGGGTATGGCAATGCTCTAGTTGTTCGACTCTTTCTAAAATTCAAACGATCTCGGTCTCTTTCCTTCTTTGCGACCCTATATCTCTCGATCCATTTCTGCATAGCACTTAAGTTGAGGATGCAAAATTTATTAATCTTCTTTCGCAATGCCATATCCATTGTTCTCTAAAGCCCTTGTCCCCTTGAGGATCTTCCCCAACAAGCTGATCATCCTCTTCTTGTGTCCACAATCGTGGCATATCAGGGTTTGACGTACTAAGAAATTATGTTATGTATACAAGAGATTCAAGCCATCCCACTGAACAAAACCTTTCAATGTCTTCATAAATCTCTTGAGGAAAAACATCCATCGACTATGAACAACACCTCCTATAGCAACCTTGTTAACCACATGAACAAGTAGGTACAATTGAATGGTCAAGAAACTTGTTGGAAAGAATTTCTTCGCCATTGTAAATGCTTCAATGGAGTTTAGACGAGTTGCTTCCAACGTATTTCTTATAATCTCCTTCTTTGATATCCATCGTACCACTGTAGTAATCTTGTATATTGTCGCTCTTATGTCTTCACCAAGGCAATCCTTAATGGCTATTGGCAGCACAAACTATAAGATTTGTGCCAGTCATGAGACTTCAAGCCACTAAGCTCTTCATCCTTAGTGAATGATCCCTTCAAGCAATGCATACAACTAGTGGGAGTACAAAACTCACTTATGCACTTCTTTACATGCCGCTGCTCTTCTATCGTTAAGACCCAAGGTGCTCTAGGGAGAATCACTTTCCCATCAGGTCTGCTCTGGCCATAAGTGTTGCACATGCGATCCACCTCTTGTAGATCATCCCTTTGTGCCTTGCTCTCTTTCGCACCATTGATGGTTTTCCAAAGCATATCAGCTATGTTCTTGAAAATGTGCATAGGGTCAAGATGATGATTGACTAAAAGATCAATCCAGTGATGCAAGATGGATAGCCTTTTCATTCTGTGGGGGTGAACAACTTGGATCCACTTCCCATTCCCTCCTCCAATCACTTGGCTTTAGCACACGAGGAGGCCTCCCTAGATGGTTGTTGGGGAGATACTTTTTGTGGCCTTTGTAGACAACCTTCTTCAAAGCTATTGAGTACCAAGTCTCTAATCTAGGCCCACATAACCAGATATTGAAAGCCTTGCTAAACATGCTAATCATTATGATGAGATATGCAAATAATACAAAATGATTAAAATTGTAAAATTAAATCAGATCAAGAAATCTTAGAATAATTAACTTACCAAAGCACTCTCCATAGAGCTCAGCCAATCATGCATGGTCCACATAAGTATTCCTCACAATGTTGCATCCCTATATCCAAAACCCTTAGATGCATCATGAACTTGGATACCATCCATAACGTCTGTAGCTCATCAACTAATGGAGTCAAGTAGACGTCCATGTTCTTAACCTTGTAATTCCCTAGAACTATGAAGGAAAGTAAAATGTGCCTAGTAACAGCTTTGTATAAGGGGGTAGTTAACTTTATTGTTAGAGACAAGAACTAAAGAAAGATAGGTCATAATAAGAGGAACAAAGTCTGTGTTCAGACCATTTGGAGATTCCTCATGGTTTGGCCGATATTTTGTAAAACAAATTCGACACCACTTTCAAGTGTTTTTTTTACATATCATCTCTATTTTGGTTAAAGAATGTGTTTTTAGAAAAAAAAACTATCTTTATCTTTTTCGTACATGTTAATCAAACAAAATTTTTGTGGGCTATATTTTTAAAGCCTTGATGTGGTTCTATGCAGGAAGAGAGAGAGAGAGGGAGATTTTGCTCAGAGACTTTTTGCGATTTGGGCCGACTGGTACTATTTACCTGCCGGATAGAGAACAAGATTGAAGCCCTCTAGAAACCATGTGGTAGAACCCAGAGAGTACGAGATCGAGAAGGAGGCATACCCGAGATAGCTGTGACATTAAGTGTGGAGGTTGGGTGGATGAGCATCAGAGAAAGCCCTAATTGGTGATTAACTCTCTAGATTTGCATAATTATACTAGCGATTATTATTATTTTTGGATTGATTAGACTTCGAAACAATCATAGATATTGGATAAATCTCTTCTTTCTTATAAAGTGTGAAGTGATTTGTTAGATCTGGTCAGGTGCTATTATTTTGAATATTTGATAAATATTATGAATTTTTATGATTAACTAAATGGAACAAAATATGGGATATATTACATCTTAGCCCATTAAATACCAAAGGTGGAAGAAGAATCTAGAGTGGATAATATTACGGTGATATGTAGCTTTTCCAACATTGACTATGCTGCTCATTCATTTGCTCCTTAGGCTCCAAACGTTGAGAAGAAGGAGATAACTGAAATGAATGATGCGCTTTTCTATATATATGCAATGATGCTATGGTGAGCCAAGCTTATGCTGTCTACATGCATGTCTAGATCTTCACAACTTCATATATGCCCCATAGCTGTTGGCTGATTGGTTCCCCATGCCCTAACCTAATGTGATGCATGTCCTAAATGTTGTTGATTCCTTGTGTATTGTAGTAGGTGCTGTAACAATAGCACCATACAATGTTGCACATGCTATAACTACTGTGATTTAAGCTTGTTAACATTAATTTAACTGCTTGGTAAATGTTGGATTAATGCTTGAATGCCTAGAATGCCATGTCACCTATAAAGTCAATATTAGATAAAATGGGAAAAATCCCTCAAAATGGGAATGTATTTAAAAAATTTGTTTTGGCCATAACTTGCACATGCAAACTCCAAATTTGTCGGGCAAAGTAGATCTAGATTCTACTTTTCAAGCTCTTTCCAATGATATGTCACATGAATATGTTTTGACAAACTTTTGGATGAGTTTACCATACCCCCACTTTTCTCATGGGAATGGGATTTTTCCCACTTTATCTAATATTGACTTTATACACCAACTAGGTGTGCACGTGACATTGACTAGGTCTGGTCGGCTAGCAAAAAAACAGGCGCTCTTGGCTAGCAATCTACTACAACCAACCAGGGAAAAGACTATAGAACCCCCACATGGAGCAAAACTAGGAAAAATGGACAATGAGGAAAAAATGAAGAAACTCCTACACGGGCAGGCACACCCACAATAATGGCCACCACTCCCTACTACAATTGAGTAATATGTACAAACAAGAGATAACTGCTAACATCCCCTCTTAGCTCATGGATGTGGAACCAATCCTAGTGAGCTGGAGTGCTGACAGAGAATCCGCTGAGGTAGAAGCTTCATGAAGAGGTCCGCCATATTGTCCTTCATTGAACAAAAGACTAGCAAGATGTCACCAACGAAAAATCTTCTCTCTAAAGGTATAGTTTCGGTAAGAAGATTTTGACTGAGGCAGAGCAATATTAGAGCCTTGTAGTTGTTGATGCCTTCATGTATCTTGCATATGAATTGATTATGACCTAGAATAAGGTAGTGTAACTTAGACAAAGTTGTGATTTGGAATGCAATACCACCATCAAGGTTGTTGAGTGGCAAAGACAGCCAAGTGAGGTTACTGATCCTAGCTATGGTATCGAGCAAAGGCCCACTGAGTGCATTTGCCCCTAGATCCAGTGCTTGCAATAAGGTCAATGAGCCCAAGGTGCTTGGTATAGTGCTAGTCAAGTTGTTTTGTTATAAGTACAAGGATCCGAGGCTTTCGCAAGCTCCAATCTCAATGGGAATGCTTCCAATTATGCGGTTTCCAAAAGCAAAAAATAGGCCAAGATCTTAAATACTATGATATCCTACAATAAGGTGCCATTAAGCTGATTCACTTGAAGCTGTAGTGTCACAAGGTTGGTGGAGTTGTACAGGGAGGTGGGAATGGGGCCATTTAGCGAGTTCAAGAAGAGCCTTAGATCGGTGAGAAGTTTCACATTCCCAATTTCTAAGGAGATATAGCCTTCTAGCTTGTTTTGATGAAGGTAGAGGGCAGAGAGACTGCAGCAATTTCTAAGTGGGGGGAATGGTGGTTGTTAGATTGTTGTCATTCATAAGTAGATCTATAAGGTTAGTGAACTTTCCCAACTTTGGGGGTATGGGATTGCTAAGATCATTACGAGAGAGGAGAATGTGAGGGAAAAAGGACGAAAGGACCAAATGTATGAGAGATCATAGCAAAACAACACAGCATGAAATGGGTGAGTGAGTGTATATATGATGGTGAGTGAAAATATGTACAAGAGGTCCTCTAATGTGAGGAGACTCTGACCATTGCAGAAGCAGAGATGATGTCAGAGTTGAAGCACGGTCAATGAACGAAGGCTCGCATTGATGTGAGGCAAAGGCACTCCGTGAGATGGTCGGCGTCGAAGGCTCACATCGGTGGATGTAGAGGAATTTCAAGGTGGTAGTGGGCAGAGGAAGATGAAGTGAGGATGATATAGATGTTGATGCAAACTCTAGTGATAAGGGTGCTAAACTCTAGTGATAAGGTGTTCTGGTACCTAAAAAGAGCAGAGAGGGCTGCCATCCCGAGTGGTGCAAGCTTTGGTGACAAGGGTGCTACAATACCTGAGGGGTGGTATGTGAGATGGTGAGCAGAGATGGTTGCTATCCCGAGAGGTAAACTGTTTAAGAAAAATGATGATATGTTGTAGAAGAGAGTGGGATGTTGTCCCAAGATGTGTACTGATGCTAAAACGTTGATGTGTTGTACAACAGCATAGAGTGGGTTGTTGTTCCAAAAGAGTGAACTGAAGATAAAATGCTAATGTGCTGAAGTGTAGCTATATAGGATATCCTCATCATTCATCACATTGTACCGCTCCATTGACCATATCAGGTACCATGTGATTATCTGTTGCTATGTTGTCGGTGCCTACATATCATCTGCTTCTCATCATCGGCTACTATCAGCTCTAGCACACCAGTGTTTCACATCATCTCATGGGATAGTAGCCCTCTCTGCTACATAGAGCATACTATCATTTCATATTAGTTCATGGGACAAGATCCCTCTGCCTACATATCATCTGCTTCATCATCATCGGCTACTATCAGCTCTAGCACACCAGTGTTTCACATCATCTCATGGGATAGTAGCCCTCTCTGCTACATAGAGCATACCATCATTTCATATCAGTTCATGGGACAACATCTCATGGGATAGTAGCCCTCTCATGGGATAGTAGCCCTCTCTGCTACATAGAGCATACCATCATTTCATATCAGTTCATGGGACAACATCTCATGGGATAGTAGCCCTCTCATGGGATAGTAGCCCTCTCTGCTACATAGAGCATACCATCATTTCATATCAGTTCATGGGACAACATCCCTCTCTACTACATAGAGCATACTATTGTTTTACATTAGCTCATGGGACAACAGCCCTCTCTGCTACACTTCAGCACATTAGCATTTTATCTTCAGTTCACTCTTTTGGAACAACAACCCACTCTATGCTATTGTACAACACATCAGCGTTTTAGCATCAGTACACATCTTGGGACAACATCCCACTCTCTTCTACAACTTATCATCATTTTTCTTAAACAGTTTACCTCTCGGGATTGCAGCCATCTCTGCTCACCATCTCACATCATCGGGACAGTAGCCATCTCTGCTCCTTACCACCCCTTAGGTATTATAGCACCCTTGTCACCAAAGCTTGCACCACTCGAGATGGCAGCCCTCTCTACTCTTTTTAGGTACCACAACACCCTTATCACTAGAGTTTAGCACCCTTATCACTAGAGGTTACATCAACATCTGTATCTCATCACTTCATCTTCCTCTGCCCACTACCACCTTGAAATTCCTCTGCATCCACTGACGCGAGCCTTTGACACCGACCACCTCACGGAGTGCCTTTGCCTCACATCAATGCGAGCCTTCATTCATTGACCGTGCTTGAACTCTGACATCATCTCTGCTTCCGCATTGGTCTTCTACTCAGAGTCTCCTCACATTAGAGGACCTCTTGTACATATTTTCACTCACCATCATATATACACTCACACCCATTTCATACCAGTGTGTTGTTTTGCTATGATCTCTCATACATTTGGTCCTTCATCCTTTTTCTGTCACATTCTCCTCTCTCGTAATGATCTTAGCAATCCCATACCCCCAGAGTTGGTAAAGCTCACTAACCTTATAGATCTACTTATGAATGACAACAATCTAACAACCACCATTCCCCCCACTTAGAAATTGTTGCAGTCTCTCTGCCCTCTACCTTGATCAAAACAAGCTAGAAGGCTATATCTCCTTAGAAATTGGGAACGTGAAACTTCTCACCGATCTAAGGCTCTTCTTGAACTCTCTAAATGGCCCCATTCCCACCTCCCTGTACAACTCCACCAACCTTGTGACACTACAGCTTCAAGTGAATCAGCTTAATGGCACCTTATTGCTGGATATCATAGTATTAAGTTTCTAAGTGAAGCCTAAGATTGTTTTACTATGATCAATCCCTCGCATGTCACAGTCATGGGGCCGACTAGGTGGTGCTCATGGTGGGCTAGCTGCCTGGCTTTTGCTGGCCGACTCGATATTATCCAATCATGGGCCTATTCAAGGGCTGTCAGCCTAGTTCCTATTGGCTGACTGGTTGCTCCTACATGTATATACAGCACATCATCCCCCCACACTAGTTTTGTACCCAATATACAGTGTACATAGTAGAGTTTATACAATGTTTCTCTCTCAACACTTCTGTGTTTCATTTCTCTTAGTTGTTTCTCATTTTTCGCTGCCCATTCCAACACCTATAGGGTTCTTAAGGGCTGCGATTAAGGCACGAAGACTTCTGCCATGTCACATTGGTATCAAAGCAGCAGGTGTAGCCACGTGACGAGCACTGCATGTCCCATAAAGCATATATCAAAAAATGATGTTCCCAAATACCCTTGACTAGTAGCCCTACAAGGACTAGTAGCCACAGCACCCACCCTACTTCATTGCATGAGGATCAACCTCCACCCTAGGGGCATCGTACTTGCACCACAAGGGCATTGAAGCAAGGTAAACACAAGCATTAGGAAGGTCAAGGTGAATCCTCAACATTAGGGGCATCATACTTGCACCACAAGGGCATTGAAGCAAGACAATTGCAAATTTAGGAAGCATTAGGAAGTTCAAGCATGCATTAGGTAAATCCTTAGCTTTTAACCCATGAAAGTTAGGTCCTCAAAGCAGTACCTCAGTGGCTTCTTGGGAATAGGATGTGCAGCTTCAGTTAGGTGCCTTGATCAACCCTAGTAAGAAGTCATCATTGTGTTAAGGGAGAGGGATATGCAAGCAAGGGGACAACATGGGAACAAGATGCTCATTTTCAACTCCAATAGTAGGAGAGAATGTCTATATTTAGTATTGACATACCTGGATAGACGAAGCAACCGGGGGTGTGGATGGGTGGAGAAGGGCATCGGCGATGGGCTTGGCAAACGTTTGGATGCAGGTGGAGGGAAGCAATGTAGACAAAGGAGATGGCTCCTGTGAATTCATAGGAGCCATCTCTTTTGGGTTAAAATAAAAATAAAAAATCCTAGAGTGTCATGTAAGTGCGATGGACCTCTATAAATGACGTCGCTTACACGACGTAATGCAGTTTGCTAGCATCGCTTATATGAGGCATTATTATTTGTTGTTTATGCAACCCATATTGCGACAGGCTACGTGATGCCATTTTTTGACATTTAAAATGTGTCGCTTAAGTGATGTTTGTCATCGCTTAAGCTACGCGTTTGGAAAAATGTGTCATTTTGGCCGCGTCTCACTAAGGGGGGGTTTGTTATAGTGATCAATGATTAAGTGCAGCCCCTTCTTCCTAGGATAGTGCATGATACACAAATAGGGTTTGTTCAAGATTATAGCATCTTGGAGCACTAGGTGAGGGCTTACCCACAAATTGGTCCTCTAGTACTATAGTGTGCGTTTTGAAAATGAGAGACCCCATGGATCCCAGTAATTACAAGAACATCATGAGACTGGCCATACTTTGGCCAAGATCTATAGATCTATCTTGGAGCATAAAGTTAGCAGTAGATGGGCTAAGGAGAAAAGGCTTAGAGGACCAGGATAGGTTGGCTTTAGATGGGGCACTCCACCACCTTAGATCATATATTTAGACTCTAGGCTATTATAAAGGAGGGAAAAGCCCATGGACAGAGGATATATTTAGACTCTAGGCTATTATAAAGGAGGGAAAAGCCCATGGACAGAGGATCTATTATTACTTTGTGGATTTTTGCAAAGCTTTTGACATGGTCCTGATAAAGAGATTACAAGATATTGGGGTACCCATGGAGATGGTTGGGACATCATTACACCTTATGAGTTGGTCTCATTGATAGAGTACATGCATTAGAGGGGGATTCAGGGCCTTGGAATCCCAAAAATATGTAGACATCTTGAAGCCACACTCCCATCTGCTTCCCCTCCTCCTTGCCCTCTTCGCCAGTAGGTGCTTTTAGATTTTGGGAAATTTTCTATGTGGCAAGACTTGGCATCTTCTAGTCTTGAACCCCCAAGAGGACTCCATGGTAGCCGCTCCATCATCCCTGATTGGGGGTGCCATCCCTTGGCCTCTCTTTTTTAGAAGTAGACCTCTATGTGGAAATACTTGGGAAATTTTCTATGTGGCAAGACTTGGCATCTTCTAGTCTTGAACCCCCAAGAGGACTCCATGGTAGCCGCTCCATCATCCCTGATTGGGGCTGCCATCCCTTGGCCTCTCTTTTTTAGAAGTAGACCTCTAGCTCCTCGTTTGATATTTGCTTCTTTGGAGGCCTACCCCTTAATATGCAATATTGTGGGTAGCCCACTAGGCACGTAGATGGTTTAGGGATCTGCTCTACAAGCAAGCCTTCTTGGCGCACCTGGAAAGATGTTACATGTGGAAGCTTTGGGAGTCCTCTTTCAACCCTAAACACCATCCTAGAACAACTTGCTCTGCGAAGCACAAGCAAGACTGATGGAGACAAGAGAGTGAGATAGTTGAGTTTCTGTATATTCATATAGTACAAAAAGGTAGTACATCATGGTGGCAAGCCTTTGATTGCCCCTCAAAAGATGGCAATCACCCAATCTATGCCTATTCTAATAACCCAGCCCATGAAGGACTGAATGATCATCAAGGAGCCAACCAATTGCAATTACCAGGAGGTTGTAGCTATATAGTGCACAATGTCTTTTGGGTTAAAATAAAAATAAAAAATCCCAGAGTGTCATGTAAGTGCGATGGACCTCTATAAATGACGTCGCTTACACGACGTAATGCAGTTTGCTAGCATCGCTTATATGAGGCATTATTATTTGTTGTTTATGCAACCCATATTGCGACAGGCTATGTGATGCCATTTTTTGACATTTAAAATGTGTCGCTTAGGTGATGTTTGTCATCGCTTAAGCTACGCGTTTGGAAAAATGTGTCATTTTGGCCGCGTCTCACTAAGGGGGGGTTTGTTATAGTGATCAATGATTAAGTGCAGCCCCTTCTTCCTAGGATAGTGCATGATACACAAATAGGGTTTGTTCAAGATTATAGCATCTTGGAGCACTAGGTGAGGGCTTACCCACAAATTGGTCCTCTAGTACTATAGTGTGCGTTTTGAAAATGAGAGACCCCATGGATCCCAGTAATTACAAGAACATCATGAGACTGGCCATACTTTGGCCAAGATCTATAGATCTATCTTGGAGCATAAAGTTAGCA
Organism: Cibotium barometz; assembly: GCF_041138505.1. Lineage (NCBI taxonomy): Eukaryota > Viridiplantae > Streptophyta > Polypodiopsida > Cyatheales > Cibotiaceae > Cibotium > Cibotium barometz. The sequence goes on along the minus strand of NC_141057.1, from coordinate 25,181,593 downwards.
GGAGATGGGCTAAGGAGAAAAGGCTTAGAGCACCAGGATAGGTTGGCTTTAGATGGGGCACTCCACCATCTTAGATCATATATTTAGACTCTAGGCTATTATAAAGGAGGGAAAAGCCCATGGACAGAGGATATATTTAGACTCTAGGCTATTATAAAGGAGGGAAAAGCCCATGGAGAGAGGATCTATTATTACTTTGTGGATTTTTGCAAAGCTTTTGACATGGTCCTGATAAAGAGATTACAAGATATTGGGGTACCCATGGAGATGGTTGGGACATCATTACACCTTATGAGTTGGTCTCATTGATAGAGTACATGCATTAGAGGGGGATTCAGGGCCTTGGAATCCCAAAAATATGTAGACATCTTGAAGCCACACTCCCATCTGCTTCCCCTCCTCCTTGCCCTCTTCCCCAGTAGGTGCTTTTAGATTTTGGGAAATTTTCTATGTGGCAAGACTCGGCATCTTCTAGTCTTGAACCCCCAAGAGGACTCCATGGTAGCCGCTCCATCATCCCTGACTGGGGCTGCCATCCCTTGGCCTCTCTTTTTTAGAAGTAGACCTCTCGCTCCGTGTTTGATATTTGCTTCTTTGGAGGCCTACCCCTTAATATGCAATATTGTGGGTAGCCCACTAGGCACGTAGACGGTTTAGGGATCTGCTCTACAAGCAAGCCTTCTTGGCGCACCTGGAAAGATGTTACATGTGGAAGCTCTGAGAGTCTTCTTTCAACCCTAAACACCATCCTAGAACAACTTGCTCTGCGAAGCACAAGCAAGAATGATGGAGACAAGAGAGTGAGATAGTTGAGTTTCTGTATATTCATATACTACAAAAAGGTAGTACATCATGGTGGCAAGCCTTTGATTGCCCCTCAAAAGATGGCAATCACCCAATCTATGCCTACTCTAATAACCCAGCCCATGAAGAACTGAATGATCATCAAGGAGCCAACCAATTGCAATTACCAGGAGGTTGTAGCTATATAGTGCACAATGTGTGTATTATCGAATGACTCCACCCCTAGAGATAGGCCTAGCATATTGTGTGGTTTATATCTCCTCTTTGAGCTCGAGGGGGTCACTCGTATAAATATGTAAGTATCACGTGGGTTCAACAGAAGGACATTTTAAATATTTAAAACTTACAGAAATATATTTACAGAGAGGATTTATTTATTGTATTTTAAAAAAAATTTACAGATTTGAATAGGAAAGGATACATTATATTCACTAAAAAATTCACAGATAAGGGACTTTTTAAATAGGCCTTGAACGCACGTGATATAGAGGATTTACATATAGTGACCCCCCCGAGTCTTTGAGCTAGGAGGATGATAGTTTATGTATTGTAGAATCATCTCTTTGAGCTGGGAGGATGATAGTTTATGTATTGTAGAATCTCCTCTTTGAGCTAGGAGGATGATAGTTCATGTATTGTAGAATCTCATGAGACGAATGAGCATATGGTTGCCATGGCTCACATCTTGTTTATGTTTTTACAATGAGTTGCTGGAGTATTATGGTGTGAGGTGAGTGTGGCTGACTTGAAGACTTATGTAGTGAAAGGTAGTCAAATAGCTCAGCAGATAGTGACAGTGAACAAAAGGCTTGTAATTCTAGGTAGGGATCATGTATACTTCCTAGAGAGAACCCCAACTCCCTCTTCATCTCCTCCTCTTCCTTTTCTTTATAGTTATTAGTGAGTGGTGAGACTGGTAGAATTGTTTACATCATCACACCCCACGTGACCTTGGGGATTTGCAAAGTGGAGATAGGAAACATGTATGGAGGCATGGAAGGGGGCATGTGCCTCCCTCATCATGGTGCATTGATGCGGGTGTCAGGGATATGACTACCATTAGCCAAAAATAGAAACATTGTATCATAAGGAGGGCAGCCACATTATCGCCCACTATGAAGAATGAAAGTAATAACAAGATCACCAAAAGTGTTGGGGGTCAGCCAACACATATACTAAGGTTTGCACATAAAACAAAGATAAAGCTCATTACACAAAAGAACATCAAGATATAGTTGTTTGATTCTAGAAATAGTCTGTATTACTGTAGAACTGTAAAACCAAGATATAGTTGTTTGATTCTAGAAATAGTTTATATTACTATAGAACTGTAGTTATATTCTATTACAATATGAGTCCTTGCACATGTATACTGTATGTCTTATTACATCTCCCATGGTTCATTAATGTGAATTTGCCTAAAAATATAACTTAAAGGGTAGCTAACACATGCCATTTTCTAGGCCAGATGTTTTCAAAATTTGTGACGTGTATTTAAATCCTTCTTCCTTTTACCATGAAACTTTGGGTACTTGAGGGATACGATCGATATAACTATTGAGGTAATGACACACTCGTAAGGCCAACTGGACTTGAAGATGCTGGTAGATGAGCATCGCTGCATGACCGGCTAAGCCAAACACTGCTACATGATGTGGCAAAGGAAAATATGCACCTAATCCAAAAATTAGAAGGCTGAAAAACAAGAGATTCCTAGTTGCTTTCGAGGAAATAAAAGGTGGCTCCGACTGTAGGTAGTTATCCTCGGTATGCTCACTGACTTTATCTTCTATGAGTTCATCCTCTTCTTCTTCTAGCTCATATTCTTCTTTAGCACCTTGATATTCCTCTTTCATGAGCTCATCCTCCCACAAATTCTCTAAACATGGCTCCCAATGTGAGTCATTTCTGTGGCACGGCATCAATGCCCATGGTGAGTGTTATAACCTCACTCTCAGTCTACCATAAAGGAAGTTTAAAACACAAATCATTGGCTTAATAAGAGTCATTGTTGTGCTCCACCTCTAGAAGAACCTCGCTCTTAGTTTGCCATAAATGAAGTTTAAAACACCAATTGTTGGGCTTAATAAGAGTCATTGTTGTTGTGCTCCACCTATAGAAGAAGTTACAAAGAACACTCACTGGAAATGGCATCGGTAGATAGCCAACACAGGAGTAAGATAAAAGGCTTGAACATGGAAAATGGAAGTCGTTTTGCAAAATACCCAAATGTTAGTGGATGCACATGCACATTAGCATAGATATTATTAAAGACATCATTGATCTTATTCTATTCACATTTGTATAGTGTTTTAGCCTTAGGAAGATGTACCCTTTGATTGTGTTTTTTTAGAGCACAGGTACCTCTGTGTACCTATGAGCTACCTCTCATCTTCTCAGGATGAGGTAAGTAATATAATATTTATCTCTCATGTAATACAAGAAGATATGAAAATTTTTGGAGCAATCGTGTGTGTATATGCATCCTTCATGTTGACAATTTTTTGAGCGTGTGTATATGCATCCTTCATGTTGACAATTCTATGTCAACACGACAATCATGCTTCATCAATTCCTAGCACGATGGTTTTGTCTTGGCACTATATGGTTGATGAAGATGCTATGCAATTTCTCTAAAGATTATGAAGCATGCCTGCTTGTAGAAGCAAGAAATTGCCACGTAGCAGCAAAAAAAGCGAAGAAACAAAAATAAAAGGTGGTGGTATCATGATTTTGCTGTCCGGATCCATCCATAGCTGGAAGGACTATAGAAAAAGGGGTCTAGACTATCTAATGTAGAATTCTCATTTATAGAGCAACATGTCTTGCTTGATTAGCTAGATGTAGATTGCCTTGAACTTCTTTGTCAAGCAGATCATCCAGTAGCACGAGCTCTGTAGGTTCTTTCAAATTTATACTTTAATTTCTAAAGTTTACATGAAAAAGAGAGGGTTATTTGGTTAATGTGTTGGAGATAGACAAGTGCTAAATTTTTTAAAGGGAGGAGAGATGGGAGTGATGTGTATAAGCATGCTACATCATTTTAATTCTTGGATATCTGCGCATGGCATTGATCTTGGCATAGCGCCAAGCACTCCTTGTCATGTGCATGGTTGGTCTTTTGTTAGCATGGTGCATTGATGTGACAGCCTTGCATCTCAATGTCTTGTGTGATGGGAAAGAAGAAGAAGAGGAGGTGTGTCATTTTCTTAGAGAGGGATCGTAAAACAAAAGTGTGCTCATATTTGTGTGAGCCTTGTTGAAAGGGTGACAAGTGTGAGTATTTTTTGCATGGTGGATTTATTAGCATTATCAAATCCCTAAAGAGACCCTCATCATCCAAGAAATTGGAGAAAGCTAGAGAGAAATTGGTGGGTTTTTGAGATACCCTAGATGATGCCTATGACTATTATGAGGGGGGTGGACACAAATTATATTCTAGCTATTTTAAGAGGATAGCTATATTGGAGTTAGCTATAGAGGAACTAGAGGAGACTTACGAGAGTGACTCAAACTTGAGACATTGATGTTGACCTTGGTAGCTATATTGCAATTAGCTCTAGAGGAACTAGAGGAGACTTATGGGAGTGACTCAAAGTTAGACAACGATGTTGACCTTGCTTACCATACGGTTGGTATGGATACGATGGAGGGTGCATGGGAGAACCAAGAGGGAAGAAGAGTTCTCCGATGTCTCTCTCTTTGCAATAGTTGATTCTCAAGGTTTGGCGGATGGTCCAGATATGAGCATGCATGGCTTTACTTCCTATGTTGGGAGTGATGATGCTATGTCACATGGACATGAGGACATGTATCATGAGTCCATATTGGAGGGCATATCCATGTTTCAATTTAACCAATTTATGGATGTGCAAAACTGTGGTAGCACACATGTCTTTTGTGGGAGAGCTCTTTGTGACATTATTTACACGGAGAGGAGTAGGCTATGTGTGACTCATATGTGATTGAGTCTACTTCATCACATGATGTATTTTAGATGTGGTTGATGATAGCCATGTTTCTTCTCATATTTACAATGATGCTTTTACACATGAGGAGATCATGTATAGTGAGAAGTGTTATGATGCCGTAGAAGATTTCATTAAGCTTCTTGATGATGATCTCAAGAAGCTAGTTTTGGCTAGCATTGATGCAGATATACGAGTCTTGTAGATGTTCTAGTTACTTGTGATCAAGATTTGGAGGTTCCATTTGTTGTTGTGAGCCTACTATGCATGATGGTGGTGATCACATTGGTGTGATCTTATTTGATGGTTCTTTAGGTTCTCATGATATTAATCATACTGATGGTGTTCTTCTGGACCATGCATTGTGCATGGATGACGTGCTTACTTATGATGATTCTTTTTGTCATGATGATTATGAAATTCTTAGTTTCTCTTGATATAATCACTAGTGAATATGATATCTTATTGATGATGACCATTGTCATGATGCTCTTTTTTTTTGTGAGATGATGATGCAACGATTATGCAGTTCTTGGATTCTCTTCATAATCGTGGTGGTGAATATGATACTTCTATTGATGATACTCTTCATAATCGTGGTGGTGAAAATGATACTTCTATTGATGATGAGTGTCAGGCGTTTTTCTGAGTGGTTTTTATGGCTTGTGTACATACGTGTGCATGGCTTGTGTGGAGAGTTTGATTTGGAGGACATTGCCAGGTATACAGGGTGGACGGATTTGTCTTGGGCTTGTTGCAGGCCTATCCGGAACATGGTTCGATGGAGATGGTTTCAGCTGTTCAGCCGCTTGATATGTGTGGGCACGTCAAAATACAATGGGCACCTAGTTGTGTTTGAAGATGTGGAAGCATGGGGGATTAATGTTGCCTTGAAATGTGTATGCGTCCAAGGGCCGCGGGCACTAAGTTGCATTTGAAACAGTGTATGCAACCATTAGCATTGGTGTAAAGAGAGTGAGGGTGGCCATCCATTAGGCCTTACAAAAAAATAATAATAAAATAATCAATATAGCTAATTATTGAAAAGCTACATGAGGAAAGAGTGGCCGCCAGCGCACCTTCTGGAAGTTGGCGGAAAGCTGGCGAAGACAGAAAATAAAAAGTCGCCTTGTTTGGTCTGCTCTCGGGCGCGGCTGGAAGACAGAGCAAAAGAGGCTCTCTTGGGCGCAACTGCAGGTGTTGCAGAGCAAGCGCAGCTGGGGTGTGTGGCCGTCGTGTAGCAGCTGGAGACCTCCCGTGTGAAGAGCAGCGTAGCTGCTGACCGAGAAAGGTGCGGCTGGCGGCTGGCACGTCAAAAAGCAGCACAGCTGCTTGCAGGTGCGAGAGGAGAAGGCAAGGCTGGTTAGCGTCTGTGGTGGTGCATAGATGAAGGGGAAAGGTGGCGTCTAGGTGACTGTAGTGAGTGCGCAGAGAAGCTGAGCGTGGGCTGGTGAAGGTGTTAGGTCTTGGAGAGCTCACAATTACAGAGGATGGCGTGGCTGCCAGCGCAAGAGAAGAGGTAGTGTGGAGAGCCGTCGCGGCTGGTGACTAGAGCCCTGGATTTAGCAGGTTAGGAGGTGCTGCAGCGGCTGGGTACGTCAGTTGTCTGCAGAGGGCGTCGTCTGTGTGGTAGCAAAGGCAACTGTGGGCAGAACAGCAATTGGATGCGCAGAAGAGAAGTGGGTAGCGCAGCTGACTGACACGGGGAGAGCTGCCAGAGGACAGGAGGCTTTTGTGTATGGCTGCTGGGGAGCACTAAGGGGCTAGGCGACAGTAGAGAGGACATGTAAGTGGGTGGCCTGGCGTAGAGCTACTAGGAGGCCTTGGAGGTGATGAGAATGAGATGGAAGTGTGGTTGTGGACAGGTGATCTACGAGGGCTAGTGTGGGCCGCGTAAGTGAAGAGGGTTTCAACGCAGAGGCAGAGAGGGCCGCATGGGTGAAGCCGGATGCGAAAGCACAGGTAGGTGCTGAAGACAGGGTTGTGGACAGAGCAGGGTGCCGAGTGAAGCACAAAGGGGACAGTGTTGCTGCTTGGTGGTGGGCCGGTAGCAGGGCAGATAAGCTGCAAGAGGAAGTGGGTTTGTTGCGAGCTGATAGAGGATCAGCACAGAGAGAGAGAGAGATGATGGTCGAGCTGCTCTGCTGACGACACATGCAGAGTAGATGGGCTGCAGAGAGTTGACAGGTAGCTGGTGTGGGCACCTTCTAGAGTGAGTGGCCGGGTTCATTCTGGTGTGATTGGTACAGCAGGCAGGGGAGAGGTTTGTGGTGATTGGGGATGTGGTGTATCCTCGGCTGACAGGTTTGAGTAAGTGTTTGTGAGAGAGATGATGGTCGAGCTGCTGCTGACGACACATGCAGAGTAGATGGGCTGCAGAGAGTTGACAGGTAGCTCGTGTGGGCGCCTTCTAGAGTGAGTGGCCGGGTTCATTCTGGTGTGATTGGTACAGCAGGCAGGCGAGAGGTTTGTGGTGATTGGGGATGTGGTGTATCCTCGACTGACAGGTCTGAGTAAGTGTTTGTGAGTTGTGTGAGTAAGGCTTCTGTGTCGGGAGAAGCTTGTATGAAGTGTTTTCTGGAAATATATTGCTGGGTGTTTATCTTTGTCTATGGTGCCCCTGTTTAGTGCTGTCTGTCTGGCGTGGGTTGGGTGGTGAAGAGTGAGGAGTGTTCCAGCCGGTGGCTGGTGGTGCCCCCGTTCGTGTGTGTTATTCCAAGTTTGCGAGGTGGAAGAGCTGTAGAGGCCTGGTTTTCTTTCTTTTTTTCACCTCACATGCCCCAGTGAGGAGTTGCTCTGGCATTGTTCTTTGCCAAGAAGGGCGTGTGTTCCACTGAGGAGAGCTCAGGGATTGTTACAGGTTGTCATGATGTGGTCCTATCCGGAGTTTCATGGCAGGAAGGGTGAAGATGTGTGTGACTTTTTGGAGCAGATGGAGTTGGCATGCATTAGCAACCACGTGACAGATGAAGAGCAGGTTCTGAAGTTGATAAGGATTTTCTTGAAGGGAGATGCCCGAAGCTGGCTTAAGGATTTTGAAGCACAGGATGCTGGTGTTTTGACCTTGGATAGATTGAAGGAAGGCCTTTTGGAGCGTTTTTAGCAAGCGGAGGATCCTAGTGTGCTTTGGCAGGAGCTGAGCATCTTGAAGCAGGTTCGTGGGCAATCACTGGATGATTTTGTGAAGGTATTTATATGTTTGTGGGATAAGTGGTGTATGACATTAAAGCAAGAATTTCCTCCTATGTTTCTAAAGAAGAGCTTGTTTATTGATGGTCTGCTACCTCATTTGAGGGTCAGGGTTGAGTTAAAGAATCCCAGGTCATTTGATGATGCAGTTAGGGTTGCTAGGGAAAAGGAAGGCAAGATTTTGAAGTAGATGGAGATGGGTATTTATCTGTATGAAGGTGTTGTGTCTGCTGCAAGGGATATGCAGGTAAATTTGGTTGAGGTGGATAAGAGTCCTATGCAAAGTCTGATTAGACAGGAACCTCAAAGGCCGATATAGGTGCAAAGGGGGATGTTTTATGTGCCTTCTGATTTTTTCCCAAAGTTTTTTAAGCATGTGCAGGTGGATGAAAAGCAGTTGAAGGAGCAAAGTACAGATGAGAAGTTGCCAGTGGATTCTTCTCTGGATAGGGAGGTCATAGCTGTACAGGACAGTGATTTGAAAGGTTCTATTAAAGATCATTTGCATTTGAACTTGGATGATATGCATGCACAGGGAAGCAAAGGGGATGATGCCTTGGGATTGGCTGATGATGAGAAGGAAAAGGAGCTGGATACAGGATGCTTAGAGTATGATTTTTTGCTAGATTCTGCAAGGGAGGAGGATGGGATACAGACTTCTGATAAAGTGAAGATGTCTTGTGATGCAGATGTGGAGAGCGTGGAGGAAGATCCTATCATTATGGATTTTCTTGGACAGCTGGATGGTGATCTGGTACCTGCGATGGATGATGTGGATGCATTATGTGCTGGGGAGTCTTTGGACGATGATACCAGGGGGGTTGGCAGCACTCAAGAAGGTATGCATGTGGATTTGACTAATGAAGGGCGTTGTGAGGAAAGTATTGTGCCTGAGGATGATACCTGGGAAGTTGCTAGCCTTGATGAACAGGAGCCAGAGGTGGAGATGGATGCAAATATGGTCGAGAGTGTGACAAAGGCTTCTTTGCGGGTTGCTGAGATGCTAAAAGCAAAGTCCATGGAGGATAAGGATTCTGAACCAGCTGAGCTGTATGGTTGTGAAGAGATACCTGAATTTCAGGAGCTGGAAGTGCTGGTGGACACTCCCATTGGAGAGGATGTGGATTTTAGTGTGCAGAAAGGTCAAGATGCTGGAACCTGGCCTTCATTGGTATTGATGGATGGGATGCTAGATGCTGGAATGCCACAGGTTTTGAAAACGAGGAGGTTGGTTGTGGGTGAAGAGCAAAGGCTTGAAGATGATGCTGTGTGGTCAGAGTCTGTAAATGCTGATCAGATGATGAACGGAAATGATTTTGTGGCTATGGTTGATGTTTGGTATACAGTAAAAAAGCCATGGTGTTTCAGAGATGCTGGGGAATGGGATGGTGAGCAGATGTTCCCTTTTGATCTTGGTGGATAGCTACTGGACATATGCTTTTGCTGCTGAGCATGAATGCTCTAGCAGATGGGGGGGTGGCAAAGTATGTCAGGCATTTTTCTGAGTGGTTTTTATGGCTTGTGTACATACGTGTGCATGGCTTGTGTGGAGAGTTTGATTTGGAGGGCGTTGCCAGGTGTACAGGGTGGACGGATTTGTCTTGGGCTTGTTGCAGGCCTGTCCGGAACATGGTTCGATGGAGATGGTTTCAGCTGTTCGGCCGCTTGATATGTGTGGACACGTCAAAATACAATGGGCACCTGGTTGTGTTTGAAGATGTGGAAGCATGGGGGATTAATGTTGCCTTGAAATGTGTATGCATCCAAGGGCCGCGGGCACTAAGTTGCATTTGAAACAGTGTATGCAACCATTAGCATTGGTGTGAAGAGAGTGAGGGTGGCCATCCATTAGGCCTTACAAAAAAATAATAATAAAATAATCAATATAGCTAATTATTGAAAAGCTGCGTGGAGGAAAGAGTGGCCGCCAGCGCACCTTCTGGAAGTTGGCGGAAAGCTGGCGAAGACAGAAAATAAAAAGTCGCCTTGTTTGGTCTGCTCTCGGGCGCAGCTGGAAGACAGAGCAAAAGAGGCTCTCTTGGGCGCAACTGCAGGTGTTGCAGAGCAGGCACAGCTGGGGTGTGTGGCCGTCGTGTAACAGCTGGAGACCTCCCGTGTGAAGAGCAGTGTAGCTGCTGACAGAGAAAGGTGCGGTTGGCGGCTAGCACGTCAAAAAGCAGCACAGCTGCTGCAGGTGCGAGAGGAGAAGGCAAGGCTGGTTAGCGTCTGTGGTGGCGCAGAGATGAAGGGGAAAGGTGGCGTCTAGGTGACTGTAGTGAGTGCGCAGAGAAGCTGAGCATGGGCTGGTGAAGGTGTTAGGTCTTGGAGAGCTCACAATTGTAGAGGATGGCCTGGCTGCCAGTGCAAGAGAAGAGGTAGTGTGGAGAGCCGTCGGCGACTGGTGACTAGAGCCCTAGATTTAGCAGGCTAGGAGGTGCTGCAGGCGGCTGGGTACGTCAGTTGTTGTAGAGGGCGTCGTCTGTGGTAGCAAAGGCAACTGTGGGCAGAACAGCAGTTGGATGCGCAGAAGAGGAGTGGGTAGCGCAGCTGACTGACACGGGGAGAGCTGCCAGAGGACAGGAGGCTTTTGTGTATGGCTGCTGGCGAGCACTAAGGGGCTAGGCGACAGTAGAGAGGACACGTAAGTGGGTGGCCTGGCGTAGAGCTACTGGGAGGCCTTGGAGGTGATGAGAATGAGCTCGAAGTGTGGTTGTGGACAGGTGATCTACGAGGGCTGGTGTGGGCCGCGTAAGTGAAGAGGGTTTCAACGCAGAGGCAGAGAGGGCCGCATGGGTGAAGCCGGATGCGAAAGCACAGGTAGGTGCTGAAGACACGGTTGTGGACAGAGCAGGGTGCCGAGTGAAGCACAGAGGGGACAGTGTTGCTGCTTGGTGGTGGGCCGGTAGTAGCAGGGCATATAAGCTGCAAGAGGAAGTGGGTTTGTTGCGAGCTGACAGAGGATCAGCAGAGAGAGAGAGAGAGATGATGGTCGAGCTGTTGCTGACGACACATGCAGAGTAGATGGGCTACAGAGAGTTGACAGGTAGCTGGTGTGGGCGCCTTCTAGAGTGAGTGGCCGGGTTCATTCTGGTGTGATTGGTACAGCAGGCAGGCGAGAGGTTTGTGGTGATTGGGGATGTGGTGTATCCTCGGCTGACAGGTCTGAGTAAGTGTTTGTGAGTTGTGTGAGTAAGGCTTATGTGTCGGGAGAAGCTTGTATGAAGTGTTTTCTGGAAATATATTGCTGGGTGTTTATCTTTGTCTATGGTGCCCCTGTTTGGTGCTGTCCGTCTGGCGTGGGTTGGGTGGTGAAGAGTGAGGAGTGTTCCAGCCGGTGGTTGGTGGTGCCCCCATTCGTGTGTGTTATTCCAAGTTTGCGAGGTGGAAGAGCTGTAGAGGCCCGGTTTTCTTTCTTTTTTTCACCTCACAATGAGCATTGACATGCTACTCTTTTATGCGATATTGATGATTCACATGTTGCTGATTTTCATGATATATTTCTTGATGATGCCATTATGGTCCATGATGATCTTCATGATGTTTTTATACATGATGGGGCTTTGCCTATCCATTCCATGGTTTCTTATTCTCGACATGATGGGATTTCTTCATCTTTCCATGCTCATATTAATGGACAATCCTATCCTATTTGAATTCTCTTCTTATGTGTATGGACCTGCCGACTCACGGTTAAGAAGCAAAAGAGTGGTAAGAGCAGTGGTGGATTATGAATATCTAAGAAAATCATCTTTGATTCTAGGCGTTTCTTCTACAAGGTAGGTCCTATAATGGAAATGACATGATTTCTATATTTATCACAATTAGAGGAGAGCGGGAAGCCGAACACCTTTTCTAAGTCATTTCAACAATGGTGGAAAAGCTACATATCACTGTAATATTATCCACTCTAGATTCTTCTTCTACCTTTGGTATTTAATGGGCTGAGATGTAATACATCCCATATTTTGTTCCATTTAGTTAATCATAAAAATTCATAATATTTATCAAATATTCAAAAATAATAGCACCTGACCAGATCTAACAAATTACTTCATACTTTATAAGAAAGAAGAGATTTATCCAATATCTATGATTGTTTCGAAGTCTAATCAATCCAAAAATAATAATAATCGCTAATACAATTATGCAAATCTAGAGAGTTAATCACCAACAAAAAATCTAGCCAATCTAGGGCTTTCTTCGATGCTTGTCCACACTTAATGTCACAGCTATCTCGGGTATGCCTCCTTCTCGATCTCGTACTCTCTGGGTTCTACCACATGGTTTCTAGAGGGCTTCAATCTTGTTCTCTATCCGACGGGTAAACAGTACCGGTCGGCCCGAATCGCAAAAAGTCTCTGAGCAAAATCTCCCTCTCTCTCTCTCTTCCTGCATAGAACCACATCAAGGCTTTGAAAATATAGCCCACAAAAATTTTGTTTGATTACCAGGTACGAAAAAGATAAAGATAGTTCTTTTTTCTAAAAACACATTCTTTAACCAAAATAGAGATGATATGTAAAAAAAAAACTCAAAAGTGGTGTCAGATTTGTTTTGCAAAATATCGGCCAAACCATGAGGAATCTCCAAATCATCTGAACACAGACTTTGTTCCTCTTATTATGATCTATCTTTCTTTAGTTCTTGTCTCTAACAATAAAGTTAACTACCCCCTTATACAAATCTATTACTAGGCACATTTTACTTTCCTTCATAGTTCTAGGGAAGTACAAGGTTAAGAACATGGACGTCTACTTGACTCCATTAGTTGATGAGCTACAGACGTTATGGATGGTATCCAAGTTCATGATGCATCTAAGGGTTTTGGATACAGGGATGCAACAGTGCGAGGAATACTTATGTGGACCATGCATGATTGGCTGAGCTCTATGGAGAGTGCTTTGGTAAGTTAATTATTCTAAGATTTCTTGATCTGATTTAATTTTACAATTTTAATCATTTTGTATTATTTGCATATCTCATCATAATGATTAGCATGTTTGGCAAGGCTTTCAATATCTGGTTATGTGGGCCTAGATTAGAGGCTTGGTACTCAATAGCTTTGAAGAAGGTTGTCTACGAAGGCCACAAAAAGTATCTCCCCGACAACCATGAGTTGCGAGAGAGAGATTTCTAGGAAGGCCTCCTCGTGTGCTAAAGCCAAGTGATTGGAGGAGGGAATGGGAATTGGATCCAAGTTGTTCACCCCCAGAATGAAAAGGCTATCCATCTTGCATCACTGAATTGATCTTTTAGTCAATCATCATCTTGACCCTATGCACATTTTCAAGAACATAGCCGATATGCTTTGGAAAACCATCACAGGTGCTAAAGAGAGCAAGGCACAAAGGGATGATCTACAAGAGGTGGATTGCATGTGCAACACTTATGGCCGCGGAGCAGACCTGATGGGAAAGTGATTCTCCCTAGAGCACCTTGGGTCTTAACGAAAGAAGAGCAGCGGCATGTAAAGAAGTGCATAAGTGAGTTTTGTACTCCCACTAGTTGTATGCATTGCTTGAAGGGATCATTCACAAAGGATGAAGAGCTTAGTGGCTTGAAGTCTCATGACTGGCACAAATCTTATAGTTTGTGCTGCCAATAGCCATTAAGGATTGCCTTGGTGAAGACCTAAGAGCGACAATATACAAGATTAGTGCAGTGGTACGATGGATATCAAAGAAGGAGATTATAAGAAATATGTTGGAAGCAGCTCGTCTAAACTCCATTGAAGCATTTACAATGGCGAAGAAATTCTTTCCAACAAGCTTCTTGACCATTCAATTGTACCTACTTGTTCATGTGGTTAACAAGGTTGCTATAGGAGGTGTTCATAGTCGATGGATGTTTTTCCTCGAGAGATTATGAAGACATTGAAAGGTTTTGTTCAATGGGATGGTTTGAATCTCTTGTATACATAACATAATTTCTTAGTACGTCAAACCCTGATATGCCACGATTGTGGACACAAGAAGAGGATGATCAGCTTGTTGGGGAAGATCCTCAAGGGGACAAGGGCTTTAGAGAACAATGGATATGGCATTGCGAGAGAAGATTAATAAATTTTGCATCCTCAACTTAAGTGCTATGCAGAAACGGATCGAGAGATATAGGGTTGCAAAGAAGGAAAGAGACCGAGATCGTTTGAATTTTAGAAAGAGTCGAACAACTAGAGCATTGCCATACCCAGATTCATTTTCTCAACTTCCAGAATTTCGTTCTAGTAGATGTCTTCAGCAAATCATGCAACAAGAAAAACAGAGTGGTGAGGTTATAAGCGACGAGGAGGAGGAGGAGCTTGCATATGGTTGTGATTACCATGTAAGTGAGTTTTTATATGTACACAAGAAACCGTAAGACATAGTCTTGTATAAGTTTTTGTTCTTGATATAATTTCATGATCTTCTTTTGCTTGCAATATCACAAATTGAAGCACTTTGGTCATGCGGTCGTGTCTTTTGAGTGGAGCAAATAGATAAGAAGAGAACAACATTTGATTGCAGTGTCAACACAAATTTCATGCAAGAAAGTCATTCTAGTGCAAGTGATCTAAGTTGTGAAGTTGGCATGCTTGATTACTGTGGAACGATACAAGACGTTATCAAGGAACTGGGTTCAGAAAGTTTTCTATGTTCATTTTTTATGTGAAGTGGTTCAAGGTAGTGACTTAAGGACCACAAGCAACCATGCACAGAGATAAGAGCGGACTTATTCAAGTAGACTCCACAAAGATATGGACAAACCAAAGGGACACATTTGTGCTACCAAAGCATTGTCACAGTAGGTTATCTTCAAGGTGGACCCAAGAGATCATACGTGGTTGTTTGTAATCCAAATTGATCCACAAAGTAAACAATATTTGAAGATATGGAAATTTCAGATGAAGTAGAGGTTGAGGAACCCACTCAAGAAGCACAAGAAATAGATATTGATCGAGTTGAACAACTAGAAGAAGGATCAAATGAAGGTATAGTAATTCAACAATTACTAGCACTTGAACCAGAAGGAAACACAATAGCTAATCCAGAATTCGAAGAAGAGAACTAAGAACAACTTTCAACACAACCATCTCTAATGCTTGAAATAGAAGAGGACGATTCAGAGGCTACACCTATTGATGAAGATGCACATGGAGAGGTATTTTTAGAAATAGATGTATTTGAAGCCATGGATCTAGCTGAGGATGAGAGAGTCGATGATGAGCTATAACATTTTATCTCAATGTTATTTACTAACAAATACTTGGTTTTTGTCAATGTTTTCTTTTTTTGCACAATCAAATTTTTAAGAAATTAAAAATAAGAAAATTTAAAATTTCGATACCTATTTCGACGCTTATTCGGACATTCATTTCGACGCTCATTTTGATGTTTATATCGATGCACATATCGACGGTGCGTAAATCGTCAAATACCAAGTGTCGAAAATGAGTCATCTTTTGTAGTAGTGTGGGCTAGTATGAACATAAGATGGAATCAAGGATGGATAGGTGGTGAGGGCATGATGAGGTAACCATTAAGAATCTTTGATGGGGTGGCCTTTATACTTGATTAAATATCTAATGGTAAATATTACCTTTATTATTGTTGTTGAAAGTTATTAAAAAAAAGGTTAATAATTCAAAAATGTATTCAAGAAAAGAATGTATAAGTATTATGAATTAGTTTGATGCTATAATGACATGTGAAAAGAAAATTGGAGTAAAAGAGTTATCATCTCAAATGTGTGGTTGATGTGCTACAAAATAAAGTGTGATTCTATAATCTTCGAAAGACATGTGTATGCATCGCGATAAATATCTTTTTAGGGGGTGGGGGGATAAGTGAGATTGAAGGAAATGTAAGTGAGAAAAAAAGGGTTCATGGGCTATGGTGGTGTCGTCTTTGATTCTGTATCCGTGAATAATTCCGTGTTGTTCCATGACTTGACAAAATTGAATATTAGGAGGAAATATGTGAGTGTTTCCAATGGCGATTATGACAAAACATGCTTCATGATCGTTCGTCCAGATCTTTGACCATTTGTCTTCAGGTTTGTCGTTAAATATGTGTAACAATACCTTGAATAAGTGTGCATTGCATGCGGATATATAAGCGAGTCACATACATTCTGCCATGAGTTGTAGAAGTTCGGATGGTTGTCATAGATTGTGAGGCAACGGAAGAGTCATTGCGATTATGTACTAAATATTTTGGCAAAATAAAGTTACAAATATGTAAGGCTTAAAAAGAAATAATGAAAAATAGTTACTTGAATTTAACCCAACATGTGTAAGTGGTCTATAACATGGCCAATTTGTCGCAAGAGCTATGGGGAATTTTTAGAACTTTTGTTGGTTATTTTTGTATAATTTTAGGCCTATTGGAAGCACAAGTGCTTATGAGTTTATGAGCATGCCAGCTCTACAAAAATATAGCAAGCAATGATATAAAGTCTTGGGCATAAAATACTATTTGGTATCTACAAAGGTATGAAGCCTTAGCCTTACAAAAATATTGATAACAAAATATGAAACCATAAAAGGTGTTCACATGTCTTCCAAAATATCTCATAGTGGTCCAACACATGTTCCACCATTAACACATAATCAGTCACTTAATCATTACCTTCATCCAAAATAATATTAGTCATCATCACTGCACACAGCCTATTAAGCACATTAATTTTGATTATATCATACCAGTGCACACAGCTAATTAAATACATTAATCCTGGTAGACATTGTACCAGTGCACATAGCTTGATCAAGCACATTAATCCTGGTAGATGATATAAAAAGGCGCATCCAAAATAAAATATCCCAAAGCAAAATAATGCCATCCACATAGTGGTTACACTTATAATATCAAGACAATGTACACATGTACAAATTCACCTGCGTATGCATCAAGTAAACTACGATCATCGTAGATTTAGAAAGGCATCCCAAGAGAATTTATAAAAATGAAAAACGTGAGAATACATATTTCATATATTAACTCCAATTTATAAATAATGATAAATGTGAGAATATATATTCCATGAATTAACTCCCTACAACATGCCCTGGGGGTAACAAGTAATTGTTCTCAATTGCTCATAAAATCATAAATAATTATCATGAGCTAGTATGAACATAAGATGCAATCACAATGGATAGGTGGCGAGGGTATGACCTGGTAGCCATCAAGAATCTTTGATGGGGTGGCCTTCATACTTGATTAAATATCTACGATAAATATTACCTTTGCTTGTTGTTATTGTCTAACGTTTGACGAAAAAGGTTAATAATTCAAAAATATATTCAAGAAAGGGATGTCTAAGTATTATGAATTAGTTTGATGCTATAATGATATGTGAATAGAAAATTGGAGTAAAAGAGTTGTCATCTCCAAGTGTGGTTGATGTGCTACAAAATAAAAGTGTGATTCTATAATCCTCGAAAGACATGTGTATGCATCGTGATAAATATCTTTTCAGGGGTAAAGTATGATGATTGAAGGAAATGTAAGTGAGATAAAAAGTGTTCATGGGCTATGGCGATGTCGTCTTTGATTCTCTATCCGAATATGATTTCGTGTTGCTCCATGAGTTGACAAAACTAAATATTGGGAGGAAATATTGAGTGTTGCTAATGGGCATCACGACAAAACATGCATCATGATCATTCGTTGAGATCTTTGGGCTATGGCGATGTCGTCTTTGATTCTCTATCCGAATATGATTTCGTGTTGCTCCATGAGTTGACAAAACTAAATATTGGGAGGAAATATTGAGTGTTGCTAATGGGGATCACGACAAAACATGCATCATGATCGTTCATTGAGATCTTTGACCATTCGTCTTCAGGTTTGTTCATTAAAGATGTTTAGCAATGCCTCAAGCACGTGTGCGTTGCGTGTGGATATATAAGTGAGTCGCATACATTCTACCATGAGTTGTAAAAGTTCGGATGGTTGATGTGGATTGTGAGGGGATGGAAGAGTCATTTTGTGATTGTGTACTAAATATTATAACGAAAAGAAATTTGCAAATATGTTAGTCTCGAAAAGAAATAATAAATAATGTTACCTTGATTTAATCCCGGGAGCATGCATAAGTGGTCGATAACATGGTCGCTTTGTCGTAAAAGCTATGGGGAAATTTTAATGGTTATTTTTGTGTAATTTTTAGGCAAAAAGAAGTATTTTTGGAAAGCTAAAAGCAATTTGGAATTTCTCAAAAATTTCTGAGAAAGGGAAAATTTACAAAAACTGAGTCCGACTGCTGTCTGTCTACATATAAAGTACCTCGACTGTGTCTCTGCCATCTTATCCTTTGCGATTCTTCACCTTTCTTTGCCTTCTATAATCGTGTACTTCTTACTCATACGCTCTCTCTCATCATCTTGCACAGTTTAGGTACGTACATGGAAAGTAACAGCAGCAGCAGCAGCTGCTCCTCCTATGCGCTGGGCCGCCAGTTGGGCGAGGGCGTGGATGGCATTGTGAGGCTGTGCACGCACAAGCGCACGGGCCAGCAGTACGCCTGCAAGTCCGTGCGCAAATCAGGGAGCGCCCTTCGCCATGTGCGCACGGAAGTTGCGACGCTGGAAAGGCTCAAGGGTCATCCCAACGTGGTTCGGCTGGAAGAGAGCTTCGAGGACGAGGAGTGCGTTCACGTGGTGATGGAGCTGTGCGAGGGAGGAGACCTGCTCGAGCATCTCAGGGACAACACCAGCAATGGGCGCCTGCCGGAGTCCCAGGCAGCTGAGGCTTTCGCGGCCATCGTGAGAGGGGTGTCCTTCTGCCACGACCAAGGTGTCATGCACAGGGACCTCAAGCTAGAGAACGTGCTCTTCGCTGATCGAGGAAGAAGTTACTCCCACCTCAAGCTCGCGGACTTCGGCGCCTCTGCTGACTTCTCCCACCGTCGAGTCTTCGACGACGTGGAGGGCACGCCATGCTACCTCGCTCCCGAGATCCTGCTCACCGGCACCCACGACCAGAAGGTGGACGTGTGGAGCTTGGGCGTGCTACTCCACATGTTGCTGTGCGGCTATCCGCCCTTCGACGGGGATACCACCGCGGACATCTTCGAGGCCGTGAAGCGAGGGAGGCTGGATCTGAAGAGGGAGCCCTGGCCGTCCATCTCAGCCCCAGCCAAGGAGCTTATCAAGGGAATGCTGCAGCGGAACCCCTACAGACGGATGAGACTCAGGGACCTGCAGCAGCTGGCTCACCCTTGGCTACAAGATCATGTGCAACAGCATCATACCCAGAGTACAAGTCCAACTAAAAACGCCGGCAACAGCCTGCAACAGGAATGCTTAGCTCTAAGCTGTTAGTTAACGAAGGAATTAGGGGCTGGACACTGAGCACAGTTATTAGGAGCTTCTTGTGGTGCAATATGGGAAGGGAGAACCATTCTTTTTTTTGGGGGGGATAAACCCTTTTAGAGTTCACCTTGCACAAGTTTTGATGTGTAGGCCTGCCCACAACAGAGAAGTGTTGAGTTCTGTCTCTAGGATGGCATACAATGCAGTAATCCAGGGTTTTCTTTTTTGTAAAGTAGTGTATAGGCGACGAATAAATAAATATTCAAGTAAGGTCATTTCGTTGATTATTGATTTCACTGCCGAGAAATAACCCACCCGTGCTCCCCGTCTCTCTCTCTCTCTCTCTCCCTCTCTAAACACAACCATCATTTTATCTCTCTAATCACAACCATCATGTTAGCTTTTACATACACTTCTTCACTTGTTTTCTTTGTCTTCTATGGTGCTTAACCTATGTTAAAAAACTGATCTTTCATTTTGTGAGGGTTTTGTGTTTACACCATTATTATAAATTTACTTACATATGGTATAACAACATTGGGTTCTAAACACAACTTCTTTGCACGTTTTATTAACAAACAATTTTTTGAGAAATGGTTTCCAATAAACCAAACCCACCACAAATCCATGAGAAAACTAAGGTAGAGGGCATAAATTACACTCTCTGCATGTTGAAGATGAGTCCAACCCTTGATTTTAAAAAGGGATAGGAGGGTCCCTAACACTCATGATTAAAGGCAAGGATGAATGAAACTAGTAGGGATGTTCATGTGTGAAATTTTGACCTATTTTACAGATAGTAGTTTCAGAGATAAACCCAAAGTTGGTAGCAAAAGATATGCAAACAAATGATGCCATGTAAAACCATACTATTCTAGAGGCTTGAAAGTGTAGACATGCGTATGTGTTATATACGCTCTCAATCATTAGTGGCATTAATGAGAACACCTTGCTAACCATGGCAAAATACCTTTTCTTTGCTTTAGAAATTTGTGATGCTTTGTAGAACCAATACAAGATAACTAACCCAACAAAAATTTCGATATGAGAACTAACTTCAAGCATAAAAACTGAGAGCAGGAGAGTGTTCAATAATTTTTAACAACAACGGACATTGATAAGAGTCACAGATATTGGGGATAGATTGTAACTAAATTGGTATGCCTATCACCAATAAAGATTTGGTAGAATTAAAGACATGGCTAAAACATATGTTAGGGTGTTGGCTTCCAATCATGAGAGTTTGGTGACATCCCTAAATCTAATAATCCACACCTCGTGCTTTTAAGGAGGTTAACTTAAAGGAGGAGTTGAGGATGAATGTTCATCACAATGGTGACATCCTTAAATCCAACAAACCACACCTCTTACCTTTTAGGAGTTCAACCTAAAGAATGACTTGAGAATGAACATTCATCACAATAGTGGATATTTTTCCTTTTTTTGGAAAGGCTAAACTGCCAGGTGGTACACCTAACAACCCTTTGACTCCTCTATTGATCCTCCCCCACTGAAACCACTGCCCCATTTTGTCCTCTTCTCTCGGGATTGAGTTGCACTGTAGGAGTTGAATCCTTTGAGCCAAATGCTTCTCCACTACGGGAACTACATGGAAAATGCTGATAAATTTGCTTGAAAAAACATGAATCGCCACACTCACCTGTCTGTGGAATCCTTTCACATGGACCTCTGAACCTCCTCAGGCGATGTTGGAGCCACTTCCGTCTTCTTATATGGAAGAGAACCCCCTATTGATGCCATTTGAAGCCCAAAACTCCATTTACTCCTTTGATGATGGATGTCATTCTTCCCTAGAAAACTCATGGGTAAATCATGTATGCCTTGCAGAAACAAGAGACTTTAGACTGCCTATCTTTACTAGACTGCTAGGATGACTACTATGCTGATGCAAGCCATGTGCTACCCTATATGCTATGGAAGAATGTAAATGAATGGGTTACTCATGCATGCTTAAGGGGAAAACCCTAAGGATGGCCTGCAAGATCTTAAGAAATGGATTTAACTAAGGGGAGGCAACTGTCATGATACTTTACTGAATGACTTAAGGGAAGAACTAAGGTTGGTTACCCTCTGTAACGCTCTGACACCAATGTGACATGCGAGGGATTGATCGTAGTAAAGCAACCGGAATGCTCTAAGCTGTTAGTTAACGAAGGAATTAGGCACAGTTATTAGGAGCTTCTTGTGGTGCAATATGGGAAGGGAGAACCATTCTTTTTTTTGGGGGGATAAAACCTTTAAGAGTTCACCTTGCACAAGTTTTGATGTGTAGGCCTGCCCACAATAGAAAAGTGTTGAGTTCTGTCTCTAGGATGGCATAGGCCCTAATTCAGATATATGGTTGAGGAGAACAATGCAGTAATCCAGGGTTTTCTTTTTTGTAAAGTAGTGTATAGGCGACGAATAAATAAATATTCAAGTAAGGTCATTTCGTTGATTATTGATTTCACTGCCGAGAAATAACCCACCCGTGCTCCCCGTCTCTCTCTCTCTCTCTCCCCCTCTAAACACAACCATCATTTTATCTCTCTAATCACAACCATCATGTTAGCTTTTACATACACTTCTTCACTTGTTTTCTTTGTCTTCTATGGTGCTTAACCTATGTTAAAAAACTGATCTTTCATTTTGTGAGGGTTTTGTGTTTACGCCATTATTATAGATTTACTTACATATGGTATAACAACATTAGGTTCTAAACACAACTTCTTTGCACGTTTTATTAACAAACAATTTTTTTGAGAAATGGTTTCCAATAAACCAAACCCACCACAAATCGATGAGAAAACTAAGGTAGAGGGCATAAATTACACTCTCTACATGTTGAAGATGAGTCCAACCCTTGATTTTAAAAAGGGGTAGGAGGGTCCCTAACACTCATATGATTAGAGATAACTAACCCAACAAAAATTTCTATATGAGAACTAACTTCAAGCATAAAAACTTAGAGTAGGAGAGTGTTCAACAACAACGGTCATTGATAAGAGTCACAGATATTGGGGATAGATGCCAACAAAATTGGTTTGCCTATCAATAAAGATTTGGTAGAAACAAAGACATGGCTAAAACATATGTTAGGGTGTTGGGCTTCCAATCATGATAGTTTGGTGACATCCCTAAATCTAATAATCCACACCTCGTGCTTTTAAGGAGGTTAACTTAAAGGAGGAGTTGAGGATAAATGTTCATCACAATGGTGACATCCTTAAATCCAACAAAGCACACCTCTTACCTGTTAGGAGTTCAACCTAACGAATGACTTGAGAATGAACATTCATCACAATAGTGGATATTTTTCCTTTTTTTGGAAAAAGGAAATTTAGGTAAAGACTTGACATCCTCTTTTCAATTTAACAAAATTATGACAAGAAGCGAAAAATAGTTAAAGAGTTCATGAAGATGCTAAAAGTGGCACTTTAGCAAGTAATGAGTCTACCAATAGTGCTGCCAATAGTGAGCCTTCCATAACACAAACGGAGCTCTCCATTGCCACATCAAGGCAAAAAAATAGGGCCTATCTTTAGTCCAACAGCTATTTTAGAGGGATTCATAATGCACGCCCTCATGTTCATGTGACATCATCGTCACTCCTAATATAAGAAGTAAAACCATGCATGCTGTCATTATCAATATTATCTCTGTTGGACTATATATAGCTCATCCTAGCTTGACATAGATCTCACACATATATATACCTCTACACTATCAATAATACACACTACTTTGGGAGTGATGTCTTGTGTACCTCTCTTTCTCTCTTGCTCTTTCTCATATCTGTCAACATGGTATCAGAGCGAGTTACCCTTTCAACAACGAGGAAGATTGGTTTGAACATTTCTTTTTGTAGTAATTATGGATTTGTATGTTTCTTTCAGTAATAATCTATTTTTATCTTTCAGTCCCTTATCTAACATCAGTTGATCTCCAACTGACCCTGTTTGACATCCTCTAGCTCACAAAACTCTATTTGACATCCTCCAGCTCACAAAACTCTGTCTGACTCTCATAGACTTCTGGCTATTAGATTTGACCCTAAATGGCCCAAAAGTCTTATTTCTACCCTTCTACACTTTCAGCTGACTTATCGTGACACTTAGCTGACACGAACTGACCACTATTGACCCTTAGCTGATCTTGTCCTAGTGGAGGTCATTGACTAGGGACATCATAACCACCATAACCAAAACACCATATCTCCAACACGACATTGACATCGAGGTCTAGACCATATCACGTAGAGCACTGTATAGTTTTTGCAGTCACTCGAGTTTAGGGCTTGCTCATTTATGTTTGCTTAGTGTCTTGTAACACTCATGAGCATTTAGCATGGCATTCAAGAATAAAGAGCATCTCCAGCATGTACCATAGCCTAGCCAAGCATTTACAATAGTTAAATCATGTACCCAAGCATAGATCACAATATTTGTAGCATGTGCAGCATTGTGTGTGGGGCTTCTACAACATCTATAACAGTACATAAGGCATTAAAAGCATTTAGGGCATGCATCACAACATGTCAGGGATTGTAGAACCATCTAATAGAATAGAAAGAGGCTTTTGGGAATTTATGAGGTCGTGGAGGATCGAGACAAACATGCCAACAACATTATCTTGGCCGACCAACAGCACAAATCCATATATAAAGAAAACACATCATTCATTCCAATCATCTCCTTCTTCTCAACGTTTCTAGCCTAAGAAGCAGGGGAATCATTCATAGTCACCATCCTCTCTTTCTCTTCAGTATCTAGCCATAGAGCCCACTAAGAGAAGAAGGAGTCATAACATTCAATTCTTCATTCAACATTCAACAATATAACATTTTAAGTCAGCATTCAGAACCATTCAGTCAAAGTTAGCATCATCATCATCATAGATCTTTTTTGATCTCAGTTGTAACCATTTCATTTAATATAGTTGCATTGCAGTTGTAACCATTGCATTTAATATAGCTGCATTGCATTGCATTAAAACCATTCTCTATCTCTTAAGTATTTCTAAGTGCAGTTTAGTTAAGGATAAGGTTGTTTTACTACGATCAATCCACTTCATGTCACAGTGCCTCAGATTTCGCTCATAGATCTCTCTCAGAATCAATTGACTAGGTCTATCCCCAAAGCTCTTGGCAACTCTACAACCATACAAGCATTATGTCTTGATAGCAATGCTCTAATAGGGCATGTTCCTCTTGACCTTTACATAATTCCAACCTTAAAATACCTTCTCTTGGGCCCAAATAGTCTTAGTGGCAGAGAACTATCAAGCCTTGTAAACTGCTGTAGCTTAGTTTATCTTTTTGTATATTGCAACTATTTTACAGGCCCCATACCATATGAGTTTAGCTCATTCACAAGCCTCCAATCTCTCTTCCTAGCTCGTAACAAGCTCATCAGCCATATCCCAACTACACTCACAAACTATACCAGCCTTGACACTCTTCTCTGTGTGAAAATGGTATTTATCTAGCCCTAAAAAGGAAAGTTTTTTGGAATTTTTTGGTTTTATTATTTCTTTTGTGGGTCTTATTGTGGCCAGCAGCCCCTAGCCTCTAGCTGACCACAATAGCCCCACTTACTATATATAGGATATCCTCATCATTCATCACATTGTACCGCTCCATTGACCATATCAAGTACCATGTGGTTATCTGTTGCTATGTTGCCCGCTATGTTGCCCTGGTGCCTACATATCATCTGCTTCATCATCATCGGCTACTATCAGCTCTAGCACACCAGTGTTTCACATCATCTCATGGGATAGTAGCCCTCTCTGCTACATAGAGCATACCATCATTTCATATTAGTTCATGGGACAACATCCCTCTCTATACCATTGTTTTACATTAGCTCATGGGACAACAGCCCTCTCTGCTACACTTCAGCACATTAGCATTTTATCTTCATTTCACTCTTTTGGAACGACAACCCACTCTATGCTGTTGTACAACACATCAGCGTTTTAGCATCAGTATACATCATGGGACAACATCCCACTCTCTTCTACAATATATCATCATTTTTCTTAAACAGCTTACCTCTTGGGATATCAGCCATCTCACATCATCGGGACAGTAGCCATCTCTACTCCTTACCACCCCTTAGGTATTGTAGCACCCTTGTCACCAAAGCTTGCACCACTCGGGATGGCAGCCCTCTCTACTCTTTTTAGGTACCACAACACCCTTATCACTGGAGTTTAGCACCCTTATCACTAGAGTTTGCATCCGCATCTGTATCATCATCACTTCATCTTCCTCTGCCCACTACCACATTGAAATTCCTCTGCATCGAGCCTTCAACACCGACCACCTCATGGAGTGCCTTTGCCTCACATCAATGCGAGCCTTCGTTCATTGACCGTGCTTCAACTCTAACATCATCTCTGCTTCTGCATTGGTCTTCTACTCAGAGTCTCCTCACATTAGAGGACCTCTTGTACATATTTTCACTCACCATCATATATACACTCACTCACCATTTCATTCTGTGTTGTTTTGCTATGATCTCTCATACATTTGGTCCTTTCGTCCTTTTTCCCTCACATTCTCCTCTCTCATAATGATCTTAGCACTCCCATACCCCTAGAGTTGGGAAAGCTCACTAACCTTATAGATCTACTTATGAATGACAACAATCTAACAACCACCATTCCCCCCACTTAGAAATTGCTGCAGTCTCTCTGCCCTCTACCTTGATCAAAACAAGCTAGAAGGCTATATCTCCTTAGAAATTGGGAACGTGAAACTTCTCACCAATCTAAGGCTCTTCTTGAACTCTCTAAATGGCCCCATTCCCACCTCCTTGTACAACTCCACCAACCTTGTGACACTACAGCTTCAAATGATTCATCTTAATGGCACCTTATTGCTGGATATCATAGTATTCAAGAGCTTGGCTTTTTTTTTTGCTTTTGGAAATCGCATAATTGGAAGCATTCCCATTGAGATTGGACCTTGCGAAAGCCTTCGATCCTTGTACTTATAACAAAACAACTTGACTAACACTATACCAAGAACCTTGGGCTCATTGACCTTATTGCAAGCACTAGATCTAGGGGAAAATGCACTCAGTGGGCCTTTGCTCGATACCATAGCTAGGATCAGTAACCTCACTTGGTTGTCTTTGCCACTCAACAACCTTGATGGTGGTATTGCATTCCAAATCACAACTTTGTCTAAGTTACACTACCTTATTCTAGGTCATAATCAGAGATTTCACTGACGTAAACGAGAACATGTGAACATGTTAATAACATATGTTAATAACACAAAAAATCTTGTGATCACATGTTATATTCACAAAGCTTTCACAAGGGCCTAAAAAAATTATCTTTGTCGGACATAAAAAATCTTCTTAGGTGGCCACTGACCTGCTATTATGTAAAGATGGTAACATGAGAACATGTGAATAGCTTATTCCCATGTGTAGCCAAGCTTTTAAGGGGTTCCCAAATGGCAAGTGACCTGTTATTTTGTGAACGGTAACATGAGAACATGTGAATAACTTGTTCACATGTGTTATTATCACAAAAAATCTTGGTCATAATCAATTCATAGGCAGGATACATGAAGGCATCAACAACTACAAGACTCTAATGTTGCTCCGCCTCAGTCAAAATCTTCTTACCGAAACTATACCTTTAGAGAGAAGATTTTGGTTGGTGACATCTTGCTAGTCTTTTGTTCAATGAAGGACAATATGGTGGACCTCTTCATGAAGCTTCTACCTCAGCGGATTCTCTGTCAGCACTCCAGCAGCTCACTAGGATTGGTTCCACATCCCCCCACGAGCTAAGAGGGGATGTTAGCAGTTATCTCTTTTCTGTACATATTACTCAGTTGTAGTAGGGAGTGACGGCCATTATTGTGGGTGTGCCTGCCCGTGTAGGAGTTTCTTCATTTTTTCCTCATTGTCCATTTTTCCCAGTTTTGCTCCATGTGGGGGTTCTGTAGTCTTTTCCCTGGTTGGTTGTAGTAGCTTGCTAGCCAAGAGGGCCTATTTTTTTGCTAGCCGACCAGACCTGGTCAATGTCACGTGCACACCTAGTTGGTGTATAGGTGACATGGCATTCTAGGCATTCAAGCATTAATCCAACATTTACCAAGCAGTTAAATTAATGTTAACAAGCTTAGATCACAGTAGTTATAGCATGTGCAACATTGTATGGTGCTATTGTTACAGCACCTACAACAATACACAAGGCATCAACAACATTTAGGACATGCATCACATTAGGTTAGGGCATGGGGAACCAATCAGCCAACAGCTATGGGGCATATATGAAGTTGTGAAGATCTAGACATGCATGTAGACAGCATAAGCTTGGCTCACCAGCATCATTCCATATATATAGAAGAGCGCATCATTCATTTCAGTTATCTCCTTCTTCTCAACGTTTCAAGCCTAAGGAGCAAGGGAATGAGCAGCATAGTCAGCATACGGTCAACATTCAACATTCAATTCATCTCTTGCATCCTATATAAAGGAAAACCAACATCCAAAGGGTGGACCTCATCATTGGAGAAAGGAACAGTTAGCTATCATCATCATTCGGCATATCTATCTCTTCTCAAGAAGGATACTCATTTAGGACATGCATAGATCTATTCATAGATTTCATTGTAACCATCGCATTGAATATAGCTGCATTTTTTTTTGCATTGAAACCATTCTCTTTCTCTTAAGTGTTTCTAAGTGAAGTTTAGTTAAGCCTAAGGTTGTTTTACTATGATCAATCCCTCGCATGTCACATTGGTGTCAGAGCATTACAGAGGGTAACCAACCTTAGTTCTTCTCTTAAGTCATTCAGTAAAGTATCATGACAGTTGCTTCCCCTTAGTTAAATCTATTTCTTAAGATCTTGCAGGCCATCCTTAGGGTTTTCCCCTTAAGCATGCATGAGTAACCCATTCATTTACATTCTTCCATAGCATATAGGGTAGCACATGGCTTGCATCAGCATAGTAATCCTAGCAGTCCAATAAAGATAATCAGTCTAAGTATCTTGTTTCTGCAAGGCATACATGATTTACCCATGAGTTTTCTAGGGAAGAATGACATCCATCATCAAAGGAGTAAATGGAGTTTTGGGCTTCAAATGGCATCAATAGGGGTTCTCTTCCATATAAGAAGACGGAAGTGGCTCCAACATTGCTTGAGGAAGTTCAGAGGTCCATGTGAAAGGATTCCACAGACAGGTCAGTGGTGATTCACGTTTTTCCAAGCAGACTTATCAGCATTTTCCATGTAGTTCCCGTGTAGTGGAGAAGCATTTGGCTCAAAGGATTCAACTCCTATAGTCGAACTCAATCCGGACAAAAGAGGACAAAATGGGGTAGTGGTTTCAGTGGGGGAGGATCAATACAGGAGTCAAAGGGTTGTTAGGTGTACCACCTGGCAGTTTAGCCAAAGGGGAATGTCACGTGCACACCTAGTTGGTGTACATGTGATATGGAATTCTAGGCATTCAAGCATTAATCCAACATTTACTAAGCAGTTAAATCAATGTTAACAAGCTTAGATCATAGTAGTTACAGTGTGTAGCATTGTATGGCCCTATTTTTTATAGCACCTACATCAGTACACAAGGCATCAACAAAATTTAGGACATGCATCAGATCACGTCGGGGCATGATGAACCAGTCGACAATAGATGGGGCATGGGAAACCAATCGACAACATTGATGGGGCTTATATGAGGTCGTGAAGATCCAGACATGCAGGTCGATGGCATGAGCCTGGCCAACCAGAAGCATCATTCCATATAAATAGAAAAGTGAATTATTCATTTCAATTATCTCCTTCTCCTCACCGTTTCCAACCTAAGGAGCAAGAGAATCAGGCATAGTTAGCATATAGTTAGCATTTGGCATTCAGTTCATCTCTTGCCTCCTACATAGAGGAAAACCAACATCAAAAGGGTGGACCTCAACATTGGAGAAAGGAACAGTCAGTCATCATCACCATTTATCATATCTCTCTCTTCTTAAGAAGGATACTCATTTAGGATAGATTTATACATAGATCTTATTGTAAACATCACATTTAATATAGCTGTATTGCATTTGCGTTGAAACCATTTTCTTTCTCTTAAGTGTTTCTAAGTGAAGCCTAAGATTGTTTTACTATGATCAATCCCTCGCATGTCACAGTCATGGGGCTGACTAGGTGGTGCTCATGGTGGGCTAGCTGCCTGGCTTTTGCTGGCCGACTCGATATTATCCAATCGTGGGCCTATTCAAGGGCTGTCAGCCTAGTTCCTATTGGCTGACTAGTTGCTCCTACATGTATATACAGCACATCATCCCCCCACACTAGTTTTATACCCAATATACAGTGTACATAGTAGAGTTTATACAATGTTTCTCTCTCAACACTTCTGTGTTTCATTTCTCTTAGGTGTTTCTCATTTTTCGCTGCCCATTCCAACACCTATAGGGTGCTTAAGGGCTGCGATTAAGGCACAAAGACTTCTGCCATGTCACATTGGTATCAGAGCAGCAGGTGTAGCCACGTGACGAGCACTGCATGTCCCATAAAGCATATATCAAAAAATGATGTTCCCAAATACCCTTGACTAGTAGCCCTACAAGGACTAGTAGCCACAGCACCCACCCTACTTCATTGCATGAGGATCAACCTCCACCCTAGGGGCATCGTACTTGCACCACAAGGGCATTGAAGCAAGGTAAACACAAGCATTAGGAAGCTCAAGCATGGATTAGGTGAATCCTCAACATTAGGGGCATCATACTTGCACCACAAGGGCATTGAAGCAAGACAATTGCAAATTTAGGAAGCATTAGGAAGTTCAAGCATGCATTAGGTAAATCCTTAGCTTTTAACCCATGAAAGTTAGGTCCTCAAAGCAGTACCTTAGTGGCTTCTTGGGAATAGGATGTGCAGCTTCAGTTAGGTGCCTTGATCAACCCTATTAAGAAGTCATCATTGTGTTAAGGGAGAGGGATATGCAAGCAAGGGGACAACATGGGAACAAGATGCTCATTTTCAACTCCAATAGTAGGAGAGAATGTCTATATTTAGTATTGACATACCTGGATAGACGAAGCAACCGGGGGTGTGGATGGGTGGAGAAGGGCATCGGCGATGGGCTTGGCAAACGTCTGGATGCAGGTGGAGGGAAGCAATGTAGACAAAGGAGATGGCTCCTGTGAATTCATAGGAGCCATCTCTTTTGGGTTAAAATAAAAATAAAAAATCCCAGAGTGTCATGTAAGTGTGATGGACCTCTATAAATGACGTCGCTTACACGACGTAATGCAGTTTGCTAGCATCGCTTATATGAGGCATTATTATTTGTTGTTTATGCAACCCATATTGCGACAGGCTATGTGATGCCATTTTTTGACATTTAAAATGTGTCGCTTAAGTGATGTTTGTCATCGCTTAAGCTACGCGTTTGGAAAAATGTGTCATTTTGGCCGCGTCTCACTAAGGGGGGGTTTGTTATAGTGATCAATGATTAAGTGCAGCCCCTTCTTCCTAGGATAGTGCATGATACACAAATAGGGTTTGTTCAAGATTATAGCATCTTGGAGCACTAGGTGAGGGCTTACCCACAAATTGGTCCTCTAGTACTATAGTGTGCGTTTTGAAAATGAGAGACCCCATGGATCCCAGTAATTACAAGAACATCATGAGACTGGCCATACTTTGGCCAAGATCTATAGATCTATCTTGGAGCATAAAGTTAGCAGTAGATGGGCTAAGGAGAAAAGGCTTAGAGCACCAGGATAGGTTGGCTTTAGATGGGGCACTCCACCATCTTAGATCATATATTTAGACTCTAGGCTATTATAAAGGAGGGAAAAGCCCATGGACAGAGGATATATTTAGACTCTAGGCTATTATAAAGGAGGGAAAAGCCCATGGACAGAGGATCTATTATTACTTTGTGGATTTTTGCAAAGCTTTTGACATGGTCCTGATAAAGAGATTACAAGATATTGGGGTACCCATGGAGATGGTTGGGACATCATTACACCTTATGAGTTGGTCTCATTGATAGAGAACATGTATTAGAGGGGGATTCAGGGCCTTGGAATCCCAAAAATATGTAGACATCTTGAAGCCACACTCCCATCTGCTTCCCCTCCTCCTTGCCCTCTTCCCCAGTAGGTGCTTTTAGATTTTGGGAAATTTTCTATGTGGCAAGACTTGGCATCTTCTAGTCTTGAACCCCCAAGAGTACTCCATGGTAGCCGCTCCATCATCCCTGATTGGGGCTGCCATCCCTTGGCCTCTCTTTTTTAGAAGTAGACCTCTAGCTCCTCGTTTGATATTTGCTTCTTTGGAGGCCTACCCCTTAATATGCAATATTGTGGGTAGCCCACTAGGCACGTAGATGGTTTAGGGATCTGCTCTACAAGCAAGCCTTCTTGGCGCACCTGGAAAGATGTTACATGTGGAAGCTCTGGGAGTCTTCTTTCAACCCTAAACACCATCCTAGAACAACTTGCTCTGCGAAGCACAAGCAAGACTGATGGAGACAAGAGAGTGAGATAGTTGAGTTTTTGTATATTCATATAGTACAAAAAGGTAGTACATCATGGTGGCAAGCCTTTGATTGCCCCTCAAAAGATGGCAATCACCCAATCTATGCCTATTCTAATAACCCAGCCCATGAAGAACTGAATGATCATCAAGGAGCCAACCAATTGCAATTACCAGGAGGTTGTAGCTATATAGTGCACAATGTGTGTATTATCGAATGACTCCACCCCTAGAGATAGGCCTAGCATATTGTGTGGTTTATATCTCCTCTTTGAGCTAGGAGGATGATAGTTTATGTATTGTAGAATCTGCTCTTTGAGCTGGGAGGATGATAGTTTATGTATTGTAGAATCTCCTCTTTGAGCTACGAGGATGATAGTTCATGTATTGTAGAATCTCATGAGACGAATGAACATATGGTTGGCATGGCTCACATCTTTTTTATGTTTTTACAATGAGTTGCTGGAGTATTATGGTGTGAGGTGAGTGTGGCTGACTTGAAGACTTATGTAGTGAAAGGTAGTCAAATAGCTCAGCAGATAGTGACAGTGAACAAAAGGCTTGTAATTCTAGGTAGGGATCATGTATACTTCCTAGAGAGAACCCCAACTCCCTCTTCATCTCCTCCTCTTCCTTTTCTTTACAGTTATTAGTGAGTGGTGAGACTGGTAGAATTGTTTACATCATCACACCCCACGTGACCTTGGGGATTTGCAAAGTGGAGATAGGAAACATGCATGGAGGCATGGAAGGGGGCATGTGCCTCCCTCATCAGGGTGCATTGATGCGGGTGTCAGGGATATGACTACCATTAGCCAAAAATAGAAACATTGTATCATAAGGAGGGCAGCCACATTATTGCCCACTATGAAGAATGAAAGTAATAACAAGATCACCAAAAGTGTTGGGGGTCAGCCAACACATATACTAAGGTTTGCACATAAAACAAAGATAAAGCTCATTACACAAAAGAACATCAAGATATAGTTGTTTGATTCTAGAAATAGTCTGTATTACTGTAGAACTGTAAAACCAAGATATAGTTGTTTGATTCTAGAAATAGTTTATATTACTATAGAACTGTAGTTATATTCTATTACAATATGAGTTCCTTGCACATGTATACTGTATGTCTTATTACATCTCCCATGGTTCATTAATGTGAAAATATAACTTAAAGGGTAGCTAACACATGCCATTTTCTAGGCCGGATGTTTTCAAAATTTGTGACGTGTATTTAAATCCTTCTTCCTTTTACCATGAAACTTTGGGTACTTGAGGGATACGATCAATATAACTATTGAGGTAATGACACACTCGTAAGGCCAACTGGACTTGAAGATGCTGGTAGATGAGCATCGCTGCATGACCGGCTAAGCCAAACACTACTACATGATGTGGCAAAGGAAAATATGCACCTAATCCAAAAATTAGAAGGCTGAAAAACAAGAGATTCCTAGTTGCTTTCGAGGAAATTAAAGGTGGCTCCGACTGTAGGTAGTTATCCTCGGTATGCTCACTGACTTTATCTTCTATGAGTTCATCCTCTTCTTCTTCTAGCTCATATTCTTCTTTAGCACCTTGATATTCCTCTTTCATGAGCTCATCCTCCCACAAATTCTCTAAACATGGCTCCCAATGTGAGTCATTTCTGTGGCACGGCATCAATGCCCATGGTGAGTGTTATAACCTCACTCTCAGTCTACCATAAAGGAAGTTTAAAACACAAATCATTGGCTTAATAAGAGTCATTGTTGTGCTCCACCTCTAGAAGAACCTCGCTCTTAGTTGCCATAAATGAAGTTTAAAACACCAATTGTTGGGCTTAATAAGAGTCATTGTTGTTGTGCTCCACCTGTAGAAGAAGTTACAAAGAACACTCACTGGAAATGCCATCGGTAGATAGCCAACACAGGAGTAAGATAAAAGGCTTGAACATGGAAAATGGAAGTCGTTTTGCAGAATACCCAAATGTTAGTGGATGCACATGCACATTAGCATAGATATTATTAAAGACATCATTGATCTTATTTTATTCACATTTGTATAGTGTTTTAGCCTTAGGAAGATGTACCCTTTGATTGTGTTTTTTTAGAGCACAGGTACCTCTGTGTACCTATGAGCTACCTCTCATCTTCTCAGGATGAGGTAAGTAATATAATATTTATCTCTCATGTAATACAAGAAGATATGAAAATTTTTGGAGCAATCGTGTGTGTATATGCATCCTTCATGTTGACAATTTTTTGAGCGTGTGTATATGCATCCTTCATGTTGACAATTCTATGTCAACATGACAATCGTGCTTCATCGATTCCTAGCACGATGGTTTTGTCTTGGCACTATATGGTTGATGAAGATGCTATGCAATTTCTCTAAAGATTATGAAGCATGCCTGCTTGTAGAAGCAAGAAATTACCACGCAGCAGAAAAAAAAGCGAAGAAACAAAAATAAAAGGTGGTGGTATCATGATTTTGCTGTCCGGATCCATCCATAGCTGGAAGGACTATAGAGAAAGGGGTCTAGACTATCTAATGTAGAATTCTCATTTATAGAGCAACATGTCTTGCTTGATTAGTTGGATGTAGATTGCCTTGAACTTCTTTGTCAAGCAGATCATCCAGTAGCACGAGCTCTGTAGGTTCTTTCTAATTTATACTTTAATTTCTAAAGTTTACATGAAAAAGAGAGGGTTATTTGGTTAATGTGTTGGAGATAGACAAGTGCTAAATTTTTTAAAGGGAGGAGAGATGGGAGTGATGTGTATAAGTATGCTACATCATTTTAATTCTTGGATATCTGCGTATGGCATTGATCTTGGCATAGCGCCAAGCACTCCTTGTCATGTGCATGCTTGGTCTTTTGTTAGCATGGTGCATTGATGTGACAGCCTTGCATCTCAATGTCTTGTGTGATGGGAAAGAAGAAGAAGAGGAGGTGTGTCATTTTCTTAGAGAGGCATCGTAAAACAAAAGTGTGCTCATATTTGTGTGAGCCTTGTTGAAAGGGTGACAAGTGTGCTCATATTTGTGTGAGCCTTGTTGAAAGGGTGACAAGTGTGAGTATTTTTTGCATGGTGGATTTATTAGCATTATCAAATCCCTAAAGAGACGCTCATCATCCAAGAAATTGGAGAAAGTTAGAGAGAAATTGGTGGGTTTTTGAGATACCCTAGATGATGCATATGACTATTATGAGGGGGGTGGACACAAATTATATTCTAGCTATTTTAAGAGGATAGCTATATTGGAGTTAGCTATAGAGGAACTAGAGGAGACTTACGAGAGTGACTCAAAGTTGAGACATTGATGTTGACCTTGGTAGCTATATTGCAATTAGCTCTAGAGGAACTAGAGGAGACTTATGGGAGTGACTCAAAGTTAGACAACGATGTTGACCTTGCTTACCATACGGTTGGTATGGATACGATGGAGGT
The DNA here is from genome assembly GCF_041138505.1 of Cibotium barometz. NCBI lineage: Eukaryota > Viridiplantae > Streptophyta > Polypodiopsida > Cyatheales > Cibotiaceae > Cibotium > Cibotium barometz. The sequence continues at coordinate 25,146,366 of NC_141057.1, read as the reverse complement.
TGAGGGTGCATGGGAGAACCAAGAGGGAAGAAGAGTTCTCCAATGTCTCTCTCTTTGCAATAGTTGATTCTCAAGGTTTGGCGGATGGTCCAGATATGAGCATGCATGGCTTTACTTCCTATGTTGGGAGTGATGATGCTATGTCACATGGACATGAGGACATGTATCATGAGTCCATATTGGAGGGCATATCCATGTTTCAATTTAACCAATTTATGGATGTGCAAAACTGTGGTAGCACACATGTCTTTTGTGGGAGAGCTCTTTGTGACATTATTTACACGGAGAGGAGTAGGCTATGTGTGACTCATATGTGATTGAGTCTACTTCATCACATGATGTATTTTAGATGTGGTTGATGATAGCCATGTTTCTTCTCATATTTACAATGATGCTTTTACACATGAGGAGATCATGTATAGTGAGAAGTGTTATGATGCCGTAGAAGATTTCATTAAGCTTCTTGATGATGATCTCAAGAAGCTAGTTTTGGCTAGCATTGATGCAAATATACGAGTCTTGTAGATGTTCTAGTTACTTGTGATCAAGATTTGGAGGTTCCATTTGTTGTTGTGAGCCTACTATGCATGATGGTGGTGATCACATTGGTGTGATCTTATTTGATGGTTCTTTAGGTTCTCATGATATTAATCATACTGATGGTGTTCTTCTGGACCATGCATTGTGCATGGATGACGTGCTTACTTGTGATGATTCTTTTTGTCATGATGATAATGAAATTCTTAGCTTCTCTTGATATAATCACTAGTGAATATGATATCTTATTGATGATGACCATTGTCATGATGCTCTTTTTTTTTGTGAGATGATGATGCAACGATTATGCAGTTCTTCGATTCTCTTCATAATCGTGGTGGTGAATATGATACTTCTATTGATGATACTCTTCATAATCGTGGTCGTGAAAATGATACTTCTATTGATGATGAGTGTCAGGCGTTTTTCTGAGTGGTTTTAATGGCTTGTGTACATACGTGTGCATGGCTTGTGTGGAGAGTTTGATTTGGAGGGCGTTGCCAGGTGTACAGGGTGGACAGATTTGTCTTGGGCTTGTTGCAGGCCTATCCGGAACATGGTTCGATGGAGATGGTTTCAGCTGTTCGGCCGCTTGATATGTGTGGGCACGTCAAAATACAATGGGCACCTGGTTGTGTTTGAAGATGTGGAAGCATGGGGGATTAATGTTGCCTTGAAATGTGTATGCGTCCAAGGGCCGCGGGCACTAAGTTGCATTTGAAACAGTGTATGCAACCATTAGCATTGGTGTGAAGAGAGTGAGGGTGGCCATCCATTAGGCCTTACAAAAAAATAATAATAAAATAATCAATATAGCTAATTATTGAAAAGCTACGTGGAGGAAAGAGTGGCTGCCAGCGCACCTTCTGGAAGTTGGCGGAAAGCTGGCGAAGACAGAAAATAAAAAGTCGCCTTGTTTGGTCTGCTCTCAGGCGCGGCTGGAAGACAGAGCAAAAGAGGCTCTCTTGGGCACAACTGCAGGTGTTGCAGAGCAAGCGCAGCTGGGGTGTGTGGCCGTCGTGTAGCAGCTGGAGACCTCCCGTGTGAAGAGCAGCGTAGCTGCTGACAGAGAAAGGTGCGGCTGGCGGCTGGCACGTCAAAAAGCAGCACAGCTGCTTGCACGTGCGAGAGGAGAAGGCAAGGCTGGTTAGCGTCTGTGGTGGCGCATAGATGAAGGGAAAAGGTGGCGTCTAGGTGACTGTAGTGAGTGCGCAGAGAAGCTGAGCGTGTGGTGGTGAAGGTGTTAGGTCTTGGAGAGCTCACAATTGCAGAGGATGGCGTGGCTGCCAGCGCAAGAGAAGAGGTAGTGTGGAGCCGTCGCGGCTGGTGACTAGAGCCCTGGATTTAGCAGGCTAGGAGGTGCTGCAGCGGCTGGGTACGTCAGTTGTTTGCAGAGGGCGTCATCTGTGTGGTAGCAAAGGCAACTGTGGGCAGAAGAGCAATTGGATGCGCAGAAGAGAAGTGGGTAGCACAGCTGACTGACACGGGGAGAGCTGCCAGAGGACAGGAGGCTTTTGTGTATGGCTGCTGGCGAGCACTAAGGGGCTAGGCGACAGTAGAGAGGACATGTAAGTGGGTGGCCTGGTGTAGAGCTACTGGGAGGCCTTGGAGGTGATGAGAATGAGCTGGAAGTGTGGTTGTGGATAGGTGATCTACGAGGGCTGGTGTGGGCCGCGTAAGTGAAGAGGGTTTCAACGCAGAGGCAGAGAGGGCCGCATGGGTGAAGCCGGATGCGAAAGCACAGGTAGGTGCTGAAGACAAGGTTGTGGACAGAGCAGGGTGCCGAGTGAAGCACAGAGGGGACAGTGTTGCTGCTTGGTGGTGGGCCGGTAGTAGGGCAGATAAGCTGCAAGAGGAAGTGGGTTTGTTGCGAGCTGATAGAGGATCAGCACAGAGAGAGAGAGAGATGATGGTCGAGCTGCTGCTGACGACACATGCAGAGTAGATGGGCTGCAGAGAGTTGACAGGTAGCTGGTGTGGGCACCTTCTAGAGTGAGTGGCCGGGTTCATTCTGGTGTGATTGGTACAGCAGGCAGGCGAGAGGTTTGTGGTGATTGGGGATGTGGTGTATCCTCGGCTGACAGGTCTGAGTAAGTGTTTGTGAGAGAGATGATGGTCGAGCTGCTGCTGACGACACATGCAAAGTAGATGGGCTGCAGAGAGTTGACAGGTAGCTGGTGTGGGCGCCTTCTAGAGTGAGTGGCCGGGTTCATTCTGGTGTGATTGGTACAGCATGCAGGCGAGAGGTTTGTGGTGATTGGGGATGTGGTGTATCCTTGGCTGACAGGTCTGAGTAAGTGTTTGTGAGTTGTGTGAGTAAGGCTTCTGTGTCGGGAGAAGCTTGTATGAAGTGTTTTCTGGAAATATATTGCTGGGTGTTTATCTTTGTCTATGGTGCCCCTGTTTGGTGCTGTCTGTCTGCGTGGGTTGGGTGGTGAAGAGTGAGGAGTGTTCCAGCCGGTGGCGCCCCCGTTCATGTGTGTTATTCCAAGTTTGCGAGGTGGAAGAGCTGTAGAGGCCTGGTTTTCTTTCTTTTTTTCACCTCACATCCTTCTGGTGCCCCCACTGAGGAGTTGCTCTGGCATTGTTCTTTACCAAGAAGGGCGTGTGTTCCACTGAGGAGAGCTCAGGGATTGTTACAGGTTGTCATGATGTGGTCCTATCCGGAGTTTCATGGCAGGGAGGGTGAAGATGTGTGTGACTTTTTGGAGCAGATGGAGTTGGCATGCATTAGCAACCACGTGACAGATGAAGAGCAGGTTCTGAAGTTAATAAGGATTTTCTTGAAGGGAGATGCCCGAAGCTGGCTTAAGGATTTTGAAGCACAGGATGCTGGTGTTTTGACCTTGGAGAGATTGAAGGAAGGCCTTTTGGAGCGTTTTCAGCAAGCGGAGGATCCTAGTGTGCTTTGGCAGGAGCTGAGCATCTTGAAGCAGGTTCGTGGGCAATCACTGTGAAGGTATTTATATGTTTGTGGGATAAGTGGTGTATGACATTAAAGCAGGAAGTTCCTCCTATGTTTCTAAAGAAGAGCTTGTTTATTGATGGTCTGCTACCTCATTTGAGGGTCAGGGTTGAGTTAAAGAATCCCAGGTCATTTGATGATGCAGTTAGGGTTGCTAGGGAAAAGGAAGGCAAGATTTTGAAGTAGATGAAGATGGGTATTTATCCGTATGAAGTAGATGGAGATGGGTATTTATCCGTATGAAGGTGTTGCGTCTGCTGCAAGGGATATGCAGGTAAATTTGGTTGAGGTGGGTAAGAGTCCTATGCAAAGTCTGATTAGACAGGAACCTCAAAGGACGATACAGGTGCAAAGGGGGATGTTTTATGTGCCTTCTGATTTTTTCCCAAAGTTTTTTAAGCATGTGCAGGTGGATGAAAAGAAGGTGGATGAAAAGCAGGTGAAGGAGCAAAGTATAGATGAGAAGTTGCCAGTGGATTCTTCTCCGGATACAGGGAAGCAAAGGGGATGATGCCTTGGGATTGGCTGATGATGAGAAGGAAAAGGAGCTGGATACAGGATGCTTAGAGTATGATTTTTTGCCAGATTCTGCAAGGGAGGAGGATGGGGTACAGACTTCTGATGAAGTGAAGATGGCTTGTGATGCAGATGTGGAGAGCGTGGAGGAAGATCCTATCATTATGGATTTTCTTGGACAACTGGAATGGATGATGTGGATGCATTACGTGCTGGGGAGTCTTTGGACGATGATACCAGGGGGGTTGGCAGCACTCAAGAAGGTATGCATGTGGATTTGACTGATGAAGGGCATTGTGAGGAAAGTATTGTGCCTGAGGATGATATCTGGGAAGTTGCTAGCCTTGATGAACAGGAGCCAGAGGTGGAGATGGATGCAAATATGGTCGAGAGTGTGACAAAGGCTTCTTTGCGGAATGCTGAGATGCTAAAAGCAAAGTCCATGGAGGATAAGGATTCTGAACCAGCTGAGCTATATGGTTGTGAAGAGATACCTGAATTTCAGGAGCTGGAAGTGCTGGTGGACACTCCCATTGGAGAGGATGTGGATTTTAGTGTGCAGAAAGGTCAAGATGCTGGAACCTCGCCTTCATTGGTATTGATGGATGGGATGCTAGATGCTGGAATGCCACAGGTTTTGAAAACGAGGAGGTTGGTTGTGGGTGAAGAGCAAAGGCTTGATGTGGTCAGAGTCTGTAAATGCTGATGATGATGAACGGAAATGATTTTGTGGCTATGGTTGATGTATGGTATACAGTGAAAAACCCATGGTGTTTCAGAGATGCTGGGGAATGGGATGGTGAGCAGATGTTCCCTTTTGATCCTGGTGGATAGCTACTGGACATATGCTTTTGCTGCTCAGCATGAATGCTCTAGCAGATGGGGGGGTGGCAAAGTATGTCAGGTGTTTTTCTGAGTGGTTTTAATGGCTTGTGTACATACGTGTGCATGGCTTGTGTGGAGAGTTTGATTTGGAGGGCGTTGCCAGGTGTACAGGGTGGACGGATTTGTCTTGGGCTTGTTGCAGGCCTATCCGGAACATGGTTCGATGGAGATGGTTTCAGTTGTTCGGCCGCTTGATATGTGTGGGCATGTCAAAATACAATGGGCACCTGGTTGTGTTTGAAGATGTGGAAGCATGGGGGATTAATGTTGCCTTGAAATGTGTATGCGTCCAAGGGCTGCGGGCACTAAGTTGCATTTGAAACAGTGTATGCAACCATTAGCATTGGTGTGAAGAGAGTGAGGGTGGCCATCCATTAGGCCTTACAAAAAAATAATAATAAAATAATCAATATGGCTAATTATTGAAAAGCTACATGGAGGAAAGAGTGGCCGCCAGCGCACCTTCTGGAAGTTGGCGGAAAGCTGGCGAAGACAGAAAATAAAAAGTCGCCTTGTTTGGTCTGCTCTCGAGCGCGGCTGGAAGACAGAGCAAAAGAGGCTCTCTTGGGCGCAACTGCAGGTGTTGCAGAGCAGGCGCGCAGCTGGGGTGTGTGTCCGTCGTGTAGCAGCTGGAGACCTCCCGTGTGAAGAGTAGCGTAGCTGCTGACAGAGAAAGGTGCGGCTGGCGGGCTGGCACGTCAAAAAGCAGCACAGTTGCTGCAGGTGCGAGAGGAGAAGGCAAGGCTGGTTAGCGTCTGTGGTGGCGCAGAGATGAAGGGGAAAGGTGGCATCTAGGTGACTATAGTGAGTGCGCAGAGAAGCTGAGCGTGGGCTGGTGAAGGTGTTAGGTCTTGGAGAGCTCACAATTGCAGAGGATGGCGTGGCTGCCAGTGCAAGAGAAGAGGTAGTGTGGAGAGCCGTCGGCTGGTGACTAGAGCCCTGGATTTAGCAGGCTAGGAAGTGCTGCAGTGGCTGGGTACGTCAGTTGCAGAGGGCGTCGTCTGTGGTAGCAAAGGAAACTGTGGGTAGAACAGCAGTTGGATGCGCAGAAGAGAAGTGGGTAGCGCAGCTGACTGACACGGGGAGAGCTGCCAGAGGACAGGAGGCTTTTGTGTATGGCTGCTGGCGAGCACTAAGGGGCTAGGCGACAGTAGAGAGGACATGTAAGTGTGTGGCCTGGCGTAGAGCTACTGGGAGGCCTTGGAGGTGATGAGAATGAGCTGGAAGTGTGGTTGTGGACAGGTGGTCTACGAGGGCTGGTGTGGGCCGCGTAAGTGAAGAGGGTTTCAACGCAGAGGCAGAGAGGGCCGCATGGGTGAAGCCGGATGCGAAAGCACAGGTAGGTACTGAAGACAGGGTTGTGGACAGAGCAGGGTGCCGAGTGAAGCACAGAGGGAACAATGTTGCTGCTTGGTGGTGGGCCGGTAGTAGCAGGGCAGATAAGCTGCAAGAGGAAGTGGGTTTGTTGCGAGTTGACAGAGGATCAGCACAGAGAGAGAGAGAGATGATGGTCGAGCTGATGCTGACGACACATGCAGAGTAGATGGGCTGCAGAGAGTTGACAGGTAGCTGGTGTGGGCGCCTTCTAGAGTGAGTGGCCGGGTTCATTCTGGTGTGATTGGTACAGCAGGCAGGCGAGAGGTTTGTGGTGATTGGGGATGTGGTGTATCCTCGGCTGACAGGTCTAAGTAAGTGTTTGTGAGTTGTGTGAGTAAGGCTTCTGTGTCGGGAGAAGCTTGTATGAAGTGTTTTCTGGAAATATATTGCTGGGTGTTTATCTTTGTCTATTGTGCCCCTGTTTGGTGCTGTCTGTCTGGCATGGGTTGGGTGGTGAAGAGTGAGGAGTGTTCCAGCCGGTGGTTGGTGGTGCCCCTCTTCATGTGTGTTATTTCAAGTTTGCGAGGTGGAAGAGCTGTAGAGGCCCGGTTTTCTTTCTTTTTTTCACCTCACAATGAGCCTTGACATGTTGCTCTTTTATGCGATATTGATGATTCACATGTTGCTGATTTTCATGATATATTTCTTGATGATGCCATTATGGTCCATGATGATCTTCATGATGTTTTTATACATGATGGGGCTTTGCCTATCCATTCCATGGTTTCTTATTCTCGACATGATGGGATTTCTTCATCTTTCCATGCTCATATTAATGGACAATCCTGTCCTATTTGAATTCTCTTCTTGTGTGTATGGACCTGCCGACTCACGGTTAAGAAGCAAAAGAGTGGTAAAAGCAGTGGTGGATTTTGAACATCTAAGAAAATCATCTTTGATTCTAGGCGTTTCTTCTACAAGGTAGGTCCTATAATGGAAATGACATGATTTCTATATTTATCACAATTAGAGGAGAGCGGGAAGCCGAACACCTTTTCTAACTCATTTCAACAATGGTGGAAAAGCTACATATCACCGTAATATTATCCACTCTAGATTCTTCTTCTACCGTTGGTATTTAATGGGCTGAGATGTAATACATCCCATATTTTGTTCCATTTAGTTAATCATAAAAATTCATAATATTTATCAAATATTCAAAAATAATAGCACCTGACCAGATCTAACAAATTACTTCATACTTTATAAGAAAGAAGAGATTTATCCAATATCTATGATTGTTTCGAAGTCTAATCAATCCAAAAATAATAATAATGGCTAATACAATTATGCAAATCTAGAGAGTTAATCACCAACAAAAAATCTAGCCAATCTAGGGCTTTCTCCGATGCTTGTCCACACTTAATGTCACAGCTATCTCGGGTATGCCTCCTTCTCGATCTCGTACTCTCTGGGTTCTACCACATGGTTTCTAGAGGGCTTCAATCTTGTTCTCTATCCGACGGGTAAACAGTACCGGTCGGCCCGAATCGCAAAAAGTCCATGAGCAAAATCTCCCTCTCTCTCTCTCTTCCTGCATAGAACCACATCAAGGCTTTGAAAATATAGCCCACAAAAATTTTGTTTGATTACCATGTACGAAAAAGATAAAGATAGTTTTTTTTCTAAAAACACATTCTTTAACCAAAATAGAGATGATATGTAAAAAAAACACTCGAAAGTGGTGTCAGATTTGTTTTGCAAAATATCGACCAAACCATGAGGAATCTCCAAATGATCTGAACACAGACTTTGTTCCTCTTATTATGATCTATCTTTCTTTAGTTCTTATCTCTAACAATAAAGTTAACTACTCCCTTATACAAATCTATTACTAGGCACATTTTACTTTCCTTCATAGTTCTAGTGAAGTACAAGGTTAAGAACATGGACGTCTACTTGACTCCATTAGTTGATGAGCTACAGACGTTATGGATGGTATCCAAGTTCATGATGCATCTAAGGGTTTTAGATACAGGGATGCAACAGTGCGAGGAATACTTATGTGGACCATGCATGATTGACTGAGCTCTATGGAGAGTGCTTTGGTAAGTTATTTTTTTTTTAGATTTCTTGATCTGATTTAATTTTACAATTTTAATCATTTTGTATAATTTGCATATCTCATCATAATGATTAGCATGTTTGGCAAGGCTTTCAATATCTGGTTATGTGGGCCTAGATTAGAGGCTTGATACTCAATAGCTTTGAAGAAGGTTGTCTACGAAGGCCACAAAAAGTATCTCCCCGACAACCATGAGTTACGAGAGAGATTTCTAGGGAGGCCTCCTCGTGTGCTAAAGCCAAGTGATTGGAGGAGGGAATGGGAAGTGGATCCAAGTTGTTCACCCCCACAGAATAAAAAGGCTATCCATCTTGCATCACTGGATTGATCTTTTAGTCAATCATCATCTTGACCCTATGCACATTTTCAAGAACATAGCCGATATGCTTTGGAAAACCATCAATGGTGCGAAAGAGAGCAAGGCACAAAGGGATGATCTACAAGAGGTGGATCGCATGTGCAACACTTATGGCCGCAGAGCAGACCTGATGGGAAAGTGATTCTCCCTAGAGCACCTTGGGTCTTAACGAAAGAAGAGCAGCGGCATGTAAAGAAGTGCATAAGTGAGTTTTGTACTCCCACTAGTTGTATGCATTGCTTGAAGGGATCATTCACTAAGGATGAAGAGCTTAGTGGCTTGAAGTCTCATGACTGGCACAAATCTTATAGTTTGTGCTACCAATAGCCATTAAGGATTGCCTTGGTGAAGACCTAAGAGCGACAATATACAAGATTAGTGCAGTGGTACGATGGATATCAAAGAAGGAGATTATAAGAAATACGTTGGAACCAGCTCGTCTAAACTCCATTGAAGCATTTACAATGGCGAAGAAATTCTTTCCAACAAGCTTCTTGACCATTCAATTGTACCTACTTGTTCATGTGGTTAACAAGGTTGCTATAGGAGGTGTTGTTCATAGTCGATGGATGTTTTTCCTCGAGAGATTATGAAGACATTGAAAGGTTTTGTTCAATGGGATGGCTTGAATCTCTCGTATACATAACATAATTTCTTAGTACGTCAACCTTGTGGACACAAAAAGAGGATGATCAGCTTGTTGGGGAAGATCCTCAAGGGGACAAGGGCTTTAGAGAACAATGGATATGGCATTGCGAGAGAAGATTAATAAATTTTGCATCCTCAACTTAAGTGCTATGGAGAAACGGATCGAGAGATATAGGGTTGCAAAGAAGGAAAGAGACCGAGATCGTTTGAATTTTAGAAATAGTCGAACAACTAGAGCATTGCCATACCCAGATTCATTTTCTCAACTTCCAGAATTTCGTTCTAGTAGATGTCTTCAACAAATCATGCAACAAGAAAAACAGAGTGGTGAGGTTATAAGTGACGAGGAGGAGGAGGAGCTTGCATATGGTTGTGATTACCATGTAAGTGAGTTTTTATATGTACACAAGAAACCGTAAGACATAGTCTTGTATAAGTTTTTGTTCTTGATATAATTTCATGATCTTCTTTTGCTTGCAATATCACAAATTGGTGCACTTTGGTCATGCAGTCGTGTCTTTTGAGTGGAGCAAATAGATAAGAAGAGAACAACATTTGATTGCAGTGTCAACACAAATTTCATGCAAGAAAGTCGTTCTAGTGCAAGTGATCTAAGTTGTGAAGTTGGCATGCTTGATTACTGTGGAACGATACAAGACGTTATCAAGGAACTGGGTTCAAAAAGTTTTCTATGTTCATTTTTTATGTGAAGTGGTTCAAGGTAGTGACTTAAGGACCCCAAGCAACCATGCACAGAGATAAGAGCGGATTTATTCAAGTAGACTCCACAAAGATATGGACAAACCAAAGGGACACATTTGTGCTACCAAAGCATTGTCACAGTAGGTTATCTTCAAGGTGGACCCGAGAGATCATACGTGGTTGTTTGTAATCCAAATTGATCCACAAAGTAAATAATATTTGAAGATATGGAAATTTCAGATGAAGTAGAGGTTGAGGAACCCACTCAAGAAGCACAAGAAATAGATATTGATCGAGTTGAACAACTAGAAGAAGGATCAAATGAAGGTATAGTAATTCAACAATTACTAGCACTTGAAACAGAAGCAAACACAATAACTAATCCAGAATTCGAAGAAGAGAACTAAGAACAACTTTCAACACAACCATCTCTAATGCTTGAAATAGAAGAGGACGATTCGGAGGCTACACCTATTGATGAAGATGCACATGGAGAGGTATTTTTAGAAATAGATGTATTTGAAGCCATGGATCTAGCTGAGGATGAGAGAGTCGATGATGAGCTATAACATTTTATCTCAATGTTATTTACTAACAAATACTTGGTTTTTGTCAATGTTTTCTTTTTTTGCACAATCAAATTTTTAAGAAATTAAAAATAAGAAAATTTAAAATTTCGATACCTATTTCGACGCTTATTCGGACATTCATTTCGACGCTCATTTTGATGTTTATATCGATGCACATATCGACGGCACGTAAATCGTCAAATACCAAGTGTCGAAAATGAGTCATCTTTTGTAGTAGTGTGGGCTAGTATGAACATAAGATGGAATCAAGGATGGATAGGTGGCGAGGGCATGATCAGGTAGCCATTAAGAATCTTTGATGGGGTGGCCTTTATACTTGATTAAATATCTAATGGTAAATATTACCTTTATTATTGTTGTTGAAAGTTATTTAAAAAAAGGTTAATAATTTAAAAATGTATTCAAGAAAAGAATGTATAAGTATTATGAATTAGTTTGATGCTATAATGATATGTGAAAAGAAAATTGGAGTAAAAGAGTTATCATCTCAAATGTGTGGTTGATGTGCTACAAAATAAAGTGTGATTCTATAATCTTCGAAAGACATGTGTATGCATCGCGATAAATATCTTTTTAGGGGGTGGGGGGGTAAGTGAGAAAAAAAGGGTTTATGGGCTATGGTGGTGTCGTCTTTGATTCTGTATCCATGAATAATTCCGTGTTGTTCCATGACTTGACAAAATTGAACATTAGGAGGAAATATGTGAGTGTTTCCAATGGCGATTATGACAAAACATGCTTCATGATCGTTTGTCCAGATCTTTGACCATTTGTCTTCAGGTCTGTCGTTAAATATGTGTAACAATACCTTGAATAAGTGTGCATTGCATGCGGATATATAAGCGAGTCACATACATTCTGCCATGAGTTGTAGAAGTTCGGATGGTTGTCATAGATTGTGAGGCGACGGAAGAGTCATTGCGATTATGTACTAAATATTTTGGCAAAAATAAAGTTACAAATATGTAAGGCTTAAAAAGAAATAATGAAAAATAGTTACTTGAATTTAACCCAACATGTGTAAGTGGTCTATAACATGGCCAATTTGTCGCAAGAGCTATGGGGAATTTTTAGAACTTTTGTTGGTTATTTTTGTGTAATTTTAGGTCTATTGGAAGCACAGGTGCTTATGAGTTTATGAGCATGCCAGCTCTACAAAAATATAGCAAGCAATGATATAAAGTCTTGGGCATAAAATACTATTTGGTATGTACAAAGGTATGAAGCCTTAGCCTTACAAAAATATTGATAACAAAATATGAAACCATAAAAGGTGTTCACATGTCTTCCAAAATATCTCATAGTGGTCCAACACATGTTCCACCATTAACACATAATCAGTCACTCAATCATTACCTTCATCCAAAATAATATTAGTGATCATCACTACACACAGCCTATTAAGCACATTAATTTTGATTATATCATACCAGTGCACACAGCTAATTAAATACATTAATTGTGGTAGACATTGTACCAGTGCACATAGCTTGATCAAGCACATTAATCCTGGTAGATGATATAAAAAGACGCATCCAAAATAAAATATCCCAAAGCAAAATAATGCCATCCACATAGTGGTTACACTTATAATATCAAGACAATGTACACATGTACAAATTCACCTACGTATGCATCAAGTAAACTACGATCATCGTAGATTTAGAAAGGCATCCCAAGAGAATTTATAAAAATGGAAAACGTGAGAATATATATTTCATATATTAACTCCAATTTATAAATAATGATAAATGTGAGAATATATATTCCATGAATTAACTCCCTACACCGGGGGTAACAAGTAATTGTTCTCAATTGCTCATAAAATCATAAATAATTATCATGAGCTAGTATGAACATAAGATGCAATCACAATGGATAGGTGGCGAGGGTATGACCTGGTAGCCATCAAGAATCTTTGATGGGGTGGCCTTCATACTTGATTAAATATCTACGATAAATATTACCTTTGCTTATTATTATTGTCTAACGTTTTGACGAAAAAGGTTAATAATTCAAAAATATATTCAAGAAAGGGATGTCTAAGTATTATGAATTAGTTTGATGCTATAATGATATGTGAATAGAAAATTGGAGTAAAAGAGTTGTCATCTCCAAGTGTGGTTGATGTGCTACAAAATAAAAGTGTGATTCTATAATCCTCGAAAGACATGTGTATGCATCGTGATAAATATCTTTTCAGGGGTAAAGTGTGATGATTGAAGGAAATGTAAGTGAGATAAAAAGTGTTCATGGGCTATGGCGATGTCGTCTTTGATTCTCTATTCGAATATGATTTCGTGTTGCTCCATGAGTTGACAAAACTAAATATTGGGAGGAAATATTGAGTGTTGCTAATGGAGATCACGACAAAACATGCATCATGATCATTCGTTGAGATCTTTGGGCTATGGCGATGTCGTCTTTGATTCTCTATCCGAATATGATTTCGTGTTGCTCCATGAGTTGACAAAACTAAATATTGGGAGGAAATATTGAGCGTTGCTAATGGGGATCACGACAAAACATGCATCATGATCGTTCGTTGAGATCTTTGACCATTCGTCTTCAGGTTTGTTCATTAAAGATGTTTAGCAATGCCTCAAGCAAGTGTGCGTTGCGTGTGGATATATAAGTGAGTCGCATACATTCTACCATGAGTTGTAGATGTTCGGATGGTTGATGTGGATTGTGAGGGGATGGAAGAGTCATTTTGTGATTGTGTACTAAATATTATGACGAAAAGAAATTTGCAAATATGTTAGTCTCGAAAAGAAATAATAAATAATGTTACCTTGATTTAATCCCGGGAGCATGCATAAGTGGTCGATAACATGGTCGCTTTGTCGTAAAAGCTATGGGGAAATTTTAATGGTTATTTTTGTGTAATTTTTAGGCTAAAAAAGAAATTTTAGGCAAAAAGAAGTATTTTTGGAAAGCTAAAAGCAATTTGGAATTTCTCAAAAATTTCTGAGAAAGGGAAAATTTACAAAAACTGAGTCGGGGGTCGAGGGCATTGAAAGCCTTTAGAAAAGCTTAAAAGCTTTAAGGTTTTAAAGCCTTGAAAGGTTTATATACTAAAGCTTCAATAAAGACCGTTAGGTGGCCAAATTGCGCAGCTACGAAAAAGTAGTCAAGGATGAGTTTTGTGCGCCCGACGCAAGAAGAGTGGTGAAGCAAAGCAGAGGAGTAAAACAAAGGTGGTTTTGGGGCTTCGAAGATGAGAGAATTGCATCATCGGGGTAGTGATGGATGAGGAAGAGGGTTAGATTTAGGGGAAAGCCACTTGGATTTTTGGGTGGTTTTGAGAAATACAAAGTCCCTCACGGAGAGGGGTCCCTCTGCTTACTACTACTCGAGAGTTTGTGTTTGAACTTTTGTTTGGGGTCCAAGCTTTATTAGTTTGTTTACAATCTACAAGCACTTCTCTCGAGAGTTTTTGTTTGGAGTCGAAGGTTTGTTAGTTTGGTTACAATTTACAAGGCCTTGGAGAAAGTGTGTAATTTTTGAACGTTGACGATCAGGGAGGGATGATGTTGTCGGTCCGCCGAGTCGCCCATGCGGGCCGCTTGACTCGTCGACGAAAGTCCGACTGCTGTCTGTCTACATATGAAGTACCTCGACTGTGTCTCTGCCATCTTATCCTTTGCGATTCTTCACCTTTCTTTGCCTTCTATAATCGTGTACTTCTTTCTCATACGCTCTCTCTCATCATCTTGCACAGTTTAGGTACGTACATGGAAAGTAACAGCAGCAGCAGCAGCTGCTCCTCCTATGCGCTGGGCCGCCAGTTGGGCGAGGGCGTGGATGGCATTGTGAGGCTGTGCACGCACAAGCGCACGGGCCAGCAGTACGCCTGCAAGTCCGTGCGCAAATCAGGGAGCGCCCTTCGCCATGTGCGCACGGAAGTTGCGACGCTGGAAAGGCTCAAGGGTCATCCCAACGTGGTTCGGCTGGAAGAGAGCTTCGAGGACGAGGAGTGCGTTCACGTGGTGATGGAGCTGTGCGAGGGAGGAGACCTGCTCGAGCATCTCAGGGACAACACCAGCAATGGGCGCCTGCCGGAGTCCCAGGCAGCTGAGGCTTTCGCGGCCATCGTGAGAGGGGTGTCCTTCTGCCACGACCAAGGTGTCATGCACAGGGACCTCAAGCTAGAGAACGTGCTCTTCGCTGATCGAGGAAGAAGTTACTCCCACCTCAAGCTCGCGGACTTCGGCGCCTCTGCTGACTTCTCCCACCGTCGAGTCTTCGACGACGTGGAGGGCACGCCATGCTACCTCGCTCCCGAGATCCTGCTCACCGGCACCCACGACCAGAAGGTGGACGTGTGGAGCTTGGGCGTGCTACTCCACATGTTGCTGTGCGGCTATCCGCCCTTCGACGGGGATACCACCGCGGACATCTTCGAGGCCGTGAAGCGAGGGAGGCTGGATCTGAAGAGGGAGCCCTGGCCGTCCATCTCAGCCCCAGCCAAGGAGCTTATCAAGGGAATGCTGCAGCGGAACCCCTACAGACGGATGAGACTCAGGGACCTGCAGCAGCTGGCTCACCCTTGGCTACAAGATCATGTGCAACAGCATCATACCCAGAGTACAAGTCCAACTAAAAACGCCGGCAACAGCCTGCAACAGGAATGCTTAGCTCTAAGCTGTTAGTTAACGAAGGAATTAGGGGCTGGACACTGAGCACAGTTATTAGGAGCTTCTTGTGGTGCAATATGGGAAGGGAGAACCATTCTTTTTTTTGGGGGGATAAACCCTTTTAGAGTTCACCTTGCACAAGTTTTGATGTGTAGGCCTGCCCACAACAGAGAAGTGTTGAGTTCTGTCTCTAGGATGGCATACAATGCAGTAATCCAGGGTTTTCTTTTTTGTAAAGTAGTGTATAGGCGACGAATAAATAAATATTCAAGTAAGGTCATTTCGTTGATTATTGATTTCACTGCCGAGAAATAACCCACCCGTGCTCCCCGTCTCTCTCTCTCTCTCCCTCTCTAAACACAACCATCATTTTATCTCTCTAATCACAACCATCATGTTAGCTTTTACATACACTTCTTCACTTGTTTTCTTTGTCTTCTATGGTGCTTAACCTATGTTAAAAAACTGATCTTTCATTTTGTGAGGGTTTTGTGTTTACACCATTATTATAGATTTACTTACATATGGTATAACAACATTAGGTTCTAAACACAACTTTTTTGCACGTTTTATTAACAAACAATTTTTTTGAGAAATGGTTTCCAATAAACCAAACCCACCACAAATCGATGAGAAAACTAAGGTAGAGGGCATAAATTACACTCTCTACATGTTGAAGATGAGTCCAACCCTTGATTTTAAAAAGGGGTAGGAGGGTCCCTAACACTCATGATTAAAGGCAAGGATGAATGAAACTAGTAGGGATGTTCACATGTGAAATTTTGACCTATTTTACAGATAGTGGTTTCAGAGATAAACCCAAAGTTGGTAGCAAAAGATATGCAAACAAATGATGCCATGTAAAACCATACTATTCTAGAGGCTTGAAAGTGTAGACATGCATATGTGTTATATACGCTCTCAATCATTAGTGGCATTAATGAGAACACCTTGCTAACCATGGCAAAATACCTTTTCTTTGCTTTATAAATTTGTGATGCTTTGTAGAACCAATACAAGATAACTAACCCAACAAAAATTTCGATATGAGAACTAACTTCAAGCATAAAAACTTAGAGAAGGAGAGTGTTCAATAATTCTTAACAACAACGGTCATTGATAAGAGTCACAGATATTGGGGATAGATTGTAACAAAAGTGGTATGCCTATCACCAATAAAGATTTGGTAGAAACAAAGACATGGCTAAAACATATGTTAGGGTGTTGGCTTCCAATCATGAGAGTTTGGTGACATCCCTAAATCTAATAATCCACACCTCATGCTTTTAAGGAGGTTAACTTAAAGGAGGAGTTGAGGATGAATGTTCATCACAATGGTGACATCCTTAAATCCAACAAACCACACCTCTTACCTTTTAGGAGTTCAACCTAAAGAATGACTTGAGAATGAACATTCATCACAATAGTGGATATTTTTCCTTTTTTTGGAAAGGCTAAACTGCCAGGTGGTACACCTAACAACCCTTTGACTCCTCTATTGATCCTCCCCCACTGAAACCACTGCCCATTTTTGTCCTCTTCTGTCGGGATTGAGTTCCACTGTAGGAGTTGAATCCTTTGAGCCAAATGCTTCTCCACTACGGGAACTACATGGAAAATGCTGATAAATTTGCTTGGAAAAACATGAATCACCACACTCACCTGTCTGTGGAATCCTTTCACATGGACCTCTGAACCTCCTCAGGCGATGTTGGAGCCACTTCCGTCTTCTTATATGGAAGAGAACCCACTATTGATGCCATTTGAAGCCCAAAACTCCATTTACTCCTTTGATGATGGATGTCATTCTTCCCTAGAAAACTCATGGGTAAATCATGTATGCCTTGCAGAAACAAGAGACTTTAGACTGACTATCTTTACTAGACTGCTAGGATGACTACTATGCTGATGCAAGCCATGTGCTACCCTATATGCTATGGAAGAATGTAAATGAACGGGTTACTCATGCATGCTTAAGGGGAAAACCATAAGGATGGCCTGCAAGATCTTAAGAAATGGATTTAACTAAGGGGAGGCAACTGTCATGATACTTTACTGAATGACTTAAGGGAAGAACTAAGGTTGGTTACCCTCTGTAACGCTCTGACACCAATGTGATATGTGAGGGATTGATCGTAGTAAAACAACCTTAGGCTTAACTAAACTTCACTTAGAAACACTTAAGAGAAAGAGAATGGTTTCAATGCAAATAAAATGTAGCTATATTCAATGCGATGGTTACAATGAAATCTATGAATAGATCTATGCATGTCCTAAATGAGTATCCTTCTTGAGAAGGGAGAGATATGCTGAATGATGATGATAGCTGACTGTTCCTTTCTCCAATGATGAGGTCCACCCTTTGGATGTTGGTTTTCCTTTATATAGGACGCAAGAGATGAATTGAATGTTGAATGTCGACCGTATGCTGACTATGCTGCTCATTCCCTTGCTCCTTAGGCTCGAAACGTTGAGAAGGAGATAACTGAAATGAATGATGCGCTTTTCTACATATATGGAATGATGTTGGTGAGCCAAGCTTATGGTGTCTACATGCATGTCTAGATCTTCACAACTTCATATATGCCCCATAGTTGTTGGCTGATTGGTTCCCCATGCCCTAACCTAATGTGATGCATGTCCTAAATGTTGTTGATGCCTTGTGTATTGTTGTAGGTGCTGCAACAATAGCACCATACAATGTTGCACATGCTATAACTACTCTGATCTAAGCTTGTTAACATTAATTTAACTACTTGGTAAATGTTGGATTAATGCTTGAATGCCTAGAATGCCATGTCACCTATACACCAACTAGGTGTGCACGTGACATTGACCAAGTCTGGTCGGCTAGCAAAAAAATAGGCCCTCTTGGCTAGCAAGCTACTACAACCAACCATGGAAAAGACTACAGAACCCCCTCATGGAGCAAAACTGGGAAAAATGGACAATGAGGAAAAAATGAAGAAACTCCTACACGGGCAGGCACACCCACAATAATGGCCGTCACTCCCTACTACAACTGAGTAATATGTACAGACAAGAGATAACTACTAACATCCCCTCTTAGCTCGTGGATGTGGAACGAATCCTAGTGAGCTAGAGTGCTGACAGAGAATCCGCTGAGGTAGAAGCTTCATGAAGAGGTCTGTCATATTGTCCTTCATTGAACAAAAGACTAGCAAGATGTCACCAACCAAAATGTTCTCTCTAAAGGTATAGTTTCGGTAAGAAGATTTTGGCTGAGGCGGAGCAATATTAGAGCCTTGTAGTTGTTAATGCCTTCATGTATCCTGCCTATGAATTGATTATGACCTAGAATAAGGTATTGTAACTTAACAAAGTTGTGATTTGGAATGCAATACCACCATCAAGGTTGTTGAGTGGCAAAGACAGCCAAGTGAGGTTACTGATCCTAGCTATGGTATCGAGCAAAGGCCCATTGAGTGCATTTGCCCCTAGATCTAGTGCTTGCAACAATA
Organism: Cibotium barometz; assembly: GCF_041138505.1. NCBI lineage: Eukaryota > Viridiplantae > Streptophyta > Polypodiopsida > Cyatheales > Cibotiaceae > Cibotium > Cibotium barometz. The sequence continues at coordinate 25,127,601 of NC_141057.1, read as the reverse complement.
AGGTCAATGAGCCCAAGGTGCTTGGTATAGTGCTAGTCAAGTTGTTTTGTTATAAGTACAAGGATCGGAGGCTTTTGCAAGCTCCAATCTCAATGGGACTGCTTCCAATTATGCGGTTTCCAAAAGAAAAAAAAATAAGCCAAGCTTAAGAGAAGAACTAAGGTTGGTTACCCTCAGTAACGCTCTGACACCAATGTGACATGCGAGGGATTGATCGTAGTAAAACAACCTTAGGCTTAACTAAACTTCACTTAGAAACACTTAAGAGAAAGAGAATGGTTTCAATGCAAAAAAAAATGCAGCTGTATTCAATGCGATGGTTACAATGAAATCTATGAATAGATCTATGCATGTCCTAAATGAGTATCCTTCTTGAGAAGAGATAGATATGCCGAATGATGATGATAGCTGACTGTTCCTTTCTCCAATGATGAGGTCCACCCTTTGGATGTTGGTTCTCCTTTATATAGGATGCAAGAGATGAATTGAATGTTGAATGTTGACCGTATGCTGACTATGCTGAATGTTGAAACGTTGAGAAGAAGGAGATAACTGAAATGAATGATGCGCTTTTCTATATATATGGAATGATGCTGGTGAGCCAAGCTTATGATGTCTACATCCATGTCTAGATCTTCACAACTTCATATATGCCCCATAGCTGTTGGCTGATTGGTTCCCCATGCCCTAACCTAATGTGATGCATGTCCTAAATGTTGTTGATGCCTTGTGTATTGTTGTAGGTGCTGTAACAATAGCACCATACAATGTTGCACATGCTATAACTACTGTGATCTAAGCTTGTTAACATTAATTTAACTGCTTGGTAAATGTTGGATTAATGCTTGAATGCCTAGAATGCCATGTCACCTATACACCAACTAGGTGTGCACGTGACATTGACTAGGTCTGGTCGGCTAGCAAAAAAATAGGCCCTCTTGGCTAGCAAGCTACTACAACCAACCAGGGAAAAGACTACAGAACCCCCACATGGAGCAAAACTGGGAAAAATGGACAATGAGGAAAAAATGAAGAAACTCCTACACGGGCAGGCACACCCACAATAATGGCCGTCACTCCCTACTACAACTGAGTAATATGTACAGAAAAGAGATAACTGCTAACATCCCCTCTTAGCTCGTGGGGGGATGTGGAACCAATCCTAGTGAGCTGCTGGAGTGCTGACAGAGAATCCGCTGAGGTAGAAGCTTCATGAAGAGGTCCACCATATTGTCCTTCATTGAACAAAAGACTAGCAAGATGTCACCAACCAAAATCTTCTCTCTAAAGGTATAGTTTCGGTAAGAAGATTTTGACTGAGGCGGAGCAACATTAGAGTCTTGTAGTTGTTGATGCCTTCATGTATCCTGCCTATGAATTGATTATGACCAAGATTTTTTGTGATAATAACACATGTGAACAAGTTATTCACATGTTCTCATGTTACCGTTCACAAAATAACAGGTCACTTGCCATTTGGGAACCCCTTAAAAGCTTGGCTACACATGGGGGGATGTGGAACCAATCCTAGTGAGCTAGAGTGCTGACAGAGAATCCGTTGAGGTACAAGCTTCATGAAGAGGTCCACCATATTGTCCTTCATTGAACAAAAAACTAGCAAGATGTCACCAACCAAAATCTTCTCTCTAAAGGTATAGTTTCGGTAAGAAGATTTTGACTGAGGCGGAGCAATATTAGAGTCTTGTAGTTGTTGATGCCTTCATGTATCCTGCCTATGAATTGATTATGACCTAGAATAAGGTAGTGTAACTTAGACAAAGTTGTGATTTGGAATGCAATACCACCATCAAGGTTGTTGAGTGGCAAAGACAGCCAAGTGAGGTTACTGATCCTAGCTATGGTATCGAGCAAAGGCCCACTGAGTGCATTTTCCCCTAGATCTAGTGCTTGCAATAAGGTCAATGAGCCCAAGGTTCTTGGTATAGTGTTAGTCAAGTTTTTTTGTTATAAGTACAAGGATCGAAGGCTTTTGCAGCAATGGGAATGCTTCCAATTATGCGATTTCCAAAAGCAAAAAAAAAGCCAAGCTCTTGAATACTATGATATCCAACAATAAGGTGCCATTAAGCTGAATCATTTGAAGCTGTAGTGTCACAAGGTTGGTGGAGTTGTACAGGGAGGTGGGAATGGGGCCATTTAGAGAGTTCAAGCAGAGCCTTAGATCGGTGAGAAGTTTCACGTTCCCAATTTCTAAGGAGATATAGCCTTCTAGCTTGTTTTGATCAAGGTAGAGGGCCGAGAGACTATAGCAATTTCTAAGTGGGGGGAATGGTGGTTGTTAGATTGTTGTCATTCATAAGTAGATCTATAAGGTTAGTGAGCTTTCCCAACTCTAGGGGTATGGGAGTGCTAAGATCATTACGAGAGAGGAGAATGTGAGGGAAAAAGGACGAAAGGACCAAATGTATGAGAGATCATAGCAAAACAACACAGAATGAAATGTGTGAGTAAGCAGAGATGATGTCAGAGTTGAAGCACGGTCAATGAACGAAGGCTCGCATTGATGTGAGGCAAAGGCACTCCGTGAGGTGGTCGGTGTTGAAGGCTCGATGCAGAGGAATTTCAAGGTGGTAGTGGGCAGAGGAAGATGAAGTGATGATGATATAGATGCTGATGCAAACTCTAGTGATAAGGGTGCTAAACTCTAGTGATAAGGGTGCTAGACTCTAGTGATAAGGGTGTTGTGGTACCTAAAAAGAGTAGAGAGGGCTGCCATCCCGAGTGGTGCAAGCTTTGGTGACAAGGGTGCTACAATACCTGAGGGGTGGTAAGGAGTAGAGATGGCTGTTGTCCCGATGATGTGAGATGGCTGCTATCCCGAGAGGTAAGCTGTTTAAGAAAAATGATGATATATTGTAGAAGAGAGTGGGATGTTGTCCCAAGATGTGTACTAATGCTAAAACGCTGATGTGTTGTACAACAGCATAGAGTGGGTTGTCGTTCCAAAAGAGTGAACTGAAGATAAAATGCTAATGTGCTGAAGTGTAGCAGAGAGGGCTGTTGTCCCATGAGCTAATGTAAAACAATGGTATAGAGAGGGATGTTGTCCCATGAACTATATGAAATGATGGTATGCTCTATGTAGCAGAGAGGGCTACTATCCCATGAGATGATGTGAAACACTGGTGTGCTAGAGCTGATAGTAGCCGATGATGATGAAGCAGATGATATGTAGGCACCGAGGCAACGTAGCGGGCAACATAGCAACAGATAACCACATGGTACCTGATATGGTCAATGGAGCGGTACAATGTGATGAATGATGAGGATATCCTATATATAGTAAGTGGGGCTGTTGTGGTCAGCTAGAGGCCAGGGGCTGTCGGCCACAATAAGACCCACAAAAGAAATAATAAAACCAAAAAATTCCAAAAAACTTTCCTTTTTAGGGCTAGATAAATACCATTTTCACACAGAGAAGAGTGTCAAGGCTGGTATAGTTTGTGAGTGTAGTTGGGATATGGCCAATGAGCTTGTTACGAGCTAGGAAGAGAGATTGGAGGCGTGTAGAGTTGCCAAGAGCTTTGGGGATAGACCTAGTCAATTGATTCTGAGAGAGATCTATGAGCGAAATCTGAGGCACTGTGACATGCAGTGGATTGATCGTAGTAAAACAACCTTATCCTTAACTAAACTGCACTTAGAAATACTTAAGAGATAGAGAATGGTTTTAATGCAATGCAATGCAGCTATATTAAATGCAATGGTTACAACTGCAATGTAACTATATTAAATGAAATGGTTACAACTGAGATCTAAAAAGATCTATGATGATGATGATGCTAACTTTGACTGAATGGTTATGAATGCTGACTTAAAATGTTATATTGTTGAATGTTGAATGAAGAATTGAATGTTATGACTGCTTCTTCTCTTAGTGGGCTCTATGGCTAGATACTGAAGAGAAAGAGAGGATGGTGACTATGAATGATTCCCCTGCTTCTTAGGCTAGAAACGTTGAGAAGAAGGAGATGATTGGAATGAATGATGTGTTTTCTTTATATATGGATTTGTGCTGTTGGTCGGCCAAGATAATGTTGTTGGCATGTTTGTCTCGATCCTCCACGACCTCATAAATTCCCAAAATCCTCTTTCTATTCTATTAGATGGTTCTACAATCCCTGACATGCTGTGATGCATGCCCTAAATGCTTTTAATGCCTTATGTACTGTTATAGATGTTGTAGAAGCCCCACACACAATGCTGCACATGCTACAAATATTGTGATCTATGCTTGGGTACATGATTTAACTATTGTAAATGCTTGGCTAGGCTATGGTACATGCTGGAGATGCTCTTTATTCTTGAATGCCATGCTAAATGCTCATGAGTGTTACAAGACACTAAGCAAACATAAATGAGCAAGCCCTAAACTCGAGTGACTGCAAAAACCATATAGTGCTCTACGTGATATGGTCTAGACCTCGATGTCAATGTCGTGTTGGAGATATGGTGTTTTGGTTATGGTGGTTATGATGTCCCTAGTCAATGACCTCCACTAGGACAAGATCAGCTAAGGGTCAATAGTGGTCAGTTCGTGTCAGCTAAGTGTCACGATAAGTCAGCTGAAAGTGTAGAAGGGTAGAAATAAGACTTTTGGGCCATTTAGGGTCAAATCTAATAGCCAGAAGTCTATGAGAGTCAGACAGAGTTTTGTGAGCTGGAGAATGTCAAATAGAGTTTTGTGAGCTGGAGGATGTCAAACAGGGTCAGTTGGAGATCAACTGATGTTAGATAAGGGACTGAAAGATAAAAATAGATTATTACTGAAAGAAACATACAAATCCATAATTACTGCGAAAAGAAATGTTCAAACCAATCTTCCTCGTTGTTGAAAGGGTAACTCGCTCTGATACCATGTTGACAGATATGAGAAAGAGCAAGAGAGAAAGAGAGGTACACAAGACATCACTCCCAAAGTAGTGTGTATTATTGATAGTGTAGAGGTATGTATATGTGTGAGATCTATGTCAAGCTAGGATGAACTATATATAGTCCAACAGAGATAATATTCATAACGACAGCATGCATGGTTTTACTTCTTATATTAGGAGTGACGATGATGTGTCACATGAACATGAGGGAGTGCATTATGAATCCCTCTAAAATAGCTGTTGGACTAAAGATAGGCCCTATTTTTTTGCCTTGATGTGGCAATGGAGAGCTCCGTTTGTGTTATGGAAGGCTCACTATTGGCAGCACTATTGGTAGACTCATTACTTGCTAAAGTGCCACTTTTAGCATCTTCATGAACTCTTTAACTATTTTTCGCTTCTTGTCATAATTTTGTTAAATTTAAAAGAGGATGTCAAGTCTTTACCTAAATTTCCTTTTTCCAAAAAAAGGAAAAATATCCACTATTGTGATGAATGTTCATTCTCAAGTCATTCGTTAGGTTGAACTCCTAACAGGTAAGAGGTGTGCTTTGTCGGATTTAAGGATGTCACCATTGTGATGAACATTTATCCTCAACTCCTCCTTTACGTTAACCTCCTTAAAAGCACGAGGTGTGGATTATTAGATTTAGGGATGTCACCAAACTATCATGATTGGAAGCCAACACCCTAACATATGTTTTAGCCATGTCTTTGTTTCTACCAAATCTTTATTGATAGTAGGCATACATTTTGTTGGCATCTATCCCCAATATCTGTGACTCTTATCAATGACCGTTGTTGTTGAACACTCTCCTACTCTAAGTTTTTATGCTTGAAGTTAGTTCTCACATAGAAAATTTTGTTGGGTTAGTTATCTCTAATCACATGAGTGTTAGGGACCCTCCTACCCCTTTTTAAAATCAAGGGTTGGACTCATCTTCAACATGTAGAGAGTGTAATTTATGCCCTCTACCTTAGTTTTCTCATCGATTTGTGGTGGGTTTGGTTTATTGGAAACCATTTCTCAAAAAAATTGTTTGTTAATAAAACGTGCAAAGAAGTTGTGTTTAGAACCTAATGTTGTTATACCATATGTAAGTAAATCTATAATAATGGCGTAAACACAAAACCCTCACAAAATGAAAGATCAATTTTTTAACATAGGTTAAGCACCATAGAAGACAAAGAAAACAAGTGAAGAAGTGTATGTAAAAGCTAACATGATGGTTGTGATTAGAGAGATAAAATGATGGTTGTGTTTAGAGGGGGAGAGAGAGAGAGAGAGACGGGGAGCACGAGTGGGTTATTTCTCGGCAGTGAAATCAATAATCAACGAAATGACCTTACTTGAATATTTATTTATTCGTTGCCTATACACTACTTTACAAAAAAGAATACCCTGGATTACTGCATTGTTCTCCTCAACCATATATCTGAATTAGGGCCTATGCCATCCTAGAGAAAGAACTCAACACTTCTCTGTTGTGGGCAGGCCTACACATCAAAACTTGTGCAAGGTGAACTCTTAAAGGTTTCATCCCCCCAAAAAAAAGAATGGTTCTCCCTTCCCACATTGCACCACAAGAAGCTCCTAATAACTGTGCCTAATTCCTTCGTTAACTAACAGCTTAGAGCATTCCGGTTGCTTTACTACGATCAATCCCTCGCATGTCACATTGGTGTCAGAGCGTTACAGAGGGTAACCAACCTTAGTTCTTCCCTTAAGTCATTCAGTAAAGTATCATGACAGTTACCTCCCCTTAGTTAAATCCATTTCTTAAGATCTTGCAGGCCATCCTTAGGGTTTTCCCCTTAAGCATGCATGAGTAACCCATTCATTTACATTCTTCCATAGCATATAGGGTAGCACATGGCTTGCATCAGCATAGTAGTCATCCTAGCAGTCTAGTAAAGATAGGCAGTCTAAAGTCTCTTGTTTCTGCAAGGCATACATGATTTACCCATGAGTTTTCTAGGGAAGAATGACATCCATCATCAAAGGAGTAAATGGATTTTTGGGCTTCAAATGGCATCAATAGGGGGTTCTCTTCCATATAAGAAGACGGAAGTGGCTCCAACATCGCCTGAGGAGGTTCAGAGGTCCATGTGAAAGGATTCCACAGACAGGTGAGTGTGGCGATTCATGTTTTTCCAAGCAAATTTATCAGCATTTTCCATGTAGTTCCCGTAGTGGAGAAGCATTTGGCTCAAAGGATTCAACTCCTACAGTGGAACTCAATCCCGACAGAAGAGGACAAAATGGGGCAGTGGTTTCAGTGGGGGAGGATCAATAGAGGAGTCAAAGGGTTGTTAGGTGTACCACCTGGCAGTTTAGCCTTTCCAAAAAAAGGAAAAATATCCACTATTGTGATGAATGTTCATTCTCAAGTCATTCTTTAGGTTGAACTCCTAAAAGGTAAGAGGTGTGGTTTGTTGGATTTAAGGATGTCACCATTGTGATGAACATTCATCCTCAACTCCTCCTTTAAGTTAACCTCCTTAAAAGCACGAGGTGTGGATTATTAGATTTAGGGATGTCACCAAACTCTCATGATTGGAAGCCAACACCCTAACATATGTTTTAGCCATGTCTTTAATTCTACCAAATCTTTATTGGTGATAGGCATACCAATTTTGTTACAATCTATCCCCAATATCTGTGACTCTTATCAATGACCGTTGTTAAAAATTATTGAACACTCTCCTACTCTCAGTTTTTATGCTTGAAGTTAGTTCTCATATCGAAATTTTTGTTGGGTTAGTTATCTTGTATTGGTTCTACAAAGCATCACAAATTTCTAAAGCAAAAAAAAGGTATTTTGCCATGGTTGGCAAGGTGTTCTCATTAATGCCACTAATGATTGAGAGCGTATATAACACATATGCATGTCTACACTTTCAAGCCTCTGGAATAGTATGGTTTTACATGGCATCATTTGTTTGCATATCTTTTGCTACCAACTTTGGGTTTATCTCTGAAACTACTATCTATCTGTAAAATAGGTCAAAATTTCACACATGAACATTCCTACTAGTTTCATTCATCCTTGCCTTTAATCATGAGTGTTAGGGACCCTCCTACCCCTTTTTAAAATCAAGGGTTGGACTCATCTTCAACATGCAGAGAGTGTAATTTATGCCCTCTACCTTAGTTTTCTCTTTGTGGTGGGTTTGGTTTATTGGAAACCATTTCTCAAAAAACTTGTATGTTAATAAAACGTGCAAAAAAGTTGTGTTTAGAACCTAATGTTGTTATACCATATGTAAGTAAATCTATAATAATGGTGTAAACACAAAACCCTCACAAAATGAAAGATCAGTTTTTTAACATAGGTTAAGCACCATAGAAGACAAAGAAAACAAGTGAAGAAGTGTATGTAAAAGCTAACATGATGGTTGTGATTAGAGAGATAAAATGATGGTTGTGTTTAGAGAGGGAGAGAGAGAGAGAGAGACGGGGAGCACGGGTGGGTTATTTCTCGGCAGTGAAATCAATAATCAACGAAATGACCTTACTTGAATATTTATTTATTCGTCGCCTATACACCACTTTACAAAAAAGAAAACCCTGGATTACTGCATTGTTCTCCTCAACCATATATCTGAATTAGGGCCTATGCCATCCTAGAGACAGAACTCAACACTTCTCTTTTGTGGGCAGGCCTACACATCAAAACTTGTGCAAGGTGAACTCTAAAAGGGTTTATCCTCCAAAAAAAAAGAATGGTTCTCCCTTCCCACAAGAAGCTCCTAAAGCTGCATATGCACCACAAGAAGCTCCTAAAGCTGCTAATAACTGTGCTCAGTGTCCAGCCCTAATTCCTTCGTTAACTAACAGCTTAGAGCTAAGCATTCCGGTTGCAGGCTGTTGCCGGCGTTTTTAGTTGGACTTGTACTCTGGGTATGATGCTGTTGCACATGATCTTGTAGCCAAGGGTGAGCCAGCTGCTGCAGGTCCCTGAGTCTCATCTGCAGCATTCCCTTGATAAGCTCCTTGGCTGGGGCTGAGATGGACGGCCAGGGCTCCCTCTTCAGATCCAGCCTCCCTCGCTTCACGGCCTCGAAGATGTCCGCGGTGGTATCCCCGTCGAAGGGCGGATAGCCGCACAGCAACATGTGGAGTAGCACGCCCAAGCTCCACACGTCCACCTTCTGGTCCGTGCGCTTGTGCGTGCACAGCCTCACAATGCCATCCACGCCCTCGCCCAACTGGCGGCCCAGCGCATAGGAGGAGCAGCTGCTGCTGCTGCTGTTACTTTCCATGTACGTACCTAAACTGTGCAAGATGATGAGAGAGAGCGTATGAGAAAGAAGTACACGATTATAGAAGGCAAAGAAAGGTGAAGATGGCAGAGACACAGTCGAGGTACTTTATATGTAGACAGACAGCAGTCGGACTTTCGTCGACGAGTCACATGGGCGACTCGGCGGACCGACAACATCATCCCTCCCTGACTAAGGCCCAGTTCACAGTGAAGCGGCGGAAAACACACTCAAAAATGAGCAATTCCAGGTGGAAAAGTTAAAAAATGCACACTTCCGCCACCCGAGTGTTCACACAGAGGGCGGAAGGAAGACTGCACTAATTTTCTTCCACCGCCCAGTGTGAACCTTTCGGGCGGCGGAAGAAAGAATAAAACAAAAACATGGAAAATAGAGCCAAGAGTTGATTGGTGCCAACATGGCACTTTTTGCCAAGTTGGAGGGTGGAAGAAGTTTGTTCCAAGGGGGGGGGGGGTTGGAACAAAACTCCCTTTTTTCTTCCACGATGTGGCACCTCTCAACCTTCTCTTCCGCCGCTCTATGTGAACACTAATGTCCATATGGCAACTTTTTGTTGGCTACTACACTTTTTAAATTCCTTCCGCCGCCTTATGTGAACTGGGCCTAACAAACCTTCGACTCCAAACAAAAACTCTCGAGAGAAGTGCTTGTAGATTGTAAACAAACTAATAAAGCTGGTTTAGCCGATATTTTGCAAAACAAATCCGGCACCACTTTCGAGTGTTTTTTTACATATCATCTCTATTTTGGTTAAAGAATGTGTTTTTAGAAGAAAAAAACTATCTTTATCTTTTTCGTACATGGTAATCAAACAAAATTTTTGTGGGCTATATTTTCAAAGCCTTGATGTGGTTCTATGCAAGAAGAGAGAGAGAGGGAGATTTTGCTCAGAGACTTTTTGCGATTCAGGCCGACCGGTACTGTTTACCCACCGGATAGAGAACAAGATTGAAGCCCTCTAGAAACCATGTGGTAGAACCCAGAGAGTACGAGATCGAGAAGGAGGCATACCCGCGAGATAGCTGTGACATTAAGTGTGGAGGATGGGTGGACGAGCATCGGAGAAAGCCCTAGATTGGCTGGATTTTTTGTTGGTGATTAACTCTCTAGATTTGCATAATTGTATTAGCGATTATTATTATTTTTGGATTGATTAGACTTCGAAACAATCATAGATATTAGATAAATCTCTTCTTTTTTATAAAGTGTGAAGTAATTTGTTAGATCTGGTCAAGTGCTATTATTTTTTAATATTTGATAAATATTATGAATTTTTATGATTAACTAAATGGAACAAAATATGGGATATATTACATCTCAGCCCATTAAATACCAAAGGTAGAAGAAGAATCTAGAGTGGATAATATTACAGTGATATGTAGCTTTTCCACCATTGTTGAAATGACTTAGAAAAGGTGTTCGGCTTCCCGCTCTCCTCTAGTGGTGATAAATATAGAAATCATGTCATTTCCATTATAGGACCTACCTTGTAGAAGAAACGCCTAAAATCAAAGATGATTTTCTTAGATGTTCATAATCCACCGCTGCTTTTACCACTCCACTCTTTTGCTTCTTAACCATGAGTCCACAGGTCCATACACATAAGAAGAGAATTCAAATAGGACAGGATTGTCCATTACTATGAGCATGGAAATATGAAGAATCCAATCATGCCGAGAATAAGAAACCATAGAATGGATAGGCAAAGCCCCATCATGTATAAAAACATCATGAAGATCATCATGGACCATAATGGCATCATCAAGAAATATATCATGAAAATCAGCAACATGTGAATCATCAATATTGTATAAAAGAGCAGCATGTCAATGCTCATCGTCAATAGAAGTATCATATTCACCACCACGATTATGAAGAGAATCCAAGAATTGCATAATCGTTGCATCATCATCTCACAAAAAAAAGAGCATCATGACAATGGTCATCATCAATAAGATATCATATTCACTAGTGATTATATCAAGAGAAGCTAAGAATTTCATAATCATCATGACAAAAAGAATCATCACAAGTAAGCACATCATCCATGCACAATGCATGGTCCAGAAGAACACCATCAGTATGATTAATATCATGAGGACCTAAAGAACCATCAAATAAGATCACACCAATGTGATCACCACCATCATGCATATTAGGCTCACAAACAACAAATGGAACCTCCAAATCTTGATCTCACAAGTAACTAGAACATCAACAAGACTCGTATATCTGCATCAATGCTAGCCAAAACTAGCTTCTTGAGATCATCATCAAGAAGCTTAATCAAATCTTCTACTGCATCATAACTCTTCTCACAATACATCATCTCCTCCTGTGTAAAGCCATGCATGCTCATATTTGGACTATCCTCCAAACCTTGAGAATCAACTATTGCAAAGGGAGAGACATCCGAGAACTCTTCTTCCCTCTTGGTTCTCCCAAGCACCCTCAACCTCCATCATCATATCCATACCAACCGTATGCCATTGGTAAGCAAGGTCAACATCGTTGTCTAACTTTGAGTCACTCTCATGAGTATCCTCTAGTTCCTCTATAGCTAATTGCAATATAGCTACCAAGATCAACATCAATGTCTCAACTTTGAGTCACTCTCATAAGTCTCCTCTAGTTCCTCTATAGCTAATTCCAATATAGCTATCCTCTTAAAAAAGCTAGAATATAATTTGTGTCCACCCCCCTCATAATAGTCATAGGCATCATCTAGGGTATCTCAAAAACCCACCAATTTCTCTCTAGCTTTCTCCAATTTCTTGGATGATGAGGGTCTCTTTAGGGATTTGATAATGATAATAAATCCACCATGCAAAAAATACTCACACTTGTCACCTTTTCAACAACAAGGCTCACACAAATATGAGCACACTTTTGTTTTATGATCCCTCTCTAAGAAAATGACACACCTCCTCTTCTTCTTCTTTCCCATCACACAAGACATTGAGATGCAAGGCTGTCACATCAATGCACCATGCTAACAAAAGACCAAGCATGCACATGACAAGGAGAGCTTGGCACTATGCCAAGATCAATGCCATGTGCAGATATCCAAGAATTAAAATGATGTAGCATGCTTATACACATCACTCGCATCTCTCCTCCCTTTAAAAAATTTAGCACTTGTCTATCTCCAGCACATTAACCAAATCACCCTCTCTTTTTCATGTAAACTTTAGAAATTAAAGTATAAATTTGAAAGAACCTACAAAGCTCGTGCTGCTGGATGATATGCTTGACAAAGATGTTCAAGGCACTCTACATCTAGCTAATCAAGCAGGAAATGTTGCTATAAATGAGACTTCTACATTAGATAGTCTAGACCCCTTTCTCTATAGTCCTTCCAGCTATGGATGGATCCGGAGAGCAAAAGCATGATACCACCACCTTTTATTTTTGTTTCTTCACTTTTTTTGCTGCTGCGTGGCAATTTCTTGCTTCTACAAGCAGGCATGCTTCATAATCTTTCGAGAAATTGCGTAGCATCTTCATCAACCATATAGTGCCAAGACAAAACCATCGTGCTAGGGATCGATGAAGCACGATCGTCGTGTTGACATAGAATTGTCAACATGAAGGATGCATATACACACGCTCAAAAAATTGTCAACATGAAGGATGCATATACACACACGATTGCTCCAAAAATTTTCATAGCTTGTATTACATGAGAGATAAAGATTACATTACTTACCTCATCGTGAGAAGATGAGAGGTAGCTCATAGGTACACAGAGGTACCTGTGCTCTAAAAAAACACAATCAAAGGGTACATCTTCCTAAGACTAAAACACAATCAAAGGGTACATCTTCCTAAGGCTAAAACACCATACAAATGTGAATAGAATAAGATCAATGATGTCTTTAATAATATCTACACGCTAATGTGCATGTGCATCCACTAACATTTTGGTATTATGCAAAACGACTTCCATTTTCCATGTTCAAGCCTTTTATCTTATTCCTGTGTTGGCTATCTACCGATGGCATTTCCATTAGGGAAAAAGGGAGCTCATTTTGGGGCCCTGTAAGAAATTCACTATTTTTTGATTTATTTCTCTCCTAAAAGACCTCAAAAATAGTAAAATACGGAAACGTGGCTCAGAACTGTCAGTAAGGACTACAGAACTGTCAGTTCAAAAAGGAATAAGATAATCTTTTGTCTAACTAACACGATTTTGCATTAAATATTTCCTTAGTTTTTTTTTGTTTCCCGAAGTATCCGCATCTCTTTTGACGACGTGTGCAGGCCTCTCATAAAGAATCCATCACTGAACTGGATGATTGCACTTTTTCAAAATATTTACATGGATACTGCCACACTTCCACAATTCATGTTACAAAAAGACTATGAGATTGACAAGCATATTGAAGAAATATTTCATGGTGGTAAAGAAACCACTGTGTATGACCCTTGGAACAATATATTTGTAGATCTACAACAACTTCAAAGAAGAATGGTCGAGTTTTATGGAATAACATTTGAGGAGTGTAAAGGCATTTTGAAATTTGTTATCAAACTGGATGAGTGTGAGGTTGTAAAGGAAAAGAAAATGGAAAAGATTACTATTACATTGATGAATGGAGCACTTGATACATCATTGACTGAAGTGAGTTCGAAGTATTTTAGTGTGCAGTCAGAGAAACACATATGGTGGTTAGGCTCGTTCCAGGATGATCATTTTTTTGTTTCGTACTTGATTTTAGTCATTGTTTTCAAATCTTTTATAGTAAGACTTTTGTTTTCTATAATCACAGGTAAAGATAGAAGACCATGAAACACTAGATTGGGTGTTTCACCACACGGAAATACCAAGAATAAATAAAAGATAAGTGCGAGGAGAGAATCTCCATGTTGCAGGAAAAGGTGATTTTCAAGTAGAGTGGCACATGGCCGGGGATCTTAAAACACTTAAGTGCATGTATAACGTTAGTAAAGGAGGCAACTCAAAGTCTCCTTGTCTTTACTGCAAAGAATCAGCTCAAGTAATGGATTCCAAATGGTGGAAGAGAGCACCTAATAGAGATAAAGTTGACCCTGACTTCAAGGCCATTCTTGACATTCCACTATGTAATGTTCACATATGCTCATTGCATGGTCTATGTCGAATTATTGAGAAATTGGTATTTTTGTATATTGGATTTGCTTGGAAACTTCGTCCCAAAAAAAATAGAAAGGATGCTCTTCAAGCATTGGAAAAAGTGTTATTTGATATAGGTCTGCATGGAGGTGATGTTCATATCACAAAGGATTTTAAAAAGTCTACCAATGGCAAGGAGGTACCAATCAAGCCCTCTATTGGTGGTGTTAAGGCAAGAAGATTCTTGTCTCGACCCAAACACAGTAGTAAGCAAGTAAGGCAAGGTAGAACAGTTTCAAGGATTAATTATGGATTGTGGAAGCAAGTCCATAATGCCGTGAAAGATCATGAGGCAGATGGAGAAGCACAAAATGTGAAGGCAGAGTTGTGGAGGTCTCTTGATCAACTCTTCATTTTCTGTGACAATGTGACATGGACAAAAAGTGATTACAAGAACTTTGAAGAGGCAATTAAACATTTTGGGAAGTCAATGAAAGACGCATGGACAGCCTGCAATATAACTCACTACATGGTAAAGTTCTGTCTTCTTCTTTTACTTAAGTGTGATCCTCTTTTTTTTTATAACTTACTATGCATTCTTATGTCTCTGTGAAAATAGCATATCATCTACAACCACCTTCCCTATTTTGTCAAAAAGTATGGATGCCCAGCAATTTGGTCTACCCAAGGCATCTCACTACATGGCACGTAATGCATTTTTCAGACACACAACACTACGGAGGGAGTCAAAAGGCAAATAGTCTGAAGGAAGTCTTCCAATGGTTTTACCGAGGCATACTACAGAGGCTGCATGCTAAAAGAAAAGTTGGTAGCTCCAAAGTCAAGCTTGCTTTTATTCTAGCCCAAAAGCAAAGACGAAGACAAACTTTGGACAATTCAATGGCAGCAGAGAGACATAGACAATGGAGGGATTCGAAGATATTTAGAAACCATAAATGGACAAGTAAACATGAATAGCAGTTTGTAACTTATTGGTGTTATGTCCACATATTTTCAAACTCAATCAATAGATTTTTATTTTGTGGAACAAGTGACTCTTGGTGTTATGCCTATATGTTTTGAGACTCCATCAAAAGTATTTCCTTTGTGAAACATGTGATCTATATTAAACAAGCATCAATACATCCATGAGCTACACACAAAAAATTCAATCAATACTACTTAATTATGCTAGACACACTATTGATCCTTACCAATAAGGTACTGAGTGTCAAACGCTTTTAGAAGCTACTGAGTGTGTACTGAGTGTGTACTGAGTGTGTACTGAGTGTGTACTGAGTGTCAAACGCTTTTAGAAGCTATGAGTGTGGGAAGAGTATTGAAGTGTCATACGGTGATGGGACAAATGCAAAAGGGAAAGGTAGAGGATCAAAGACTTTGTACAAATCAGTTCAACTTCAACATAATGTTTGTGCTATATTTGATGACTAAATCCTATTACTTCCAGGGCCTACCAATCGGAACTCTCTTTTTGATCTTGATTGGACTCTTTTTCCTGGAGAGTGATATCTAATTCTTGCTCTTCCATTTCTGTTGCCACAGGAACATCCTCTTTTTCCTCTGCTTCAAATGTGTCTTGTTCTTCGGCCTCCTGCCCTTGCTCTTCTAGAGAGTACTGACTAAAGACAATGTACATAAGGAATGCCATGGTTTCCTCAAGCATTCTACACTTTCTGGTGTGCAAGCTACAGTTGAATTTATATTTCTCAGGCAGGTTGTCAAATCTTCTATTCACATGGTACCTCAGCCTGTCAATGGAGACAATATGATTTATATGCACAAAAACCTTTTCACCTTCCACAATTCTTCCTGCCTCTGTCAGTTGTTTGAAGGTATCCCAATGATCTGAAAGAAAATCTCTGTGATGCTCCAATACAGAGCTCATAGTAAACTCCCTGTTTGAAAATACTGTGGTATATGTGGAAGTTCCTCTGAGCCTTGCATTTGTGAAGAAAGTCAAATAGGAGCAAATCTGGAGATTTGTGCTCTTCTGATTCCTTTTGTTTTGAGAGGGAAGACTTATCTTTCTGCTCCAGTCTCTTCCTTTTGCCTGAACCAAAATTTATATATCATGAATTCTATATGCTGACATATGTAATCAGGGAATGTATAGGATATCACCAAACAACTCCCTTCATGAGCACACATGACTCACCTGGTGATTGCTGTGGTCTAAGTATAGCAACAGAAAAGTCCAACTTTCTCTTGAAAGGAGGGGCCTGAGAATCAACTGTTCCAAAGCAAAAACTTTTCTCATCATGAAGGAAGAAATCCCCAGGGCCAAAGAAAGCAAAACAATGAGGAAGAAGTGAAAACCAAAAGGGACACAGGAATTTGCAAGAAAACGCGATGTAGGGCTATTTGGAAAATGTCAAGTACTCTCCTCGCATTTTGTTGTGCAAATTTTCCATTTCTATTGCTATCCATCTCCAATCAAATGCTAGGATCACCTCAAAGATTCCTGGACAGTAGATGATACTAGGAAGAATTTCGCAGGGCCAAAGAAAGCAAAACAATGAGGAAGAAATAAAAACCAAAAGAAATATAGGAATTTGCAGGAAAACGCGATATAGGGCTATTTGGAAAATTTTAAGCACTCTCCTCGCATTTTGTTGCAAACTTCTAGGTTCTATTGATATCCATCTCCAATCAAATAGATAGCTTCCAGGTCAGTAAGACTCTCTATATCCTTATCTTCTTGTTTAATAGTATAACACACATACTTTTGGGATGTGATGTAGCTTAGATATTAGGATAAATACCACAAGCAGGAAGACTTTTGTATTGGATTGGTTGAAATGACTGAAGGCATATTCCAGCAGGCTGCCTCATGAATTTGCAGGAAAATGCGAGGAGAAAGCTTTAGGAATTTCAAACAGCCGAAATCGCGTTTTGTTGCAAATATAAAACTAGGATGTGGAAATTTGGGATATGGGATGTGGTGGATGGGAATTGCCCAGATATCTGGACATCAAGAATTCTATGGATGGAAGAAATATATATCAAAAAACATTGAAAAGGATATAGAACTCTGACCTTTCTTTTCCTTTTCCATGCTGTTGGAGTTGCACTGGTGAATCTTCTGCTCTCTCCCAAACTTGAGCTACAGCCTAGGTAACCTGGAGATCTGGCAATGGTAGTAGTCTTCAGGCAGGTTGCAGTCTGGATGGAGTGTGTTGGGTAGGAAGGGATCAGAGAGGGAAGGAAAAGGATGATGGGAGGGTGCTGGTGGCAAGGATGAAAGACGGGGAGGGAAGAGTGGTTATGGAAATGATTATGAAATCATGATTGGCACAAGTTCCAAGGCAAAAAGTGTCCCATTCACAGTGCCAAGTTTCAAACTCCAAGAGATCTGGGTCCCATCCACACGTGTGAAAAAACGGCTCCATCATTTAGTAGCTGCCTTTTTTGTATTTTGCACTAATCTTTTCCCTCTTGTTTGATCTCTCCTGTCTTGGCCCTCCCCTCTCAGCTCTCTTGCCTCCCTACCTCCCTACTCTGCACCATCAGCATTCTGACCAGCAACACAGGTTCATCCCAGCACAGGGTACTCATCAACAGCACAGCACACCCACAGATAGCTTCCAGGTCAGTAAGACTCTCTATATCCTTATCTTCTTGTTTAATAGTATAACACATTCTTTTGGGATGTGATGTAGCTTAGATATTCTGATGTTAGATAAGGGACTGAAACATAAAAATAGATTATTACTGAAAGAAACATACAAATCCATAATTACTGCAAAAAGAAATGTTTAAAATTGTTCAAACCAATCTTCCTCGTTGTTGTTGAAAGGGTAACTTGCTCTGATACCATGTTGACAGATATGAGGAAGAGCAAGAGAGAAAGAGAGGTACACAAGACATCACTCCCAAAGTAGTGTGTATTATTGAAAGGGTAACTTGCTCTGATACCATGTTGACAGATATGAGGAAGAGCAAGAGAGAAAGAGAGGTACACAAGACATCACTCCCAAAGTAGTGTGTATTATTGATAGTGCAGAGGTATAAATATGTGTGAGATCTATGTCAAACTAGGATGAGCTATATATAGTCCAACATAGATAATATTGATAATGATAGCACGCATGGTTTTACTTCTTATATTAGGAGTGATGATGATGTGTCACATGAACATGAGGGCGTGCATTATGAATCCATATTGGAGGGTATATCCATGTTTTAATACCAATTTATGGATGTGCAAATTGTGGAATTGTGATAGCACCACATGTATATTATGGGAGAGCTCTTCGTGACATTCTTATAAAGCGAAGTAGGTTATGTGATTCATATGTGATTGAATCTACTTCATCACATGATGCAATTTTACATATGGTTAATGATAGCCATGTTTCTTCTCATGTTTATGATGATGATTTTACACACGATAAGATGATGTGAGTAGAGTTATGATGCAGTAGAGGCTTTCAATGAGCTTCTTGATGATGGACTCGAGGGGATAGTTTTGGCTAGCATTTATATAGATACCAATCTTGCAGATGTTTTAGTTGCTTGGTGTGATCTAGATTTGGAGTTTCCATCTATTGAGCCTACTACGCCTAAATATGGTTGTACTACTCACATTGTGTGATCCAGATTTGGAGGTTCCATTTCTCGAGCCTACTATGCATGGTGGTGATCACATTGGTGTGATCTTATTTGCCGGTGTATAGTGAATAAATATTCAGGAAAACCTTAAAAGGTCATTTGTTGATTATTGATTTTATTGCGAGACATCGAGAAATAACCCATGCTCTCCATCTCTCTCTCTCTCTCTCTCTATACATGTGTGTGTGTGTGTGTGTGTGTGTGTGTGTGTGTGTGTGTGTGTGTAACAAATCCCCTTAAAATGATAAAGTGATAAAAAATCTCAAGGCCTCACAACTTTTTTTAAGAAGTGTTTTAAAGTAACTCTTAGATGCCAAACTTAGTAAGGATGTCAAAGCTTATCATAGCTATGAATGCTTCCCATGTAGGCCTTCGATTTTGAGCTTTTGATCTAAAAAATAAGACAACATATGATAAGGGATATTGGAACTCTACAAATGTATTTATTACTTTGGAAGAGATCTTAAACAATATGCTTTTGAAATGGGAAATACGCTTGACTTGGCATGGTTTTAAAGGCTTCATTTTTTTAAGGCCACCTCCTAATTTTTAAGGTCAAAGAACTCTTGCCTAGATTATTTGTCCTTAGAGTCTATAGCTATACAATGGAAGATTAAAAAACTCCTTTCCTTTAAGCTAGGAAGTATACATGCTCACACTCACTACCTAGAATTACAAGCCTTTTGTTCACACTATCTGCTAAGCTATTTGACTACCTTTCACTACATAAGTCTTCAAGTCAGCCACACTCACCTCACACCATAATACTCCAGCAACTCATTGTAAAAACATAAACAAGATGTGAGCCATGCCAACCATATGTTCATTCGTCTTATGAGATTCTACAATACATGAACTATCATCCTCCTAGCTCAAAGAGGAGATTCTACAATACATGAACTATCATCCTCCTAGCTCAAAGAGGAGATTCTACAATACATAAACTATCATCCTCCCAGCTCAAAGAGCAGATTCTACAATACATAAACTATCATCCTCGTAGCTCAAAGAGGAGATATAAACCACACAATATGCTAGGCCTATCTCTAGGGGTGGAGTCATTCGATAATACACACATTGTGCACTATATAGCTATAACCTCCTGGTAATTGCAATTGGTTGGCTCCTTGATGATCATTCAATTGTGCATGGGCTGGGTTATTAGAAAAGGCATAGATTGGGTGATTGCCACCTTTTGAGGGGCAATCAAAGGCTTTCCATGATGTACTACCTTTTTGTACTATATGAATATACTGAAACTCAACTATCTCACTCTCTTGTCTCCATCAGTCTTGCTTGTGCTTCGCAGCAAGTTGCTCTAGGATGGTGTTTAGGGTTGAAAGAAGACTCCCAGAGCTTCCACATGTAACATCTTTCCACACGCCAAGAAGGCTTGCTTATAGCATATCCCTAAACTGTCTACGTGCCTAGTGGCTACCCACAATATTGCATATTAAGGGCGAGGCCTCCAAAGAAGCGAATATCGAACGAGGAGCTAGAGGTCTACTTCTAAAAAAGAGAGGCCAAAGGATGGCAGCCCCAGTCAGGGATGATGGAGCGGCTACCATGGAGTCCTCTTGGGGGTTCAAGACTAGAAGACGCATAGTCTTGCCACATAGAAAATTTCCCAAAATCGGATGGGACTGTGGCTTCAAGATGTCTACATATTTTTGGGATTCCAAGGCCCTGAATCCCCCCCACTAATGCATGTAAATGCATGTACTCTATCCATGAGACCAACTCATAAGGTGTGATGATGCCCCAACCATCTCCATGGGTACCCCAATATCTTGTAATCTCTTTATCAGGACCATGTCAAAAGCTTTGCAAAAATCCACAAAGTAATAATAGATCCTCTATCCACGGTCTTTTCCCTCCTTTATAATAGCCTAGAGTCTAAATATATGATCTAGGGTGGTGGAGTGCCCCATCTAAAGCCAACCTATCCTAGTGCTCTAAGCCTTTTCTCCTTAGCCCATCTACTGCTAACTTCATGCTCCAAGATAGATCTGTAGATCTTGGCCAAAGTATGGCCAGTCATGATGTTCTTGTAATTACTGGGATCCATGGGGTCTCTCATTTTCAAAACGCACACTATAGTACTAGAGGACCAATTCGTGGGTAAGCCCTCACCTAGTGCTCCAAGATGCTATAATCTTGAACAAACCCTATTTGTGTATCATGCACTATCCTAGGAAGAAGGGGCTGCACTTAATCATTGATCACTATAACAAACCCCCCTTAGTGAGACGGGGTCAAAATGACACATTTTTCCAAATGCGTAGCTTAAGCGATGACAAACATCACTTAAGCGACACAGTTTAAATGTCAAAAAATGGCGTCACATAGCCTGTCGCAATATGGGTTGCATAAACAACAAATAATAATGCCTCATATAAGCGACGCTAGTAAACTGCATTACATCGTGTAAGCGACGTCATTTATAGAGGTACATCGCGCTTACATGACACTCTGGGATTTTTTATTTTTATTTTAACCCAAAAGAGATGGCTCCTGTGAATTCATAGAAGCCATCTCCTTTGTCTACATTGCTTCCCTCCACCTGCGTCTAGTTGTTCACCAAGCCCATCGCTGATGCCCTTCTCCGCCCATCCACACCCCTAATTGCTTCCTCTATCCAGGTATGTCAATAGTAAATATAGAAATTCTCTCCTACTATTGGAGTTGAAAATGAGCATCTTGTTCCCATGTTGTCCCCTTGCTTGCATAACCCTCTCCCTTAACACAATGATGACTTCTTACTAGGGTTGATCAAGGCACCTAACTGAAGCTGCACTTCCTATCCCCAAGAAGCCTCTGAGGTACTCCTTTGAGGACCTAACTTTCATGGGTTGAAATCTGAGGATTTACCTAATGCATGCTTGAACTTCCTAATGCTTCCTAAATTTGCAATTGTCTTGCTTCAATGCCTTTGTGGTGCAAGTATGATGCCCCTAATGTTGAGGATTCACCTAATGCATGCTTGACCTTCCTAATGCTTCCTAAATGCTTGTGTTTACCTTGCTTCAATTCCCTTGTGGTGCAAGTACGATGCCCCTAGGGTGGAGGTTGATCCTCATGCAATGAAGTAGGGTGGGTGCTGTGGCTACTAGTCCTTGTAGGGCTACTAGTCCGTGGTATTTGGGAACATCATTTTTTGATATATGCTTTATGGGACACGCAGTGCTTGTCACGTGGCTACACCTGCTGCTCTGATACCAATGTGACATGGCAGAAGTCTTCGCGCCTTAATCGCAGCCCTAAAGCACCCTATAGGTGTTGGAATGGTGGGCAGCAAAAAATGAGAAACACCTAAGAGAAATGAAACACAGAAGTGTTGAGAGAGAAACATTGTATAAACTCTACTATGTACACTGTATATTGGGTACAAAACTAGTGTGGGGGGATGATGTGCTGTATATACATGTAGGAGCAACTAGTCGGCTAATAGGAACTAGGCTAACAGCCCTTGAATAGGCCCACAATTGGATAATATCGAGTTGGCCAGCAAAAGCCAGTCAGCTAGCCCACCATGAGCACCACCTAGTCAGCCCCATCACTGTGACATGCAAGGGATTTATCATAGTAAAACAATCTTAGGCTTCACTTAGAAACACTTAAGAGAAATAAAATGGTTTCAATGCAAATGCAATACAGCTATATTAAATGTGATGTTTACAATGAGATCTATGAATAAATCTATCCTAAATGAGTATCCTTCTTAGGAAGAGAGAGATATGATAAATGGTGATGATGACTCACTGTTCCTTTCTCCAATGTTGAGGTCCACCCTTTGGATGTTAGTTTTCCTCTATGTAGGAGGCAAGAGATGAACTGAATGCCAAATGCTAACTATATGCTGACTATGCCCGATTCTCTTGCTCCTTAGGCTAGAATGAGGAGAAGGAGATAATTGAAATGAATAATTCACTTTTCTATTTATATGGAATGATGCTTCTTGTTGGCCAGGCTTATGCCGTCAACCTACATGTCTGGATCTTCACGACGTCATATATGCCCCATGGATGTTGTCGATTGGTTTCCCATGCCCCATCTATTGTCGACTCGTTCATCATGCCCCGACTTGATCTGATGCATGTCCTAAATTTTGTTGATGCCTTGTGTACTGATGTAGGTGCTATAAAAACAGGGCCATACAATGCTACACACTATAACTACTATGATCTAAGCTTGTTAACATTGATTTAACTGCTTAGTGAATGTTGGATTAATGCTTGAATGCCTAGAATTCCCTATCACATGTACACCAACTAGGTGTGCACATAACATTCCCCTTTGGCTAAACTGCCAGGTGGTACAGCTAACAACCCTTTGACTCCTCTATTGATCCTCCCCCACTGAAGCCACTGCCCCATTTTGTCCTCTTCTGTCAGGATTGAGT
This sequence comes from Cibotium barometz, assembly GCF_041138505.1. Taxonomy (NCBI): domain Eukaryota; kingdom Viridiplantae; phylum Streptophyta; class Polypodiopsida; order Cyatheales; family Cibotiaceae; genus Cibotium; species Cibotium barometz. Next base: position 25,104,290 of record NC_141057.1, on the reverse strand, counting down.
TCGACTGTAGGAGTTGAATCCTTTGATCCAAATGCTTCTCCACTACGGGAACTAATGGAAAATGCTAATAAATTTGCTTGGAAAAACGTGAATCACCACTGACCTGTCTGTGGAATCCTTTCACATGGACCTCTGAACCTCCTCAGGCGATGTTGGAGCCACTTCCGTCTTCTTATATGGAAGAGAACCCCCTATTGATGCCATTTGAAGCCCAAAACTCCATTTACTCCTTTGATAATGGATGTCATTCTTCCCTAGAAAACTCATGGGTAAAGCATGTATGCCTTGCAGAACTAAGATACTTAGACTGACTATCTTTACTGGACTGCTAGGATGACTACTATGCTGATGCAAGCCATGTGCTACCCTATATGCTATGGAAGAATGTAAATGAATAGGTTACTCATGCATGCTTAAGGGGAAAACCCTAAGGATGGCCTACAAGATCTTAAGAAATGGATTTAACTAAGGGGAAGCAACTGTCATGATACTTTACTGAATGACTTAAGGGAAGAACTAAGGTTGGTTACCCTCTGTAACGCTCTGCCACCAATGTGACATGCGAGGGATTGATCGTAGTAAAACAACCTTAGGCTTAACTAAACTTCACTTAGAAACACTTAAGAGAAAGAGAATGGTTTCAATGCAAATAAAATGCAGCTATATTCAATGCGATGGTTACAATGAAATCTATGAATAGATCTATGCATGTCCTAAATGAGTATCCTTCTTGAGAAGAGAGAGATATGCTGAATGATGATGATAGCTGACTGCTCCTTTCTCCAATGATGAGGTTGTTGCATGACGAATGAAGATCAATACAAGGATGCAACAAAAAAGACACTTAGGGCTCTTGAAAAGAGTTCCAAGTTGTAGATGAATGTGGGAGAGGGCTTGACAATAATCCCACATGGGAACTTTTGGGAGTTCTAGAGTTTTTGTATAAAAGGTGGCCCATTTGAGAGCTAGAGAGGACTCTTTGGTCATTTGGTTGAGAGGCTCATAGAGAGAGCTTGCTCCATAGCTCCTTCTCATGTGCTCTCCCAAGGCTCTCCATTCATGATTCAATCTTGTACTCTCTATTCTCTACATTTTCAATGATATGAGGTTATGGTCTACACACTTGCTAATCTAGATTTCTTAATGATGTTTTGATGCTAAAATCTGATTTGTAGAGTGCATGTGATGAGGCTTGTGCATGAAATGATGTGTAGTTGAGGCTTGTGTGATAGCTCTTTGCATGTTAGATTCTTTGCATAAGTTGCATTTTTATGCTTAAGTGTAGCCTAATCTTGATGCTTTGATTATGTTAGATTGATTGCCTGAGTGTTGAAGAAGGATTGAGTAGGACTAGAAGTCATTAGTGTGTGGTTAACTAATCTTCTCCCATTCGGGATAGCCTCTATGCGCTAACCGGGCTGCATTCACGGATTGACAAAGTGTGTGGGTTGGAGTGTAGCCTCCGCTATGCTATGATGTCCCAAACAATGGCGCCGCTACCGGGGAACGCACACCTAAGTTAGTGAAGGGTGTTAACCATTACTTCTTACTAAGTGCTCCATTGATTGCAAAATCGTGGATTAGGGTAGATTAGAGTAGAGTTTGCAAGGGCATTGAGTGTGTGATCTCAAGGGCGCCTTGTGTGTTTTCGATTTTTTTATTAGAAGCAAAAAAAAAAATTAAAACCCCATTGCGGTAGAGAAATCCCGCCATTAATCAGATTTAAGTACTTTCTGTTTTTGCATCTTTGACGAGGTTGGCGAGAGGTAGGTAGAAAGTGTTGGAGGCGGCCTTTTTTTTGTTTTGTTGTTTTGTTATTGTGTGGGGAGGCGTTTCCATCAAGCGTAGCAAAGAAAAATATATATATATATATATATATATATATATATCTATTACATGCATCTGTAAGACGGCGTGTAGATGGCAGTGTGAAGGCGGCCAAACACCAGATATATATATATATATATATATATATATATATATATATATATATATATATATACGTTGAAGCGCAGCAGAAGTTGGAGTCGGCTGGCTGTAGGTTGACGGCGTTGTAGATGGCAGTGAAGGCGGCTTTTAAAACAAAATATATATATAAATATATATATTTTATATACTGACGTGGCAGAAATCGAAGAGTGGGTGGCGTTGTCTGCACGGAGCGCTGCATCGAAGGGGGCTGAGCGCTGCAGGAGAAGCAGAAGTCGACGAGAGACCTACGGGCACAGTGGACGGCGTGGCTGGTTTGAGAAGCAAAGGTGTGTGGGAGGCGGCCAGCAGCAAAAGGGCGGCTGGCAGAAGCCGACCGGGTGGAAAAAGCAGAGCAAGACAAAAAGAGGCGGAGGTCGAACTGGGCTGACAGTGTGAAGTGAAGGTGTTTGAATCGCCAGTAGGCGCAAGCGATGCGTGTAGGCTGCGCGAAGGAGGGCTGCAGCCGGTAGACCTGCGGGTGGTGGCGTAGGGCGGTGAGTAGACCTGCGGGTGGAGACGTCGAGGTGGAGACACAGAAGAGGGAGCGCCGTAGAGGGGCTGTTGTAGGCAGCAAAACAGCATTGAAGAGGGCGCAAGCGATGGATGCGTGGAGGCATTGAAGACGAACGTGGAGGGCGCCTGACTGAGGGAGAGCTCGCAGCATCGAAAACGGGCGAGTGGGTGCGCCGGCGCAGAATCCGGGAGGCGGCAAAGATAAGGTTGGTGCTTTTTAATTTTTTTTATTTTTTTATTTTTTTATTAATTTTTCATGTTTTTTATATTTTTAAATAAAAAATAATAATAATAAATATAAAAAAACAACAAAAAATATTTTTTTTTAAAAAGAGAAAAAGAGATAGAAAAAAGAAGAAAAAAGAAAAAGAAAAAAAAGAAAAACAATTAAATTTTTATTTTAAAAAAAGAGAAAAAGAGAAAAAAAAAGAAGAAAAATATTTTTTTTTTGTATTTTGAATCTGTTATTCATTTTTTAAATTTTTGTAAAATCTTGCATAATTAAAGTAGCTTGCAATTTTTTTTTTAGAATTTTTGTAATTGATGCATAATTAGTAGATTCATATTTTTTGTAATTGGTACGAAATTTATTAGTTTAAAAAAAAACAAACAAACAAACAAACAAAAGGAAAAAAAAACAACAACAACAAAAGGAGAAGAAAACAACAAAAAATAAAAGAAAAGAAATAGAAATTAAAAAAAATAAAAATAAATAATAAATTAAGTGTTTTTTAGGAGTCTACTTTTTTGCATATTTTGTAAATCTTTATTTTTTTTAATTTTTTACATAATTAGTGTAACTTGAATTTTTTAATTTTTGTAACTTTGTGCATAATTAGTATTTTTTTAGTGTGATTCATAATTTTTGTAATTAATTTAAAAAAAAAGTAAAAACATAAAATCATTTAAAAAATCATTTAAAAAAAATAATAATAAAAAAATACGATAGATAGTTACGCCACATACTCATTTTAGTTGCATTTAGTGATTAGCTAGGTTAAAATATATATATATATATATATACATATATATATATTTATTTAATTAATTTAAAAAAACAAAAAAAACAAAAACAAAACAAAACAAAAACACATAAAAAAACCCAAAAAAAAATTTTGACCTTATGCACTTGCGGTCGGGACGTCTTATAGATTCTGCCATAGGGCCTAGGGCACCTTCTAGAGTACCTACGCAGGAAAGTGGGACCCAATCGGTAGGAAATTTGGCAGATATTGATGAAACCCTTTCTGAATCCCAATCCGATACCCTTTCCTCCAGAACAACTAGTTCATTGTCCATGGACAATCTAGGGCCGACAAATAGTCATCCCGTAGCCCCAAATAGGACACCCGCAAGATCTTTTAATCCATTTGAAGCCGACACCATGGGGTTAACACTTAATGTGAGACTCCAATATGTCTACACAAATGCTCAAGGAGCTGAGATATTTAGGGACCCACAACAACGGTATCTTGTTAAGATCGCAGACATTTTCTCAGAACTTGATAGAGCACCTCTAGTCAATGACCAGGGTAACATGTACATGGGTGGAGATGGTGTTCGCTACGAAGTCACCTACCATCCAGAAAATGTAGACAAATTAGGGGAGCTCTCTAAAACCGAGTTCTTTGAATTATCAAAACTTTCCAGAGCAAGGGAGTCTAGAGATGATTGGCTCATTGAGCCGGACATGCCTGGACCCTCCAATGCCCAGTCCTCAAAGCCATCCATAGATGATTTACTTCTTGTAGATCTAAATTTGGAAAGGGATAGGAAAGGCAAGTGTAAAATGGATTAGGGGGCTGAGAACCAATGGGAGTTTGTACGACAAATTCCAGTGACAAAGGTCTTACAGGATGACCCACTTCAAGAGGTCTATAAGGACTCGTTAGAGGGATATTATGCCACAACTAAATTACCGGAGCTAGATCTTCCTCTAGCACTGGTGGTGGTAGTTGAGAAGCTTTGCAGGACACATAAACCGAATAATTGATAAATGGGCCAATGAATACCGAACCTTGGATTGGAAAGAGATTCGGGAACTCACATGGAAAGGACAACCATTATTCATGGAAGTGTTCTCAACAAATACAGCCAAACCAGGAGAGACAGCCTTTCTTGGAGAAACTGTTGCTCCTCCCCTACGAGAGTTCACTAGAGAGGGACATCTAAGTGGACCACTGCTAGTAGCCCAACTCTAGCACCAAGATATCATCCTACACCAAATGTGCGACCACAGGTCACACCACATCTTTCTCATCATAACAATCGGAGGGTAGGGGAGCCAACTCGGCCTTCCATAAATGCACCTCCTGAAATGCGGGTGACAAGATCTTTGGAAGGGTTTGGTGAGGCTGGTAATAGGGTACCCACACCAATTTTGGATACATGTGGACCATCTTACCAAAGAGAGGAACAATTCCCACTGATAGTGAGAGGCCGTAGACCCTATGATGAGTATTCACGACAAGTAAGGCCATCAACTCTTCAGAAACTAGTAAAGAAGTATGAAGGGTCGGGAGATCCATACGACCATGTAGCAGCATTTAGGCAAGCAGTTCGAGCTGAGCAAGTGGCTGATAAGCATACGAGTTCAAATTGAAGGATATGGACTCACTCTTGAGGGAAAAGCCCTGGCTTGGTTTCAGGCATTAGAGGCTTCAGACAAATCTTCTTTACGAGTTTTGGAAGAGAGATTCATTGCTGCTTTTTCCTTGATGGGAATTCAACATGACACGGTAGCACACATCTACTCTTTCAAGCAAGGCGAGAATGAGAGTGTTAGAGACTGTGTAAATAGAATGAAGCAGTACATTAATCGTTGCCCAGAAGATGAGAAGCCCGCCCAAAGTCGATTAATTTCTCTCTTCTTAAAAGGACTCAAAAATTCAACACTGCATACACATCTCTATGCGAAGAAGCATACAAATTTCAATGAGTGTTGCCATGATGCTATGGATTTCACCGATAACTTCAAATTCCAAGATGGTTCTGGCCCAGAGGTGAAACCTAGAGATCAGTGGGGTGATGACCAAAGTTCAGGGTCTAGCGCGCTAGTAAATCCAGACCAGATAGCTAACCTAGTACTACGGAGATTGGGACAGACCTATCGTCCACCCATGCAGCCACAACAACAGCAGCGGAGAATGAGGAGTGTACTTCCTACAGGTCCTCATCTTTGTGGAGCATGTGGCGGTAACCATAAAACAGAGGATCGTAATACCTTTTCTCCTCTAGTCACAAACCAACCCACAAAAAGTGGTGCCAAGCCTGTGCTTGGAACTTTACCCACACCACAAAGGAATGTACTCGCATTACGAGAATGAGACAGGAACGTGAGCAGCCAAGGGGTGAAGTGGCTCCTCAAATGTATCAACAGTATACTCATTTTGAACGTAAGCCACCGATGGCACAAGAGCAAGCACGACCTGTTCTTGGTGCTCAACCTCCTGCTCCAGGGACTGCTCCTGTGAGGGTTGTTGACTACTGTTGAAATATACAAGTGAATAGGGTGTGTGTGGGAACAAGCTCTTGGATAGAGGTTGTAAAAGAGGAGATGTAATTGTGAAAGAACCTGTGAAAAGGTTAGGAGAATCTACTGGGAGAGAATAATGGGTAGCATGAGGGAATTTAGGAGTGTGGAGATATTCTGGGAGATATTCAGGGAAAAGAGAAGAGGTGGAGAGAATCAGGCAAAAGGTGGAGATATTCAAGGAGTGAATCATGGAGAAATCAATGGGATTAGATGCTTGATGTAAACTCTATAAATTGAGGCATAGCCCTAATGAGAATTTGCTGGTTTTTGAGTATCCATGCCTACATTAATCTATCTGCTAATTATTCACTAATTACGTCTTAATCATTTCTTAATCACTTTGTTAATCATGTTTATTCTAGTGTTTGATCCACCATAGCTCATCATTATGCTCAAATTTCAACATGGTATCAGAGCCATGCCTAGAATCAACCAGATTTATGAGCCCATTAGTGAATTAATCAGGATTAGTAAGATAATTAGCAAAAAAATCAATTTTTTAGTAAGCTTTCACTCTTCCCCTTCACCCCCAGCCAGTGGAGGGTCTCTAGCATCTAGCACACTCAAAATTAGGGCATAAGATTCTTACACAAGCTAGCTTAGGTCTTTGGCTTCAAGCCTATCAAGACAGCGTAGCAAACCGCGCAGAAATGAAGCCAAAATCGACGTTTGAACCGGCGCGTTTTTTCTGAAGCAAACTGCAGATTTCTCTTGGCTCCAATCAAATTACTTCAATTCCTCCTAGCCCAAGGGGTAATCAAGCATGCTCTACAAGATGGTGAAGACAGAAATCAATTTCATCAAGTCTACAGAGAGATCAAAGCTCTTCATCAAATCTGCAGGTGACTTTGGTAAAACAGAGATTAAGCTTTCATTATTTGGTCAAATCTTGTGTTTCTTGGCTTAATCCTCTACTAGAATCATTGCTATTGATGCCTTTGAAAGCATTTGAGCTCATTTGAAGTGGAAGGCATCAGATCTGGGCTCCCCGCATACTCTGTTTTCTGCACACAAACCAGAGCATTAATTTGCTAATCAGTGATTAATCAGTGCTAATCACTGTACTTTGGTGCAATTGAGGGTTCAAATTAACCATTAGGTATCTGATACAGATCCCTATAACTTTAGATTTCAAATCGGAGTTGGTTTGATATCCCAACCATCCCGTACAAATTGGTTACCCTTAATTTAGTGTAATTTCTGGGAAAATTGTGCTGATAAAATTGTGAAAATCATCATTTTGCATTTAACCCTTGGTTAATGCCTGTAAATCTCACTCAAATTCAAGATTATTCACAGCCAGAATTGCATTTGGAATGTGCATGAGAATGAATGCTATACGCATTATGTATTGGGCACATTTTATCAGTGTAAAAATGGGAACAAACACTGCCCTTGTCCAGATTAAGGCAAGAGGTAAGACCTCCCGCATAAATTTGGGTTTGCATTGCATAATGATACAAAATAAACATAAAAAGCCCAAAGGAACTGTCAGCAAAACATTGAAACATGTTGCTCACATGGAGCAAAAAGACCTGACGGACGAGCTCATGGCCCCAGCCATGAAAGAAGAAGAATATCTCTTCCCAAGAAGAGGATCCACACCGAGAAGAAGACTTGAAGGAAGACATGGACACGAGAAGAGAAGCTGCCACAAGAAGGAAGCTGCCCCGAGAAGACTGGAAGAAGAGACGGACGCGTGGAGAGATGCTGCCACGACAAGAAGACTGAAGAGAAGAGAAGATGTGAGGCTCCAAAGAGTGAGGAGCCATGTGAAAATCTTTGAGAGAGAGAGAGAGAGAGAGACCCCACAACCCAATGTAACCTGCCCCAATAAAGTAAAACCACCTCTAAGCCACCGATGATGTAGGCCACGTGGTAGATGTATGTGTGAGCACTTTAGTCAAGGTCGCGGGCACTTATAGTAGCCTTGGACACAGAGAGAGAGAGAGTGTCAAGGACTATGGAGTTTAGGGATTGAGGCACTGGTCGCGGACTGTCAAGTAAGAAAGAAACTTGATACAGGGTCCAGGTGTGCTGAGATAACTTGAGGGGAGGAGTAGACACTGGTCGCGGACTACCAAGTAAAGGGTGGCAAACTTGGTATAGGGTCTAGGTGTACTAGGAGTATTCACTTGAGGGGAGGTGTTGAAATATACAAGTGAATAGGGTGTGTGTGGGAACAAGCTCTTGGATAGAGGTTGTAAAAGAGGAGATGTAATTGTGAAAGAACCTGTGAAAAGGTTAGGAGAATCTACTGGGAGAGAATAATGGGTAGCATGAGGGAATTTAGGAGTGTGGAGATATTCTGGGAGATATTCAGGGAAAAGAGAAGAGGTGGAGAGAATCAGGCAAAAGGTGGAGATATTCAAGGAGTGAATCATGGAGAAATCAATGGGATTAGATGCTTGATGTAAACTCTATAAATTGAGGCATAGCCCTAATGAGAATTTGCTGGTTTTTGAGTATCCATGCCTACATTAATCTATCTGCTAATTATTCACTAATTACGTCTTAATCATTTCTTAATCACTTTGTTAATCATGTTGATTCTAGTGTTTGATCCACCATAGCTCATCATTATGCTCAAATTTCAACAACTACGACAATTCAAATATGTGTAGAGACTTGGTAAACCCAGACTATGTGGAAGAGGAATACGCATCATATTCATCCAAAGAAAATCTCATTGAAAGTCCCGCATACCCAAGCCCAGCACTGGCAACCAGGGGAACAAAACTCTTTAATGTTGCTAGGCGGCTACCAACCTAGGACTCCAGGCCCCTCAGGTCAATGGCAGCCAAGGAAAGTAGAGGCCAAACCAATGGGCCCCTGTTATGAGTGCGGAGAACCCCATTGGGCTCGTGATTGTCCACATCGCTCAAGGCAAGCATCTCGATTCAATACAACAGTACAACAGTTTCCACCAATTGAAAGATATTGTCTAGGGTGTTGTGTAGAACACTTCCCAAAAGATTGTCTGCTAAAACCACATGAGGAAGGCACCTCTCAACCAAAGGTCTCACTCAACCTTGTAGGGGCAGTTCCATCACCACCTTCATCTGAGAATGAGGATGTCGTGCCACTTAGAGTCATGACTAGATCACAGACACGAAATGCCGAAATACAAACTGATGAGACACCTCGAACTAGGGATGCAAAGACAAATCTAGTGGACAAGACCCTACAGTCCAATAGAAAAAAAACCACTCGGAGGAAGAAGAACCGAAACAAGCAAACTAAAAGTGCATCCACTAGTTCTCAAGAAGCCTCTAAACAAAACATGAGGGATAAAACTTTTACATCCCAAGAAGTGCATGAGGAGCATCAACCTCAACCTGGGCCTAGTGCTAAACAAGATGAGACTAGTACGACCGAGGATAGTTCTGGGGGTTCTGTTTTTGTGGATAAAGTGAATGAGACTCTAGATGCCATCATTGATGCTCATAGAAGTCGCATTGCAGCTTTATCTGAGCTACCCAAGAAGCTTCAAGAATACCCAAACCCTCGTGAGGAAAAGATCAATCTAGCTGTACATCAGCAACTCATTAGGGAAGCTCAGTCAATACTTGAGGGACCACCACCACCTATTCCTCGGGGCCCAACCTCTCTTAAGCCAACATTAGAAACCATACCAGAAGTGTCATCAAGTCGGAAAATGAAAAGTGAGCTCATTTCACAAGATCATAGCGAAAGGTCTGCACCAATTGACACCCAATTGAAAGGAGGTAATCTGCCACCACCTAGCCTTGTCTTCCCATGCAATGATGAAGTTATTGATGCTAATGAGGACATGGCAAATGAGATGTGGGCCGCAGTTCATGAGAAAGTTAATGAGAACATGTCCTCTATTAGTTCGCCTCCATTCTCTGAGGTGGATTTTACCAGGGGCACGGAAAACAACTTTGGACGCCCAAGCATCCAGGAGAAAGTTCGAACAATTGTTTCTCCTAGAAGTAAGCATACAATGAAAACCTTACCATCATATCTAGGAGAATATGAGAACTGTTCTCAAACCTTGAGGATACCCTCAATGCATAAAAGGTTGACAAAGGAGAAGGATATGAATACCGTGCAAGCTATTTTGTCAACACCAGTGGCTTGTACCTTACCTTTGCTTGATTTGATAAAAATTCGACCTGAGTTGTGGAATGATATTGCCACATGTTTGTCAGAGCAGGTATTGCTACAAAAGGGTCACCATGAGTGTACTATACACCCTGAGACAAAGCATGTTATGCCAGTTCCTATCAACAAAGTAGGAAAATTTTGTGAGGAGGATCAGGGAAATGCTACCCTCCCATTAGAAGTGCGAAAAGTAGCTTCAACTGCAATACTTGATAGTGGTGCAGGAGTGGGCATTGTGACAAGGTCCATTTGGGAAAAGTGGGGCAAACCAGCTATTAGGAGTACCAGGATGCACTTGCAGCTAGCAGATGGAAGCTTAGAACATCCCCTTGGGCTACTTGAGAACATATTGGTCACCACATGTGGGATTGAATATGAGCACACCTTTGCAGTAGTGGATTTTGGAAAACATCCAAACTATGAAGTGATATTGGGTAGACCATTCATGCGACAATTTCAAATGATTCAAGATTGGGGATACAATTATTTGTACCTCCGACATGATTCTGTCATCACAAGGGTCAACCTAAGGAATCACTCATATCGTGATGTAACAAGGTCTCCAATAGATGAGTTTGATTCTGCTTCATCTGAGGGCTCAAGAGTTACATTGTCAGATGGGCGAGAAGATCTGTGGATGTGTGGAGCCTCATGTAGGGATTTCAACACTGAGAGACTTAAGGGTAATCGAAGTGTATCAGATGAGGCATACATTCCACAACCCTTCCCTGAGCATTTAATTGATCCACTAGAATGGAGTCATGTCCTTGCAACATTATCGACATGTGCTTTACCGAAGCCAATTCAATTTTGTAACTCAGATGGATATGACATTATTCCTATACGAATGGTACAACCACGTGCCCTTCTAGATGATTTGTACTATAGGGATACATCCACAACAGCTATGCATGTCGAGGAAGTCTCAGTGGAGGATTTAACACTCGAATCTGCTAATGATGCTGATAAGGAAGATGGATGGGACTCTGATTTTAATAATTATGTGACAATCCCTGAGGATGAGATAGGAAAGGCACGTCTACTCTTGAGAGGAAGGGAGGTTCAAGTAGAAATCCCTCGAAGCCGACCTAAACGTAAATGTTGTAAGAGCCATAAGAGAATCAGTAGACAAGATGAGCGGAAACAACGTGAGAGACTACAAAAAGAAAAGGAGGAGTCTAAGAGTGAAAACTCTCGACCACCACCTCACTTCTCAGGAAAGAACGGATATCTATACTATGTCCAAGCACAAGATAGTATCAAAGACCAAGTAAAACGATCAGATGGGTTCCAGGCAGGGGAAAAGCTAACAACTGTTAGCAAAAATCGTAAAAAAATGAAGAAACAAAAACCAAAACTCAAAAGAGAGTGTCGGAAGTGCAAAGACAACGGTTGAACAAAAAAATCCGATGCAAGATGGCAAAGGAGAGCTCAAAACCGCATGGTCTTCAATGAGTGAAGACTCAAGTGGACAAGAACAAGGTCTCAATGTTCCTCCCAATTTCACACAGTACACTCTTCAAGATCGGAAGATTGTTCTTCAACAGCCCATGCGACAAAAACCAAGCATGCCAGGGATTTCATACGATGGTCCAGAAGATGCAAAAAAGATTGATATTGCTAAGCCAGGAGAAGATAACCCTATAGAGGGAAAATGTGTCATTATGATGTCCATTTAGGATCACCAGATGTCAGTGCCCTTTTATGTGGCACGTAAGTCCAAGGCAGTAGTAGAGGTTGTTCTCGGTAGATCGTGGTTAAGTGCTACCAATTGCTCATTAGATTGGAAGAATAGACAATACAAGTTGCAAATTGATTCTGATTGCATCTTGGGATCTGCTACTCCATGAGCTTTATCGTGTCAAAGGGGTAATGTTTCTACCTTACACAACCCACTCTCAAAATCTGCTCTTGAAGCTCCAAAACAAATGATGTGGATAATTGATGAGTACTCAAGTGAGGGCCATGGCTGGCATGTTCCAACTACTCTAGTTGCTGCTCAAAGAAGGCCAGGCAAGAAGGAATTATCAATGTGGCTACCCAAAGATGCGTACAAACTTGTACCATCTAGTCCAGTTGCTAAGCCTCTTAAGAAGCACATCATTTCCAAGCCTAAACCTCGGATTGTTACTCGATAGGTCCCAAAACATGTTCTTAAAGCACAAGGCTATTATGAGGGTGCAACAGCAATTTGGCTTCCAAAATGCCATGGTTTGCTAGGGATAAAAGAGTGTTTCAGAAAGATTCCAAAAGCCACCCTTGATTTTCCATATCAGTGGGTGCAAAAGAAATCAACACATACTCTTCATGATAGGATAGGTGGCTGTGATAGCACCTACAAATCTACTTGTGTTGATCTTCCTAAAACATGTATTGAAACACCGGTTGTTCCAATTTCTCCTTGTTACACCATTCCACCATCAACTTGTGTACCTAAGACAAGTCCAAATGAGTCTCATTTGAGCATAGATTCTAGCATTTCAATGCCTAAATCCTCTTATCTTGCTCAAATTCCAAGACAATTGCTAAAATTTCCACCTCTTAAGAAGGACATACCAAAAACTAAAGATAAGGCATTAACACTACAATTGAAGCTCTTTGGTAGATCAATGTTTGAATAATGTAGTTCCTTATGCCTTTAGAAGATGTGTTCTTTTTGAGATAATCTTGTTTTTGATTGGAATTGTAATGATGGATATGAGTGTTCTAAATTTCATTGTTCTACGTCCAGATAACTCCTGATGGATATTTGGCGAGATACATGTCCACCATGCATTGACCCTGATCGTACTCGACCTGATCATCGCGGGGGTTATAGTGCTCCTCCGTTTCAAACACATTCTAGGTACTTCTATGCTCCCTTAGGTGAAAATTGCTGTGGGCATCACTTTGTCACGTTATTCTATCAACAGCATCACCCATTTCCACATTGTCAAGAGTGTGCACGGCTCGTATTAGGAGAAGCTTCACATATTTGTTGGATATGCCGCTCTTACTTTAGACGATATGGCACGGGCTTAATGAAGCAAATTGTGGGAATTACACCCCAACGCCATAATCTTCTTAATGTGAGAATACCAGAGAGAGGACCAAATCAACGTAGATTACCTGAGGAGGTTCAACCACAACAATGGAGGGATACAAGCTTAAATGACTTGCAACCACCGATCTTGCAAGCCCTCCTTCCCCAAGCCTCAACATGTCAATATTGGATCAATATGAGTACCTATATTGCGCAGTTCCAAAATCGAAACTGTCTGCTTAACCTTCCCATAGAACCAATGCCATATTTTAGTGAGGAAGCACTCCTTCCTCTACCACCTTCTCCAGAGGCCGATTTTTGTGAGGGGTTGTCCCTACATCCTGAGGAAATTGATACCATCTTTCCAGCAGACGAGGACACGGATCCACCACCAGCGCAAGAGTAAACTCAATGACTCCACAATAAGATCGACAAGCCAGGGCACTTTTCTCCCATTGGGTTTTTTCCCTCGGCTTGGCACCAATAGTAAATTTTATTCTTTTCTTTTCTTTTCTTGTTTGTTAATAAAAATTTTGCAAAGATCTCCGCTAAAAAAAAAGAGCATCAAACACGCCCCAATAGTCCACCTACCGTGCACACAAATTAGGAAGGGGGGAGACATGCTACGCCTACAAAGATCAAGGAGGAGCAATCTGCACAAAATCAGCAATGCATCAATGCAAACAAACAACATCAACAGGGCACTACAACAGGTGTATTCAAATCTTAATCTTTATTTCTTTAAGTGCTTTTATCTTTTGAATATATGGTTTGCATGTTCACGCAATGTTGGCTGGTTTAAGTTTTTGATTAGTTGTTAAAATATGGTGAGTGAATTCTAGAGTCTTAGAAGACTTAGTAAAATATATTTCTATGTAAAGACAGTTTAGGATATATACCAAGGGAGTATGCCAAGTTCTTATGCTTTCAAGGTATATTAGTTATCCCTAGTGGTAGCTACAACTTAGGTATGAGCTAGGTGCTAGGAGTAATAAAAATTTACGAAAATATACCCTAAAAATATATATATATATATACAAAGTAAATTGAGACATGATGTGTCTACAGCCATGTGGAATGCTTGGTAGGACCTGGGGTTGTCTTAAGCACCTTGGGGCCGATGCCTTGGTTTCCATGGGGTGAACACTGATGTCTAAAAGCTTCAAAAAAAGACCTTTGAGGAATCTATCGCCTTGATAGATGTTGGTAGGACTCTAGGGTACACTATGGGCCCTCGAGACCGATGCCCTCATCTTCATGGGATACTCCTTAGGTCATAAAAGAAAGAAAAAGGGTCTATCGCCCTTGAGATACTTAGCGGTCTTTAGATTCTCTTGGCGGAGGTCTCTTGGCCATTGCTTGGGTCTCTTTGGGATGGAACCTTAATCTTTATCACCTTCTACACACACATTATTTTTCTTTTTTTTAAAGAGAGTTCTTATCACCTTTGCTCATATTTAGGAGTAGGTTTGCCACTTAGGAATAACTTAAATACTTGTAGGACATTGAGACTGAGATCATAACCGACGGTGTACAAAGCACACTTGCCTTTGCATAGCACTATCTACCACTTAAGTCTCACTTTGACTAGTCTTTACTCACCTATTTTAGTACTCATTAAAACTTTAATCAGCCTTGCACTTGTATGCTCACGTGTGAAATTATCATTGCTGGTTTTTCTTTTCTTTTCTTTTCTTTTCTTTTTTTCAATAAAAGACTTTACTTGTTTCCATTGTTTTTTTGTTGCAGCTCTTGCTACTACCGTGCTCGAGGACGTGCACAAAATAGGAAGGGGGGAGTGTTGCATGATGAATGAAGATCAATACAAGGATGCAACAAAAAAGACACTTAGGGCTCTTGAAAAGAGTTCCAAGTTGTAGATGAATGTGGGAGGGGCTTGACAATAATCCCACATGGGAACTTTTGGGAGTTCTAGAGTTTTTGTATAAAAGGTGGCCCATTTGAGAGCTAGAGAGGACTCTTTGGTCATTTGGTTGAGAGGCTCATAGAGAGAGCTTGCTCCATAGCTCCTTCTCATGTGCTCTCCCAAGGCTCTCCATCTCCATTCATGCTTCAATCTTGTACTCTCTATTCTCTACATTTTCAATGATATGAGGTTATGGTCTACACACTTGCTAATCTAGATTTCTTAATGATGTTTTGATGCTAAAATCTGATTTGTAGAGTGCATGTGATGAAGCTTGTGCATGAAATGATGTGTAGTTGAGGCTTGTGTGATAGCTCTTTGCATGTTAGATTCTTTGCATAAGTTGCATTTTTATGCTTAAGTGTAGCCTAATCTTGATGCTTTGATTATGTTAGATTGATTGCCTGAGTGTTGAAGAAGGATTGAGTAGAACTAGAAGTCATTAGTGTGTGGTTAACTAATCTTCTCCCATTCGGGATAGCCTCTATGCGCTAACCGGGTTGCATTCACGGATTGACAAAGTGTGCGGGTTGGAGTGTAGCCTCCGCTATGCTATGATGTCCCAAACAGAGGTCCACCCTTTGGATGTTGGCTTTCCTTTATATAGGATGCAAGAGATGAATTGAATGTTGAATGTTGACCGTATGCTGACTATGCTGCTCATTCCCTTGCTCCTTAGGCTCGAAACGTTGAGAAGAAGGAGATAACTGAAATGAGAGATGTGCTTTTCTATATATATGGAATGATGCTACTGAGCCAAGCTTATGCTGTCTACATGCATGTCTAGATCTTCACAACTTCATATATGCCCCATAACTGTTGGCTAACTCGTTCCCCATGCCCTAACCTAATGTGATGCATGTCCTAAATGTTGTTGATGCCTTGTGTATTGTTGTAGGTGCTGCAACAATAGCACCATACAATGTTGCACATGCTATAACTACTGTGATCTAAGCTTGTTAACATTAATTTAACTACTTGGTAAATGTTGGATTAATGCTTGAATGCCTAGAATGCCATGTCAACTATACACCAACTACGTGTGCACATGACATTGACCAGGTCTGGTCAGCTAGCAAAAAAATAGGCCCTCTTGGCTAGCAAGCTACTACAACCAACCAGGGAAAAGACTACAGAACGCCCACATGGAGCAAAACTGGGAAAAATGGACAATGAGGAAAAAATGAAGAAACTTCTACACGGGCAGGCACACCCACAATAATGCCCGTCACTCCCTACTACAACTGAGTAATATGTACAGAGACAAGAGATAACTGCTAACATCCTCTCTTAGCTCCTGGATGTGCTAGTGAGCTGGAGTGCTGACAGAGAATCCGCTGAGGTAGAATCTTCATGAACAGGTCCGCCGTATTGTCCTTCATTGAACAAAAGACTAGCAAGATGTAACCAACCAAAATCT
The DNA here is from genome assembly GCF_041138505.1 of Cibotium barometz. Taxonomy (NCBI): domain Eukaryota; kingdom Viridiplantae; phylum Streptophyta; class Polypodiopsida; order Cyatheales; family Cibotiaceae; genus Cibotium; species Cibotium barometz. The sequence continues at coordinate 25,087,774 of NC_141057.1, read as the reverse complement.
TCTCTCTAAAAGTATAGTTTCGGTAAGAAGATTTTGACTGAGGCGGAGCAATTCTAGAGCCTTGTAGTTGTTGATGCCTTCATGTATCCTGCCTATGAATTGATTATGACCTAGAATAAGGTATTGTAACTTAGACAAAGTTGTGATTTGGAATGCAATACCACCATCAAGGTTGTTGAGTGGCAAAGACAGCCAAGTGAGGTTACTGATCCTAGCTATGGTATTGAGCAAAGGCCCACACTGAGTGCATTTGCCCCTAGATCTAGTGTTTGAAATAAGGTCAATGAGCCCAAGGTGCTGGGTATAGTGCTAGTCAAGTTGTTTTGTTATAAGTACAAGGATCGGAGGCTTTCGCAAGCTCCAATCTCAATGGGAATGCTTCCAATTATGCGGTTTCCAAAAGCAAAAAAATAAGCCAAGCTCTTGAATACTATGATATCCAGCAATAAGGTGCCATTAAGCTGATTCACTTGAAGCTGTAGTGTCACAAGGTTGGTAGAGTTGTACAGGGAGGTGGAAATAGGGCCATTTAGAGAGTTCAAGAAGAGCCTTAGATCGGTGAGAAGTTTCACGTTCCCAATTTCTAAGGAGATATAGCCTTCTAGCTTGTTTTGATCAAGGTAGAGGGCAGAGAGACTGGAGCAATTTCTAAGTGGGGGGAATGGTGGTTGTTAGATTGTTGTTATTCATAAGTAGATCTATAAGGTTAATGAGCTTTCCCAACTTTGGGGGTGTGGGATTACGAGAGAGGAGAATGTGAGGGAGAAAGGACGAAAGGACCAAATGTATGAGAGATCATAGCAAAACAACACAGCATGAAATGGGTGAGTGAGTGTATATATGATGGTGAGTGAAAATATGTACAAGAGGTCCTCTAATGTGAGGAGACTCTGAGTAGAGATCATAGCAAAACAACACAACATGAAATGGGTGAGTGAGTGTATATATGATGGTGAGTAAAAATATGTACAAGAGGTCCTCTCATGTGAGGAGACTCTAAGTAGAAGACCAATGCAGAAGCATAGATGATGTCAAAGTTGAAGCACGGTCAATGAACGAAGGCTCGCATTGATGTGAGGCAAAGGAACTCCGTGAGGAGGTCGGTGTCGAAGGCTCGCGTCGGTGGATGCAGAGGAATTTCAAGGTGGTAGTGGTGGGCAGAGGAAGATGAAGTGATGATGATACAGATGCTGATGCAAACTCTAGTGATAAGGCTGCTAAACTCTAGTGATACCTAAAAAGAGCAGAGAGGGCTGCCATTCCAAGTGGTGCAAGCTTTGGTGAGAAGGGTGCTACAATACCTGAGGGGTGGTAAGGAGCAGAGATGGCTACTATCCCGATGATGTGAGCTGGTGAGCAGAGATGGCTGCTATCCCGAGAGGTAAACTGTTTAAGAAAAATAATAATATGTTGTAGAAGAGAGTGGGATGTTGTCCCAAGATGTGTACTGATGCTAAAATGCTAATGTGTTGTACAACATCATAGAGTGGGTTGTTGTTCCAAAAGAGTGAACTGAAGATAAAATGCTAATGTGCTGAAGTGTAGCAGAGAGGGCTGTTGTCCCATGAGCTAATGTAAAACAATGGTATGCTCTATGTAGTAGAGAGGGATGTTGTCCCATGAACTGATATGAAATGATGGTATGCTCTATGTAGTAGAGAGGGCTACTATCCCATGAGATGATGTGAAACACTGGTGTGCTAGAGCTGATAGTAGCCGATGATGCTGAAGCACATAATATGTAAGCACCGGCAACATAGCAACAGATAAGCACATGGTACCTGATATGGTCAATGGAGCGGTACAATGTGATGAATGATGAGGATATCCTATATATAGTAAGTGGGCTGCTGGTCAACCAGAGGCCAGGGGCTATCGGCCACAATAAGACCCACAAAAGAAATAATAAAACCAAAAAATTTCAAAATTTTTTCCTTTTTAGGGCTAGATAAATACCATTTTCTCACAGAGAAGAGTGTCAAGGCTGGTATAGTTTGTGAGTGTAGTTGGGATATAGACGATGAGCTTGTTACGAGCTAGGAAGAGAGATTGGAGGCTTGTGAATGAGCTAAACTGATATGGTATGGGGCCTGTAAAATAGTTGCAATATACAAAAAGATAAACTAAGCTAGAGCAGTTTACAAGGCTTGATAGTTCTCTGCCACTAAGACTGTTTGGGCCCAAGAGAAGGTAATTTAAGGTTGGAATTATGTAAAGGTCAAGAGGAACATGCCCTATTAGAGCATTTCTTTCAAGAAATAATGCTTGTATGGTTGTAGAGTTGCCAAGAGCTTTGGGGATAGACCTAGTCAATTGATTCTGAGAGAGATCTATGAGCTAAATCTAAGGCACTATGACATGCAGTGGATTGATCGTAGTAAAAGAATCTTAACCTTAAATAAACTGCACTTAGAAATACTTAAGAGATAGAGAATGGTTTTAATGCAATGCAATGCAGCTATATTAAATGCAATGGTTACAATTGCAATGCAACTATATTAAATGAAATGGTTACAACTGAGATCTAAAAAGATCTATGATGATGATGATGCTAACTTTGACTAAATGGTTCTGAATGCTGACTTAAAATGTTATATTGTTGAATGTTGAATGAAGAACTGAATGTTATGACTGCTTCTTCTCTTAGTGGGCTCTATGGCTAGATACTGAAGAGAAAGAGAGGATGGTGACTATGAATGATTCCCGTGCTTCTTAGGCTAGAAACGCTGAGAAGAAGGAGATGATTGGAATGAATGATGTGTTTTCTTTTTATATAGATTTGTGCTGCTGGTCAGCCAAGATAATGTTGTTGGCATGTTTGTCTCGATCCTCCACCACGACCTCATAAATTCCCAAAAGCCTCTTTCTATTCTATTAGATGGTTCTACAATCCGTGACCTACTGTCATGCATGCCCTAAATGCTTTTAATGCCTTATGTACTGTTATAGATGTTGTAGAATCCCCATACACAATGCTGCACATGCTACAAATATTGTGATCTATGCTTGGGTACATGATTTAACTATTGTAAATTCTTGGCTAGGCTATGGTACATGTTGGAGATGCTCTTTATTCTTGAATGCCATGCTAAATGCTAATGAGTGTTACAAGACACCAAGCAAACATAATCGAGCAAGCCCTAAACTGGAGTGACTGCAAAAACCATACAGTGCTCTACGTGATATGGTCTAGACCTTGATGTCAATGTCGTGTTGGAGATATGGTGTTTTGCTTATGGTGGTTATTATGATGTCCCTAGTCAATGACCTCCACTAGGAGAGGATCAGCTAAGGGTCAATAGTGGTCAGTTCGTGTCAGCTGAGTGTCAGGATAAGTCAGTTGAAAGTGTAGAAGGGTAGAAATAAGACTTTTTAGGCTGAGCAGAGGAAGATGAAGTGATGATGATATAGATGCTGATGCAAACTCTAGTGATAAGGGTGCTAAACTCTAGTGATACCTAAAAAGAGCAGAGAGGGCTGCCATCCCGAGTGGTGCAAGCTTTGGTGACAAGGGTGCTACAATACCTGAGGGGTGGTAAGGAGCAGAGATGGCTACTGTCCCGATGATGTGAGATGGTGAGCAGAGACGGTTGCTATCCCAAGAGGTAAACTATTTAAGAAAAATGATGATATGTTTTAGAAGAGAGTGGGATGTTGTCCCAAGATGTGTACTGATGCTAAAACGCTGATGTGTTGTACAATAGCATAGAGTGGGTTGTTGTTCCAAAAGAGTGAACTGAAGATAAAATGCTAATGTGCTGAAGTGTAGCAGAGAGGGCTGTTGTCCCATGAGCTAATGTAAAACAATGGTATGCTCTATGTAGTAGAGAGGGATGTTGTCCCATGAACTGATATGAAATGATGGTATGCTCTATGTAGTAGAGAGGGCTACTATCCCATGAGATGATGTGAAACACTGGTGTGCTAGAGCTAATAGTAGCCGATGATGATGAAGCAGATGATATGTAGGCACCGGCAACATAGCAACAGATAATCACATGGTACCTGATATGGTCAATGGAGCGATACAATGTGATGAATGATGAGGATATCCTATATATAGTAAGTGGGGCTGCTGGTCATGTGAGATCCTTGTTCCCACCGCGCAACAGATTCGGGGTACTAGCAGCGGAAGTAGCACTTCTTGCGCGAGGCAGGGTCCCACACTCGGGGCCTCATCCACGGATATCCGGACAAAAGACTAATCCGCCGGTTTTTCCAAAACCGAACCTGAAAAAACTTCCCTTATCCGGAAAGCACGGGCGATTCCTCCAGGATAACTTTTTACTCTAACGTAGTCAGGACCATTAGTGATCAAACTGATCCGACTGCACCTATAAAGATATTCGGCCAAATCAAAGAAAAAACTTGCACTTGGATCATTGGGATCAACGCTTTTTTCCCCATCAAGAGGCACAGTCGTTGATTCCTATCCATAGAACAATTACTATCCGGGATTTACTTCATCTATTGTAATAACAGAAATTGAGTCTCAATTTACGGATCCATCAGTCCAGCCTAACCCCATCCAGTCCCATGGGTTAGCCAACCGCTGTAGTGATGGGATCCAATTAAGAATTTGGTTAGGTTTTGTCCCGGGTACCAAGGAAAAGAGTTCCAAGGCCCCCTAGCCGGATGTTCATGCAAAAATAAAACTAGTCACACCACTTACACACCCAATATGAAATTGCCTTTTCACAAATTCAACCAGTTTTAAAACAATCCTTTAATAAAACCATAGTATCACTAATCACAATCTTCCAATTTATCCGGTTGATTCATAATTTCCCATCATTCCTTCATCAGAGTATCTATGGCATCATTGGCAACCAGAACGCTCACCACCTGTCCACGCAGGGGCCTTTTCAATAGTTCCTAGCCCATAATACTCGGCAATATAATCACTTATAAAAATCAAGATGGACTCTCGTTGAAGATTAGCAAGATCAACCAACAAATCCATATAAAGAGCCATGGACTCATCCATTGAAGACCAGCAAGGTCAATCAACCAACAGATCCATATAAAGAGCCATGGACTCATCCATTGAAGACCAGCAAGGTCAATCAACCAGATCCATGCTCGGTTTTAGAAAACAACTCTTACTCCTTGTTCCAATATCTTCCTCGACGCACGCGTGGGTATCCTAGGCAAACCAGAGCTCGAGCACCGTATGGTCAGCACCCTCTAGGATCCATCTCGCAGGTGACCTAGCGCTTCACTCATAGGCCGCTTCCTTGGCCCCTCATCCACCGTACCGGAAGCTCACCATTTTAATCGAACCGAGGCTGGTCAAGACCTCGGTTGACCTTGCTACGCGAGACGTCCTCCATTGACTCTCCGTCAGCAGTTGCAACTTTATCATCACGACCTTAATCACGAGACGGTCCAAATGCTTCCCTAGCATTCTTGACATAAAACAGTCATTTACAAACAGCATTTACAAAGAGTTTAGAAATACAGTTTCTATATTAACTCTCATTTTTCCACATTATCCCTCATCAACCCACATTACTTATTCCACATTCCATTTATATGTGTACTCATCCAATCACATCATTTTCCATCTCCTCACTTCAGATTCCTTCACATCACATATCATATATTCACATCCATACCCACATTCACATCCATACATCCACATCTACATCCATACATCTATTTTCACATCCACATCTACATGCACATTCATGCATCCTCATCCATACATCCACATCTACATGCACATGCATATCCATACATCTACATCTACATGTATACATCCACATCTCCATGCCTACATCCACATCCACATTCACATTCACATCCATATATCTACATCTACATGCATACATCCACATCTCTATGCATACATCCACATCCACATTCACATTCACCTCCATACATCTACATCTACATGCATACATCCACCTCCACATTCACATCCACATTTATACATCTACATCTACATGCATACATCCACATCTCCATGCATACATCCACATCCACATTCACATTCACATCCGTACATCTACATCTCCATGCATACATCCACATCCACATCCACATTCACATCCAGACATCTACATCTACATGCATACATCCATCTCCACATTCACATCCACATCTATACATCTACATCTACCTGCATACATCCACATCTCTATGCACATTCATACATCCACATCTACATGCATACATCTATACATACACATCCACATTCACATCCATACATCCACATCCACTCATCCCATACTCAATCTTATCACATCTCATATAACTCTTAACTCATCCTATCACATCTCAATATCTATTTATAGAATACAAGAGAATTCTTATATTTGATATAAGATTTCTTTACGCATGCATAAATTCTATTTTTAGGAGAATAACACTTTCGAAATAAAATCAATCTTTTATGCATCTTCCTATGCATAAATCCAATTTAGTAGGAATTACACTTTTAGAATAAAAGAATTTCTCTTATGCATCTTATTTATGCAAAAATTCCATTTATGATGAAAATCACACTCTTAATATAAAAATTATATCCTTTAAGCATATGTTTATGCATACAATTCTTTTATGATAAAAATTATTCTTTTAATATAAAATTTTTATCCTTTATGCATATGTTTATGCATACAATTCATTTATGATGAAAAATCATTCTTTTAATAAAAGAATTTCTCTTATGCATCTTAATTATGCATAACATAAAAATCAAATTCTCCATGATTACAATAAAACTCTTTTAATTAATCTAAGATGATAATTCCTAGAATATGGTAGGAAATCCTCTTTTCATGCTTTGAATGAAATTATTTTATGAATAATTTTTATAAAAATTTTGCCATAGCTCCGCTACTATGACTGATAAATCTCAATTATTTTAAAAGATAAAGCTTATCATTAAGGAAATAATTAGAATGATCCTTAATTGGATCATTAACCCATAATGGATTGAATCATCAATATTCATGAAATACATAAACTAAAAGCATAGGAAAAGCCATTAATTTGGTCTTAAGTATAGATTAATCTTGGATTAAGAAAAAGCTTTATGAAAAGCTTCATTTGGATTAAGAATAGGTCATGAATATGACCATTTCTTGAGTGAGAGAGAGATATTACATAAAAACCATTAGGATTAAGCATAAATGGAAATTTATGTAAGTCTTTACTATCATTCATTAACTACTTCAATAGCATTCAAAAAAACCATTTCAATTAAGCTTCTCAAGCTTGAGAGGGGTTGAGAAGAGAGAAACATTGAGAAAATATAGAAAAGATCAAAATTCACCACACTTACCTTACAAATTGCTTGATTCTTTGTTCACGGTAGAGGCCCCCAACCAATCAATTGGTTTAGTATGTTGATGGATCCACCAATGGAGATTGAAGAAAGAGGAAAGCTCCAATTTCTTACAAATTGGAGAGAATTTTAGAGAACATTAAATATTAGCATTATTTCAGCATAGTTCTAGAATAGTAAAATTGTCTTCCTTTTTTTCAAAGTATTCATGTTCTATTTATAGGAGAGGGAGGCTCTAACCAAAGCTAACTGATTTCTAGAATTTTCTAATTTCAATTTGGTTGAATTTAGACTAGATTTAGACCTAGTTTGGTTCCTTTTTGATTCGGTTTGGTTCCTTTTTTATTTGGTTTGGTTCAAGAGAGAGGAGAGATAAAAATATCACATTATTTTTGAGTTTAAAACTCATTCAAGCATGTGAAATATGCACCTCCTTTAATGGACTCCCCTTCCTTACATATGTGTCAAAATGAAATCATTATATCCAAAATATCTCATATTTTTAATATTGCTCATAGTTTTTTACTAATAAACCTTGTACATTTTCAACTCTTCATCTTATGTGAGCATTTACTCATTTTTGGATACCCAAAATATCTCATATTTTTAATATTGCTCATAGTTTTTTACTAATAAACCTTGTATATTTTCAACTCTTCATCTTATGTGAGCATTTACTCATTTTTGGATACCCAAAATATCTCATATTTTTGATATTACTCATAGTTTCTTACTAATAAACCTTGTACATAGTCAACTCTTCATCTTCTGTGAGCATTTACTCATTTTTGGGTATCTTCTTTTACAAAATTGGATTTATCTCCTCCCTACACATGGATTGATGCTATTGGCCCATAGGAACCTTAATTGGACCATAATCCAAAAATTTGTGAAAATCTAGACCCTTAGGCTAAGGTCCTTTATACCCATTTCCAATTAATTCCAATTGCACATTGGAAAGTTCTTTTTGAATTTCTGTTTCAGGGGAACTTATTTTAATAAGATGAGATAATTTTCTATCCAAAAATATTAAAAATCTGAATATTCTCTCTCTAGAATATTCTCTCTCTCTCTATGTCAAAACAGGCAGAGACGAGATCTCTTATAATTCTGAAGAGGGAATTGATTACAGGGAAAGATGCTGGATATCTTGAGAGGCTGGGGAGGAATCTTACATTCCCTCGCACTTGAAAAACGCGAGATGTCCTCATCTCGCAAACTGGGGGTAATTTCACAAGATGCACGAATATGAGACTTAGAGAAAAATTTAATTAAGATTAACCACCAAATAAAAAAGTCTCAAAGAGAGTAAGGGTCATGACAAGAACAAGATTTAAACTTTATTCATTCTTGGAACATATACAGTAAAGATAGAAGAACTCTTTACACTTCCATAAGCCCGTCCATCATATGATCACAAAGCAGCACTCACAAGCTGCGCACGTATAAGGTAACTCATCTATGGGAATAATTCTGTTGGTTATTGCCGCACCTATCTCAGTGATATGAGGTAATCTAACAAAAGGACCTCTGAGAGGCAAGCCAAAAGGACCTCTGAGAGGCAAGCCAAAAACGGGATAAAGGCATATCTTCTGATGATGAGGAAGAAAACACGCCAGTAAGAAGACCCGCTCAGAAAACCCAAGATGCCTTGATCTCATGATGCAGTAGTATCGGGGACCCAAACCCAAAGCTTCAATAACCATGGCCAAGAGAACATTGTTACGAAAGTGTTGCTGACCCCAGGGTGTTACCCTAGTTATGTCTTGATAGGTCCGCCATTTGGTCTGAGCTACAGAAGTTCCTAGGTGAGGAAAAAGTGAGCGCTCATACAGTTCTATAAAATCCTTCTTCAGAGACTCGCTTGCGTCTTGAAGGTGAGAAATCATTATGGATAAAACTAATTCCTGTTGCCAAGCCATGAAGGAGATTAAGAAAGAAAGGAGATCGATGGAAGTAAGATTACTGTGAGCGATAAGTAAAAGTTACGACTTATATAAAGGAAGGAGCTAGTGTAACCTAGAAGCCACAGTATCTTGCCACTGAAGTTTTACCGTCTTTCCATGATTTGGGTTTGGCACATATTTCTATAGAAAGCATTAAGAACTTTGAGATGAGGAGATAAAAGAAGCTCGTAAGCTAAGTCACTTACTTTCTTTGAATTCAGATAAGGCTCACAATATCAGGGGGATAACTTCTTATACTCCCCAAGAGATAAAGAACTTCTTTTGGGCCATACTCGAATGAAGACCAAAACCTTGGTATCCAAAACACCGATTTTTACTTCTGAACTCATTGTTCTGAATCCTTAAAACAGATGGGACTCCTGACAAGTATTCTAGGGAAATGGTGTTCTTTTTTTAAACAGAATCTTTCTTTTATTTTAGAGAGGGAATAATTATAAGATCAAAAGGGGAGATTCTTACTCCTGCATACCTCGAAGGCTGGGGGAGGAATCTTACATTCTACCCCACTTAAAAGTGCGAGATGTCCTCATCTCGCAAGGTAGAGGACAACTCTTTTTCTTAAGATCCAATTTTATTCTGGGGTTCCTTATATTCTGGTCAACCCAACAGAATACTGGGATAAATATCCCTTATATAGAACTCATAACAATTCATTCAGATCATATCATTCATATCTTTAACATGATAATGGTCCATTAGACCGAACAATTTCCTTCTGAACATTCCTCCACGGGAATCTCAGTCAAGCAAGTTCTCAATTTGTCATCCCTTAACTTGATCTACTGGTCAAGTGTTAACAGTAATAATTTGATAGCACAATCCACTAATCTCATAGTGATTTGTTGAATTCATTATCATCATTCCAGTTATGAATATCATCACAGGGACTCGTCCCATTCATCCTCATTGTGGTTTCGCTCAGGTTATTATATTTCGACTAAATTTCAGAAATCATCATTTTTCAATCAGATTCCAAATCAATTCATCAATTCTCAAACAGAATTAAAAATCATATCAACCACATTCAAAATCATCATCTGGATCGCATTAATGCTTATAATTTCAAGTCTTAGATTTACTCGTATATACTGTCAGTAAAGAGCTGCAGTTATACTCTCGGTATATACTGGTAGTCACGGCCCCTGGAATTATAAGGTAAATACCATCATGTCTAGGCCTCAAGCAAGTAAGGGATTCTATATAATTGCGGTACTTCCATCTGAAGACCCAATTACCAAATTACGAATTTCAGTTTGAATATCAAATTGTATGACTTATATCACACAATTACAACCTTTTTGTGTTTCTTGATAAATTTTTGACATATTTGTCTTCTCAGTTGATCTTTATTAGCCAATTCGCTCTGATACCAACTATGAGATCCCTGTTCCCACCGAGCAACAGATTCGGGGTACTAGAAGTGGAAGTAGCACTTCTCGCGCGGGACAGGGGTCCCACATTCGGGGCCTCATCCACGGATATCCGGACAAAAGACTAATCCGCCGGTTTTTCCAAAACCGAACCCGAAAAAACTTTCCTTATCCGGAAAGCACGGGCGATTCCTCCAAGATAACTTTTTACTCTAACGTAGTCAAGACCATTAGTGATCAAACTGATCCGACTGCACCTATAAAGATATTCGGCCAGATCAAGGAAAAAACTTGCACTTGGATCATTGGGATCAACGCTTTTTTTCCCATCAAGAGGCACAGCCGTTGATTCCTATCCATAGAATAATTACTATCCGGGATTTACTTCATCTATCGTAATAACAGAAATTGAGTCTCAATTTACGGATCCATCAGTCCAGCCTAACCCCATCCAGTCCCATGGGTTAGCCAACCGCCCAACCACTGTAGTGATGGGATCCAATTAAGAATTTGGTTAGGTTTTGTCCCGGGTACCAAGGAAAAGAGTTCCAAGGCCCCCTAGCCGGATGTTCATGCAAAAATAAAACTAGTCACACCACACCCAATATGAAATTGCCTTTTCACAGATTCAACCAGTTTTAAAACAATCCTTTAATAAAACCATAGTATCACTGATCACAATCTTCCAATTTATCCGGTTGATTCATAATTTCCCATCATTCATTCATCAGAGTATCTATGGCATCATTGGCAACCAGAACGCTCACCACCTGTCCACGCAGGGGCCTTTTCAATAGTTCCTAGCCCATAATACTCGGCAATATAATCACTTATAAAAATGAAGATGGACTCTCGTTGAAGATCAGCAAGATCAACCAACAGATCCATATAAAGAGCCATGGACTCATCACCAGCAAGGTCAATCAACCAGATCCATGCCCGGTTTCAGAAAACAACTCTTACTCCTTGTTCCAATATCTTCCTCGACGCACGCGTGGGTATTCTAGGCGACCCAGAGCCCGAGCACCGTATGGTCAGCACCCTCTAGGATCCTTTGCAGGTGACCTAGCGCTTCACTCATAGGCCGCTTCTCCTTGGCCCCTCATCCACCGTACCGGAAGCTCACCATTTTAATCGAACCGAGGCTGGTCAAGACCTCAGTCGACCTTGCTACGCGAGACGTCCTCCATTGACTCTCCGTCAGCAGTTTCAACTTTATCATCACGACCTTAATCACGAGACGGTCAAAATGCTTCCCCAGCATTCTTGACATAAAACAGTCATTTACAAACAGCATTTACAAACAGTTTACAAATACAGTTTCTATATTAACTCTCATTTTTCCACATTATCCCTCATCAACCCACATTACTTATTCTACATTCCATTTATATGTGTACTCATCCAATCACATCATTTTCCATCTCCTCACTTCAGATTCCTTCACATCACATATCATATATTCACATCCATACCCACATTCACATCCATACATCCACATCTAAATCCACATTCATATCCATACATCCACATCCACTCATCCCATACTCAATCTTATCACATCTCATATAGCTCTTAACTCATCCTATCACATCTCAATATCTATTTATAGAATACAAGAGAATTCTTATATTTTATATAAGATTTCTTTACGCATGCATAAATTCTATTTTTAGGAGAATAACACTTTCGAAATAAAATCAATCTTTTATGCATCTTCCTATGCATAAATCCAATTTAGTAGGAATTACACTTTTAGAATAAAAGAATTTCTCTTATGCATCTTATTTATGCAAAAATTCCATTTATGATGAAAATCACACTCTTAATATAAAAATTATATCCTTTAAGCATATGTTTATGCATACAATTCTTTTATGATAAAAATCATTCTTTTAATATAAAATTTTTATCCTTTATGCATATGTTTATGCATACAATTCATTTATGATGAAAAATCATTCTTTTAATAAAAGAATTTCTCTTATGCATCTTAATTATGCATAACATAAAAATCAAATTCTCCATGATTACAATAAAATTCTTTTAATTAATCTAGGATGATAATTCCTAGAATATGGTAGGAAATCCTCTTTTCATGCTTTGAATGAAATTATTTTATGAATAATTTTTATAAAAATTTTGCCATAGCTCCGCTACTATGACTGATAAATCTCAATTATTTTAAAAGATAAAGCTTATCATTAAGGGAATAATTAGAATGATCCTTAATTGGATCATTAACCCATAATGGATTGAATCATCAATATTCATGAAATACATAAACTAAAAGCATAGGAAAAGCCATTAATTTGGTCTTAAGTATAGATTAATCTTGGATTAAGGAAAAGCTTTATGAAAAGCTTCATTTGGATTAAGAATAGGTCATGAATATGACCATTTCTTGAGTGAGAGAGAGATATTACATAAAAACCATTAGAATTAAGCATAAATGGAAATTTATGTAATTATTTACTATCATTCATTAATTACTTCAATAGCATTCAAAAAAACCATTTCAATTAAGCTTCTCAAGCTTGAGAGGGGTTGAGAAGAGAGAAACATTGAGAAAATATAGAAAAGATCAAAATTCACCAGACTTATCTTACAAATTGCTTGATTCTTTGTTCACGGTAGAGGCCCCCAACCAATCAATTGGTTTAGTATGTTGATGGAGCCACCAATGGAGATTGAAGAAAGAGGGAAGCTCCAATTTCTTACAATTTGGAGAGAATTTTAGAGAATAGTAAATATTAGCATTATTTCAGCATGGTTCTAGAATAGTAAAATTGTCTTCCTTTTTTTCAAAGTATTCATGTTCTATTTATAGGAGAGGGAGGCTCTAACCAAAGCTAACTGATTTCTAGAATTTTCCAATTTCAGTTTGATTGAATTTGGACTAGATTTGGACCTAGTTTGGTTCCTTTTTTATTTGGTTTGGTTTAAGAGAGAGGAGAGATAAAAATATCACATTATTTTTTAGTTTAAAACTCATTCAAGCATGTGAAATATGCACCTCCTTTAATGGACTCCCCTTCCTTACATATGTGTCAAAATGGAATCATTATACCCAAAATATCTCATATTTTTAATATTGCTCATAATTTTTTACTAATAAACCTTGTACATTTTCAACTCTTCATCTTATGTGAGCATTTACTCATTTTTGGATACCCAAAATATCTCATATTTTTAATATTGCTCATAGTTTTTTACTAATAAACCTTGTACATTTTCAACTCTTCATATTATGTGAGCATTTACTCATTTTTGGATACCCAAAATATCTCATATTTTTGATATTACTCATAGTTTCTTACTAATAAACCTTATACATAGTCAACTCTTCATCTTATGTGAGCATTTACTCATTTTTGGGTATCTTCTTTTACAAAATTGGATTTATCTCCTCCCTACACATGGATTGATGCTATTGGCCCATAGGAACCTTAATTGGACCATAATCCAAAAATTTGTGAAAATCTAGACCCTTAGGCTAAGGTCCTTTATACCCATTTCCAATTAATTCCAATTGCACATTGGAAAGTTCTTTTTGAATTTCTGTTTCAGGGGAACTTATTTTAATAAGATGAGATAATTTTCTATCCAAAAATATTAAAAATCTGAATATTCTCTCTCTAGAATATTGTCTCTCTCTCTATGTCAAAACAGGCAGAGATGAGATCTCTTATAATTCTGAAGAGGGAATTGATTATAGGGAAAGATGCTGGATATCTTGAGAGGCTGGGGAGGAATCTTACAGGTCAGCCAGAGGCCAGGGCTATCGGCCACAATAAGACCCACAAAAGAAATAATAAAACCAAAAAATTCCAAAATTTTTCCTTTTTAGGACTAGATAAATACCATTTTCACACAGAGAAGAGTGTCAAGGCTAGTACAATTTGTGAGTGTAGTTGGGATATGGCTGATGAGCTTGTTACGAGCTAGGAAGAGAGATTGGAGTCTTGTGAATGAGCTAAACTGATATGGTATGGGGCCTGTAAAATAGTTGCAATATACAAAAAGATAAACTAAGCTAGAGCAGTTTACAAGGCTTGATAGTTCTCTGCCACTAAAACTGTTTGGGCCCAAGAGAAGGTATTTTAAGGTTGGAATTATGTAAAGGTCAAGAGGAACATGCCCTATTAGAGCATTGCTATCAAGACATAATGCTTGTATGGTTGTAGAGTTGCCAAGAGCTTTGGGGATAGACCTAGTCAATTGATTCTGAGAGAGATCTATGAGCTAAATCTGAGGCACTATCACATGCAGTGGATTGATCGTAGTAAAACAACCTTATCCTTAACTAAACTGCACTTAGAAATACTTAAGAGATAGAGAATGGTTTTAATGCAATGCAATGCAACTATATTAAATGCAATGGTTACAACTGCAATGCAACTATATTAAATGAAATGGTTACAACTGAGATCTAAAAAGATCTATGATGAAGATGATGCTAACTTTGACTGAATGGTTCTCAATGCTGACTTAAAATGTTATATTGTTGAATGTTGAATGAAGAATTGAATGTTATGATGACTGCTGCTTCTCTTAGTGGGCTCTATGGCTAAATATTGAAGAGAAAGAGAGAATGGTGACTATGAATGATTCCCCTGCTTCTTAGGCTCGAAACGTTGAGAAGAAGGAGATGATTGGAATGAATGATGAGTTTTCTTTATATATGGATTTGTGCTGCTGGTCGGCCAAGATAATGTTGTTGGCATCTTTGTCTCGATCCTCCACGACCTCATAAATTCCCAAAAGCCTCTTTCTATTCTATTAGATGGTTCTACAATCCTTGACCTGCTGTGATGCGTGCCCTAAATGCTTTTAATGCCTTATGTACTGTTATAGATGTTGTAGAAGCCCCATACACAATGCTGCACATGCTACATATATTGTGATCTATACTTGGGTACATGATTTAACTATTGTAAATGCTTGGCTAGGCTATGGTACATGCTGGAGATGCTCTTTATTCTTGAATGCCATGCTAAATGCTCATGAGTGTTACAAGACACCAAGCAAACATAATCGAGCAAGCCCTAAACTCAAGTGACTGCAAAAATCATACAGTGCTCTACGTGATATGGTCTAGACCTCGATGTCAATGTCATGTTGGAGATATGGTGTTTTGATTATGGTGGTTATGATGTCCCTAGTCAACGACCTCCACTAGGACAGGATCAGCTAAGGGTCAATAGTGGTTAGTTCATGCCAGCTGAGTGTCAGGATAAGTCAGCTGAAAGTGTAGAAGGGTAGAAATAAGACTTTTGGGCTGAGCGGAAGCCATTTAGGGTCAAATCTAATAGCCAGAAGTCTATCAGAGTCAGGCAAAGTTTTGTGAGCTGGAGGATGAGTTTTGTGAGCAGGAGGATGTCAAAGAGGGTCAGTTGGAGATCAACTGATGTTAGATAAGGGACTGAAAGATAAAAATAGATTATTACTGAAAGAAACATACAAATCCATAATTACTGCAAAAAGAAATGTTTAAAATTGTTCAAACCAATCTTCCTCGTTGTTGAAAGGGTAACTCGCTCTAATACCATGTTGACAGATATGAGAAAGAGCAAGAGAGAAAGAGAGGTACACAAGACATCACTCCCAAAGTAGTGTGTATTATTGATAGTGCAGAGGTATAAATATGTGTGAGATCTATGTCAAGCTAGGATGAGCTATATATAGTCCAACATAGATAATATTGATAATGACAGCACGCATGGTTTTACTTCTTATATTAGGAGTGACGATGATGTGTCACATGAACATGAGGGCGTGCATTATGAATCCATATTGGAGGGTATATCCATGTTTTAATACCAATTTATGGATGTGCAAATTGTGGAATTGTGATAGCACCACATGTATATTATGGGAGAGCTCTTCGTGACATTCTTATAAAGCGAAGTAGGTTATGTGATTCATATGTGATTGAATCTACTTCATCAGGTGATGCAATTTTACATATGGTTAATGATAGCCATGTTTCTTCTCATGTTTATGATGATGATTTTACACACGATAAGATGATGTGAGTAGAGTTATGATGCAGTAGAGGCTTTCATTGAGCTTCTTGATGATGGACTCGAGGGGATAGTTTTGGCTAGCATTTATATAGATACCAATCTTGCAGATGTTTTAGTTGCTTGTTGTGATCTAGATTTGGAGTTTCCATCTATTGAGCCTACTACGCCTAAATATGGTCGTACTACTCACATTGTGTGATCCAGATTTGGAGGTTCCATTTCTCGAGCCTACTATGCATGAAGGTGGTGATCACATTGGTGTGATCTTATTTGCCGGTGTATAGTGAATAAATATTCAAGAAAACCTTAAAAGGTCATTTGTTGATTATTGATTTTATTGCGAGACATCGAGAAATAACCCACTCTCTCTCTCTCTCTCTCTCTCTCTCTCTCTCTCTCTCTCTCTCTCTCTCTCTCTCTCTCTCTCTCTCTCTCTCTCTCTCTCTCTATGTGTGTGTGTGTGTGTGTGTGTGTGTGTGTGTGTGTGTGTGTGTGTGTGTGTAACAAATCCCCTTAAAATGATAAAGTGATAGAAAATCTCAAGGCCTTACAACTTTTTTTAAGAAGTGTTTTAAAATAACCCTTAGATGCTAAACTTAGTAAGGATGTCAAAGCTTATCATAGCTATGAATGCTTCCCATGTAGTAGGACTTAGATTTTGAGCTTTTGATCTAAAAATTAAGACAACATCTGATAAGGGATATTGGAACTCTACAAATGTATTTATTACTTTGGAAGAGATCTTAAACAATATGCTTTTGAAATGGGAAATACGCTTGACTTGGCATGGTTTTAAAGGCTTTATTTTTTTAAGGCCACCTCTCCTAATTTTTAAAGTCAAAGAACTCTTGCCTAGATTATTTGTCCTTAGAGTCTATAGCTATACAATGGAAGATTCAAAAACTCCTTTCCTTTAAGCTATTACTTCCCTCTATACCAACAAAGGTGCTTGAGCTCCTCATACATTTGAATCACACCTAATTTCCCTAGGTTGTATCTCTAAGACAACTCTCCCACAACCATGGCCATCACCAACATTGAGTTTGTACTCATACTAATCACCCTAAGTTGTCTATTTACAAACAATCTCCCATAACCATGGCCACCACTCATACCAATCACCCCAGGTCGCTCGTCTCTATAAAAGAAATCTCCCATAACCATGTCCACCAACATTCAGAAACCTTTTGAGTAAGTCTTGAGACATAATTCAATTTGGTGCTAGGAGGGAGACTCTCAACATCAGAAGGTGTGGTGTTAGTATCGCCTTTTAGTTAGTGACTCAACGAACTCATTGGACCTTAGTAGAACCTTAGTAAATCTCTTCCTAGCCTAGGCATGTGCACAACCATCATTTAAATTTGTTTACTTCTACTCCAAATTTTTAAATTTGTATAGAAAGGATGAGATCACTTTTGTAGGGATGACTTTTATAGTTCCATATAAACACAACTTCCAAACTTGTACATGATTACTCGTGTTACTTAGTCAAAGATTCCCTGAAACATTTCATAAAAATTACATTCATCAATCTATATAATAACTTTATTTATCCATTTTTTATATTTAAAGATAAAGGCCATGAATGAAAAAGTTAAGTTAGGTAAGAATGAGATATTTTTTGACAAACTAAAGTTTGGACTTGAACCTCCTCATCTAATTGTACTTCATGAGATAGCATTGCCAGCAATGCACAACACAATGGAAGGTGATAGAGGTATGTCCATGTAGGCTATGTGCACGTACTACCTGTATTGGAAATAGCTTTTACCTATTTGAAGTAGAGGTATGTGCATGTGGACATGGATAAATGTGTTCATTATTTGTACCCAAAATGGAGTTTTTGAGCACAAGAATCGGAGTGCAAGTTGTGGTGAGCTAATTGTCAAGTATGAGTTGTGATGAGTTTCTATCACTAAATCCCATGCTCCTTGTTGAAAGCATCAAATGCCTTTGATGTGTTAACACATATCCTCAATTTGACCTTAGCTTCTTCACCTCTTCACACTTGTTTCTTCTTAAACCACCAATGCATGCAAGACATTCTCTAAAATGCCTCTAATTATCATTAAGAAAATATAACCAAATCTTTATATTAAAGTTAATGATCAAAGACAAGAAGTAGAAATATAACCAAATCTTTATATTAAAGTTAATCAACAAAGACAAGAAGTAGAAATAACCTTGGAAAGCCATTGTTTCCATTTTTCCAGTATTAAATGTCAATTATGTGTAGAGGAGATGTTGAGTTCTTACTATTGGACTAAGGATTGTTTTTTGTTGCTTGCCCCATCATGCAAGCTTCACAAACTCAGGTATGTCAACAGTGGTGATAACCACCATCCTCTTTCTATGAACTATGATTAGGTTTGAAGATCAACATTCTTAATGCGTTTATGCCAAAACCAACTTGCTCTCATAATGGCTTGGAATACAAGGATTTAAATCTCCTACATATTATTTCTTCAAACACCTCATCCATGACCTTGTCTTGGTAATCTTTGATGGCTTCCCCTTCCTTCTTAAAGTAAACCCATAGGTCACAATTGGGTGCATAAATAAACGAGAGATTACTATTGAAATCTATGATATAAAGAACATTCGACATATACTTAGCAAAGACTTATTTATTAGAATTTGGGGTGATGATCATGTTCTTAATAAGAATTTGGGATTAGTTGGGATTATAGGCATGTCCTTAATAAGACATTTTATGTTGTTAATAACCACCACCACCTTGATGACATTTTATGTTGTTAATGACATTGATGTTATCTCCCATAGGTTAAAAGGATGCGTACCAATCCTTATGATTGGTTATATTCCAAGATGACTACTATTGATGATCTAAGTATCATCATGCATAGACACATACCTATTTTATGGGAAATCTGGGTAAACAAAGTAGTATGGTTGGCGAATGTTTTTATATATGAACCTGAAACTTTAGAAACTTGGGTGAATATTTGAAATTTTCTATCTTATATGGTAGTATGTAGTGTACTTGTAGCAAATTTGTCTCTAGAATCCACTAAAAACTAGAAACTTTTGGGCGATTTTTCCTTAGAAAAAGTTTTTAGTAAAATAGCCCGACAATAGCAAAGACCCCTCTAAAATAGCTGTTGGACTAAAGATAGGCCCTATTTTTTTCCATTGATGTGGCAATGGAGGGCTCCGTTTGTGTTATGGAAGGCTCACTATTGGCATCACTATTGGTAGACTCATTACTTGCTAAAGTGCCACTTTTAGCATCTTCATGAACTCTTTTACTATTTTTCGCTTCTTGTCATAATTTTCTTAAATTGAAAAGAGGATGTCAAGTTTTTACCTAAATTTCATTTTTCCAAAAAAAGGAAAAATATCCACTATTGTGATGAATATTCATTCTTAAGTCATTCTTTAGGTTGAACTCCTAAAAGGTAAGAGGTGTGGTTTGTTGGATTTAAGGATGTCACCATTGTGATGAACATTCATCCTCAACTCCTCCTTTAAGTTAACCTCCTTAAAAGCACGAGGTGTGGATTATTAGATTTAGGGATGTCAGCAAACTATCATGATTGGAAGCCAACACCCTAACATATGTTTTAGCCATGTCTTTGTTTCTACCAAATCTTTATTGGTGATAGGCATACCAATTTTGTTGGCATCTATCCCCAATATCTGTGACTCTTATCAATGACCGTTGTTGTTAAGAATTATTGAACACTCTCCTACTCTTAGTTTTTATGCTTGAAGTTAGTTCTCATATAAAAAATTTTGTTGGGTTAGTTATCTCTAATCATGAGTGTTAGGGACCCTCCTACCCCTTTTTAAAATCAAGGGTTGGACTCATCTTCAACATGTAGAGAGTGTAATTTATGCCCTCTACCTTAGTTTTCTCATCGATTTGTGGTGGGTTTGGTTTATTGGAAACCATTTCTCAAAAAAATTGTTTGTTAATAAAACGTGCAAAGAAGTTGTGTTTAGAACCTAATGTTGTTATACTATATGTAAGTAAATCTATAATAATGGTGTAAACACAAAACCCTCACAAAATGAAAGATCAATTTTTTAACATAGGTTAAGCACCATAGAAGACAAAGAAAACAAGTGAAGAAGTGTATGTAAAAGCTAACATGATGGTTGTGATTAGAGAGATAAAATGATGGTTGTGTTTAGAGAGGGAGAGAGAGAGAGAGAGACGGGGAGCATGGGTGGGTTATTTCTCGGCAGCAGTGAAATCAATAATCAATGAAATGACCTTACGTGAATATTTATTTATTCATCGCCTATACACCACTTTACAAAAAAGAAAACCCTGGATTACTGCATTGTTCTCCTCAACCATATATCTGAATTAGGGCCTATGCCATCCTAGAGAGAGAACTCAACACTTCTCTTTTGTGGGTAGTCCTACACATGAAAACTTGTGCAAGGTAAACTCTAAAAGGTTTTTTCCCCCAAAAAAAAGAATGGTTCTCCCTTCCCATATTGCACCACAAGAAGCTCCTAATAATAACTGTGCTCAGTGTCCATCCCACCTCACAAAAAAAAAGAGCATCATGACAATGGTCATCATCAATAAGATATCATATTCACTAGTGATTATATCAAGAGAAGCTAAGAATTTCATAATCATCATGACAAAAAGAATCATCACAAGTAAGCACATCATCCATGCACAATGCATGGTCCATAAGAACACCATCAGTATGATTAATATCATGAGAACCTAAAGAACCATCAAATAAGATCACACCAATGTGATCACCACCATCATGCATAGTAGGCTCACAACAACAAATGGAACCTCCAAATCTTGATCACAAGTAACTATAACATCTACAAGACTCGTATATCTGCATCAATGCTAGCCAAAACTAGCTTCATGAGATCATCATCAAGAAGCTTCATTAGGGGAAGGTTGAGGTCTATATGGGCCCTTTAAGATGCAAAGTGATTAAAAGGTTATTAAGGAAAAGAGCCAATCGTGTGATGCCATGTATACAAAAATATTGGGTGATTAAAGGTGGTCAAAAGATTCGCTAGAAGATGCCTTTTTGTACTTTTCATTTCCTAAAAGTGGGGGGAAAGTTTTTAAAATTTTGGACGTCCATAACTTCTACATATGAGCTCAAAATTTGTCGGAGATTATAGATCCAGAATCTACTTGTCGAGCTCTTTCCATAGATATGTCACATGATATAGTTTTGCTCGCTCGATTTCAACTTTAATTTTGGTGGAAAACTTTGAAATTCAAACTTCTAGCCGTTTGAAGAACAAGAAGGTATCTAAAGTCAAAGAAACTTAACGTTTTAACAAAAAGTCATTAAAATCATAATATGGCAGCTTAAAGGGCCCCTATAGACCTCAACCTTCCCCTAATGAATGAAATCTTCTACCGCATCATAACTCTTCTCACTATAATATGAGAAGAAACATGGCTATCATCAACCATATCTAAAATACATCATGTGATGAAGTAGACTCAATCACATATGAGTCACACATAGCCTACTCCTCTCCCTAAAGAATGTCACAAAGAGCTCTCCCACAAAAGACATGTGGTGCTACCATAGTTTTGCACATCCATAAATTGGTTAAATTGAAACATGGATATGCCCTCCAATATGGACTCATGATACATGTCCTCATGTCCATGTGACATAGCATCATCACTCCCAACATAGGAAGTAAAGCCATGCATGCTCATATCTGGACCATCCACCAAACCCTGAGAATCAACTATTGCAAAGGGAGAGACATTCGAGAACTCTTCTTCCCTCTTGGTTCTCCCATGCACCCTCAACCTCCATCGTATCCATACCAACCATATGGTAAGCAAGGTCAACATCGTTGTCTAACTTTGAGTCACTCTCATAAGTCTCCTCTAGTTCCTCTATAGCTAATTGCAATATAGCTACCAAGGTCAACATCAATGTCTCAACTTTGAGTCACTCTCATAAGTCTCCTCTAGTTCCTCTATAGCTAATTGCAATATAGCTACCAAGGTCAACATCAATGTCTCAACTTTGAGTCACTCTCATAGGTCTCCTCTAGTTCCTCTAGCTAATTCGAATATATCTATCCTCTTAAAATAGCTAGATTGTGTCCACCCCCCTCATAATAGTCATAGGCATCATCTAGGGTATCTCAAAAACCCACCAATTTCTCTCTAGCTTTCTCCAATTTCTTGGATGATGAGGGTCTCTTTAGGGATTTGATAATGCTAATAAATCCACCATGCAAAAAATACTCACACTTGTCACCCTTTCAAACAAGGCTCACACAAATATGAGCACACTTTTGTTTTATGATCCCTCTCTAAGAAAATGACACACCTCCTCTTCTTCTTCTTTCCCATCACACAAGACATTGAGATGCAAGGCTGTCACATCAATGCACCATGCTAACAAAAGATCAATGACAAGAAGAGCTTGGTGCTATGCCAAGATCAATGCCATGCACGCAGATATCCAAGAATTAAAATGATGTAGCATGCTTATACACATCACTCTCGTCTCTCCTCCCTTTAAAAAATTTAGCACTTGTCTATCTCCAACACATTAACCAAATCACCCTCTCTTTTTCATGTAAACTTTAGAAATTAAAGTATAAATTTGAAAGAACCTATAGAGCTCGTGCAGCTGGATGATCTGCTTGACAAAGATGTTCAAGGCACTCTACATCCAGCTAATCAAGCAGGACATGTTGCTATAAATGAGACTTCTACATTAGATAGTCTAGACCCCTTTCTCTATAGTCCTTCCACCTATGGATGGATCCGGACAGCAAAAGCATGATACCACCACCTTTTATTTTTGTTTGTTCACTTTTTTTGCTGCTGCGTGGCAATTTCTTGCTTCTACAAGCAGGCATGCTTCATAAACTTTAGAGAAATTGCGTAGCATCTTCATCAACCATATAGTTCCAAGACAAAACCATCATGCTGGGAATCGATGAAGCACGATCGTCGTGTTGACATAGAATTGTCAACATGAAGGATGCATATACACACGCTCAAAAAATTGTCAACATGAAGGATGCATATACACACACGATTGCTCCAAAAATTTTCATAGCTTGTATTACATGATAAAGATTACATTACTTACCTCATCGTGAGAAGATGAGAGGTAGCTCATAGGTACACAGAGGTACCTGTGCTCTAAAAAAACACAATCAAAGGGTACATCTTCCTAAGGCTAAAACACCATACAAATGTGAATAGAATAAGATCAATGATGTCTTATTTAATAATATCTACGCTAATGTGCATGTGCATCCACTAACATTTGGGTATTGTGCAAAACGACTTCCATTTTCCATGTTCAAGCCTTTTATCTTACTCCTCTGTTGGCTATCTACCGATGGCATTTCCAATGAGTGTTCTTTGTAACTTCTTCTACAGGTGGAGCACAGCAACAATGACTCTTATTAAGCCCCAACAATTGGTGTTTTAAACTTCATTTATGGCAAACTAAGAGCGAGGTTCTTCTAGAGGTGGAGCACAACAACAATGACTCTTATTAAGCCAATGATTGGTGTTTTAAACTTCCTTTATGGTAGACTGAGAGTGAGGCTATAACACTCACCAGGGGCATTGATGTCGTGCCACAATAGGAAATGACTCACATTGGGAGCCATGTTTAGAGAATTTGTGGGAGGATGAGCTCATGAAAGAGGAATATCGAGGTGCTAAAGAAGAATATGAGCTAGAAGAAGAAGAGGATGAGCTCATAGAAGATAAAGTCTGTGAGCATATCGAGGATAACTACCTACAGTCGGAGCCACCTTTAATTTCCTCGAAAGCAACTAGGAATCTCTTGTTTTTCAGCCTTCTAATTTTTGGATTAGGTGCATAACTTCCTTTGCCACATCATCTATCCGGTCATGCACCGATGCTCATCTACCAGCATCTTCAAGTCCAGTTGGCCTTACAAGTGTGTCATTACCTCAATAGTTATCGATCGTATCAAGTACCCAAAGTTTCATGGTAAAAGGAAGAAGGATCCAAATACACGTCACAAATTTTGAAAACATCTGGCCTAGAAAATGGCATGTGTTAGCTACCCTTTAAGTTATATTTTTAGGCAAATTCACATTAATGAACCATGGGAAATGTAATAAGACATACGGTATACATGCGCAAGGAACTCATATTGTAATAGAATATAACTACAGTTCTATAGTAATATAAACTATTTCTAGAATCAAACAACTATATCTTGGTTTTACAGTTCTACAGTAATAAAAACTATTTCTAGAATCAAACAACTATATCTTGATGTTCGTTTGTGTAATGAGCTTTATCTTTGTTTTGTGTGCAAAACTTAGTATAAGTGTTGGCTGACCCCCAACACTTTTGGTGATCTTGTTATTACTTTCATTCTTCATAGTGCGCAATAATGTGGCTGCCCTCCTTATGATACAATGTTTCTATTTTCAGCTAATGGTAGTCATATCCCTGACACCCGCATCAATGCACCCTGATGAGGGAGGCACATGCCCCCTTCCATGCCTCTATACATGTTTCCTATCTCCACTTTGCAGATCCCCAATGTCACGTGGAGTGTGATGATGTAAACAATTCTACCAGTCTCACCACTCACTAATAACTATAAAGAAAAGGAAGAGGAGGAGATGAAGAGGAAGTTGGGGTTCTCTCTAGGAAGTATACATGCTCACACTCACTACCTAGAATTACAAGCCTTTTGTTCACACTATCTGCTGAGCTATTTGACTACCTTTCACTACATAAGTCTTCAAGTCAGCCACACTCACCTCACACCATAATACTCTAGCAACTCATTGTAAAAACATAAACAAGATGTGAGCCATGCTAACCATATGTTCATTCGTCTCATGAGATTCTACAATACATGAACTATCATCCTCCTAGCTCAAAGAGGAGATTCTACAATACATAAACTATCATCCTCCTAGCTCAAAGAGGAGATTCTACAATACATAAACTATCATCCTCCTAGCTCAAAGAGGAGATATAAACCACACAATATGCTAGGTCTATCTCTAGGGGTGGAGTCATTCGATAATACACACATTGTGCACTATATAGCTACAACCTCCTGGTAATTGCAATTGGTTGGCTCCTTGATGATCATTCAGTTCTTCATGGGCTAGGTTATTAGAATAGGCATAGATTGGGTGATTGTCACCTTTTGAGGGGCAATCAAAGGCTTGCCATGATGTACTACCTTTTTGTACTATATGAATATACTGAAACTCAACTATCTCACTCTCTTGTCTCCATCAGTCTCGCTTGTGCTTCACAGCAGAGCAAGTTGCTCTAGGATGGTGTTTAGGGTTGAAAGAAGACTCCCAAAGCTTCCACATGTAACATCTTTCCAGGCGTGCCAAGAAGGCTTGCTTGTAGCAGATCCCTAAACTGTCTACGTGCCTAGTGGCTACCCACAATATTGCATATTAAGGGGGAGACCTCCAAAGAAGCGAATATCGAACGAGGAGCTAGAGGTCTACTTCTAAAAAAGAGAGGCCAAGGGATGGCAGCCCCAGTCAGGGATGATGGAGCGGCTACCATGGAGTCCTCTTGGGGGTTCAAGACTAGAAGACGCCGAGTCTTGCCACATAGAAAATTTCCCAAAATTGGGCAGGAGTGTGGCTTCAAGATGTCTACATATTTTTGGGATTCCAAGGCCCTGAATCCCCCCTCTAATGCATGTACTCTATCAATGAGACCAACTCATAAGGTGTAATGATGCCCCAACCATCTCCATGGGTACCCCAATATCTTGTAATCTCTTTATCAAGACCATGTCAAAAGCTTTGCACAAATCCACAAAGTAATAATAGATCCTCTTCCCACGGGCTTTTCCCTCCTTTATAATAGCCTAGAGTCTAAATATATGATCTAGGGTGGTGGAGTGCCCCATCTAAAGCCAACCTATCCTGGTGCTCTAAGCCTTTTCTCCTTAGCCCATCTACTGCTAACTTCATGCTCCAAGATAGATCTGTAGATCTTGGCCAAAGTATGGCCAGTCATGATGTTCTTGTAATTACTGGGATCCATGGGGTCTCTCATTTTCAAAACGCACACTATAGTACTAGAGGACCAATTCGTGGGTAAGCCCTCACCTAGTGCTCCAAGATGCTATAATCTTGAACAAACCCTATTTGTGTATCATGCACTATCCTAGGAAGAAGGGGCTGCACTTAATCATTGATCACTATAACAAACCCCCCCTTAGTGAGACGGGGTCAAAATGACACATTTTTCCAAATGCGTAGCTTAAGCGATGACAAACATCACTTAAGCGACACATTTTAAATGTCAAAAAATGGCATCACATAGCCTGTCGCAATATGGGTTGCATAAACAACAAATAATAATGCCTCACATAAGCGACGCTAGCAAACTGCATTACATCGTGTAAGCGACGTCATTTATAGAGGTCCATCGTGCTTACATGACACTCTAGGATTTTTTATTTTTATTTTAACCCAAAAGAGATGGCTCCTGTGAATTCATAGGATTTTTCATTTTTATTTTAACCCAAAAGAGATGGCTCCTGTGAATTCATAGGATTTTTTATTTTTATTTTAACCCAAAAGAGATGGCTCGTGTGAATTCATAGGAGCCATCTCCTTTGTCTACATTGCTTCCCTCCACCTGCATCTAGTTGTTCACCAAGCCCATCGCTGATGCCCTTCTCCGCCCATCCACACCCCTGATTGCTTCGTCTATCCAGGTATGTCAATAGTAAATATAGAATTTCTCTCCTACTATTGGAGTTGAAAATGAGCATCTTGTTCCCATGTTGTCCCTTGCTTGCATAACCCTCTCCCTTAACACAATGATGACTTCTTACTAGGGTTGATCAAGGCACCTAACTGAAGCTGCACCTCCTATCCCCAAGATGCCTCTGAGGTACTCCTTTGAGGACCTAACTTTCATGGGTTAAAAGCTGAGGATTTACCTAATGCATGCTTGAACTTCCTAATGCTTCCTAAATTTGCAATTGTCTTGCTTCAATGCCTTTGTGGTGCAAGTATGAGGCCCCTAATGCTGAGGATTCACCTAATGCATACTTGACCTTCCTAATGCTTCCTAAATGCTTGTGTTTACCTTGCTTCAATGCCCTTGTGGTGCAAGTAGGATGCTTATGTACACTATATATTGGGTACAAAACTAGAGTGGGGGGATGATGTGCTATATATACATGTAGGAGCAACCAGTCGGCTAATAGGAACTAGGCTAACAGCCCTTGAATAGGCCCACGATTGGATAATATCGAGTTGGCTAACAAAAGCCAGTCAGCTAGCCCACCATGAGCACCACCTAGTCGGTGCCATGACTATGACATGCGAGGGATTGATCATAGTAAAACAATCTTAGGCTTCACTTAGAAACACTTAAGAGAAATAAAATGGTTTCAATGCAAATGCAATACAGCCATATTAGTGATGTTTACAATGAGATCTATGAATAAATCTATCCTAAATGAGTATCCTTCTTAGGAAGAGAGAGATATGATAAATGGTGATGATGACTCACTGTTCCTTTCTCCAATGTTGAGGTCCACCCTTTGGATGTTGGTTTTCCTCTATGTAGGAGGCAAGAGATGAACTGAATGCCAAATGCTAACTATATGCTGATTATGCCCGATTCTCTTGCTCCTTAGGCTAGAATGAGGAGAAGGAGATAATTGAAATGAATAATTCACTTTTCTATTTATATGGAATGATGCTTCTTGTTGGCCAGGCTTATGCCATCAACCTGTATGTCTGGATCTTCACGACGTCATATATGCCCCATCGATGTTGTCGATTGGTTTCCCATGCCCCATCTATTGTCGACTCGTTCATCATGCCCCGACTTGATCTGATGCATGTCCTAAATTTTGTTGATGCCTTATGTACTGATTCTGGTGCTACACACTGTAACTACTATGATCTAAGCTTGTTAACATTGATTTAACTGCTTAGTAAATGTTGGATTAATGCTTGAATGCCTAGAATTCCATATCACATGTACACCAACTAGGTGTGCACGTAACATTCCCCTTTAGCTAAACTGCTAGGTGGTACACCTAACAACCCTTTGACTCCTCTATTGATCCTCCCCCACTGAAACCACTGCCCCATTTTGTCCTCTTCTGTCGGGACTGAGTTCGACTGTAGGAGTTGAATCCTTTGAGCCAAATGCTTCTCCACTACGGGAACTACATGGAAAATGATGATAAATCTGCTTGGAAAAACGTGAATCACCACTGACCTGTCTGTGGAATCCTTTCACATGGACCTCTGAACCTCCTCAGGCGATGTTGGAGCCACTTCCGTCTTCTTATATGGAAGAGAACCCCCTATTGATGCCATTTGAAGCCCAAAACTCCATTTACTCCTTTGATGATGGATGTCATTCTTCCCTAGAAAACTCATGGGTAAATCATGTATGCCTTGCAGAAACAAGATACTTGGACTGACTATCTTTACTGGACTGCTAGGATGACTACTATGCTCATGCAAGCCATGTGCTACCCTATATGCTATGGAAGAATGTAAATGAATGGGTGACTCATGCATGATTAAGGGGAAAACCCTAAGCATGGCCTGCAAGATCTTAAGAAATGGATTTAACTAAGGGGAAGCAACTGTCATGATACTTTAGTGAATGACTTAAGGGAAGAACTAAGGTTGGTTACCCTCTGTAATGCTCTGACACCAATGTGACATGCGAGGGATTGATCGTAGAGTAAAACAACCTTAGGCTTAACTAAACTTCACTTAGAAACACTTAAGAGAAAGAGAATGGTTTCAATGCAAATAAAATGCAGCTAAATTCAATGCGATGGTTACAATGAAATCTATGAATAGATCTATGCATGTCCTAAATGAGTATCCTTCTTGAGAAGAGAGAGATATGCTGAATGATGATGATAGCTGACTGTTCCTTTCTCCAATGATGAGGTCCACCCTTTGGATGTTGGCTTTCCTTTATATAGGACGCAAGAGATGAATTGAATGTTGAATGTTGACTGTATGCTGACTATGCTGCTCATTCCCTTGCTCCTTAGGCTCGAAACGTTGAGAAGAAGGAGATAGCTGAAATGAGAGATGCGCTTTTCTATATATATGGAATGATGCTGGTGAGCCAAGGTTATGCTGTCTACATGCATGTCTAGATCTTCACAACTTCATATATGCCCCATAGCTGTTGGTGTGGCAGATTGGTTCCCCATGCCCTAACCTAATGTGATGCATGTCCTAAATGTTGTTGATGCCTTGTGTATTGTTGTAGGTGCTGCAACAATAGCACCATACAATGTTGCACACCAACTACGTGTGCACCATACAATGTTGCACATGCTATAACTACTGTGATCTAAGCTTGTTAACATTAATTTAACTGCTTGGTAGATGTTGGATTAATGCTTGAATGCCTAGAATGCCATGTCAACTATACACCAACTATGTGTGCACGGGACATTGACCAGGTCTGGTCGGCTAGCAAAAAAATAGGCCCTCTTGGCTAGCAAGCTACTACAACCAACCAGGGAAAAGACTACAGAACCCCCACATGGAGCAAAACTGGGAAAAGACTACAAAACCCCCACATGGAGCAAAACTGGGAAAAATGGACAATGAGGAAAAAATGAAGAAACTCCTACACGGGCAGGCACACCCACAATAATGGCCGTCACTCCCTACTACAACTGAGTAATATGTACAGACAAGAGATAACTGCTAACATCCTCTCTTAGCTCCTGGATGTGGAACCAATCCTAGTGAGCTGGAGTGCTGATAGAGAATCCGCTGAGGTAGAAGCTTCATGAAGAGGTCCGCCGTATTGTCCTTCATTGAACAAAAGACTAGCAAGATGTCACCGACCAAAATCTTCTCTCTAAAGGTACAATTTCGGTAAGAAGATTTTGACTGAGGCGAAGTAATATTAGAGCCTTGTAGTTGTTGATACCTTCATGTATCTTGCCTATGAATTGATTATGACCTAGAATAAGGTATTGTAACTTAGACAAAGTTGTGATTTGGAATGCAATACCACCATCAAGGTTGTTGAGTGGCAAAGACAGGCAAGTGAGGTTACTGATCCTAGCTATGGTATCAAGCAAAGGCCCACTGAGTGCATTTGCCCCTAGATCTAGTGTTTGCAATAAGGTCAATGAGCCCAAGGTGCTGGGTATAGTGCCAGTCAAGTTGTTTTGTTATAAGTACAAGGATCGGAGGCTTTTACAAGCTCCAATCTCAATGGGAATGCTTCCAATTATGCGGTTTCCAAAAGCAAAAAAATAAGCCAAGCTCTTGAATACTATGATATCCAGCAACAATAAGGTGCCATTAAGCTGATTCACTTGAAGCTGTAGTGTCACAAGGTTGGTGGAGTTGTATAGGGAGGTGGAAATAGGGCCATTTAGAGAGTTCAAGAAGAGCCTTAGATCAGTGAGAAGTTTCACATTCCCAATTTCTAAGGAGATATAGCCTTCTAGCTTGTTTTGATCAAGGTAGAGGGCAGAGAGACTGGAGCAATTTCTAAGTGGGGGAAATGGTGGTTGTTAGATTGTTGTCATTCATAAGTAGATCTATAAGGTTAGTGAGCTTTCCCAACTCTGGGGGTATGGGATTGCTAAGATCATTACGAGAGAGGAGAATGTGAGGGAGAAAGGACGAAACGACCAAATGTATGAGAGATCATAGCAAAACAACATAGCATGAAATGGGTGAGTGAGTGTATATATGATGGTGAGTGAAAATATATACAAGAGGTCCTCTAATGTGAGGAGACTCTGAGTAGAAGACCAATGCAGAAGCAAAGATGATGTTAGAGTTGAAGCACGGTCAATGAACGAAGGCTCGCATTAATGTGAGGCAAAGGCACTCCGTGAGGTGGTCGGTGTCAAAGGCTCGCGTCGGTGGATGCAGAGGAATTTCAAGGTGGTAGTGGGCAGAGGAAGATGAAGTGATGATGATACAGATGCTGATGCAAACTCTAGTGATAAGGGTGCTAAACTCTAGTGATACCTAAAAAGAGTAGAGAGGGTTGCCATCCCGAGTGGTGCAAGCTTTGGTGACAAGGGTGCTACAATACCTGGGGGGTGGTAAGGAGCAGAGATGGCTACTATCCCGATGATGTGAGATGGTGAGCAGAGATGGCTACTATCCCGAGAGGTAAACTGTTTAAGAAAAATACTAATATGTTGTAGAAGAAAGTGGGATGTTGTCCCAAGATGTGTACTGATGCTAAAACACTCATGTGTTGTACGACAGCATAGAGTGGGTTGTTGTTCCAAAAGAGTGAACTGAAGATAAAATGCTAATGTGCTGAAGTGTAGCAGAGAGGGCTGTTGTCCCATGAGCTAATGTAAAACAATGGTATGCTCTATGTAGTAGAGAGGGATGTTGTATGTAGTAGAGAGGGATGTTGTCCCATGAACTGATATGAAATGATGGTATGCTCTATGTAGTAGAGAGGGCTACTATCCCATGAGTTGATGTGAAACACTAGTGTGCTAGAGCTGATAGTAGCCGATGATGATGAAGCAGATAATATGTAGGCACCGGCAACATATCATCAGATAATCACATGGTACCTGATATGGTCAATGGAGCGGTACAATGTGATGATTGATGAGGATATCCTATATATAGTAAGTGGGGCTACTGGTCAGCCAGAGGCCAGGGGCTAT
This sequence comes from Cibotium barometz, assembly GCF_041138505.1. Classification (NCBI taxonomy): domain Eukaryota; kingdom Viridiplantae; phylum Streptophyta; class Polypodiopsida; order Cyatheales; family Cibotiaceae; genus Cibotium; species Cibotium barometz. The sequence continues at coordinate 25,055,455 of NC_141057.1, read as the reverse complement.
CGGCCATAATAAGACCCACAAAAGAAATAATAAAACCAAAAAATTCCAAAATTCTTTCCTTTGTAGGGCTAGATAAATACCATTTTCACACAGAGAAAAGTGTCAAGGCTGGTACAGTTTGTGAGTGTAGTCGGGATATGGCTGATGAGCTTGTTACGAACTAGGAAGAGAGATTGGAGGCTTGTGAATAAGCTAAACTGATATGGTATGGGGCCTGTAAAATAGTTGCAATATACAAAAAGATAAACTAAGCTAGAGCAGTTTACAAGGCTTGATAGTTCTCTGCCACTAAGACTGTTTGGGCCCAAGAGAAGGTATTTTAAGGTTGGAATTATGTAAAGGTCAAGAGGAACATGCCCTATTAGAGCATTCCTATCAAGACATAATGCTTGTATGGTTGTAGAGTTGCCAAGATCTGTGGGGATAGACCTAGTCAATTGATTCTAAGAGAGATCTATGAGCTTAATCTAAGGCACTATGACATGCAGTGGATTGATCGTAGTAAAAGAACCTTAACTTTAACTAAATTGCACTTAAAAATACTTAACTTTAACTAAATTGCACTTAAAAATACTTAAGAGATAGAGAATGGTTTTAATGCAATGCAACTATATTAAATGCAATGGTTACAATTGCAATGCAACTATATTAAATGAAATGGTTACAACTGAGATCTAAAAAGATCTATGATGATGATGATGCTAACTTTGACTGAATGGTTCTGAATGCTGACTTAAAATGTTATATTGTTGAATGTTGAATGAAGAACTGAATGTTATGACTGCTTCTTCTCTTAGTGGGCTCTATGGCTAGATACTGAAGAGAAAGAGAGAATGGTGACTATGAATGATTCCCCTGCTTCTTAGGCTAGAAATGCTGAGAAGAAGGAGATGATTGGAATGAATGATGTGTTTTCTTTATATATAGATTTGTGCTGCTGGTCGGCCAAGATAATGTTGTTAGCATGTTTGTCTCGATCCTCCACGACCTCATAAATTCCCAAAAGCCTCTTTCTATTCTATTAGATGGTTCTACAATCCTTAACCTGCTGTGATGCATGCCCTAAATGCTTTTAATGCCTTATGTACTGTTATAGATGTTGTAGAAGCCCCATACGCAATGCTGCACATGCTACAAATATTGTGATCTATGCTTGGGTACATGATTTAACTATTGTAAATGCTTGGCTAGGCTATGGTACATGTTGGAGATGCTCTTTATTCTTGAATGCCATGCTAAATGCTCATGAGTGTTACAAGACACCAAGAAAACATAATCGAGCAAGCCCTAAACTCGAGTGACTGTAAAAACCATACAGTGCTCTACGTGATATGGTCTAGACCTCGATGTCAATGTCGTGTTGGAGATATGGTGTTTTGGTTATGGTGGTTATGATGTCCCTAGTCAATGACCTCCACTATAGGAGAGGATCAACTAAGGGTCAATAGTGGTCAGTTCGTGTCAGCTAGTGTCAGGATAAGTCAGCTGAAAGTGTAGAAGGGTAGAAATAAGACTTTTGGGCTGAGCGGAAGCCATTTAGGGTCAAATCTAATAGCCAGAAGTCTATCAGAGTCAAACACAGTTTTGTGAGTTGGAGGATGTCAAATAGAGTTTTGTGAGCTAGAGGATGTCAAAGAGGGTCAGTTGGAGATCAACTGATGTTAGATAAGGGATTGAAAGATAAAAATAGATTATTACTGAAAGAAACATACAAATCCATAATTACTACAAAAAGAAATGTTCAAAATTGTTCAAACCAATCTTCCTCGTTGTTGAAAGGGTAACTCGCTCTGATACAATGTTGACAGATACGAGAAAGAGCAAGAGAGAAAGAGAGGTACACAAGCCATCACTCCCAAAGTAGTGTGTATTATTGATAGTGCAGAGGTATATATATGTGTGAGATCTATGTCAAGCTAGGATGAGCTATATATAGTCCAACATAGATAATATTGATAATGACAGCACGCATGGTTTTACTTCTTATATTAGGAGTGACGATGATGTGTCACATGAACATGAGGGCGTGCATTATGAATCCATATTGGAGGGTATATCCATGTTTTAATACCAATTTATGGATGTGCAAATTGTGGAATTGTGATAGCACCACATGTATATTATGGGAGAGCTCTTCGTGACATTCTTATGAAGCGAAGTAGGTTATGTGATTCATATGTGATTGAATCTACTTCATCACATGATGCAATTGTACATATGAAGCGAAGTAGGTTATGTGATTCATATGTGATTGAATCTACTTCATCACATGATGCAATTGTACATATGAAGCAAAGTAGGTTATGTGATTCATATGTGATTGAATCTACTTCATCACATGATGCAATTTTACATATGGTTAATGATAGCCATGTTTCTTCTCATGTTTATGATGATGATTTTACACACGATAAGATGATGTGAGCATAGTTATGATGCAGTAGAGGCTTTCATTGAGCTTCTTGATGATGGACTCAAGGGGATAGTTTGGCTAGCATTTATATAGATACCAATCTTGCATATGTTTTAGTTGCTTGTTGTGATCTAGATTTGGAATTTCCATCTATTGAGCCTACTACGCCTAAATATGGTGGTACTACTCACATTGGTGTGATCTAGATTTGGAGGTTCCATTTCTCGAGCCTACTATGCATGAAGTTGGTGATCACATTGGTGTGATCTTATTTGCCGGTGTATAGTGAATAAATATTCAAGAAAACCTTAAAAGGTCATTTGTTGATTATTGATTTTATTGCAAGACATCCAGAAATAACCCATGCTCTCCATCTCTCTCTCTCTCTCTCTCTCTCTCTCTCTCTCTCTCTCTCTCTCTCTCTCTCTCTCTCTCTCTCTCTCTCTCTCTCTCTCTCTCTCTCTCTCTGTGTGTGTGTGTGTGTGTGCGTGCGCGCGCGTGTGTGTGTGTAACAAATCCCCTTAAAATGATAAAGTGATAGAAAATCTCAAGGCCTTACAACTTTTTTAAAGAAGTGTTTTAAAGTAACTCTTAGATGCTAAACTTAGTAAGGATGTCAAAGCTTATCATAGCTATGAATGCTTCCCATGTAGGCCTTAGATTTTGAGGTTTTGATCTAAAAATTAAGACAACATATGATAAAGGATATTGGAACTCTACAAATGTATTAATTACTTTGGAAGAGATATTAAACAATATGCTTTTGAAATGGGAATTACGCTAGACTTGGCATGGTTTTAAAGGCTTGATTTTTTTAAGGCCACCTCCTAATTTTTAAGGTCAAAGAACTCTTGCCTAGATTATTTGTCCTTAGAGTCTATAGCTATACAATGGAAGATTAAAAAACTCCTTTCCTTTAAGCTATTACTTCCCTCTATACCAACAAAGGTGCTTGAGCTCCTCATACATTTGAATCACACCTAATTTCCCTAGGTTGTATCTCTAAGACAACTCTCCCACAACCATGGCCATCACCAACATTGAGTTTGTACTCATATTCATCACCCTAAGTTGTCTATTTACAAACAATCTCCCATAACCATGGCCACCACTCATACCAATCACCCCAAGTCGCTCGTCTCTATAAAAGAAATCTCCCATAACCATGCCCATCAACATTCGGAAACCTTTTGAATAAGTCTTGAGACATAATTCACTTTGGTGCTAGGAGGGAGACTCTCAACATCACAAGGTGTGGTGTTAGTATCGCCTTTTAGTTAGTGACTCAATGAACTCATTGGACCTTAGTAGAACCTTAGTAAATCTCTTCCTAGCCTAGGCATGTGCACAACCATCATTTGAATTTGTTTACTTCTACTCCAAATTCTTAAATTTGTATAGAAAGGATGAGATCACTTTTGTAGGGATGACTTTTATAGTTCCATATAAAGACAACTTCCAAACTTGTACATGATTACTCGTGTTACTTAGTCAAAGATTCCTTGAAACATTTCATAAAAATTGCATTCATCAATCTATATAATAACTTTATTTATCCATTTTTAATATTTAAAGATAAAGGCCATGAATGAAAAAGTTAAGTTGGGTAAGAATGAGAGATTTTTTGACAAACTAAAGTTTGGACTTGAACCTCCTCATCTAATTGTACTTCATGTGATAGCATTGCCAGCAAATGGAAGGTGATAGAGGTATGTCCATGTAGGCTATGTGCACGTACTACCTGTATTGGAAATAGCTATTGGAAATAGCTTTTACCTATTTGAAGTAGAGGTATGTGCATGTGGACATGGATAAATGTGTTCATTATTTGTACCCAAAATGGAGTTTTTGAGCACAAGAATCGGAGTGCAAGTTGTGGTGAGCTAATTGTCAAGTATGAGTTGTGATGAGTTTCTATCACTAAATCCCATGCTCCTTAATGCCTTTGATGTGTTAACACATATCCTCAATTTGACCTTAACTTCTTCACCTCTTCACACTTGTTTCTTCTTAAACCACCAATGCATGCAAGACATTCTCTAAAATGCCTCTAATTATCATTAAGAAAATATAACCAAATCTTTATATTAAAGTTAATGATCAAAGACAAGAAGTAGAAATATAACCAAATCTTAATATTAAAGTTAATCAACAAAGACAAGAAGTAGAAATAACCTTGGAAAGCCATTGTTTCCATTTTTCCAGTATTAAATGTCAATTATGTGTAGAGGAGATGTTGAGTTCTTACTATTGGACTAAGGATTGTTTTTTGTTGCTTGCCCCATCATGCAAGCTTCACAAACTCAGGTATGTCAACAGTGGTGATAACCACCATCCTCTTTCTATGAACTATGATTAGGTTTGAAGATCAACATTCTTAATGCGTTTATGCCAAAACCAACTTGCTCTCATAATGGCTTGGAATACAAGGATTTAAATCTCCTACATATTATTTCTTCAAACACCTCATCCATGACCTTGTCTTGGTAATCTTTGATGGCTGCCCCTTCCTTCTTAAAGTAAACCCATAGGTCACAATTGGGTGCATAAATAAACGAGAGATTACTATTGAAATCTATGATATAAAGAACATTCGACATATACTTAGCAAAGACTTATTTATTAGAATTTGGGGTGATGATCATGTTCTTAATAAGAATTTGGGATTAGTTGGAATTATAGGCATGTCCTTAATAAGACATTTTATGTTGTTAATAACCACCACCACCTTGATGACATTTTATGTTGTTAATGACATTGATGTTATCTCCCATAGGTTAAAAGGATGCGTACCAATCCTTCTGATTGGTTATATTCCAAGATGACTACTACTGATGATCTAAGTATCATCATGCATAGACACATACCTATTTTATGGAAATCTGGGTAAACAATAAGACACTAGTAGTAAAATAGTATGGTTGGCGAATGTTTTTGTATATGAACCTGAAACTTTAGAAACTTGGGTGAATATTTGAAATTTTCTATCTTATATGGTAGTATGTAGTGTACTTTTAGCAAATTTTTCTCTAGAATCCACTAAAAACTAGAAACTTTTGGGCGATCTTTCCTAAAAAAAGATTTTAGTAAAATAGCCCAACAATAGCAAAGACCCCTCTAAAATAGCCCGACAATAGCAAAGACCCCTCTAAAATAGCCCGAAATAGCAAAGACCCCTATAAAAATAGCCTGACAATAGCAAAGACCCCTATAAAAAAGCTGTTGGACTAAAGATAGGCCCTATTTTTTTCCCTTGATGTGGCAATGGAGAGCTCCGTTTGTGTTATGGAAGGCTCACTATTGGCAGCACTATTGATAGACTCATTACTTGCTAAAGTGCCACTTTTAGCATCTTCATGAACTCTTTAACTATTTTTCGCTTCTTGTCATAATTTTCTTAAATTTAAAAGAGGATGTCAAGTCTTTACCTAAATTTCCTTTTTCCAAAAAAAGGAAAAATATCCACTATTGTGATGAATGTTCATTCTCAAGTCATTCTTTAGGTTGAACTCCTAACAGGTAAGAGGTTGGGATGACCCTTGAGCCTTTCCAGCGCTCCCTGAATCGCAAAGGATAAGATGGCAGAGACACAGTCGAGGTACTTTATATGTAGACAGACAGCAGTCGGGACTTTCGTCGGATGAGTCAAGAGGCCCACATGGGTGACTCGGCGGAGCGACAACATCATCCCTCCCTGATCGTCAACGTTCAAAAATTACACACTTTCTCCAAGGCCTTGTAAATTGTAAAACCAAACTAACAAACCTTCGACTCCAAACAAAAACTCTCGAGAGAAGTGCTTGTAGATTGTATACAAACTAATAAAGCTTCGACCCCAAACAAAAGTTCAAACACAAACTCTCGAGAAGTAGTAAGCAGAGGGACCCCTCTCTGTGAGGGACTTTGTATTTCTCAAAACCACCCAAAAATCCAAGTGGCTTTCCCCTAAATCTAACCCTTTTCCTCATCCATCACTACCCCAATGATGCAATTCTCTCATCTTCGAAGCCCCAAAACCACCTTTGTTTTACTCTTCTGCTTTTCTTCACCTCTCTTCTTGCGTTGGGCGCACAAAACTCATCCTTGACTACTTTTTCGTAGATGTGCAATTTGGCCATCTAATGCTCTTTATTGAAGCTTTAGTTCTTTCAAGGCTTTAAAACCTTAAAGCTTTTAAGCTTTTCTAAAGGCTTTCAATGCCCTCGACCCCCCGACTCAGTTTTTGTAAATTTTCCCTTTCTCGAAATTTTTTGAGAACTTCCAAATTGCTTTTATCTTTCCAAAAATACTTCTTTTTGCCTAAAATTCCTTTTTTAGCCTAAAAATTACACAAAAATAACCATTAAAATTTTCCCATAGCTTTTACGACAAAGCGACCATGTTATCAAGACCACTTATGCATGCTCCCTGGATTAAATCAAGGTAACATTATTTATTATTTCTTTTCGAGACTAACATATTTGCAAATTTCTTTTCGTCATAATATTTAGTACACAATCACGAAATGACTCTTCTATCCCCTCACAATCCACATCAACCATCTGAACTTCTACAACTCATGGTAGAATGTATGCGACTCACTTATATATCCACACGCAACGCACACTTGCTTGAGGCATTGTTAAACATCTTTAACGAGCAAACCTGAAGACGAATGGTCAAAGATCTCAACGAACGATCATGATGCATGTTTTGTCGTGATCCCCATTAGCAACACTCAATATTTCCCCCCAATATTTAGTTTTGTCAACTCATGGAGCAACATAAAATCATATTCGGATAGAGAATCAAAGACGACATTGCCATAGCCCATGAACACTTTTTATCTCACTTACATTTCCTTCAATCATCACACTTTACCCCTGAAAAGATATTTATCATGATGCATACACATGTCTTTTGAGGATTATAGAATCACACTTTTATTTTGTAGCACATCAACCACACATTGGAGATGACAACTCTTTTACTCCAATTTTCTATTCACATATCATTATAGCATCAAACTAATTCATAATACTTAGGCATCCTTTTCTTGAATATATTTTTGAATTATTAACCTTTTTCGCGTTAAAATGACAATAATAACAAGCAAAGGTAATATTTATCGTAGATATTTAATCAAGTATGAAGGCCACCCAATAGAAGATTCTCGATGGCTACCAGATCATACCCTCGCCACCTATCCATTGGATAAAACAAGATCTTTCTTTTATTTCAGAGAGGGGAATAATTATAAGATCAGAGGGGAGGTTCTTGCACGTGCACACTGCAAAAGCTAGAGGGAGGAATCTTACATCCTACCCCACTTAAAAAACGCGAGATGTCTTCATCTCGCAAAATTAGAGGAGAACTCTTTTCCTTAAGATCCAATTGATTCTGGGATTCCTTATAGTCTGGTGAATCCAAATCAACTCATGAGTTCTCAACCAGAATTTAAAATCATGTCAACCACATTCGAATTCATCGTGTGGATAGTATTAATGCTTATAATTTCAAGTCTTAGATTTACTCGTATATAGTGCCAGTAAAGCACTGCAGTTATACCCTCGCTATATACAGGTAGTCACGGACCTTGGAACTATAAGGTAAATACCATCATGTCTAGGTCTCAAGCAAGTCAGGGATTCCATATAATTGCGGTACTTCCATCTGAAGACCCAATTACCAATTTATAAATTTTAGTTTGAATATCAAATTGTATGAATTTTATCACACAATTATAACCTTTTACTGCTTCTTCATAAATTTTTGACATTTTTGGCTTCTTGGTTGATCCTCATTAGCCAATTCGATCTGATACCAGCTGTGAGGTCCGTATCCCCACCGCGCAACGAATTCAATGGTGCTAGCAGCGGAAGTAGCACTTCTTGTGTGGGGGGCAGGGTCCCACACTCGGGGCCTTGCCCACCATGGAAATCCGGACAAGAGACTAATCCATCGGTTCTTCCAAAAACGAACTCGAAAAAACTTCCCTTGCCCGAAAACACGGGTGATTCCTCCAGGATAACTTTTCTCTAACGTAGTTGAAAGCCTTAACTAACTGAACTAATCTGACCAAACTCGTAAGTCCCATAGTCAGATCAGGGAAAGAATTGTACTTGGATCATAGAGACCAACGCTATTTTCCTCTTTGAGAGGCACAGCTGTTGATTCTTTTCCAATATGAAATGGCCTTTTTCACAGATTCAAGAGTCTTTGAAACAATCATTTAATGAAACCATAGTGTCACTGATCATAATCCTCTAATTATCAATTTGAATCCTTATTTCCAAACATTCCTTCATCGGTGTACCTATGGCATCATTTGGCAACCAGAACGCTCACCCCCTGTCCACTCAGGGGCCTTTTTGATAGTTCCTAGCTCATAGTAACCGGCAAGTATTCACTTTAACAAAAAATGGAGTCTCCATTGAAGATCAGCAAGATCAACCAACAGATCCATATAAAAGAGCCATGGACTCATCCGTTGAGGACCAGCAAGGTCAATCAACCAGATCCATGCCCGAATTCAGAAAACAATTCTTTCTCCTTGTTCCAATATCTTCCCCGACGTACGTGTGGGTATCTTTGGTGACCGAGAGCCCGAGCACCGTATGGTCAGCACCCTCTAGGATCCTTTGCAGGTCACCTAGCGCTTCACTCATAGGCTACTTCCTTGGTCCCTCATCCACTGTACCGAAAGCTCACCATTTAAATCAAACCGAGGCTGGTCAAGACCTCGGCCGCGACCTTGCTATGGGAGATGTCTTCCGTTGACTCTCGGTCAGGAGTTGCAACTTTAACAAATAGGTCTCCATGACCTCATTCATACGACAGTCAAAATGCTTCCCCAATATTCTTGACATAAAACAGTCATTTAAAAATAGATTTCACATACAATTACAGTTCCAACAATATTTCCATCTTTTCTCATCACTCCACATCCTTTCTCATTAGTCCCCATCTTTTCTCATCTTCGCATAATTTTTTTTCTTCATCGATCCCTATCACATCACATCATTCCCACATCAAATCACATCTAATCGCATCATCCACACATTAATCCACATCATCCGTACATCCATACATCCATCCACATCCATCCATATCATCCATATATCCATTCACGTCAATCCACATTATCCACACATCAACCCACATCATCCATACATCCATCCACATCATCCACATCAATCCACATCCATCCACATCAATCCACATTATCCACACATCAATCCACATCATCCATACATCCATTCATGTCAATCCACATTACCCACACATCAATCCACATCATCCATACATCCATTCACATCAATCCACATTATCCACACATCAACCCACATCAATCCACATTCATTTCATAAGTATTCCCATTCTCATCTAATCACATCTTTTTCTATCTCATCACTTATTTCCTCATTTATCCTCATCAGATCTAATCACATCTTTTTCTATCTCATCACTTATTTCCTCATTTATCCTCATCAGATCTCGTCCACTTGCATCTACCCATACATCTCATCACTTCACATACATTAACATCTATCCAGTTTACATCGCATCTTATCACATCCATTTCACATCACATCTCATTCATTCACAACTCCGGATTCGCATGCTAACACATTCATTCACGTCCCTTATCGTTCATTCACATCCCGATTCACATCACATCACATCCATTCATATCCCTTATCATTCATTCACATCCCGATTCACATGCTATCACATTCATTCACATCCTATATCATTCATTCACATCCCGATTCACATGCTAAAACATTCATTCACATCCTATACCATTCATTCACATCCTATACCATTCATTTATATCTTGATTCACATGACATCACATCCATTCACATCCCTTATCATTCATTCACATCGTCATTCACATGCTATCACATTCATTCACATGCTATATCATTCATTCACATCCCGATTCACATGCTAACACATTCATTCACATCCTATATCATTCATTTACATCCTGATTCACATGACATCACATCTCATCTATTCATTCACATTTATCTGATTTACATCACATCACATCCATTCACATACCTTATCATTCATTCACATTCCGATTCACAGCCTATATCATTCATTTACATCCTGATTCACATGACATCACATCTCATCTATTCATTCACATTTATCTGATTCACATCACATCACATCCATTCCTATCCCCCCTTATCATTCATTCACATCCCGATTCACATGCTAACACATTCACTCACATCCTATATCATTCATTTACATCCTCATTCACATGACATCACATCTCATCTATTCATTCTTATTTATCTGATTCACATCACATCACATCCATTCACATCCCTTATCATTCATTCACATCCCGATTCACATGCTAACACATTCATTCACATCCTATATCATTCATTTACATCCTCATTCACATGACATCACATCTCATCTATTCATTCACATTTATTTGATTCACATCACATCACATCCATTCACATCCCTTATCATTCATTCACATCCCGATTCACATGCTAACACATTCATTCACATCCTATATCATTCATTTACATCCTGATTCACATGCTAACACATTCATTCACATCCTATATCATTCATTTACATCCTGATTCACATGCTAACACATTCATGCACATCCTATATCATTCAGTTACATCCTGATTCACATGACATCACATCTCATCTATTCATTCACATTTATCTGATTCACATTTATTTATAGAATGTAAGAGAATTCTTATTTTTGATATAAAGATTCTTTACGCATCTATTTATGCATAAGAACAACTTCAGTGGGAAATAACACTTTTATAAAAATGAATTTATGCATCTATTTATGCATAAATTCAATTTTAAGGAGAATAACACTTTCAAAATAAAAATAAATCTTTTATGCATCTTTCTATGCATAAAATCAAAATTGATGAGAATAACTCTTTTGAAATAAAAATAAATTTCTTTATGCATCTTTCTATGCATAAAATCAAAATTGATGAGAGTAACTCTTTTGAAATAAAAATAAATTTCTTTATGCATCTTTCTATGCATAAAATCAAAATTGATGAGAATAACTCTTTTGAAATAAAATAAAATTCCTTTATGCATCTTTCTATGCATAAAATAAAAATTTGATGAAAGTAACGCTTTTATAATAATTTTTTTAATGCATCTATTTATGCATAAATATAATTTTAATGAAAGTAACACTTTTATAATAAGAAAAATCTTTTATGCATCTTTTTATGCATAAAAATCAATTTTGATGAAGGTAACACTTTTATGATCAAAATATTCCCAATATGCATCTTTCTCTGCATAGAAATTAATTCTAATGAAAGGAACACTTTTAATAAAAATATTTTTAATATGCATTTTTCTACGCATAGAATAAAAATAATACTTTTAGAATACACAAGCGGTAGGGATTACTCTTTTTGAATAAGGAAAAGATAGAACTTACTTCACCAAATTTAAGAAAATTTTGCCATAACCTCCTTTGTATGGCTGACCATTTTTCAAATTTTTCACTCTAAAATTTACTAGAAATTATCCAAGATGATTTAAATCATTCTAATCTAATCAATTTTCACTTTATTAAGAGTAAACAATATGAAAAGTTTAATTCCATCAATTTGATTACACATCTAGAATAAAAAAAGGTAAAATTCAATAATGAAGAGAAGGTGGAAAGCCTTTCCAACAAGGAATAACATCCATTTTTATTTTAAAGAAAGTAAAAATCAGAAAACCATAAAATAGAATAAGAAAAAGTAGAATTTCTAACTTACTAGGAGTTCTGTGAGCTTTCCTTTGGCTTGATGGTTTGAGGGATCTACTCTTGTTTGCAACAAGAGTGGCCACCAATTTTTTTGAAGAGGAAATGGTCAAAAACAAATGAATTCACTATTTTTGTCTCTAGGAAGGAGTAGAGTAACAGTGTATAAAACACTATTAACCGTTTATAAAGGGGGAGGCTTCCTTTATAGGAAAAAGTGAGCCTCTAACCAAGCAAATTGGTTCTAGAATTTTTCAGATCAGTTTGGTCAATTTTTGACCATTTTAATGTCAGTTTAGCTTACTTTTTGGATCTAGTTGAAGCAGGAGAGAGGAGAGATGAAAATATCTCATTATTTGTGAGTTTAAAACTCAACCACACATGTGAAATAGGTGCCTCCTTCATGAGGAGAATTCCCCACACTGAGGTGTCAATATGCATCATTTCTTCTAAATATCTCTTCTCTTTATAACTAATAACCTGGTCCTTAGTCAACTCTTCATCTTATGTGAGCATTTACTCATTTTTGGGGGATTTTCTTTTATTCTTTCATTTATCTCCTTCCTACATTTGGATTAATCTAATTGGTCCATAGGAATCTTTATTCAAAAATTCTAGAAAATCTGGACCCTTAGGCTAAGGTCCTTTTTACCTGATTTCACTTTATTCCAATTGCACATTGGAAAATTCTCTTTGAATATCTGTTTCAAGGGAAATCATTTTAGACACTAGGAGGATTTTTATATCCAAAAATATCTCAGTTTTGAATTACCTCCCTCTAGACATTTTCTCTCTCTAGGCCAAAACAGGATAAAACAGGATCTTTCTTTTATTTCAGAGAGGGGAATAATTATAAGATCAGAAGGGGAGGTTCTTACACCTGCACACCTCAAAAGCTAGAGGGAGGAATCTTACATCCTACCCCACTTAAAAAACGCGAGATGTCCTCATCTCGCAAAATTAGAGGAGAACTCTTTTCCTTAAGATCCAACTGATTCTGGGGTTCCTTATAGTCTGGTGAATCCAAATTAACTCATGAGTTCTCAACCAGAATTTAAAATCATGTCAACCACATTCGAATTCATCGTGTGGATAGTATTAATGCTTATAATTTCAAGTCTTCGATTTACTCGTATATAGTGCTAGTAAAGCGCTGCAGTTATACCCTCTTTATATATAGGTAGTCATGGACCTTGGAACTATAAGGTAAATACCATCATGTCTAGGCCTCAAGCAAGTCAGGGATTCCATACAATTGCGGTACTTCCATCTAAAGACCCAATTACAAATTTACAAATTTTAGTTTGAATATCAAATTGTATGAATTTTATCACACAATTACAACCTTTTACTGCTTCTTCATAAATTTTTGACATTTTTGGCTTCTTGGTTGATCCTCATTAGCCAATTCGCTCTGATACTAGCTGTGAGGTCCTTATCCCCACCGCGCAACGAATTCAATGGTGCTAGCAGTGGAAGAAGCACTTCTTGAGCACTTCTTGTGCGGGGGGGGCAGGGTCCCACACTCGGGGCCTCGCCCACCACGGATATCCGGACAAGAGACTAATCTATCGGTTCTTCCAAAAACGAACCCGAAAAAACTTCCCTTGCCCGAAAAGCACGGGCGATTCCTCCAGAATAACTTTTCTCTAACGTAGTGAAAAGCCTTAACTAACTGAACTGATCTGACCAAACTCGTAAGTCCCATAGTCAGATCAGGGAAAGAATTGTACTTGGATCATAGAGACCAACGCTATTTTCCTCATTGAGAGGCACAGCTGTTGATTCTTTTCCATAGAACAATTTTTGTCCGGGATTTACTTCATCTATCGAACCAGAATAGAATTGAGTCTCAATTTAGGGATCCATCAGTCCAGCCTAACCCCATCCAGTCCTATGGGTTAGCCAACCACCCAACCACTGTAGTGATGGGATCCCATTAGGAGTTTGGTTAGGTTGTCCCATGTACCAGGGAAAGTTCCCAAGCCCTCTAGCCGGATATTCATGCAAACTTAAAACTAGTCACACCACTTACGAACCCAATATGAAATGGCCTTTTTCACAGATTCAAGAGTCTTTGAAACAATCATTTAATGAAACCATAGTGTCACTGATCATAATCCTCTAATTATCAATTTGAATCCTTATTTCCAAACATTCCTTCATCGGTGTACCTATGGCCCCCTGTCCACTCAGGGGCCTTTTCGATAGTTCCTAGCTCATAGTAACCGGCAAGTATTCACTTTAACAAAAAATGGAGTCTCCGTTGGTGAAGATCAGCAAGATCAACCAACAGATCCATATAAAAGAGCCATGGACTCATCCGTTGAGGACCAGCAAGGTCAATCAACTAGATCCATGTCCGAATTCAGAAAATAACTCTTTCTCCTTGTTCCAATATCTTCCCCGACGTACGTGTGGGTATCTTTGGTGACCGAGAGCCCGAGCACCGTATGGTCAGCACCCTCTAGGATCCTTTGCAGGTCACCTAGCACTTCACTCATAGGCTACTTCCTTGGTCCCTCATCCACTGTACCGAAAGCTCACCATTTAAATCAAACCGAGGCTGGTCAAGACCTCGGCCGCTACAGGAGACGTCTTCCGTTGACTCTCGGTCAGCAGTTGCAACTTTAACAGATAGGTCTCCATGACCTCATTCATAAGACGGTCAAAATGCTTCCCCAACATTCTTGACATAAAACAGTCATTTAAAAATAGATTTCACATACAATTATAGTTCCAACAATATTTCCATCTTTTCTCATCACTCCACATCCTTTCTCATTAGTCCCCATCTTTTCTCATCTTCCCACAATTTTTTTTCTTCATCGATCCCTATCACATCACATCATTCCCACATCAAATCACATCCAATCGCATCATCCACACATTAATCCACATCATCCGTATATCCATACATCCATCCACATCATCCATACATCCACTCACGTCAATCCACATTATCCACACATCAACCCACATCATCCATACATCCATCCACATCATCCACATCAATCCACATCATTGATACATCCATCCACATCAATCCACATTATCCACACATCAATCCACATCATCCATACATCCATTCATGTCAATCCACATTACCCACACATCAATCCACATTATCCACACATCAATCCACATTATCCACACATCAATCCACATCATCCATACATCCATTCATGTCAATCCACATTACCCACACATCAATCCACATCATCCATACATCCATTCACATCAATCCACATTATCCACACATCAATCCACATTCATTTCATAAGTATTCCCATTCTCATCTAATCACATCTTTTTCTATCTCACCACTTATTTCCTCATTTATCCTCATCAGATCTAATCACATCTTTTTCTATCTCATCACTTGTTTCCTCATTTATCCTCATCAGATCTCATCCACTTGCATTTACCCATACATCTCATCACTTCACATACATTAACATCTATCTAATTTACATCGCATCTTATCACATCCATTTTACATCACATCTTATTCATTCACAACTCCCGATTCGCATGCTAACACATTCATTCACGTCCCTTATCGTTCATTCACATCCCGATTCACATCACATCACATCCATTTACATCCCTTATCATTTATTCACATCCCGATTCACATGCTATCACATTCACATCCCTTATCATTCATTCACATCCCGATTCACATGCTATCACATTCATTCACATCCCGATTCACATGCTAACACATTCATTCACATCCTATATCATTCATTCACATCTCGATTCACAAGCTAAAACATTCATTCACATCCTATACCATATTCATTTACATCCTGATTCACATGACATCACATCCATTCACATCCCTTATCATTCATTCACTTCGCCATTCACATGCTATCACATTCATTCACATCCTATATCATTCATTCACATCCCGATTCACATGCTAACACATTCATTCACATCCTATATCATGCATTTACATCCTGATTCACATGACATCACATATCATCTATTCATTCACATTTATCTAATTCACATCACATCACATCCGTTCACATACCTTATTATTCATTCACATCCCGATTCACAGCCTATATCATTCATTTACATCCTTATTCACATGACATCACATCTCATCTATTCATTCACATTTATCTGATTCACATCACATCACATCCATTCACATCCCTTATCATTCATTCACATCCCGATTCACATGCTAACACATTCACTCACATCCTATATCATTCATTTACATCCTCATTCACATGACATCACATCTCATCTATTCATTCTTATTTATCTGATTCACATCACATCACATCCATTCACATCCCTTATCATTCATTCACATCTCGATTCACATGCTAACACATTCATTCACATCCTATATCATTCATTTACATCCTCATTCACATGACATCACATCTCATCTATTCATTCACATTTATTTGATTCACATCACATCACATCCATTCACATCCCTTATCATTCATTCACATCCCGATTCACATGCGAACACATTCATTCACATCCTATATCATTCATTTACACCCTGATTCACATGCTAACACCTTCATTCACATCCTATATCATTCATTTACATCCTGATTCAGATGCTAACACATTCATTCACATCCTATATCATTCATTTACATCCTGATTCACATGACATCACATCTCATCTATTCATTCACATTTATCTGATTCACATTTATTTATCACATCCATTCTCTATTCATTCTCATCTATCTGATTCATATCACATCTTATCACATCTATTTATAAAATGTAAAAGAATTCTTATTTTTGATATAAAGATTCTTTACGCATCTATTTATGCATAAGAACAACTTCAGTAGGAAATAACACTTTTATAAAAAATCCATTTATGCATCTATTTATGCATAAATTCAATTTTAAGGAGAATAACACTTTCGAAATAAAAATAAATCTTTTATGCATCTTTCTATGCATAAAATCAAAATTGATGAGAATAACTCTTTTGAAATAAAAATAAATTTCTTTATGCATCTTTCTATGCATAAAATCAAAATTGATGAGAATAACTCTTTTGAAATAAAAATAAATTTCTTTATGCATCTTTCTATGCATAAAATCAAAATTGATGAGAGTAACTCTTTTGAAATAAAAATAAATTTCTTTATGCATCTTTCTATGCATAAAATCAAAATTGATGAGAATAACTCTTTTGAAATAAAAATAAATTCCTTTATGCATCTTTCTATGCATAAAATCAAAATTTGATGAACGTAACGCTTTTATAATAATTTTTTTTAATGCATCTATTTATGCATAAATTTAATTTTAATGAAAGAAACACTTTTATAATAAGAAAAATCTTTTATGCGTCTATTTATGCATAAAAATCAATTTTGATGAAGGTAACACTTTTATGATCAAAATATTCCCAATATGCATCTTTCTCTGCATAGAAATTAATTCTAATGAAAAGAACACTTTTAGTAAAAATATTTTTAATATGCATTTTTCTATGCATAGAATAAAAATAACACTTTTAGAATACACAAGCAGTAGGGATTACTCTTTTTGAATAAGGAAAAGATAGAACTTACTTCACCAAATTTAAGAAAATTTTGCCATAACCTCCTTTGTATGGCTGACCATTTTTCAAATTTTTCACTCTAAAATTTACTAGAAATTATCCAAGATGATTTAAATCATTCTGATCTAATCAATTTTCACTTTATTAAGAGTAAACAATATGAAAAGTTTAATTCCGTCAATTTGATTACACATCTAGGATTAAAAAAAGGCAAAATTCAATAATGAAGAGAAGGCGGAAAGCCTTTCCAACAAGGAATAACATCCATTTTTATTTTAAAGAAAGCAAAAATCAGAAAACCATAAAATAGAATAAGAAAAAGTAGAATTTCTAACTTACTAGGAGTTTTGTGATCTTTCCTTTGGCTTGATGGTTTTAGGGATCTACTCTTGTTTGCAACAAGAGTGGCCACCAATTTTTTTGAAGAGGACATGGTAAAAAACAAATGAATTCACTATTTTTGGCTCTGGGAAGGAGTAGAGTAACACTGTATAAAACACAATTAACCATTTACAAAGGGAGAGGCTTCCTTTATAGGAAAAAGTGAGCCTCTAACCAAGCAAATTGGTTCTAGAATTTTCCAGATCAGTTTGGTCAATTTTTGACCATTTTTAGGTCAGTTTAGCTTACTTTTTGGATCTAGTTGAAGCAGGAGAGAGGAGAGATGAAAATATCTCATTATTTGTGAGTTTAAAACTCAACCACACATGTGAAATAGGTGCCTCCTTTATGAGGAGAATTCCCCACACTGAGGTATCAAAATGCATCATTTCTTCTAAATATCTCTTCTCTTTATAACTAATAACCTTGTCCTTAGTTAACTCTTCATCTTATGTGAGCATTTACTCATTTTTGGGGGATTTTCTTTTATTCTTTTATTTATCTCCTTCCTACATTTGGATTAATCTAATTGGTCCATAGGAACCTTTATTCAAAAATTTCCGAAAATCTGGACCCTTAGGCTAAGGTCCTTTTTACCTGATTTCACTTTATTCCAATTGCACATTGGAAATTTCTCTTTGAATATCTGTTTCAAGGGAAACCATTTTACACACTAGGAGGATTTTTATATCCAAAAATATCTCAATTTTAAATTACCTCTCTCTAGACATTTTCTCTCTCTAGGCCAAAACAGGATAAAACAGGATCTTTCTTTTATTTCAGAGAGGGGAATAATTATAAGATCAGAAGGGGAGGTTCTTACACCTGCACACCTCAAAAGCTAGAGAGAGGAATCTTACATTCTACCCCACTTAAAAAAGGCGAGATGTCCTCATCTCGCAAAATTAGAGGAGAACTCTTTTCCTTAAGATCCAATTGATTCTGGGATTCCTTATAGTCTGGTGAATCCAAATCAACTCATGAGTTCTCAACGAGAATTTAAAATCATGTCAACCACATTCGAATTCATCGTGTAGATAGTATTAATGCTTATAATTTCAAGTCTTAGATTTACTCGTATATAGTGCCAGTAAAGCGCTGCAGTTATACCCTCGCTATATACAGGTAGTCACGGACCTTGGAACTATAAGGTAAATACCATCATGTCTAGGCCTCAAGCAAGTCAGGGATTTCATACAATTGCGTTACTTCCATCTGAAGACCCAATTACCAATTTACAAATTTTAGTTTGAATATCAAATTGTATGAATTTTATCACACAATTACAACCTTTTACTGCTTCTTCATAAATTTTTGACATTTTTGGCTTCTTGGTTGATCCTCATTAGCCAATTCACTCTGATACCAGCTGTGAGGTCCTTATCCCCACCGTGCAACGAATTCAATGGTGCTAGTAGCGGAAGTAGCACTTGCGGGGGGCAGGGTCCCACACTCGGGGCCTCGCCCACCACCCACGGATATCCGAACAAGAGACTAATCCATCGGTTCTTCCAAAAACGAACCCGAAAAAACTTCCCTTGTCCGAAAAGCTTGGACGATTCCTGCAGGATAACTTTTCTCTAACGTAGTTAAAAGCCTTAACTAACTGAACTGATCTGACCAAACTCGTAAGTCCCATAGTCAGATCAGGGAAAGAATTGTACTTGGATCATAGAGACCAACGCTATTTTCCTCATTGAGAGGCACAGCTGTTGATTCTTTTCCATAGAACAATTTTTGTCCGGGATTTACTTCATCTATCGAACCAGAATAGAATTGAGTCTCAATTTAGGGATCCATCAGTCCAGCCTAACCCCATCCAGTCCTATGGGTTAGCCAACCTCCCAACCACTGTAGTGATGGGATCCAATTAGGAATTTGGTTAGGTTGTCCCATGTACCAGGGAAAAGAGTTCCCAGGCCCTCTAGCCGGATATTCATGCAAACTTAAAACTAGTCACACCACTTACACACCCAATATGAAATGGCCTTTTTCACAGATTCAAGAGTCTTTAAAGCAATCATTTAATGAAACCATAGTGTCACTGATCATAATCCTCTAATTATCAATTTGAATCCTTATTTCCAAACATTCCGTCATCGGTGTACCTATGGCATCATTTGGCAACCAGAACGCTCACCCCCTGTCCACTCAGGGGCCTTTTCGATAGTTCCTAGCTCATAGTAATCGGCAAGTATTCACTTTAACAAAAAATGGAGTCTCCGTTGAAGATCAGCAAGATCAATCAATAGATCCATATAAAAGAGCCATGGACTCATCCGTTGAGGACCAGCAAGGTCAATCAACCAGATCCATGCCCGAATTCAGAAAACAACTCTTTCTCCTTGTTCCAATATCTTCCCCGACGTACGTGTGGGTATCTTTGGTGACCGAGAGCCCGAGCACCGTATGGTCAGCACCCTCTAGGATCCTTTTCAGGTCACCTAGCGCTTCACTCATAGGCTGCTTCCTTGGTCCCTCATCCACTGTACCGAAAGCTCACCATTTAAATCAAACCGAGGCTGGTCAAGACCTCGGCCGCGACCTTGCTACGGGAGACGTCTTCCGTTGACTCTCGGTCAGCAGTTGCAACTTTAACAAATAGGTCTCTATGACCTCATTCATAAGATGGTCAAAATGCTTCCCCAACATTCTTGACATAAAACAGTCATTTAAAAATAGATTTCACATACAATTACAGTTCCAACAATATTTCCATCTTTTCTCATCACTCCACATCCTTTCTCATTAGTCCCCATCTTTTCTCATCTTCCCATAATTTTTTTTCTTCATCGATCCCTACCACATCACATCATTCCCACATCAAATCACATCCAATCCCATCATCCACACATTAATCCACATCATCCGTACATCCATACATCCATCCACATCCATCCACATCATCCATACATCCATTCACGTCAATCCACATTATCCACACATCAACCCACATCATCCATACATCCATCCACATCATCGATACATCCATCCACATCAATCCACATTATCCACACATCATCCATACATCCATTCATGTCAATCCACATTACCCACACATCAATCCACATCATCCATACATCCATTCACATCAATTCACATTATCCACACATCAACCCACATCAATCCACATTCATTTCATAAGTATTCCCATTCTCATCTAATCACATCTTTTTCTATCTCATCACTTATTTCCTCATTTATCCTTACCAGATCTAATCACATCTTTTTCTATCTCATCACTTATTTCCTCATTTATCCTCATCAGATCTCATCCACTTGCATCTACCCATACATCTCATCACTTGCATCTACCCATACATCTCATCACTTCACATACATTGACATCTATCCAGTTTACATCGCATCTTATCACATCCATTTCACATCACATCTCATTCATTCACAACTCTCGATTCGCATGCTAACACATTCATTCACGTCCCTTATCTTTTATTCACATCCCGATTCACATCACATCACATCCATTCACATCCCTTATCATTCATTCACATCCCGATTCACATACTATCACATTCACATCCCTTATCATTCATTCACATCCCGATTCACATGCTATCACATTCACTCACATCCCGATTCACATGCTAACACATTCATTCACATCCTATATCATTTATTCACATCCCGATTCACATGCTAAAACATTCATTCACATCCTATACCATTCATTTACATCACATCCATTCACATCCCTTTTCATTCATTCACATTGCCATTCACATGCTATCACATTCATTCACATGCTATCACATTCATTCAAATCCTATATCATTCATTCACATCCCGATTCACATGCTAACACATTCATTCACATCCTATATCATTCATTCACATCGTGATTCACATGACATCACATCTCATCTATTCATTCACATTTATCTGATTCACATCACATCACATCCATTCACATACCTTATCATTCATTCACATCCCGATTCACAGCCTATATCATTCATTTACATCCTGATTCACATGACATCACATCTCATATATTCATTCACATTTATCTGATTCACATCACATCACATCCATTCACATCCCTTATCATTCATTCACATCCCGATTCACATGCTAACACATTCACTCACATCCTATATCATTCATTTACATCCTCATTCACATGACATCACATCTCATCTATTCATTCTTATTTATCAGATTCACATCCATTCACATCCCTTATCATTCATTCACATCCCGATTCACATGCTAACACATTCATTCACATCCTATATCATTCATTTACATCCTCATTCACATGACATCACATCTCATCTATTCATTCACATTTATTTGATTCACATCACATCACATCCATTCACATCCCTTATCATTCATTCACATCCCGATTCACATGCTAACACATTCATTCACATCCTATATCATTCATTTACACCCTGATTCACATGCTAATACATTCATTCACATCCTATATCATTCATTTACATCCTGATTCACATGACATCACATCTCATCTATTCATTCACATTTATCTGATTCACATTTATTTATAGAATGTAAGAGAAATTTTCTTATTTTTGATATAAAGATTCTTTACGCATCTATTTATGCATAAGAACAACTTCAGTGGGAAATAACACTTTTATAAAAATCCATTTATGCATCTATTTATGCATAAATTCAACTTTAAGGAGAATAACACTTTCGAAATAAAAATAAATCTTTTATGCATCTTTCTATGCATAAAATCAAAATTGATGAGAATAACTCTTTTGAAATAAAAAAAAAATCTTTATACATCTTTCTATGCATAAAATCAAAATTGATGAGAATAACTTTTTTGAAATAAAAGAAAATTTCTTTATGCATCTTTCTATGCATAAAATCAAAATTGATGAGAGTAACTCTTTTAAAATAAAAATAAATTTCTCTATGCATCTTTCTATGCATAAAATCAAAATTGATGAGAATAACTCTTTTGAAATAAAAATAAATTCCTTTATGCATCTTTCTATGAATAAAATCAAAATTTGATGAACGTAACGCTTTTATAATAATTTTTTTAATGCATCTATTTATGCATAAATTTAATTTTAATGAAAGAAACACTTTTATAATAAGAAAAATCTTTTATACGTCTATTTATGCATAAAAATCAATTTTGATGAAGGTAACACTTTTATGATCAAAATATTCTTAATATGCATCTTTCTCTACATAGAAATTAAGTCTAATGAAAAGAACAATTTTCATAAAAATATTTTTAATATGCATTTTTTATGCATAGAATAAAAATAACACTTTTAGAATACACAAGCGGTGGGGATTACTCTTTTTGAATAAGAAAAAGATAGAACTTACTTCACCAAATTTAAGAAAATTTGGCATAACCTCCTTTGTATGGCTGACCATTTTTCACATACAATTACAGTTCCAACAATATTTCCATCTTTTCTCATCACTCCACATCCTTTCACATTAGTCCCCATCTTCCCATTATTTTTTTTCTTCATCGATCCCTATCACATCACATCAGTCCCACATCAAATCACATCCAATCGCATCATCCACACATCAATCCACATCATCCATACATCCATACATCCATCCACATCAATCCACATCATCCATACATCCATCCACATTATCCACATTATCCACACATCAATCCACATCATCCATACATCCATTCATGTCAATTCACATTACCCACACATCAATCCACATCCTCTATAAATCCATCCACATCAATCCACATTATCCACACATCAACCCACATCAATCCACATTCATTTCATAGGTATTCCCATTCTCATTTAATCACATCTTTTTCTATCTCATCACTTATTTCCTCATTTATCCTCATCAGATCTAATCATCAGATCTAATCACATCTTTTTCTATCTCATCACTTATTTCCTCATTTATCCTCATTAGATCTCATCCACTTGCATCTACCCATACATCTCATCACTTCACATACATTAACATCTATCCAGTTTACATCGCATCTTATCGCATCCATTTCACATCACATCTCCGGATTCGCATGCTAACACGTTCATTCACGTCCCTTATCATTATTCTCTTGATTCACATCACATCACATCCATTCACATCCCTTATCATTCATTCACATCTCGATTCACATGCTATCACATTCATTCACATCCCGATTCACATGCTAACACATTCATTCACATCCTATATCATTCATTCACATCCCAATTCACATGCTAACACATTCATTCAGATCCTATACCATTCATTTACATCCTGATTCACATGATATCACATCCATTCACATCTCGATTCACATGCTAACACATTCAGTCACATCCTATATCATTCATTTACATCCTCATTCACATGATATCACATCTCATCTATTCATTCACATTTATTTGATTCACATCACATCACATCCATTCACATCCCTTATCATTCATTCACATCCCGATTCACATGCTATCACATTCACATTCCTTATCATTCATTCACATCCCGATTCACATGCTATCACATTCACTCACATTTTAACACATTCATTCACATCCTATATCATTCATTCACATCCCGATCCACATGCTAAAACATTCATTCACATCCTATACCATTCATTTACATCACATCTATTCACATCCCTTTTCATTCATTCACATCACCATTCACATGCTATCACATTCATTCTTATCCTATATCATTCATTCACATCCCGATTCACATGCTAACACATTCATTCACATCCTATATCATTCATTCACATCCTGATTCACATGACATCACATCTCATCTATTCATTCACATTTATCTGATTCACATCACATCACATCCATTCAAATACCTTATCATTCATTCACATCCCGATTCACAGCCTATATCATTCATTTACATCCTGATTCACATGACATCACATCTCATGTATTCATTCACATTTATCTGATTCACATCACATCACATCCATTCACATCCCTTATCATCCATTCACATCCCTTATCATTTATTCACATCCCGATTCACATGCTAACACATTCACTCACATCCTATATCATTCATTTACATCCTCATTCACATGACATCACATCTCATCTATTCATTCTTATTTATCTGATTCACATTACATCACATCCATTCACATCCCTTATCATTCATTCACATCCCGATTCACATGCTAACACATTCATTCACATCCTATATCATTCATTTACATCCTCATTCACATGACATCACATCTCATCTATTCATTCACATTTATTTGATTCACATCACATCACATCACATCCATTCACATCCCTTATCATTCATTCACATCCGGATTCACATGCTAACACATTCATTCACATCCTATATCATTCATTTACACCCTGATTCACATGCTAACACATTCATTCACATCCTATATCATTCATTTACATCTTGATTCACATGCTAACACATTCATTCACATCCTATATCATTCATTTACATCCTGATTCACATGACATCACATCTCATCTATTCATTCACATTTATCTGATTCACATTTATTTATAGAATGTAAAAGAAATTTTCTTATTTTTTATATAAAGATTCTTTACGCATCTATTTATGCATAAGAACAACTTCAGTGGGAAATAACACTTTTATAAAAATCCATTTATGCATCTATTTATGCATAAATTCAATTTTAAGGAGAATAACACTTTCGAAATAAAAATAAATCTTTATGCATCTTTCTATGCATAAAATCAAAATTGATGAGAATAACTCTTTTGAAATAAAAATAAATTTCTTTATACATCTTTCTATGCATAAAATCAAAATTGATAAGAATAACTTTTTTGACATAAAAATAAATTTCTTTATGCATCTTTCTATGCATAAAATCAAAATTGATGAGAGTAACTCTTTTGAAATAAAAATAAATTTCTTTATGCATCTTTCTATGCATAAAATCAAAATTGATGAGAATAACTCTTTTGAAATAAAAATAAATTCCTTTATGCATCTTTCTATGCATAAAATCAAAATTTGATGAACGTAACGCTTTTATAATAATTTTTTTTAATGCATCTATTTATGCATAAATTAAATTTTAATGAAAGTAACACTTTTATAATAAGTAAAATCTGTTATACGTCTATTTATGCATAAAAATCAATTTTGATGAAGGTAACACTTTTATGATCAAAATATTCTTAATATGCATCTTTCTCTACATAGAAATTAAGTCTAATGAAAAGAACACTTTTAATAAAAATATTTTTAATATGCATTTTTTATGCATAGAATAAAAATAACATTTTTAGAATACACAAGCGGTGGGGATTACTCTTTTTGAATAAGGAAAAGATAGAACTTACTTCACCAAATTTAAGAAAATTTTGCCGCATCATCCACACATCAATCCACATCATCCATACATCCATACATCCATCCACATCAATCCACATCATCCATACATCCATCCACATTATCCACATTATCCACACATCAATCCACATCATCCATACATCCATTCATGTCAATTCACATTACCCACACATCAATCCACATCCTCTATAAATCCATCCACATCAATCCACATTATCCACACATCAACCCACATCAATCCACATTCATTTCATAAGTATTCCCATTCTCATTTAATCACATCTTTTTCTATCTCATCACTTATTTCCTCATTTATCCTCATCAGATCTAATCATCAGATCTAATCACATCTTTTTCTATCTCATCACTTATTTCCTCATTTATCCTCATCAGATCTCATCCACTTGCATCTACCCATACATCTCATCACTTCACATACATTAACATCTATCCAGTTTACATCGCATCTTATCACATCCATTTCACATCACATCTCATTCTTTCACATCTCCGGATTCGCATGCTAACACGTTCATTCACGTCCCTTATCGTTATTCACATCCCGATTCACATCACATCACATCCATTCACATCCCTTATCATTCATTCACATCTCGATTCACATGCTATCACATTCATTCACATCCCGATTCACATGCTAACACATTCATTCACATCCTACATCATTCATTCACATCCCGATTCACATGCTAACACATTCATTCACATCCTATACCATTCATTTACATCTTGATTCACATGATATCACATCCATTCACATCTCGATTCACATGCTAACACATTCAATCACATCCTATATCATTCATTTACATCCTCATTCACATGATATCACATCTCATCTATTCATTCACATTTATTTGATTCACATCCATTCACATCCCTTATCATTCATTCACATCCCAATTCACATGCTATCACATTCACATCCCTTATCATTCATTCACATCCCGATTCACATGCTATCACATTCACTCACATGTTAACACATTCATTCACATCCCGATTCACATGCTAAAACATTCATTCACATCCTATACCATTCATTTACATCACATCCATTCACATCCCTTTTCATTCATTCACATCGCCATTCACATGCTATCACATTCATTCACATCCTATATCATTCATTCACATCCCGATTCACATGCTAACACATTCATTCACATCCTATATCATTCATTCACATCCTGATTCACATGACATCACATCTCATCTATTCATTCACATTTATCTGATTCACATCACATCACATCCATTCACATACCTTATCATTCATTCACATCCCGATTCACAGCCTATATCATTCATTTACATCCTGATTCACATGACATCACATCTCATATATTCATTCACATTTATCTGATTCACATCACATCACATCCATTCACATCCCTTATCATTCATTCACATCCCGATTCACATGCTAACACATTCACTCACATCCTATATCATTCATTTACATCCTCATTCACATGACATCACATCTCATCTATTCATTCTTATTTATCTGATTCACATTACATCACATCCATTCACATCCCTTATCATTCATTCACATCCCGATTCACATGCTAACACATTCATTCACATCCTATATCATTCATTTACATCCTCATTCACATGACATCACATCTCATCTATTCATTCACATTTATTTGATTCACATCACATCACATCCCTTATCATTCATTCACATCCCGATTCACATGCTAACACATTCATTCACATCCTATATCATTTTTATACCCTGATTCACATGCTAACACATTCATTCAAATCCTATATCATTCATTTACATCTTGATTCACATGCTAACACATTCATTCACATCCTATATCATTCATTTACATCCTGATTCACATGACATCACATCTCATCTATTCATTCACATTTATCTGATTCACATTTATTTATAGAATGTAAGAGAATTCTTATTTTTGATATAAAGATTCTTTACGCATCTATTTATGCATAAGAACAACTTCAGTGAAAAATAACACTTTTATAAAAATCCATTTATGCATCTATTTATGCATAAATTCAATTTTAAGGAGAATAACACTTTCGAAATAAAAATAAATCTTTTATGCATCTTTCTATGCATAAAATCAAAATTGATGAGAATAACTCTTTTGAAATAAAAATAAATTTCTTTATACATCTTTCTATGCATAAAATCAAAATTGATGAGAGTAACTCTTTTGAAATAAAAATAAATTTCTTTATGCATCTTTCTATGCATAAAATCAAAATTGATGAGAGTAACTCTTTTGAAATAAAAATAAATTTCTTTATGCATCTTTCTATGCATAAAATCAAAATTGATGAGAGTAACTCTTTTGAAATAAAAATAAATTCCTTTATGCATCTTTCTATGCATAAAATCAAAATTTGATGAACGTAACGCTTTTATAATAAATTTTTTTAATGCATCTATTTATGCATAAATTTAATTTTAATGAAAGTAACACTTTTATAATAAGAAAAATCTTTTATACGTCTATTTATGCATAAAAATCAATTTTGATGAAGGTAACACTTTTATGATCAAAATGTTCTTAATATGCATCTTTCTCTACATAGAAATTAAGTCTAATGAAAAGAACACTTTTAATAAAATATTTTTAATATGCATTTTTTATGCATAGAATAAAAATAACACTTTTAGAATACACAAGCGGTGGGGATTACTCTTTTTGAATAAGGAAAAGATAGAACTTACTTCACCAAATTTAAGAAAATTTTGCCATAACCTCCTTTGTATGGCTAACCATTTTTCACATACAATTACAGTTCCAACAATATTTCCATCTTTTCTTATCACTCCACATCCTTTCACATTAGTCCCCATCTTCCCATAAATTTTTTTCTTCATCGATCCCTATCACATCACATCACTCCCACATCAAATCACATCCAATCGCATCATCCACACATCAATCCACATCATCCATACATCCATACATCCATCCACATCAATCCACATCATCCATACATCCATCCACATTATCCACATTATCCACACATCAATCCACATCATCCATACATCCATTCATGTCAATTCACATTACCCACACATCAATCCACATCCTCTATAAATCCATCCACATCAATCCACATTATCCACACATCAACCCACATCAATCCACATTCATTTCATAAGTATTCCCATTCTCATTTAATCACATCTTTTTCTATGTCATCACTTATTTCCTCATTTATCCTCATCAGATCTAATCATCAGATCTAATCACATCTTTTTCTATCTCATCACTTATTTCCTCATTTATCCTCATCAGATCTCATCCACTTGCATCTACCCATACATCTCATCACTTCACATACATTAACATCTATCCAGTTTACATCGCATCTTATCACATCCATTTCACATCACATCTCATTCTTTCACATCTCTGGATTCGTATGCTAACACGTTCATTCACGTCCCTTATCATATTTCACATCCCGATTCACATCACATCACATCCATTCACATCCCTTATCATTCATTCACATCTCGATTCACATGCTATCACATTCATTCACATCCCGATTCACATGCTAACACATTCATTCACATCCTATATCATTCATTCACATCCCGATTCACATGCTAACACATTCATTCACATCCTATACCATTCATTTACATCCTGATTCACATGATATCACATCCATTCACATCTCGATTCACATCTCGATTCACATGCTAACACATTCAGTCACATCCTATATCATTCATTTACATCCTCATTCACATGATATCACATCTCATCTATTCATTCACATTTATTTGATTCACATCACATCACATCCATTCACATCCCTTATCATTCATTCACATCCCAATTCACATGCTATCAAATTCACATCCCTTATCATTCATTCACATCCCGATTCAAATGCTATCACATTCATTCACGTCCCTTATCATTTATTCACATCCCGATTCACATCACATCACATCCATTCACATCCCTTATCATTCATTCACATCCCGATTCACATCACATCACATCCATTCACATCCCTTATCATTCATTCACATCCCGATTCACATGCTATCACATTCACATCCCTTATCATTCATTCACATCCCGATTCACATGCTATCACATTCACTCACATCCCGATTCACATGCTAACACATTCATTCACATCCTATATCATTCATTCACATCCCGATTCACATGCTAAAACATTCATTCACATCCTATACCATTCATTTACATCACATCCATTCACATCCCTTTTCATTCATTCACATTGCCATTCACATGCTATCACATTCATTCACATCCTATATTATTCATTCACATCCCGATTCACATTCTAACACATTCATTCACATCCTAACACATTCATTCACATCCTGATTCACATGACATCACATCTCATCTATTCATTCACATTTATCTGATTCACATCACATCACATCCATTCACATACCTTATCATTCATTCACATCCCGATTCACAGCCTATATCATTCATTTACATCCTGATTCACATGAAATCACATCTCATATATTCATTCACATTTATCTGATTCACATCACATCACATCCATTCACATCTCTTATCATTCATTCACATCCCGATTCACATGCTAACACGTTCACTCACATCCTATATCATTCATTTACATCCTCATTCACATAAAATCACATCTCATCTATTCATTCTTACTTATCTGATTCACATTACATCACATCCATTCACATCCCTTATCATTCATTCACATCCCGATTCACATGCTAACACATTCATTCACATCCTATATCATTCATTTACATCCTCATTCACATGACATCACATCTCATCTATTCATTCACATTTATTTGATTCACATCACATCACATCCATTCACATCCCTTATCATTCATTCACATCCTGATTCACATGCTAACACATTCATTCACATCCTATATCATTTTTATACCCTGATTCACATGCTAACACATTCATTCAAATCCTATATCATTCATTTACATCTTGATTCACATGCTAACACATTCATTCACATCCTATATCATTCATTTACATCCTGATTCACATGACATCACATCTCATCTATTCATTCACATTTATCTGATTCACATTTATTTATAGAATATAAGAGAATTCTTATTTTTGATATAAAGATTCTTTACGCATCTATTTATGCATAAGAACAACTTCAGTGGGAAATAACACTTTTATAAAAATCCATTTATGCATCTATTTATGCATAAATTCAATTTTAAGGAGAATAACACTTTCGAAATAAAAATAAATCTTTTATGCATCTTTCTATGCATAAAATCAAAATTGATGAGAATAACTCTTTTGAAATAAAAATAAATTTCTTTATACATCTTTCTATGCATAAAATCAAAATTGATGAGAGTAACTCTTTTGAAATAAAAATAAATTTCTTTATGCATCTTTCTATGCATAAAATCAAAATTGATGAGAGTAACTCTTTTGAAATAAAAATAAATTTCTTTATGCATCTTTCTATGCATAAAATCAAAATTGATGAGAATAACTCTTTTGAAATAAAAATAAATTCCTTTATGCATCTTTCTATGCATAAAATCAAAATTTGATGAACGTAACGCTTTTATAATAATTTTTTTTAATGCATCTATTTATGCATAAATTTAATTTTAATGAAAGTAACACTTTTATAATAAGAAAAATCTTTTATACGTCTATTTATGCATAAAAATCAATTTTGATGAAGGTAACACTTT
The DNA here is from genome assembly GCF_041138505.1 of Cibotium barometz. Classification (NCBI taxonomy): domain Eukaryota; kingdom Viridiplantae; phylum Streptophyta; class Polypodiopsida; order Cyatheales; family Cibotiaceae; genus Cibotium; species Cibotium barometz. Next base: position 25,023,213 of record NC_141057.1, on the reverse strand, counting down.
TATGATCAAAATATTCTTAATATGCATCTTTCTCTGCATCGAAATTAAGTCTAATGAAAAGAACACTTTTAGTAAAAATATTTTTAATATGCATTTTTTATGCATAGAATAAAAATAACACTTTTAGAATACACAAGCGGTGGGGATTACTCTTTTTGAATAAGGAAAAGATAGAACTTACTTCACCAAATTTAAGAAAATTTTGCCATAACCTCCTTTGTATGGCTAACCATTTTTCACATACAGTTACAGTTCCAACAATATTTCCATCTTTTCTCATCACTCCACATCCTTTCACATTAGTCCCCATCTTCCCATAATTTTTTTTCTTCATCGATCCCTATCACATCACATCACTCCCACATCAAATCACATCCAATCGCATCATCCACACATCAATCCACATCATCCATACATCCATACATCCATCCACATCAATCCACATCATCCATACATCCATCCACATTATCCACATTATCCACACATCAATCCACATCATCCATACATCCATTCGTGTCAATTCACATTACCCACACATCAATCCACATCCTCTATAAATCCATCCACATCAATCCACATTATCCACACATCAACCCACATCAATCCACATTCATTTCATAAGTATTCCCATTCTCATTTAATCACATCTTTTTCTATCTCATCACTTATTTCCTCATTTATCCTCATCAGATCTAATCATCAGATCTAATCACATCTTTTTCTATCTCATCACTTATTTCTTCATTTATCCTCATCAGATCTCATCCACTTGCATCTACCCATACATCTCATCACTTCACATACATTAACATCTATCCAGTTTACATCGCATCTTATCACATCCATTTCACATCACATCTCATTCTTTCACATCTCCGGATTCGCATGCTAACACGTTCATTCACGTCCCTTATCGTTATTCACATCCCGATTCACATCACATCACATCCATTCACATCCCTTATCATTCATTCACATCTCGATTCACATGCTATCACATTCATTCACATCCCGATTCTCATGCTAACACATTCATTCACATCCTATATCATTCATTCACATCCCAATTCACATGCTAACACATTCATTCACATCCTATACCATTCATTTACATCCTGATTCACATGATATCACATCCATTCACATCTCGATTCACATGCTAACACATTCAGTCACATCCTATATCATTCATTTACATCCTCATTCACATGATATCACATCTCATCTATTCATTCACATTTATTTGATTCACATCACATCACATCCATTCACATCCCTTATCATTCATTCACATCCCGATTCACATCACATCACATCCATTCACATCCCTTATCATTCATTCACATCCCGATTCACATGCTATCACATTCACATCCCTTATCATTCATTCACATCCCGATTCACATGCTATCACATTCACTCACATCCCGATTCACATGCTAACACATTCATTCACATCCTATATCATTCATTCACATCCCGATTCACATGCTAAAACATTCATTCACATCCTATACCATTCATTTACATCACATCCATTCACATCCCTTTTCATTCATTCACATTGCCGTTCACATGCTATCACATTCATTCACATGCTATCACATTCATTCACATCCTATATTATTCATTCACATCCCGATTCACATTCTAACACATTCATTCACATCCTATATCATTCATTCACATCCTGATTCACATGACATCACATCTCATCTATTCATTCACATTTATCTGATTCACATCACATCACATCCATTCACATACCTTATCATTCATTCACATCCCGATTCACAGCCTATATCATTCATTTACATCCTGATTCACATGAAATCACATCTCATATATTCATTCACATTTATCTGATTCACATCACATCACATCCATTCACATCCCTTATCATTCATTCACATCCCGATTCACATGCTAACACATTCACTCACATCCTATATCATTCATTTACATCCTCATTCACATGACATCACATCTCATCTATTCATTCTTATTTATTTGATTCACATTACATCACATCCATTCACATCCCTTATCATTCATTCACATCCCGATTCACATGCTAACACATTCATTCACATCCTATATCATTCATTTACATCCTCATTCACATGACATCACATCTCATCTATTCATTCACATTTATTTGATTCACATCACATCACATCCATTCACATCCCTTATCATTCATTCACATCCCGATTCACATGCTAACACATTCATTCACATCCTATATCATTCATTTACACCCTGATTCACATGATTACACATTCATTCACATCCTATATCATTCATTTATATCTTGATTCACATGCTAACACATTCATTCACATCCTATATCATTCATTTACATCCTGATTCACATGACATCACATCTCATCTATTCATTCACATTTATCTGATTCACATTTATTTATAGAATGTAAGAGAAATTTTCTTATTTTTGATATAAAGATTCTTTACGCATCTATTTATGCATAAGAACAACTTCAGTGGGAAATACCACTTTTATAAAAATCCATTTATGCATCTATTTATGCATAAATTCAATTTTAAGGAGAATAACACTTTCGAAATAAAAATAAATCTTTTATGCATCTTTCTATGCATAAAATCAAAATTGATGAGAATAACTCTTTTGAAATAAAAATAAATTTCTTTATACATCTTTCTATGCATAAAATCAAAATTGATGAGAGTAACTCTTTTGAAATAAAAATAAATTTCTTTATGCATCTTTCTATGCATATCAAAATTGATGAGAGTAACTCTTTTGAAATAAAAATAAATTTCTTTATGCATCTTTCTATGCATAAAATCAAAATTGATGAGAATAACTCTTTTGAAATAAAAATAAATTCCTTTATGCATCTTTCTATGCATAAAATCAAAATTTGATGAACGTAACGCTTTTATAATAATTTTTTTTAATGCATCTATTTATGCATAAATTTAATTTTAATGAAAGTAACACTTTTATAATAAGAAAAATCTTTTATACGTCTATTTATGCATAAAAATCAATTTTGATGAAGGTAACACTTTTATGATCAAAATATTCTTAATATGCATCTTTCTCTGCATAGAAATTAAGTCTAATGAAAAGAACACTTTTCATAAAAATATTTTTAATATGCATTTTTTATGCATAGAATAAAAATAACACTATTAGAATACACAAGTGGTGGGGATTACTCTTTTTGAATAAGGAAAAGATAGAACTTACTTCACCAAATTTAAGAAAATTTTGCCATAACCTCCTTTGTATGGCTAACCATTTTTCACATACAATTACAGTTCCAACAATATTTCCATCTTTTCTCATCACTCCACATCCTTTCACATTAGTCTCCATCTTCCCATTATTTTTTTTCTTCATCGATCCCTATCACATCACATCACTCTCACATCAAATCACATCCAATCGCATCATCCACACATCAATCCACATCATCCATACATCCATACATCCATCCACATCAATCCACATCATCCATACATCCATCCACATTATCCACATTATCCACACATCAATCCACATCATCCATACATCCATTCATGTCAATTCACATTACCCACACATCAATCCACATCCTCTATAAATCCATCCACATCAATCCACATTATCCACACATCAACCCACATCAATCCACATTCATTTCATAAGTATTCCCATTCTCATTTAATCACATCTTTTTCTATCTCATCACTTATTTCCTCATTTATCCTCATCAGATCTAATCATCAGATCTAATCACATCTTTTTCTATCTCATCACTTATTTCCTCATTTATCCTCATCAGATCTCATCCACTTGCATCTACCCATACATCTCATCACTTCACATACATTAACATCTATCCAGTTTACATCGCATCTTATCACATCCATTTCACATCACATCTCATTCTTTCACATCTCCGGATTCGCATGCTAACACGTTCATTCACGTCCCTTATCGTTATTCACATCCCGATTCACATCACATCACATCCATTCACATCCCTTATCATTCATTCACATCTCGATTCACATGCTATCACATTCATTCACATCCCGATTCACATGCTAACACATTCATTCACATCCTACATCATTCATTCACATCCCAATTCACATGCTAACACATTCATTCACATCCTATACCATTCATTTACATCTTGATTCACATGATATCACATCCATTCACATCTCGATTCACATCTCGATTCACATGCTAACACATTCAGTCACATCCTATATCATTCATTTACATTCTCATTCACATGATATCACATCTCATCTATTCATTCACATTTATTTGATTCACATCACATCACATCCATTCACATCCCTTATCATTCATTCACATCCCGATTCACATGCTATCAAATTCACATCCCTTATCATTCATTCACATCCCGATTCACATGCTATCACATTCATTCACGTCCCTTATCGTTTATTCACATCCCGATTCACATCACATCACATCCATTCACATCCCTTATCATTCCTTCACATCCCGATTCACATCACATCACATTCACTCACATCCCGATTCACATGCTAACACATTCATTCACATCCTATATCATTCATTCACATCCCGATTCACATGCTAAAACATTCATTCACATCCTATACCATTCATTTACATCACATCCATTCACATCCCTTTTCATTCATTCACATTGCCATTCACATGCTATCACATTCATTCACATGCTATCACATTCATTCACATCCTATGTCATTCATTCACATCCCGATTCACATGCTAACATATTCATTCACATCCTATATCATTCATTCACATCCTGATTCACATGACATCACATCTCATCTATTCATTCACATTTATCCGATTCACATCACATCACATCCATTCACATACCTTATCATTCATTCACATCCCGATTCACAGCCTATATCATTCATTTACATCCTGATTCACATGAAATCACATCTCATATATTCATTCACATTTATCTGATTCACATCACATCACATCCATTCACATCCCTTATCATTCATTCACATCCCGATTCACATGCTAACACATTCACTCACATCCTATATCATTCATTTACATCCTCATTCACATGACATCACATCTCATCTATTCATTCTTATTTATCTGATTCACATTACATCACATCCATTCACATCCCTTATCATTCATTCACATCCCGATTCACATGCTAACACATTCATTCACATCCTATATCATTCATTTACATCCTCATTCACATGACATCACATCTCATCTATTCATTCACATTTATTTGATTCACATCACATCACATCCATTCACATCCCTTATCATTCATTCACATCCCGATTCACATGCTAACACATTCATTCACATCCTATATCATTCATTTACACCCTGATTCACATGATTACACATTCATTCACATCCTATATCATTCATTTATATCTTGATTCACATGCTAACACATTCATTCACATCCTATATCATTCATTTACATCCTGATTCACATGACATCACATCTCATCTATTCATTCACATTTATCTGATTCACATTTATTTATAGAATGTAAGAGAAATTTTCTTATTTTTGATATAAAGATTCTTTACGCATCTATTTATGCATAAGAACAACTTCAGTGGGAAATACCACTTTTATAAAAATCCATTTATGCATCTATTTATGCATAAATTCAATTTTAAGGAGAATAACACTTTCGAAATAAAAGTAAATCTTTTATGCATCTTTCTATGCATAAAATCAAAATTGATGAGAATAACTCTTTTGAAATAAAAATAAATTTCTTTATACATCTTTCTATGCATAAAATCAAAATTGATGAGAATAACTTTTTTGAAATAAAAATAAATTTCTTTATGCATCTTTCTATGCATAAAATCAAAATTGATGAGAGTAACTCTTTTGAAATAAAAATAAATTTCTTTATGCATCTTTCTATGCATAAAATCAAAATTGATGAGAATAACTCTTTTGAAATAAAAATAAATTCCTTTATGCATCTTTCTATGCATAAAATCAAAATTTGATGAACGTAACGCTTTTATAATAATTTTTTTAATGCATCTAATTATGCATAAATTTAATTTTAATGAAAGTAACACTTTTATAATAAGAAAAATCTTTTATACGTCTATTTATGCATAAAAAGCAATTTTGATGAAGGTAACACTTTTATGATCAAAATATTCTTAATATGCATCTTTCTCTGCATAGAAATTAAGTCTAATGAAAAGAACACTTTTAATAAAAATATTTTTAATATGCATTTTTTATGCATAGAATAAAAATAACACTTTTAGAATACACAAGCGGTGGGGATTACTCTTTTTGAATAAGGAAAAGATAGAACTTACTTCACCAAATTAAAAAATTTTTTGCCATAACCTCCTTTGTATGGCTGACCATTTTTCACATACAATTACAGTTCCAACAATATTTCCATCTTTTCTCATCACTCCACATCCTTTCACATTAGTCCCCATCTTCCCATAATTTTTTTTCTTCATCGATCCCTATCACATGACATCACTCCCACATCAAATCACATCCAATCGCATCATCCACACATCAATCCACATCATCCATACATCCATACACATCAAATCACATTCAATCGCATCATCCACACATCAATCCACATCATCCATACATCCATACATCCATCCACATCAATCCACATCATCCATACATCCATCCACATTATCCACGTTATCCACACATCAATCCACATCATCCATACATCCATTCATGTCAATTCACATTACCCACACATCAATCCACATCCTCTATAAATCCTTCCACATCAATCCACATTATCCACACATCAACCCACATCAATCCACATTCATTTCATAAGTATTCCCATTCTCATTTAATCACATCTTTTTCTATCTCATCACTTATTTCCTCATTTATCCTCATCAGATCTCATCCACTTGCATCTACCCATACATCTCATCACTTCACATACATTAACATCTATCCAGTTTACATCGCATCTTATCACATCGATTTCACATCACATCTCATTCTTTTACATCTCCGGATTCGCATGCTAACACGTTCATTCACGTCCCTTATCGTTTATTCACATCCCGATTCACATCACATCACATCCATTCACATCCCTTATCATTTATTCACATCTCGATTCACATGCTATCACATTCATTCACATCCCGATTCACATGCTAACACATTCATTCACATCCTATATCATTCATTCACATCACATCTCATTCATTCACATGCTAACACATTCATTCACATCCTATATCATTCATTCACATCCCGATTCACATGCTAACACATTCATTCACATCCTATACCATTCATTTACATCTTGATTCACATGATATGACATCCATTCACTTCTTGATTCACATGCTAACACATTCAGTCACATCCTATATCATTCATTTACATCCTCATTCACATGATATCACATCTCATCTATTCATTCACATTTATTTGATTCACATCACATCACATCCATTCAGATCCCTTATCATTCATTCACATCCCGATTCACATGCTAACACATTCATTCACATCCTATATCATTCATTTACATCCTGATTCACATGCTAACACATTTATTCACATCCTATATCATTCAGTTACATCCTGATTCACATGACATCACATCTCATCTATTCATTCACATTTATCTCATTCACATTTATTTATAGAATGTAAGAGAATTCTTATTTTTGATATAAAGATTCTTTACGGATCTATTTATGCATAAGAACAACTTAAGTGTGGAAAATAACACTTATAAAAATTAGTTTATGCATCTATTTATGCATAAATTCAATTTTAAGGAGAATAACACTTTCGAAATAAAAATAAATCTTTTATGCATATTTCTATGCATAAATTCAAAATTGATGAGAATAACTCTTTTGAAATAAAAATAAATTTCTTTATGCATCTTTCTATGCATAAAATCAAAATTGAAGAGAATAACTCTTTTGAAATAAAAATAAATTTCTTTATGCATCTTTCTATGCATAAAATCAAAATTGATGAGAGCAACTCTTTTGAAATAAAAATAAATTTCTTTATGCGTCTTTCTATGCATAAAATCAAAATTGATGAGAATAACTCTTTTGAAATAAAAATAAATTTCTTTATGCATCTTTCTATGCAAAAAATCAAAATTTGATGAAAGTAATGCTTTTATAAAAGAAAAATTCTTTTACGCATCTATTCATGCATAAATTCAATTTTAATGAAAGTAACACTTTTATAATTAAAAAATTCTTTTATGCATCTATTTATGCAAAAAATCAATTTTGATGAAAGTAACACTTTTATGATCAAAATATTCCCAATATGCATCTTTCTATGCATAGAAATTAATTCTAATAAAAATAACACTTTTATAATAAAAAAATATTTCTAATATGCATTTTTCTATGCATAGAATAAAAATAACACTTTTAGAATACACAAGCGATGGGGATTACTCTTTTTGAATAACGAAAAGATAAAACTTACTTCACCAAATTTAAGAAAATTTTGCCATAACCTCCTTTGTATGGCTCACCATTTTTCAAATTTTTCACTCTAAAATTTACTAGAAATTATCCAAGATGATTTAAATTATTCTAATCTAATCAATTTCCACTTTATTAAGAGTAAACAATATGAAAAGTTTAATTCCATCAATTTGATTACACATCTAGGATAAAGAAAGGTTGAATTCAATAATAAAGAGAAGGGGGAAAGCCTTTCCAGCAAGGCATAACATCCATTTTCATTTTAAAGAAAGCAAAAATAAAAAAACCATAAAATAGAATAAGAAAAAGTAGAATTTCTAACTTACTAGGAGTTTTGTGAGCTTTCCTTTGGCTTGATGGTTTGAGGGATCTACTCTTGTTTGCAACAAGACTGGCCACCTATTCTTTTGAAGAGGAAATGGTAGAAAACAAATGAATTCACTATTTTTGGCTCTGGGAAGGAGTAGAGTAATAGTGTATAAAACACTATTAACCATTTACAAAGGGGGAGGCTTCCTTTATAGGAAAAAGTGAGCCTCTAACCAAGCAAACTGGTTCTAGAATTTTCCAGATCAGTTTGGTCAATTTTTGACCATTTTTAAGTCAGTTTAGCTAACTTTTTGGATCTAGTTGAAGCAGGAGAAAGGAAAGATGAAAATATATCATTATTTGTGAGTTGCAAACTCAACCACAAATGTGAAATAGGCACCTCCTTCATGAGGGGAGAGGTTTCCAAAATGCATCATTTCTTCTAAATATCTCTTCTTTTTTTAACTAATAACCTTGTCCTTAGTCAACTCTCATCTTATGTGAGCATTTACTCGTTTTTGGGGGATTTTCTTTTATTCTTCCATTTATCTCCTCCCTACATTTGGATTAATCTAATTGGTCCATAGGAACCTTAATTCAAAAATTTCAGGAAATCTGGACCCTTAGGCTAAGGTCCTTTTTACCTAATTTCAATTTATTCCAATTGCACATTGAAAATTTCTCTTTGAATATCTGTTTCAAGGGAAACCATTTTAGACACTAGGAGGATTTTTATATCCAAAAATATCTCAATTTTGAATTACCTCCCTCTAGAGATTTTCTCTCTCTAGGCCAAAACAAGGTAAAATAGGATCTTTCTTTTATTTCAGAGAGGGGAATAATTATAAGATCAGAAGGGGAGGTTCTTATACCTGCACACCTCAAAAGCTGGGGGGAGGAATATTACATCCTACCCCACTTAAAAAATGCGAGATGTCCTCATCTCGCAAAATTAGAGGTGCAAAATTAGAGGAGAACTTTTTTCTATAAGATCCAACTGATTCTCGGGTTCCTTATAATCTGGTGAACCCAATAGAATCCTAGGATAAAGATCCCATATATAAAACTCATCATCAGATAATAATTCAAGAATCTTCATTTTTCAATCAGAATCCAAATCAACTCATCAGTTCTCAACCAGAATTTAAAATCATATCAACCACATTCAAATTCATCGTGTGGATAGTATTAATGCTTATAATTTCAAGTCTTAGATTTACTTGTATATAATGCCAGTAAAGAGCTACAGTTATATCCTCAGTATATACGGGTAGTCACACGGTCCTTGGAACTATAAGGTAAATACCATCATGTCTAGGCCTCAAGCAAGTAAGGGATTCCATACAATTGCGGTACTTCCATCTGAAGACCTAATTACCAATTTACGAATTTTAATTTGAATATCAAATTGTATGAATTTTATCACACAATTACAACCTTTTACTGCTTCTTCATAAATTTTTGACATTTTTGGCTTCTTGGTTGATTCTCATTAGCCAATTCGCTTTGATACCAGCTGTGAGGTTCTTATCCCCACTGTGCAACGAATTCAATGGTGCTAGTAGTGGAGGTAGAACTTCTTGTGCGGGGGGGTAGGGTCCCACCCTTGGGGCCTCGCCCACGGATATCCGGACAAGAGACTAATCCATCGGTTCTTCCAAAAATGAACCCGGAAAAACTTCCCTTGCCCGAAAAGCACGGGCGATTCCTCCAGGATAACGTTTCTCTAACGTAGTCAAAAGCCTTAACTAACTGAACTCATCTAACCAAACCCGTAAGTCCCATAGTCAGATTAGGAAAAATATTATACTTGGATTAGGGAAAAGATTGTACTTGGATCATTGTACTTGGATCATAGAGACCAACGCTTTTTTTCTCATTGAGAGGCACAGCCGTTGATTCTTTTCCATAGAACAATTTTTGTCCAGGATCTACTTCATCTATGATAGTCAAACTAGAACAGAATTGAGTCTCAATTTAGGGGTCCATCAGTCCAGCCTAACCCCATCCAGTCCTAACCACTGTAGTGATGGGATCCAATTAGGAATTTGGTTAGGTTGTCCCATGTACCAGAGTAGGGAAAAGAGTTCCCAGGCCCCCTAGCTGGATATTCATGCAAACTTAAAACTAGTCACACCACTTACACACCCAATATGAAATGGCCTTTTTCACAAATTCAAGAGTCTTTAAAACAATCATTTAATGAAACCATAGTGTCACTGATCATAATCCTCTAATTATCAATTTGAATCCTTATTTCCAAACATTCCTTCATCGGTGTACCTATGGCATCATTAGGCAACCAGAATGCTCACCCCCTATCCAGTCAGGGGCCTTTTCGATAGTTCCTAGCTCATAGTAACCGGGACGTATTCACTTTAACAAAAATGGAGTCTCCGTTGAAGATCAGCAAGATCAACCAACAGATCCATATAAAAGAGCCATGGACTCATCCGTTGAGGACTAGCAAGGTCAATCAACCAGATCCATGCCCGAATTCAGAAAACAACTCTTTCTCCTTGTTCCAATATCTTACCCGACATACGTGTGGGTATCTTTGGTGACCCTGAGCCCGAGCACCGTATGGTTATTTAGCACCCTCTAGGATCCTTTTATTTCAGAGACGGGAATAATTATAAGATCAGAAGGGGAGGTTCTTACACCTGCACACCTCAAAAGTCGGAGGGAGGAATCTTACAACCTACCCCACTTAAAAAACGCGAGATGTCCTCATCTCCCGAAATTAGAGGAGAACTCTTTTCCTTATATCCAACTGATTCTGGGGTTCCTTATAGTCTGGTGAACCCAATAGAATCCTAGGATAAAGATCCCTTATATAAAACTCAGCATCAGATAATAATTCACTCAGATCATAACATTCAATCCTTATCACAATAATGGTCCATTAGACCGAAATTTCTATCTGAACAGTCCATGGAAATTTCTATCTGAATAGTTCTTCATGGAAATTTTCAATTATACAGATTTTTAATTTGACATCCCTTAACTTGATCCACTGGGTCAAGTGTTAACAGCAGCAATCCGCCAGCACAATCCACTAATCTCATAGTGATTTGCTGAAGTCATTAACGTCATTCCAGCTACAAACATCATCACAAGGACTCGTCTCCCATTCATCCTCATTGTGGTTTTGCTTAGTTTATTACATTTCAACCAAAATTCAAGAATCTTCAGTTTTCAATCAGAATCCAAATCAACTCATTAGTTCTCAACCAGAATTTAAAATCATATCAACCACATTCGAATTCATCCTGTGGATAGTATTAATGCTTATAATTGCAAGTCTTAGATTTACTCGTATATAGTGCCAGTAAAGAGCTGCAGTTATATTCTCGGTATATACAAGTAGTCACGGTCCTTGGAACTATAAGGTAAATACCATCATGTCTAGGCCTCAAGCAAGTCAGGGATTCCATACAATTGCGGTACTTCCATCTGAAGACCCAATTACCAATTTACGAATTTTAGTTTGAATGTCAACTTGTATGAATTTTATCACATAATTACAACCTTTTAGTGCTTCTTTATAAATTTTTAACTTTTTTGGCTTCTCGATTTATCCTCATTAGCCAATTCGCTCTGATACTAGCTGTGTGGTCCTTATCCCCACCACCGCGCAACGAATTCAATGGTGCTAGCAGCGGAAGTAGCACTTCTTGTGTGGGGGGCAGGGTCCCACACTCGGGGCCTCGCCCACCACCATGGATATCCGGACAAGAGACTAATCCATCGGTTCTTTCAAAAACAAACCCAGAGAAACTTTCCTTGCCCAGAAAGCACGGGCGATTCCTCCAAGATAACTTTTCTCTAACGTAGTCAAAAGCCTTAACTAATTGAACTTATTTGACCAAACCCGTAAGTCCCATAGTAAGATCAGGGAAAAGATTGTACTTGGATCATAGAGACCTACGCTTTTTTCCTCATTGAGAGGCACAGCCGTTGATTCTTTTCCATAGAACAATTTTTGTTTGGGATTTACTTCATCTATCGAACCAAAACAGAATTGAGTCTCAATTTAGGGATCCATCAGTCCAGCCTAACCCCATCCAGTCCTATGGGTAAGCCAACCACCCAACCACTGTAGTGATGGGATCTAATTAGGAATTTGATTAGGTTGTCCCATGTACCAGGGAAAAGAGTTCCCAGGCCCCCTAGCCGGATATTCATGCAAACTTTTTCACATATTGAAGAGTCTATAAAACAATCATTTAATGAAACCATAGTGTCACTGATCATAATCCTCTAATTATCAATTTGAATCCTTATTTCCAAACATTCCTTCATCGGTGTACTTATGGCATCATTAGGCAACCAGAATACTCACCCCCTATCCAGTCAGGGGCCTTTTCGATAGTTCCTAGCTCATAGTAACTGGCACGTATTCACTTTAACAAAAATGGAGTCTCCGTTGAAGATCAGCAAGATCAACCAACAGATCCATATAAAAGAGTTATGGACTCATCCGTTTTGAGGACCAGCAACGTCAACCAACCAGATCCATGCCCGAATTCAGAAAACAACTCTTTCTCCTTGTTCCAATATCTTCCCCGACGTACGTGTGGGTATCTTTGGTGACCCAGAGCCTGAGCCCCGTATGGTCAGCACCCCTAGGATCCTTTGCAGGTCACCTAGCGCTTCATTCATAGGCTGCTTCCTTGGTCCCTCATCCACTGTACCGGAAGCTCACCATTTAAATCAAACCGACGCTAGTCAACAAGACCTCGGCCGATCTTGCTATGGGAGACATCCTCCTTTGACTCTCCGTCAGCAGTTGCAACTTTAACAGATAGGTCTCCACGACCTCATTCATAAGACGGTCAAAATGCTTCCCCAACATTCTTGACATAAAACAGTCATTTAAAAATAGATTTCACATACAATTACAATTCCAACAATATTTCCATCTTTTCTAATCACTCCATATCCTTTCACATTAGTCCCCATCTTTTCTCATCTTCCCACTGAGCTTCATGGTGGTGTATTACTTTCATGATGCCTCCTCTTGTTGCTTTGCTTAATTTTCACTCTCTGCTTGGCTCTCTACCTCAGCTTCAGCCTCCTCTCATTGCTTTCTTTGAATTTCAAGTTGTTCTTGCCTCTCTGCCTCAGCATCAGCCTCCTGCTATCGCTTCCACACCTCTGCCTTTTTCCTATTCTCTACTTCCAATTTCTCTTCTTCAAGCCATTTCTTCATCACATCATCTGAGAATTGGTTAGGTTTTTCTTCAAAGGCATTATCCCATGTATACTCTTGCCGATCTTCATTCTGTAGCCATAAAAACAACCAATTTCTTAAATCTTCTGTCAAAAAACTATACCTTTCCTTGGAAGGTTGATGGTACAATTCTGGGACTATTAACCAGGTTCCTCGCTCATTCTTAAACACCTTATAGTAGCTATCATCAATTATCAATGTATTTTTCTTATTGTACAAAGGATGGAGACCCCAAAAGGTCTCAAGCTTTTTAAAGAAAACTTGTCTATTCTGCACAACCCATGTGGATTTTGAACAATGCTCTTGTGAGAGAACACCTGCAAACTTGGGCTTTTGTTGTGGAAATACTGTGTCAATTATTCCAGAGAGCTTAGTTCTCCTACATGCGCTCCAAATAAAAACATAAAAGAATTGAATATACCAATCTAAGAACTCATGTGTATCCTTGTGACATAGGACATAACGATATTGGTTAATTGGGTATTTTACCAACTCGTTGCTATAAGGAGGATCCTTCTCATCATATTGGGTTTCGACAACATAGCACAACAAACCATTGAGGTTTAGAATAATAGCCCTCCTATCATCCTCTTTGCGTAGAGGTACACATATTGGGTCTGACAAATAACATGTCAGTATGATAACCCCCTCAGAGGGATGCACAAAGTGCAACATTGCATCGATTTCCCATAGACAGTCAAGACGGCGCTGAACCAACTTTCTTTGTACACTGTGGATTTTCTCAGACATGTGACGTACTAATGCTCTGTGACGAAGAAGTCACCTCTGCCAATTAGAATCAATCACATGACCTGGAAAACAATGAGCATGCTTAATGATAAAGGTGGGCATGTGGGGGAAGGCATGTTACAACTACTCTTATGCAAAGATAGATTTTAAACAATTACAAAAAAAAGTGACTATGCACGCTAACATTAAACTATATACTATTCCAAAATGTTGACTTTAGTTGCATTACAAAATGACCCAAGATGCAAAGACTCTTTCCATTTGATTCTAAAAAGACGCAACAAAATGTGCTAGCAGGTATCAGAAATGTGGTGAAATTAGAATGCATTGATGTAGATCAACCACGTGGTTGAGCTAGACTGCACTGTTCTAGCTCAACCATGTGGTAGAGCTAGAATATTTTTAAATCTAGTTCTACCATGTGATAGAGCTATATCAAAGTATTCTAGCTCGATCCCATGGCAAAATTAGAAATAATATTTGAAGTCTAGCTCTAGCACGTGGTAGAGCTGTATCAAAATATTTTAGCTAGACCCCATGGTAGAACGAGAATGGTTTGACAACCATGTGGTGATGTGGAAGAGCTAGAATGCATTGATCTAGCTCTACCATATGGTAGAGCTAGAATGCTTTCAAGTCTAGCTCTACCATGTCGTGGAGCTAGAATGCTTTGAAGTCTAGCTCTACCATGAGGTGGAGCTAGAAGGCATTGATCTAGCTCTACCATAGTCCAAATATGTAGGAATTAAAATCATAAGACAAAGATCAAGCTTCCATACATTTTCAAATTAGGAGGCCCCTTATAGTAGAGTGCACTCCAACATTTATAAAATTATTTGAAGAGTAATACATTTGCCACTACTTTAAAAATAGGATAAAATTTCTTGTTAATTCATGATTATAAAAAGATAAAATTCCTCCAAAAAAAATACAATCCTTGTGACAAATGGCTTCTTTAAGTGAATACTCCTTGGAACAATATCCTTGAAATAAATCTGCAAGAAACATCATAAATTAAGTTTCTTCATTGTGAATACAAAATTGTTGTATAAAATCATGTATTTGGTTATAATTATCATTTATGTTGGGTAGTACCTTAGTTATTTCTATCCCATTGGAGAAGATTGTACTCATTTAACACCTTGTTTATGAAAGCCCTTGCATTGGCTGCCTTCAACTGGGTTGTGGTAGAACCCAATTTTCTAGCTAGAGAAATCACTTGTGGTCCCCTCATGCTAGCAATACTCACTCGTTCTTTTGCCATAATTTCTATTATCTCTTCTCTTTTGTTTTCATATTGTCTCGCTAATACCTCTTGATTGTCGACAAACTTTTGTATAATCTCTGATAGTGGTAGCCTATCAGTGTAGATTATCTTCTGTGACCAATTTAAATTGCGCTTTCTCCAAAAATCTACCACACCTCTGTATTCATTTTCATTGGATACTGGAGGTTGTCTGTAGCGATTAGAGCCAATGATCTCATGCACATCTTCACTCTCATCAGCTGCAATAAGTAAGGGAATAGCTCATCAATGAGAATATTGTCGACCATCTTTTCTTCATCAAACTTTGCAGGATATATACAATTATTATCAGGAGAAGCACATCCCTTGTATGGAGAGTCATCAATAAGAACCGTTCTACGAGCATCACAATCAAACATGAAGCGATTTTTGACAATGGCTTGAACATTGCCTGAATTGTTGGATTATCAGGTCTAGCTATTTTACCACTTTTATCCTTCTCGCAAGCCTCTTGAGCCCAAACTACAAAAAAGGCAATATCTCTCGTGTTCTGTCTTGTAATATTCTCAATATTTGAAGAACATTACTCTCTGTCTTGTTGTTTTGACCAGATCCCAACATTAATATTTTTTAATAAAATCTTCAAGAATTGGATACATCTCCTGGCCTTAGTACAATATATCGTTTTAAATCCATTTGAATAGTTTCATGTATTGAAGATGGTTGTTGTTGTGACAACGTTTCAGTAGTAGACCATTCAGGTCCAACACAATTGTCAACACTGATTTCTTGGAGATAGCAGTGTCGGTACTTCTTGGTACTTCTTCTTCGGGCTGGAAACTCTCACCCATTGCTTCATTTGTTGGAGATTTAGGTACCCCAATTTCATTGTCAGCATTTGTCTTTAAACCTTCTGGATGAGCATCACTGAATGTGTGGGAGAAGCTCTCATCCACAGTTTGATTGTGGCATTCCGTAGCTACTTCACTTGGTGCTACTATCTCAATTTCGGGATCTAAAAGAAAAAAAAGTAACATTGACTCAACAATCTTTCAAACTACAAGAATTTACAATTGTAACACTCACTCTTAACACATGTTTATTGGTGTAATCTAAAAGGAAATCATGTTTGGATACCAATTATCAATTCTACTTGCTCACTCTAGAATTGGAGGGTTTAAAATAGATTTCCAAATACACCCATTATTCTAGCTCTACCATTTGGTAGAGCCAGTTTGCAAGGGAGCTGTTGTTGGAAGTAGGCCTTGAGATCCACCCTTGAGCTCCAAGAGTAGGTGGAGGTGAGAAACACAAAACCACTCAACTATATGGTAAAGCTAAAATTTTAGATGTTTTAGATTTTCCATATGGTAGAGCTAGAATTTATAAGTCTTACTTTACCACGTGGTTGAGTTGGGGATCAAGATAGCTTCTTTATAGGTGGAGCTAGTAGACTTCCATAGGTTCTAGGTCTAGACGTCAATGGGTTCTAGCTCATCGCACATGACAAGAACCAAGGAGCTAGAATTGCATTTGAACTCGCTCTACATGTGGTGGAGCTAGAAATGCATTGGCCTAGCTCTACCATATGGTAGAGCTAGACTTAAATGGATGCACTACCAAAACTGTCTTTGGGGGGGTGCATTGGCCTAGCTCCACCACTTTCAAGAGGTAGCTAGACTTTAATGGATTCTTGGTCCACCACTTTGAAGAGGTAGCTAGCTCCACCAAATTGTAAACCTATTGAAATCTAGATCTACCACAGGGTAGGATTGAAGTGAATGAGAGGATCTCTAGCTCTATCATCTTAGATTTATAAGCTAGATTTTCAGATTCACCAACTGGCCATTGTGCGACCACTAAGTAGGCTTTCCAAATTCACCAATTGGTTATGTAAAAAGTGAATTTGTCAATGAACATGTTAGGATCCATAACTTGGTGATTCTAGATTCCAAAGCCCAATTTGGAGAGAGCTACAAAAATAATAAAAGCATTGTATAAAATCAAAAGAACTAAATACTACTAAAAAATGAACCAAGGATATAACAAGTCAAAACATCACCAGATCAAAGTATTGAAGATACAAGGAAAGCCCATTAATAAGTTACATACTGTCTTCAAAATCCAAAAAATCTCGAGCTGAACGAACTTCACCATGTCTCGATCTTTTCGTAGTATTCCTTTGATTGTTATTAATAGACGAAACTGGTTGCTCATTTCTTGACTTTGCAAAGTCAAGAAGCCTTGTTCCCATCTTTCTTTGATCTTCTTCCTTATTTAGTGCTAGCCCTAGCTCGATGATATAGCCATTACTGAAAAGATCAACAAGCTTGCAGCCTTCTCTGCAATACTTCCGAATACATTGCTTGATCAAAAGATTTTCTTGATTCTTAGAAACTCAATGTCTGGGATAGTTTTAACTTCTTCATTATCTATATCAAGAAGTCCAGTATCCAATATTATCGCTTGTGTACTTGGATCAGGAACATCTGCTAGTCCTTGAAAGGCATCTCCCTTGCTGAAAAACACTATGGATGTGAAGAACTCTATTGCACCAATGCATTGGTTGTCACGTCGAAAATGCAATGCCCCATTATATTGTTCCTTTGCTATGCCACTCAAATTTTTTAAAGCATTTTGCAAGTGAATAAAATCTGTAATATTTAGAAAGGTAAGCAACACATATTGGGATGGCAAAGATCTACCACATCTGCTAGTATGATCATAATGCCGTTCAAAAGATTGCAAAATGATTCCACATCCCAATGCATATTTCTTCCCAAATCTTCAGTGTTATCTAGAACACATAACCCAATGGAAATTGGATTGTTGAGGGGGCGCTTCAAGTAGTAACTCCCGTCGACGAATGGAAGACTCACAGCATAAATACACCAAGGAAGATCCAAGGACAAGGTTGAACTTTCTTTGCTAAGGCTGATATTCCACTCCACATATTGCCTTGCTTCTACTGGAAAATCAATCTTCTTTGATCCAACCTGTAGCTTTGACTTTATATACACATCACATAACTTCAAAAGAACTGAGTATACAACCTCATTGATGCTATAGGTGATAGTTAATTCTAACCAATCTTGACATTGTTTGTCCTTGTTAAGAGTGTTGAACTCTACAAGCAATGCATCTTGAATAATTTTATCTTGCTTGAGCTGCTTGATATACTCTGGCATGTCAATTACATCTACATCCTTAGTACCCTTTGAAAGAACAATTTTTCCAGACCTGATTTTTGATTGTATTTGTTTGACTTCTTGTTCATCTAGCCCAGTAAGACATCTAAAAACTGTGGCAGTTGGTTTCTTGTTTTGCTTCTCCATGATTTCAAGCCAGCCTTTGAAAACTTCATTAGAGTAAATCACCATGTGAGACTACTTTGAAATGAAGGATGCTCCCACCGTAATTCTAGCCATTCGCAAAAATTTTTGCAAAGAAATAAAAGAAAAAAAGATCAAAATCAAGTAATTTTTTTAAAACGTATAATTATAAGAGAGCAAGGGATATGGACATACATCCCAGTCTACACGAGATGATGAGCCCTTTGTTACTCCAGATGTTGGCCTTGATGGAGAATTATTGAAGATCCATTGACTCCTCAAGTGCTGCAAGACATCATAGTATGGTTGTTTGACATATAATGATTGGGCCTCTTCATTAGCTATAGCAGATATGGCCGTCGCAACTTGTGGCTCTGGATCTACAACAATTCGAGCCTTCCTTTTTTCATACACTTGTATCAGGTCTTGAGCACGACCATCTTTTTCCATTTCTTGATACCGTAAGAATTTTGCAGCATAGATGGAATGTTGGCCATCAATAATCCAATATGAATACCTAGTGAGTTTCTCCTCTGTTACCTCACTTGGTTTCATTGGAATTCCTTTCTTCTTGCCAGCATTCTTTACAGGCATCAAGTATGCACTCCTGGCCTGTTTGCACTTGCACCAAAAAATAACACGCATTCATCCACACGGTGAGGTTCTATTTGACGAGAGTTATAGTGATCAGGAGCTAGCCAGCATTGATCTACAGGGATCTCATACTCTTTGTACTTGAATGGAAAATACTTAGAGTATTTTTTCATACCCCCTGTATCACTCTTTAGTGCCTTTTGCACCTCATTTTCCAAACCTTTGGGATTCACAAATCTTTTTTTGTTGAATTTTCCAAGCCTGTTTTCTCTACTATAGATTTAAGAACTGCTTCATCTACATCCATAATACATGTACTGCTTTTTGCCTTTTTTTGAACTGGATTTTTAGAGGGCATTTTCTTTTTTTTGTTTGCCTTTCACACAATAAGCAATGGAAGCTTGCAACTCTTCAAGAGTTATTTCTTGACTTGCACAATCTAACTTCCACCCTCGAGAGAACATAGTATCTTGTTTATCTCTTACTATTCGTTCAATAATGAATGCCTTGGGATATAGTTGATACTCATGGATTCCAGGTACCCCAATATTTATGCATTCAATATCGGGATAAGAATCAACTATAGAAATATAAGATAGAGTCATTGGTCCTAGATCCTCACAAAAGTATCCACGCCCACATCACTAGCAACAAATAGATGAATTTTGTTAAATTGTGAACCTTGAAGACCCCAAATATCTAAGTACCACTGTCGTCATTGATCAGCACAGGCAAAGTCAACACTCACTGGAACTTCCACCACTTTTCTTTTCTGAGACATCTTTCACCTGCAACAACAAAAACCACAATTGTTAATTAAAGTTCTTGTATTCTTCCACTTTTAAAAAAAACTTTAAATATCATATTCAAAAAACACAATATATATCCATGAAAACATTGTGGAGGAGATGAAGAGTATTTCCATCTTGGAGCTCTCAATACATTTGTTAGTCTTGCTCTACCACATGGTAGAGCTAGATAAATGCATTCTAGCTGGACTTCAAAGTATTCTAGTGCTGGTTTTTCAGTGGATATTATCTCTACCGGGTGGCAAAGCAAGATTAATAAAAGTATTGACCAGTATGCTTTAAAATCTAGCTCTACCATGTGGTGGAGCTAGAATGCATTCTTCGTTGAATGTAACTGTGGTAGAGCTGTATTCTACCTAAACCACATTGTAGAGATAGAATGCTTTGAGGTCTAGCTCTACCATGTGGTGGAGCTAGAATTGCATTTAAGGTCTAGCTCTACCATGTGGTGGAGCTAGAATCATAGAGGTAGAAAGCTTTGAGGTCTCAAATGCAATTCTAGCTCCACCACATGGTAGAGGTAGACCTCAAAGCATTCTATCTCAATTACTCCATCTTGGAGCTCTCAATACATTTATTAGTCTTACTCTACATGGTAGAGCTAGATGAATGCATTCTAGCTAGACTTCAAAGTATTCTAGTGCTGGTTTTTCAATGGATATTATCTCTACCAAGTGGCAGAGCAAGATTAATGAATGTATTGACCAGAATGCTTTGAAATCTAGCTCTACCATGTGGCGGAGCTAGAATGCATTCTTCTAGCTCTACCATGTGGTAGAGCTAGACTTCAATGAATGTAACTGGCTGAGGTTGAATGTAACTGTGGTAGAGTTGTATTATACCTAAACCACATTGTAGAGATAGAATGCTTAGAGGTCTAGCTCAACCATGTGGTGGAGCTAGAATTACATTTGAGGTCTGCTCTACCATGTGGTGGAGCTAGAGTCGTAGAGGTTGAAAGCTTTGAGGTCTAGCTCTACCATGTGGTAGAGCAAGAATGCATCGATCTAGCTATGTTCTATACACATCAACAAAACCAATTACTCCAAGAAGAGACCTACTTCACATGACAATAACCAAGGAGATAGAATTGCATTTGATCTAGCTCTACCACGTGGTAGAGCTGTATTCTACCTAGACCACATCGTAGAGCTAGAATGCTTTGAGGTCTAGCTCTACAATGTGGTGGAGCTAGAATTGCATTCTTCTAGCTCTACTGTGTGGTAGAGTTCAACGAATGCAACCGACTGAGGTTGAATGTAACTGTGGTAGAGCTGTATTCTACCTAAACCACATTGTAGAGATAGAATGCTTTGAGGTCTAGCTCTACCATGTGGTGGAGCTAGAATTGCATTTGAGGTCTAGCTCTACCATGTGGTGGAGCTAGAATCATAGAGGTAAAAAGCTTTGAGGTCTAGCTCTACCATGTGTGATAGAGCAAGAATGCATCGATCTAGCTGTGTTTCATACACATCAACAAAACCATTTACTCCAAGAAGCGACCTACTTCACATGACAAGAACCAAGGAGCTAGAATTGCATTTGATCTAGCTCTACCACGTGGTAGAGCTGTACTCTACCTAGACGACATCGTAGAGCTAGAAGAGGTCCAGCTCCACCATGTGGTAGAGCTAGAATGCATTCTTCTAGCTCTACCATGTGGTAGAGCTAGACTCAATGAATGTAACTGGCTGAGGTTGAATGTAACTATGGTAGAGCCGTATTCTACCTAAACCACATTGTAGAGATAGAATGCTTTGAGGTCTAGCTCTACCATGTGGTGGAGCTAGAATTGCATTTGAGGTCTAGCTCTACCATGTGGTGGAGCTAGAATCGTAGAGGTAGAAAGCTTTGAGGTCTAGCTCTACTACATGTGGTAGAGCAAGAATGCATCGATCTAGCTGTGTTCCATACACATCAACAAAACCAATTACTCCAAGAAGAGACCTACTTCACATGACAAGAACCAAGGAGCTAGAATTGCATTTGATCTAGCTCTACCACGTGGTAGAGCTGTATTCTACCTAGACCACATTGTAGAGCTAGAATTCTTTCAGGTCCAGCTCCACCATGTGGTGGAGCTAGAATGCATTCTTCTAGCTCTACCATGTGGTAGAGCTAGACTTCAATGAATGTAATCGGCTGAGGTTGAATGTAACTGTGGTAGAGCTGTATTCTACCTAAACCACATTGTAGAGATAGAATGCTTTGAGGTCTAGCTCTACCATGTGGTGGAGCTAGAATTGCATTTGAAGTCTAGCTCTACCATGTGGTGGAGCTAGAATCGTAGAGGTAGAAAGCTTTGGGGTCTAGCTCTACCATGCGGTAGAGAAAGAATGCATCGATCTAGCTGTGTTTCATACACATCAACAAAACCAATTACTCCAAGAAGAGACCTACTTCACATGACAAGAACGAAGGAGCTAGAATTGCATTTGATCTAGCTCTACCATGTGGTAGAGCTGTATTCTACCTAGACCACATCGTAGAGCTAGAATGCTTTGAGATCCAACTCTACCATGTGGTGGAGCTAGAATTGCATTTGAGGTCTAGCTCTACCATGTGGTAGAGCTGTATTCTATCTAGACCACATCGTAGAGCTAGAAAGCTTTGAGGTCCAGCTCTACCATCATGTGGGGGAGCTAGAATGCATTCTTATATCTCTACCATGTGGTAGAGCTAGACTTCAATGAATGTAACTGGCTGAGGTTGAATGTAACTGTGGTGGAGCTAGAGTCGTAGAGGTAGAAAGCTTTGAGGTCTAGCTCTACCATGTGGTGGAGCTAAAATTGCATTTGAGGTCTAGCTCTACCATGTGGTGGAGCTAGAGTCGTAGAGGTAGAAAGCTTTGAAGTCTAGCTCTACCATGTGGTGGAGCTAGAGTCGTAGAGGTAGAAAGCTTTGAAGTCTAGCTCTACCACATGGTAGAGCTAGAAGAATGCATTCCAGCTCCACCACATGGTAAAGCTAGACCTCAAGCTTTCTACCTCTACAACTCTAGCTCCACCATATGGTAGAGCTAGACCTGAAATGCAATTCTAGCTCCACCACATGGTAGAGCTAGACCTCAAAGCATTCTAGCTAGACTTCAAGGTATTCTAGTGCTGGTTTTCAATGGATATTATCTCTACAACTCTAGCTCCACCACATGGTAGAGCTAGACCTGAAATGCAATTCTAGCTCCACCACATGGTAGAGCTAGACCTCAAAGCATTCTAGCTAGACTTCAAGGTATTCTAGTGCTGGTTTTCAATGGATATTATCTCTACCAAGTGGTAGAGAAAGATTAATAAATGTATTGACCAGAATGCTTTAAAATCTAGCTCTACCACATGTGGTGGAGCTAGAATGCATTCTTCTAGCTCTACCATGTGGTAGAGCTAGACTTCAATGAATGTAACTGGCTGAGGTTGAATGTAACTGTGGTAGAGCTGTATTCTTCCTAAACCACATTGTAGAGATAGAATACTTTGAGGTCTAGCTCTACCATGTGGTAGAGCTAGAATTGCATTTCAGGTCTAGCTCTACCATGTGATGGAGCTAGAGTCGTAGAGGTAGAAAGCTTTGAGGTCCAGCTCTACCATGTGGTGGAGCTAGAATGCATTCTTCTAGCTCTACCATGTGGTAGAGCTAGACTTCAATGAATGTAACCAGCTGAGGTTGAATGTAACTGTGGTAGAGCTAGACCTCAAAGCTTTCTACCTCTACAATTCTAGCTTCACCACATGGTAGAGCTAGACCTTAAATGCAATTCTAGCTCCACCACATGGTAGAGCTAGACCTCAAAGCTTTCTATCTCAATTACTCCATCTTGGAGCTCTCAATACATTTATTAGTCTTCCTCTACCACATGGTAGAGCTAGATAAATGCATTCTAGCTGGACTGCAAAGTATTCTAGTGCTGGTTTTCAATGGATATTATCTCTACTAGGTCGTAGATCAAGATTAATAAATGTATTGTGACCAGGATGCTTTGAAATCTAGCTCTACCATGTGGTGGAGCTAGAATGCATTCTTCTAGCTCTACCATGTGGTAGAGCTAGACTTCAATGAATGTAACCGAATGAGGTTGAATGTAACTTTGGTAGAGCTGTATTCTACCTAAACCACATTGTAGAGATAGAATGCATTGAGGTCTAGCTCTACCATGTGGTGGAGCTAGAATTGCATTTCAGGTCTAGCTCTACCATGTGGTGGAGCTAGAGTCAAAGAGGTAGAAAGCTTTGCGGCCTAGATCTACCATATGGTAGAGCAAGAATTGCATTTGAGGTCTAGATCTACCATATGGTAGAGCAAGAATTGCATTTGAGGTCTAGCTCTACCATGTCTACCATGTGGTAGAGCTGTATTCTATCTAGACCACATCGTAGAGCTAGAAAGCTTTGAGGTCCAGCTTTACCATGTGGTGGAGCTAGAATGCATTCTTCTAGCTCTACCATGTGGAAGAGCTAGACTTCAACGAATGTAACTGGCTGAGGTTGAATGTAACTGTGGTAGAGCTGTATTCTACCTAAACCACATTGTAGAGAAGATTTGAGGTCTAGTTCTACCATGTGGTAGAGCAAGAATGCATCGATCTAGCTGTGTTCTATACACATCAATAAAACCAATTACTCCAAGAAGAGACCTACTTCACATGACAAGAATCAAGGAGCTAGAATTGCATTTGATCTAGCTCTACCACGTGGTAGAGCTGTATTCTACCTAGACCACATCGTAGAGCTAGAATGCTTTGAGATCCAGCTTTACCATGTGGTGGATCTAGAATTGCATTTGAGGTCTAGCTCTACCATGTGGTAGAGCTAGAATTGCATTTTATCTAACGTGGTAGAGATGTATCCAACCTAGACCACATCGTAGAGATGTATCCAACCTAGACCACATCGTAGAGCTAGAATGCTTTGAGGTCTAGCTCTACCATGTGGTGGATCTAGAATTGCATTTGAGGTCTAGCTCTACCATTTGGTAGAGCTATAATGCATTGATCTAGCTGTGTACCATGCAAATCAACAAAACCAATTACTCCAAGAAGAGACCATGACGAGAACCAAGGAGCTAGAATTACATTTGATCTAGCTCTACCACGCGGTAGAACACGCGGTAGAACTGTATTCAACCTAGACCACATTTTAGAGCAAGAATGCTTTGAGGTCTAGCTCTACCATGTGGTGGAGCTAGAATTAATTTGAGGTCTAGCTCTATCATGTGGTGAAGCTAGAATGCATTGATCTAGAGCAACTTCCCTAGCACAAGTCCGTGTGGTCCGTTCTCTGATGGGGTCCCGAATCCTCAACTTTTAAACTGTCCGAATCCGGGTTCTCGAAAAAGATGCACGAGCATGCCAAATGGCGAAAATTTCCAACCGTGGCCCAAACCGCGCCAAAGAGGCATGAAATTCGAATCATGCATGGAAAAATGTGTGGCAAGCAACTTGGATCTTTCTTGTTGTGTTCAGATGCGATTCGGACTCATTTCGGACCCGAAACTCTGTTATGGCGATTTTGCACTATCTTTGCCGGGATCCAACTTTGACGCGCCGGGAGAAAAAGATGCACGAGCGTGCCAAATGGCAGAAATTTCCAACCGTGGCACAAACCACGCCGCCGAAGAGGCATGAAATTCGAATCATGCATGGACAAATGTGTGGCAAACAACCTGGATCTTTCTTGTTGTGTTCAGATGCAATTCAGACTCATTTCGGATCCGAAACTCTATTATGTCGATTTTGCACTATCTTGGCCGGGACCCAACTTTGACGCGCAGAGAGAACTGATTGCGATGCCCAAATCCATGCACGGAGTGATGTGGACATAGAACAACTTCCCTAGCACAAGTCCATGTGGTCTGTTTGTCAGGCGTTTTTTTGAGTGGTATTCTGGGCTCGTGTACATATGGATGCGTGGGAATTGTGAAGAGTTTAGTTTTAAGGGCGTTGCCAGGTGTTCAGTGTGGTTGGATTTGTTTTGAGGCTCGTGCAGGCCTGTCCTGAATGTAGTTGGCTGGAGGTGGTTTCAGTTGCTTGGTCGCCTTGAAATGTGTATGCGTTCCCTTAAGTGGAGTGGGTACTAGAGAAGGTCGCATTTGAGTATATGGGAAGCATGGGAGTAATAATGGATGATGGCCAATATAGCTTGGACATGGTATGGAAAGTATATGGAGGCCATCTTATAGGCCTTAAAAAAATAATAATAAATGAGGATATAAAAAACGTGGCCATAAAATTGAAGGCCACATGGAGCTTTAGGTGGCTGCTAGCGAAAACCTCCAGAAGCTGGCCAGTCGGCGGAGTCTGCTGAAGGAAAGCGGAGGTCGCTTTGCTGGAGAGGCTCTCTGGTGCGTGGGAAGACAGAGCAAAAGAGACTCTCTTGGGCGCAACAGTGGGGTCTCGGGCACAGTTGCAAGACGGGAGAAGGCCAGGAGCGTGTGTAGAAGGGGGGGGTTTCTTGGGCGCAACGGCAGGATTGCACAAGGAAGGAGCAGCGGGCGACGACGCGACTGGAGGCTGGGCCCCCTTTGTGAAGTGCAGCCCACAGACACGGACAAAGCCGTGGGAGACGTGGTGTAGTCGTTGTGTAGAGATTGGTTGACGACAGCGTGTGTGTTGGTGGCTGGTGGCAGCTTCGCGTGGGCAGACATGGTTGAGGTCGCCGGTGGAAGCTGGAAGCAGACCGAGAGAGAAGCCGCTGCAGCGACGCCAGCTTTGGAAGTAGAGGGAAACGTGGTTGGCGCAGCTAGAGGTGCTGATGAAGGGCACGCGTGGCCGTATGGGGAATGCAAGAACTGTGGTGCCAACATGTGAAGGTGGCCTTGGCTACGTTGCTTTTTGCTGCCAGAGAAGCAGGACGTAGAGGAGACCCGCCCCGCTGGCTATCTAGGGAGCCGCCTAGGACGTGTGGTGGCTGGTGACTGGCGATGATAGAGAGAGGGGCCGACGTGTGAAGCTGGCCGCCTTTGAGATGTAAAAGAAGAGTTGCAGGGCAGCTGGATGCGCAGAAGCAGAGAGAACGGGCTTGGTGAAGCCGCAGCTGGATGAGGGGCTGAGAAACGGCGACTGCAGGGAAGCTGCCGTGAAGGGTTCGGTCAGTCAGAGTGGACAGCGTGTGGCTGTGGATATGGTAGAAGGCCGGTGGCTGGTGTGGGCTACCTAGGAGCCGAGATTGGACAGAGCAGGGTGCCGAGTGAAGGCAGAGACAGAGACAGGTGTTGCTGCTTGGTGGTGGGCCAGTAGCAGGGCAGATAAGCTGCCTCGGTTTGTGCAAGGCTGGCAGAGGATCAGCACAGAGAGAGTGAGAGAGAGATGATGGTGTAGCTGCTGCTGACGACACATGCAGAGTAGATGGGCTGCAGAGAGACTTGAGGGTTAGCTGGTGTGGGCGCCTTCTGAAGTGAGAGTGGCCGAGTTCTTTCTGGTGTGATTGGTACAGCAGGCAGGCGAGAGTGTTTGTGGTGATTGGGGATGTGGTGTATCCTCGGCTGACAGGTCTGAGTGTGTGTTTGTAAAGTGTGAGTAAGGCTTCTGTGTCGGGAGAAGCTTGTATAATGTTTTGATCTGGGAATATATTGCTGGGTGTTTGCTTGATCGATGGTACCCCTGTTTTATGCTGTCTATCGCGTGGGTTGGATGGTGAGAGAGTGTTCCCGGTGGCTGGTGGTGCCCCGTTCGTGGTAGTGTTTCCAAGTTTGCGAGGTGGAAGGGCTATGGAGGCAGGGTTTTTTTTTTCACCTCACATCCTTCTAGTGCCCCCACTGAGGAGTTGCTCTGGCATTGTTCTTTGCCTGGAAGGGCGTGTGTTCCATTGAGGAGAGCTCAGGGATTGGTACAGGTTGTCATGATGTGGTCTTATCCAGAGTTTCATGGCAGGAAGGGAGAAGATGTGTGTGACTTTTTGGAGTAGATGGAGTTGGCATGCATTAGCAATCATGTGACAGATGAAGAGCAGGTTCTGAAGCTGATAAGGATTTTTTTGAAGGGAGATGCCCGAAGCTGGCTCAAGGATTTTGAAGCACAGGATGATGGTGTTTTGACCCTAGACAGGTTGAAAGAAGGCCTTTTGGAGCGTTTTCAGCAGGTGGAGGATCCTAGTGTGCTTTGGCAGGAGTTGAGCCTCTTGAAGTAGGTACATGGGCAATCACTGGATGATTTTGTGAAGGAATTTACATGTTTGTGGAGTAAATGGTGTATGACATTGAAGCAGGAAATTCCTCCAATGTTTTTGAAGAAGAGCTTGTTTATTGATGGTCTGTTACCCCATTTAAGGGTCAGGGTTGAGTTAAAGAATCCCAAGTCATTTGATGATGCAGTTAGGGTTGCTAGGGAAAAGGAAGGCAAGGTTTTGAAGCAGATGGAGATGGGTATTTATCCGTATGAAGGGGTTGTGTCTGCGAGGGATATGCATGTGAATTTGGTTGAGGTGGATAAGAGTCCTATGCAAAGCTTGATTAGACAGGAGCCTCAAAGGCCGATACAGGTGCAAAGGGGTATGTTTTATGTGCCTTCTGATTTCTTTTCAAAGTCTTTAAAGCAGGTGCAGGTGGATGAGAAGCAAGTGAAGGAGAAAAGTGCAGATGAGGAGTTGCCAGTGGATTCTTCTTTGGATGGGAACGTCATGGCTGTACAGGACAGTGAGTTGGAAGGCCCTATTGAAGACCATTTGGAGGATTTGGATGACATGCATGCACAGGGAAGTAAAGGGGATGATGCCTTGGGATTGGCTGATGATAAGAAGGAAGAGGAGCTGGATACAGGATGTTCTGAGGATGATTCTTTGTCAGATTCTACAAGGGAGGAGGATGGGGTAGAGACTTCTGATGAAGTGAAGATGGCATGTGATGCGGATGTGGAGAACATGGAGGAAGACTCCATTCTCATGGATTTTCTTGGACAGCTGGATGGTGGTATGGTACCTACGATAGAAGGTATGGATGTTTTTCTGTTTGATGCATTAGGTGCTGGGGAGTCTTTGGACGATGATACCAGGGAGGTTGGCAGCACTCAAGAAAGTATGCATGTTGATTTGGCTGATGAAGAGCATTGTGAGGAGAGTAGTATGCCTGAGGATGATATCTGAAGAGTTGCTAGCCTTGATGAGCAGGAACCAGAGGTGGAGATGGATGCTGACATGGTCGAGAATGTAGCTAAGGCTTCTTTGCGTGTTGCTGAGATGCTAAAGGCAAAGTCCCTGGATGATAAGGGTTCTGAACCAGGTGAGCTATATGGTTGTGAAGAGATGCCTGAAGTGCAAGAGCTGGAAGTGCTTGTGGACACTCCCATTGGAGAGGATGTGGATATTTGTGTGGAAAAAAGTCAAGATGCTGGAACCTGGCCTTCACTAGTGTTGATGAATTGGATGCTAGATGCTGAAATGCCACAGGTTTTGAAGATGAGGAGGTTGGTTGTCGGTGAAGAGAAAAGGCTTGAAGATGATGCTGTGTGGTCAGAGTCGGTGAATGCTGATAAGATGATGAATGGAAATGATTTTATGATGCACGTGGTTGATGTTTGGTATGCAGTGATGCAGCCATGGTGTTTCAAGGATGCTGGGGAATGGGATGGTGAATTGCTGTTTCCTTTTGATCCTGGTGGATAGCTATCGGACTATGTTGAATGCTGCTGAGCATGAATGCTCTAGCAGATGGGGGGGTGGCAAAGTATGTCAGGCGTTTTTCTGAGTGGTATTCTGGGCTCGTGTACATATGGATGCGTGGGAATTGTGAAGAGTTTGGTTTTAAGGGTGTTGCCAGGTGTTCAGTGTGGTGGTTGGATTTGTTTTGAGGCTCGTGCAGGCCTGTCCTGAATGTAGTTGGCTGGAGGTGGTTTCAGTTGCTTGGTCGCCTTGAAATGTGTATGCGTTCCCTTAAGTGGAGTGGGTACTCGAGAAGGTCGCATTTGAGTATATGGGAAGCATGGGAGTAATAATGGATGATGGCCAATATAGCTTGGACATGGTATATTGGAAAGTATATGGAGGCCATCTTATAGGCCTTAAAAAAAATAATAATAAATGAGGATATAAAAAACGTGGCCATAAAATTGAAGGCCACATGGAGCTTTAGGTGGATGACAGAGAAAAAGAGACTCTCTTGGGCGCAACAGTGGGGTCTCGGGCACAGCCGCAAGACGGGAGAAGGCCAGGAGCGTGTGTAGAAGGGGGGGGTTTTTCTTGGGCGCAACGGCAGGATTGCACAAGGAGCAAAGCGGGCGACGACGACTGGAGGCTGGGCCCCCTTTGTGAAGTGCAGCCACCACAGACACGGACAGAGCCGTGGGAGACGTGGTGTAGTCGTTGTGTAGAGATTGGTTGAGGACAGCGTGTGTGTTGGTGGCTGGTGGCAGCTTCGCGTGGGCAGACATGGTTGAGGTCGCCGTCGGTGGAAGCTGGAAGCGGACCGAGAGAGAAGCCGCTGCAGCGACGCCAGCTTTGGAAGTAGAGGGAAACGTGGTTAGCGCAGCTAGAGGTGCTGATGAAGGGCACGCGTGGCCGTATGGGGAATGCAAGAACTGTGGTGCCAACATGTGAAGGTGGCCTTGGCTACGTTGCTTTTTGCTGCCAGAGAAGCAGGACGTAGAGGAGACCCGCCTGGCTGTCTAGGGAGCCGCCTAGGATGTGTTTGGAGGCTGGTGACTGGCGATGATAGAGAGAGGGGCCGACGTGTGAAACTGGCCACCTTTGAGATGTAAAAGAAGAGTTGCAGGGCAGCTCGATGCGCAGAAGCAGAGAGGACGGGCTTGGTGAAGCCGCAGCTGGATGAGGGGCTGAGAAACGGCGACTACAGGGAAGTTGCCGTGAAGGGTTCGGTCAGTGAGAGTGGACAGCGTGTGGCTGTGGATATGGTAGAAGGCCGGTGGCTGGTGTGGGCTGCCTAGGAGCCGAGAGTGGACAGAGCAGGGTGCCGAGTGAAGGCAGAGACAGAGGCAGGTGTTGCTGCTTGGTGGTGGGCCAGTAGTAGCAGGGCAGATAAGCTGCCTGGGTTTGTGCAAGGCTGCAGCACAGAGAGAGTGAGAGAGAGATGATGGTGTAGCTGCTCTGCTGACGACACATGCAGAGTAGATGGGCTGCAGAGAGACTTGAGGGTTAGCTGGTGTGGGCGCCTTCTGAAGTGAGAGTGGCCGGGTTCTTTCTGGTGTGATTGGTACAGCAGGCAGGCGAGAGTGTTCGTGGTGATTGGGGATGTGGTGTATCCTCAAAGCTGACAGGTCTGAGTGTGTGTTTGTAAAGTGTGAGTAAGGCTTCTGTGTCGGGAGAAGCTTGTATAATGTTTTGATCTGGGAATATATTGTTGGGTGTTTGCTTGATCGATGGTACCCCTGTTTTATGCTGTCTGTCTGGCGTGGGTTGGATGGTGAGAGAGTGTTCCAGCCGGTGGGCTGGTGGTGCCCCGTTCGTGGTAGTGTTTCCAAGTTTGCGAGGTGGAAGGGCTATAGAGGCAGGGTTTTCTTTCTTTTTTTCACCTCACACCGTTCTCTGATGGGGTCCCGGATCCTCAACTTCTAACTCTCCGAATCTTGGTTCTCAAAAAAGATGCAAACGATTGTGCCAAATGGCAAAAATTTCCAACAGGGGCCCAAACGGCGCCGAAGAGGCATGAAATTCGAATCATGCAAGGACAAATGTGTGGCAAGCAACCCGGATCTTTCTTGTTGTGTTCAGATACTTCTAACTGTCCGAATCCGGGTTCTCGAAAAAGATGCACGAGCGTGCCAAATGGCAGAAATTTCCAACCGTGGCCCAAACCGCACCGAAGAGGCATGAAATTCGAATCATGCATGGACAAATGTGTGGAAAGCAACCCGGATCTTTCTTGTTGTGTTCAGATGCGATTCGGACTCATTTCGGATCCGAAACCTTGTAATGGCGATTTTGCACTATCTTTGCCGAGACCCAACTTTGACGCGCCAGGAGAAGTGATTGCGATGTCCAAATCCATGCACAGAGTGATGTGGACATAGAGAAACTTCCCTAGCACAAGTCCGTGTGGTTTATTCTCTGATGGGGTCCCGAATCCTCAACTTCTAATTGTCCGAATCCAGGTTCTCGAAAAAGATGCACGAGCATGCCAAATGGCGGAAATTTCCAACCCTGGCACAAACCGCACCGAAGAGGCATGAAATTCGAATCATGCATGGAAAAATGTGTGGCAAGCAACCCAAATCTTTCTTGTTGTGTTTAGATGCGATTCAGACTCATTTCGGATCCGAAACTCTGTTATGTCGATTTTGCACTATCTTTGCCGGGACCCAACATTGATGCGCTAGGAGAAGTGATTGTGATGCCCAAATCCATGCACAGAGTGATGTGGACATAGAGCAACTTCACTAGCACAAGTTCGTGTGGTCCGTTCTCTGATGGGGTCCTGGATCCTCAACTTCTAAACTGTCCGAATCCGCGTTCTCCAAAAAGATGCACGAGCGTGACAAAGGGCGGAAATTTCCAACCGTGGCCCAAACGGTGTGGAAGAGGCATGAAAATCGAATCATGCATGGACAAATGTGTGGCAAGCAACCCGGATCTTTCTTGTTGTGTTCAGATGTGATTGGGACTCATTTCGGATCCGAAACTTTGTTATGGCGATTTTGCACTATCTTCGCCGGGGACCCAATTTTGAAGTGCTAGCAGAAGTAGAAGTGATTGCGATGCCCAAATCCATGCACGGAGTGATGTGGACATAGAGCAACTTCCCTAGCACAAGTCCGTGTGGTCTGTTCTCTGATGGGGTCCTGGATCCTCAACTTCTAACTGTTCGAATCTGGGTCTTAAAAAAGATGAACGAGCGTGCCAAATGGCGAAAATTTCCAACCGTGGCCCAAACGACGCCAAAGAGGCATAAAATTCGAATCATGCATGGAAAAATGTGTGGCAAGCAACCCCGATCTAGCTATGTACCATGCAGATCAACAAAACCAATTACTCTAAGAAGAGACCTACTTCACATGACGAGAACCAAGGAGCTACAATTGCATCCGATCTAGCTCTACCATGTGGTGGAGCTAGAATGTATCGATCTAGCTGTGTACCATGCAGATCAACAAAATCAATTACTCCAAGAAGAGATCTACTTCACATGACAAGAACCAAGAAGCTAGAATTGCATTTGATCTAGCTCTACCACGTGGTAGAGCTGTATCCAACCTAGACCACATCTGCTTTGAGGTCTAGCTCTACCATGTGGTGGAGCTAGAATTGCATTTGAGGTCTAGCTCTACCATGTGGTAGAGCTAGAATGCATTGATCTAGCTGTGTACCATGCAAATCAACAAAACAAATTACTCCAAGAAGAGACCATGACAAGACCAAGGAGATAAACAAGTGTGTTGAATGGCGCTGGGACCCAACTTTGACGCACTGGGAGAACTGATTGCGATGCCCAAATCCGTGCACGAAATGATGTGGACATTGATGACCGGCACGCTTCACCTACCTTGGGCCATCATCTACCTTGGAACTTTTTGTATAAGCCTTTATGTATCATTTTGAGAATCATGGATTTTGGCTAAGCAACAATGGAGACTCTTTCTCTCTTTGTTTTTTCTCTGTGTTTTGTTCCTTTTTCCTGTTTCTTTTTTTTGGTTTCTCTGTTAGGTCATTTCCCCATTAACACCTTTGCGACCCACAATAGAGAAACCCATAACGCCTTTGGGAGATGAAGCTCTACTTTCTCCAAAATCTTAAGTAGATTATCCTCCCCACAGCTTCCTTCTCCATTGCTTACACCAGTAGCTCTGCTTTTGCATCCAATGTGTTTGTGGCGTCATTTAGCAGAAATTACTTGAGATTGCTCTCTCTGGCTATTTCTATCCTTGCTTTTGGCCACCTGATAAATACCCCTCTCACCCACTATACTCTCATTGTCTGACAGATTTGATATGAACCTATGACCATTTGCTAGCTCTATAAATTGGTTGTACTTGACAGAAGTCATAGGCTGGCCGGCTGGCCGGCACGTACTAGCCAGTAAGATGGTTAGTCGGGTTCAGTGCGCCCTGGTTCTTGGCGGTGTCCTTGATGCATTCCTTATTATTATTAGTGAAGGCAACATAAGTGGGGATAGTGCAGCTGGCCCATGATACCACACACTGACATAGGAGTAGGTAGTCCTCAGGTCATTACCGATGAGGAGGTGTCCTTGATGCATTCCTTATTATTAGTGAAGGCAACATAAGTGGGGATAGTGCAGCTGGCCCATGATACCACACACTGATACCACACACTGACATAGGAGTAGGTAGTCCTCAGGTCATTACCGATGAGGAGGTGCTACACCAGCGCTTGACCACCTCACATGCTCGTGAATCGGCTACGTCTGCAAAGCCTTCCCGACCAACGAGTAAGCACCACTTCTCAATCCCAGATCACCCAAGGTCAACCATACCAAGGGCAAAGTTTGTTGATGCTATCTACAAACCATATGATAGGAAAAGTTTCAAAGATGATGTGGCTGCCACATTCAGATTCACTTGAGAGTATTAAGGCTTTGAGAGGCATAGCCTAGCCTTTTTCATCAAGTGCCAGCCTCTATTCTTGAAAACTCATGATGTTCCAGATGCATTCCTTCACAAGGACTAAGCATACCACGCAAGACCTGATCCTCACAAATCTTCTTGAAGCATAGAAGGATGTTCTAATCAGCAAAATTGGATTAACTAGCACAAGGAGTGTCCCATCACAACTATTTTCATCCGCTTCCGTTGTTGCAAGGCTGTTCATTTGGAAACAAGGAATTCATCATAGCAGGAATCCTACCACTAGGAACATTCTGGCAGAGCTCATCTTGCTCAATGTCTTTTCTCAGAAGGCATGAGATCCTTTGTTTCCCTTTTGTGCCTGAGAAAGTTTGGTCCCCTTTTCCTTTAGCCATAACCTCACAAGGTTTGTAGCCTAGCGTTGCCATGATCTAGCCTTGCTTGAATGGCTAAAAACAAGAAGGAGTGTGCTATTTGCTTGCACCGTGGTCATTCCACCAGAGATTGCCCATACTTGTGTGACCCATGTTCCAAGAAAGAAACATGCATCAAATTTTGCAGGCCGGATTTATGCAAGAAGTTGTATTAGATTGTGAAGAACTTCGAGAATGCATCCGACTATGATGAAATGGAGGAAGTACAGGAGGAGTTGGAAGAATTTTCAGATTTTCTCGACGATAAGGCATAGCATTGGCATGCAGATCATGATGGTAAAAGCAACAAATCCTACTCCAACATTCGTTGCATTCGAATGTTTCAAGAAGTAGTGGATGCCTTGAGTGACAAGTATGAACATGAATTTGAGTTTGATAAAAGTGAGAATGAACTGGATTACCCCATGGATATGGGTATGTAATTTGCCAAGAATCCTAGCGGATATGGTAGGGATCTAGCCTACATCCTTGCACACAGAAAAGCTCTATGTGATCTCCATTCCATAGAGCTAAGGTCATCAGCAAATGCTCCCCAAGAGCATGGAAATCCATGTGTTGTTGTTTCGGATGCAGTGGTCTTAGCACTTTTGAGGATGCTCGAATAATTGACCTGGAAAGGTTGCATCACGCAACCATGGATGAGGTACAAGGTGAGGTAGTGGAGGAGTTGTGTGGCCGAGGGATCCTGGGAATGCCCTCCCATGTGCACAACCCTCCGATAGGTATGCCGGAGAGCATGGTGGATGATGTCTCAGATGCTGAGATACATGACAAGAGTAGTCAGGTTGTGGAGGAGCAGTGTGGATGCAAGAGCCCATAGAATGTCACAGATGATCCAAATAGTATTTTTAGCCATGATGATGGGATGGTTGGGATGAGGGATGAGGGAGCACGAAGGCCGAAAGAGCCAGGTGATGCCCTAGGATGCCTCTAGCACTTCATCGGGGATTTCCCTCATGGGGTAGACAATCAGGATGATCTGGTATCAGCTGATGAGAAGTTTCTCCGCAGATGTGGGTTCCTTGCAGCAACACAAGATGGGGGTGATAAACTATTAGTATGGAATGTAGCTCCCCAGAATGCTCTGATCCTTAGATATGTTGATTGAAGAGCTCAACAAGGCAGCATTAAATTGCTTGAGACAAGTACAAAGTGAGAGAATGCATCTAAACACGAACACGATTTGTTGCACTCTGCCAACTTGTGGTAACATAGGAGCCCTAGCTAGGGGCAAGCAAGTGCATGAAAGGATTGTCAAAGAGGGACTATAACAAGATCCTATCATGGACAATGTTTTGCTCG
The DNA here is from genome assembly GCF_041138505.1 of Cibotium barometz. Lineage (NCBI taxonomy): Eukaryota > Viridiplantae > Streptophyta > Polypodiopsida > Cyatheales > Cibotiaceae > Cibotium > Cibotium barometz. The sequence goes on along the minus strand of NC_141057.1, from coordinate 24,986,228 downwards.
ATATGTTTCCCAAGTGGGCATGGCTTGCAACAAAACCAAGAGTGTTTGACACACTACCAGTTCATTGTGTCGTCTCATGGACTAAACTTATTACTGGGTATGCTGATTACAATCGGGGTGACAAAGCACTGATTTGTTTGAACAGGATGTTGTCGGATGGCATGCTTTGGGATGTGCTTGCAGCTTGAAAGCTTGTGGGTAGCATTGGAGCTATCGACAGAGGCCGTCAAATACCCAGATCTAGCTGTGTACCATGCAGATCAACACAAATGTGTGGCAAGAAACCCGGATATAGCTGTGTACCATGCAGATCAACAAAACCAATTACTCTAAGAAGAGACCTACTTCACATGACGAGAACCGAGGAGCTACAATTGCATCCGATCTAGCTCTACCATGTGGTGGAGCTAGAATGCATCGATCTAGCTGTGTACCATGCAGATCAACAAAATCAATTACTCCAAGAAGAGATCTACTTCACATGACAAGAACCAATAAGCTAGAATTGCATTTGATCCAGCTCTACCACGTGGTAGAGTTGTATCCAACCTAGACCACATCATATCGTAGAGCTAAACTGCTTTGAGGTCTAGCTCTACCATGTGGTGGAGCTAGAATTGCATTTGAGGTCTAGCTCTACCATGTGGTAGAGCTAGAATGCATTGATCTAGCTGTGTACCATGAAAATCAACAAAACCAATTACTCCAAGAAGAGACCATGAGGAGAACCAAGGAGATAAACAAGTGTGTTGAATGGCACTGGGACCCAACTTTGACGTGCTAGGAGAAGTGATTGCGATGCCCAAATCTGTGCACGGAGTGATGTGGACATAGAGCAACTTCCCTAGCACAAGTCCGTGTGGTCCGTTCTCTGATGGGGTCCCGGATCCTCAATTTCTAACTATCCGAATCCGGGTTCTCGAAAAAGATGCACGAGAGTGCCAAATGGCAGAAATTTTCAACCGTGGCCCAAACCGCGCCGAAGAGGCATGAAATTCGAATCATGCATGGATAAATGTGTGGCAAGCAACCTAGATCTAGCTGTGTACCATGCAGATCAACAAAACCAATTACTCTAAGAAGAGACCTACTTCACATGACAAAAACCAAGGAGCTACAATTGCATCCGATCTAGCTCTACCATGTGGTGGAGCTAGAATGCATCGGTCTAGCTGTGTACCATGCAGATCAACAAAATCAATTACTCCAAGAAGAGATCTACTTCACATGACAAGAACCAAGAAGCTAGAATTGCATTTGATCTAGCTCTACCACGTGGTAGAGTTGTATCCAACCTAGACCACATCATGTACTAAATCCTCTACATCATGTACTAAATCCATCTGCTAGATCCATATTTCTTGAGATGAGGGCTTGGAGAGTGGATTCGTTTGGGTTATTATCAATGTTACTTCATCATGGTGTGTTGCCTTCCGACCACTAGTATCACTTTGTCGTTCCCATATCACATTTTCTATACAGCAAAATTTCAAAAAAAACCATATTATGAACTATGTTTCAGTATCTTATCATACATTGGGCTCTATGCATTGAGAGATATGTGCATGTGAGATCTCTATGCGCTGAGAGTTCTATGCATTTGAGAGCTCTATGCATTGAGAGTAGTGTGTATGTGAGAGATCCATGGATTAAGCTCTTACATGTGAGAGATCTTATGTATTGAGCTCATGCATGTGATCACTCTAGGCATAACAATCTCTCACATGCATGAGCTCAATGCATGAGAACTCTATGTAGCTCTCATGCATGAGAGCGGTTACACTAATGAAAATGAGAGCTCTCATGGAAAAGAGCTCTTAATAAATGAGAGCTCTCATGGATAGAGAACTCACATGCATATAGAGATATCATGCAGTGCACGAGAGCTCGTACACTCAATGCAAATAAATGAAAATAAGAGATCTTATGCATAGAGATCTCTTGCAGCCATGAGATCTCTAATGCTCTTATAAAAAACTCCCATAGCACCCTTGTGGGTTGCATCGTAAAAAAGAGAGCATTGGGTTTTAGAGCTTACCACAACTCGGTAGGTGGTGAGGACCTAACACCAAAGCATGGTCAGGACGTGAGGTCAAGAGAATAACACAATAGAGAATTATTTACATACTTGTATTTACTCTGATTCATGTGTTATCGATTATGCATAGAGGGCTCTCATGCATATAGATCTAGGATATATCTATGCAAGGTGTGAGAGCTCTCATGCATAGAGAGTTTTCATGCATTGTGGGAGATCTTACATAAAGCTCTCAAGCATGGATCTCAGCCATGAGAGATCCATGCATATAGATCTCATAACTATAGAGCTATCATTGTGTGTGATTCATTGTGAGAGCTCCCATGCATATAGATCGCAAATCTCATGCATAGAGAGCTCTCATGCATATAGATCAGCTATTATCAAGTGCGAGTCATTGTTGTGAGAGCTCCTATGCATAAAGGGCTGTCATGCATATATATCTCATGCATGACAGCTCTTATGCATATCGATGAGCTCTCATGCATATAGAGTTGTCATACATGAGATCTTATGCATGGAGCTCTCTTGTACTCTAAGAGGTCTCATGCATGAGATCCCTCTTGCATTGTAAGAGCTCTCATGCATTAATAGCTCTCATATGCATAGATCTCTCATATCATGCACGAGAGCTATAGAGATCTTGGTATTGCACTAGAGCTCTCATGCAAAGAGCTAGGTCTTACATTATGAGCTCTCATACATAGAGCTCCCATGCACAGAGCTTGGTCTTGCATTAGAGACCTCATTCATAGAGCTAGGTCTTACATTTAGATCTCAAAGACTCATACATAGAGCTCGCATGCACAGAGCTATATCTTGCATTATTATAAGAGTTCACATGGATAGATCTCATGTATAGAGTGAAAGAGCTCTCATGCATAGAGCTAGGTCTTGCATTCAAAGCTCTCATACATAGATCTCACATGCATAGAGTTAGATCTTGCATTATTATGAGAGCTCTCTTACATACATCTCATGCTAGAGCTATATCTTGCATTATTATAAGAGCTCCCATGGATAGATCTCATGTATAGAGTGAAAGAGCTCTCATGCATAGAGCTAAGTCTTGCATTAAGAGCTCTCATACATAGAGATCACATGCATAGAGTTAGATCTTGCATTAATTATTATAAGAGCTCTCATACATAGAGCTATATCTTGCATTATTATAAGAGCTCCCATGGATAGATCTCATGTAAAAAGTGAAAGAGCTCTCATGCATAGAGCTAGGTCTTGCAATAGGAGCTACATCTTGCATTATTATGAGAGCTCTCTTGCATAGATCTCATGCTTAGAGTGTAAGAGCAGGAAAGTACAATTTCAAGCAAGGAGAGAGGGGAGAAGCAATGCTATGAAGAAGGTGGAGAGGGGTCTTTTGTGCATGCTCTAGGATAGAACCTTGAAAGACCTAGTAGGTAAGAGTAGGTGATTTTTGACTCTTCAAGTCAAGATAGAGGTACGATACTAGATGGATGGTTTGTCATTTCAAGTCATCTTGCACTAGTTTCAGTCGTTTCAACTCCAGCTCTACCATGTGGTAGAGCTAGAATGCATTTCTCCAGCTCTAGCATGTGGTAGAGCATTCAAATTATCCCGCCCAATTTTAAATTCAAATTTTTCCGCCCTTTTAAAATTTAAAATGATCTTGGTCTTTTTCAAATTTTCCTTGACGTCCATGTCGCTTGTGTAATACAAACCTCCTTTCCCATCTTGTCATTGACAAGACTAGCACTTGGACATCACCGCATCCATTATCAAATTCAACGATACAATAAGGTACACATTTTTTTGTCTCATATTAAATCATTATCTATGATTAGATTTAAAGTTTTGAACATGTCAATTAAAATTCACATCATACACATTAACATAGAGTAGAAAATAAAAGCATGCAAGAATTCAAAAAACTAGGAATGGTTGAAGAGAAAAAACCTAAATCTACAGATTTGGGTTGCACTTAGTTGAAACTGATACGGCCCCGGGGGGGAGATTGTGAAGGTATTGAAACTGATACGGGCAGTAGTGAAAAGCTGGTAGAGAGTAGAAGCAGGAGATATTAGAGAGCAGAAGCAGTAGAAATCTACGCAACTCCAACAAATACTGTAACAGCGACCCCTACAGCCAAGGCAGGAACATCCGTCAAAGAATTTCTGACATGAAAGCTCCGGAGAGCATCGTGGAAGGCATCAAGGCGTCGATGAGAACAGCCCCCTCCACCATACATGAAAACCAGGTCCTGTTGTCAAACTGTGGGGAGGCGCATGGCTGTATTGTTGCGCACTGCACGCTTGCTATGCATACCTCTCACTACTGTTGTTTGCTGCCTATAAGCTAAGCTTGGCTAAGCTTAGCATTTACCTTGGCTGCCAGTGCACCTGAATCAAACAAAAAAAGAGAGCGGGGAGCCCCATGACAAAATCAATCAGCCGCGTGCACGCCAGAGCGCCCAACGAACCTGAATTTTGTTCGCTCTCTTCTCCCCTCTCAGATCTAGTCCCCACCAGAAATCAGCCACCACGTGCACTAGGTGCGCGCTTGATTGTTGACAGTGGGAAAGGCCACAGCAACCTACGCCACAGAGAGAGTCTGACGCGGATAAGGTTGCGTTTTGCAGACGGGTTAAGGTCACCATGGGTTAAGGTTGCGTGCTTTAAAAATTAAAATTTAATAGGCTTATAAGATTGTTTATATAAATAGGCTTATAGATATATTTATATTTAAAGTTTATAATTAATAGGCTTATAGGTTTGTTTATATAAATAGGCTTAAAGATTTATATAAATAGGCTTATACTATAGTAACTTAAACCCTGATGGCTGGAGCAAACGATGAAGTGGATGAATATGATAAAATCTATTGTAGGCTAAGAAACACAAGGGACTCAAGCACTTCCTCCTTGGCTAATTCTAGATGATGTGTATTATGATGTGGTATGCTTCTATGCTCCAAGCGATGAAGATCCAAGATGCTAAATACTGAATCACTTATGCTTGAATGTGGAGATGGAAGATGAGATGCATAACGATGGTATTTATATGATCATGGGGCTGCTCCTCTGCTGGGTAAATAGACTTAAAGATATATATAAATTGGCTTATTAATAGGTTTAATAGGTTCACTATAGTAACTTAATTTAGTCTATTTATAGTTTATAATTATACTAAATATATCTTAATATTTATAAACTTTCTATAGCTATATAAATCAAACCTATTTATATATAAACCTATATAATTTAAAGTTTATAAATTATAACCTATAGTGACTTAAATTATGTACATTAACCTATATATTAACCTACAACTATAACTATATAACTTATAGTAACTTAAATTATATTAATATTTATAACTATATAGCTTATTATAGTAACTTGTAGCTAATAAAAGCTTATTTTAATGCTACTATATTATAGCTTATTTAATAAATATAACTGTAAGCTTATAAGTTTGATTATAGCTTTTATTATAGGTTAAAGTATATGTATAAATTCAAGGGGATTTTGGTACAAAGATAGGGCAAGGAAATGTATCCATACTAGTGGAGGAATGTTTGAAAGATGTGGTCCTACCTTTTCCTACAATGGATACTTCATCTCTCCATAGAGTGCCGTTCGATGGCCAAAGATTTATTTGCAATCTACTATCATGAATGGCAACTTAATTTGATCAAATGAAAGCTGTAGCAGTGATGAAGAAGGGGATCATTCTGATCCTCCAATTACAGATGCAATTCCTATAACATTGTCAAGCCCTGAATTTGAAACATTGATTCCTACCATAGATTGTTAGGTATCAAGGACTAGGGAAGATCAATTCACACACAAACCATGATTACATAAACACTTCTATAATTGCATTGAATGAGAGACTACAAGTTTATATAGATTTTTAGGACTAATGGAGTCTGACCTTTTTTCTAGATCCTTGGTTCTCATCATGTGAAGTAGGTCTCTTCTTGGAGTAATTTGTTTTATTGATCTGCATTAGCTCCACCACATGGTAGAGCTAGACCTCAAATAATTACAGCTGTACGATGTGGTCTAGGTAGAAGACAGCTCTAGAGCAAGATCAAATGCAATTCTAGCTCCTTGGTTCTTGTTAACATGTGAAGTAGGTCTCTTCTTGGAATAATTGGTTTTGTTGATCTGCATGGTACACAGTTAGATCGATGCATTCTAGCTCCACCACATGGTAGACCTAGACCCCTTACATGCAATTCTAGCTCCACCACATGGTAGAGCTAGACCTCAAAGTATTTGATCTAGCTCTACCACGTGGTAGAGCTGTACTATTCTACCTAGACCACATCGTAGAACTTTAAGGTCTAGCTCTACCATGTGGTGGAGTTAGAATGCATCAATCTAGCTGTACCGTAAACCACGTTGTAGACCTAGAATGCCTCGAGGTCTAGCTCTACCATGTGGTGGAGCTAGAATATATTGAACTAGCTCTACTATCTAGTAGCTATATCATGTGGTGGAGCTAGAATGCATCAATGTAGCTATATTATGTAACGGAGCTAGAATTCATTGATCTAGCTCTACCATGTAGTAGAGCTATATCAAAATAATCTATCTAGACACCATGGTATCGCTAGAATGCTTTGAAGTTTAACTCCACCACATAGTAGAGATAGTCTTCAATGGGTTCTATCTCTACCATATGATAGAGCTAGTTCTAGCTCGGCCACATGGTAGAGCTATACTTCATGGTAGAGTCTGATGTAGGTTCCAAACTAAAAAAAATTTCTTGCTAGATTTGATTACTAGTTTAACAAGTCCAACATGATTATGTGCAGGATGGATTTCCAGTCTGGAGGGAGGGTCTACATGATGTTGAACAATGATTCTGTTGGTATTGGCTGCGTGTGTAGAATTGGTCCAAATTCCACTTGTAGTGGAACAAAGATTGGTCAAGGAAATGTGTCATTACTTGTGGAGGAATGCTTGAAGGATGTGGAACTACCATTCCCTACAATGGATACCATTTATCTAAAAAATGCATTATGGAGTAATGTTCGTTGGCCAAAAATGCTTTTAAGGCCTTTCACAAAAGGGAGCTAGAATTTGGAGAGTGGAGTGAAAGATGTAGTGATGCAAATCAAGAAGAACCTGTGGAACCTCCAATTGTAGATGCAATACCGATAACATCTCCAGAACTTGACATGCAAAACCGACAATCTTGGAAGAATGAGATGGTTCTTCTAAAGGATGAGAGCATGATGCAAACTATCAATCAAGGGACTATCTTATATGTGTTTCCATTTGAATGTGTCAACTTTCAACAACTTGGTGATGATTGTGTGGGTGTGGCTATTGAAAGTGCAAATAAATTTCAAACTATGCCGCAAGTGCATAGTATCACCCTAATTAAATGGCCTATTAAATAGCTAACAATGCTGGATGGGAGCCCATTGCAACACTATGTTCCGCTTAATGGCATGCATGTTGAACATGCTGATGTATGTAATGAGGATAATGATGGAGATGTAACTAATGTCAAGGTTATTGTTGCCCAAACCTCTGCAAAAAGATGCTACACTTTCATAAACAAGATTCCAAAGCAGAGACCACAACCAGCTTCTGCCTTATATATGTCACGTGAATCAGTTCAAAGGATTTCATCCATTGATTGTTGTGCAAAAAAATGTTGTCAGCTAATCGATCGTGATGTACTAATGAGGATACGACAAGACTTTTGGGGACAATCTCAGGAGTTTCGTACAAATTATGTATATGATGTGCTTTCTACAGCTTGGCATCATGATTCAGCTCAAAAAATTAAATATGAATTTAGGTTAAATGGGGTGATTGTTTGTTGCAGAGCATGGTATGAGATGCATGGTATACCAAAGACATCCTTTTACCGTTTACAGGGAAAAGTTTGAGTCCGGTGTGTGTCAATATCTGCATGGAAACACAGGGGTATTGAGGAGAGGCCTACAACATGCTAGTGAAGCAAGAGCACTACTTGATGAATTTGTGAACATGAACTCCGAGCCTGCGCCACAGAAAAGTAGAACAATGCTAGATGGCTCAAGGGAAACTAGGTTGTCGATTCCATCAATATTCAAGCAAGTTGACATTTTAAATGAAATCAACGGAACACTTGAGCAGTTGGGACATGAGGAGAGGCTATCAAAGTCATCGTTTAGTAGAACTTGGAATAAAGAGTACCCACAAGTGTCCCTAACAAAGGTAAGTGAGTTCTCCAAGTGCACCTTGTGTAGTGGTCTCAAGGTAAAACTAGAAGCCAAACCTAGTCTAGAAGAAAGAGCAAGGCTCCTCAGTGAAAGAGATATTCACATGCAACAACAACAAAGTTGCAGGAGCTTATACTATGCATGGCGCATATTTTCAGAAACCCAACCACAAAAGTATGTATGCATCATCCATGACAAGATGGATCAAAAGAAAACAGCCATTCCCAGACTACGGGTCCTTCCCAAGGGTGTGGATTCGGGATATAATTTACCAATTGCATTGATTGGTATGATCACTCATGGACATGTAGAAGGTCATTATGGACACTTTATTCAAGGACAGCTTTAGACAACCACAATATGAGTGATGGTAAAGATCCCATTGTTGAACCATGTATAAATCAGGGAGACACAATGAATTGGGTTTCCTCGTTTCGCAAGTTGCCAAAAAACTTGTTGCTACAGTTAGATAATTGTGCTGGAGAAAATAAAAATCGGTACTTATTTGCCTATTTGTCATTGCTTGTTGCACGGGGTGCTTTCAAAACTGTACAGTTGAGATTTCTAATGGTCGGACATACACATGAGGATATAGATGCCATGTTTAGCAGGTTTTCAGAGAAATTAAGAGTGGGGCAAACCTTTACTTTACCACATTTGATGGATACTTTAAGAACCAGCTCAACTTCTTCTCCAACTCCCTTCTTGCTTACAGAGGTCCCCTGACTTCAAGGCATATTGTGATGGTGACATTTGTGATGGGCAAGAAGCACTTATAAGTCACTCGAAACCACTTCTATTCAGGTTCTTCATGGAAGGAGACACACCGGTAATGCAATTTAAGGCACATGTAGCTATTTGTAATTGGAGTGGAAGTATCCGTCTTTGGAAGATAGACAGTGAAGGTAAACCAAGGTTACCAAAAGGAGATCCACCTCTACTACCAATGGCCGAGCATATAAAGATGCATGTAGAAGTAATATCAGGATTGAAGGGTTACATAAAATTTTGGCAGAATCTAAGTAATGGTTCATTTGTGCCAAGATATTATAGGCTCGTGATGATAGATTATTGGAGTAATGTAATCGTCGAAGAGCTTGGAAAACCAATTATACAATCAGAGGCAAGAAAGTACACAGATTTTTGGCCAAAATCTAAAGGGTCCCATCAATTAGATGATATGAATGTTGAACAATTGCAGGCACAAAGATTCTTAGGTATTGAAGAACATAATGATCATTATTGTGGGCATGCACGGGATAAACCAAGGGAGGCATTTAACCCTATGCTACATGTTCAGCAAGGATACTTTGTCATGCTGCACCCAGATGACACAAACATCTATCCAGTTTGGCTTGCTATGGCTGAATCAAATATGGATGATGAGCCTACATCACCAACTTACAAGAAACTCTTGATTCAATATTGGGGACCTTGTGCAAGGAAGAAAGGTTTGACAGATACTCAAGCTTATGCTGAGCTTATGCTGATTGTTGGAAGGTATATTGGCAAATTAATGAGGCAGAACAACAAGTATGGGAAAATGCTGATGCAATTCTTTGGTCGTGGAGACCAAGGAATCCACCACCATACAAAAGAATCAAGATACCAGAAAAGGAAGCCCGTAAAGCAAAAGCATGCTTAGGCTTGGCTTGTGAGGATGAAGCTCATATTGATGGTTCCTTCAATGAGGAGTAGCATTTGTAGATTCAATATTGACAATGTGGATTTTTAGGTTATAACTCTAATATCCAAAAGAGATGTACTTTGGTACCTTCTTTATTTTTTATTTTCACTTATTGAATGAAATTTTTCTTTGTGCCTCCTACATTTTTTTGATATAAAAATGTTTCTATCTTATTTGTTCAATTGTTTCATAAATTTTGTGCAGTGTACAACTCACTTGGTGTGCTGCCAGGTCCTAGCAAAGAAATAAATACCACTTTCTTATTAATGGTGTTTATCAACACCACCTTCCTACATGTTTATCAAACAGTTACTCCTTTCAAATATGTTTATGCACAAATACTAATAGTACCACTTTTTTGGTTTGAATGGTGATTATCAACACTACCTTCCTCCGTTCTATATTAAGAAATTCCATTATAACTTTTCCCACATTAAGTGGGAAATTCCCATAATACATGGAACCTATCAATTTCAAAATTCCCATAATGCGGGATTTCTCCCATAATACCTAATACGGTCTTACACAAGAAGAGGATGATCAGCTTGTTGGGGAAGATCCTCAAGGGGACAAGGGCTTTAGAGAATAATGGATATGGCATTGCGAGAGAAGATTAATAAATTTTGCATCCTCAACTTAAGTGCTATGCAGAAATTGATCGAGAGATATAGGGTCGCAAAGAAGGAAAGAGACCGAGATCGTTTGAATTTTAGAAAGAGTCGAACAACTAGAGCATTGCCATACCTAGATTCATTTTCTCAACTTCTAGAATTTCCTTCTAGTAGATGTCTTCAGCAAATCATGCAACAAGAAAAACAGAGTGGGGAGGTTATAAGCAACGAGGAGGAGGAGGAGCTTGCATATGGTTGTGATTACCATGTAAGTGAGTTTTTATATGTACACAAGAAACCGTAAGACATAGTCTTGTATAAGTTTTTGTTCTTGATACAATTTCATAATCTTCTTTTGCTTGAAATATCACAAATTGGTGCACTTTGGTCATGCGGTCGTCTCTTTTGAGTGGAGCAAATAGATAAGAAGAGAACAACATTTGATTGTAGTGTCAACACAAATTTCATGCAAGAAAGTCATTCTAGTGCAAGTGATCTAAGTTGTGAAGTTGGCATGCTTGATTACTGTGGAACGATACGAGACGTTATCAAGGAACTGGGTTCAAAAAGTTTTCTATGTTCATTTTTTATGTGAAGTGGTTCAAGGTAGTGACTTAAGGACCACAAGCAACCATGCACAGAGATAAGAGCGGATTTATTCAAGTAGAATCCACAAAGATATGGACAAACCAAAGGGACACATTTGTGCTACCAGCGAATTATCAGTAGGTTGTCTTCAAGGTGGACCCGAGAGATCATACGTGGTTGTTTGTAATCCAAATCGATCCACAAAGTAAACAATATTTGAAGATATGAAAATTTCAGATGAAGTAGAGGTTGAGGAACCCACTCAAGAAGCACAAGAAATAGATATTGATCGAGTTAAACAACTAGAAGAAGGATCAAATGATGGTATAGTAATTCAACGATTACTAGCACTTGAACCAGAAGCAAACAAAATAACTAATCCAGAATTCAAAGAAGAGAACGAAGAATAACTTTCAACACAACCACCTCTAATGCTTGAAATAGAAGAGGATGATTCGGAGGCTACACCTATTGATGAAGACGCAAATGGAGAGGTATTTCTAGAAATAGATGTATTTGGAGCCATGGATCTAGCTGAGGATGAGAGAGTTGATGATGAGCTATAACATTTTATCTGAATGTTATTTACTAAGAAATACTTGGTTTTTGTAAATGTTTTCTTTTTTTGCACAATCAAATTTTTAAGAAATTAAAAATAAGAAAATTTCAAATTTCGATACCTATCTCGACGCTTATTCCAACATTCATTTCGACGCTCATTTTGATGTTTATATCGATGCACATATCGACGGCGCGTAAATCATCAAATACCAAGTATAGAAAATGAGTCATCTTGTAGTAGTGTAACTAATCATCATGGGCTAGTATGAACATAAGATGGAATCAAGGATGGATAGGTGGTGAGGGCATGATCAGGTAGCCATTAAGAATCTTTGATGGGGTGGCCTTTATACTTGATTAAATATCTAATGGTAAATATTACCTTTGCTTATTATTGTTGTTGAAAGTTCTAAAAAAAAGGTTAATAATTCAAAAATGTATTCAAGAAAAGAATGTATAAGTGTTATGAATTAGTTTGATGCTATAATGATATGCGAAAAGAAAATTGGAGTAAAAGAGTTATCTCAAATGTGTGGTTGATGTGCTACAAAATAAAGTATGATTCTATAATCTTCGAAAGACATGTGTATGCATCGCGATAAATATCTTTTTAGGGGGGGGGGGTAAGTGAGATTGAAGGAAATGTAAGTGAGAAAAAAAGGGTTCATGGGCTATGGTGGTGTCGTCTTTGATTCTGTATCCGTGAATGATTCCATGTTGTTCCATGACTTGACAAAATTGAATATTAGGATGAAATATGTGAGTGTTTCCAATGGCGATTATGACAAAACATGCTTCATGATTGTTCGTCCAGATCTTTGACCATTTGTCTTCAGGTTTGTCGTTAAAGATGTGTAACAATACCTTGAATAAGTGTGCATTACATGCAGATATATAAGCGAGTCACATACATTCTGCCATGAATTGTAGAAGTTCAAATGGTTGTCATAGATTGTGAGGCGACGGAAGAGTCATTGCGATTATGTACTAAATATTTTGGTAAAAATAAAGTTACAAATATGTAAGGCTTAAAAAGAAATAATGAAAAATAGTTACTTGAATTTAACCCAACATGTGTAAGTGGTCTATAACATGGCCAATTTGTCGCAAGAGCTATGGGGAATTTTTAGAACTTTTGTTGGTTATTTTTGTGTAATTTTAGGCCTATTGGAAGCACAAGTGCTTTTGAGTTTATGAGCATGCCAGCTCTACAAAAATATAGCAAGCAATGATATAAAGTCTTGGGCATAAAATACTATTTGGTATGTACAAACGTATGAGGCCTTAGCCTTACAAAATATTGATAACAAAATATGAAACCATAAAAGGTGTTCACATGTCTTCCAAAATATCTCATAGTGGTCCAGCACATCATTAACACTTAATCAGTCACTCAATCATTACCTTCATCCAAAATAATATTAGTCATCACTACACACAGCCTATTAAGCACATTAATTTTGATTATAGCATACAAGTGCACACAGCTAATTAAATACATTAATCCTGGTAGACATTGTACCAGAGAAAATGTCTAGAGGGAGGTAATTCAAAATTGAGATATTTTTGGATATAAAAATCCTCCTAGTGTCTAAAATGGTTTCCCTTGAAACAGATATTCAAAGAGAAATTTCCAATGTGCAATTGGAATAAAGTGAAATCAGGTCAAAAGGACCTTAGCCTAAGTGTCCAGATTTTCTAAAATTTTTGAATAAAGGTTCCTATGGACCAATTAGATTAATCCAAATGTAGGAAGGAGATAAATGGAAGAATAAAAGAAAATCCCCCCAAAAATGAGTAAATGCTCACATAAGATGAAGAGTTGACTAAGGACAAGGTTATTAGTTATAAAGAGAAGAGATATTTAGAAGAAATGATGCATTTTGATACCTCAGTGTGGGGAATTCTCCTCATGAAGGAGGCGCCTATTTCACATGTGTGGTTAAGTTTTAAACTCACAAATAATGAGATATTTTCATCTCTCCTCTCTCCTGCTTCAACTAGATCCAAAAAGTAAGCTAAACTGACCTAAAAATGGTCAAAAATTGACCAAACTGATCTGAAAAATTCTAGAACCGATTTGCTTGGTTAGAGGCTCACTTTTTCCTATAAAGAAAGCCTCCCCCCTTTGTAAATGGTTAATAGTGTTTTATACACTGTTACTCTACTCCTTCCTAGAGCCAAAAATAGTGAATTCATTTGTTTTTTACCATTTCCTCTTCAAAAGAATTGGTGGCCACCCTTGTTGCAAACAAGAGTAGATCCCTCAAACCATCAAGCCAAAGGAAAGCTCACAAAACTCCTAGTAAGTTAGAAATTCTACTTTTTCTTATTCTATTTTATGGTTTTTTGATTTTTGCTTTCTTTAAAATAAAAATGGATGTTATTCCTTGTTGGAAAGGCTTTCCGCCTTCTCTTCATTATTGAATTTTACCTTTTTTTTATCGTAGATGTGTAATCAAATTGATGGAATTAAACTTTTCATATTGTTTACTCTTAATAAAGTGGAAATTGATTAGATTAGAATGATTTAAATCAGCTTGGATAATTTCTAGTAAATTTTAGAGTGAAAAAATTGAAAAATGATCAGCCATACAAAGGAGGTTATGGTAAAATTTTCTTAAATTTGGTGAAGTAAGTTTTATCTTTTCCTTATTCAAAAAGAGTAATCCCCACCGCTTGTGTATTCTAAAAGTGTTATTTTTATTCTATGCATAGAAAAATGCATATTAAAAATATTTTTATTAAAAGTGTTCTTTTCATTAGAATTAATTTCTATGTAGAGAAAGATGCATATTGGGAATATTTTGATCATAAAAGTGTTACCTTCATCATCAAAATTGATTTTTATGCATAAATAGACGCATAAAAGATTTTTCTTATTATAAAAGTGTTACTTTCATTAAAATTAAATTTATGCATAAATAGATGCATTAAAAAAATTATTAAAAAATTGTTACTTTCATCAAATTTTGAATTTATGCATAGAAAGATGCGTGAAGGAATTTATTTTTATTTCAAAAGAGTTATTCTCATCAATTTTGATTTTATGCATAAAAAGATGCATAAAGAAAATTATTTTTATTTCAAAAGAGTTACTCTCATCAATTTTGATTTTATACATAGAAAGATGCATAAAGAAATTTCTTTTTATTTCAAAAGAGTTATTCTCATCAATTTTGATTTTATGCATAGAAAGATGCATAAAAGATTTATTTTTATTTCGAAAGTGTTATTCTCCTTAAAATTGAATTTATGCATAAATAGATGCATAAACGGATTTTTATAAAAGTGTTATTTCCCACTGAAGTTGTTCTTATGCATAAATAGATGCGTAAAGAATCTTTATATCAAAAATAAGAAAATTTCTCTTACATTCTATAAATAAATGTGAATCAGATAAATGTGAATGAATAGATGAGATGTGATGTCATGTGAATCAGGATGTAAATGAATGATATAGGATGTGAATGAATGTGTTAGCATGTGAATCAGGGTGTAAATGAATGATATAGGATGTGAATGAATGTGTTAGCATGTGAATCGAGGTATAAATGAATGATATAGGATGTGAATGAATGTGTTAGCATGTGAATCGGGATGTGAATGAATGATAAGGGATGTGAATGGATGTGATGTGATGTGAATCAAATAAATGTGAATGAATAGATGAGATATGATGTCATGTGAATGAGGATGTAAATGAATGATATAGGATGTGAATGAATGTGCTAGCATGTGAATCGAGATGTGAATGAATGATAAGGGATGTGAATGGATGTGATGTGATGTGAATCAGATAAATAAGAATGAATAGATGTGATGTAATGTCATGTGAATCAGGATGTAAATGAATGATATAGGATGTGAGTGAATGTGTTAGCATGTGAATCGGGATGTGAATGAATGATAAGGGATGTGAATGGATGTGATGTGATGTGAATCAGATAAATGTGAATGAATAGATGAGATGTGATGTCATGTGAATCAGGATGTAAATGAATGATATAGGCTGTGAATCGGGATGTGAATGAATGATAAGGTATGTGAATGGATGTGATGTGATGTGAATCAGATAAATATGAATGAATAGATGAGATGTCATGTCATGTGAATCAGGATGTAAATGAATGATATAGGATGTGAATGAATGTGTTAGATTGTGAATCGGGATGTGAATGAATGATATAGGATGTGAATGAATGTGATAGCAAGTGAATGGCGATGTGAATGAATGATAAGGGATGTGAATGGATGTGATGTTATGTGAATTAGGATGTAAATCAATGGTATAGGATGTGAATGAATGTTTTAGCATGTGAATCGGGATGTGAATGAATGATATAGGATGTGAATGAATGTGTTAGCATATGAATCGGGATGTGAATGAATGTGATAGCATGTGAATCGGGATGTGAATGTGATAGCATGTGAATCAGAATGTGAATGAATGATAAGGGATGTGAATGGATGTGATGTGATGTGAATCGGGATGTGAATGAACGATAAGGGACGTGAATGAATGTGTTAGCATGCAAATCGGGAGTTGTGAATGAATGAGATGTGATGTGAAATGGATGTGATAAGATGCGATGTAAACTAGATAGATGTTAATGTATGTGAAGTGATGTGATGTATAGGTAGATACAAGTGGATGAGATCTGATGAGGATAAGTGATGAGATAGAAAAAGATGTGATTAGATCTGATGAGGTTAAATGAGGAAATAAGTGATGAGATAAAAAAAGATGTGATTAGATGAGAATGGGAATACTTATGAAATGAATGTGGATTGATGTGAATGGATGTATGGATGATGTGGATTGATGTGTGGGTAATGTGGATTGACATGAATTGATGTATGGATGATGTGGATTGATGTGTGGATAATGTGGATTGATGTGGATGGATGTATCGATGATGTGGATTAATGTGGATGGATGTATGGATGTATGGATGATGTGGGTTGATGTAAATGGATGTATGGATGATGTGGATAGATGTATGGATGATGTGGGTTGATGTGGATGGATAATGTGGATTGACGTGAATGGATGTATGAATGATGTGGATGGATGTGGATGGATGTGTGGATGTACGGATGATATGGATTAATGTGTGGATGATGTGGGGACTAATGAGAAAGGATGTGGAGTGATATGAAAAGATGGAAATATTGTTGGAACTGTAATTGTATATGAAATCTATTTTTAAATGACTGTTTTATATCAAGAATATTGGGGAAGCATTTTGACCATCTTATGAATGAGGTCATGGAGACCTATCTGTAGTTGCAACTGCTGACCGAGAGTCAACGGAAGACGTCTCCCGTAGCAAGGTCGCGGCCGTGGTCTTGACCAGCCTCGGTTTGATTTAAATGGTGAGCTTTCGGTGCAGTGGATGTTGGACCAAGGAAGGAGCCTATGAGTGAAACGCTAGGTGACCTACAAAGGATCCTAGAGGGTGCTGACCATACGGTGCTCGGGCTCTCGGTCACCACAGATACCCACACGTACGTCGGGGAAGATATTGGAACAAGGAGAAAGAGTTGTTTTCTGAATTCGGACATGGATCTGGTTGATTGACCTTGCTGGTCCTCAACGGATGAGTCCATGGCTCTTTTATATGGATCTGTTGGTTGATCTTGTTGATCTTCAACGAAGACTCCATTTTTTGTTAAAGTGAATACTTGCCGGTTACTATGAGCTACGAAAAGTCCCCTGAGTGGATAGGGGGTGAGCGTTCTGGTTGCCAAATGATGCCATAGGTACACCGATGAAGGAATGTTTGAAAATAAGGATTCAAATTGATAATTAGAGGATTATGATCAGTGACACTATGGTTTCATTAAATGATTGTTTCAAAGACTCTTGAATCTGTGAAAAAGGCCATTTCATATTGGGTGTGTAAGTGGTGTGACTAGTTTTAATTTTGCATGAATATCCGGTTAGAGGGCCTGGGAACTCTTTTCCCTGGTACATGGGACAACCTAACCAAATTCCTAATTGGATCCTATCACTACAGTGGTTGGGTGGTTGGCTAACCCATAGGACTGGATGGGGTTAGGCTAGACTGATGGATCCCTAAATTGAGACTCAATTCTATTCTGGTTCGATAGATTAAGTAAATCCCGGACAAAAATTATTCTATGGAAAAGAATCAACAGCTCTGCCTCTCAATGAAGAAAATAGCGTTGGTCTCTATGATCCAAGTACAATTCTTTCCCTAATCTGACTATGGGACTTACGAGTTTGGTCAGATCAGTTCAGTTAGTTAAGGCTTTTCACTACGTTAGAGAAAAGTTATCCTGGAGGAATCGCCCGTGCTTTTCAGGCAAGGAAAGTTTTCTCGGGTTCGTTTTTGGAAGAACCGATGGATTAGTCTCTTGTCCAGATATCCGTGGTGGGTGAGGCCCCGAGTGTGGGACCCTGCCTACCGCACAAGAAGTGCTACTTCCACTGTTAGCACCATTGAATTCGTTGCGCGGTGGGGATAAGGACCTCACAGCTGGTATCAGAGCGAATTGGCTAATGAGGATCAACCAAGAAGCCAAAAATGTCAAAAATTTATGAAGAAGCAGTAAAAGGTTGTAATTGTGTGATAAAATTCATACAATTTGATATTCAAACTAAAATTTGTAAATTGGTAATTGGGTCTTTAGATGGAAGTACCGCAATTGTATGGAATCCCTGACTTGCTTGAGGCCTAGACATGATGGTATTTACCTTATAGTTCCAAGGTCCATGACTACCTGTATATAGCGAGGGTATAACTGCAGCGCTTTATTGGCACTATATACGAGTAAATCTAAGACTTGAAATTATAAGCATTAATACTATCCACACGATAAATTCGAATGTGGTTGACATGATTTTAGATTCTGGTTGAGAACTCACGAGTTAATTTGGATTCACCAGACTATAAGGAACCCCAGAATCAGTTTGATCTTAAGGAAAAGAGTTCTCCTCTAATTTTGCGAGATGAGGACATCTCACGTTTTTTAAGTGGGATAGGATGTAAGATTCCTCCCTCTAGCTTTTGAGGTGTGCAGGTGTAAGAACCTCCCCTTCTCATCTTATAATTATTCCCCTCTCTGAAATAAAAGAAAGATCTTGTTTTATCCTGTTTTGGCCTAGAGAGAGAAAATATCTAGAGAGAGGTAATTTAAAATTGAGATATTTTTGGATATAAAAATCCTCCTAGTGTCTAAAATGGTTTCCCTTGAAACAGATATTCAAAGAGAAATTTCCAATGTGCAATTGGAATAAAGTGAAATCAGGTAAAAGGACCTTAGCCTAAGGGTCCAGATTTTCTAAAATTTTTGAATAAAGGTTCCTATGGACCAATTAGATTAATCCAAATGTAGGAAGGAGATAAATGGAAGAATGAAAGAAAATCCCCCAAAAATGAGTAAATGCTCACATAAGATGAAGAGTTGACTAAGGACAAGGTTATTAGTTATAAAGAGAAGAGATATTTAGAACAAATGATGCATTTTGATACCTCAGTGTGGGGAATTCTCCTCATGAAGGAGGCACCTTTTTCACATGTGTGGTTGAGTTTTAAACTCACAAATAATGAGATATTTTCATCTCTCCTCTCTCCTGCTTCAACTAGATCCAAAAAGTAAGCTAAACTGACCTAAAAATGGTCAAAAATTGACCAAACTGATCTGAAAAATTCTAGAACCGATTTGCTTGGTTAGAGGCTCACTTTTTCCTATAAAGGAAGCCTCTCCCTTTGTAAATGGTTAATAGTGTTTTATACACTGTTACTCTACTCCTTCCTAGAGCCAAAAATAGTGAATTCATTTGTTTTTAACCATTTCCTCTTCAAAAGAATTGGTGGCCACTCTTGTTGCAAACAAGAGTAGATCCCTCAAACCATCAAGCCAAAGAAAAGCTCACAAAACTCCTAGTAAGTTAGAAATTCTACTTTTTCTTATTCTATTTTATGGTTTTTTTATTTTTGTTTTCTTTAAAATAAAAATGGATGTTACTCCTTGTTGGAAAGGCTTTCCGCCTTCTCTTCATCATTGAATTTTGCCTTTTTTTATCCTAGATGTGTAATCAAATTGATGGAATTAAACTTTTCATATTGTTTACTCTTAATAAAGTGGAAATTGATTAGATTAGAATGATTTAAATCATCTTGGATAATTTCTAGTGAATTTTAGAGTGAAAAATTTAAAAAATGGTCAACCATACAAGGGAGGTTATGGCAAAATTTTCTTAAATTTGATGAAGTAAGTTCTATCTTTTCCTTATTCAAAAAGAGTAATCCCCACCGCTTGTGTATTCTAAAAGTGTTATTTTTATTCTATGCATAGAAAAATGCATATTAAAAATATTTTTATTAACAGTGTTCTTTTCATTAGAATTAATTTCTATACAGAGAAAGATGCATATTGGGAATATTTTGATCATAAAAGTGTTACCTTCATCAAAATTGATTTGCATGCATAAATAGACGCATAAAAGATTTTTCTTATTATAAAAGTGTTACTTTCATTAAAATTAAATTTATGCATAAATAGATGCATTAAAAAAGTTTATTATAAAAGCATTGCTTTCATCAAATTTTGATTTTATGCATAGAAAGATGCATAAAGGAATTTATTTTTATTTCAAAAGAGTTATTCTCATCAATTTCGATTTTATGCATAGAAAGATGCATAAAAAAATTTATTTTTATTTCAAAAGATTTACTCTCATCAATTTTGATTTTATGCATAGAAAGATGCATAAAGAAATTTATTTTTATTTCAAAAAAGCTATTCTCATCAATTTTGATTTTATGCATAGAAAGATGCATAAAGAAATTTCTTTTTATTTCAAAAGAGTTATTCTCATCAATTTTGATTTTATGCATAGAAAGATGCATAAAAGATTTATTTTTATTTCGAAAGTGTTAATCTCCTTAAAATTGAATTTATGCATAAATAGATGCATAAACGGATTTTTATAAAAGTGTTATTTTCCACTGAAGTTGTTCTTATGCATAAATAGATGCGTAAAGAATCTTTATATCAAAAATAAGAATTCTCTTACATTCTATAAATAAATATGAATCTGATAAATGTGAATTATATCAAAAATAAGAATTCTCTTACATTCTATAAATAAATATGAATCAGATAAATGTGAATGAATAGATGAGATGTGATGTCATGTGAATCAGGATGTAAATGAATGATATAGGATGTGAATGAATGTGTTAGCATGTGAATCAAGATGTAAATGGATGATATAGGATGTGAATGAATGTGTTAGCATGTGAATCAGGGTGTAAATGAATGATATAGGATGTGAATGAATGTGTTAGCATGTGAATCGGGATGTGAATGAATGATAAGGGATGTGAATGGATGTGATGTGATGTGAATCAAATAAATGTAAATGAATAGAAGAGATGTGATGTCATGTGAATGAGGATGTAAATGAATGATATAGGATGTGAATGAATGATAAGGGATGTGAATGGATGTGATGTGATGTGAATCAGATAAATAAGAATGAATAGATGAGATGTGATATCATGTGAATCAGGATGTAAATGAATGATATAGGATGTGAGTGAATGTGTTAGCATGTGAATCAGGATGTGAATGAATGATAAGGGATGTGAATGGATGTGATGTGATGTGAATCAGATAAATGTGAATGAATAGATGAGATGTGATGTCATGTGAATCAGGATGTAAATGAATGATATAGGCTGTGAATCGGGATGTGAATGAATGATAAGGTATGTGAATGGATGTGATGTGATGTGAATCAGATAAATGTGAATGAATAGATGAGATGTCATGTCATGTGAATCAGAATGTAAATGAATGATATAGGATGTGAATGAATGTGTTAGCATGTGAATCGGGATATGAATGAATGATATAGGATGTGAATGAATGTGATAGCAAGTGAATGGCGATGTGAATGAATGATAAGGGATGTGAATGGATGTGTTGTATTTGAATTAGGATGTAAATCAATGGTATAGGATGTGAATGAATGTTTTAGCATGTGAATCGGGATGTGAATGAATGATATAGGATGTGAATGAATGTGATAGCATGTGAATCGGGATGTGAATGAATGATAAGGGATGTGAATGGATGTGATGTGATGTGAATCGGGATGTGAATGAACAATAAGGGACGTGAATGAATGTGTTAGCATGCGAATCGGGAGTTGTGAATGAATGAGATGTGATGTGAAATGGATGTGATAAGATGCGATGTAAACTTGATAGATATTAATGTATTTGAAGTGATGAGATGTATGGGTAGATGCAAGTGGATGAGATCTGATGAGGATAAATGAGGAAATAAGTGATGAGATAGAAAAAGATGTGATTAGATCTGATGAGGATAAATGAGGAAATAAGTGATGAGATAGAAAAAGATGAGAATGGGAATACTTATGAAATGAATGTGGATTGATGTGGTTGATGTGTGGATAATGTGGATTGATGTGAATGGATGTATGGATGATGTGGATTGATGTGTGGGTAATGTGGATTGACATGAATGGATCTGTGGATGATGTGGATTGATGTGTGGGTAATGTGGATTGACATGAATGGATCTGTGGATGATGTGGATTGATGTGGATGGATGTATCGATGATGTGGATTGATGTGGATGATGTGGATGGATGTATGGATGATGTGGGTTGATGTGTGGATAATGTGGATTGACGTGAATGGATGTATGGATGATGTGGATGGATGTGGATGGATGTTGCGTGACAAGTGAAGATCAATGCAAGGATGCAACAAAAAAGACACTTAGGGCTCTTGTAAAGAGTTCCAAGTTGTAGATGAATGTGGGAGTGGGCTTGACAATAATCCCACATGGAAACTTTTGGGAGTTTTAGAGTTTTTGTATAAAAAGTGGCTCATTTGAGAGCTAAGGGGGACTTTTGGTCATTGGGTTGAGAGGCTCATAGAGAGAGCTTGCTCCATAGCTCCTTCTCACGTGCTCTCCCAAGGCTCTCCATCTCCATTCTTGCTTCAATCTTGTACTCTCTACTCTCTACGTATTCAATGATTTGAGGTTGCGGTCTACACACTTGCTAATCTAGATTTCGTAATGATGTTTTGATGCTAAAATCTGATTTGTGAATTGTAGAGTGCATGTGATGAAGCTTGTGCATGAAATGATGTGTAGTTGAGGCTTATGTGATAGCTCTTGCATGTTAGATTCTTTGCATAAGTTGCATTTTTGTGCTTAAGTGTAGCCTAATCTTGATGCGTTGATTATGTTAGATTGAGAAGGAATCAACGATTGATTGCTTGATTGTTGAATAAGGATTGAGTAGGATTAGAAGTCATTAGTGTGTGGTTAACTAATCTTCTCCCATTCGGGATAGCCTCTATGCGCTAACCGGGTTGCATTCACGGATTGACAAAGTGTGTGGGTTGGAGTGTAGTCTCCGCTATGCTATGATGTCCCAAACAATGGCGCCGCTGTGCCGGGGACGCACACCTAAGTTAGTGAAGGGTGTTAACCATTACTTCTTACTAAGTGCTCCATTGATTGCAAAATCGTGGATTAGGGTAGATTAGAGTAGAGTTTGCAAGGGCATTGAGTGTGTGATCTCAAGGGCGCCTTGTGTGTTTTCTGTTTTTTGATTAGAAGCAAAAAAATTAAAACTCCATTGCGGTTGAGTAATCCCACCATTAATTAGGTTTAAGTGCTTTCTGTTTTTGTATTTTTTGGCATACCTTTTTTCACTGATCAACTAACACACTGCGACCAAGAGGTAGGCAGTGGAGGTGAGCTGTGGGAGGTGAGTAGCTGTGGAGGCGCAGCAAAGAAAAAATATATATATATATATATATACGTTGAAGCGTGGCAGCAGGCGAAGTGGCTGTGGGAGGGGGCGTCTTCATCGGGCGCAGCAGTAGCTGTGTGAGGCGGCTGGGTGACGTAGAGGTGGAGTCGACGTGGAGGCTGCGTGAAGGAGGGCTGCAGCCAGTAGAAGGTGCAAGCAGGCGACGGCTGGCAGAAGCTACGTGTGGAGGGCGGCTGCATCCGTTGAAGGCGACTGAAGCACCCCGGGCGAAGGTTTGTGAAAGCGTGTGGAGGTGGCGGTCATAGGGCCGTTGGCCATAAGCAGTGGTGGTAGGCGCACAGTAGCCTGTAGAAGGGCGGAGGAGAGGTCGTCGTTGCGTGGGGGCTGCAGCAGCTGACGTGGCAGTAGAAGCGGGAGGCGTGGAGGCTGCGTCTAAGTAGAAGCATGGAAGGCAGCGAAGCGCAGTAGCCTGTAGAAGGGCGGAGGAGAGGTCGTCGTTGCGTGGGGGCTGCAGCTAACGTGGCAGTAGAAGCAGGAGGCGTGGAGGCTGCGTCTAAGTAGAAGCGTGGAAGGCGACGAAGGGCAGTAGCCTGTAGGAGGCGACTGTGGAGGTAGCGTTGAAGCTGGCGGTAGAGCTGACCAGCGAGAGGCAGCTGAGTCAGGCGAAGAAGACTGCAGCAAACGAGTGAATCTGCAGAGAAGGTGATGGTCTGACCACGCGGAGAAGGCCGCTGCAGAGAGAGGCGACAAGAATTTAAAAAAAAAAAAAAAAACAAACAAAACAAAAGGTGAACCGTGTGGCTGTCGTCTGCTGGTCGAAGGAGTTGTCCGAGAAAAAGAGCAGGCTGAGGAGGCGAAGGTGGGGCAGCTGTGGAGGTGCCTGGCCACTGCAGAGAGACCGAGAAGAAGATAAGGTACCCGTGGGTGCATTGAAGATGCCGGCGAAGAATCCGGCGAGGCGCAGAAAGATTCGAGCTAATAAGGTTGGTTCTTTTTATTTTTTATTTTTTATTTTTTTATTTTTTTATTAGTTTTTCATGTTTTTGTATTTTTTTTAAAAAAATAAAATAATAAAGCAATTTAAAAAATATTTTTTTAAAAAAAAGAAGAAAAAAAAGGAGAGAAAAAATTTTAAAAAAATAATATAAAAAAACAAGAAAACAATTATAGTGTTTGTATTTTGAGTTCATTTTTTAAATTTCTGTAAAATTTTGCATAAATAGAGTAATTTGCATTGTTTTAAATTTTTGTAATTTTATGCATAATTAGTATTTGTTTAGCGTAATTCATATTTTTGTGTAATTAGTACGAAATTTATTAGTTTTTTTTTTTAAAAAGAAAAAAAGAAAAAGAAAAGAAAAGAAAAAAAAAATTGTAAATTAATTGTTTTTTTAGGGTCCATATTCTTTGCATATTCTGTAATGTTTCATTTTTTTTTCATTTCTGTAATTTTTTACATAATTAGAGTAATTTGCATTATTTAGTGGTTTGGTAGGGTATATATATATATATATATATATATATATATATATATATACATATATATATGTATTTATAATATAAAAAAACAAAAAAAACAAACACAAAACAAAACAAAAAAGAAAAAAACACATAAAAAACCAAAAAATTTGACCTTATGCACTTGCGATCGGGACGTCTTATAGACTCTGCCATAGGGCCTAGGGCACCTTCTAGAGTACCTACGCAGGAAAGTGGGACCCAATCAGTAGGAAATTTGGCAGATATTGCTGAAATCTTTTCCGAATCCCAATCCGACACCCTTTCCTCCAGAACAACTAGTTCATTGTCCATGGACAATCTAGGGCCGTCAAATAGTCATCCCTTAGCCCCAAATAGGACACCCACAAGATCTTTTAATCCATTTGAAGCCGACACCATGGGGTTAACACTCAATGTGAGACTCCAATATGTCTACACGAATGCTCAAGGAGCTGAGATCTTTAGGGATCCACAACAATGGTATCTTGTTAAGATCGCAGACATTTTCTCAGAACTTGATAGAGCACCTCTAGTCAATGACCAGGGTAACATGTACATGGGTGGAGATGGTGTTCGCTACGAAGTCACCTACCATCCAGAAAATGTAGACAAATTAGGGGAGCTCTCTAAAACCGAGTTTTTAGACTTATCAAAGCTTTCCAAAGCAAGGGAGTCTAGAGATGACTGGCTCATTGAGCCGGACATGCCTGGACCATCCAATGCCCAGTCCTCAAAACCATCCATAGATGATTTACTTCTTGTAGATCTAAATTTGGAAAGGGATAGGAAAGGCAAGAGCAAAATGGATCAGGGGGCTGAGAACTAATGGGAGTTTGTACGACAAATTCCAGTGAGACAAAGGTCTTACAGGATGACCCACTTCAAGAGGTCTATAAGGACTCGTTAGAGGGATATTATGCCACAACTAGATTGCCAGAGCTTGATCTTCCTCTAGCACTGGTGGTGGTAGTTGAGAAGCTTGCAGGACACATGAACCGAATAATTGATAAATGGGCCAATGAATACCGAACCTTAGATTGGAAGGAGATTCGGGAGCTCACGTGGAAAGGACAACCATTATTCATGGAAGTGTTCTCAACAGATACAGCCAAACCAGGAGAGACAGCCTTTCTTGGAGAAAATGTTGCTCCTCCCCTACGAGAGTTCACTAGAGAGGGACCCTCAATATCAAAGTGGACCACTGCTAGTAGCCCAACTCTAGCACCAAGATATTGTCCTACACCAAAAGTGCGACCACAGGTCACACCACAACAACATTTTTCTCACTATAACAATCGGAGGGTAGGGGAGCCAACTCGGCCTCCCATAAATGCACCTCCTGAAACGCAGGTGACAAGATCTTTGGAGGGGTTTGGTGAGGCTGGTAATAGGGGGCCCACACCAATTTTGGATGCATGTGGACCATCTTACCAAAGAGAGGAACAATTCCCACTGAGAGTGAGAGGCCGTTGGCCCTATGATGAGTATTCAAGACAAGTAAGGCCATCAACTCTTCAGAAACTGGTAAAGAAGTACAAAGGGTCGGGAGATCCATACGACCATGTAGCAGCATTTAGGCAAGCAGTTCGAGCTGACTGACAAGCATACTCAAATTGAAGGATTTGGACTTACTCTTGAGGGAAAGGCCCTTGCTTGGTTTCAGGCACTAGAGGCTTCAGACAAATCTTCTTTACGAGTTCTGGAAGAGAGATTCATTGCTGCTTTTTCCTTGATGGGAATTCAACATGACACGGTAGCACACATCTACTCTTTCAAGCAAGGTGAGACTGAGAGTGTTAGAGACTGTGTAAATAGAATGAAGCAGTACATTAATCGTTGCCCAGAAGATGAGAAGCCCGCCCAAAGTCGATTAATTTCTCTCTTCTTAAAAGGACTCAAAAATTCAACACTGCATACACATCTCTATGCAAAGAAGCATACAAATTTCAATGAGTGTTGCCATGATGCTATGGATTTCACCGATAACTTCAAATTCCAAGATGGTTCTGGCCCTGAGGTGAAACCTAGAGATCAATGGGGTGATGACCAAAGTGTCTAGCACGCTAGTAAATCCAGACCAGATAGCTAACCTAGTACTAAGGAGATTGGGACACACCTATCGCCCACCCATGCAGCTACAACAACAGCAGCAACGAGAATGAGGAGTGTACTACCTACAGGTCCTCATCTTTGTGGAGCATGTGGCGGTAACCATAAAACTGAAGAATGTAATACCTTTTCTCCTCTAGTCACAAACCAACCCACAAAGAAGTGGTGCCAAGCCTGTGCTTGGAACTTTACCCATACCACACAGGAATGTACTCGCATTGCAAGAATGAGACAGGAGCGTGAGCAGCCAAGGGGTGGAGTGGCTCCACAAATGTATCAACAGTATACTAATTTTGAACGTAAGCCACCGATGGCACAAGAGCAAGCACGACCTATTCTTGGTGCTCAACCTCCTGCTCCTGGGATTGCTCCTGTGAGGGTTGTTGACTACAACAATTCAAATATGTGTAGAGAATTGGTAAACCCAGGCTATGTGGAGGAGGAATATGCATCATATTTATCCAAAGAAAATCTCTTTGAAAGTCCCGCATACCCAAGCCAAGCACTGGCCAGGGAAACAAAATTCTGTGATGTTGCTAGGCGGCTACCAACCTAGGACTCCAGGCCCCTCAGGTCAATGGCAGCAAAGGAAAGTAGAAGCCAAACTAATGGGCCCCTGTTATGAGTGCGGAGAACCCCATTGGCTCATGATAGTCCACATCGCTCAAGGGAAGCATCTCGATCCAATACAACAGTACAACAGTTTCCACCAATTGAAAGATATTGTCTAGGGTGTTGTGTAGAACACTTCCCAAAGGATTGTCTGCTGAAACCACATGAGGAAGGCACCTCTCAACCAAAGGTCTCACTCAACCTTGTAGGGGCAGTTCCATCACCACCTTCATTTGAGAATGAGGATGTCGTGCCACTTAGAGTCATGACTAGATCACAGACACGAAATGCCGAAATACAGACTGATGAGACACCTCACACTAGGGATGCAAAGGCAAATCTAGTGGACAAGACCCTACATTCCAATAGAAAAAAGACCACTAGGAAGAAAAAGAACCAAAACAAGCGAACTAAAAGTGCATCCACTAGTTCTCAAGAAGCCTCTAAACAAAACATGAAGGATCAAACTCTTACATCCCAAGAAGTGCATGAGGAGCATCAACCTCAACCTGGGCCTAGTGCTAAACAAGATGAGGCTAGTACGACTGAGAGGATAGTTCTGGGGGTTTTGTTTTTGTGGATAAGGTGAATGAGACTCTAGATGCCATCATTGATGCTCATAGAAGTCGCATTGCAGCTTTATTTGAGCTACCCAAGAAGCTTCAAGAATACCCAAACCCTCGTGAGGAGAAGATCAATCTAGCTGTACATCAGCAACTCATTAGGGAAGCTCAGTCTATACTTGAGGGACCACCACAACCTATTCCTCGGGGCCCAACCTCTCTTAAGCCAACATTAGAAACCATACCAGAAGTGTCATCAAGTCGGGAAATGAGAAGTGAGCTCATCTCACAAGCTCATAGCGAGAGGTCTGCACCAATTGACACCCCATTGAAAGAAGGTATTCTGCCACCACCTAGCCTTGTCTTCCCATGAAATGATGAAGTTATTGATGCTAACGAGGACATGGCAAATGAGATGTGGGCAGCAGTTCATGAGAAAGTTAATGAGAACATGTCCTCTATTAGTTCACCTCCATTCTCTGAGGTGGATTTTACCAGGGGCACGGAAAACAACTTTAGACGCCCAAGCATCCAGGAGGAAGTTCAAACAATTGTTTCTCCTAGAAGTAAGCATACAATGAAAACCTTACCATCATATCTGGGAGAATATGAGAACTGTTCTCAAACCTTGAGGATACCCTCCATGCATAAAAGGTTGACAAAGGAGAAGGATATGAGTATCGTGCAAGCTATTTTGTCAGCACCTGTGGCTTGTACCTTACCTTTGCTTGATTTGATAAAAAT
The DNA here is from genome assembly GCF_041138505.1 of Cibotium barometz. Taxonomy (NCBI): domain Eukaryota; kingdom Viridiplantae; phylum Streptophyta; class Polypodiopsida; order Cyatheales; family Cibotiaceae; genus Cibotium; species Cibotium barometz. The sequence goes on along the minus strand of NC_141057.1, from coordinate 24,957,211 downwards.
TCGACCTGAGTTGTGGAATGATATTGCCACATGTTTGTCAGAGCAGGTATTGCTACAAAAGGGTCACCATGAGTGTACTATACACCCTGAGACAAAGCATGTTATGCCAGTTCCTATCAACAAAGTAGGAAAATTTTGTGAGGACGATAAGGGAAATGCTACCCTCCCATTAGAAGTGCGAAAAGTAGCTTCAACTGCAATACTTGATAGTGGTGCAAGAGTGGGCATTGTGACAAGGTCCATTTGGGAAAAGTGGGGCAAACTAGCTATTAGGAGTACCAGGATGCGCTTGCAGCTAGCAGATGGAAGCTTAGAACATCCCCTTGGGCTGCTTGAGAACATATTGGTCACCACATGTGGGATTGAATATAAGCACACCTTTGCAGTAGTGGATTTTGGAAAACATCCAAACTATGAAGTGATATTGGGTAGACCATTCATGCAACAATTTCAAATGATTCAAGATTGGGGATACAATTATTTGTACCTCCGACATGATTCTGTCATCACAAGAGTCAACCTAAGGAATCACTCATATCGTGATGTAACAAGGTCTCCAATAGATGAGTTTGATTCTGCTTCATCTGAGGGCTCAAGAGTTACATTGTCAGACGAGCGAGAAGATCTGTGGATGTGTGGAGCCTCATGTAGGGATTTCAACACTGAGAGACTTAAGGGTAATCGAAGTGTATCAGATGAGGCATACATTCCACAACCCTTCCCTGAGCACTTAACTGATCTATTAGAATGGAGTCATGTCCTTGCAACATTATCGACCTGTGCTTTACCTAAGCCAATTCAATTCTATGACTCAGATGGATATGACATTATACCTATACGAATGGTAAAACCACGTGACCTTCTAGATGATTTGTACTATAGGAATGCATCCACAATAGCACTGCATGTCGAGGAAGTCTCAGTAGAGGATTTAACACTCGAATCTGCTAATGATGCTGATAAGGAAGATGGATGGGACTCTGATTTTGATAATGATGTGATAATCCCTGAGGAAGAGTTAGGAAAGGCACGCCTACTCTTGAGAGGAAGGGAGGTTCAAGTAAATGCTGTAAGAGCCATAAAAGAATCCGTAAACAAGATGAGAGGGAACGACGTGAGAGACTACAAAAAGAAAAGACTACAAAAAGAAAAGGAGGATTCTAAGAGTGAACACTCTCGACCACCACCTCACTTCTCAGGAAAGAACGGATATCTATACTATGTCCAAGCACAAGATAGTATCAAAGACCAAATAAAACGATCAGATGGATTCCAAGCAGGAGAAAAGCTAAAAACTGTTAGCAAAAATCGTAAAAAAACGAAGAAACAAAAACCAAAACTCAATTCTAAAACCGATTCAAAAGAGAGTGTCGGAAGTGCAAAGACTACAAAAAGAAAAGGAGGAGTCTAAGAGTGAACACTCTCGACCACCACCTCACTTCTCAGGAAAGAACGGATATCTATACTATGTCCAAGCACAAGATAGTATCAAAGACCAAGTAAAACGATCAGATGGATTCCAAGCAGGAGAAAAGCTAAAAACTGTTAGCAAAAATCGTAAAAAAACGAAGAAACAAAAACCAAAACTCAAGTCTAAAACCGATTCAAAAGAGAGTGTCGGAAGTGCAAAGACAACGGTTGAACAAAAAAATCCGATGCAAGATGGCAAAGGAAAGCTCAAAACCGCATGGTCTTCAATGAGTGAAGACTCAAGTGGACAAGAACAGGGTCTCAATGTTCCCCCCAACTTCACACAGTACACTCTTCAGGATCGGAAGATTGTTCTTCAACAGCCCATGCGACAAACACCAAGCATGCCAGGGGTTTCATACGATGGTCCAGAAGATGCAAAAAAGATTGATATTGCTAAGCCAGGAGAAGAGCCTCGCTATGTGTGGATTGCCACAGACTTGTCCTTAGATGAGGAGAAGTTATTAATACAAACAATAAAGGAGTATCGCAATGTTTTTGCTTGGAGTTATAAAGACCTCAACGGAGTTGATCCAAGCATATGTCAGCATACAATTCCATTGCGAGAGGATGCAATGCCCTTCAAGCAACGTCCTTATACTTACAATGAAAATTTTGCACGGAAGATAAAGGAAGAAATAGACAAGCTCTTAGAGGCAGAATTTATCTATGAGATTGAACACACTGAATGGGTCTCCCCTATTGTAGTGGTGCCCAAGAAAAATGAAAAACTTTGAGTATGTGTAAACCTCAAGAAGGTAAATGCAGCTACTGTGCGTGATCATTACCCACTTCCAATCACGGATCATGTTCTGGAACGAGTTGCAGGGAAAAAGGCATATAGTTTCTTGGATGGATTCTCCGGTTACAATCAAGTGTCAATTGATCCAAAGGATCAACACAAGACAGCCTTTGCTACTGAAGATGGCATCTTTGCCTATCGTGTTATGCCATTTGGTCTAACAAATACACCAGCAACCTTTCAGCGGTTAATGAGTCATATATTCAAGGAGTACCTTAGGCAATTTCTTGAGATCTTCATGGATGATTTATGTGTTCACTCACAAGAGCGTGATGATCATATAGAACACCTCAGACTTGTGTTTCAAAAGTGTCAACTTTATCGTATATGCTTGAATCCTGACAAGTGCAAATTCATGATAAGACAAGGGAAAATTTTGGGCCATATTGTTTCTCGCAATGGGATTTCAACAGATATGGATAAAATTGATGTCATTGTCTCATTACCTTGGCCTATCAACCCTAAAGGGGTACAAACATTTATGGAACATTGTGGCTATTACCGTAGATTCATCTACATGTACGCCGTCCTAGCCAGACCATTATATGCTCTTCTTGTAAAGTTTAATTGGACTGATGAGTGTGAGGAATCCTTTGAAAAGTTGAAGCAAGCATTAGTGACTGCACCCATCTTACGGGCACCAGATTGGAACCAAATCTTTCATGTCCATATTGATGCTTCAAACTTTGCAATTGGATGTATTTTGGCTCAATCGGGAGAACATAATAAGGATTTCCCAATCTCATATGCTAGTCGACAGTTGAACAATGCTGAGAAGAATTATACCACAACAGAAAGAGAAGGTTTGTCTATGATATATGCGGTGAAAAAGTTTTGACATTACCTTTTGGCAAACAAATTCATATTTTTTGTGGACCATCAAGCATTGCTATATTTGGTGAATAAGCCTTGTGCAACTGGAAGGATTGTGAGGTGGTTTATCATCCTTCTTGAGTTTGATTTTGAAGTGGCAGTTCGAAAAGGAACAACTCATCTTAGGGCAGATCATTTGTCTCGAATCACCTCTGGCGAAGCTCCTGTGGGTGTGGATGATGATATGTTAGATTCAACACTTTTCCTTGTAGAGACAACTCCTAGATGGTCTGAATCCATTTTAGAAATTTTGACAAGTGGGCAGATACAACTAGCGGGTCCTAATGTGGACCTATGGCGACCATTCAAGTTAATCTCAGGGAGATTATATCGTCAGGGTAATGATGGAGTGTTGCGGCTTATACCTAACCCCGACCGATATGAGGAGATCTTGGAATGGGCACATGCAAGTATCGATGGAATCCATGCATCAGCTACTACTTGTGTGTGACGTATATCTCAGGATAGGCAATGGTGGCCTACCATGCATGCAGATGCTGAAACATTTGTTTGTAACTGTGCTTCATGTCAAATTCAACAGCCAATTCATAATGTCACATTATTCCAAATTTCAACTACACCAAGTTGGAGTAAGTATATTGTGTACTATCTTCAGCATGGTCATACGGATCAAAAAATTCCTAAACATCGAAAGCGTGCTATTAAAGTTGAAGCGGCAAATTATATGCTGATAGAGGGCCAACTCTACAAGAGGGGCAAGGATGGCAACTTACGCATATGTGTATGTGAAGCTGACTATTTGAAAATCTTAACTCATGCACATGCAGGTGTTGGGGGTGGACACTTTTCAGGCAATACCACAGCTAAGTTGATTAGGTGGTCTGGGCTTTGGTGGCCAACCTTACAAATGGATGCCAAAGAATAAGTAAAACGTTATGACGATTGTCAAAGGACCAAACCTCCCATCACAAAGGACAATATGCCATTGCGACCTATGTTAAGCACACGTGCTTTTGCAAAATGGGGTATTTATTTTGTCGGTCCCATTAAACCTCCAGCTCGTCACACGCATGCGGAATATATTATAGTCGCAACAACGGACTATTTGACCAAATGGGTGGAGGCAAAGGCTACAGTAAAAAATGATGCCAGAACCACAGCCAAGTTTCTATATGAGTACGTGTTTACACGCTATGGATTACCCATTGAAATCGTTAGTGATCAAGGTGTGCACTTTGTAAATGAGGTCATAGAGTTTTTTGCTTCAAGAATTTATGGTAATTCACAAGCATTCTGCACCCTATCACCCCCAGACCAATGGACAAGCTGAGAGTACTAACAAGATTCTCTGCACAGCACTCACAAAGATTGTTGAGGGACATAGGACTGATTGGGAGCAAAAGTTGCACTCAGTTCTTTGGGCATATAGGACAGCCTATAAAACATCTGTGGGCACAACCCCATTTGAGCTTGCTTTTGGATTAGACGCAATTCTTCCCATTGAATTTCTTGTACCTACTCTACGAGTAGCTAAACAATTGGATCGGACTGGTCATGAGCTTTCACAACACATTGATGAATTGGAAAAGCTTGATGAGACCTGCTTATTGGCGGTAATGGGGATGTATGCCAAGAAGAGGAGACAGAAGCAATGGTATGATAGAAATGTAACAACTGGCCGATTCAAAAAAGGGGACCTTGTGCTCTTAAGTGGTGCAGTGCATTTAGAGACACTAGAAGGTGAGCAAATTCCTAACTTCATTAATGGAAGTCGTCTCAAGAAATACAATGAACCATTAACTGAAGCCATGCTTCAACAGATGCATGCTGCACAATCACGGAAAGAAGCACTTGACCTTCTTAAACGTCAGGCTCAAGAGGAGGCTAAAGCTAGAGTTGCAAAAGCCAAGGAGCGTCGCAAAGCTTCTATGATGGCCTTACAGTTGGCTACTGATGAACCATATGTCGATCCATTCAATATTCAAGTGTGCCTTCATCTTCATGAGACTACCTACTTTGTCTCTGCCTTAATTGACTCTGGTGCAGATTATAATGTTCTCTCGTTTGACACATGGAAAGCCTTGGGACAACCAACACTTGTGCAAATTCCTGTTGACTTACGAAGCTTCTCAGGTGAAGATAACCCTATAGAGGGAAAATGTGTCATTATGATGTCCATTCAGGATCACCAGATGTCAGTGTCCTTTTATGTGGCACGTAAGTCCAAGGCAGTAGTAGAGGCTGTTCTCGGTCGATCGTGGTTAAATGCTACCAATTGCTCATTAGATTGGAAGAATAGACAATACAAGTTGCAAATTGATTTGGATTGCATCTTGGGATCTGCTACTCCACGAGCTTTATCATGTCAAAAGAGTGGTGTTTCTACCCTACACAACCCACTTTCAAAATCTGCTCTTGAAGCTCCAACACAAATGATGTGGATAATTGAGTACTCAAGTGAGGGCCATGGTTAGCATGTTCCAACTACTTCAGTCACTGCTCAAAGAAGGCCAGGCAAGAAGGAATTATCAATTTGGCTACCCAAAGATGCGTACAAACTTGTACCATCTAGCCCAGTTGCTAAGCCTCCTAAAAAGCACATCATTTCCAAGCCTAAACCTCAGATTGTTACTCGATGGGTCCCAAAACATGTTCTTAAAGCACAAGGCTATTATGAGGGTGCAACAGCAATTTGGCTTCCAAAATGCCATGGTTTGCTAGGGGTAAAAGAGTGTTTCAAAAAGATTCCAAAAGCCACCCTTGATTTTCCATATCAGTGGATGCAAAAGAAATCAACACAAACTCTTCAAGATAGGATAGGTGGCTGTGATAGCACTTACAAATCTACTTGTGTTGATCTTCCTAAAACATGTATTGAAACACCGGTTGTCCCAATTTCTCCTTGTTACACAATTCAACCATCAACTTGTGTACCTAAGACAAGTCCAAATGAGTCTCATTTGAGCATAGATTCTAGCACTTCAATGTCTAAATCCTCTTATCTTGCTCAAATTCCTCGACAATTGCTAAAATATCCACCTCTTAAGAAGGACATACCCAAAACCAAAGATAAGGCATTAACACTACAATTGAAGCTCTTTGGTAGATCAGTGTTTGCATAATGTGGTTCCTTATGCCTTTAGAGGATTGTATTCTTTTTGAGATAATCTTGTTTTTTATTGGAATTGTAATGATGGATATGTGTGTTCTAAATTTCATTGTTCTACGTCCAGATAACTCCTGATGGATATTTGGCGAGATACATGTCCACCATGCATTGATCCTGATAGTACTCGACCTGATCATCGCGGGGGTTATAGTGCTCCTCCGTTTCAAACACATTCTAGGTACTTCTATGCTCCCTTAGGTGAAAATTGTTGTGGGCATCACTTTGTCATGTTATTCTATCAACAGCATCACCCATTTCCACATTGTCAAGAGTGTGCACGACTTGTATTAGGAGAAGCTTCACATATTTGTTGGATATGCCGCTCTTACTTTAGATGATATGGCACGGGCTTAATGAAACAAATTGTGGGAATTACACCCCAACGCCATAATCTTCTTAATGTGAGAATACCAGAGAGAGGACCAAATCAACGTAGATTACCTGAGGAGGTTCAAGCACAACAATGGAGGGATACAAGCTTAAATGACTTGCAACCACTTATCTTGCAAGCCCTCCTTCCCCAAGCCTCAACATGTCAATATTGGATCAATATGAGTACCTATATTGCGCAGTTCCAAAATCGAAATTGTCTGCTTAACCTTCCCATAGAACCAATGCCATATTTTAGTGAGGAAGCACTCCTTCCTCTACCACCTTCTCCAGAGGCCGATTTTTGTGAAGGGTTGTCCCTGCATCCTGAAGAAATCGATACCATCTTTCCAGCAGACGAGGACACGGATCCACCACCAGCGCAAGGGTAAGCTCAGTGACTCCACAATAAGATCGACAAGCCAGGGCACTTTTCTCCCATTGGGTTTTTCCCCTAGGCTATATTCGGTGATTGGCACCAATAATAAATTTTATTCTTTTTTTTTTCTTTTCTTCTTTGTTAATAAAAATTTTGCAGAGATCTCAGCTAAACAAGAGCATCTAACACGCCCCAACAGTCCACCTACTGTGCACACAAAATTAGGAAGGGGGGAGACATGCTACGCCTATAAAGACCGAGGAGCAATCTGCACAAAATCAGCAATGCATCAATGCAAACGAACAACATCAACGGGCACTACAACAGGTGTATTCAAATTATAATCTTTTGTTCTTTATGTGCTTTTATGTGCTTTTATGTGCTTTTATCTTTTGGATATATGGTTTGCATGTTCACACAATGTTGGCTGGTTTAAGTTTTTGATTAGTGGTTAAAATATGGTGAGTGAATTCTAGATTCTTAGAGAACTTAGTAGAAGATATTTCTATTTAAAGACAGTGTAGGATATATACCAATGGAGTATGCCAAGTTCTTATGCTTTCAAGGTATATTAGTTATCCCTAGTGGTAGCTACCTCTTAGGTATGAGCTAGGTGCAAGGATTAATAAAAAATTTATGAAAATATACCCTAAAAAAATATATACAAAGTGAATTGAGACATGACGTGTCTACAGCCATGAGGAATGCTTGGTAGGACCTGGGGTTGTCTTAGCACCTTGGGGCCGATGCCTTGGTTTCCATGGGGGGAACACTGACATCTAAAAGCTTCAGAAAAAGACCTTCAAGGAATCTATCGCCTTGATAGATGTTGGTAGGACTCTGGGGTACATTATGGGCCCTCGAGACCGATGCCCTCATCTTCATGGGGTACTCCTTATGTCATAAAAGAAAGAAAAAGAGTCTGTCGCCCTTGAGATACTTAGCGGCTTTTAGATTCTCTTGGCGGAGGTCTCTTGGCCATTGCTTGGGTCTCATTGGGATGGAACCTTAATCTTTATCACCCTCTACACACACATCAAAAAAAAAAAGGTCCAATCACCATTGCTCATATTTAGGAGTAGGTTTGCCACTTAGGAATAACTAAAATACTTGTAGGACATTGAGACTGTGGTCATAACCTGTGGTGTGCAAGCACACTTGTCTTTGCATAGCACTATCTACCACTGAGTCTCACTTTGACTAGTCTTTACTCACCTATTTTAGTACTCTTTTTAAAACTCTAATCAGCCTTTCACTTGTATGCTCACACGTGAAATTGTCATTGTTGTTTTTTCTTTTCTTCTTTTCTTTTCTTTTTTTCAATAAAAGGCTTTACTTGTATCCATTGTTTTTTGCAGCTCTTGCTCCTACCGCGCTCGAGGACGTGTGCAAAATAGGAAGGGGGGAGTGTTGCGTGTGCAAGGATGCAACAAAAAAGACACTTAGGGCTCTTGTAAAGAGTTCCAAGTTGTAGATGAATGTGGGAGTGGGCTTGACAATAATCCCACATGGGAACTTTTGGGAGTTTTAGAGTTTTTGTATAAAAAGTGGCTCATTTGAGAGCTAAGGGGGACTTTTGGTCATTGGGTTGAGAGGCTCATAGAGAGAGCTTGCTCCATAGCTCCTTCTCATGTGCTCTCCCAAGGCTCTCCATCTCCATTCTTGCTTCAATCTTGTACTCTCTATTCTCTACGTATTCAATGATTTGAGGTTGCGGTCTACACACTTGCTAATCTAGATTTCGTAATGATGTTTTGATGCTAAAATCTGATTTGTGAATTGTAGAGTGCATGTGATGAAGCTTGTGCATGAAATGATGTGTAGTTGAGGCTTGTGTGATAGCTCTTGCATGTTAGATTCTTTGCATAAGTTGCATTTTTGTGCTTAAGTGTAGCCTAATCTTGATGCAATGATTATGTTAGATTGAGAAGGAATCAACGATTGATTGCTTGATTGTTGAAGAAGGATTGAGTAGGATTAGAAGTCATTAGTGTGTGGTTAACTAATCTTCTCCCATTCGGAATAGCCTCTATGCGCTAACCGGGTTGCATTCACGGATTGACAAAGTGTGTGGGTTGGAGTGTATCCTCCGCTATGCTATGATGTCCCAAACAATGGATGCATGGATGTACGGATGATGTGGATTAATGTGTGGATAATGCGATTGGATGTGATTTGATGTGGGAATGATGTGATGTGATAGGGATCGATGAAGAAAAAAATTATGGGAAGATGAGAAAAGATGGGGACTAATGAGAAAGGATGTGGAGTGATGAGAAAAGATGGAAATATTGTTGGATCTGTAATTGTATGTGAAATCTATTTTTAAATGACTATTTTATGTCAAGAATGTTGGGAAAGCATTTTGACCGTCTTATGAAATGAGGTCATGGAGACCTATTTGTTAAAGTTGCAACTACTGACCGAGAGTCAACGGAAGACGTCTCCCGTAGCAAGGTCGCGGCCGAGGTCTTGACCAGCCTCGGTTTGATTTAAATAGCGACCTTTCGGTACAGTGGATGAGGGACCAAGGAAGCAGCCTATGAGTGAAGCGCTAGGTGATCTCCAAAGGATCCTAGAGGGTGCTGACCATACGGTGCTCGGGCTCTCGGTCACCAAAGATACCCACACGTACGTCGGGGAAGATATTGGAACAAGGAGAAAGAGTTGTTTTCTGAATTCGGGCATGGATCCGGTTGATTGACCTTGCTGGTCCTCAACGGATGAGTCCATGGCTCTTTTATATGGATCTGTTGGTTGATCTTGCTGATCTTCAACGGAGACTCCATTTTTTGTCAAAGTGAATACTTGCCGGTTACTATGAGCTAAGAACTATCGAAAAGACCCCTGAGTGGACAGGGGGTGAGCGTTCTGGTTGCCAAATGATGCCATAGGTACACCGATCAAGGAATGTTTGGAAATAAGGATTCAAATTGATAATTAGAGGATTATGATTAGTGACACTATGGTTTCATTAAATGATTGTTTCAAAGACTCTTGAATCTGTGAAAAAGGCCATTTCATATTGGGTGTGTAAGTGGTGTGACTAGTTTTAATTTTGCATGAATATCCGGCTAGAGGGCCTGGGAACTCTTTTCCCTAGTACAGGGGATAACCTAACCAAATTCCTAATTAGATCCCATCACTACAGTGGTTGGGTGGTTGGCTAACCCATATGATTGGATGGGGTTAGGCTGGACTGATGGATCCCTAAATTGAGACTCAATTCTGTTCTGGTTCGATAGATGAAGCAAATCCCAGACAAAAATTGTTCTATGGAAAAGAATCAACAGCTCTGCCTCTCAATGAGGAAAATAGCGTTGGTCTCTATGATCCAAATATAATTCTTTCCCTGATCTGACTATGGGACTTACGAGTTTGGTTAGATCAGTTCAGTTAGTTAAGGCTTTTGACTACGTTAGAGAAAAGTTATCCTGGAGGAATCGCCCGTGCTTTTTGGGCAAGGGAAGTTTTTTCGGGTTCGTTTTTGGAAGAACCGATGGATTAGTCTCTTTTCCGGATATCCGTTGGTGGGCGAGGCCCCGAGTGTGGGACCCTGCCCCCCGCACAAGAAGTGCTACTTCCGCTACTAGCACCATTGAATTCGTTGCGCGGTGGGGATAAGGACCTCACAACTGGTATCAGAGCGAATTGGCTAATGAGGATCAACCAAGAAGCCAAAAATGTCAAAAATTTATGAAGAAGCAGTAAAAGGTTGTAATTGTGTGATAAAATTCACACAATTTGATATTCAAACTAAAATTTGTAAATTGGTAATTGGGTCTTCAGATGGAAGTACCGCAATTGTATGGAATCCCTAACTTGCTTGAGGCCTAGACATGATGGTATTTACCTTATAGTTCCCAGGTCTGTGACTACCTGTATGTAGCGAGCGTATAACTGCAGCACTTTACTAGCACTATATATGAGTAAATCTAAGACTTAAAATTATAACCATTAATACTATCCACACGATGAATTCGAATGTGGTTGACATGATTTTAAATTCTGGTTGAGAACTCATGAGTTGATTTGGATTCACCAGAGTATAAGGAACCCCAGAATCAATTGGATCTTAAGGAAAAGAGTGTTCTCCTCTAATTTTGTGAGATGAGGACATCTCGCGTTTTTTAAGTGGGGTAGGATGTAAGATTCCTCCCTCTAGCTTTTGAGGTGTGCATGTGTAAGAACCTCCCCTTCTGATCTTATAATTATTCCCCTCTCTGAAATAAAAGAAAGATCCTATTTTATCCTGTTTTGGCCTAGAGAGAGAAAATGTTTAGAGGGAGGTAATTCAAAATTGAGATATTTTTGGATATAAAAATCCTCCTAGTGTCTAAAATGGTTTCCCTTGAAACAGATATTCAAAGAGAAATTTCCAATGTGCAATTGGAATAAAGTGAAATCAGGTAAAAAGGACCTTAGCCTAAGGGTCTTGATTTTCTGAAATTTTTGAATAAAGGTTCCTATGGACCAATTAGATTAATCCAAATGTAGGAAGGAGATAAATGGAAGAATAAAAGAAAATCCCCCAAAAATGAGTAAATGCTCACATAAGATGAAGAGTTGACTAAGGACAAGGTTATTAGTTATAAAGAGAAGAGATATTTAGAAGAAATGATGCATTTTGACACCTCAGTGTGGGGAATTCTCCTCATGAAGGAGGCACCTATTTCACATGTGTGGTTGAGTTTTAAACTCACAAATAATGAGATATTTTCATCTCTCCTCTCTCCTGCTTCAACTAGATCCAAAAAGTAAGCTAAACTGACCTAAAAATGGTCAAAAATTGACCAAACTGATCTGGAAAATTCTAGAACTGATTTGCTTGGTTAGAGGCTCACTTTTTCCTATAAAGGAAGCCTCTCCCTTTGTAAATGGTTAATAGTGTTTTATACACTGTTACTCTACTCCTTCCCAAAGCCAAAAATAGTGAATTCATTTGTTTTTGACCATTTCCTCTTCAAAAGAATTGGTGGCCATTCTTGTTGCAAACAAGAGTAGATCCCTCAAACCATCAAGCCAAAGGAAAGCTCACAAAACTCCTAGTAAGTTAGAAATTCTACTTTTTCTTATTCTATTTTATGGTTTTTTGATTTTTGCTTTCTTTAAAATAAAAATGGATGTTATTCCTTGTTGGAAAGGCTTTCCGCCTTCTCTTCATTATTAAATTTTACCTTTTTTATCCTAGATGTGTAATCAAATTGATGGAATTAAACTTTTCATATTGTTTACTCTTAATAAAATGGAAATTGATTAGATTAGAATGATTTAAATCATCTTGGATAATTTCTAGTAAATTTTAGAGTGAAAAATTTGAAAAATGGTCAGCCATACAAAGGAGGTTATGGCAAAAAAACTTTTAAATTTGGTGAAGTAAGTTCTATCTTTTCCTTATTCAAAAAGAGTAATCCCCACTGCTTGTGTATTCTAAAAGTGTTATTTTTATTCTATGCATAGAAAAATGCATATTAAAAATATTTTTATTAAAAGTGTTCTTTTCATTAGAATTAATTTCTATGTAGAGAAAGATGCATATTGGGAATATTTTGATCATAAAAGTGTTACCTTAATCAAAATTGATTTTTATGCATAAATAGACGCATAAAAGATTTTTCTTATTACAAAAGTGTTACTTTCATTAAAATTAAATTTATCCATAAATAGATGCATTAAAAATTATTATAAAAGCGTTACTTTCATCAAATTTTTCTTTTATGCATAGAAAGATGCATACAGGAATTTATTTTTATTTCAAAAGAATTATTCTCATCAATTTCGATTTTATGCATAGAAAGATGCATAAAGAAATTTATTTTTATTTCAAAAGAGTTACTCTCATCAATTTTGATTTTATGCATAGAAAGATGCATAAACAAATTTATTTTTGTTTCAAAAAAGTTATTCTCATCAATTTTGATTTTATGCATAGAAAGATGCATAAACAAATTTATTTTTGTTTCAAAAAAGTTATTCTCATCAATTTTGATTTTATGCATAGAAAGATGCATAAAGAAATTTATTTTTATTTCAAAAGAGTTATTCTCATCAATTTTGATTTTCTGCATAGAAAGATGCATAAAAGATTTATTTTTATTTCGAAAGTGTTATTCTCCTTAAAATTGAATTTATGCATAAATAGATGCATAAACGGATTTTTATAAAAGTGTTATTTCCCACTGAAGTTGTTCTTATGCATAAATAGATGCGAAAAGAATCTTTATATCAAAAATAAGAATTCTCTTACATTCTATAAATAAATATGAATCAGATAAATGTGAATGAATAGATGAGATGTGATGTCATGTGAATCAAGATATAAATGAATGATATAGGATATGAATGAATGTGTTAGCATGTGAATCAGGATGTAAATGAATGATATAGGATGTGAATGAATGTGTTAGCATGTGAATCAGGGTGTAAATGAATGATATAGGATGTGAATGAATGTGTTAGCATGTGAATCGGGATGTGAATGAATGATAAGGGATGTGAATGGATGTGATGTGATATGAATCAAATAAATGTGAATGAATAGATGAGATGTGATGTCATGTGAATGAGGATGTAAATGAATGATATAGGATGTAAATGAATGATATAGGATGTGAATGAATGATATAGCATGTGAATGAATGTGTTAAAATGTGAATCGGGATGTGAATGAATGATAAGGGATGTGAATGGATGTGATGTGATGTGAATCAGATAAATGTGAATGAATAGATGAGATGTGATGTCATGTGAATCAGGATGTAAACGAATGATATAGGATGTGAGTGAATGTGTTAGCATGTGAATCGGGATGTGAATGAATGATAAGGGATGTGAATGGATGTGATGTGATGCGAATCAGATAAATAAGAATGAATAGATGAGATGTGATGTCATGTGAATCAGGATGTAAATGAATGATATAGGATGTGAGTGAATGTGTTAGCATGTGAATCGGGATGTGAATGAATGATAAGGGATGTGAATGGATGTGATGTGATGTGAATCAGATAAATGTGAATGAATAGATGAGATGTGATGTCATGTGAATCATGATGTAAATGAATGATATAGGCTGTGAATCGGAATGTGAATGAATGATAAGGTATGTGAATGGATGTGATGTGATGTGAATCCGATAAATGTGAATGAATAGATGAGATGTGATATCATGCGAATCAGGATGTAAATGAATGATATAGGATGTGAATGAATGTGTTAGCATGTGAATGAATGATATAGGATGTGAATGAATGTGATAGCATGTGAATGGCGATGTGAATGAATGATAAGAGATGTGCATGGATGTGATGTCATGTGAATCAGGATGTAAATGAATGGTATAGGATGTGATGTCATGTGAATCAGGATGTAAATGAATGGTATAGGATGTGAATGAATGTTTTAGCATGTGAATCGGGATGTGAATGAATGATATAGGATGTGAATGAATGTGTTAGCATGTGAATCGGGATGTGAATAAATGTGATAGCATGTGAATCGGGATGTGAATGAATAATAAGGGATGTGAATGTGCTAGCATGTGAATCGAAATGTGAATGAATGATAAGGGATGTGAATGGATGTGATGTGATGTGAATCGAGATGTGAATGAAGGATAAGGGACATGAATGAATGTGTTAGCATGCGAATTGGGAGTTGTGAATGAATAAGATGCGATGTGATAAGATGCGATGTAAACTGGATAGATGTTCATGTATGTGAAGTGATGAGATGTATGGGTAGATGCAAGTGGATGAGATCTGATGAGGATAAATGAGGAAATAAGTGATGAGATAGCAAAAGATGTGATTAGATCTGATGAGGATAAATGAGGAAATAAGTGATGAGATAGAAAAAGATGTGATTAGATGAGAATGGGAATACTTATAAAATGAATGTGGATTGATGTGGGTTGATGTGTGGATAATGTAGATTGATGTGAATGGATGTGTGGCTAATGTAGATTGATGTGAATGGATGTATGGATGATGTGGATTGATGTGTGGGTAATGTGGATTGACATGAATGGATGTATGGATGATGTGGCTTGATGTGTGGATAATGTGGATTGATGTGGATGGATGTATCGATGATGTGGATTGATGTGGATGATGTGGATGGATGTATGGATGATGTGGGTTGATGTGTGGATAATGTGGATTGACGTGAATGGATGTATGGATGATGTGGATGGATGTATGGATGTACGGATGATGTGGATTAATGTGTGGATGATGCGATTGGATGCGATTTGATGTAGGAATGATGTGATGTGATAGGGATCGATGAAGAAAAAAAATTGTGGGAAGATGAGAAAAGATGGGGACTAATGAGAAAGGATGTGGAGTGATGAGAAAAGATGGAAATATTATTGGAACTGTAATTGTATGTGAAATTTGTTTTTAAATGACTGTTTTATGTCAAGAATGTTGGGGAAGAATTTTGACCGTCTTATGAATGAGGTCATGGAGACCTATCTCTTAAAGTTGCAACTACTGACCGAGAGTCAACGGAAGACGTCTCCCGTAGCAAGGTCGCGGCTCAGGTCTTGACCAGCCTCGGTTTGATTTAAATGGTGAGCTTTTGGTACAGTGGATGAGGGACCAAGGAAGGAGCCTATGAGTGAAGCGCTAGGTGACCTGCAAAGGATCCTAGAGGGTGCTCACCATACGGTGCTCGGGCTCTTGGTCACCAAAGATACCCACACGTATGTCGCGGGAGATATTGGAACAAGGAGAAAGAGTTGTTTTGTGAATTCAGACATGGATCTGGTTGATTGACCTTGCTGGTCCTCAACGGATGAGTCCATGGCTCTTTTATATGGATCTGTTGGTTGATCTTGCTCATCTTCAACAGAGACTCCATTTTTTGTTAAAGTGAATACTTGTCGGTTACTATGAGCAAGAACTATCCAAACGGCCCTTGAGTGGATAGGGGGTGAGCGTTCTCGTTGCCAAATGATGCCATAGGTACACCGATGAAGGAATGTTTGGAAATAAGGATTCAAATTGATAATTAGAGGATTATGATCAGTGACACTATGGTTTCATTAAATGATTGTTTCAAAGACTCTTGAATCTGTGAAAAAGGCCATTTCATATTGGGTGTGTAAGTGGTGTGACTAGTTTTAAGTTTGCATGAATATCCGGCTAGAGGGCCTCAGAACTCTTTTCCCTGGTACAGGGGACAACCTAACCAAATTCCTAATTGGATCCCATCACTACAGTGGTTGGGTGGTTGGCTAACTCATAGGACTAGATGGGGTTAGGCTGGACTGATGGATCCCTAAATTGAGACTCAATTCTGTTCTGGTTCGATAGATGAAGTAAATCCCGGACAAAAATTATTCTATGGAAAAGAATCAACAGCTCTGCCTCTCAATGAGGAAAATAGCGTTGGTCTCTATGATCCAAGTACAATTCTTTCCCTGATCTGACTATGGGACTTACGAGTTTGGTCAGATCAGTTCAGTTAGTTAAGGCATTTGACTACGTTAGAGAAAAGTTATCCTGGAGGAATCGCCGGTGCTTTTCGAGCAAGGAAAGTTTTCTCGGGTTCGTTTTTGGAAGAACCGATGGATTAGTCTCTTGTCCGGAT
Source organism: Cibotium barometz (assembly GCF_041138505.1). Classification (NCBI taxonomy): domain Eukaryota; kingdom Viridiplantae; phylum Streptophyta; class Polypodiopsida; order Cyatheales; family Cibotiaceae; genus Cibotium; species Cibotium barometz. Next base: position 24,940,591 of record NC_141057.1, on the reverse strand, counting down.
ATCCGTGGGTGGGCGAGGCCCCGAGTGTGGAACCCTGCCTCCCACACAAGACATGCTACTTCCACTGCTTGCACCATTGAATTTGTTGCGCAGTGGGGATAGGGACCTCACAGCTAGTATCAGAGCGAATTGGCTAATGAGGATCAACCAAGAAGCCAAAAATGTCAAAAATTTATGAAGAAGCAGTAAAAGGTTGTAATTGTGTGATAAAATTCATACAATTTGATATTCAAACTAAAATTTGTAAATTGGTAATTGGGTCTTCAGATGGAAGTACCGCAATTGTATGGAATCCCTGACTTGCTTGAGGCCTAGACATGATGGTATTTACCTTATAGTTCCAAGGTCCATGACTACCTGTATATAGCGAGGGTATAACTGCAGCGCTTTACTAGCACTATATACGAGTAAATCTAAGACTTGAAATTATAAGCATTAATAGTATCCACACAATGAATTCGAATGTGGTTGACATGATTTTAAATTTTGGTTGAGAACTCATGAGTTAATTTGGATTCACCAGACTATAAAGAACCCTAGAAATAGTTGGATCTTAAGGAAAAGAGTTCTCCTCTAATTTTGCGAGATGAGGACATCTCGCGTTTTTTAAGTGGGGTAGGATATAAGATTCCTCCCTCTAGCTTTTGAGGTGTGTAGGTGTAAGAACCTCCCCTTCTGATCTTATATATATTCCCCTCTCTGAAATAAAAGAAAGATCCTGTTTTATCCTGTTTTGGCCTAGAGAGAGAAAATGTCTAGAGGGAGGTAATTCAAAATTGAGATATTTTTGGATATAAAAATCCTCCTAGTGTCTAAAATGGTTTCCCTTGAAACAGATATTCAAAGAGAAATTTCCAATGTGCAATTGGAATAAAGTGAAATTAGGTAAAAAGGACCTTAGCCTAAGGGTCCAGATTCTCTGAAATTTTTAAATGAAGGTTCCTATGGACCAATTAGATTAATCCAAATGTAGGAAGGAGATAAATGGAAGAATAAAAGAAAATCCCCCAAAAATGAGTAAATGCTCACATAAGATGAAGAGTTGACTAAGGACAAGGTTCCTATGGACCAATTAGATTAATCCAAATGTAGGAAGGAGATAAATGGAAGAATAAAAGAAAATCCCCCAAAAATGAGTAAATGCTCAAATAAGATAAATAGTTGACTAAGGACAAGGTTATTAGTTATAAAGAGAAGAGATATTTAGAAGAAATGATGCATTTTGACACCTCAATGTGGGGAATTCTCCTCATGAAGGAGGCACCTATTTCACATGTGTGGTTGAGTTTTAAACTCACAAATAATGAGATATTTTCATCTCTCCTCTCTCCTGCTTCAACTAGATCCAAAAAGTAAGCTAAACTGACCTAAAAATGGTCAAAAATTGACCAAACTGATCTGGAAAATTCTAGAACCAATTTGCTTGGTTAGAGGCTCACTTTTTCCTATAAAGGAAGCCTCTCCCTTTGTAAATGGTTAATAGTGTTTTATACACTGTTACTCTACTCCTTCCTAGAGCCAAAAATAGTGAATTCATTTGTTTTTGACCATTTCCTCTTCAAAAGAATTGGTGGCCACTCTTATTGCAAACAAGAGTAGATCCCTCAAACCATCAAGCCAAAGGAAAGCTCACAAAACTCCTAGTAAGTTAGAAATTCTACTTTTTCTTATTCTATTTTATGGTTTTCTGATTTTTGCTTTCTTTAAAATAAAAATGGATGTTATTCCTTTGGAAAGGCTTTCCGCCTTCTCTTCATTATTAAATTTTACCTTTTTTTATCCTAGATGTGTAATCAAATTGATGGAATTAAACTTTTCATATTGTTTACTCTTAATAAAGTGAAAATTGATTAGATTAGAATGATTTAAATCATCTTGGATAATTTCTAGTAAATTTTAGAGTGAAAAATTTAAAAAATGGTCAGCCATACAAAGGAGGTTATGGCAAAATTTTCTTAAATTTGGTGAAGTAAGTTCTATCTTTTCCTTATTCAAAAAGAGTAATCCCCACCGCTTGTGTATTCTACAAGTGTTATTTTTATTCTATGCATAGAAAAATGCATATTAAAAATATTTTTATTAAAAGTGTTCTTTTCATTAGAATTCATTTCTATGCAGAGAAAGATGCATATTGGGAATATTTTGATCATAAAAGTGTTACCTTAATCAAAATTGATTTTTATGCATAAATAGACGCATAAAAGATTTTTCTTATTATAAAAGTGTTACTTTCATTAAAATTAAATTTATGCATAAATAGATGCATTAAAAAAATTATTATAAAAGCGTTACTTTCATCAAATTTTGATTTTATGCATAGAAAGATGCATAAAGGAATTTATAAAAGAGTTATTCTCATCAATTTTGATTTTATGCATAGAAAGATGCATAAAGATATTTATTTTTATTTCAAAAGAGTTACTCTCATCAATTTTGATTTTATGCATAGAAAGATGCATAAAGAAATTTATTTTTATTTCAAAAAAGTTATTCTCATCAATTTTGATTTTATGCATAGAAAGATGCATAAAGAAATTTCTTTTTATTTCAAAAGAGTTTTTCTCATCAATTTTGATTTTATGCATAGAAAGATGCATATAAGATTTATTTTTATTTCGAAAGTGTTATTCTCCTTAAAATTACATTTATGCATAAATAGATGCATAAACGGATTTTTTAAGTGTTATTTCCCACTGAAGTTGTTCTTATGCATAAATAGATGCATAAAGAATCTTTATATCAAAAATAAGAATTCTCTTACATTCTATAAATAAATATGAATCAGATAAATGTGAATGAATAGATGAGATGTGATGTCATGTGAATCAGGATGTAAATGAATGATATAGGATGTGAATGAATGTGTTAGCATGTAAATCAGGATGTAAATAAATGATATAGGATGTGAATGAATGTGTTAGCATGTGAATCAGGGTGTAAATGAATGATAAGGGATGTGAATGAATGATAAGGGTGTAAATGAATGATATAGAATGTGAATGAATGTGTCAGCATGTGAATCGGGATGTGAATGAATGATAAGGAATGTGAATGGATGTGATGTGATGTGAATCAAATAAATGTGAATGAATAGATGAGATGTGATATCATGTGAATGAGGATGTTAATGAATGATATAGGATGTTAATGAATGTGTTAGCATGTGAATCGAGATGTGAATGAATGATAAGAGATGTGAATGGATGTGAGGTCATGTGAATCAGATAAATAAGAATGAATAGATGAGATATGATGTCATGTGAATCAGGATGTAAATGAATGATATAGGATGTGAGTGAATGTGTTAGCATGTGAATCGGGATCTGAATGAATGATAAGGGATGTGATGTGATGTGAATCAGATAAATGTGAATGAATAGATAAGATGTGATGTCATGTGAATCATGATGTAAATGAATGATATAGGCTATGAATCGGGATGTGAATGAATGATAAGGTATGTGAATGGATGTGATGTGATGTGAGTCAGATAAATGTGAATGAATAGATGAGATGTGATGTCATGTGAATCAGGATGTAAATGAATGATATAGGATGTGAATGAATGTGTTAGCATGTGAATCGGGATGTGAATAAATGATATAGGATGTGAATGAATGTGATAGCATGTGAATGGCGATGTGAATAAATAATAAGGGATGTGAATAGATGTGATTTCATGTGAGTCAGGATGTAAATGAATGGTATAGGATGTGAATGAATGTTTTAGCATGTGAATCGGGATGTGAATGAATGATATAGGATGTGAATGAATGTGTTAGCATGTGAATCAGGATGTGAATGAATGTGATAGCATGTGAATTGGGATGTGAATGAATGATAAGGGATGTGAATGGATGTGATGTGATGTGAATCGGGATGTGAATGAACGATAAGGGACGTGAATGAATATGTTAGCATACGAATCGGGAGTTGTGAATGAATGAGATGTGATGTGAAATGGATGTGATAAGATGCGATGTAAACTAGATAGATATTAATGTATGTGAAGTGTTGAGATGTATGGGTAGATGCAAGTGGATGCGATCTGATGAGGATAAATGAGGAAATAAGTGATGAGATAGAAAAAGATGTGATTAGATCTGATGAGGATAAATGAGGAAATAAGTGATGAGATAGAAAAAGATGTGATTAGATGAGAATGGGTATACTTATGAAATGAATGTGGATTGATGTGGGTTGATGTGTGGATAATGTGGATTGATGTGAATGGATGTATGGATGATGTGGATTGATGTGTGGGTAATGTGGATTGACATGAATGGATGTATGGATGATGTGGATTGATGTGTGGATAATGTGGATTGATGTGGATGGATGTATCGATGATGTGGATTGATGTGGATGATGTGGATGGATGTATGGATGTATGGATGTATGGATGATGTGGATTAATGTGTGGATGATGCAATTGGATGTGATTTGATGTGGGAATGATGTGATGTGATAGGGATCGATGAAGAAAAAAAATTGTGGGAAGATGAGAAAAGATGGGGACTAATGAGAAAGGATGTGGAGTGATGAGAAAAGATGGAAATATTGTTGGAACTGTAATTGTATGTGAAATCTGTTTTTAAATGACTGTTTATGTCAAGAATGTTGGGGAAGCATTTTGACCGTCTTATGAATGAGGTCATGGGAGACCTATTTGTTAAAGTTGCAACTACTGACCGAGAGTCAACGGAAGACGTCTCTTGTAGCAAGGTCGCGGCCGAGGTTTTGACCAGCCTCGGTTTGATTTAAATGGTGACCTTTCGGTACAGTGGATGAGGGACCAAGGAAGCAGCCTATGAGTGAAGCACTAGGTGACCTGCGAAGGATCCTAGAGGGTGCTGACCATATGGTGCTCGGGCTCTCGGTCACCAAAGATACCCACACGTACATCGGGGAAGATATTGGAACAAGGAGAAAGAGTTGTTTTCTGAATTCAGGCATGGATCTAGTTGATTGACCTTGCTGGTCCTCAAAACGGATGACCATGGCTCTTTTATATGGATCTGTTGGATGGTTGATCTTGCTGATCTTCAATGGAGACTCCTTTTTTTGTTAAAGTGAATACTTGCCGGTTACTATGAGCTAGGAACTATCGAAAAGGCCCCTGAGTGGATAGGGGGTGAGCGTTCTGGTTACCAAATGATGCCATAGGTACACCGATGAAGGAATGTTTGGAAATAAGGATTCAAATTGATAATTAGAGGATTATGATCAGTGACACTATGGTTTCATTAAATGATTGTTTCAAAGACTTGAATCTGTGAAAAAGGCCATTTTATATTGGGTGTGTAAGTGGTGTGACTAGTTTTAAGTTTGCATGAATATCCGGCTACAGGGCCTGGGAACTCTTTTCCCTGATACATGGGACAACCTAACCAAATTCCTAATTGGATCCCATCACTATAGTGGTTCGCTGGTTGGCTAACCCATAGGACTGGATGTGGTTAGGCTGGACTGATGGATCCCTAAATTGAGACTCAATTCTGTTCTAGTTCGATAAATGAAGTAAATCCCGGACAAAAATTGTTCTATGGAAAAGAATCAACAGCTGTGCCTCTCAATGAGAAAAATATCGTTGGTCTCTATGATCCAAGTACAATTCTTTTCCTAAGCTGACTATGGGACTTACGGGTTTGGTCAAATCAGTTCAGTTAGCTAAGGCTTTGGACTACATTAGAGAAAAGTTATCCTGGAGGAATCGCCCGTGCTTTTCGGGCAAGGGAAGTCTCTTCGGATTCGTTTTTGGAAGAACCGATGGATTAGTCTCTTTTCTGGATATCCGTAGTCGGCGAGGCCCCAAGTGTGGGACCCTGCCCCCCGCACAAGAAGTGCTACTTCCGCTACTAGCACCATTGAATTCGTTGCGCGGTGGGGATAAGGACCTCACAGCTGGTATTAGAGCGAATTGGCTAATGAGGATCAACCAAGAAGCCAAAAATGTCAAAAATTTATGAAGAAGCAGTAAAAGGTTGTAATTGTGTGATAAAATTCATACAATTTGATATTCAAACTAAAAGTTGTAAATTGGTAATTGGGTCTTCAGATGGAAGTACCGCAATTGTATGGAATCCCTGACTTGCTTGAGGCCTAGACATGATGGTATTTACCTTATAGTTCCAAGGTCCATGACTACCTGTATGTAGCGAGCGTATAACTGCAGCACTTTACTGGCACTATATACGAGTAAATCTAAGACTTGAAACTATAAGCATTAATACTATCCACACGATGAATTTGAATGTGGTTGACATGATTTTAAATTCTGGTTGAGAACTCATGAGTTGATTTGGATTCACCAGACTATAAGGAGCCCCAGAATCAGTTGGATCTTAAGGAAAAGAGTTCTCCTCTAATTTTGCGAGATGAGGATATCTCGCGTTTTTTAAGTTGGGTAGGATGTAAGATTCCTCCCTCTAGATTTTGAGGTGTGCAGATGTAAGAACCTCCCCTTCTGATCTTATAATTATTCCCCTCTCTGAAATAAAAGAAAGATCTTGTTTTATCCTGTTTTGGCCTAGAGAGAGAAAATATCTAGAGGGAGGTAATTCAAAATTGAGATATTTTTGGATATAAAACTCCTCCTAGTGTCTAAAATGGTTTCCCTTGAAATAGATATTCAAAGAGAAATTTCCAATGTGCAATTGGAATAAAGTGAAATCAGGTAAAAAGGACCTTAGCCTAAGGGTCTTGATTTTCTAAAATTTTTGAATAAAGGTTCCTATGGACCAATTAGATTAATCCAAATGTAGGAAGGAGATAAATGGAAGAATAAAAGAAAATCCCCCAAAAATGAGTAAATGCTCACATAAGATGAAGAGTTGACTAAGGACAAGGTTATTAGTTATAAAGAGAAGAGATATTTAGAAGAAATGATGCATTTTGACACCTCAGTGTGGGGAATTCTCCTCATGAAGGAGGCGCCTATTTCACATGTGTGGTTGAGTTTTAAACTCACAAATAATGAGATATTTTCATCTCTCTTGCTTTAACTAGATCCAAAAAGTAAGCTAAACTGACCTAAAAATGGTCAAAAATTGACCAAACTGATCTGGAAAATTCTAGAACCGATTTGCTTGGTTAGAGGCTCACTTTTTCCTATAAAGGAAGCCTCCCCCTTTGTAAATGGTTAATAGTGTTTTATACACTGTTACTCTACTCCTTCCTAGAGTCAAAAATAGTGAATTCATTTGTTTTTGACCATTTCCTCTTCAAAAGAATTGGTGGCCACTCTTGTTGCAAACAAGAGTAGATCTCTCAAACCATCAAGCCAAAGGAAAGCTCACAAAACTCCTAGTAAGTTAGAAATTATACTTTTTCTTATTCTATTTTATGGTTTTTTGATTTTTGCTTTCTTTAAAATAAAAATGGATGTTATTTTTTGTTGGAAAGGCTTTCCACCTTCTCTTCATTATTGAATTTTGCCTTTTTTTATCCTAGATGTGTAATCAAATTGATGGAATTAAACTTTTCATATTTTTTACTCTTAATAAAGTGAAAATTGATTAGATTAGAATGATTTAAATCATCTTGGATAATTTCTAGTAAATTTTAGAGTGAAAAATTTTAAAAATGGTCAGCTATACAAAGGAGGTTATGGCAAAATTTTCTTAAATTTGGTGAAGTAAGTTCTATCTTTTCCTTATTCATCAAAAAGAGTAATCCCCACCGCTTGTGTATTCTAAAAGTGTTATTTTTATTCTATGCATAGAAAAATGCATATTAAAAATATTTTTTATTAAAAGTGTTCTTTTCATTAGAATTAATTTCTATGCAGAGAACGATGCATATTGGAAATATTTTGATCATAAAAGTGTTACCTTCATCAAAATTGATTTTTATGCATAAATAGACGCATAAAAGATTTTTCTTATTATAAAAGTGTTACTTTCATTAAAATTAAATTTATGCATAAATAGATGCATTAAAAAAATTATTATAAAAGCATTACTTTCATCAAATTTTGATTTTATGTATAGAAAGATGCATAAAGGAATTTATTTTTATTTCAAAAGAGTTATTCTCATCAATTTTGATTTTATGCATAGAAAGATGCATAAAGAAATTTATTTTTATTTCAAAAGAGTTACTCTCATCAATTTTGATTTTATGTATAGAAAGATGCATAAAGAAATTTATTTTTATTTCAAAAAAGTTATTCGCATCAATTTTGATTTTATGCATAGAAAGATGCATAAAGAGATTTATTTATATTTCAAAAGAGTTATTCTCATCAATTTTGATTTTATGCATACAAGATTTATTTTTATTTTGGAAGTGTTATTCTCCATAAAATTAATTTATGCATAAATAGATGCATAAACAGATTTTTAAAGTGTTATTTCCCACTGAAGTTGTTCTTATGCATTAAAAAATGCATAAAGAATCTTTATATCAAAAACAAGAATTCTCTTACATTCTATAAATCAATATGAATCAGATAAATGTGAATGAATAGATGAGATGTGATGTCATGTGAATCAGGATGTAAATGAATGATATAGGATGTGAATGAATGTGTTAGCATGTGAATCAGGATGTAAATGAATGATATAGGATGTGAATGAATGTGTTAGCATGTGAATCGGGATGTGAATGAATGATAAGGGATGTGAATGGATGTGATGTGATGTGAATCAAATAAATGTGAATGAATAGATGAGATGTGATGTCATGTGAATGAGGATGTAAATGAATGATATAGGATGTGAATGAATGTGTTAGCATGTGAATCGGAATGTGAATGAATGATAAGGGATGTGAATGGATGTGATGTGATGTGAATCAGATAAATAAGAATGAATAGATGAGATGTGATGCCATGTGAATCGGGATGTAAATGAATGATATAGATGTGAGTGAATGTGTTAGCATGTGAATCGGGATGTGAATGAATGATAAGGGATGTGAATGAATGTGATGTGATGTGAATCAGATAAATATGAATGAATAGATGAGATGTGATGTCATGTGAATTAGGATGTAAATGAATGATATAGGCTGTGAATTGGCATGTGAATGAATGATAAGGTATGTGACTGGCTGTGATGTGATGTGTATCTGATAAATGTGAATGAATGGATGTGATGTGATGTGTATCAGATAGATGTGTATGAGATAAATGTGATGAGATGTGATGTCATGTGAATCCGGATGTAAATGAATGATATAGGATGTGAATGAATGTGTTAGCATGTGAATCGGGATGTGAATGAATGATATAGGATGTGAATGAATGTGATAGCATGTGAATGGCGATGTGAATGAATGATAAGGGATGTGAATGGATGTGATGTCATGTAAATCAGGATGTAAATGAATGGTATAGGATGTGAATGAATGTTTTAGCATGTGAATCGGGATGTGAATGAATGATATCGGATGTGAATGAATGTGTTAGCATGTGAATCGGGATGTGAATGAATGTGATAGCATGTGAATCGGGAAGTGAATGAATGATTAAGGATGTGAATGGATGTGATGTGATGTGAATCTGGATGCGAATGAACGATAAGGGACATGAATGAATGTGTTATCATGCGAATCGAGAGTTGTGAATGAATGAGATGTGATGTGAAATGGATGTGATAAGATGCGATGTAAACTGGATAGATGTTAATGTGAAGTGATGAGATGTATGGATAGATGCAAGTGGATGAGATATGATGAGGATAAATGAGGAAATAAGTGATAAGAAAGAAAAAGATGTGATTAGATCTGATGAGGATAAATGAGGAAATAAGTGATGAGATAGAAAAAGATGTGATTAGATGAGAATGGGAATACTTATAAAATGAATGTGGATTGATGTGGGTTGATGTGTGGATAATGTGGATTGATGTGGATGGATGTATGGATGATGTGGATTGATGTGTGGGTAATGTGGATTGACATGAATGGATGTATGGATGATGTGGATTGATGTGTGGATAATGTAGATTGATGTGGATGAATGTATCGATGATGTGGATTGATGTGGATGAGGGACCAAGGAAGCAGCCTATGAGTGAAGCACTAGGTGACCTGCGAAGGATCCTAGAGGGTGCTGACCATATGGTGCTCGGGCTCTCGGTCACCAAAGATACCCACACGTACGTCGGGGAAGATATTGGAACAAGGAGAAAGAGTTGTTTTCTGAATTCGGGCATAGATCCGGTTGATTGACCTTGCTGGCACTCAACGAATGAGTCCATGGCTCTTTTATATGGATCTGTTGGTTGATCTTGCTGATCTTCAACGGAGACTCCTTTTTTTCATAAGGTGAATACTTACCGATTACTATGAGCTAGGAACTATCGAAAAGGCCCCTGAGTGGATTGGGGGTGAGCGTTCTGGTTGCCAAATGATGCCATAGGTACACCGATGAAGGAATGTTTGGAAATAAGGATTCAAATTGATAATTAGAGGATTATGATCAGTGACACTATGATTTCATTAAATGATTGTTTCAAAGACTCTTGAATCTGTGAAAAAGGCCATTTCATATTGGGTGTGTAAGTGGTGTGACTAGTTTTAAGTTTGCATGAATATTCGGCTAGAGGGCCTGGGAACTCTTTTCCCTGATACACGGGACAACCTAACCAAATTCCTAATTAGATCCCATCACTACAGTGGTTGGGTGGTTGGCTAACCCATAGGACTGGATGGGGTTAGGCTAGACTGATGGATCCCTAAATTGAGACTTAATTCTATTCTGGTTCGATAGATGAAGTAAATCCCGGACAAAAATTGTTCTATGGAAAAGAATATACAGCTCTGCCTCTCAATGAGGAAAATAGCGTTGGTCTCTATGATCCAAGTACAATTCTTTCCCTGATCTGACTATGGGACTTACGAGTTTGGTCAGATCAGTTCAGTTAGTTAAGGCTTTTGACTACGTTAGAGAAAAGTTATCCTGGAGGAATCACCCGTGCTTTTCGGGCAAGGGAAGTTTTTTCGGGTTCGTTTTTGGAAGAACCGATGGATTAGTCTCTTTTCCAGATATCGGTGGTGGGCGAGGCCCCGAGTGTGGGACCGGGACCTGCCCCCCGCACAAGAAGTGTTACTTCTGCTACTAGCACCATTGAATTCGTTGCGCGGTGGGGATAAGGACCTCACAACTGGTATAAGAGCGAATTGGCTAATGAGGATCAACCAAGAAGCCAAAAATGTCAAAAATTTATGAAGAAGAAGTAAAAGGTTGTAATTGTGTGATAAAATTCGCACAATTTGATATTCAAACTAAAATTTGTAAATTGGTAATTGGGTCTTCAGATGGAAGTACCGCAATTGTATGGAATCCCTCACTTGCTTGAGGCCTAGACATGATGGTATTTACCTTATAGTTCCAAGGTCCGTGACTACCTCTATGTAGCGAGCGTATAACTGCAGCGCTTTACTGGCACTCTATACAAGTAAATCTAAGAGTTGAAATTATAAGCATTAATACTGTCCACACGATGAATTCGAATGTGGTTGACATGATTTTAAATTCTGGTTGAGAACTCATGAGTTGATTTGGATTCACCAGACTATAAGGAACCCCAGAATTAGTTGGATCTTAAGAAAAAGAGTTCTCCTCTAATTTTGCGAGATGAGGACATCTCGCGTTTTTTAAGTGGGGTAGGATGTAAGATTCCTCCCTCTAGATTTTGAGGTGTGCAGATGTAAGAACCTCCCCTTCTGATCTTATAATTATTCCCCTCTCTGAAATAAAAGAAAGATCTTGTTTTATCCTGTTTTGGCCTAGAGAGAGAAAATGTCTAGAGGGAGGTAATTCAAAATTGAGATATTTTTGGATATAAAAATCCTCCTAGTGTCTAAAATGGTTTCCCTTGAAAAAGATATTCAAAAAGAAATTTCCAATGTGCAATTGGAATAAAGTGAAATCAGGTAAAAAGGACCTTAGCCAAAGGGTCCAGATTTTCTGAAATTTTTGAATAAAGGTTCCTATGGACCAATTAGATTAATCCAAATGTAGGAAGGAGATAAATGGAAGAATAAAAGAAAATCCCCCAAAAATGAGTAAATGCTCACATAAGATGAAGAGTTGACTACTAAGGACAAGGTTATTAGTTATAAAGAGAAGAGATATTTAGAAGAAATGATGCATTTTGACACCTCAATGTGGGGAATTCTCCTCATGAAGGAGGCACCTATTTCACATGTGTGGTTGAGTTTTAAACTCACAAATAATGAGATATTTTCATCTCTCCTCTCTCCTGCTTCAACTAGATCCAAAAAGTAAGGTAAATTGACCTAAAAATGGTCAAAAATTGACCAAACTGGTCTGGAAAATTCTAGAACCAATTTGCTTGGTTAGAGGCTCACTTTTTCCTATAAAGGAAGCCTCCCCCTTTGTAAATGGTTAATAGTGTTTTATACACTGTTACTCTACTCCTTCCCAGAGCAAAAAATAGTGAATTCATTTGTTTTTGACCATTTCCTCTTCAAAAGAATTGGTGGCCACTCTTGTTGCAAACAAGAGTAGATCCCTCAAACCATCAAGTTAAAGGAAAGCTCACAAAACTCCTAGTAAGTTAGAAATTCTACTTTTTTTTATTCTATTTTATGGTTTTCTCATTTTTGCTTTCTTTAAAATAAAAATGGATGTTATTCCTTGTTGGAAAGGCTTTCCGCCTTCTCTTCAATATTGAATTTTGCCTTTTTTTATCCTAGATGTGTAATCAAATTGATGGAATTAAACTTTTCATATTTTTTACTCTTAATAAAGTGGAAATTGATTAGATTAGAATGATTTAAATCATCTTGGATAATTTCTAGTAAATTTTAGAGTGAAAAATTTGAAAAATGGTCAGCCATATAAAGGAGGTTATGGCAAAATTTTCTTAAATTTGGTGAAGTAAGTTCTATCTTTTCCTTATTCAAAAAGAGTAATCCCCACCGCTTGTGTATTCTAAAAGTTTTATTTTTATTCTATGCATAGAAAAATGCATATTAAAAATATTTTTATTAAAAGTGTTCTTTTTATTAGAATTAATTTCTATGCAGAGAAAGATGCATATTGGGAATATTTTGATCATAAAAGTGTTACCTTTATCAAAATTGATTTTTATGCATAAATAGACACATAAAAGATTTTTCTTATTATAAAAGTGTTACTTTCATTAAAATTAAATTTATGCATAAATAGATGCATTAAAAAAAATATTATAAAAGCATTACTTTCATCAAATTTTGATTTTATGCATAAAAAGATGCATAAAAGAATTTCTTTTTATTTCAAAAGAGTTATTCTCATCAATTTTGATTTTATGTATAGAAAGATACATAAAGAAATTAATTTTTATTTCAAAAGAGTTACTCTCATCAATTTTGATTTTATGCATAGAAAGATACATAGAGAAATTTATTTTTCTTTCAAAAAAGTTGTTCTCATCAATTTTGATTTTATGCATAGAAAGATGCATAAAGAAATTTATTTATATTTCAAAAGAGTTATTCTCATCAATTTTGATTTTATGCATAAAAGATTTATTTTTATTTTGAAAGTGTTATTCTCCTTAAAATTTAATTTATGCATAAATAGATGCATAAACGGATTTTTATAAAAGTGTTATTTCCCACTGAAGTTGTTCTTATGCATAAATAGATGCGTAAAGAATCTTTATATCAAAAATAAGAATTCTCTTACATTCTATAAAAAAATGTGAATCAGATAAATGTGAATGAATAGATGAGATGTGATGTTATGTGAATCAAGATGTAAATGAATGATATAGGATTTGCATGAATGTGTTAGCATGTGAATCAGGATGTAAATGAATGATATAGGATGTGAATGAATGTGTTAGCATGTGAATCAGGATGTGAATGAATGATAAGGGATGTGAATGGATGTGATGTGATGTGAATCAAATAAATGTGAATGAATAGATGAGATGTGATGTCATGTGAATGAGGATGTAAATGAATGATATAGGATGTGAATGAATGTGTTAGCATGTGAATCGGGATGTGAATGAATGATAAGGGATGTGAATGGATGTGATGTGATGTGCATCAGATAAATAAGAATGAATAGATGAGATGTGATGTCATGTGAATCAGGATGTAAATGAATGATATAGATGTGAGTGAATGTGTTAGCATGTGAATCGGGATGTGAATGAATGATAAGGGATGCAAATGGATGTGATGTGATGTGAATCAGATAAATGTGAATGAATAGATGAGATGTGATGTCATGTGAATCAGGATGTAAATGAATGATATAGGCTGTGAATCGGGATGTGAATGAATGATAAGGTATGTGAATGAATGTGATGTGATGTGTATCAGATAAATGTGAATGAATAGATGAGATGTGATGTCCTGTGAATCAGGATGTAAATGAATGATATAGGATGTGAATGAATGTGTTAGCATGTGAATCGAGATGTGAATGAATGATATAGGATGTGAATGAATGTGATAGCATGTGAATGGCGATGTGAATGAATGATAAGGGATGTGAATGGATGTGATGTCATGTGAATCAGAATGTAAATGAATGGTATAGGATGTGAATGAATGTTTTAGTATGTGATAGGATGTGAATGAATGTGTTAGCATGTGAATCGGGATGTGAATGAATGTGATAGCATGTGAATCGGGAAGTGAATGAATGATAAAGGATGTGAATGGATGTAATGTGATGTGAATCTGGATGTGAATGAACGATAAGGGACATGAATGAATGTGTTATCATGTGAATCGAGAGTTGTGAATGAATGAGATGTGATGTGAAATGGATGTGATAAGATGCGATGTAAACTGGATAGATGTTAATGTGAAGTGATGAGATGTATGGGTAGATGCAAGTGGATGAGATATGATGAGGATAAATGAGGAAATAAGTAATGAGGTAGAAAAAGATGTGATTAGATCTGATGAGGATAAATGAGGAAATAAGTGATGAGATAGAAAAAGATGTGATTAGATGAGAATGGGAATACTTATAAAATGAATGTGGATTGATGTGTGGATAATGTGGATTGATGTGAATGGATGTATGGATGATGTGGATTGATGTGTGGGTAATGTGGATTGACATGAATGGATGTATGGATGATGTGGATTGATGTGTGGATAATGTGGATTGATGTGGATTGATGTGGATGGATGTATCGATGATGTGGATTGATGTGGATTGATGTGGATGATGTGAATGGATGTATGGATGATGTGGGTTGATGTGTGGATAATGTGGATTGATGTGAATGGATGTATGGATGATGTGGATGGATGTGGATGGATGTATGGATGTACGGATGATGTGGATTAATGTGTGGATGATGCGATTGGATGTGATTCGATGTGGGAATGATGTGATGTGATAGAGATCGATGAAGAAAAAAAAATTGTGGGAAGATGAGAAAAGATGGGGACTAATGTGAAAGGATGTGGAGTGATGAGAAAAGATGGAAATATTGTTGGAACTGTAATTGTATGTGAAATCTGTTTTTAAATGACTGTTTTATGTCAAGAATGTTGGGGAAGCATTTTGATCGTCTTATGAATGAGGTCATGGAGACCTATCTATTAAAGTTGCAACTGTTGAGTAAGAGTCAATGGAAGACGTCTCTCGTAGCAAGGTCACGGCGGCCGAGGTCTTGACCAGCCTCGGTTTGATTTAAATGGTGAGCTTTCGGTACAGTGGATGAGGGACCAAGGAAGCAGCCTATGAGTGAAGCACTAGGTGACCTGCGAAGGATCCTAGAGGGTGCTGACCATATGGTGCTCAGGCTCTCGGTCACCAAAGATACCCACACGTACGTCGGGGAAGATATTGGAACAAGAAGAAAGAGTTGTTTTCTGAATTCGGGCATGGATCTGGTTGATTGACCTTGCTGGTCCTTAAAACGGATGAGTCCATGGCTCTTTTATATGGATCTGTTGGATGGTTGATCTTGCTGATCTTCAACGGAGACTCCATTTTTTGTTAAAGTGAATACTTGCCGGTTACTATGAGCTAGGAACTATCGAAAAGGCCCCTGAGTGGACAGGGGGTGAGCGTTCTGGTTGCCAAATGATGCCATAGGTACACCGATGAAGGAATGTTTGGAAATAAGGATTCAAATTGATAATTAGAGGATTATGATCAGTGACACTATGGTTTCATTAATGATTGTTTCAAAGACTCTTGAATCTGTGAAAAAGGCCATTTCATATTGGGTGTGTAAGTGGTGTGACTAGTTTTAAGTTTGCATGAATATCCGGGAGGGCCTAGGAACTCTTTTCCCTGGTACATGGGACAACCTAACCAAATTCCTAATTGGATCCCATCACTATAGTGGTTGGGTGGTTGGCTAACCCATAGGACTGGATGTGGTTAGGCTGGACTGATGGATCCCTAAATTGAGACTCAATTCTGTTCTGGTTCGATAAATGAAGTAAATCCCGGACAGAAATTGTTCTATGGAAAAGAATCAACAGCTGTGCCTCTCAATGAGAAAAATATCGTTGGTCTCTATGATCCAAGTACAATTCTTTCCCTTAGCTGACTATGGGACTTATGGGTTTGGTCAAATCAGTTCAGTTAGCTAAGGCTTTTGACTACGTTAGAGAAAAGTTATCCTGGAGGAATCGCCCGTGCTTTCCGGGCAAGGAAAGTTTTTCTGGGTTCGTTTTTGGAATAACTGATGGATTAGTCTCTTGTCCAGATATCCGTGGTGGGTGAGGCCCCGAGTGTGGGACCCTGCACCCCGCACAAGAAGTTCTACTTCCGCTGCTAGCACCATTGAATTCGTTGTGCGGTGGGGATAAGGACCTCACAGCTGGTATCAGAGCGAGTTGGCTAATGAGGATCAACCGAGAAGCCAAAAATTTCAAAAATTTATGAAGAATCAGTAAAAGGTTGTAATTGTGTGATAAAGTTCATACACTTTGATATTCAAACTAGAACTTGTAAATTGGTAATTGGGTCTTCAGATGGAAGTACCGCAATTGTATGGAATCCCTGACTTGCTTGAGGCCTAGACATGATGGTATTTACCTTATAGTTCCAAGGTCCCTGACTACCTGTATATACCGAGGGTATAACTGCAGCTCTTTACTGGCACTATATACGAGTAAATCTAAGACTTGAAATTATAAGCATTAATACTATCCACACGATGAATTCGAATGTGGTTGATATGATTTTAAATTCTGGTTGAGAACTGATTAGTTGATTTGGATTCTAATTGAAAAATGAAGATTCCTGAATTTTGGTTGAAATGTAATAAACGAAGCAAAACCACAATGAGGATGAATGGGAGACGAGTCCCTGTGATGATGTTCGTAGTTGGAATGATATTAATGACTTCAGCAAATCACTATGAGATTAGTGGATTGTGCTGGCATATTGCTGCTGTTAACACTTGACCCAGTGGATCAAGTTAAGGGATGTCAATTTGAAAATCTGTATAATTGAAAATTTCCATGAAAGAATAGAAATTTCGGTCTAATGGACCATTATTGTGATAAGGATTGAATGTTACGATCTGAGTGAATTATTATCTAATGATAAGTTTTATATAAAGGATCTTTATCCTAGGATTCTCTTGGGTTCACCAGACTATAAGGAACCCAGAATCGGTTGGATCTTAAGGAAAAGAGTTCTCCTCTAATTTTGCGAGATGAGGACATCTCGCGTTTTTTAAGTGGGGTAGGATGTAAGATTCCTCCCTTCGGCTTTTGAGGTGTGCAGGTGTAAGAACCTCCCCTTCTGATCTTATAATTATTCCCCTCTCTGAAATAAAAGAAAGATCCTGTTTTACCCTGTTTTGGTCTAGAGAGAGAAAATGTCTAGAGGGAGGTAATTCAAAATTGAGATATTTTTTGATATAAAAATCCTCCTAGTGTCTAAAATGGTTTCCCTTGAAAAAGATATTCAAAGAGAAATTTCCAATGTGCAATTGGAATAAATTGAAATCAGGTAAAAAGGACCTTAGCCTAAGGGTCCAGATTTTTTGAAATTTTTGAATTAAGGTTCCTATGGACCAATTAGATTAATCCAAATGTAGGAAGGAGATAAATGGAAGAATAAAAGAAAATCCCCCAAAAATGAGTAAATGCTCACATAAGATGAAGAGTTGACTACTAAGGACAAGGTTATTAGTTATAAAGAGACGAGATATTTAGAAGAAATGATGCATTTTGACACCTCAGTGTGGGGAATTCCCCTCATGAAGGAGGCGCCTATTTCACATGTGTGGTTGAGTTCTAAACTCACAAATAATGAGATATTTTCATCTCTCCTCTCTCCTGCTTCAACTAGATCCAAAAAGTAAGCTAACCTGACCTAAAAATGGTCAAAAATTGACCAAACTGATCTGGAAAATTCTAGAACTAGTTTGCTTGGCTAGAGGCTCACTTTTTCCTATAAAGGAAGCCTCCAATGGTTAATAGTGTTTTATGCACTGTTACTCTACTCCTTCCCTGAGCCAAAAATAGTGAATTCATTTATTTTTGACCATTTCCTCTTCAAAAGAATTGGTGGCCACTCTTGTTGCAAAGAAGAGTAGATCCCTCAAACCATCAAGCCAAAGGAAAGCTCACAAAACTCCTAGTAAGTTAGAAATTCTACTTTTTCTTATTCTATTTTATGGTTTTCTCATTTTTGCTTTCTTTAAAATGAAAATGGATGTTATGCCTTGCTGGAAAGGCTTTCCCCCTTCTCTTCATTATTAAATTCAGCCTTTCTTTATCCTAGATGTGTAATCAAATTGATGGAATTAAACTTTTCATATTGTTTACTCTTAATAAAGTGGAAATTGATTAGATTAGAATGATTTAAATCATCTTATATAATTTCTAGTAAATTTTAGAGTGAAAAATTTAAAAAATGTTGAGCCATACAAAGGAGGTTATGGCAAAATTTTCTTAAATTTGGTGAAGTAAGTTTTATCTTTTCGTTATTCAAAAAGAGTAATTCCCATCGCTTGTGTATTCTAAAAGTGTTATTTTTATTCTATGCATAGAAAAATGCATATTAGAAATATTTTTATTATAAAAGTGTTATTTTCATTAGAATTAATTTCTATGCATAGAAAGATGCATATTGGGAATATTTTGATCATAAAAATGTTACTTGCATCAAAATTGATTTTTATGCATAATTAGATGCATAAAAGAATTTTTTAAATATAAAAGTGTTACTTTCATTAAAATTGAATTAATGCATGAATAGATGCATAAAGTGATGGATGTTGACCTCTGTTAAAGTGCAGTGCTTTGCAAAATCCATGGTGGTGTAGGCTAGAGTATCCTTTGATGTCTCAGCGTGGCTCATGGCCTCTTGATGTAGTCCTTTAATGGCTATGAGCTCTTTGTGGGATGTTGTTGTTGTTGTTGCTATTGCATGGGCTTGGTTGACCTATTGGCTGAAGCTCAGAGTAATTATGTTGATAGTTGTGCCCAGCTTCTCTATTTTGAAAAGATACAGGGGAGAAGAGAGCTTGAGCTCTTGCAAGCACATACACACTCACAAAACCCTAAAAGAGAACACACGAGGTGAGAGGCTAAAAATCTTCTTCTTCTTCACTCAACAAACAGATTTTTATAAAAGTGTTATTTCCCACTAAAGTTGTTCTTATGCATAAATAGATGCGTAAAGAATCTTTATATCAAAAATAAGAATTCTCTTACATTCTATAAATAAATGTGAATCAGATAAATATGAATGAATAGATAAGATGTGATGTCATGTGAATCAGGATGTAAATGAATGATATAGGATGTGAATGAATGTGTTAGCATGTGAATCAGGATGTAAATGAATGATATAGGATGTGAATGAATGTGTTAGCATGTGAATCAGGGTGTAAATGAATGATAAGGGATGTGAATTAATGATAAGGGTGTAAATGAATGATATAGGATGTGAATGAATGTGTTAGCATGTGAATCGGGATGTGAATGAATGATAAGGGATGTGAATGGATGTGATGTGATGTGAATCAAATAAATGTGAATGAATAGATGAGATGTGATGTCATGTGAATGAGGATGTAAATGAATGATATAGGATGTGAATGAATGTGTTAGCATGTGAATCTCGCGATGTGAATGAATGCTATAGGATGTGAATGAATGTGATAGCATGTGAATGGGGATGTGAATGAATGATAAGGGATGTGTGAATGGATGTGATGTCATGTGAATCAGGATGTAAATGAATGGTATAGGATGTGAATGAATGTTTTGGCATGTGAATCGGGATGTGAATGAATGATATAGGATGTGAATGAATGTGTTAGCATGTGAATCCGGATGTGAGTGAATGTGATAGCATGTGAATTGGGATGTGAGTGAATGTGATAGCATGTGAATTGGGATGTGAATGAATGATAACGGATGTGAATGGATGTGATGTGATGTGAATCGGGATATGAATGAACGATAAGGGACGTGAATGAATGTGTTAGCATGTGAATCAAGAGATGTGAATGAATGAGATGTGATGTGAAATGGATGTGATAAGATGCGATGTAAATTGGATAGATGTAAATGTATGTGAAGTGATGAGATTTATGGGTAGATGCAAGTGGATGAGATCTGATGAGGAAATAAGTGATGAGATAGAAAAAGATGTGATTAGCTGAGAATGGGAATACTTATGAAATGAACGTGGATTGATGTGGGTTGATGTGTGGATTGATGTGGATGGATGTATGGATGATGTGGATTGATGTGTGGGTAATGTGGATTGACGTGAATGGATGTATGGATGATGTGGATTGAAGTATGGATATTGTAGATTGATGTGGATGGATGTATAGATGATGTGGATTGATGTGGATGGATGTATGGATAATGGGGGTTGATGTGTGGATAATAAGGATTAACATGAATGAATGTATGGATGATGTGGATGATCTGGATGGATGTATGGATGATGTGGATTGATGTGTGGATGATGCAATTAGATGTGTTTTGATGTGGGAATGATGTGATGTGATAGGGATCGATGAAGAAAAAAGATTGTAGGAAGATGAGAAAAGATGAAGACTAATGTGAAAGGATGTGGAGTGATGAGAAAAGATGGAAATATTATTGGAACTATAATTGTATGTGAAAGGATGTGCAGTGATGAGAAAAGATGGAAATATTGTTGAAACTGTAATTGTATGTGAAATCTGTTTTTAAATGACTGTTTTATGTCAAGAATGTTGGGGAAGCATTTTGACCATCTTATGAATGAGGTCGTGGAGACCTATCTATTAAAGTTGCAACTGCTATGACGGAGCAACAGAGGACGTCTCCCATAGCAAGGTCGGACCAGCGTCGGTTTGATTTAAATGGTGAGCTTCCGGTACAGTGGATGAGGGACCAAGGAAGCAGTCTATGAGTGAAGCGCTAGGTGACCTGCGAAGGATCCTAGAGGGTGCTGACCATACGGTGCTCGGGCTTTGGGTCACCAAAGATACCCACACGTACGTCGGGGAAGATATTGGAACAAGGAGAAAGAGTTGTTTTCTGAATTCGGCATGGATCTGGTTGATTAACCTTGCTGGTCCTCAACGGATGAGTCCATGGCTCTTTTATATGGATCTGTTGGTTGATCTTGCTGATCTTCAACGGAGACTCCATTTTTGTTAAAGTGAATACTTGCTGGATACTATGAGCTAGGAACTATCGAAAAGGCCCCTGAGTGGACAGGGGGTGAGCGTTTTGGTTGCCAAATGATGCCATAGGTACACCGATGAAGGATTGTTTGGAAATAAGGATTCAAATTGATAATTAGAGGATTATGATCAGTGACACTATGGTTTCATTAAATGATTGTTTTAAAGACTCTTGAATCTGTGAAAAAAGCCATTTCATATTGGGTGTGTAAGTGGTGTGACTAGTTTTAAGTTTGCATGAATATCCGGCTAGGGGACCTGGGAACTCTTTTCCCTGGTACATGGGACAACCTAACCAAATTCCTAATTGGATCCCATCACTACAGTGGTTAGGACTGGATGGAGTTAGGCTGGACTGATGGATCCCTAAATTGAGACTCAATTCTGTTCTGGATGAAGTAGATCTCGCACAAAAATTGTTCTATGGAAAAGAATCAATGGCTGTGCCTCTCAATGAGGAAAAAAGCCTTGGTCTCTATGATCCAGGTACAATCTTTTCCTTGATCTGACTCTGGGACTTACAGGTTTGGTCAGATCAGTTCAGTTAGTTAAGGCTTTTAACTATGTTAGAGAAAAGTTATCCTGGAGGATTTTCGGGTTCGTTTTTGGAAGAACCGATGGATTAGTCTCTTGTCTGGATATCCGTGGTGGTGGGCGAGGCCCCGAGTGTGGGACCCTGCCCCCGCACAAGAAGTGCTACTTCCGCTGCTAGCACCATTGAATTCGTTACACGGTGGGGATAAGGACCTCACAGCTGGTATCAGAGTGAATTGGCTAATGAGGATCAACTGTGAGAAGCCAAAAATGTCAATTTATGAAGAAGCAGTAAAAGGTTGTAATTATGTGATTAAATTTATACAATTTGATATTCAAACTGAAATTCATAAATTGGTAATTGGGTCTAAAGATGGAAGTACCACAATTGTATGGAATCCCTGACTTGCTTGAGGCCTAGACATGATGGTATTTACCTTATAGTTCCAAGGACTGTGACTACCCGTATATACCGAGGATATAACTGCAGCTCTTTACTGGCACTATATACGAGTAAATCTAAGACTTGAAATTATAAGCATTAATACTATCTACACGATGAATTCAAATGTGGTTGATATGACTTTAAATTCTGGTTGAGAACTGATGAGTTGATTTGGATTC
Organism: Cibotium barometz; assembly: GCF_041138505.1. Classification (NCBI taxonomy): domain Eukaryota; kingdom Viridiplantae; phylum Streptophyta; class Polypodiopsida; order Cyatheales; family Cibotiaceae; genus Cibotium; species Cibotium barometz. The sequence goes on along the minus strand of NC_141057.1, from coordinate 24,917,831 downwards.
TGATTGAAAAATGAAGATTCTTGAATTTTGGTTGAAATGTAATAAACTAAGCAAAACCAGAATGAGGATGAATGGGAGATGAGTCCCTGTGATGATGTTCGTAGTTGGAATGACATTAATGACTTCAGCAAATCATTATGAGATTAGTGGACTGTCTTGGTGGATTGCTGCTATTAACACTTGACCCAGTGGATCAAGTTAAGGGATGTCAAATTAAAAATCTGTATAATTGAAAATTTCCATGAAGGACTGTTCAGATAGAAATTTCGATCTAAGGGACCATTATTGTGATAAGGATTGAGTGTTACGATTTGAGTGAATTATTATCTGATGATGAGTTTTATATAAGGGATCTTTATCCTAGGATTCTGTTGGGTTCACCAGACTATAAGGAACCCAGAATCAGTTGGATCTTAAGGAAAAGAGTTCTCCTATTTTTGCGAGATGAGGACATCTCGCGTTTTTTAAGTGGGGTGGGATGTAAGATTCCTCCCTTCGGCTTTTGAGGTGTGCAGGTGTAAGAACCTCCTCTTCTGATCTTATAATTATTCCCTTCTTTGAAATAAAAGAAAGATCCTGTTTTGGCCTAGAGAGAGAAAATGTCTAGAGGGAGGTAATTCAAAATTGAGATATTTTTGGATATAAAAATCCTCCTAGTGTCTAAAATGGTTTCCCCTGAAAAGATATTCAAAGAGAAATTTCCAATGTGCAATTGGAATAAATTGAAATCAGGTAAAAAGGACCTTAGCCTAAGGGTCAAGATTTTCTGAAATTTTTGAATTAAGGTTCCTATGGACCAATTGGATTAATCCAAATGTAGGGAGGAGATAAATGGAAGAATAAAAGAAAATCTCACAAAAATGAGTAAATGCTCACATAAGATGAAGAGTTGACTAAGGACAAGGTTATTATTTAAAAAAAGAAGAGATATTTAGAAGAAATGATGCATTTTTGACACCTCAGTGTGGGGAATTCCCCTCATGAAGGAGGCACCTATTTCACATGTGTGGTTGAGTTTTAAACTCACAAATAATGAGATATTTTCATCTCTCCTCTCTCCTGCTTCAACTAGATCCAAAAAGTAAGCTAAACTGACCTAAAAATAATGAGATATTTTCATCTCTCCTGCTTCAACTAGATCCAAAAAGTAAGCTAAACTGACCTAAAAATGGTCAAAAATTGACCAAACTGATCTGGAAAATTCTAGAATCAGTTTGCTTGGTTAGAGGCTCACTTTTTCCTATAAAGGAAGCCTCCCCCTTTGTAAATGGTTAATAGTGTTTTATGCACTATTACTCTATTCCTTCCTAGAAGCAAAAATAGTGACTTCATTAATAATTCATTTGTTTTTTACCATTTCCTCTTCAAAAGAATTGGTCACCACTCTTGTTGCAAACAAGAGTAGATCCCTCAAACCATCAAGCGAAAGGAAAGCTCACAAAACTCCTAGTAAGTTAGAAATTCTACTTTTTCTTATTCTATTTTATGGTTTTCTCATTTTTGCTTTCATAAAGTGGAAATTGATTAGATTAGAATGATTTAAATCATCTTGGATAATTTCTAATAAATTTTAGAGTGAAAATTTTAAAAAATGGTGAGCCATACAAAGGAAGTTATGGTAAAATTTTCTTAACTTGGTGAAGTAAGTTTTATCTTTTTATTATTCAAAAGAGTAATCCCCACCGCTTGTGTATTCTAAAAGTGTTATTTTTATTCTATGCATAGAAAAATGCAGACTAAAAATCTTTTTTTATAAAAGTGTTATTTTCATTAGAATTAATTTCTATGCATAGAAAGATGCATATTGGGAATATTTTGATTATAAAAGTGTTACTTTCATCAAAATTGATTTTTATGCATAAAAGATTTTTTTATTATAAAAGTGTAACTTTCATTAAAATTGAATTTATGCATAAAAGAGTGTTTTTATTATAAAAGCATTACTTTCATCAAATTTTGATTTTATGCATAGAAAGATGAATAAAGAAATTTATTTTTATTTCAAAAGAGTTACTCTCATCAATTTTGATTTTATGCATAGAAAGATGCATAAAGAAATTTATTTTTATTTCAAAAGAGTTACTCTCATCAATTTTGATTTTATGCATAGAAAGATGCATAAAGAAATTTATTTTTATTTCAAAAGAGTTATTCTCGTCAATTTTGATTTTATGCATAGAAAGATGCATAAAAGATTTATTTTTATTTTGAAAGTGTTATTCTCCTTAAAATTGAATTTATGCATAAACAGATGCATAAACGGATTTTTATAAAAGTTTTATTTTCCACTGAAGTTATTCTTATGCATAAATAGATGCGTAAAGAATATTTATATAAAAAATAAGAATTCTCTTACATTCTATAAGTAAATGTGAATCAGATAAATGTGAAAAAATAGATGAGATGTGATGTCATGTGATTCAGGATGTTAATTAATGAAATAGGATGTGAATGAATGTGTTAGCATGTGAATCAGGATGTAAATGAATGATATAGGATGTGAACGAATGTGTTAGCATGTGAATCGAGATGTGAATGAATGATAAGGGATGTGAATGGATGTGATGTGATGTGAATCAAATAAATGTGAATGAATAGATGAGATGTGATGTCATGTGAATGAGGATGTAAATGAATGATATAGGATGTGAATGAATGTGTTAGCATGTGAATCAGGATGTGAATCGAGATGTGAATGAATGATGAGGGATGTGAATAATGGATGTGATGTGATGTGAATCAGATAAATGTGAATGAATAGATGAGATGTGATGTCATGTAAATCAGGATGTAAATGAATGATATAGGATGTGAATGAATGTGTTAGCATGTGAATGAATGATAAGGGATATGAATGGATGTGATGTGATGTGAATCAGATAAATGTGAATGAATAGATGAGATGCGATGTCATGTGAATCAGGATGTAAATGAATGATATATGATGTGAATCGGGATGTGAATGAATGATAAGGGATGTTATGTGATGTGAAACAGATAAATGTGAATGAATAGATGAGATGTGATGTCATGTGAATCAAGATGTAAATGAATGATATAGGATGTGAATGAATGATATAGGATGTGAATGAATGTGTTAGCATGTGAATGGGGATGTGAATGAATGATATAGGATATGAATGAATGTGATAGCATGTGAATGGGGATGTGAATGAATGATAAGGGATGTGAATGGATGTGATGTCATGTGAATCAGGATGTAAATGAATGATATAGGATGTGAATGAATGTGTTAGCATGTGAATCGGGATGTGAATGAATGATATAAGATGTGAATGAATGTGTTAGCATGTGAATCGGTATGTGAATGAATGTGATATCATGTGAATCAGGATGTGATTGAATGATAAGGGATGTGAATGGATGTGATGTGATGTGAATCAGGATGTGAATGAACGATAAGGAACGTGAATGAATGTGTTAGCATGTGAATCAGGATGTGAATGAATGAGATGTGATGTGAAATGGATGTGATAAGATGCGATGTGAACTGGATAGATGTTAATGTATGTGAGTGATGAGATGTATGGGTAGATACAAGTGAATGAGATCTGATGAGGATAAATGAGAAAATAAGTGATGAGATAGAAAAAGATGTGATTAGATGAGAATGGGAATACTTATGAAATGAATGTGATTAGATGAGGATAAATGAGGAAATAAGTGATGAGATAGAAAAAGATGTGATTAGAATGAGAATGGGAATACTTATGAAATGAATGTGATTAGATGAGAATGGGAATACTTATGAAATGAATGTGGATTGATGTGGGTTGATGTGTGGATAATGTGGATTGATGTGGATGGATGTATGGATGATGTGGATTGATGTGTGGGTAATGTGGATTGACGTGAATGGATGTATGGATGATGTGGATTGATGTGTGGATAAAGTGGATTGATGTGGATGGATGTATAGATGATGTGGATGATGTGGATGGATGTATGGATGATGTGGGTTGATGTGTGGATAATGTGGATTGACGTGAATGGATGTATGGATGATGTGGATTGATGTAAATGGATGTATGGATGATGTGGATTGATGTGTGGATGATGCGATTGGATGTGATTTAATGTGGGAATGATGTGATGTGATAGGGATTGATGAAGAAAAAAAATGTGGGAAGATGAGAAAAGATGGGGACTAATGTGAAAGGATGTGGAGTAATGAGAAAAGATGGAAATATGGTTGGAACTATAATTGTACGTGAAATCTGTTTTTAAATGACTGTTTTACGTCAAGATTGCTAGGGAAGCATTTTGACCGTCTTGTGAATGAGGTCGTGGTGGAGACTTATCTGTTAAAGTTGCAACTGCTGTGACGGAGAGTCAACAGAAGGTTTTGAGCAGCCTTGGTTTGACTTAAATGGTGAGCTTCCATACAATGGATGAGGGACCAAGGAAGCAGCCTACTATGAGTGAAGCGCTAGGTGACCTACGAAGGATCCTAGAGGGTGCTAACCATATGGTGCTCGGGCTCTGGGTCACCAAAGATACCCACATGTACATCGGGGAAGATATTGGAACAAGGAGTAAGAGTTGTTTTCTGAATTCCGGCATGAATCTAGTTGATTGACCTTGCTGGTCCTCAACGGATGAGTCCATGGCTCTTTTATATGGACTTGTTGGTTGATCTTGCTGATCTTCAACAGAGACTCCATTTTTGTTAAAGTGAATACTTGCCGGTTACTATGAGCTAGGAACTATCGAAAAGGCCCCTGATGAGTGGACAGGGGGTGAACGTTCTGGTTGCCAATGATGCCATAGGTACACCGATGAAGGAATGTTTGGAAATAAGGATTCAACTGGATAATTAGAGGATTATGATCAGTGACACTATGGTTTCATTAAATGATTTTAAAGACTCTTGAATCTGTGAAAAAGGCCATTTCATATTGGGTGTATAAGTGGTGTGACTAGTTTTAAGTTTGCATGAATATCCGGCTAGGCAGCTTGGGAACTCTTTTCCCTGGTACACGGGACAACCTAACCAAATTCTTAATTGGATCCCATCACTACAGTGGCTGGGCAGTTGGCTAACCCATGGGACTAGGCTGCATTGATGGATCCCTAAATTGAGACTCATTTCTGTTCTGGTTCTGGTTCAATAGATGAAGTAAATCCCGGACAAAAATTGTTCTATGGAAAAGAATTAATGGCTGTGCCTCTCAATGAGGAAAAAAGCGTTGGTCTCTATGATCCAAGTACATTCTTTTCCCTGATCTGACTATGGGACTTATGAGTTTGGTCAAATCAGTTCAGTTAGTTAAGGCTTTTGACTACGTTAGAGAAAAGTTATCCTGGAGGAATCGCCCGTGCTTTTCGGGCAAGGGAAGTTTTTCCGGGTTTGTTTTTGGAAGAACCGATGGATTAGTCTCTTGTCCGGATATCCGTGGGCAAGGCCCTGAGTGTGGGACCCTGTCCCATGCAAGAAGTGCTACTTCTGCTGGTAGCACCCCTGAATTCGTTGCGCAGTGGGGATAGGGACCTCACAAAGTGTCATCACTGTCACCATGTGTCATCATATACCGCACGACATGTTTAATGGCAAACAAGTGATTTGCACTACCATCATGACTGCTTGATGCTTGTGCTCTACCCCCTCTCAAATCATTTTGTTTGCGGTAACAGTCACATGCCATATGTCTAAACTTTCCACAGTAATGGCATTCCCCATTTTGCATAAATGCTTGTTGGCCTTGCCAATGTCCTCTTCCACGAGGATTACCTCTACCTCTTTGAGGTGTATATCCACGACCACGTCTAGCACCATATGAAGGCTAAAAATTCCACGACCTCGTGATGCAAATCCCTCCCTGCCTCTAAATTCTCTTTGTGAATAGAAAGCCTGATTCGTGCCATGATCATCATGGCTAGTAGATGCATCATGAAAAGGGTCACTGAGTTTGATTTCCTCAACAAGCAAGAGTGAAACCAACTCATCGAAATCTAGTAAACCTGTACTCCGAATAGAGATAGATGTATCAAAAGACTTGTACTCCTTGCCAAGACCATGCAAGGCAATGTCTACCAAATCATCATTAGGCATGGGGGCATTGATAGTTGCCAATGCATCTGCATACTTCTTCATCTCTTGTACATAATCATGAATATTCCTTCCTTTCTGCCTCACATTGTGAATTGGTAAATAAGACACATAATTCCTATGTATGTAGGTACATATCCTTAAAGGAGATAGATCCTACATCAATTGAGATCGCTTGTCTCAATGCTGTTGAGGGTGTATGATCAAGGACAACTTTGTTAAAACAATTCTCACTAGTCAATTGCATCTTGTGGTGCATTTGGTTGATGAAGTGGCGTTGTGTGGTGTTGTTCATTTTCGATGAATGTTTTTTCTTGAAAGGTTTATGAAAACCTTAAAGAACTTTGTGAGACAAAGAGCAAGGCCAGAAGCAAGCATGGCAGAGGGATGGTTGATGTAAGAGTCTCTTGTGTATATCTCAAAACATCTATCTTGCATAGATCCTTTCATGCTACAATTGTGGAGCAATGAGGAGGATGACCAACTAATCACTAATGTGCCTCAGGGAAAAGGAAGGCAACAAAGACTAGATGAAGAATTATGCCACAAGGTGAATACATTCTGCATTCTAAATAGTCCCATCATGGAGAAGTGGAATGGGAGATACAAGGATGCAATCAATAGATGAAAGGATGAGAGAAAAGCTTTAAGAAAAGCTTTAAAAAGAGCAAATAGACTCTTGCCATTCCCGCCTAGCTTGTAACCCCTACTAAATGTGATCAATATAGAATGGCTTCTATGGAAATATTGATGGCATCACAAAATGGAGAGATGATCATAAGAGAAGAGCATGATGCAAGAGGATGTGACCCTCAGGTAAGTACATTCTTCACCTCTATCTTATGTATATACCTTGTGTACTACCTCAACATTGTCAACAGAGGTTAGTAACCCAACCAATCCCAAATTATATCTTGATGTATTATAATAAAAGTGTAACCCCTTTGCTTTGTGATATTAGGTTGTGTTTCATGCTGATCGAATTAATCCAAAGTAGTGGTATGTTATGCAAGTTTCCCCTCGTTCAAAACATATCTTTCAAGATCAATATGTGGAGGTCAAAACTTTGGATGAGGTGCAAGTACTACCTCAAATCGGCTCATTGGAAGAAGACGATGAAGAGAACGTTCTGGAGGGGGGCAATCAAGAGGATGAGAAACATCAATTTGAAAAAGATGATGAGTCACCTATCAATCATGAGAATGCTTCATTTTGGATCATGATAGTGATACTAATATTGATTTGGAACCCCATATTTTCATTGAGCTTCCATTAGATATAGGCATTGATGAAGCAACACATATGGATTTATTACAAGATGGGATAGATTCATGATCTTGACATTGTTTCGATTCTCAAAAGTTTTCAACTATCTTTTTTTCTACTCAGAATTGCTTCAAGGGTTCTAATGGATGTTTTTTTAAAACTATACATCATTTTCTATGTGTATGGGATATGTATTTTTAAAATTCAGCATCCAACAATTCTCTAGAATTTCATGTAGCAAAAATAGCAACGTATTTTCGATATACAATAGTGAAATTACAGTATAGCAGCAAAATTTTGCTACTACACGTGCTACTCAGCAGTGAAATTTCACTCCTAGTAGCAGAAAAATTTCACTACAGAAGAGTAGCGAATGGAATCCCCAACATCATAACAAAAAAAACACTACTAAAACGTTGCTATGTCCCCAACATGTTGTAGTGAGTGATTAAGGGAAGTGCTAATAGTTACATTGAGGATAAGAGTGCAAACAAATAAAAAACTGGAATCCTCCATCCCCATACAGATGCTAGTTACATAAAATAAAATCTGCGAAAAACCCATAGATTTTGTATATCCAAAATACCCAAGCTTTGTGTTACTCTTGTTACATGTCAACCAAAGTATTTGTCCTTTCTTCTTCACCACCTTCTGCTCCTCCTCCCAACGTAGCACTATTCTATTTTGTGGAGAGTTTTCCCATCTCTTGTAATTTTCACGATTTGATGATTAAGATCAAGGTTCTAAGCATTTATTTTTTGCATTGTGTTTATTTTCTATGAATTTTATGGCCAAGTTTGTTGGAACCCAAAGTAATGAATGACATGTTACTCTACTCTAGACATCTACATTTCAATAACTTTAATGTTTTTATAGGATTATTGTTTTCATTTAACTTTCTAGAGTTAGTTTAGTTACACACTATTTTATCAAGGCATGATTCTATGTGTGTATGCTATGTGTGTACGCAGTGTGTTGATGATGTGTGTGTGTGCGAGATATATATATATGATGTGTGTGTGTGCGAGATATATATATATATATATATATATATATATATATATATATCGAGAGAGAGAGAGAGAGAGAGAGAGTTTCAAATACAAGGAGGTGGTAGAGTGTGGGTAGCTCTATAGATAGAAAGATAGCATAAGCAAAACAACAATCAAGAGAGCATAACAAGGCGATTATGTAGCCTACAAGGAGTATCTATGAAAAGTTCTTGAAGTCTTCATGGATGACCTTTGTGTCAAAGCACACCTAGAATGTTTATGAAAAGTTATAGAGAGATGTCAGCTCTACCGAATCTCCCTGAACCCTCTCAAATGCCGATTCTAGGTTTGGCATGAAGTCATCTTGGGCACATTGTCTCAAAAAAAGGAATCTCCACAGATGAAAGAAAGGTGCGATTCATCTTTGAACTGCCACCACAACCAAATTCAAAGGAGTCCAGCGATTCATGGGACATGTTCGGTAGTATCGACGTTTCATCTTCATGTACGTTGACATTTCTCGCCTCTTTTATGGACTTGTAATCATCTTTGAGTAGATAAAGGAATTCTAACAAGCATATAAATAAATGTTGAGAAATGTGGTGCCAAAGAGCACAAGGAAGAGGTAGGGAGTGAGTTGAGTAGCCAAGAAACTGCAAAGCATAGCATGAAGCCACATGAGTAAGGAGATATATATCCCACATTGTTGTACAAGCCCAAAGGTGTACTTCCTTAATAAAAGAGAACATCTCAAGCCTCTCTATGAGTACAAGTCTTAATCTTGTAACCTAATTGCACACACTCATCATGAGAAAGCTTAGAGTACACCCACCTTAGGTTAATTCACTCTATTCACATTAGATTAGTGTAGGATTAGTACTAAATAATCTTGCACATGCACATGATACCCATGGCTTTCAACATGGTATTAGAGCCTTCCCTATTCCCACATCACTAATCTCAACTCACACTAGCTTAAATATGTCACTAATCAAGTAATTAGTCACGAATCATCATCTTATACTTTTTCCACTTTTGTGGTCTAGATTTTCCAAGATCCATTCTCCTCATTACCTTAGCCATTTCTCAAGCCTTTCAAGGCACACATTGCTCCTCTCTCCTAATTCAAGTCTAGTTCCAAAAAGTTAGCTCAACTGACCTAAAAATGGTCAAAAATTGACCAAATTGATTTGGAAAATTCTAGAATCAGTTTGTTTGGTTAGGAGCTTAATTTTTCGTATAAATAGAAGCCTCCCACTTTGTTGAAAAATAATAGTGTTTATGCACTATTACTCTACTCCTCCTAAGCCAAGAACTGTAAGTTTATTAATAATTCACTAGTTTTTGACATTTCTCTCTTCTCCCACATACATCCACATCCATATTTATCACATACACATCCACACCTATCCTTTCACATACATCCACATCCATACTTTATCACATACATATCCACATCTATCCTTTCACATACATCCACATTCATATTTATCACATACACATCCACATCTATCCTTTCACATACATCCACATCCATACTTATCACATACACATCCACATCTATCTTTTCACATACATCCACATCCATACTTATCACATACACATCCATTCTTTCACATACATCCACATCCATCCTTCACATACATCCACATCCATTCTTTAGCATACATCCACTTTTATTCTTCACATACATCCACATCCAGCCATCCACTCATTCCCATCTATCAGATTCACATTACTGCTCATCACATGTATTCACCTCACATTCTCGTCACTCCTATTCTCATCACATGTATTCACCTCACATTCTCGTCACTCCTATTCTCATCACATGTATTCACCTCACATTCTTGTCACTCCTATTCTCATCACATCCATCCATCCATTCATTCCCATCTATCCATCCATCCATCCATTCATTCCCATCTATCCGATTCGCATCCCATCTTATCACATCTATTTACCTCTCATTCTCATCACATCTATTCTCATCACATCTATTCTCATCACATCTATCCATCCATTCATTCTCATCTATTTGATTCGCATCACATATCATCACATCTATCTACCTCTCATTCTCATTACTTCAATTTTCATCACATCTATTCTCTATTCATTCTCATCATCTAATTCACATCCCATCTCATCACATCCATTCTTAGAATGCAAGAGAATCCTTATTTTTTATATAAAGATTCTTCACACAGCTATCTATGCATAATTTCAATTTTAAGGAGAATAACACTTTTGAAATAAAAATAAATCTTTGATGCATCTTTCTATGCATAAATTCAATTTTAATGAGAACAACTCTTTTGAAATAAAAATAAAATTTTTTATGCACCTTTTTATGCACATAAAATCAAAATTGATGAGAATAACTCTTTTGAAATAAAAATAAATTTCTTTATGCACCTTTCTATGCATAAAATCAAAATTAATGAGAATAACTGTTTTGAAATAAAAATAAATTTCTTTATGCACCTTTCTATGCATAAAATCAAAATTGATGAGAATAACTCTTTTGGAATAAAAAAATACTTTATGCACCTATTTTATGCATAAAATCAAAATTGATGAAAGCAACACTTTTGTAATAAAAAAATTCTTTTATGCCTCATTTTATGCATAAAAATCAATATTAGTGAAAGTAACACTTTTACAATAAAAAATTTCTTTTATGCATCATTTTATACATAAAAATCCATGAAAGTGACACTTTTATAATAAAAATATTCTTTTATGCATCTATCTATGCATAAAAATCCATTTTGATGAAAGTAACACTTTTATAATAAAAAAATATATTCTTTTATGCATCTATTTACGCATAAAATCTATTTTGATGAAATTAACACTTTTGTAATTAAAAAAATCAATATGCATCTTTCTATGCATAGAATTTAATTCTATTAAAAATGACTCTTTTATAATAAAAAAATAATCATCAATATGCATCTTTCTATGCATGAATGAAAATGGCACTTTTAGAATACACAAACGATGGGGATTACTCTTTTTGATTAATAAAAGATAAAATTTATTTCACAAATTTTTAGAAAATTTTGCCATAACCTCCTTTGTATGGCTGACCCTTTTTCAAATTTTCTAACCTTAATCTACTTAAGAGTTATCCCCAATTGGTTTAAAGCATTCTAAACTAATTAATTTTCACTTTTAAGAGAGAAACAATATGAAAAGTTTAATTCCAAAAATTAGATCACTTAACCAGGATAAAGAAGGGCTGATTTTAAGAATGAGCCTGAGGGGGAAACCCTTTCCAAGAAGGCAAAGCATTTGTTTATCATTTTAAGATAACAAACAATTTAGAAAACCATTAAAAGAATAAGAAAAAGTAAGATTTCTTACTTACATGAAATTTTGGAGCTTTCCTTTGGCTTGATGGTTTGAGGGATCTACTCTTGTTTGCAACAAGAGTACCAATTCTTTAGAAGAGGGAAAGGTCAAAAACTAGTGAATTATTAAGAAATTCACAGTTTCTTGGCTCTTGGGAGGAGTAGAGTAATAGTGCATAAAACACTATTAAGCTTCAACAAAGGGGGAGGCTTCTATTTAAAGAAAAAAGTGAGCTTCTAACCAAGCAAACTGATTCTAGAATTTTCCAGATCAGTTTGGTCAATTTTTGACCATTTTTTAGGTCAATTTGGTCAATTTTTGACCATTTTTAGGTCAGTTTAGCTTACTTTTTGGAACTAGACTTGAATAAGGAGAGAGGAGAGATGAAATATCTCAATTTTTGATAATTTTAAACTCCACCACACATGTGAAGTAGGTGCCTCCTTCATGAGGGGGAATTCCCATTGTGAGGTGTCAAAAATACATTTTTTTAGTAATTCCTTTGGTCCTTAGTCCACTCTTCATCTTATGTGAGTATTTACTCATTTTTGGGAGGATTTTCTTTATTTCTTCTATTTATCTTCTCCACACATTTGGATGAATCTGAATGGCCCCTCAAAACCTTAATTAAAAATTTTTCAAAAATCTGGACCCCGAGGATAAGGCCTCTTGAACAGATTATACTTGATTTCTAATGCACCTTCTAAAACTTTTTTTGAGCTTCTGTTTGGGGGGAACTTATTTTAATAAGAAGATATATTTTTCCATCCAAAAATATTTAAAATCTGAATAACCTCTCTGTAGAACATTTTCTCTCTCTAAGCCAGAACAGGTAGAAACAAGATCTTTTATATTTCTGAAGAGGGATTTGATTACAGGGGAATATATTGGACATCCTGAGAGGCTAGGGAGGAATCTTACATTCTACCCCACTTAAAAAATGCGAGATGTCCTCATCTCGCAAAACTAGAGAAGATTTTTTTTTCCTTAAGATCCAACTGATTCTGGGTTTCTTATAGTCTGGAGAACCCAATAGAATCCTGGGATAAAGATCCCTTATATCAAACTCATCATCAGATATAATTCACTCAGATCGTAACATTCAATCCTTATCACAATAATGGTCCATTAGATAGAGATTTCTACCTGAATAGTCCGCCACGAAAATTTTCAATTTTACAGAGTTTTAATTTGACACCCCTTAACGTGATCTGCTCGGTCAAGTGTTAATAGCAACAATCTGCCAGCACAATCCACTAATCTCATAGTGATTTGCTGAAGTCATTAACATCATTCCAGCTACGAACATTATCACAAGGCCTCGTCCCATTCATCCTTATTATGGTTTTGCTTAGTTATTACAATTCAGCCAGAATTCAAAAATCTTCATTTTTCAATCAGAATCCAAATCAACTCATCAGTTCTCAATCAGAATTTAAAATCATATCAACCACATTCAATCTCATCATCTAGATAGTATTAATGCTTACAATTTCAAGTCTTAGATTTACTCGTATATACTGCCAGTAAAGAGCTACAGTTATACCCTCGGTATATACAGGTAGTCACGGTCCTTGAAACTATAAGGTAAATACCATCATGTCTAGGCCTCAAGCAAGTCAGAATTCTATACAATTGTGGTACAGACCCAATTACCAATTTTTACGAATTTCAGTTTGAATCTTAATTAGTATGAATTTTATCACACAATTACAACCTTTTACTGCTTCTTCATAAATTTTTGACATTTTTGGCTTCTCAGTTGATCCTCATTAGCCAATTTGCTCTAATACCAGCTGTAAGATCCATGACCCCACAGCACAACGAATTCAGTGGTGCTAGCAGCAGAATCAACACCTCTTGTGCGGGGTAGGGTCCCACAGTCGCGGCCTCGCCCACGGATATCCGGACAAGAGACTAATCCATCGGTTCTTTCAAAACAAAACCTGGAAAAACTTCCCTTGCCTGGAAAGCACGGGCGATTCCTCCAGGATAACTTTTCTCTAACGTAGTCAAAAGCCTTAACTAATAGAACTGATTTGATCAAACCCGTAAGCCCCATAGTCAGATCAGGGAAAAGATTGTACTTGGATCATAGAGACCAACACTTTTTTCCTCATCGAGAGGCACAGCCGTTGATTCTTTTCCATAGAACAATTTTTGTCCGGGATTTACTTCATCTATCGTACTATACAGAAGTTGAGTCTTGATTAAGGGATCCATCAGTCCACCTTAATCCCATCGAGTCCCATGGGTTAGTAGCCAACCGCCCAACCACTGTAGTGATCGGATCCAATTAGGAATTTTGGTTAGGTTTTGTCCCGGGTACTTTAGGGAAAAGAGTTACCAGGTCCCCTCGCCGGATATTCATGCAAACATAAAACTAGTCACACCACTTACACACCCAATATGAACTTGCCTTTTTCACAGATTGAACAAGCTTTAAAACAATCATTTAATGAAACCATAGTGTTACCGATCATAATCCTCTAATTATCCAATTGAATCCTAAATTTCCAATTCCTTCCTTCATTGGTGTACCTATGGCATCATTGGCAACCAGAACACTCACCACCTGTTTACTCAGGGGCCTTTTCAATAGTTCCTAGGTCATAGTACCCGGCAATATAATCACATAAAAATATCCAGATGGAATCTTCATTGAAGATCAGGAAGATCAACCAACAGATCCATATAAAAGAGCCATGGACTCATCCGTTGTTGAGGACCAGCAAGGTCAATCAACCAAATCCATACCCGAATTCAGAAAACAACTCTTACTCCTTGTTCTAATATCTTCCCCGACGTATTCGTGGTGGGTATCTTCAGTGACCCAGAGCCCGAGAACCGTATGGTCAGCACCCTCTAGGATCCTTCACAGGTCACCTAGCGCTTCACTCATAGGCCGCTTCCTTGGTCTCTCATCCACTGTACCGGCGAAAGATCACCATTTAATCAAACCGAGCTTGGTCAAGACCTCGGACGACCTTGCTACGCAAGATGTCCTCCGATGACTCTCCGTCAACAGTTGTAACTTTAACAGATAGGTCTCCAATGACCTCATTCACAAGACGGTCAAAATGTTCCCCAGGCATTCTTGACATAAGACAGTCATTTAAAAATAGATTTCACAAACAATTACAGTTCCAATAATATTTCCATCTTTTCTCATTACTCCGCATCCTTTCACATTAAATCCCAGATTTTTTTCATCTTACCACAATTTTATTTTCATCATCGATCCCTATCACATCACGTCATTCCTACATCAAATCACATCCAATCGCATCATCCACACATCAATCCACATCATCTATACATCCATCCACATCAATCCACACGTCAATCCACATCGTTCAAACATCCATGCACATCAATTTTTTTCATCTTACCACAATTTTATTTTCATCATCGATCCCTATCACATCACGTCATTCCTACATCAAATCACATCCAATCGCATCATCCACACATCAATCCACATCATCCATACATCCATCCACATCAATCCACACGTCAATCCACATCGTTCAAACATCCATGCACATCAATCCACATTATCCACACATCAATCCACCTCATCCATACATCCATCCACATCATCCACATCAATCCACATCATTCACTTATCATGCACACACACCAATCCACATCATCCACATCAATCCACATTATCCACACATCCATCCACCTCAATCCACACATCATCTACACATCCATCCACATCAATCCACACGTCAATCCACATCATTCAAACATCCATGCACATCAATCCACCTCATTTCATAAGCATTCCCATTCTCATCTAATCACATCTTTTTCTATCTCATTACTTATTTCCTCATTTTTCCTCATCAGATCTCACCCACTTGCATCTACCCATATATCTCATCACTTTCACATACATTAACATCTATCCAGTCTACATCGCATCTTATCACATTCATTTCACATCACATCTCATTCATTCACATCCTGAATCACATGCTAACATATTCATTCATGTCCCTTATTGTTCATTCACATCGCGATTCACATCACATCATATCCATTCACATCCTATATCATTCATTCACATCTCGATTCACATCACATCACATCTCGATTCACATCACATCACATCCATTCACATCCTATATCATTCATTCACATCCCGATTCACATCACATCACATCCATTCACATCCCTTATCATTCATTCACATCTCGATTCATAGGCTATCACATTCATTCACATCCTATATCATTCATTCACATCCCTTATTATTCATTCACATTCCAATTCATATGCTATCACATTCATTCACATCCTATATCATTCATTCACATCCCTTATCATTCATATCTATCCAGTTTACATCACATCTCATCGCTTCAATTCTCGTTCATATCCATCACATTTACATCCACATATATTCTCGCACATACATCCACATCCATACTTATCACATACACATCCACATCTATCCTTTCACATACATCCACATCCATACTTATCACATACACATCCACGTCTATCCTTTCACATACATCCACATCCATATTTATCACATACACATCCACATCTATCCTTTCACATACATCCACATCCATACTTATCACATACACATCCACATCTATCCTTTCACATACATCCACATCCATACTTATCACACATACACATCCATTCTTTCACATACATCCACATCCATCCTTCACATACATCCACATCCATTCTTTAACATACATCCACTTCTATTCTTCACATACATCCACATCCATCCATCCATCCATTCCCATCTATCAAATTCACATTACTTCTAATCACATCTATTCACCTCACATTCTCGTCACTCCTATTCTCATCACATCCATCCAACCATTCATTCCCATCTATCTCATTCGCATCCCATCTCATCACATCTATTTACCTCTCATTCTCATCACATCTATTCTCATCACATCTATCCATCCATTCATTCTCATCTATTTGATTCGCATCACATATCTTCACATCTATCTACCTCTCATTCTCATTACTTCAATTTTCATCACATCTATTCTCTATTCATTCTCATCTATCTAATTCACATCCCATCTCATCATATCCATTCTTAGAATGCAAGTGAATCCTTATTTTTTATATAAAGATTCTTTACACATCTATTTATGCATAATTTCAATTTTAAGGAGAATAACACTTTCGAAATAAAAATAAATCTTTTATGCGTAAATTCATATTTAATGAGAATAACTCTTTTCAAATAAAAATAAATCTCTTAATGCACCTTTCTATGCATAAAATCAAAATTGATGAGAATAACTCTTTTGCAATAAAAATAAATTTCTTTATGCACCTTTCTATGCATAAAATCAAAATTGATGAGAATAACTCTTTTGGAATAAAAATAAATTCTTTATGCACCTATTTTATGCATAAAACCAAAATTGATGAAAGCAACACTTTTGTAATAAAAAAATTCTTTTATGCCTCATTTTATGCATAAAAATCAATATTAGTGAAAGTAACACTTTTACAATAAAAAATTTCTTTTATGCATAAAAATCCATTTTAATGAAAGTAACACTTTTATAATAACAATATTCTTTTATGCATCTATCTATCCCCATAAAAATCCATTTTGATGAAAGTAACACTTATATAATTTAAAAAAAAAATCTTTTATGCATCTATTTATGCATAAAATCCATTTTGATAAAGTTAACACTTTTGTAATAAAAAAACCAATATGCATAGAATTTATTTTCATTAAAAATCACTCTTTTATAATAAAAAAATAATCAATATGCATCTTTCTATGCATGAATGAAAATGACACTTTTAGAATACACAAACAATGGGGATTACTCTTTTTGATTAATAAAAGATGAAATTTATTTCATAAATTTTTAGAAAATTTTGCCATAACCTCCTTTGTATGGCTGACCATTTTTCAATTTTTCTAACCTTTATATACTTAGGAATTATCCCCAATTGGTTTAAAGCATTCTAAACTAATCAATTTTCACTTTTAAGAGAGAAATAATATGAAAAGTTTAATTCCAACAATTAGATCACTTAACAAGGATAAAGAAGGACTGATTTTAAGAATGAGAGAGGGGAAAAGCCTTTCCAAGAAGGCATAGCATCTGTTTATCATTTTAAGATAACAAACAATTTAGAAAACCATTAAAAGAATAAGAAAAAGTAAGATTTCTTACTTACATTAAAATTTTGGGAGCTTTCCTTTGGCATGATGGTTTTAGGGATCTACTCTTGTTTGCAACAAGAGTGACCACCAATTCTTTAGAAGAGGGAATGGTCAAAAACTAGTGAATTATTAAGAAATTCACAGTTCTTGGCTCTTGGGAGGGTAACCGTGCATAAAACACTATTAAGCTTCAACAAAGGTGGAGGATTCTATTTAAAGGAAAAAGTGAGCAAGCAAACTGATTCTAGAATTTTCCAGATCAGTTTGGTCAATATTTGACCATTTTTAGGTTAGTTTAGCTTACTTTTTGGAACTAGACTTGAATAAGGAGAGAGGAGAGATGAAATATCTCAATTTTTGATAATTTTAAACTCCACCACACATGTGAAGTAGGAGCCTCCTTCATGAGGGGGGAATTCCCATTATGAGGTGTCAAAAATTCATTTTTTTTAGTAATTCCTTTGGTCCTTAGTCCACTCTTCATCTTATGTGAGTATTTACTCATTTTTGGGGGGATTTTATTTATTTCTTCTATTTATCTTCTCCACACATTTGGATGAATCTGATTAGCCCCTCAAAACCTTAATTTTTTTTTTTGAAAATCTGGACCACTAGGATAAGGCCTCTTGAACAAATTATACTTGATTTCTAATGCACCTTCTGAAAACCTTTTTGAACTTTTGTTTCGGGGGAGTTTATTTTACTAAGAAGAGATATTTTTCCATCCAAAAATATTCAAAATCTCAATAATCTCTCTCTAGAATATTTTCTCTCTCTAAACCAGAACAAGTAAAAACAACATCTTTTATATTTCTAAAGAGGGATTTGATTACAGGGGAATATACTGGACATCCTACGAGGGCGGGGGAGGAATCTTACATTCTACCCCACTTAAAAAACGCGAGATGTCCTCATCTCGCAAAACTAGAGGAGAATTTTTTTTTCCTTAAGATCCAACTGATTCTGGGTTCCTTATAGCCTAGAGAACCCAACATAATCCTGGGATAAAGATCCCTTATATAAAACTCATCATCAGATAATAATACACTCAGATAATTTACTCAGATCGTAACATTCAATCCTTATCACAATAATGGTCCATGAGATCGAGATTTCAGAATTTGTTAGCATGTGAATGAATGAGATGTGATGTGAAATGAATGTGATTAGATGCGATGTAAACTGGATAGATGTTAATGTATGTGAAAGTGATGAGATATATGGGTAGATGCAAGTGGGTGAGATCTGATGAGGAAAAAAGAGGAAATAAGTGATGAGATAGAAAAAGATGTGATTAGATGAGAATGGGAATGCTTATGAAATGAGGTGAATTGATGTGCATGGATGCTTGAATGATGTGGATTGACGTGTGGATTGATGTGGATGGATGTATGGAAGATATGGAAAGATGTGTGGATAATGTGGATTGATGTGGATTGGTGTGTGTATGATGAGTGAATGATGTGGATTGATGTGGATGATGTGGATGGATGTATGGATGAGGTGGATTGATGTGTGGATAATGTGGATTGATGTGCATGGATGTTAGAATGATGTGGATTGAAGTGTGGATTGATGTGGATGGATATATGGATGATGTGGATTGATGTGTGGATGATGCGATTGGATGTGATTTGATGTAGGAATGATGTGATGTGATAGGGATCGATGATGAAAATAAAATTGTGGTAAGATGAAAAAAAGATGGGGTCTAATGTGAAAGGATGTGGAGTAATGAGAAAAGAAGAAAATATTGTTGGAACTGTAATTGTTTGTGAAATGTGTTTTTAAATGGCTCTTTTATGTCAAGAATGGTGGGGAAGCATTTTGATTGTCTTGTGAATGAGGTCATGGAGATCTATCTGTTAAAGTTGCAACTGCTGTAACGGAGAGACATCGAAAGACGTCTCGCGTAGCAAGGTCGGATGAGGTCTTGACCAGCCTCGGTTTGATTCAATGGTGAGCTTCCGGTATAGTGGATGAGGGACCAAGGAAGCAGCCCATGAGTGAAGCACTAGGTGACCTGTGAAGGATCCTAGAGGGTGCTTACCATATGGTGCTCGGGCTTTGGGTCTCCGAAGATACCCACGAGTACGTCGGGGAAGATATTACAACAAGGAGTAAGAGTTGTTTTCTGAATTCGGGCATGGATATCGTTGATTGACCTTGCTGATGAGTCCATGGCTCTTTTATATGGATCAGTTGGTTGATCTTGCTGATCTTCAACAGAGATTCCATCTAGATATTTTTATGTGATTATATTGCCAGGTACTATGAGCTAGGAACTATTGAAAAGGCCCCTGAGTAAACAGGTGGTGAGCATTCTGGTTGCTAATGATGCCATAGGTACACCAAGGAAGGAAGGAATTGGAAATTTAGGATTCAATTGGATAATTAGAGGATTATGATCAATAACACTATGGTTTCATTAAATGATTGTTTTAAAGATTGTTGAATCTGTGAAAAAGGCAAGTTCATATTGGGTGTGTAAATGGTGTGACTAGTTTTATGTCTGCATGAATATCCGGCTAGGGGGCCTAGGAACTCTTTTCCCTAGTACCTGGGAAACCTAACCAAAATTATTAATTGGATCCCATCACTACAATGGTTGGGCGGTTGGCTATCCCATGGGACTCGATGGGGTTAGGCTCTACTGATGGATCCCTAAATCGAGACTCAATTTCTGTATAGTACGATAGATGAAGTAAATCTCGAACAAAAAATGTTCTATGGAAAAGAATCAACGGCTTTGCCTCTCGATGAGAAAAAAGCATTGGTCTCTATGATCCAAGTATAATCTTTTCCCTGATCTGACTATGGGACTTACCGGTTTGGTCAGATCAGTTCTATTAGTTAAGGCTTTTGACTACGTTAGAAAAAAGTTATCTTGGAGGAATCGCCCGTGCTTTCCGGGCAAGGGAAGTTTTTCTAGGTTCAGTTTTGGAAGAACCGATGGATTAGTCTCTTGTCCTTCATTCACATCCTGATTCACATCACATCACATCCATTCACATCCCTTATTATTCATTCACATCCCGATTCATATGCTATCACATTCATTCACATCCTATATCATTCATTCACATCCCTTATCATTCATTCACATTCCGATTCTTATGCTATCACATTCATTCACATCCTATATCATTCATTCACATCCCTTATCATTTATATCTATCCAATTTACATCACATCTCATCACTTCAATTCTCGTTCATATCCATCACATTTACATCCACATATATTCTCCCACATACATCAACATCCATACTTATCACATACACATCCACATCTATCCTTTCACATACATCCATACTTATCACATACATATCCACATCTATCCTTTCACATACATCCACATCCATATTTATCACATACACATCCACATCTATCCTCTCACATACATCAACATCCATACTTATCACATACACATCCTTATCTATCCTATCACATACATCCACATCCATACTTATCACATACACATCCATTCTTTCACATACATCCACATCATCCATCCTTCACATACATCCACATCCATTCTTTAATATACATCCACTTCTATTCTTCACATACATCCACATCCATCCATCCATTCATTCCCATCTATCAGATTCACATTACTTCTCATCACATCTATTCACCTCACATTCTCGTCACTCCTATTCTCATCACATCCATCCATTCATTCCCATCTATCTCATTCGCATCCCATCTCATCACATCTATTTACC
Organism: Cibotium barometz; assembly: GCF_041138505.1. Lineage (NCBI taxonomy): Eukaryota > Viridiplantae > Streptophyta > Polypodiopsida > Cyatheales > Cibotiaceae > Cibotium > Cibotium barometz. The sequence goes on along the minus strand of NC_141057.1, from coordinate 24,896,222 downwards.
TCTCATTCTCGTCACTCCTATTCTCATCACATCCATCCATTCATTCCCATCTATCTCATTCGCATCCCATCTCATCACATCTATTTACCTCTCATTCTCATCACATCTATTCTCATCACATCTATCCATCCATTCATTCTCATCTATTTGATTCCTATCACATATCTTCACATCTATCTACCTCTTATATCTTCACATATCTTCACATCTATCTACCTCTCATTCTCATTACATCAATTTTCATCTATTTGATTCGCATCCATCCATCCATTCATTCCCATCTATCTGATTCGCATCCCATCTCATCACATCTATTTACCTCTCACTCTCATTACATCTATTCATCCATTCATTCTCATCTATTCTCATCACATCTATCCATCCATCCATTCTCATCTATTTGATTCGCATCACATATCTTCACATCTATCTACCTCTCATATCTTCACATATCTTCGCATCTATCTACCTCTCATTCTCATTACTTCAATTTTCATCACATCTATTCTCTCATTCGCATCACATATCTTTACATCTATCTACCTCTCATTCTCATTACTTCAATTTTCATCACATCTATTCTCTATTCATTCTCATCTATCTAATTCACATCCCATCTCATCACATCCATTCTTAGAATGCAAGAGAATCCTTATTTTTTATATAAAGATTCTTTACACATCTTTTTATGCATAATTTCAATTTTAAGGAGAATAACACTTTCGAAATAAAAATAAATCTTTTATGCATCTTTCTATGCATAAACTAAATTTTAATGAGAATACCTCTTTTGAAATAAAAATAAATTTCTTTATGCACCTTTCTATGCATAAAATCAAAATTGATGAGAATAACTCTTTTGAAATAAAAATAAATTTCTTTATGCACCTTTCTATGCATAAAATCAAAATTGAGGAGAATAACTCTTTTGAAATAAAAATAAATTTCTTTATGCACCTTTCTATGCATAAAATCAAAATTGATGAGAATAACTCTTTTGGAATAAAAATAAATTCTTTATGCACCTATTTTATGCATAAAATCAAAATTGATGAAAGCAACACTTTTGTAATAAAAAAATCTTTTATGCCTCATTTTATGAAAAAAAATCAATATAAGTGAAAGTAACACTTTTACAATAAAAATTTTCTTTTATGCATAAAAATCCATTTTAATGAAAGTAACACTTTTATAATAAAAATATTCTTTTATGCATCTATCTATGCATAAAAATACATTTTGATGAAAGTAACACTTTTATAATTTAAAAAAATATTCTTTTATGCGTCTATTTATGCATAAAATCCATTTTGATGAAATTAACACTTGTAATAAAAAAATCAATATGCATTTTTCTATGCATAGAATTTAATTCTATTAAAAATCACTCTTTTATAATAATAAAATAATCAATATACATCTTTCTATGCATGAATGAAAATGGCACTTTTAGAATACACAAACGATGGGGATTACTCTTTTTGATTAATAAAAGATGAAATTTTTTTTCACAAATTTTTAGAAAATTTTACCATAACCTCCTTTGTATGGCTGACCATTTTTTAATTTTTCTAAGCTTAATTTACTTAGGAGTTATCCCCAATTGGCTAAAGCATTCTAAACTAATCAATTTTCACTTTTAAGAGAGAAATAATATGAAAAGTTTAATTCCAACAATTAGATCAGTTAACTAGGATAAAGGGCTGATTTTAAGAATGAGAGAGGGGGAAGCCTTTCCACGAAGGCATAGCATCTGTTTATCATTTTAAGATAACAAACAATTTAGAAAACCATTCAAAGAATAAGAAAAAGTAAGATTTCTTACTTACATGAAATTCTAGGAGCTTTTCTTTGGCTTGATGGTTTCAGGGATCTACTCTTGTTTGCAACACGAGTGGCCACCAATTCTTTAGAAGAGGGAATGGTCAAAAACTAGTGAATTATTAAGAAATTCACAGTTCTTGGCTCTTGGGAGGAGTAGAGTAACAGTGCATAAAACACTATTAAGCTTCAACAAAGGGAGAGGCTTCTATTTAAAGGAAAAAGTGAGCTTCTAACCAAGCAAACCAATTCTAGAATTTTCCAGATTAGTTTGGTCAATTTTTGACCATTTTTAGGTCAGTTTAGCTTACTTTTTGGAACTAGACTTGAATTAGGAGAGAGGAGAGGTGAAATATCTCAATTTTTTATAATTTTAAACTCCACCACAGATGTGAAGTAGGCGCCTCCTTCATGAGGGGGGAATTCCCATTGTGAGGTGTCAAAAATCCATTTTTTAGTAATTCCTTTGGTCCTTAGTCCACTCTTCATCTTATGTGAGTATTTACTCATTTTTGGGGGGATTTTCTTTATTTCTTCTATTTATCTTCTCCATACATTTGGATGAATCTAATTGGACCCTCAAAACCTTAATTTAAATTTTTTCAAAAATCTGGACCCCCTAGGATAAGGCCTCTTGAACAGATTATACTTGATTTTTAATGCGCCTTCTGAAAATCTTTTTGAACTTCTGTGTTGGGGGAACTTATTTTAATAAGAAGAGATATTTTTCCATCCAAAAGTATTCAAAATTTGAATAACCTCTCTCTAGAATGTTTTCTCTCTCTAAGCCAGAACAGGTAGAAACAAGATCTTTTATATTTTTGAAGAGGGATTTGATTACAGGGGAATATATTGGACATCCTGAGAGGCTGGGGAGGAATCTTACACATCAAGTGGCAACAAGAAGAACAAAGTCCACACCAAAGAAGCTATCAAAGATCTAAGAGTTAAGCCAAAGAGAAAAGACCAAGAGAAAAGACCAAGAGCCAAGAATTTTATCATTTTGTTTGTTGTGTGTATCATACCTAACCACTCGCAAAAGTAGCTAATTGAGCACCCAAGGGGGTGATAATCGTTGTAATTCATACTCAACCACCTGAGAGTAGCCCAGTGGAGCAGCCAAGGGGAGTAATGATTGTTATGACTCACACCAAACCACCTCTAAAAGTAACCCCTGAGCTAGGGAGTAACCAAGACAAAGAACCTCTGAGTTACCCAGCCAAGTTAGAAATTAGAGGGGGTGATGACATGTTATAAACCTTGCATCCAACCACCTTGCGTAGCCCAAATATTTGGCACCAAGGAGGGGTGTTGAGAAATGTGGTGCCAAAGAGCACAAGGAAGAGGTAGGGAGTTAGTTGTGTAGCCAAGAAAGTGCAAAGTATAGCATAAAGCCACATGAGCAAAGGGATATATATCCCACATTGTTGTGCAAGCCCAAGGTTGTACCTCCTCATATAAAAGGGGGCCATTTCAATCAATGATTTGATCACATCACACACATCTCAAGCCTCTCCTCCTATGAATACAAGTATTAATCTAGTACCCTAATTATACTTGAGTCTATTGCACACACTCATCATGAGTAAGCTTAGATTACACCCACCTTAGATTAATTCACTCTAATCACATTAAATTAGTTTAGTACTAGTACTAATCATCTTGCTTATGACATGATGTCCATGGATTTCAACATATAACACCTTGAATAAAGCCTTGGCAACAAGGGCTCCCATCTTGAGGTCCCCTAATTGGGACATCATATTTCACACCCACATCGATGGCTCTCTTTGCATTGGTGGGTGTGCGCTGGCTCAACCCGGTGAACATAATAGGGATTTTCCTATTAGCTTTGCCGGTGCCAACTCAATATGAAGTAGAATGCAACTATACCACCACTCAAAGGGAAGGGTTAGCTATGGGTTACATAGTCAAAACGTTTCCCCATTATCTTCTCGGCAACTCAATTCATCTTCTTTGTAGACCACCAAGCCCTCCTTTATCTTGTGAAAAAACCTTTCACGATTGGTAGGATCACTAAGATGGTTGCTCATCTTGCTTGAGTTTGACTTCATCGTTACGGTGCGGAAGGGTTCACAACATGTCATGGCTGACCACATGTCATGCATCCCCACTGGGTGGAGAGCCACCGGTGGAAGTCGATATGATGATGACTTGCCAAATGCCTCTTTGTTCAAACTGTGCTTAATTCCTGAATGGGGAGAGGAGGTTATAAACTTTCTTGCCAATGGCCTACCTGTTAACCCACTCCTCGACAAAGATTGACTAAGGAGCCTCATTAAAAAGGCATCCCCCTCTCAATTGATTGTGGGAAAACTCTAAGGATAGAATTGTAAGACGTTGTGTCTGCAAAGACGAGTATGTCTTCCTCTTAGAATAGGCCCTCTCCACTTGTATAGGAGGAAAATTTGTCAATAGACATATTTGCTTGCAAAGTCGTCGTCACACAATAGAGCTATGGTGGCCCACCTTGATGGTGGTAGACACAGCATAATATGTCAAACGTTGTTAATGAGTGGCAATCCAATGCTTTAAGGAATGTATAGCCCTGAACCCTATCGTGTCCTTATAACCATTTGAAAAATGGGGCATTGATTTCATAGATCCACTACCAAGTTCCTTTGTGAATCAATGATTGCTCACTTTGGATACCCTCTTGAGATCGTGAGTGACAATGGCACACACTTTGTTAATCAAGTGATACAGTTACAAGAATTCCTAGTCACCCATAGAAAATCTTCCCCTTACTACCCCCAAGCCAATGGGCAAGCCAAGATCACAATTAAAGTCCTTTTTGCCATCCTGACCAAAATAGTTGAGGCCAGTTGCTGCAATGATTGGTAACATAAATTACCCACTGCACTCTGGGCATATCTCACATTATACACAATGCAACACCTTCAGTTTAACCTATGGTACTGAAGGATGGAGTTCCTGGTACCCAGCTTGGGAAATGTAGTAAAAGAAAAACTCACAGGAAATATACTTGGTTCACTTTTTTGACCTAGAAAAACTTGACGAAACATGCCACCTCGCTCAATACAGCATGATTGTACAAAAACTGAGGCATAAATAGTGGTTTGATGACCAACTCAAAGATAAACAAATGGAGAAGGGAAACATGGTACTCCTCTACATCACCAAAAATCACAAAAATAAACTGAAATTCAGAGGCTTAGGACCTTTCCTAGTCATTGTGAAGATAACCTTGCAAGGCATAATGCGCATAGAAATGCTCGACGATATCAAGATGGCGGGATACTTCAATGGTAGAAAATTGAAACCCTACAATGGCTCACTCATTGAAATGACACTAAGGTCCATTCATGCCAAAAAAAACAACCAAAACAATAGCATGACGAGGTGAAAGAAATAGCCCACCGGGAAGCGAAAGAGTGGCAAGAAAAACTTTGGGGCAAAAACATCATGGTCAACATTGCCCAAGTAGTAGACCTTGAAGAAGAATATTGGGTAGTGAAACCCGCTAGTTTATGGTTAGGTATGAACACCCTAATAAATTTCACCCAAACATTGGATCTTGTTGATTGTGAGACCCCTCTGCCCCCTCCGCACACTGGATTCTCGATTGCTAGCGGAAGTAGCTTCCTCTTGCGTGGGGGGGAGGTTTCCCACTCGGGGCCTCGCCCTCGAATGTCCGAACACGAGACTAATTTGGTGGTCATTCTGAAACCAAAATTGGGAAAATTTCCCTTGCCCGAAAAACAAGGACGATTGCACCTTTTTGATTTTCTTAATGAATTTTCTAACGGGTTCAAGAGATTAAACTATCCTTCACCTGATTAAACCAGATAGAAGGAAAACTATCACTGACTTAATTTGAAGAAATCAACGCTTTTTCCTAACCAAAAATCAGGCATAGCCGTTGATCTAATCATCTGAGGAAATCAATGCTTTTTTTTCCTAACCAAAATCAGGCACAGCCGTTGATCTACTCATTTGAGAAATTCTTCAGGGTTTTATTTAACTACTCAAATTCTAAGCGTACTCCTATTATTTCAATTTAATTATTAAAAATCCACTTATTCCATCTGGCCCATGGGTTAGCCACCACCAAACCACCAGAATCGGTAGAACCAGACAATTACTCACCCACCCATAATTGAATGCCTTTCTTAACTTTTGCTTTTCGAATACAGATATGCACACACTCCTCTTTAAAACTTTAACATATAAAATAATCCATTGACAAATAGTTATTGGTTATAGATATCATAACTCAAAATTTTCATCCAATCCCTTGTTTCTCAAAAAAACGATATCACTCTGGACTCTCCGTTGAGACCCACTGGTCAGCAAAACGAGATCCAGTAACAGATTACAATAATCATTTCGTCCATCATACATATCTTCCACCACATACGCATGGGTGTCCTAGGCATCGCGAGCCCATGCATCACCTGGTCAGAACCCTCCTGGATCCTCCTTAGGTGTCCTGGAACTTCACTCAGGGATCGCTTCGTCGGCTCTCGCCCATCGTACCGGAAGCACACCATTTTTCAACCAAATCGAGGCTGGTCAACAAGACCCAGCTGGGTAGGCTTTGGCGCATGAGCCGTCCTTTGAACACTCCCTGCCAGCTAACTGAACTTCCCTTACAAAAACATATACCAAATGCTCCCTCCCCAAGCATTCTGGCATAAGACAGTCCTTTAAGAAAACAGGGTTTTTATGAAAGTTTTCAATTTGATTTTCTTTTGAATATAAGGAGTATTTCTTGAATCAGTATCCTCCCCAAAACTTCTTGATCAGAATTCTAGATTTTATACCAGAATTCCTCGAATTCTATAACCTTGATTCACAAATCAATTCGAAGGGTCTCAAACTTAGTTTCAGATTTGGCGAGAGTTTTGAGAGTATTTTTCTAAATTGGTCACACCTTCTTTCCGTGAAACTGATGCCCTAAAACTGACGAAAGAGTTTCGTCTTGGTCATAGTCTGATTTAAGGTTCGAGTTGGATAAGATTTTCCCTGAAATAACTTTCTCGAAAAGGTTTGATAATTCAATTACTATTTTACCGAATTTCTTTCTTTGAATATACACTTAACTAATTTTTAAATTAGTTATGAATTCCAACGAGGAATATCGTGTGAATATAAAACGATAGAAATATCTCTCTTAGAGTATTTAATTATTCATTTATCAATTACTCATAGAATTTAAACATAGAATTTAAGAGAATTCCAATTTTGATATAAAAAATTTTCTTTATGCATCTATTTATACATAAAATCAATTTAATAGGAATAACATTTTTAAAATAAAAAGAATTTCTTTATGCATCTATTTATGCATAAAAATCAATTTCAATGGGAATAACACTTTTATTTAAAAAAATCCTTTTATGCATCTTTCTAAGCATAGAAATTAATTGTAATAAGAATAACACTTTTATAATTAAAAAAAATTCCTTTATGTATCTTTCTATGCATAAAAATCAAATTTAATGGGTATAACACTTTAATAATAAAAACTTTCCATTATGCATCTTTCTATGCATAGAAATTAAATTTAATGGGAATAACACTTTTATAATAAAAAAATTCCTTTATGCATCTTTCTATGCATAAAAATCAATTTTAATAGGAATAACACTTTTGTAATAAAAAATTTCTTTATGCATCTTTCTATGCATAAAAATTAAATTTAATGATAATAACACTTTTATAATAAAAAAATTCTTTTATGCATCTTTCTATGCATAAAAATTAATTTTAATAAGAATGACACTTTTGCAATTAAAAAATTTCCTTCATGCATCTTTCTATGCATAAAAATTAAATTTAATGAGAATAACACTTTTATAATTAAAAAAATTTTCTTTATGCATCTTTCTATGCATAAAAATCAATTTTAATAAGAATAACACTTTTGTAATAAAAAAATTTCTTTATGCATCTTTCTATGCATAAAAAATAAATTTAATAATTAATATCAGTGATATCCTTGCATATTTATAGGTGAATATGTACATGGAGTAATTAGAATGTTTCTTTTAGATGCAAAAATGGTGGGAATTACTCTTTTGGAATAACATAAAAACAAACTTGCTTTTCCACAAAAATTTGAAAAATTTTACCATAACCTCCTTTGTATGGCTGACCATTTCTTATTTTTATCATTATTTATTTAACTTAAATTAACCCAAATTAGATTCATAGAGCTCTAATGTACACAATTTTTGAAATTCAAGAGAGTAAACAATAAGAAGAGTTTAATTAATCCCTTAGTTAATCTTTCTAGGATTAAGAAAGAGAGTAAACAATAAGAAGAGTTTAATTAATCCCTTAGTTAATCTTTCTAGGATTAAGAAAGGCTGGAATGTAAAGAAGAGAAGGGGGTGGCCTTTTCATCAAGGCATAGCATTTGAATTTAATTCAATTAAATTCACTGCAAAACATAAAAATCAAGAAAACCATAGATTTAAAATTTGTAAATAAGTAAGAAAATTAGCTTACATGGAGCTTGTAAGCTCTCCTTTGGCTTGAGGGATTGAGGGTTCTACTCTTGTTTGGATCAAGAGTGGCCACCAATTCACTTTGGAGAGGATTAGGCCAAAAACAATTGAATTATTAAGAAATTCAACGTAGATGGCTTAGGACGACAGGAGTAGAGTAACAGTGCGTAAACACCATTAAGCTTTTACAACGGGGAGGCTTCTATTTATAGGAAACAGTGAGCCTCTAACCAAGCAAACCGATTCTAGAATTTTCCAGATCAGTTTGGTCACTTTTTGACCATTTTTGGGTCAGTTCAGCTTACTTTTTAGAGCTAGTTTGAAAATAGGAGAGAGGAGAGATGAAATATCTCATTTTATTGATAAACAATTGGGGGTTATGATGATGAGAAAAAAGGCACCTACTTCATGAGGGGAGATCCCCACTCTGAGGTGTCAAAATTTTGTTTTTTTTTTTTTTTGTCCTTAGTCCACTCTTCATCTTATGTGAGCATTTACTCATTTTTGGGGGTTTTTCTTTGATTCTTCAATTTATCTCCTCCCTACATTTGGATTAATCTTATTGGTCCATAAGAACCTTAATCCAAAATTTTCAAAAAATTTGGACCCTTAGGCTAAGGTCTTTTGTGCACATTATAATTTATTTCTCATGCACCTTAGGAATTTCTTTTTAAACTTCTATTTCAAGAGAATTTATTTTAATAAGAAGGGATATTTTTCCATCCAAAGATATCTAAAAACTGAATTATCTCTCTCTAGAATATTTTCTCTCTCTAGGCCATCGAAACAAGATCTTTTATTATTCTGAAAAATAGGATTGATTACAGAGGAAGAAACTGGACATCTTGAGGGGCTGGGGAGGAATTATACATTTTCTCACACTTGAAAAGTGCGAGATGTCCTCATCTCGCAAACTGGGGATAATCGCGCATCAGCTTGGCTTCTTTCTCCGAGGTGGCATCTTCAAAAGGATAGAACTTCCGTTTGACTAATAATTCTCTCAAAATCCTGTTCCTGAGAACCTTCTCTCGAACATCAAGGATTTCTTCAGGTTGGAGTTCCATCTGCCCTTGGGTTGAAGAAGTTAAGAGTTCATCTTAAGCACATGATTTGGGCTTCTTAAGTAGGCTGACATGAAATACATTATGTACTTTGAGATGAGGAGGTAGAAGAAGTTCATAGGCTAGGTCACCTACTTTCTTTGTAATCAGATATGGCCCATAGTATCTGGGGGATAACTTCTTGTACCTCCCAAGAGATAGAGAACTTCTTTTGGGACGTACTCAAATGAAGACCATATCTGGGGGATAACTTCTTATACCTCCCAAGAGATAGAGAACTTCTTTTGGGGTGTACTCGAATGAAGACCATATCTGGTGATAAGAAGCATTGTAGGCAAATTACACTAGGTGCAGATAGCTTAACCACTTCTTGGGTCCCCTTTGCCACAGCATGACCAAAGTATATCTTCGATTACTTGGTTCACCCTTTCTGTTTGACCATCGGTCTCGGGGTGGTGAGCTGTGCTGAGATCCAAGAAAGTTCCTACTACTTCGAAGAATGCAGTCCAGAATCTTGACGTGAATTTGGGATCTCGATCACTTACTATTCTCCTGGGTAGGCCATGCAATCTGAAGATTTCCTTGAGGAACACTCTGGTCACATCCACTGTAGTGTAGGTTTCTTTTACTGGAATCAGATAGGCAACTTTGGTTAGTCTGTCAACTACCACAAAGATGGAGTAGTAACCTGATTGCACTGAAGATAGTCCAGTAATAAAATCCATCCTGATACATTCTCACTTCATCTGGACGATGTCTGATGGAGGTAACTTCCCAGGCATTTTTACTCTCTCGGCTTTGACTGTCTGACATATCAGGCATTGACGTACATGATTAAATATATCCTTTTTTAGTCCAAGCCAAAAGAAGCTTTTCTTTATAGACATGTAGGTCTTGATGAAACCTGGATGTCCTGCTATATAAGGCTATCATGGGCTTCATTCAAAATTTGACCCTTAGTTCCCTCATCATTGGGAATGCATAGCCTGCTATTATAATACATAATTCCTTCATCCAAGATGAACCCTTGAACCTCGGTTCAACTCGTGATGAGGAGTTTTGCTTTCCTCCATAAGTAGGGTAGCAATAGGGCCAAAGAATCTATCCTGCATGATCTTCTCTCTTGCTTCATTAATCAATGGATTTGACACCACTGTGTGATTGCAAGCAAGGAGGCTTTTCTACTGAGGGCATGTGCTACCACATTTTCTTTGCCTGGGCAGTACTTGATTTCAAAATCAAATTCCTGCAGGGTCTACATCCACCTTCTTTGGCGCATGTTGAGATCCTTCTGAGTGAAGATCCACTTTAAGCTCTGATGATATGTCATCAAAGTGAATCTTTGACCCAGTAGGTAATGTCTCCATAACTTCAGGGCATAGACTACTAAAAGTATCTCCAGGTTGTGGACAGCATGTTGTGGACAGCATGCGTTCTGAGTTTTCAGGATTCACAGGCCGCTGCATGACCTTCTTGCATGAGCACACCTCCCAGGGCAAAACCACTGGCACCATTTATTACGTCAAAGGGTAGAGAGAAATCTGGCAACTTCAGAATGGGATTGGTTACCAAGGCGGTCTTCAGCTCATCAAGAGCACTCTGACACCTGGCAGACCATTGGAATAGGGTATTCTTCTTTAGAAGATTAGTCAAGGGGGAAGCTATGAGAGCATACTTGGGTATAAAAATTCTATACCAACCAGTTAATCCCAAGAATCCTCTAACTTCTTTCACTGTCTTTGGTTCAGGCGAATCTATGACTGCTTGGACTTTTGTGGAATCTAGAGAAATTCTGTCTTTGGATACCACAAAGCCCAAGTATTCAACATGGTCGACAGAGAAAGTGCATTTGCTCTTTTTTGCAAAGAGTTGGTGCTTCCTTAGAATCTCAAGAATTTTTTACAGACGTGAGCTTCATGGTCAGCTACATTCTTTGAGTAAATCAGAATATCATCAAAGACAAGAAGAACAAAATCATCCAAGTATTCGCTGAGAATGTCCTGCATTAGGCGATTGAATGTAGCTGGGACGTTTGTCAATCCAAATGGCATGACAATAAATTCATAGTGCCCATAGGCGAGTATTGATGGCTGTCTTCGGGATATCTTGATCATTAATCCTGATCTGGTAATACCCTGATTTAAGATATATCTTTGTGAAGACGCGGGCTCATTTAGCCTTTCTCCAGAAGCTCATCAATTCTGGGGATAGGATACTTATTCTCTGAACTGTCAGCTGATTGAGACCTCTATAATCCACACAGAGTCTTAACGTTCCATGCTTCTTTTTTTGAAAGGGAACTGGCGCTCCCCAAGGTGAAACACCAGGTCTTACAAACCCTTCTTCTAACAGCGGCCTAAGCTGCTCCTTGAGTTTGATGGCTTCAAGGACTGGCATTTTGTACGTGCGCTGGGCCACTGGCTGAGCTCCGGGGTTAATTCTATCTCATGATCCACTTCCCAAATCGGAGGCATCTCAGTTAGCTCTGTTGGGAATAAATAATCATACGCACTTAACCATTCTGGTTCTTTAGCCTTTAACTTTGTGTCTACCGGATTCATTTTGAAAACATAAATGAGCTGCTTCTTTCTAAGTCCTTTCAGTAACCTAGAAGCTTTTACTAATTGTAGATCTGGGGATCTGGAAATTCCAGTTCCTTGAACTTTGTTCCCGTGAAGGTCACGGAAGGAAATGGTTCCATTGTGACAGTGAATGCCAGCTTGATTCTTATGGAGCCATTCCATTCCAAGGATTCCGTCAAAAACTCCCAAAGGCAAGACTCTGAACTAGCAGTCAGTTACATTCCCATCTAGATTGGACTGAATACGATCTATCTCATGGTGAGTGAAAAGAATCTTCCCACTAGCCAATTCAACTTGCATAAGTTTCCCTAATTTCTGTTCTAAGACTAGCTTACACAAGCATCCTGGGGAAATAAATGAATGAGTACTGTCTAAATAAATCAAAAGCTTAAATGGCTTACCCTTATACTCAATCGGAGCATGGATGAAAGAGAATTGACGATTTGGCCCTTGGTTTTCAATTGCGGCATAAATCTGACCTCGTTTCTCTTCCACTACTTCTGCTATCATAACTGCTCTGGCTGCTAGAGATCGGGGCGGAACTCTTTCTCTTTGGTTACCCCAGTTCTGGGAGGGAGTTTTGAGACTACTCTGAACAGAAGCAGATGGTTGAGAGCTGGAGTCCTCCTAGGATTGCCCTGATTTTGGCAAGACCGACCCTGACTGATACGAAGGGGCTAGTCTCTGCACTCTAGGTCCTTGACTTCCCTATCCTCTTGACATGGCAGGAGTCGGGCAATCTTTAAGCTGGTGACCGAAACCCTGACACCCAAAACACCTGTTCTAACTTCTAAGCTCATCCCTCTAAATCCTTGAAAGAGGTGGGGCTCCTAAGAAAGTGTCCTGAAGGAAGGGTCTTCCTTCACTTCTGAATCTCCCAGCATCTTGATTCTAATTAGGGCCTTGGTGCCTCTTTGGGGGTGGAAAGTTTGAAGCATTTCCCGGGGTTTGGAACCTTTTAAAGTTTGAGGGTGCAGGCTTCGGCGGGACCTTAACAACAAATGCTTTGGCAAAGTCCTTTGCCATTCTGACAGCTCTTGCCATTGAGACTCGTTTGGCATTTTTCAATAAAGTGTCCAATGGCTCATTCATCCCTCGAATGAATCTGGCCATCAGCTAAAAGTGGAGAATATTTGAGGAGAAGGGCAAATGCCTGATGGTAGTCTTCAATCGTCCTGCTATCTTGCTTCAGTTCCAAGAACTCATTCATTTTGGTTTCTAGGAAGCCCGGAGGACAAAACCTCTTCCTGAGGTAAGCCTTAAGATCTGACCAGGTCTAGGTATTTCAGTCAAGATGGTTTGTCTCACAATGGTTCTTCCATGCGACCCTGGCCGTTTCCATAATTTTCAATCTGGCAAGAGCCATCTTGCTCCTCTCGTTATAACCGGTTACATCAAAATACTCTTCTATTGCCTCGATCCATTTTTTAACTTCTCCTAACTGTTCCCCTTCACCCTTAAAAGGACCAGGTTGGGATCGGTGCAGGGCTTTACGAACGTCCGGATCTAAGTCTTCATCATCGGTGTAAGAGGATCCGGCTGCCTAGCACGGGCCATGCGCCTCATGATTCTAACAAAACAATATTTTTGTCAACTTAACTTTTTCAACGGACATATGACTATTTAATTTTTGAGATTTATTTCTTAAACAATTAAATATTCCATCATAATTCTTGAAAACAATATTCACTCTGACAATTTTAGTAACCAATATTCACTACCACGAAAACAATTTGGAATCTTTTGCAAAACATCATTTATTATCAAAAGTTTTTGATATATACATAGAGCGTCTCGGCTCCAAAAGTCACCGCCTCAATCGCATACGCATAAAAAGGCGATACTGCGATGGAGACATGCTATGATATACATGATTCATCACTGATAATGGTGTTGTAATTCTACTCCTAGGAATAAAGCGGCTAAGAAGTCTAAAAATACGACAAGAATTTCTAAAATTTCGGGGGGTGAGTGATTATAGAGTTGTATATAATGAATAACTCCTAGCCTTATCAAGATCATTGGCTAGCGAGATATTCTGTTTGAGAGTCTCTTACGTTGATTGGTATTGACGTGAATACTTTGCCCTCCACCAGAGAACCACATATGCTGATGTTGCTCTACTAGATCAGGAAAGTACAGATCCTCAAAGTGACAAGCGAATCTCACTCTGCTTTCTCGGGTTTTGTAGCGGAGTTGATGAGATTTTCGACGTCAAAGGCGATCATATCCTGACTTTGGGAGAGTCCAGGAATGCTAGATAGATTTGGGGTATCTATCTAAAAATCTAGTTCAATTTATGAGTTTTCGATTTATGAAGTTCATTTCAACATAATCTTAACAAGTGAAAACATTATTTTCTAGATTTACTTTAACATTTTAGGTAATTTTTGTGCTCTGATACCAACTATGAGACCCCTCTGCCCCCTCCGCACACCGGATTCCTGATTGCTAGCAACAATGGAAGTAGCTTCCTCTTATGCAGGGTAGGGTTTCCCACTCAGGGCCTTGCCCTCGAATGTCCGGACACGAGACTAATCTGGAAGTAGCTTCCTCTTATGCAGGGTAGGGTTTCCCACTTGGGGCCTTGCCCTCGAATGTCCGGACACGAGACTAATCTGGTGGTCATTCCAAAACCGAAACCCAAAAAATTTCCCTTGCCTGGAAAATGGGGACGATTCCACCTTTTTTATTTTCTTAACGCATTTTCTAACAAGTTCAAGAGATTAAACTATCCTTCACCTGATTAAACCAGATAGAAGGAAAACTATCACTTACTTAATTTGAAGAAATCAATGCTTTTTTCTAACCAAAAATCAGGCACAGCCGTCGTTGATCTAATCATCTTAAGAAATGAGTGCTTTTTTCGTAACCAAAATCAGGCACATCCATTGATTTACTCATTTGAGAAATTCTTTAGGGTTTTATTTAACTACTCAAATTCTAAGCATATTCCTATTATTTCAATTTAATTATTAAACTCCACTGATTCTAGCCCATGGGTTAGCCACCACCCAACCACTGGAATCAGTAGAACCAGACAATTACTCACCCACCCATAATTGAATGCCTTTCTTAATTTTTTTCTTTTGAATACATATATGCACACACTCCTCTTTAAAACTTTAACATATAAAATAATCCATTGACAATGGTTATAGATATCATAACTCAAAATTTCTATCCAATCCCTTGTTTCTAAAAAAAATAGTATCACTCTGGACTCTCCGCGTTGAGACCCACTGTTCAGCCACCAACGAGATCTAGTTAACAGATTACAATAATCATTTCGTCCATCATACATATCTTCCACGACATACGCATGGGTGTCCTAGGCACCGCGAGCCCGTGCGTCGCCTGGTCAGAACCCTCAAGGATCCTCCTTAGGTGTATTGGCACTTCACTCAGGGACCGCTTCATCGGCCCTCGCCCATCGTACCAGAGCACACCATTTTTCAACCATACCAAGGCTGGTCAAGACCTGGGCAGGCTTTGCCGTGTGAGCCGCCCTTTGAACACTCCCTGCCAACTGTTGCAACCGAACTTCCCTTAGAAATACATATACCAAATGCTCCCTCCAGCATTCTAGCGTAAGACAGCCCTTTAAGAAAACAGGGTTTATATGCAAGTTTTTAGTTTGACTTTCCTTTGAATATAAGGAGTATTTCTTGAATCAGTATCCCCAAAACTTCTTGATCGAAATTTTGAATTTCATACCAGAATTCCTCGAATTCTATAACCTTGATCCACATATTAATTCAAAGGGTCTCAAACTTAGTTTCAGATTTGGCGAGAGTTTTGAGAGTATTTTTCTAAACTAGTCACACCCTCTTTCCTCAAAACTGACATCGAAAAAGTTTGGTCTTGGTCAAAGTCTGATTCAAGGTTCGAGTCGGATAAGATTTTCCCTGAACTAAATTTCTCGAAAAGGTTTGATAATTCAGTTACTATTTTACCGAATTTCTTTCTTTGAATATACACTTAACTGATTTCTAAATTAGTTATGAATTCCAACGAGGAATAAATTAATCATTTATCTGAATAATTCAATCTTGATAGATTTCTTGAATTTTCTTTTTACAAACTATGTGAATAAAAAACGATAGAAATTTCTCACTTAGAGTATTTAATTGTTCATTTATCAATTACTCATAGAATTTAAACATAGAATTTAAGAGAATTCTAATTTTTGATATAAAAAGAATTTCTTTATGCATCTATTTATGCATAAAATCAATTTAATAGGAATAACACTTTTAAAATAAAAAAGAATTTCTTTATGCATCTATTTATGCATAAAAATTAATTTCAATAGGAATAAAACTTTTATAAAAAAATTCTTTTATGCATTTTTCTAGGCATAGATATTTATTTTAATAAGAATAACACTTTTATAATAAAAAAATTTCCTTTATGCATGTTTCTATGCATAAAAATCAAATTTAATGGGAATAACACTTTTATAATAAAAATTTTTCATTATGCATCTTTCTATGCATAGAAATTAAATTTAATGGGAATAACACTTTTATAATAAAGAAATCCATTTATGCATCTTTCTATGCATAAAAATCAAATTGAATAAGAATAACACATTTGTAATAAAAAATTCCTTTATGCATCTTTCTATGCATAAAAATTAAATTTAATGAGAATAACACTTTTATAATAAAAAAATTCCTTTATGCATCTTTCTATGCATAAAAATCAATTTTAATAAGAATAACACTTTTGTAATAAAAAAATTTTCTTTATGCATCTTTCTATGCATAAAAACTGGGGGTAATGATGAGAAAAAAGGCGCCTACTTCATGAGGGGAGATCCCCACTCTGAGGTGTCAAAATTCAGTTTTTTTAATTGTTTTCTTTGGTCCTTAGTCCACTCTTCATCTTATGTGAGCATTTACTCATTTTTGGGGGGGTTTTCTTTTATTCTTCAATTTATGTCCTCCCTACATTTGGATTAATCTTATTGGTCCATAAGAACCTTAATCCAAAATTTTCAAAAAATCTGGACCCGTAGGCTAATGTCTTTTGTGCACATTATAATTTATTTCTATTGCACCGTAGGAATTTCTTTTTAAACTTCTGTTTCGGGGGAATTTATTTTAATAAGAAGGGATATTTTTCCATCCAAAGATATCTAAAAACTGAATGACCTCTCGCTAGAATATTTTCTCTCTCTAGGCCAAAACAGGTAGAAACAAGATCTATTATTCTGAAAAAGGGGATTGATTACAAGGGAAGAAACTGGACATCTTGAGGGGCTGGGGAGGAATCTTACATTGATATAGGGGCTAATCACAACTTAATGTCCTCTCGCACATGGCTCTTGGCCCCCATTAAAAAATACCCCAGCCATGGTCACTACAGTGGCCTCACAATTGGTTCAATGTTTAGACATAATCACAACTTTGTTCCACATTGGTAATAACCCCTTGGAAGGGAAGTTTTACGTGATTCCTGTAGGAACCATGAGTGACGAAATTATTATAGGGCATAGATGGATGGACACAACCACTACCAAATCGATTGGGACGCAAGGACTGCCACCTGCAACAACTGGACTTTAGCGTAGTTACTATCCTAATGAAAAATGAAGAACCCTTGCCCTCTGATAATCAACTAGAAGTTGATAACCCTCCGACCCTAACCATTATCACTCCACCCTCCAACCAATATAGAACCATGCTGCTTAAGAAGAGGCCTCTCCCCGCTATCAATAACTAATTGCCTTACACATTCTCATTAACATCCAACTCGACAGCTCCCCGAACCTACCTCAAAAATGCCACCACTGCTACTAACCCCACTAACAAGCCTAGCCCACCCTAGGCACACCTTTAGCCCCAAGGCACACAAGGCCAGAGCTCTCACCCCTTGGTACCCATGAAGCTCATCATAGCCCAAAGATATTATGAAGGTGCTAGAATTATGTGGATCCCTTGACGATCCACTTCCCAAACTCACACACCGGCACAACCAGCTCCTCGTACCTCTCAACGGCCCCCAATTTGACAACGACAAGCCCACAAGGTACAAGAAAACTGCCAACCAAAAACACTTCCCAAGGCCGACCCATCATCAACCTAGAGTCTCCGCCTTGCCCAATGCCTACTTGCAGGTGGTTCCTCAAGCCTCTACTCCAAGCTCAGAACTTCTATGAAGGCAATCGACAACTTTGGGTCCCCTGACAGCCAAGGTACACCATTTCCACCCCAATCATCCCAAAGTTACCACTATTAAATGGAAGCCAAGATCGCCTCCACCACTATTGCTACTACTACATGGGACAAAGGGAAATAAAATCTTCAAGAAGACCCCTTAACCATCCAACCGCAGTCCACCATCCCTGACAGTGATATACCCTTGACCTTGTAACCCCCCCACCCCTTACCATCCGACTCCCTCGGCGTACTCCCACTCAACCACTTGCATCTCCAACCCCAATTGTTCCCTTCCATACTTCCAATGGAGCTACCAACCTCATTAAAACAAAATTGGAGCCACCTTATCACTCTAGCCAACTGAGCAAGGAGTTAGTACAAAACCCGCAATGGGGTGGTGGCTACATAGCCTTAGGGTACAAAACCTATTTACAGGGTGCCCCAATATATATATGTGTGTGTGTGTGTGTGTGTGTGTGTGTGTGTGTGTGTGTGTGTGTGTGTGTGTGTGTGTGTATCCATAAAGACACGGCCATACCATCTTGAAGCCACGGAGCTACCAACTTCATTAAAACCAAATCGGAGTCGCCTTTTCACTCTAGCCAATTGGGCAAGGAGTTAGTACAAAACCCGCAATGGGGTGCTGGCTACATAGCCTTAGGATACAAAACCTATTTACAAGGTGCCCCAATATATATATATATATATATATATATATACATACAT
The DNA here is from genome assembly GCF_041138505.1 of Cibotium barometz. Lineage (NCBI taxonomy): Eukaryota > Viridiplantae > Streptophyta > Polypodiopsida > Cyatheales > Cibotiaceae > Cibotium > Cibotium barometz. The sequence goes on along the minus strand of NC_141057.1, from coordinate 24,877,368 downwards.
ACATGTATGTATGTATCCATGATTATGGCCATACCATCTTGAAACCATGATAATACCATCTTGAATCCACGATTGTACCATCTTGAAGCCATAGACCTACCTTCTTGAATCCATGGCCGTACCTTCTCCCTCCGCTCAAGACACGGCCATACCATCCTAAAGACATGGCTGTTTTCTTGTCAAACAAAGAAGAGACGACTGTACCATCACGAAGCCACGATCATACCATCCTGAAGCCATACCCATGTACTTTCTAGAAATCTATAAAAAGGGGCCCACCACTCATTTCCCTAACTCTTTCCTCTCCCCCTAGCCCTCGGGGGGGTCACTATATGTAAATCCTCTATATCACGTGCGTTCAAGGCCTATTTAAAAAGTCCCTTATCTGTGAATTTTTGAGTGAATATAATATATCCTTTCCTATTAAAATCTGTAATTTTTTTTCAAAATACAATAAATAAATCCCCTCTGTAAATATATTTCTGTAAGTTTTAAATATTTAAAATGTCCTTCTGTTGAACCCACGTGATACTTACATATTTATACGAGTGACCCCCCCGAGCCCTAGCCAAACTCTTACAATTTTTTTCTCGAGGTCTCATCTTTCTCCACCCGCCTCTTTTTCTCAATATCATGGCCGCACACTTGGACTCCGCTTTTGAGAGGTGGTCCTCCCCTATACCCCCCCAGAAGAAGAAGAAGCGCCTACTAGAAGGGAAAATTTTGAGGAATATGGGAGGTACCCCACCCATCTATCACACTTGGGTGAGATGTTGATGCACTAGGTCAGTGGTGGCCACATGGTCCACAACCTTATAAAGAATAATCATAAGGTGGAGCACAAGATCCTTTACTATATAGAGCCATGCTACAAGGCCATTGCACATTCATTCATATACATCACATTCATTCTCATAACCCTCCCATCGCATACATTCTATCCACATTATGTCATATCACTTCTATCCACATCATATCTCATTCATACATATCTCATCTCATTCATCCACATCCATCCAATTGTTCACATGTGTACGACTACCCACATCTATCCATACATTCATATCTATCACTTCACATCCATATATATTCATTTCACATCACATTCTTTCAGGTACACTTCCACATCCATTCTTTCACATACACCCACATCCATTCTTTCACATACTCATGCACATCCATTCCAAAAATTGTGGCCCGCCTGAAGAAAATCCGTCTTGGTGGAGCCTACCCACACTGAAACCCTGAGGCCAGACTTGCTACACTGCCTCTTCTTCATAGAGACATATGATGCTAATACGGCTATCATTAGGGGAAGGTTGAGGTCTATAGGGGCCCTTTAAGATGCCATGTGATTAAAAGGTTATTAAGGAAAAGGGTCAATCATGTGATGCCATGTATACAAAAATGTTGGGTGATTAAAGGTGGTCAAAAGATTCTCTAGAAGATGCCTTTTTGTACTTTTCATTCCCAAAAAGTGGGGGGGAAAGTTTTTGAAATTTCGGACATCCATAACTTCTACATATGAGCTCAAAATTTGTCGAAGATTAGAGATCCAGAATCTACTCGTTGCTGAGCTCTTTTCATAGATATGTCACATGATATGGTTTTTCCCACTCAATTTTAAATTCAATTTTGGCAGGAAACTTTGAAATTCAAACTTCTAGCCATTTGAAGAATAACAAGGTATCTAAAGTCAAAGAAACTTAACATTTTAACAAAAAGTCATTAAAATCATAATATGGTAGACAACCTTCCCCTAATGAGGGCAGGTGCTCAATAAACGAGGGCCACCCCAAGACAATCCATCTCAATTTGGACCTTGTCCGAGAGAGACACTTCATCTCTCACACATGGAGAAACCTTATGTTTGCCTTGTCAATGCCACATCCTCATCAAGCTTCCCCCCACCTCCATCTCCCTTTTGGGCACCCTTTTCTTCCAAGGCCAAATCTCCTTCACCCACACCCTCTTTGATCTCCCCACCCACCCCCTTTATGCCACCCTCGTCAACTAGGCACATCTTCTCAGGTACAACCATAAAAGCAGTGATGAAACCATTGACCTTGTTGTCCTAGATGGGCACTGCCCCTATCCCTACTCCTCTACCCGCACCGCCGAAAGCCTTTTCTTCCTTCACCACTGGGGTGGAATGTTGTCTATGCCGCCTATGGGGCCCTCTGACAATATGCACTCCCCCCTTATACCCCTAAAGGCCTTCTCATTCTCTATCAGAGGTGCCACCTCCAACTAGAAGTTATCCAGGGCTATGGGGATCATGCAATTTGATGACTCCCATGTGGCCTTCCCCATGGATTTCTCCCCAGAAGAAGCCGCCAAGGCTCGTTGTTGCTTCTTCTACTCCTAGTTCTTGAACAATAACTTCTCCTCCAATGATGGCGATGATGATGATCATGATAGAGGAGAGGCACCTAGAAATCCCCCAAATGGGCCACTCCCACCCTTGTCTCCTCTGCAACCAACCCCCTCCTCTCCTAGCCTATCCAACTTGAGCACAAGCTCCCAACCACCACAACCCCCACCACTGCCCTCTCTCTCTTCTCCTCAACATCCTCTACACACCCTTCACCACCCACCTTGACACTCCATTTTGGCATCCCCCTACCTGAAGGACATCCCTTTGACATCACCAAGGCCCCCACCTCTCCTCACCACAACCCCAATCAGATTAATCCAAATGTAGGGAGGAGATAAATTGACGAAATAAAGAAAAACCCCCCAAAAATGAGTAAATACTCACATAAGATGAAAGTGGACCAAAGAAAATAGTTAAAATTTTAATTTTTGACACCTCAGATATTTCATCTCTCCTCTCTCCTATTTCAAGTCTAGTTCCAAAAAGTAAGCTGAACTGACCCAAAAATGGTCAAAAATTGACCAAACTGATCTGAAAAATCCTAGAATCAGTTTGCTTGGTTTAAGGCTCACTTTTTCCTATAAATAAAAGCCTCCCCCTTTGTAAAAGCTTAATAGTTTAAGCACTCTTACTCTACTACTTCTCAGAGCCAAATACATTAAATTCACTTGATAATTCAATTCTTTTTTACTAAATCCTCTCCAAAAGAATTGGTGGCCACTCTTGATCTAAACAAGAGTAGAACCCTCAATCTCTCAAGCCAAAGGAAAGCTCACAAAACTCCATATAAGCTAAAAATTCTACTTTTTAATTTCTATTCTATGGTTTTCTGATTTCTTGCTTTTTTTAGTTGATTAAAGTGAATCTTGATGTTATGCCTTGATGCAAAGGCCAACCCCTTCTCTTCCTTAAGAATTCAGCCTTTCTTTATCCTAAAATGAGTAACAAATAAATTGATTTAAACTTTTCTTTTACTCTTTAGAAAGTGAAAATTAAGTAGATTAGAGTACTTTACTTCAAATTGGGATTAATTTTATTAGAATGTAAAAATTGAGAAATGGTCAGCCATACAAAGGAGGTTATGGTAAAATTTTCTTAAATTTTGTGAAAAATAAAGTTTATCTTTATGTTATTCTTAAAGAGTAATTCCCACTGTTTGTGCATTCTAAAAGAAATATTTTTATTTACTCGATGTACATATTCACCTATGAATATGCATGGATATCATTGATATTAATTATTGAAATTAATTTCTATGCATAGAAAGATGCATATTGGAAATTATTTTATTATAAAAGTGTTATTTTTATTGAATTTAAATTCTATGCATAGAAAGATGCATATTGGATTTATTTTATTATAAAAGTGTTATTTTTATTGAATTTAAATTCTATGCATAGAAAGATGCATATTAGAAAGTTTTCTTATTATAAAAGTGTTGTTTTTTTTAAAATTTAAATTCTATGCATAAAAAGATGCATATTAGAATCTTTTTATGCATAAAAAGATGCATATTAGAATTTTTTTATTATAAAAGTGTTATTTTTATTGAATTTAATTTCTATGCATTGAAAGATGCATAATAGAAAATTTTTTATTATAAAAGTGTTATTTTATTAGATTTTATTTCTATGCATGGAAAGATGCATAATAGAATTTTTTTTTATTATAAAAGTGTTATTTTCATTGAATTTAATTTCTATGCATGGAAAGAAGCTTAATATAAATTTTTTATTATAAAAGTGTTATTTTCATTGAATTCAATTTCTATGCATGGAAAGATGCATAATGGAAATTTTTTTAATTATAAAAGTGTTATTTTCATTGAATTTAATTTCTATACATGGAAAGATGCATAATATAAAATTTTTTGTTATAAAAGTGTTATTTTCATTGAATTCAATTTCTATGCATGGAAAGATGCATAATAGAAATTTTTTATTATAAAAGTGTTATTTTCATTGAATTTAATTTCTATGCATGGAAAGATGCATAATAGAAATTTGTTTTAATTGACATGTAGGTCTTGAAACCTGATGTCCTGCAATAAGGCTATCATGGGCTTCATTCAGAATTTGACCCTTAGCTCCCTGATCATTGGAATGCATAGCCTGCTATTATAATACATAATTCCATCATCCAGGCTGTACCCTTGAACTCGGTTCAACTCCGAAGGAGTTTTGCTTTCCTACATAAGTAGGGTAGCAATAGGGCCAAAGAATCTATCCTGCATGATCTTCTCTCTTGCTTCATTAATCAATGGATTTGACACCACTGTGATTGCAACCAAGGAGGCTTTTTTGCAGAGGGCATCTGCTATACCACATTTTCTTTGCCTGGGCGGTACTTGATTTCAAAATCAAATTCCTTCAGGGTTTGCATCCACCTTCTTTGGCGCATGTTGAGATCCTTCTGAGTGAAGATCCACTTTAAGCTCTGATGATCTGTCTCATCAAAGTGAATCTTTGACCCAGTAGGTAATGTCTCCACAACTTTAGGGCATATACTACTGAAAGTAGCTCCGGGTCATGGACAACATAATTTCTCTCATGCGTTCTAAGTTTTCGGGATTCATAGGCCGCTGCATGAACTTCCTGCATGAGCACACCTCCCAGGGTAAAACCACTGGCATCAGCTATTACTACCTCAAAGGGTAGAGAGAAATCTAGTAATTTCAGAACGAGATTGGTTACCCAGGTGGTCTTCAGCTTATCAAGAGCACTCTTCCCTCATGAAAGTTATTACTACCTCAAAGGGTAGAGAGAAATCTAGTAATTTCAGAACGAGATTGGTTACCAAGGTGGTCTTCAGCTTATCAAGAGCACTCTTCCCTCATAAAACCACTGGCATCAGTTATTACTACCTCAAAGGGTAGAGAGAAATCTAGTAATTTCAGAACGAGATTGGTTACCAAGGTGGTCTTCAGCTTATCAAGAGCACTCTTCCCTCATGAAAGTTCTACCCAAGATAATGTCATATGAATCCGGTTGGTGTAGAAAGTTCATTACAACAAATGTATGATGGTAGCGGAATGAAAAGAGCTTGAGTCTGAAGTTTTTCAATAACCCCATACGTCTTGAAGATGTTTTGTCTACCATTTTGACGACGATTAGATTTTCTCTTTCCAATTTTGGTTTACCCCAGTTTTCCTAACATCATTTTGTAATGATGCCCACCCCCGATCCTCCGTCCAGGATAGCTAGTGCTTGGTATCTATTATGGTGAATTGGGATTGTAGCATTTGTGTGGTCACTCTCATAATACCGGCCCAGCAGTGATTGACAGGTATTTTGACAAAGCTCGAAGTTCCTTCCTCTTCAAGTAATAGGTATTTCTCTGCTAGAGGTGACTGTCTCCTCTGCAATGGACATTGGGTTTAATCTTCCCTCTACCTAGTCCTTAATATCTACCCATAATGCCAGCGTATTACGTAACAATGGTCCCAGTGGCATTTTGACAGTAGTGGACAAAATGGTTGTGAGACTGCCTGTCTCTAGGCTCCTTGGCAAGTGAGGGTTCCTTGTCATATATTCAATCCTAGGGATTGAAGGGATGGACAATTCTTGCCATGATGTCACTGTGATTCCCTTCCTCAGACCCTTCTAGAATTGGAGTAGGCACTTCCAATTTCCTTTCCTTTATTGGCTTGTTTCTTGGATACATTGTATCCCTAGCCCTATTAGCTCTTAATCTAGGAGACCATTAAAACGGGATATTCTTCTTGAGAAGATTAGTCAGGGGGAAGCTATGAGAGCATACTTAAGTATAAAAATTCTATACCAACCAGTGAACCCCAAGAATCCTCTGACTCCTTTCATTGTCTTTGGTTCACACCAATCTATGACTGCTTGGAATTTTGCGGAATCTGGAGAAATTTCCTCTTTGGATACCAAGAAACCCAAGTATTCAACATGGTCGACAGAGAAAGTGCATTTGCTCTTTTTTGCAAAGAGTTGGTGCTTCCTTAGAATCTCAAGAACTTTTCAGACGTGAGCTTCATGGTCAGCTGCATTTTTTGAGTAAATCAGAATATCATCAAAGAAAACAAGAACAAAATCATCCAAATATTCTTTGAGAATGTCCTGCATTAGGTGATTGAATGTAGCTTGGGCATTTGTCAATCCAAACGACATGACTGTAAATTCATAGTGCCCATATCGAGTATTGATGGCTATCTTCAGGATATCTTGCTCATTAATCCTAATCTCGTAATACCTTGATTTGAGATATATCTTTATGAAGATCTGGGCTCCACTTAGCCTTTCCAGAAGCTCATCAATTCTAGGGATAGGATAATTATTCTTAATTGTCAGCTGATTGAGACCTCTGTAATCCACACAGCGTCTTAGCGTTCCATCTTTCTTTTTCTGAAAGAGAACTGGCGCTCCCCAAGGTGAAACACTGGGTCTTACAAACCCTTGTTCTAACAGCTACCTAAGCTGTTGCTTGCGTTCAATGGCTTTAGGGACTGGCATCTTGTACATGCGTTGGGCTACTAGCTGAGCTCTAGGGGTCAATTCTATCACATGATCTACTTCCCGAATTGAAAGCATCTCTGTTAGCCCTACTGGGAATAAATCATCATACTCACTTGACCATTCTAGTTCTTTAGCCTTTAACTTTGTGTCTACTGGATTCATTTTGACAACATAAATGAGCTGCTTCTTTCTAAGCCTTTCAGTAATTTAGAAGCTTTTACTAATTGTAGAATTGGGGATCCTGAAATTCCGGTTCCTTGAACTTTGTTTCCGTGAAGGTCATGGAAGGAAATGGTTCCATTATGACAGTGAATGTCCGCTTGATTTTTGTGAAGCCAATCCATTCCAAGGATCTCGTCGAAAACTCCCAAAGTTAGGACTCTCAACTCATTTACATTCCCATCTAGATTAAACTGGATACAATCTATCTCATGGTGGTGAAGTGAAAAGGGTCTTCCCACCACCACTGGCCAATTCAGCTTGCATAGGTTTCCTTGATTTTTGATCTAAGACTAGCTTACGCAAGCATCCAGGGGAAATAAATGAATGAGTACTGCCTGAATCAATTAAAAGTTTGAATGACTTACCCTTATACTGAGCTGGAATATGGATGACAGAGAATTGACGATTTGGCCCTTGGTTTTTAATTGCGCAATAAATCTGACCTCTTTCCTCTTCCACTACTTCTGTTATCATAACTGCTCTGGCTGCTGCAAATTGGGATGGAACTCTTTCTCTTTCGTTACCCCAGTTCTGGGAGGGAGTTCTGAGATTACTTTGAACAGATGCAGATGGCTGAGCTGGATTCCTCCTGGGATTGCCCTGATCTTGACGAGACGGACCCTGATTTGGAAGGGGCTGGTCTCTGCATTCTAGGTCCTTGACTTCCCTGTCCTCTTGACATGGCAGGAGTCGGGCAATCTTTAAGCTGGTGACCAAAACCCTGACATCCAAAACACCTGTTCTCACTTCTAAGCTTGTCCCTTTGAGTCCTTGAAAAAGGTGGGGCTCCTGAGAAAGTGTTCTAAGGGAAGGGTCTTCCTTCACTTCTGAATCTACCAACATCTTGATTCTGATTTGGGCCTTGCTGCCTCTTTGGGATTGGAAAGCTTGAAGCACTTCCTGGGGTTTGGAACCTTTTAAAGTTTGAGGGGTGCAGGCTTTGGCGAGACCTTGACAATAAATGCCTTGGCAAAGTCCTTTGCCATTCTGACAGCTTTCACCATTGAGACTGGTTTGGCCTTTTTGTGTCCAATGGCTCGTTCATTCCTCGAATGAATCTGGCCATCAGCTGTTCTTCATCCAAAAGTGGAGAATATTTGAGGAGAAGGGCAAATGCTTGATGGTATTCTTCAATTGTCGCCGGCTATCCTGCTTCAACTCCAAGAACTCTTTCATTTTGGTTTCTAGGAAGCCTAGAGGAGAGAACCTTTTCCTAAGGTAAGCTTTAAGATCTAACTAGGTCTGGGTATTTCGGTTTGAGACGGTTCGTCTCGCAATGGTTCCTCCATGCGAGCCTGGCTATTTTCACAATTTTAATCTAGCGAGAGCCATCTTGCTCCTCTCATCATAACCAATTACATCAAAGTACTCTTCCATTGTCTCAATCCATTTTTCCACTGTTTCTCCTAATTGTTCCCCTTCACCCTTAAATGGACCAGGTTGGGATCGGTGTAGGGCTTTACGAATGTCCGGATCTAACTCTTCATCATCGGTAAGAGGATCGAGTTGCCCAGCACGGGCCGCGCGCCTCATGATTCTGACAAAACGAGACTTTTGTCAACTTAACTTTGCCACATCAGATTTATAACTATTTAATTTTTATTTTATTTTTTTTGAGATTTATTTATTAAACAATAATTATTCCATCATAATTCTTAAAAACAAGATTCACTCTGATAATTCTTAAAAACAAGATTCACTCTGATAATTCTTAAAAACAAGATTCACTCTGATAGTTTTATTAACCAATATTCACAACCACGAAAACAATTTGGAATCTTTTGCAAAACATCATTTATTATCAAAAGATTTTGATATATACATAGAGCGTCTCGGCTCCAAAAGTCACTGTCTCAATCGCGTACGCATAAAAAGGCAAAACTTACACAATAATTATTCCTTAAAGTCACTGTCTCAATCGCGTACGCATAAAAAGGTAAAACTTAGACAATAATTATTCTATCATAATTCTTAAAAACAAGATTCACTCTGATAATTTTATTAACCAATATTCACAACCAGGAAAACAATTTGGAATCTTTTGCAAAACATCATTTATTATCAAAAGTTTTTGATATATACATAGAGCGTCTCGGCTCCAAAAGTCACTGCCTCAATTGCGTACGCATAAAATGACGATACTGCGATGGAGACATGCTATGATATACACGATCCATCACTGATAAATGTGCTGTAATTCTACTTCTAGGAATAAAGCGGCTTAGAAGTGTAAAAAAATCGGCAAGAATTTCTAAAATTCCAGGGTAAATGATTAAAGAGTTGGACATAATGAACAACTCCTAGCCTTATCAAGATCATGGTGGCTAGTGAGATATTTTGCCTGAGTCTTTGAAGCTGATATTGACGTTAATACATCGCCCTCCAAAGAACCACATGTGCTGACATTGCTCTACTGGATCAGGGAAAAATAGATCCTCGAGCGAGCCTCACTCTGCTTTCTCGGGTTGTAGCAGCAAAGTTGATGAGATATAAAAATCCAATTCAATTTATGAGTTTTCCATTTATGAATTCATTTCAAACATAATCTTAGCAAGTGAAAACATATTTTTACATATTTACTTTAAAATTTTATTCAATTTTTGTTATTGCTGTTTCATACGTTTACAACAGTGCTCTGATACCAGCTGTGAGATTCCACTACCCCCTCCGCGCACCGGACTCCCAGTTAGCAGGCGAAAGTAGCTTCTTCTTACGCGGGGCAGGTTTTCCCACTCAAGGCCTCGCCCTAGAATATCCATACACGATACTAATCTGGTGGTCATTCCGAAACTGAAATCGGGGAAATTTTCCTTGCCCGGAAAACGAGGACGATTCCACCTTTTTGATTTCCTTAATGAATTTTCTAACGGGGTCAAGAGACTTAACTAACCTTCACCTGATTAGGCACAGCCATTGATCTATTCATTTGAGAAGTCTTCAGGTTTCGCCTAGTTGGAACCCTCCAGGATCCTCCTTAGGTGTCTTGGCACTTCACTCAGCGACCGCTTCGTCGGTCCTTGTCCATTGTATCGGAAGTGCACCATTTCAACCGTCTAGCTATTGCTACCAAACTTCCCTTAGAAAAACACATATACCAAATGCTCCCTCCAACATTTTGACGTAAGACAGTCCTTTAAGAAATTAGGGTTTCTATGCAGGATTTTCAGTTTTGATTTTCTTTTGAATACATTGAATATATCTTAAATCAGTATCCCCAACTTCATAATCGTAATACTGAATTTCAAAACAAAATTCCTGGAATTCCGTAACCTTGATCCTCAGATCAATTCGAAGGGTCTTATCGTAGTTTCAGATTTGGTGGGAGATTTGAGTGTATTTTTCTCAACTGGTCATCCTCACCTGGTCAAGTCTTCTTTCCTCGAAACTGACGAAAGAGTTTGGTCATGGTCATAGTCTGATTCAGGGTGGATTTGAGTCTGATAAGGTTTTTCTTGAACTATCTTTCTCGAAAAGAGGGTGATATTTCAGTTACTATTTTACTGAATTTCATTCATTGAATATTCACTTAACTGATTTTTAAATTAATCATGAATTCTGATGAGGAATAAATTAATCATTTATCTGAATATTTTGACTTCGATAGATTTCTTGAATTTTCTCTTTACAATCTGAGTGAATATAAAATGATAAAAATTTACCTCAGAGAATTTACTTATTCATTTATCAAAATTCATGGAAATTAAACATAGATTTAAAGAGAATCTAATTTTGATATAAAAATTTCTCTCTGCATCTATTTATGCATAAAATCCAACTTCAATGGAAATAACACTTTTATATAAAAGAAAATCCTTTTATCCATCTATTTATGCATAAAATCAATTTAATAGGAATAACACTTTTAAAATATAAAAAATACCTTTATGCATATTTTTATGCATATAAATTAAATTCAATGAAAATAACACTTTTATAATAAAAACAATTTCTATTATGCATCTTTCAATGCATAGAAATTAAATTCAATGAAAATAACACTTTTATAATTAAAAAAATCTATTATGCATCTTTCCATGCATAGAAATTGAATTCAATGAAAATAGCACTTTTATAATAAAAATTTTCTATTATGCATCTTTCCATGCATAGAAATTAAATTCAATGAAAATAACACTTTTATAATTAAAAAATTCTATTATGCATCTTTCCATGCATAGAACTTGAATTCAATGAAAATAACACTTTTATAATAAAAAATTTCTATTATGCATCTTTCCATGCATAGAAATTAAATTCAATGAAAATAACACTTTTATATAATAATAAAAAATCTATTATGCATCTTTCCGTGCATAGAAATTAAATCTAATGAAAATAACACTTTTATAATAAAAAAATTTCTATTATGCACCTTTCCATGCAAAGAAATTAAATTCAATAAAAACAACACTTTTATAATAAAAGAAATTCTAATATGCATCTTTTTATGCATACAATTTAAATTCAATAAAAACAACACTTTTATAATAATAATAATAATTCTAATATGCATCTTTCTATGCATAGAATTTAAATTCAATAAAAATAACACTTTTATAATAAAAAACTTTCCAATATGCATCTTTCTATGCATAGAATTTAAATTCAATAAAAACAACACTTTTATAATAAAAAAACTTCCAATATGCATCTTTCTATGCATAGAAATTCATTTCAATAAATAATATCAATGATATCCATGCATATTCATAGGTGAATATGTACATGGAGTAAATAAAAATATTTATTTTAAAATGCACAAATGGTGGTAATTACTCTTTTAGAATAATATGAAAATAATTTTTATTTTCCACAAAATTTAAGAAAAATTTTCCATAACCTCCTTTGTATGGCTGACCATTTCTCAATTTTTACATTCTAATATCAATTTAAAATTAATCGCAATTTGCAGTAAAGTACTCTAATCTACTCAATTTTCACTTTCTATAAAGATAAGAAAAGTTTAAATCAATTTATTTGTTACTCATTTTAAGATAAAGAAAGGCTAAATTCTTAAGGAAGAGAAGGGGGTGGCCTTTTCATCAAGGCATAACATCAAGGCCAGGGGTCAATTCTATCACATGATCTACTTCCCGAATTGAAAGCATCTCTGTTAGCCCTACTGGGAATAAATCATCATACTCACTTGACCATTCTAGTTCTTTAGCCTTTAACTTTGTGTCTACTGGATTCATTTTGACAACATAAATGAGCTGCTTCTTTCTAAGCCTTTCAGTAATTTAGAAGCTTTTACTAATTGTAGAATTGGGGATCCTGAAATTCCGGTTCCTTGAACTTTGTTTCCGTGAAGGTCATGGAAGGAAATGGTTCCATTATGACAGTGAATGTCCGCTTGATTTTTGTGAAGCCAATCCATTCCAAGGATCTCGTCGAAAACTCCCAAAGTTAGGACTCTCAACTCATTTACATTCCCATCTAGATTAAACTGGATACAATCTATCTCATGGTGGTGAAGTGAAAAGGGTCTTCCCACCACCACTGGCCAATTCAGCTTGCATAGGTTTCCTTGATTTTTGATCTAAGACTAGCTTACGCAAGCATCCAGGGGAAATAAATGAATGAGTACTGCCTGAATCAATTAAAAGTTTGAATGACTTACCCTTATACTGAGCTGGAATATGGATGACAGAGAATTGACGATTTGGCCCTTGGTTTTCAATTGCGCAATAAATCTGACCTCTTTCCTCTTCCACTACTTCTGTTATCATAACTGCTCTGGCTGCTGCAAATTGGGATGGAACTCTTTCTCTTTCGTTACCCCAGTTCTGGGAGGGAGTTCTGAGATTACTTTGAACAGATGCAGATGGCTGAGCTGGATTCCTCCTGGGATTGCCCTGATCTTGACGAGACGGACCCTGATTTGGAAGGGGCTGGTCTCTGCATTCTAGGTCCTTGACTTCCCTGTCCTCTTGACATGGCAGGAGTCGGGCAATCTTTAAGCTGGTGACCAAAACCCTGACATCCAAAACACCTGTTCTCACTTCTAAGCTTGTCCCTTTGAGTCCTTGAAAAAGGTGGGGCTCCTGAGAAAGTGTTCTAAGGGAAGGGTCTTCCTTCACTTCTAAATCTACCAACATCTTGATTCTGATTTGGGCCTTGCTGCCTCTTTGGGATTGGAAAGCTTGAAGCACTTCCTGGGGTTTGGAACCTTTTAAAGTTTGAGGGGTGCAGGCTTTGGCGAGACCTTGACAATAAATGCCTTGGCAAAGTCCTTTGCCATTCTGACAGCTTTCACCATTGAGACTGGTTTGGCCTTTTTGTGTCCAATGGCTCGTTCATTCCTCGAATGAATCTGGCCATCAGCTGTTCTTCATCCAAAAGTGGAGAATATTTGAGGAGAAGGGCAAATGCTTGATGGTATTCTTCAATTGTCGCCGGCTATCCTGCTTCAACTCCAAGAACTCTTTCATTTTGGTTTCTAGGAAGCCTAGAGGAGAGAACCTTTTCCTAAGGTAAGCTTTAAGATCTAACTAGGTCTGGGTATTTCGGTTTGAGACGGTTCGTCTCGCAATGGTTCCTCCATGCGAGCCTGGCTATTTTCACAATTTTAATCTAGCGAGAGCCATCTTGCTCCTCTCATCATAACCAATTACATCAAAGTACTCTTCCATTGTCTCAATCCATTTTTCCACTGTTTCTCCTAATTGTTCCCCTTCACCCTTAAATGGACCAGGTTGGGATCGGTGTAGGGCTTTACGAACGTCCGGATCAAACTCTTCATCATCGGTAAGAGGATCGAGTTGCCTAGCACGGGCCGCGCGCCTCATGATTCTGACAAAACGAGACTTTTGTCAACTTAACTTTGCCACATCAGATTTATAACTATTTAATTTTTATTTTATTTTTTTTTTTGAGATTTATTTATTAAACAATAATTATTCCATCATAATTCTTAAAAACAAGATTCACTCTGATAATTCTTAAAAACAAGATTCACTCTGATAATTCTTAAAAACAAGATTCACTCTGATAGTTTTATTAACCAATATTCACAACCACGAAAACAATTTGGAATCTTTTGCAAAACATCATTTATTATCAAAAGATTTTGATATATACATAGAGCGTCTCGGCTCCAAAAGTCACTGTCTCAATCGCGTACGCATAAAAAGGCAAAACTTACACAATAATTATTCCTTAAAGTCACTGTCTCAATCGCGTACGCATAAAAAGGTAAAACTTAGACAATAATTATTCTATCATAATTCTTAAAAACAAGATTCACTCTGATAATTTTATTAACCAATATTCACAACCAGGAAAACAATTTGGAATCTTTTGCAAAACATCATTTATTATCAAAAGTTTTTGATATATACATAGAGCGTCTCGGCTCCAAAAGTCACTGCCTCAATTGCGTACGCATAAAATGACGATACTGCGATGGAGACATGCTATGATATACACGATCCATCACTGATAAATGTGCTGTAATTCTACTTCTAGGAATAAAGCGGCTTAGAAGTGTAAAAAAATCGGCAAGAATTTCTAAAATTCCAGGGTAAATGATTAAAGAGTTGGACATAATGAACAACTCCTAGCCTTATCAAGATCATGGTGGCTAGTGAGATATTTTGCCTGAGTCTTTGAAGCTGATATTGACGTTAATACATCGCCCTCCAAAGAACCACATGTGCTGACATTGCTCTACTGGATCAGGGAAAAATAGATCCTCGAGCGAGCCTCACTCTGCTTTCTCGGGTTGTAGCAGCAAAGTTGATGAGATATAAAAATCCAATTCAATTTATGAGTTTTCCATTTATGAATTCATTTCAAACATAATCTTAGCAAGTGAAAACATATTTTTACATATTTACTTTAAAATTTTATTCAATTTTTGTTATTGCTGTTTCATACGTTTACAACAGTGCTCTGATACCAGCTGTGAGATTCCACTACCCCCTCCGCGCACCGGACTCCCAGTTAGCAGGCGAAAGTAGCTTCTTCTTACGCGGGGCAGGTTTTCCCACTCAAGGCCTCGCCCTAGAATATCCATACACGATACTAATCTGGTGGTCATTCCGAAACTGAAATCGGGGAAATTTTCCTTGCCCGGAAAACGAGGACGATTCCACCTTTTTGATTTCCTTAATGAATTTTCTAACGGGGTCAAGAGACTTAACTAACCTTCACCTGATTAGGCACAGCCATTGATCTATTCATTTGAGAAGTCTTCAGGTTTCGCCTAGTTGGAACCCTCCAGGATCCTCCTTAGGTGTCTTGGCACTTCACTCAGCGACCGCTTCGTCGGTCCTTGTCCATTGTATCGGAAGTGCACCATTTCAACCGTCTAGCTATTGCTACCAAACTTCCCTTAGAAAAACACATATACCAAATGCTCCCAAACACATATTTATAGGAAAAAGTGAGCCTCAAACCAAGCAAACTGATTCTAGAAATTTTTAGATAAGTTTAGTCAAATTTTGACCATTTTTGGGTCAGTTCAGCTTACTTTTTGGAACTAGACTTGAAGTAGGAGAGAGGAGAGATGAAATATCTCATTTTATTGATTTAAAATGGAAAGTAATGATGAGAAAAAAGGCACCTCTTTCATGAGGGGAATCCCCACTCTAAGGTGTCAAAAATCAGTTTTTTAACTATTTTCTTTGGTCCTTAGTCCAGTCTTCATCTTATGTGAGTATTTACTCATTTTTGTGGGGTTTTTTTTTATTTCTTCAATTTATCTCCTCCCTATATTTGGATTAATCTGATTGGTCCCTCATAACCTTAATCCAAAATTTTCAAAAAATCTGGACCCTTAGGCTAAGGTCTTTTGAGTAGATTATAACTTATTTCTAATGCACCTTAGAAAATTCTTTTTAAACTTTTGTTTCGGGGGAATTTAGTTTAATAAGAAAGGATATTTTTCCATCCAAAGATATCTAAAAACTGAGTTATCTCTCTCTAGAATATTTTCTCTCTCTAGGTTAAAACACGTAGTAGAAACAAGATCTTTTATTATTCTGAAAAGGGGATTGATTACAGGGGAAGAAACTGGACATCTTGAAGGGCTGGGGAGGAATCTTACACAAGATCTCTAGAGAATTCTTACACCACTTGACAATGCTACTGACTACATCGACTAATTTTCTTGCATCTAAAGTTGGGAATGGTAGTGCAAAGTCATGGTTGAAGCATTTATCAATGCTCACAGAGATGTGGTCTATCCCAAGTGTTTCTCCATGTCACGTATCTTCCTCATGGGTTGCATGTATCTTGCCTATTGCCACCATCACATTATTGATGATCAACTTGACACATTCTCCATGAGAAAATTGAGATGACATTTTCCCTACACATAAAAAATACATAGATTTAGTTCTCCAAATTAGATCAACTATCCAAATTTAGTTTGTAGAATATACGTTATAATCTATCATTAGTATCATCTTCTTTCACTTTCCACTTGTGATAGAATTGACCAATTTTCCGAATCTATATACAAATAAATATTTTTGAGGTCACTAGGTAGCAAAATCCTTTAACTCCACCAAATACATGGACTACTCCTTTTTCTAGATTTCCTGAATTTTCTTTTTACAATCCGTGTGAGTATAAAACGATAGAAATTTCTCTCTTAGAGTATTTACTTATTCATTTATCAAATACTCATAGAATTTAAGAGAATTCTAATTTTGATATAAAAATTCTTTATGCATCTATTTATGCATAAAAATCAACTTCAATGGGAATAACACTTTTTTGTAAAAGAAAATCCTTTTATGCATAAAATCAATGTAGTAGGAATAACACTTTTAAAATAAAAATAATTTCTTTATGCATCTATTTATGCATAAAAATCCATTTTTATGAGAATAATGCTTTTATAATCAAACAAATTCCTTTATGCATCTTTCTATGCATAAAAATCAAATTTAATGAGAATAACACTTTTATAATAAAAAAATTTCCATTATGCATCTTTCTATGCATAAGAATTAAATTTAATGAGAATAACACTTTTATAATAAAAAATTTTCCATTATGCATCTTTCTATATATAAAAATCAAATTTAATGAGAATAACACTTTTATAATAAAAATATTCCATTATACATCTTTCTATGCACAAAAATAAAATTTAATGAGAAAATAACACTTTTATAGTAAAACAATTCCCATTATGCATCTTTCTATGCATAAAAATTAAATTTAATGAGAATAACACTTTTATAATAAAACAATTTTCATTATGCATCTTTCTATGCATAAAAATTAAATTTAATGAGAATAATACTTTTATAATTAAAAAATTTTCCATTATGCATCTTTTTATGCATAAAAATTAAATTTAATGAGAATAACTTTTATAATAAAAAAATTTTCATTATGCATCTTTCTATGCATAAAAATCAAATTCAATGAGAATAACATTTTATAATATAAGAAATTTTCATTATGCATCTTTCTATACATATTAATTAAATTTTATAATTAATTTCAGTGATATCCATGCATATTCATAGGTGAATATGTACATGGAGTAATTAGAATATTTCTTTTAGATGCAAAAATGGTGGGAATTACTCTTTTGGAATAACATAAAAACAAACTTTCTTTTTCACAAAATTTTAGAAAATTTTGCCATAACCTCCTTTGTATGGCTAACCATTTCTCATTTTTAATTTAAATTAACCCAAATTAGACTCATAGAACTTTATTTTTAATTTAAATTAACCCAAATTAGACTCATAGAACTCTAATCTATACAATTTTCTAAATTCAAGAGAGTAAACAATAAGAAGAGTTTAATTAATCCCTTAGTTAATTTTTCTAGGATTAAGAAAGGCTAGAATGTAAAGAAGAGAAGGGGGTGGCCTTTTCCTCAAAGGCATAGCATCTGAATTTAATTCAAACATTTACAAAACATAAAAATTAAGAAAACCATAGATTTTTCATTAAACAAAGTAAGAGAATTAGATTACATGGAGCTTGTAAGCTTTCCTTTGGCTTGAGGGATTGATGGTTCTACTCTTGTTTGAACCAAGAGTGGCCACCAATTCACTTTGGAGAGGATTAGGCCAAAAACAATTTAATTATCAGCAAATTCAATGTAGATGGCTCAGGGCGGCAGGAGTAGAGTAACAGTGCATAAACACCATTAAGCATTTACAAAGGGGGAGGCTTCTATTTATAGGAAAAAGTGAGCCTCTAACCAAGCAAACTGATTCTAGAATTTTCCAGATGAGTTTGGCCAATTCTTAATCCAAAATTTTTAGAAAATATGGACCCTTACGCTGAGGTCTTTTGTGCATATTATAATATATTTTCAATGCACCTTAGGAATTTATTTTTTTACTTCTGTTTTGGGGGAATTTATTTTAATAAGAAAGGATATTTTTCCATCCAAAGATATCTGAAAAGTGAATTATCTCTCTCTAGAATATTTTCTCTCTCTAGGACAAAATAGGTAGAAACAAGATCTTTTATTATTCTAAAAAGGGGATTGATTATAGGGTGGGGAGGAATCTTACATCCTCACCTCCTTGAAAAATGCAAGATGTCCTCATCTCGCAACTGGGGGTAATCCCGCATCAGTTCGGCTTCTTTCTCCCAGGTTGCATCTTCAAAAGGATAGAACTTCCATTTGACTAATAATTCTCTCAGAATTCTGTTCGTGAGAACCTTCTCTCGAACATCAAGGATTTCTTCAGGTTGGAGTTCCATCTACCCTTGGGTTGAAGAAGTTAAGAGTTCATCATCATTAAGCACATGATTCGGGCTCGGTACATACTTCTTAAGTAAGCTTACATGAAATACATTATGTACTTTGAGATGACAAGGCAGAAGAAGTTCATAGGCTAAGTCACCTACTTTCTTTGTAATCAGATATGGCCCATAGTATCTGGGGGATAACTTCTTGTACTTCGCAAGAGATAGAGAACTTCTTTTGGGGCGTACTCGAATGAAGACCATATCTGCTTCTTTGAATTTTCTGTCTGATGTCTTCTTATCTGCATACTGCTTCTGTCTATCCTGGGTAGCTTTCATATCCTTGCGGAGGATTGACTGCATCTGCTGCTCCATGTCATCAAGCATCTGTCTGGACATCTCGACCCTAATCAATGGGTTGTACCAAGTTAATGGTGTTAGGCAATCTTGTCCATATAGAGCTTTGATGGCTCATCCCAATACGTCACTGATAAGAAGCATTGTAGGCGAACCCGACTAGGTGTGCAGATAGCTTAGCCACTTCTTAGGTTCCCTGCCACACAGCATGACCGAAGTATATCTTTGATTACTTGGTTCACCCTTTCTTTTTGACCATCGGTCTCAGGGTGGTAAGTTGTGCTGAGATCCAAGAAAGTTCCTACTGCTTCGAAGAATGCAGTCCAAAATCTTGACGTGAACTTGGGATCTCGATCACTTACTATTCTCCTAGGGATAGGCCATGCAATCTGAAGATTTCCTTGAGGAACACTTTGGCCACATCCACTGCAGTGTAGATTTCTTTTACTGGAATCACATGGGAAACTTTGGTTAGTCTGTCAACTACCACGAAGATGGAGTTGTAACCTGATTGCACTGAAGGTAGTCCAGTAAATAAAATCCATACTGATACATTCCCACTTCATCTGGGGGATGTCTAATGGATGTAACTTTCCAGGCATTTTTACTCTCTCAGCTTTGACTTTCTGACATATCAAGCATTGATGTACATGATTAAGTACATCCTTTTTTAGTCCACGCCAAAAGAAGCTTTTCTTTACAGACATGTAGGTCTTGATGAAACCTGGATGTCATCAACAATTTGACCCTTAGTTCCCTCATCATTGGGAATGCATAGCTTGCTATTATAATACATAACTCCTTCATCCAGGTTGTACACTTGAACTCGGTTCAACTCCTAAGGAGTTTTACTTTCCTGCATAAGTAGGGTAGTAAGAGGGCCAAAGAATCTATCCTGCATGATCTTCTCTCTTGCTTCATTAATCAATGGATTTGACACCACTGTGATTGCAAGCAAGGAGGCCTTTCTGCTAAGGACATCTGCTACCACATTTTCTTTGCCTGGGCAGTACTTCATTTAAAAATCAAATTCCTGCAAGGTTTGCATCCACCTTCTTTGGTGCATGTTGAGATCCTTCTGAATGAACATCCACTTTAAGCTCTCATGATCTGTCATCAAAGTGAATCTTTGACCTAGTAGGTAATGTCTCCACAACTTCAGGGCATAGACTACTGAAAGTAGCTCCAGGTTGTGGACAACATAATTTCTCTCATGCGTTCTGAGTTTTTGGGATTCATAGATCACTGCATGACCTTCCTGCATGAGTGCACCTCCTAGGGCAAAACCATTGGCGTCAATTACTACCTCAAAGGGTAGAGAGAAATTAGGCAATTTCAGAACGAGATTGGTTACCAAGATGGTCTTCAGCTTATCAAAAGCGCTCTGACACCTAGCAGACCATTGAAATGAGGTATTCTTCTTGAGAAGATTAGTCAGGGGGGAAGCTATGAGTGCATACATAGGAAAATTCTATACCAACCAGTTAATCCCAAGAATCCTCTTACTTCTTTCACTGTCTTTGGTTCAGGCCAATCTATGACTGCTTGGACTTTTGCGGAATCTAGAGAAATTCTGTTTTTGGATACCAGAAATCCGAAGTATTCAACATGGTCGACAGAGAAAGTGCATTTGATCTTTTTTGCAAAGATTTGGTGCTTCCTTAGAATCTCAAGAACTTTACGGACGTGAGCTTCATTGTCGGCTGCATTCTTTAAGTAAATCAGAACATCATCAAGGAAAACAAGGACAAAATCATCCAAGTATTCTCTGAGAATGTCTTGCATTAGGCGATTGAATGTAGCTGGGGCATTTGTCAATCTAAACGGCATGACAGTAAATTCATAGTGTCCATAGCAAGTATTGATGGCTGTCTTCGGGATATCTTGCTCATTAATCCTTATTTGGTAATACCCTGATTTGAGATCTACCTTGTGAAGATCTGGGCTCCATTTAGCCCGTCCAGAAGCTCATCAATTCTTGGGATAGGATACTTATTCTTAACTATCAAACTAATTGAGACCTCTGTAATCCACACAGAGTCTTAACGTTCCATCCTTCTTTTTTTGAAAGAGAACTCGTGCTCCCCACGGTGAAACACTGGGTCTTACAAACCCTTGTTCTAACAGCTGCCTAAGCTGTTCCTTGAGTTTGATGGCTTCAGGGACTGGCATTTTGTACGTGCGCTGGGCTACTGGCTGAGCTCTAGGGGGTCAATTCTATCTCATGATCTACTTCTCGAATCGGAGGCATCTCAGTTAGCTCTACTGGGAATAAATCATCATACTCACTTAACCATTCTCGTTCTTTAGCCTTTAACTTTGTGTCTACCGGATTCATTTTGACAACATAAATAAGCTGCTTCTTTCTAAGTCCTTTCAGTAACCTAGAAGCTTTTACTAATTGCAGATCTGGGGATCCAAAAACTCCAGTTTCTTGAACTTTGTTCCCGTGAAGGTCACTAAAGGAAATGGTTCCATTGTGACAGTGAATGTCAGCTTGGTTTTTGTGGAGCCAATCCATTCCAAGGATTCCGTTGAAAACTCCCAAAGGTAAGACTCTGAACTGGTAGTTAGTTACATTTTCATCTAGATTGAACTGAATACGATTTGTCTCATGGTGAGTGAAAAGAATCTTCCCACTAGCCAATTCAACTTGCATAGGTTTTCCTGATTTCTATTCTAAGACTAGCTTATGCAAGCATCCTCGGGAAATAAATGAATGAGTATTACTTGAATCATTCAAAAGTTTAAATGGCTTGCCCTTATACTCAACTGGAGTATGGATGACAAAGAATTGATGATTTGGCCCTTGGTTTTTAATCACGGCATAAATCTGACCTCTTTCCTCTTCCACTACTTCTGCTATCGTAGCTGCTCTCGCTGGGGCGAAACTCTTTCTCTTTGGTTACCCCAGTTCTGGGAGGGAGTTCTAAGACTACTCTGAACAGAGGCAGATGGTTGAGCTAGAGTTCTGGGATTGCCCTGATTTTGGCAAGATTTGACTGATACAAAGGGACTGGTCTCTGCACTCTGGGTCCTTGACTTCCCTATCCTCTTGACATGGCAGGAGTAAGGCAGTCTGTAAGCTGGTGACCGAAACCCTAACACTCAAAACACTTGTTCTCACTTCTAAGATCATCCCTCATAATGCTTGAAAGAGGTGGGGCTCCTGAGAAAGTGTTCTGAGAGGGAAGGGTCTTCCTTCACTTTTGAATTTCCCAGCATCTTGATTCTGATTAGGGCCTTGCTGCCTCTTTGGGGGTGGAAAGTTTGAAGCAATTCCCAAGGTTTAGAACCTTTTAAAGTTTGTGGGTATAGGCTTTGGCAGGACCTTAACAATAAATGCTTTGGCAAAGTCCTTTGCCATTCTGACAGCTTCTGCCATTGAGACTGGTTTGGCATTTTTCACTAAAGTGTCCAATGGCTCATTCATCCCTCAAATGAATCTGGCCATCAGCTGCTCTTCATCCATGTGAGATCCCGGACCCCACTGCGCAACGAATTCAGGAGTGCTAGCAGCGGCTGTAGCACTTCTTGCACGGGGTAGGGTCCCACACTCAGGGCCTCACCCATGGATATCCGAGCAAGAGACTAATCCATCGGTTCGTCCAAAATTGAGACTCCAAAATCGAGATGAACCCAGAAAAACTTCCCTTGCCCGGAAAGCACGGGCGATTCCTCCAGGATAAATTCTTCTCTAACGTAGTCAAAAGCCTTAACTAACTGAACTGATCTGACCAAACCCGTAGTATCAAAGTCGGATCAAGGAAAAGATTACACTTGGATCATAGAGACCAATGCTTTTTTCCTCATTGAGAGGCATAGCCGTTGATTCTTTTCCATAGAACAATTTTTATCCGGGATTTACTTCATCTATCGTACCATAACAGAATTGAGTCTCATTTTAGGGATCCATCAGTCCAGCCTAACCCCATCCATAGTCCTGTGGGTTAGCCAACCGCCCACCAACCACCACTGTAGTGATGGGATCCAATTAGGAATTCGGTTAGGTTTTGTCCCGGCGGCAGCGAGTACCAGGGAAAAGAGTTCCCAACCCCCCTAGCCAAATATTCATGCAAACTTAAAACTAGTCACACCAATTACACACCCAATATGAAATTGCCTTTTTCATAGAATCAGCATCTTCTAAAAACAATCTTTTAATGAAACCATTGTGTCAGTGATCATAATCCTCAAAATCTTCGGTTCAATCCTTATTTTCAACAATCATTCCTTCATCGGTGTATCTATGGCATCATTGGTAACCACAACGCTCACCACCTATCCACTCATAGTAATCGACAATATATTCATAGCTCATAGTAATCGACAATATATTCACAGCTCATAGTAATCGACAATATATTCACATATCAAAATGGAATCTCTGTTCAAGATCAGCAAGATCAACAAACGGATCCATATAAAAGAGCCATGGACTCATCCGTTGAGGACCAGCAAGGTCAATCAACCAGATCCATGCCCGAATTCAGAAAACAATTCTTAGTCCTTATTCCAATATCTTCCCCGACGTACTTGTGGGTATCTTCGACGACCCCCAGAGCTCGAGCGAGCCCGAGCACCATATGGTCAGCACCCTCTAGGATCCTTCGCAGGTCACCTAGCGCTTCACTCATAGGCCGCTTCCTTGGTCCCTCATCCACTATATCGAAAGCTCACCATTTAAATCAAACCGAGGCTAGTCAAGACCTCGGCGACCTTGCTACGTGCAACGTCCTTCATTGATTCTCCGTCAGTAGTTGTTGCAACTTTAACAGATAGGTCTCCCCACGACCTCATTCACAAGACGATCAAAATGCTTCCCCAGCATTCTTGACATAAAACATTTAAAAAAAGATTTCACATACAAATACAGTTCCAACAATATTTCCATTTTTTCTCATCACTCCACATCCTTTCACATTAGTCCCCATCTTTTCTCATCTTCTCACAATTTTTTTTTTCATCGATCCCTATCACATAACATCATTCCCACATCAAATCACATCCAATCGCATCATCCACACATCAATCCACATCATCCATCCACATCAACCCTCATTATCCACACATCCATCCACATCTTCCATACATCCATCCACATCAATCCACACGTCAATCCACATCATCCATACATCCATCCACATCAATCCGCATTATCCACACATCATCCATACATCTACTCACGTCAATCCACATTACCCACACATCAATCCATATCATCCATACATCCATCCACATCATCCACATCAATCCACATTATCCACTCATCCATCCACATCAATCCTTACGTCAATCCACATCATCCATACATCCATCCACATCAATCCACATCATCCATACATCCATCCACATCAATCCATATTACCCACACATCAATCTACATTCAATTCATAAGTATTTCCATTCTCATCTAATCACATCCTTTTCTATCTCATCACTTATTTCCTCATTTATCCACATCAGATCACATCTATTTGCATCTACCCATACATCTCATCACTTCACATACATTAACATCTATCCAGTTTACATCGCATCTTATCACATCCATTTCACATCACATCTCATTCATTCACGTCTCTTATCGTTCATTCACATCCCGATTCACATGCTAACACATTCATTCACGTCCCTTATCGTTCATTCACATCCTGATTCACATGTTATCACATTCATTCACATCCTATATCATTCATTTACATCTTGATTCACATGCTATCTCATTCATTCACATCCCTTATCATTCATATCTATCCAATTTACATCACATCTCATCGCCTCAATTCTCATTCATATCCATCACATTCACATCCACATATATTTTTCCACATACATACATCCACATCCATACTTATCACATACACATCCACATCTATCCTTTCACATACATCCACATCCATACTTATCACATACACATCCACATCTATCCTTTCACATAATCCACATCCATTCTTTCACATACATCCACTTCTATTCTTCACATACATCCACATCCATCTTTTCACATACATATTTATCTGATTCACATCCACATATATTTTTCCACATACATACATCCACATCCATACTTATCACATACACATCCACATCTATCCTTTCACATACATCCACATCCATACTTATCACATACACATCCACATCTATCCTTTCACATACATCCACATCCATTCTTTCACATACATCCACTTCTATTCTTCACATACATCCACATCCATCTTTTCACATACATATTTATCTGATTCACATCACATCTATCCATCCATTCATTCACATTTATCTGATTCACATCACATCTATCCATCCATTCATTCTTTTATAAAAATCAACCTGAGTGGGAATAACACTTTTATAAAAATCCTTTTATACATCTATTTATGCATAAATTTAATTTTAAGGAAAATAACACTTTCGAAATAAAAATAAATTCCTTTATGCATCTTTCTATGCATAAAATCAAAATTAATGAGAATAACTCTTTGGAATTCAAAATGAATTCCTTTATGCATCTTTCTATGCATAAAATCAAAATTAATGAGAATAACTCTTTTGAAATAAAAATGAATTCCTTTATGCATCTTTCTATGCATAAAATCAAAATTAATGAGAATAAGTCTTTTGAAGTACAAATAAATTTCTTTATGCATCTTTCTATGCATACAATCAAAATTGATGAGAATAACTCTTTTGAAATTAAAAAAAAATTCTTTATGCATCTTTCTATGCATAAAATCAAAATTTGATGAAAGTACCTCTTTTATAATAAAAAAATTATTTTATGCATCTATTTATGCATAAAAATCAATTTTGATGAAAGTAACACTTTTATAATCAAAATATTCCCAATATGCATCCTTCTATGCATAGAAATTAATTCTAATGAAAATAACACTTTTATTATAAAAATATTTCTAATATGCATTTTTCTATGCATAGAATAAAAATAACACTTTTAGAACACACAAGCGATGGGGATTACTCTTTTTGAATAATAAAAGATAAAACTTATTTCACAAAATGTAAGAAAATTTTGCCATAACCTCCTTTGTATGGCTGACCATTTTTCAATTTTTTTCATTCTCAAGTTACTTCGAAATTATCCCAAATGGTTTAAAGCATTCTAAACTAATCAAATTCCACTTTTTAAAGAGAAACAATATGAAAAGTTTAATTCTAATAATTTGATTACACATCTAGGATAAAGAAAGGCTGAATTCAAGAATGAAGAGAGGGGGAAAGCCTTTCCAACAGGGCATAGCACCATTTTTCATTTTAAAGAAAACAAAAATAAGAAAACCATTAAATGGAATAAAGAAAAAGTAGGATTTCTAGCTTACATTAATTTTTGTGAGCTTTCCTTTAGCTTGATGGTTTGAGGGATCTACTCTTGTTTGCAACAAGAGTGGCCACCAATTCTTTTGAAGAGGAAATGGTCAAAAACTAATAAATTATCAATAAATTCACTGTTTTTGGCTTTAGGGAGGAGTAGAGTAACACTGCATAAAACACTATTAACCATTTACAAAGGGGGGAGGCTTCATTTATAGGTAAAAGTGAGCCTCTAACCAAGCAAACTGATTCTCATCTCGCAGGTTGAGTATGATCTCTTTCATCTTCTTCTTCTTCTTCAATCACTTCCAGTGTTACTGCCTTGGAAGTGGACGACCAATTTGGGAACAACTCTCTTTGACTTCCCCTATTCTAAGACAGAGGTCTTGCATTGCTTTGGATTGAATTTGTGGGTTGGTTAGAGGGTCTACCTCTGGGATTTCCCTGATTTTGGCAGATAGAAACCTGATTACTCTTTGGAAGGAAGGAGCTGGAGTCTGGAATCTTGATCCGTGATTTCCCTGCCCTGAAAACCTTGATCCAAAAGGAGTTTTGGGGCGGATAGAAACCTGATTACTCTCTGGAAGGAAGGAGCTGGAGTCTGGAATCTTGATCCCTGATTTCCCTGCCCTCCTGAAAACCTTGATCCAAAAGAAGGAGTGGGGCAATCCATACTGCGATGTCCAAATCCTTGACAGTTATAGCATTTCACTCCCTTGTTCAAGGGTGGAGCCTCTGAAGTTGAATTCCAGGGGATTGAGTTTCGGGAAAAGGACATTTCTTCCATTCTGGAACTTCCCATATCCTGGGCTTGACCCTGATATCTCTTAGGCGGGGGAAGGCTAGAATCACCTTCTGGAACTAAAAACCTTTTGAAAGGTGATGGTGCTGGCTTTGATGGGACCTTGACATCAAAGTCCTTGGAGAAATCCTTTCGCCATCCGCACTGCTTCGGCCATGGAGACTGGCTTGGCGTTCTTCACCAAAATATTCAAAGGTTCGTTCAATCCTCGAATGAACCTGGCCATCAGCTGTTCTTCATTCAAGTGGTGGCGAGTATTTGAGGAGGAGAGCAAACGCTTGGTGATATACTTCAATAGTTCTGCTCCCCTGGGTTAACTCTAAGAATTCGTTCATCTTTGTTTCCAAAAAGCCAGGAGAACAGAACCTCGTCCTTAGGTAAATTTTGAGATCATTCCATGTCTGGGTATTCCTATCCAGACGGTTTGTCTCGCAGTGGTTTCTCCATGCCACTCTGGCGATTTCTACTATCTTCATCCTTGCAAGAGCCATTTTGCTCTTCTCATTGTACTCGGTGACATTGAAGTACTCTTCCATTGCTTCGATCCACTTCTCCACAGCCTCGCCCAAGTTTTCCTCTTCACCCTTGAAAGGTCCAAGCTACAAACTATGAAGAGTTTTACAAACATCCAAGTCGAGCTCTTCCTCATCCGAGTTGGGGTTATCATTTCTACCACGACGACCTTGATCCATGTGAGATTTTTTCCAAATTACCTAATATTGACTTCTCACCTTCCATATAGTCCCAGTAACCCTTTCCCATCAAGAAATTTATGAGCCTAAACCTCCAAGCATGGAAGTTGTTCTTATCAAGCTTCTCAGCAACAATCTGTTTTATGCCATCATTTGACATCTTGCCAGACACACAAATTTACGAGAAACAACACTCTGGTTTGTCCTGCACAAACTACTGTATTTTCTGCAGCGGTACTGTATTACACTTAAATGTCACAACCAGTGACCTCAATGTGCATACATACACCCAATGGCAACTGTTGACCTCCTTGCAACACACACAATGTCTGCACAACCAATCTGTCTTCCTGCAGTTCTTAAAACAGAGTTTTACAGAGAATCGATGACTTACTTGCAGTGCTCAAAATCCCCTGTTTTCTGAAAAACGGAGGTCTTAACGCACCCGAAACCCCTTTTCGCCCCAAAAAAATCAGTCCATTAGGACACTATAGTTGCCCTATAGCTTATTGCCACGAAGAAAACTCCTCAATTAGAGATCGTTTGCCGGTGCCTCCCGTAGAGCTCCCAACAAGGGTGTAGTCGCTCGCCGACACAAATAGGGAAGAGTAGATGAAGCTTTTACCCTCGTACCGCTTCCTGTGCTTCTCTTACTTGCAGCTCAGCCCTTAGCATGAACCAAGCTCTAATACCATGAAAAGATATAGGGGAGAAGAGAGCTTGAGCTCTTGCAAGCACACACACACTCACAAAACCCTAAAAGAGAACACACAAGGTGAGAGGCTGAAAATCTTATTCTTCTTCACTCAACACTCAACAGTGTGAACCCAACTAAATGAGCTGGCGCTATAACTATGCCAGTCTCTAGAATGGCTGTCACACAGCCTGTCATCCCACTGGCCTCATATCACCCCATGATCTCACCAACCATGCCAGTGGTGTAAGTGTGGGGCCTATCCCCCAGGCGGGTCATCAATGTCCACCCCCTCACTAGATGAGCTCGATATCTCAACACTTGCTACGCGAGACGTCCTCCGTTGACTCTCCATCAGCAGTTGCAACTTTAACAGATAGTCTCCACAACCTCATTCACACAAGACGGTCAAAATGCTTCCCCAATATTCTTGACATAAAACAATCATTTAAAAAAAGATTTCGCATACAAATACAGTTCTAACAATATTTCCATTTTTTCTCATCACTCCACATCCTTTCACATTAGTCCCCATCTTTTCTCATCTTCTCACTTTTTTTTCCATCCATCCCTATCACATCACATCATTCCCACATCAAATAACATCCAATCGCATCATCCACACGTCAATTCACATCATCCATACATCCATCCACATCAATCCACATTATCCACACATCAATCCACATTATCCACACATCCATCCACATCTTCCATACATCCATTCACATCAATCCACACGTCAATCCACATCATCCATACATCAATCCACATTATCCACACATCAATCCACATCATCCATACATCTATTCACGTACATCTATTCACGTCAATCCACATTACCCACACATCAACCCATATCATCCATACATCCATCCACATCAATCCACATTATCCACTCATCCATCCACATCAATCCTTACATCAATCCACATCATCCATACATCCATCCACATCAATCCACATTACCCACACATCAATTCACATTCATTTCATAAGTATTCCCATTCTCATCTAATCACATCTTTTTCTATCTCATCACTTATTTCCTCATTTCATAAGTATTCCCATTCTCATCTAATCTCACATCTTTTTCTATCTCATCACTTATTTCCTCATTTATCCATATCAGATCACATCTACTTGCATCTATCCCATACATCTCATCACATCACATACATTAACATCTATCCAGTTTACATTGCATCTTATCACATCTCATTCAGATCACATCTACTCGCATCTACCCATACATCTCATCACTTCACATACATTAACATCTATCCAGTTTACATCGCATTTTATCACATCCATTTCACATCACATCTCATTCATTGACATCCCGATTCACATGCTAACACATTCATTCACGTCCCTTATCGTTCATTCACATCCCGATTCTTATGTTATCACATTCATTCACATCCTATATCATTCATTTACATCCTGTATCACATGCTATCTCATTCATTCACATCCATATCATTCATTCACATCCCCTGTAAGATCCCTGACCCCACTGCGCAACAAATTCTGGGGTGCTAGCAGCGGAAGTAGCACTTCTTGTGTGGGGCATGGTCCCACACTCAGGGCCTTGCCCATGGATATCCGAACAAGAGACTAATCCATCGATTTTTTCAAAATCGAACCCAAAAAAACTGCCTTTGCCTGGAAAGCACGGGCGATTCCACCATGATAACTTTTCCCTAACGTAGTCAAAAGCCTTAACTAACTGAACTGATCTGGCCGAACTCGTAAGTTCCATAGTCAGATCAAGGGACAGATTGCACTTGGATCATCGAGACCAATGCTTTTTTCCTCATCGAGAGGCACATCCGTTGATTCTTTTTCCATAGACTAATTTTTGTCCGGGGTTTACTTCATCTATCGAACTAAACAGAAATTGAGTCTCGATTTACGGATCCATCAGTCCAGCCTAACCCTAACCCCATCCAGTCTAGCCTAACCCCATCCAGTCCCATGGGTTAGCCAACCGTCCAACCACTGTAGTGATGGGATCCAATTAGGAATTTGGTTAGGTTTT
The DNA here is from genome assembly GCF_041138505.1 of Cibotium barometz. Lineage (NCBI taxonomy): Eukaryota > Viridiplantae > Streptophyta > Polypodiopsida > Cyatheales > Cibotiaceae > Cibotium > Cibotium barometz. The sequence goes on along the minus strand of NC_141057.1, from coordinate 24,846,700 downwards.
GTCCCGGGTAGTACCAAGGAAAAGAGTTCCCAAGCCCCCTAGTCGGATGTTCATGCAAACATAAAACTAGTCACACCACTTACACACCCAATATGAAATTGCCTTTTTCTCAGCATCAGCTATCTTTAAAATAATCCTTTAATGAAACCATTGTGTCACTGATCACAATCCTCAAAATCTCTGGTTGAATCCTTATTTTCAATCATTCCTTCATCGGTGTACTTATGGCATCATTGGCAACTAGAACGCTCACCACCTGTTTCACAGAGGGGCCTTTTCGATAGTTCCTAGCTCATAGTAACCGGCAATATATTCACATATAAAAATCAAGATGGAATCCTCGTTGAAGATCAGCAAGATCAACCAACAGATCCATATAAGAGAGCTATGGACTCATCAGTTTGAGGACAGCAAGGTCAATCAACCAGATCCATACTCGGTTTTAGAAAACAACTCTTACTCCTTGTTCCAATATCTTCCATGACGTACGTGTGGGTATCTTCGGCGACCTAGAGCCCGAGCACCGTATGGTCAGCACCCTCTAGGATCCTTCGTAGGTCACCTAGCGTTTCACTCATAGGTCGCTTCCTTGGTCCCTCATCCACTGTACCGGAAGCTCACCATTTAAATCGGGTCAAGACCTCGGCCGACCTTGCTACGCGAGACGTCCTCCGTTGACTCTCCGTCAGCTATTGCAACTTTATCAGGTAGGTCTCCACGACCACATTCTCAAGACAGTCCAAATGCTTCCCCAGCATTCTTGACATAAAACAGACATTTACAAACAGTTCACAAATACAGTTTCGAATGAATTCACATCTTTCCAGATTGTTCCACATCAATTCATATTACTTAACCCAAATCCAAATCATATGTGTATCCATTCTTGACCAGATACATCATTTTCCATCCCATCACATCAGATTCATTCACTTCACATAACATCCATTCCTATCTTTCTTAATTTGCATTACATCTCATCACATCCATTTCTCATTACATCTCATTCATTCACATCTTATATTATTCATTCACATTCTGATTCACATGACATCTCATCTCATCCATTCGCTCATATCAACTTCATATCCATTCACATATATATTCGCATTCATTATTCCACATACACATCCACATCCATAATCCACATTCACATCTGCATCCATACATCCATTTTCACATCCACATTCACATTCATACATCCACATCCACATCCACATCCATACATCCATTTTCACATCCATATCTACATCCATACATCCATTTTCACATCCATATCTACATCCATACATCCATTTTTACATCCACATCCACATTCATACATCCATACATCCACATCCACATTCATACATCTATACATCCACATTCACATCTACATCCATACATCCATTTTCACATCCACATTCACATTCATACATCCACATCCATACATCCATACATCCACATCCATATCTACATCCATTTTCACATCCACATCCACATCCACATCCATATCTACATCCATATATCCATTTTCACATCCACATTCGTACATCCACATCCACATTCGTACATCCACATCCACATTCATACATCCATACATCCACATCCACATCCACATTCATACATCCACATCGACATCCACATCTACATCCGCATTCATACATCCACATCCACATCCATACATCCACATCCATATCTACATCCATACATCCATTTTCACATCCACATTCACATCTACATCCATACATCCATTTTCACATCCATATTCACATTCATACATCCACATCCACATCCATATCCAATCTACATCCATACATCCACATTCGCATCTAATTAGGCATAAAGATAACTCTAGCAGGAATAACACTTTTATAAAAATCCTTTTATGCATCTATTTATGCATAAATTCAATTTTAAGGTAAATAACACTTTCGAATTAAAAATAAACCTTTTATGCATTTTACTATGCATAAATTCTATTTTAATGAGAATAACACTTTCAAAATAAAAATAAATCTTTTATGCATCTATCTATGCATAAATTCAATTTCAATGAAAATAATACTTTTAAAATAAAAATAAATCTTTTATGCATCTATCTATGCATAAATTCAATTTCAATGAAAATAATACTTTCGAAATAAAAATAAATCTTTTATACATTTTTCTATGCATAAAATCAAAATTGATAAGAATAACTCTTTTGGATTAAAAGTAAAATTCTTTATGCATCTATTTATGCATAAAATCAAAATTGATGAAAATAACTCTTTTGAATTAAAAATAAAATTCTTTATGCATCTTTCTATGCATAAAATCAAAATTGATGAGAATAACACTTTTGGATTAGAATAAATTCTTTATGCATCTTTCCATACATAAATCCAATTTAGTAGGCATTACACTTTTAGAATAAAATAATTTCTCTTATGCGTCTAATTTATGCATAAAATCCATTTATGATGAAAAACACGCTTTTAATATAAAAAAATCTTTTATGCATATGTTTATGCATACAAATCAGTTATGATGAAAATCACTCTTTTAATATAAAAGAATTTCTTTTATGCATCTAATTTATGCATAAATTTCATTTATGATGAAAATCATGCTTTTAATATAAAAAAATCTTTTATGCATACAAATCATTTATGATGAAAATAACACTTTTATAATCAAAATAACAATTTCAATATGCTTCCTTCTATGCATATAATTTAATTCTAAAGAAAGTAACACTTTTTTAATAAAAATATTTTTAGTATGCATTTTTCTATACCTAGGATGAAAAATAACGCTTTAAGAATACATATATGATGGGAATTACTCTTTTTGAATAAAAAAGTAAAACTTATTTTACACAATTTTAGAAAATTTTGCCATAACCTCCTTTGTATGGTTGACCATTTTTAAATTTTTAACTCTCTAAAATTAATTAGAATTTCACCAAGAGTATTTAAATCATTCTAATGTAAACATTTTCTACTTATTTAAGAGAAACATTATGAAAAAATTGATTTTATCCATTAATCATTCATCTAGGATAAAGAATGGTTGGATTTACTAAAGCAGAGAGGGGAATGCCTTTTTTCAATGAGGCATAACATCATATTCATTTTAGAGAAGACAAAAATCATAAAAACCATAAAAATTAGGCATACATGGAAATTTATGTATTTCCTTACTTCCATTCATCAATTAACTTCAATAGCATTAAAAAGCCATTCCAATTAAGCTTCTCAAGCTTGAGAGGGGTTGAGAAGAGAGAAACATTGAGAAATTATGAAAAAACATCAAAATTCACACTTTACCTTACAATTTGCTTGATTCTTTGATCACGGTAGAGGCCCCAACCAATCAATTGGTTTGGTATGCTAATGGAGCCATCAATGGAGATTGAAGAAGGAGGGAAGCTCCAATTTCTTCAATTTGGAGAGAATTTTAGAGAATAGTAAAAATTATCATTATTTCAGCATAATTCTAGCATAGGATAATTCTCCTATTTTTTTACAAAGGGCTCAGGTTCTATTTATAGGAGAGGGAGGCTCTAACCTGTTGAAATTTGAGCAAAATGATGAGCTATGGTGGATCAAACACTAGAATCAACATCATTAACAAAGTGATTAGCAAATGATTAAGATGTCATTAGTGAATAATTAGCAAATAGATTAATGTAGGCATGGATACTCAAAAACCAGCAAATTCTCATTAGGGCTATGCCTCAATTTATAGAGTTTACATCAAGCATCAAATCCCATTGATTTCTCCATGATTCACTCCCAGAATATCTCCACCTTTTGCCTGATTCTCTCCACCTCTTCTCTTTTCCCTGATTATCTCCCAGAATAACTCCACTCCTAAATTCTCTCATGCTACCCTTTATTCTCTCCCAGTAGATTCTTCTCACCTTTTCACAGGTTCTTTCACAATTACATCTCCTCTTTTACAGCCTCTATCCAAGAGCTTGTTCCCACACACACCCTATTCACTTGTATTTTCAACACCTCCCCTCAAGTGAATAATCCTAGCACACCTAGACCCTATACCAAGTTTGCCTCCCCGTACTTAGTAGTCCGCGACCAGTGTCTACTCCTCCCCTCAAGTTATCTCAGCACACCTGGACCCTGTATCAAGTTTGTTTCTTACTTAATAGTCCGCGACCAGTGCCTCAAGTCCCTAAACTCCATAGTCCTTGACACTTTCTCTCTCTATGTGTCCAAGGCTACTATAAGTGCCCGCGACCTTGACTAAAGTGCTCACACATACATCTACCACGTGGCCTACATCATCGGTGGCTCAGAGGTGGTTTTACTTTGTTGGGGCAGGTTACATTGGGTTGTGGGGTCTCTCTCTCTCTCTCTCTCAGAGATTTTCACATGGCTCCTCACTCTTTGGAGCCTCACGTCTTCTCTTGTCTTCAGTCTTCTTGTCGTGGCAGCTTCTCTCCACGTGTCCGTCTCTTCTTTTAGTCTTCTTGAAAGAGATATTCTTCTTCTTTCATGGCTGGGGCCATGAGCTTGTCCGTCAGGTCTTTTTGCTCCATGTGAGCAACATGTTTCAATGTTTTACTGACAGTTCCTTTGGGCTTTTTATGTTTATTTTGTATCATTATGCAATGAAAACCCAAATCTATGTGGGAGGTCTTACCTCTTGCCTTATTCTGGACAAGGGCAGTGTCTGTTTCCATTTTTACACTGATGCAATGTGCCCAATACATAATGCGTATAGCATCCATTCTTATGCACATTCCCAAATGCAACTCTGGCTGTGAATAATCTTGATTTTGAGTGAGATTTACAGGCATTAACCAAGGGTTAAATGCAAAATGATGATTTTCACAAATTTATCAGCATAATTTTACCAGAAATTACATTAAATCAAGGGTAACCAATTTGTGCGGGATGGTTGGAGTATCAAACCAACTCCGATTTGCAATCTGAAGTTATAGGGATCTGTATCAGATACCTAATGGTTAATTTGAACCCTCAATTGTACCAAAATATAGTGATTAGCACTGATTAATCACTGATTAGCAAATTAATGCTCTATTTTGTGTGCAAAAAATAGAGTATGCGGGGAGTCCAGATCTGGTGCCTTCCACTTCAAATGAGCTAAAATGCTTTCAAAGGCATCAATAGCCAATGAGTCTAGTAGAGGATTAAGCCAAGAAACACAAGATTTGACCAAATATTGAAAGCTTAATCTCTGTTTTACCAAAGTCACCTGCAGATTTGATGAAGAGCTTGGATCTCACTGTAGACTTGATGAAATTGAATTCTGTCTTGACCAGCTTGTAGAGCATGCTTGAAAACTCCCGGGGCTAAGAGGAATTAGACCTATTTGATTTGATGAAGTAGAAATCATTGATTTATTGCAAAAAAATATAGCTTTTATGATCAGCAAAAATCGGGAGCTTGCGTGGGTGGTTTGCACTTCTGATTTGATGGGCTGGAGCTCCTATGGGTTAGCTATCTTGGGCTAGAAGGGTTTGGGAAATGGTTGAGTGTGCAAGGAGAGGGAGCTCCTCCACTGGCTGGGGGTACAGAGGCTAATTGAAAAAAGAGGAAAATTTATAATTTTTTACTAATCCTAATTAGCAAAATAATTAGCAAGCTAATTGGATCACAAATTAGCATGGCTCTGATACCATGTTGAAATTTGAGCAAAATGATGAGTTATGGTGGATCAAACACTAGAATCAACATCATTAACAAAGTGATTAGCAAATGATTAAGATGTAATTAGTGAATAATTAGCAAATAGATTAATGCAGGCATGGATACTCAAAAACCAGCAAATTCTCATTAGGGCTATGCCTCAATTTATAGAGTTTACATCAAGCATCAAATCCCATTGATTTCTCCATGATTCACTCCCAGAATATCTCCACCTTTTGCCTGATTCTCTCCACCTCTTCTCTTTTCCCTGATTATCTCCCAGAATAACTCCACACTCCTAAATTCTCTCATGCTACCCTTTATTCTCTCCCAATAGATTCTTCTCACCTTTTCAAAGGTTCTTTCACAATTACATCTCCTCTTTTACAGCCTCTATCCAAGAGCTTGTTCCCACACACACCCTATTCACTTGTATTTTCAACATAACCAAGACCAATTGATTTCTAAAATTTTTCAGATTCAATTTGGTTGAATTTGGACCAGATTTAGACCTAGTTTGGTTCCTTTTTTATTCGGTTTGGTTCCTTTTTTATTCGGTTTGAAATAAAAATATCACATTATTTTTATTTTTGAGTTTAAAACTCATTCAAGCATGTGAAGTAGGCGCCTCCTTGAAGAGAGGAGAGATAAAAATATCACATTATTTTTGAGTTTAAAACTCATTCAAGCATGTGAAGTAGGCGCCTCCTTGAAGGGACTCCCCTTCCTTACACGTGTCAAAATGGAATCATTATACCCAAAATATCTCATTTTTTTAGTAATACTCATAGTTTTTTACTAATAAACCTTGTACATAGTCAACTCTTCATCTTATGTGAGCATTTACTCATTTTGGGGGGGATTTTCTTTATTTCTTTCATTTTTGGGGGATTTTCTTTATTTCTTCCATTTTTGGGAGGGATTTTCTTTATTTCTTCCATTTTTCTCCTCCACACATTTGGATGAATGTGATTGGCCCCTCAAAACCTTAATTTAAAATCTTTAGAAAATATGGATCCCAGGATAAGGCCTTTTGAACAGATTATAATTTATTTCGAATGCACCTTCTGAAAATCTTTTTGAAATTTTGTTTCGTCAGGGGAGCTTATTTAAATACGAAGAGATATTTTTCCATCCAAAAATATCCAAAATTTGAATAATCTCTCTCTAGAACATTTTCTCTCTCTAGGCCAAAACAGGTAGAAACAAGATCTTTGATATTTCTGAAGAGGGATTTGACTACAGGGGAAGATACTAGACATCATGAGAGGCTGGGGAGGAATCTTACATCCCCTATCATTCATATCTATCCAATTTACATCACATCTCATTGCCTCAATTCTCATTCATATCCATCACATTCACATCCACGTATATTCTTCCACATACATCCACATCCATAATTATCACATGCACATCCACATCTATCAGTTCAATTATATGGACTTTCCTTCAATAAGTATACCCGAACTCAATGATCGAGAATACATGTATGTTATGCCTCGTAACAGATACGATACCACTTTCTTTACGCCTCTTTCCTTCTTTCTAAAGTGTCTTATTTGTTCGCAGTGTGGCATCTCTTCCGTGTCGGCATATTCTGAGAGAGGATCCTAAGCTTCCGCATCTTTCTGACCCGGAATGGGTAAGGAGAGGAAAGGTTGATTCAGCCAAAGGGGTTCCTGGAACAGATCTAGTGGAGACGGGGCCTGTAGCTCAAGGGATTAGAGCATGTGGGCTACGAACCACGGTGTCGGGGGTTTGAATCCCTCCTCGCCCACAATAGGGAGAACAAGAAGTCACCTTGGGTTTTGTCGGTTCGCTTCGTGTGACGATTCTATCGAGAAGGACCGAAGCCTTGCTCTCGAGGCGATTATTTCAAAGACTTCGAATGCTAAGCGTATTCCACGGACTAGACCATGACATTTCTCAGAAGCTCCGAGCATAGGTGTACCGACGGCATTCAACATGGCCTCTATTTGTTTGATTCCTTGAACCTCTACTTGTTTGATTAGTCCATTGGAAGGGGTTAGGATGTGTGGATTAACCGATTTCTCTCTTCCTAATCGCGATCTTGGCTCAGAAAGTCAGTCAAAGCTTACTTTGAACGAGGAGAGTGGCCGAGTGGTTAAAAGCAACAGACTGTAAATCTGTTGAAGGTTTTCTACGTAGGTTCGAATCCTGCCTCTCCCAATAGGTTAGGTCTAAAGAAGATTTACGCTTTCACTATTAATGGATAGCAAAACGTGTATCTGATGATTTGCCTAGGCCAGAGAACCCAACCCACTCATACCTTCCTCTTCCATGGAAACGAAACGAATTGACCTTTCCACCGCTTTCTCCCTCAAACCAGCTTTCCTAAAGGAGGGCGCCACCTTGGAGGGCTTTTGGGAAACCCCAATCTTTCGGTATAGTGAATACACCCCTCCGTCCGACCTGATTAACAAACCCCGTAAACATATTCATGGATACGAGGACCCAGGAAGGGCGTCCAAACCGGGGATATTGGGGAATAAATCTATCTGTGTGTCCACGGCACACAACCGTAACTAGAGCCGGGGATATTAGGGAATGAATCTATCCGTGTGTCCACGGCACACAACCGTAACTAGAGCGAGAAGCAGCGGGCGGGAGAAAAAGGGGGCGGACCCCCACCCCAAAGTGAATAGATTCAATGAGACCACTCGAATACATAGACAACGTGCCATTTCATGAGTGACTAGGAAAAGCGGGGAAAGGTATAAGAAGAGGAAACTAATCGACGAGAAACTAATAGCTAGTAGCAATGACTTCTCGGGATCCAAGCACTAACGATGCAAACCCGTCTAAATCAAGTACTAATCTCTTTTCCACTCTTGTTTACTTACCTAAAGTAATGGAAAAAACTCAATCAATCTTCGGGTGAAACTTGGCCATCTCGGATATATGGCGTTATTCACTAATGGGTTTGCCCCTGATAGGCTTAATAGTACGTTTTTGGGTGAAATCTCTCCATAATCAGGAATCTATCTCTTACTTTTGCTTTTCAACGTTAGAAAAAGTCTCAGAAGAGTAAGTAGTGGAGTGTAAGGATCTATGAGTATGAGGACTGGCAAAACCCCGGGAAGTGGAAGTCCCAGCATTACGAGGAAGTCAAAATAGTTGATAATGGGGAAGTAATCCCAGAAGTTAATCGACAGCCTAATCACTCAGACTCGCATGTGGGCTGCTATACCTAATCATCCATAGTGTAGTCGTTTACTAAACTCTTCGTTCTAAGATCCCTATTTGAACCAATTGTGTTTGAAAAACCCACTAAAGTCATCTCAGCCGGAGCTAGCATGGTATGTGGGGGTAGTAGCCTCTTTTCCTTTAAAACGGTTGTTTAACATTGAACCGTCTTCGGATACCTCCGGATTATCCCCTTATAAGTGTTAGTTTGCGGTTTATGCACGTTGTTATCCGTACTATCAGATAAGACTGACTTAATAAAGTTTGTTTGCTATTTATCCATGTTGTTACCCTTGTGAAAGATGAGGCCGAAAGCTGGAAAATCGGAGTCTTTTTCGGGTGCCCCTTCTTATTCAAACAATTCGGAACCTAGTGACCTTTAGTCCCAATCTATTTTCTCAATTTCCCAGAATGTTCCAAGCAGCAAAGAAAAATGCTAAAGAATATGATGAATAATAATATTACCCACTCTTTAATATGGATAAGAGCTCCACCTGCTCAATAGATGCACCGATATCTTGATCGGCAGTACCAGGCTTCGAACAGAACGGTCAAAGGTTCAAGTCCTCTTCGGTGCTACATCGTTTTACTGACTCAAAATAAATCTTTAAAACAATTGGACTCTTTAAGTAAACATACGTCTTATTGTGCCAGATCGATTCTAGGTCGATGTAGAAGGCATAATTGGCTATTTACTCCAATTGTGCAAACGAACAGGTGTTCATGGGGCCTATCTTATGTCAGGCGGTTCACGTGCTGAAGGACCTCCCTTCGTCTTCCTTCCACCTTTATTCGTTGGTTGCAACTTGTTATCGTTGGTCAAACGCTCTTGAGTCATGGTTCTAGGGGATGCAAGGTCGAATGGTGGCGAAGCAGGGTCGAATGGTGGATTGGATCCTTCATTCGTATCTGTCGCAGAAACCTCAAAATAAATCTTTAAAACGATTCAACTCGCGGCGGTGATGAAACCATAAGAATAATCAACCGGATTCATAGCAACACCTCAAACAATGGGGTGTCTGCCTAACCACCAGCTTTGCCCTACTCTGCTAGTCAAGCACCAAGCTTATCATTGGGGAGGACCCGATGATGGTACGCGGCCGAACGCCAAAGTGATTTGCGTAACGAGAACTGACAGCTAAGGGCAAGGTTACAAGCGAAAAATCTCGAGGAATCAGGGCATGTTCCATTCGGTGGTTCTGGTTGCTTAAGACCAGTTTCCCTGATATAGCTGAAAGTCCTCCAAAAGTATGAAAAGCTAGAGGGCTTTATACCATCCATTCAAATATGGTTGAATTCTATTCACCAGCCCGAGGACTTGGAGCACACTAGATTCATCAATTCTTTTCCCTTTCTCATGTGTTTCATTCTACCCTATCTATTGGCTTTTCATCAGGTCGTTACACTAGGTTCGATCGCTCCTTACCCTAGAGTCATACTAGAGTTCTTTTCCCTTTTCAGACTGAAAAAAAGACGGTGCGATCACAAAGAAATTATCCGGCCTAACAAGACCTTACCTTACCATCGGATTTGCACAAGAAGCCAGAGCTCCGGTGAAGCTAGATTGTCACCCGGTGATCACTCAGGCTTCCTTCGGGGGGGAAGCCTTTCGCTTGCTTGTTGTAAGATTCCTCCCTAGCCTCTCAGGATGTCCCGTATCTTCCCTTGTAGTCAAATCCCTCTTCAGAAAAATAAAAGATCTTGTTTCTACCTGTTTTGGCCTAGAGAGAGAAAATGTTCTAGAGAGAGGTTATTCAGATTTTGGATATTTTGGATGGAAAAATATCTCTTCATATTTAAATAAGTTCCCCCGAAATAGAAGTTCAAAAAGATTTTCAGAAGGTGCATTCGAAATAAATTATAATCTATTCAAGAGGCCTTATCCTAGGGGTCAAGATTTTTTTGAAATTTTAAATTAAGATTCCTATTATGGACCAATAAGATTCATCCAAATGTAGGGATATATAAATAGAAGAATAAAAGAAAAATCCCCCAAAAATGAGTAAATACTCACATAAGATGAAGAGTTGACTAAGGACAAGGTTAATAGTTAAAAAAGAGAGATATTTAGAAGAAATGGAACATTTTTGACACCTCAGTATGGGGGAATTCCCCTCATGAAGGAGGCACCTATTTCACATGTGTGGGAGAGTTTTAAACTCCCAAATAATGAGATATTTTTATCTCTCCTCTCTCCTGTTTCAACTAGATATTTTTATCTCTCCTCTCTCCTGTTTCAACTAGATATTTTTATCTCTCCTCTCTCCTGTTTCAACTAGATCCAAAAAGTGAGCTAAATTGACCTAAAAATGGTCAAAAATTGACCAAACTGATCTAGAAAATTCTAGAATCAGTTTGCTTGGTTAGAGGCTCACTTTTTCCTATAAATAGAAGCCTTCTCCTTTGTTGAAGCTTAATAGTGTTTTTGCACTGTTACCCTACTTCTCCCAAGAGCCAAAAACTGTGAATTTACTCATAATTCATTAGTTTTTGACCTTCTAAAGATTGGTGGCCACTCTTGTTTCAAACAAGAGTAGATCCCTCAAACCATCAAGCCAAAGGAAAGCTCTCAAATTCCTTTGTAAGTTGGAGATTCTTCTCTTTTCTATTCATTTTATGGTTCTTTATGATTTTTGTCTTCTCTAAAATGAATATGATGTTATGCCTCATTGAAAAAAGGCATTCCCCTCTCTTCTTTAGTAAATCCAACCATTCTTTATCCTAGATGAATGATTAATGGATAAAATCAAGTTTTCCATAATGTTTCTCTTTGATAAGTAGAAAATGTTTACATTAGAATGATTTAAATACTCTTGGTGAATTTCTAATTAATTTTAGGGAGTTAAAAATTAAAAAATGGTCAGCCATACAAAGGAGGTTATGGCAAAATTTTCTAAAATTGTGAAAAATAAGTTCTACTTTTTTTTATTCCCATCGTATATGTATTCTTAAAGTGTTATTTTTCATCCTAGGTATAGAAAAATGCTTACTAAAAATATTTTATTAAAAAAGTGTTACTTTCTTTAGAATTAAATTCTATGCATAGAAGGAAGCATATTGAAATTTTTATTTTGATCATAAAAGAGTGATTTTCATCATAAATGATTTGTATGCATAAAAGATATTTTTTTATATTAAAAGAGCGATTTTCATCATAAATCAATTGTATGCATAAATATATACATAAAAGATATTTTTCTATATTAAAAGAGTGATTTTCATCATAAATGATTTGTATGCATAAATATATGCATAAAAGATATTTTTTATATATTAAAAGAGTGATTTTCATCATAAATGATTTGTATGCATAAAAGATATTTTTTATATTAAAAGAGTGATTTTCATCATAAATTATTTGTATGCATAAACATATGCATAAAAGATTTTTTTTTATATTAAAAGTGTGATTTTCATCATAAATGATTTTTATGCATAAATAGATGCATAAAGAATTTTATTTTTATTCCAAAAGAGTTATTCTTATTAATTTTGAATTTATGCATAGAAAGATGCATAAAGAATTTTATTTTTAATTCAAAAGAGTTATTTTCATCAATTTTGATTTTATGCATAAATAGATGCATAAAAAAATTATTTTTATTCCAAAAGAGTTATTCTTATTAATTTTAAATTTATGCATAGAAAAATGCATAAAGAATTTTATTTTTGATTCAAAAGAGTTATTTTCATCAATTTTGATTTTATGCATAAATAGATGCATAAAGAATTTTATTTTTATTCCAAAAGAGTTATTCTTATCAATTTTGAATTTATGCATAGAAAGATTCATAAAGAATTTTATTTTTAATTCAAAAGAGTTATTTTCATCAATTTTGATTTTATGCATAAATAGATGCATAAAGAATTTTATTTTTATTCCAAAAGAGTTATTCTTATCAATTTTGAATTTATGCATAGAAAGATGCATAAAGAATTTTATTTTTAATTCAAAAGAGTTATTTTCATCAATTTTGATTTTTACATAGAATGATGCATAAAGAAATCTATTTTTATTTCAAAAGAGTTATTTTAAATCAATTTTGATTTTATGCATTAATAAATGCATAAAGAATTTTATTTTTAATTCAAAAGAGTTATTTTCATCAATTTTGATTTTATGCATAGAAAGATGCATAAAAGATTTATTTTTATTTCGAAAGTATTATTTTCATTGAAATTGAATTTATGCATAGTAAAATGCATAAAAGATTTATTTTTAAAGTGTTATTCTCATTAAAATGGAATTTATGCATAGTAAAATGCATAAAAGGTTTATTTTTAATTCGAAAGTGTTATTTTCCTTAAAATTGAATTTATGTCTAAATAGATGCAAAAAAAGGATTTTATAAAAGTGTTATTCCTACTAAAGTTGTCTTTATGCCTAATTAGATGTGTAAAGAATCTTTATATCAAAAAATTAGAATTCTCTTACATTCTATAAATAGATGTGATGAGATGTGATAGAAATCAGATAGATGTAAATGGATGGATGGAAGTGATATGAATCAGATAAATGAAAATGGATGAATGGATGTGATGTCCTGTGAATTAGGATGTGAATGAATGGTATAGGATGTGAAGGAATGTGAATCGTGATATGAATGAATGATAAGGGATGTGAATGAATGACGGCATGTGAATCCGATGTGAATGGATGATGTGGTTTGATGTGTGAATGATGTAGGTTAATGTAGAATGATGTATGGATGATGTGGTTTGATGTGTGAATGATGTAGGTTAATGTAGATTGATGTATGGATGATGTGGTTTGAAGTGTGAATGATGTGGGTTGATGTAGATGGATGAATGGATGATGTGGATATGGATGTATGAATATGAATGGGGATGTGTGGATGTATGAATGTAGATGTGGATGTGGATGTATGAATGTGAATGGAGATGTGGATATATGAATGTGGATGTGGATATGGATGTGAAAATGGATGTATGGATGTGGATGTGGATATGGATGTATGAATGTGGATGTGGATGTATGGATGTGGATATGGATGTGTATGTATGAATGCGGATGTGGAAGTGGATGTATGGATGTGGATGTACTAATGTGGATGTGTATGTAGAATAATGAATGCGAATGTGTATGTGAAATGATGTGACGTCGATATGAGTGAATGGATGAGATGTGATGACATGTGAATTGGGATGTGAATAAATGATATGTGATGTGAATGAATCTGAGGTGATGAGATGGAAAATGATGTGATTGGATGACAATGAGTACACATATGAATGGAATGTGGAATAAGTAATGTGGACTGATGAGGGATAATGTAGAAAGACGAGAGTTCATTATAGAAACTGTATTTGTGACCTGTTTGAAAATGATTGTTTTATGTCAAGAATGTTGGGGAAGCATTTTGACCGTCTTGTGATTAGGGTCATGGAGACCTAACTGATAAAGTTGCAACAACTGACGCAGAGTATATTGTTGCATTTTGACCGTCTTGTGATTAGGGTCGTGGAGACCTAACTGATAAAGTTGCAACAATTGACGACGGAGGACGTCTCGTGTAGCATGGTCGGCCGAGGTATTGACCAGCCTCGGTTCGATTTAAATGGTGAGCTTTCGGTACGGTGGATGAGGGACCAAGGAAGTGGCCTATGAGTGAAGCGCTAGGTGACCTGCGAATGATCCTAGAGGGTGCTGACCATACGGTGCTCGGGCTCTGGGTCGCCGAAGATACCCGCACGTGCGTCGGGGAAGATATTGGATTAAGGAGTAAGAGTTATTTTCTGAATTCGGGTGTAGATCTGGTTGATTGACCTTGTTGGTCCTCAACGGATGAGTCCATGACTCTTTTATATGGATCTGCTGGTTGATCTTGCTGATCTTCCACGGAGATTCCATTTTGTTATGTGAATATATTGCCGGTTACTATGAGCTTGGAACTATCGAAAAGACCCCTGAGTGAACAGATGGTGAGCGTTCTGGTTGTTAATGATGCCATAAGTACACCGATGAAGGAATGATTGGAAATAAGGATTCAACCAGAGATTTTGAGGATTGTGATCAGTGACACAATGGTTTCATTAAAGGATTGTTTTAAAGATAGCTGATGCTGAGAGAAAGGCAATTTCATATTGGGTGTGTAAGTGGTGTGTAAGTGGTGTGACTAGTTTTATGTTTGCATGAACATCCGGCTAGGGGGCCTGGGAACTCTTTTCCCTGGTACCCAGGACAAAACCTAACTAAATTCCTAATTGGATCCCATCACTACAGTGGTTGGGCGGTTGGCTAACCCATGGGATTGGATGGGGTTAGGCTGGACTGATGGATCCGCCGTAAATCGAGACTCAATTTTTGTTTAGTTGGATAGATAAAGTAAATTCCGAACAAAAATTATTCTATGGAAAAGAATTAACGGCTGTGCCTCTCAATAAGGAAAAAAGCGTTGATCTCTATGATCCAAGTACAGTCTTTTTCCCTGTTCTGACTATAGGACTTACAGGTTTGGTCAGATGAGCTCAGTTAGTTAAGGCTTTTGACTACGTTATCCTGGTGGAATCGCCCGTGCTTTCCAGGCAAAGGAAGTTTTTTTGGGTTCGGTTTTGGAAAAAGCGATGGATTAGTCTCTTGTTCGGATATCCATGGGCGAGGCCCCGAGTGTGGGACCCTGCCCCATGCAAGAAGTGCTACTTCCGCTGCTAGGACCCCTAAATTTGTTGCACGGTGGGGACATGGATCTCATATTGCTGGTGATCGCTCCCTTAAAGACCCCTTTCATGAATGTTCGAGCAGATTCAGTGCCACGTTTCATTGACTCTTTTGAAAGTCGGAATGCATGTCAAAGGTTCTTCAAAGGCAAGCTTGCTGAACAAGCAAGTTTGACCTTTCCTTCCCTGGTGCTTAAAGGTGGTTCGCGTGTGCTGATGGATGGTGCTTGAGATCTGGTTGACTCACGTCAACCCTATGCCTCTCTTTCTTTGCTTCTCTACATGCTTTCTTGCCGTTATTCCCGTTTACTTGGCTCTGAACCCCAATAGGCGAATTGACATTCCCCTTGCTTGGCAAGTCGGTATCTCCATTCCTTTGATGGATCCCACTCGGCAAGATGGTTCCGCTCTTGTTGCTTTCTTCTTCCAGATTCGTCAAGTGCTCGGCCAAAGGCACTTTAAGATTTTGTATCCTTCGCTCTAAAGCTTGAAACTTTTCTTCGAGCATTTCAAGTGGAGAACGTTCAATTCGTAGTTGTTCCTCAAGCACCTCACATGCAGAACGTTCAATTCGTACTTATTCCTCGAGCTTCATAACTCTAGAACGGAGCCGCTCTGTTCTAGCCTCATCTGATTGGTCTGACTCTACATGGTTGGGCAACCATTTGGACTCTGATGGATGCATGGAGGGCTTGGACTCTGATAGCGGCATGGCGGGTTGCAAGTTGGATTTAAGAACGATTTGTGATTTTGGCTTATCTGGTCTTGTCAGTTAAATCAGAGATCTTCAAGGGTAAGGTACCAACCCATCTATTGTTCTCATCAATCACGAGGTTTCTTTTGGTTAATGGGTCAATGCCTAGATTTAGCATAATTGAGGCAAAGATTGCCGCTTCAAACCGATTTTCTCGAGCTTGTAGGTGGCTCTCAAGCATACCCGGCATGTTTCAAGTTTCAGGGTCTCTGAAGTACCAGAAATGGGTAGATCGAGAGGCGAGAATGCCTTAGCATCCATTAGAGGGACTTGGGTTGGCTTTGCCACAACACGAGGTCTGTTCTTGATATTTATAACAGTTTGTTAGGGGCTCATAGCATCAAAGGTTCAAGTCCGTCCATTTCACCGCTTCTTCTTGGGCACTACCAGTTGGTGGTCCTAGATGAAGTGATGGTGATCATCCATCAGTTTTGCTCCGCTTTTCGACATGAAGATTTGTTCATGTGATTGAACACTCCAGTTACTTACGTTTTTCCTTCACTCGGTCTAAAAGACTACCTGTTTAGACAAGCAAAGATACTCTCTTTGTTGTAGGCATCGAGGCTCGTAGCTCCGGAATCAACCCTTCTCAGATCATACTGGACATTCATTTAAGAATGAATTTGACAAAAGATAAGTAATTTACACACTATTCTTTCCGGTACATATTTGTAAAATCCACTCCGGAGACAGATACTTGTAAGAGATTCGGAACGACATGGAAAACTTCGTATAAAGAGCACTCGACCCTTTATTTCAAGTTCTCGGTCTTGGGTTAGGTTCCCTAATAAACGATTCATCTTGTTCTTCACTCTAGCTCTTAACCAACCCGTAAGCCCTCCAAGATCGAATATCTACCAGAGACACACCCGAACCAACCGCCGAAGGGTAAAGGAGTAGGCATGCCGCCTTCCCACCTTTTTCCTCCCAATGCGGGCGGGAGGCCCTGAATAATTTAGTAGATGAAGTGCTTCGATAGAATTTCCAGTAGACCCAACCTCATTCTCTGGCTTGACTAGATAGAGCTCGTCAAAGGCTGCTGGGCCTTCAACATTCGATATCGACTTCCACCAACCATTCATTTCCCTTGTGCCTTCGATCTTCGATCTCAGGATGGATTTCTCCACTGTGTGGTTGATTTATGGTGCATACTCTTTCCTACATCCTGACCAACTCCATTCTTTCCATTCCGAATGGAAATGCGGAATAGTGATCGAAGGAATATGAAATCCACACTTCTTCTCTAGAAACAATGAAAAAGCTCTGAAGAAAGGGCGTGGTTGGAGGTTTGCCGCCTTGTGGGCTAGATCGGGCTGTCATGGACCCTGGATTCTGCCCTTTGTGCTCCAGCCCCCGTTCAGGAGCACAGCGCTTTGCCTTGGTGATGGACACTCCGCAGCTATTGTAGAAAGTGCTCGAGACACGATAAGATGGACGGTATAACCCATTTCTATTCCCATGGTATAGATCGCACGAGAGGAATGTTCAGCTTCTTGAAATGGGCTCTAATAAATAGACATCGTCCTAGATTACATTGGATATGCCACTTTCATATTCTGCTAGACATCCCACTCTCGTACTGTCCGTATACGACCATACACTGGTCAACCAGATTGTCAGTCTGCTGGTTGAACCTCGACCTTGCCTGCGAGGTCATATTCTGTAAGCTTTGGATCGTATGTGGAATACAGTTATTCTCAAAGCTTGTTGTCAGGGTCGGCCCTGAAGTAACACTCTTTCTACCCTGGCCAATACTAGCGTGCTATTGTCACGAAAGGTAGCCCAGCATATACTTATGGGTGCTCATGGGTATGAATACCCATCAAACAACCATCTTCATGGCCAGCTATCTGTTATTACAAGGTCAGCTTGGATCTTGCCCAGGGAAAGGATCTTAGCGATATTCCAAGGATGGGAGTGAGCGATCGAATTGCGCGAGGCACTGATGGATTGATGCAGCGACGAATATTCAGTATTAAGAAGTAGATCTGTGTCTACAAGAGGTAAACCTGTGTCAATCAGCTAGGAATTTGTTTCAACATACTATTGTGCTAATCTGGTCAATTTAGTGCTGAGTCGGATTACTAACCTTAGTGTTATCACCAGGACCTGATTAATCACGAACCCAAGTGGCTTTTTTGGGTCCAATTCCAAAGATTTAGGTTGAGGCAAGTCTGACTTATTTATTGGAAACTAATTTGGTTCCTGGAATATATGACGCGATTTGTTTCTTTTCTCCCTGTTTTCTACATAGAATTTCATTTCAATATTTTATATAAACTTCATTGGGTTTATAACTTTTGACACTAACAATAGATTAACTTTTCAGGGATCCGTTCCGGTACAACGAATGATATTATGCTTCGAGCGGAAAACACGAACCGAAGGCATGACCCGGAGTCAAATCTCCTGGCTAAACCCTAGTTTTGAATCTGAAACAGAGCCTTATGGGTTAGTACTGACTTTGTATCCAATTGTTTACAAAGAACAAATGGATTAAGCTTCCATAGACTTGACTTGATTTCGTTGTTCCCAAGGTAGTTTTTTTGCTTGTTGCAGGAAGACCTCAACTTTGCTCGGGTCACTGACCAGTCACACGACCAAGCCAGCTATGTATGCCTTCTACATACAAGTTCCTTTCATATCATCCACCATCAAGCTCTTCATTCTGTCCCAATATCAATCTGGATAAACATTCGAAGGCCGAGACACCCTGGGAACCAGCCCCCTTAACCCTTGTTCCAAACACCTGAGATCGATTCCGAGCTTTCTGGGATTATCGTATAATAATGAAAAGGTAGCTTTGCCGATGCTTTGCACTCAGCAAATGAAATGCCGGGAAGATAGATGTCGGCCGGGGGAGCAAGCTACAAAATGGGGAAGCAGCCTAGTAGTTAGATTGTTTATGCACTCACTCCCATTACTCGCGATATTTCAGAAAGTGGCGCTTTCGACCTAAAACCGAAACTCCTTACCTAGCACCAGTAACAGTCAATCTGTAGCATTGTGGGATAATAAGCGTGCTTTTTCTTTGGGACCCAGAGATTCATCTTTGGGTCGTAAAGGCCAAAGCCAGCCGCCAAGCAACGCTCTTTTAACGCTTCACGTTCGTTTTCCTAGCGAAGTCTAGTCTGATCTTATGACCTTCTAAGCATTGCGTTAGATTTTACTAGCCTCTGTTCGATCTGTAAGGTCAACTTGTGCCTATAGCTCAATTGGATAGAGCACCAAACTTCAAATTCGGGGGTTGATAGTTTGAATCTCTTCGAGCATGGACCTATCGATCAACAAAGGAACGTCGATGAGTCATCGAAGGCTCAAGTCAATAGTTCCAATCCGCAATGAAGTCACGGAGAAATCTATAGTGCTTTCTCTGCTCCGCACTCGGCTCCTCCGGTTCCGCTGGCGGAAATAGCCTAATGGTAGAGTATAGCCTTGCTAAGGCTGGTCACTCTTTTAATATAAAAGAATTTCTTTTATGCATCCATTTATGCATAAAAATCATTTATGATGAAAATCACACTTTTAATATAAAAAATATCTTTTATGCATATGTTTATGCATACAAATCATCTATGATAAAAATCACTCTTTTAATATAAAAGAATTTCTTTTATGCATCCATTTATGCATAAAAATCATTTATGATGAAAATCACACTTTTAATATAAAAATATCTTTTATGCATATGTTTATGCATATAAATCATTTAGATAAAAATCACTCTTTTAATATAAAAGAATTTCTTTTATGCATCCATTTTACGCATAAAAATCATTTATGATGAAAATCACAATTTTAATATTAAAAAATATCCTTTATGCATATGTTTATGCATACAAATCATTTATGATAAAAACCACTCTTTTAATATAAAAGAATTTCTTTTATGCATCCATTTATTACATAAAAATCATTTATGATGAAAATAACACTTTTATAATCAAAATAAAAATTTCAATATGCTTCCCTCTATACATAGAATTTAATTCTAAAGAAAGTAATATTTTTTTAATAAAATATTTTTAGTATGCATTTTTCTATACCCAGGATGAAAAATAACACTTTAAGAATACATATACGTTGGGAATTACTCTTTTTGAATAAAAAAGTAAACCTTATTTTTTACAATTTTAGAAAAACTTTGCCATAACCTCCTTTGTATGGCTGACCATTTTTCAATTTTTAACTCTCTAAAATTAATTAGAAGTTCACCAAGAGTATTTAAATCATTCTAATGTAAACCTTTTCTACTTTATCAAAGAGAAACATTATGAAAAACTTGATTTTATCCATTAATCATTCATCTAGGATAAGAATGGTTGGATTCACTAAAGAAGAGAGGGGAATGCCTTTTTTCAATGAGGCATAACATCATATTCAATTTAGAGAAGACAAAAATCATAAAAAACCATAAAATGAATATAAAAGAGAAGAATCTCCAACTTACGAAGGAATTTGAGAGCTTTCCTTTGGCTTGATAGTTTGAGGGTTCTACTCTTGTTTGAAACAAGAGTGGCCACCAATCTTTAGAAGATGGAAGGTCAAAAAACTAATGAATTATGAGTAAATTCACAATTTTCTGGCTCTTGGGAGAAGTAGGGTAATAGTGCAAAAACACTATTAAGCTTCAACAAAGGGGAAGGCTTCTATTTATAGCAAAAAGTGAGCTTCTAACCAAGCCAACTGATTCTAGAATTTTCCAGATCAGTTTGGTCAATTTTTTACCATTACGAAAGTCACCTCCAGATTTGATAGACAGCTTAGATCTCACTGTAGACTTCATGAAATCAAAAACTATCTTTACCACCTTGTAGAGCACCCTTAAAAATCCCTAGGGCTAAGAGGAATTAGAGCAATGTCTTCTATGTAAGTGTAGATCTCCAGGTCTCTTCAGAAAAAAGGCGCTGGCGAATTCGCGAAAATCTACAGTTCTAGAAGGCGGTTTGACGAATTCCTTTGATGGGCTGGAGCATAAGGCTTGTGGCTATGTGTGACTAAAGGCTTGAAGCCTATTGTTAAGCTTGGAGGGAGATCAAGCCCCTCCACCAGCTGGGGGTACAGAAGCTCTTTGAAAAAGAGGTTTAAAAAAACTTGATTATCTACTAATCTTAGTTAGCTAGAAATTAGCAAGATAATGGGCTCATAAATTTGATGGATTCTAGGCTAGGCTCTAATACCATGTTAAATTTGCAGCAATGTGATGAGCTATGGTGGATCAAATGCTAGAATCAACATCAATAGAAAAGAGATTAGATAATAATTAAGACATGATTAGTGAGCAATTAATTGATAGTTTAATGTAGGCATGGATATCAAAAACCAGCAAATTCTCATTAGGCCAATGCCTCAATTTATAGAGTTTACATCCAAGCATCTAATCCCACTGATCTCTCCTTGATTCACTCCACCTCTTTTGCTTGATTCTCTCCACCTCTTCCCAGAATATCTCCACACCTCCTAAATCTTCTCATGCTACCCTTTATTCTCTCCCAGTAGATACTTCTTGCCAATGGCTCTGAGTTGTTGCTTAATGCTTTTATATTTGTTCAAGTGTGTGATTAAAGGATCACTTTCCTTCATATCCACTTTGTAGAATTGCATTAACAGATTTATCTTTGAATTTTTTGCTTGAGTGCCAAATAATTTATTTTCATCCCATGCATCTTTTGCCCATTGTATCCCTGTGATATGATGAATGATTTCATCATTTAAACTGAGCGCGATAAGTCCTAATGCTTTCTTATTCTTGCTCTTCCACTCATTTTCCCACTCACCTTTGGGCATTCATCTCTTCCCTGAACTAGCCCCCACAGATTTTTCCTCATGAGAGTAGATACATGGTTTTTGTTTACCATGTTTAAAACTGCTCCCCATTAAATTTGGCTATCTCTTGTGCCGTGCTCATGATGATGTGAAGGGGGTCTTACCTCGATCCAATTTCAAGATTCAAGGAGGGCAATGTCTACCCTTTTACAACTCAATCTGGTGTTTAGGTGATGATTACAACAGATTTATCAGCATAAATTCACCAAAAATAACATTAAACCAAGGGTAACAAATCTGGTACTGAATGGTTAGAGTATCAAACCATCTCCGAATTGCAATCTGAAATTATAGGGATCTGTATCAGATACCCAATGGTTAATTTGAACCCTCAATTGCACCAAAATATAGTTTTTAGTATTGATTAGCAAAATAATCCTCTGTTTTGTGTGCAAAAAAAAAAGTATGCAGGGAGTCCAGTTCTGGGGCCTTAGAATTCAAATGAGCTCAACCCCTTTCAAGGCCATCAATAGCAATTAGTCTAGTAGAGGATTAAGCCAAGAAATACAATATTTGACCAAACATTGAATGCTTAATCTCTGTTTTACAAAAGTCACGTGTAGATATGATGGAGAGCTTGGATCTCACTGTAGACTTCATGAAATCAAAAACTGTCTTCACCAGCTTGTAGAGC
This sequence comes from Cibotium barometz, assembly GCF_041138505.1. Lineage (NCBI taxonomy): Eukaryota > Viridiplantae > Streptophyta > Polypodiopsida > Cyatheales > Cibotiaceae > Cibotium > Cibotium barometz. The sequence goes on along the minus strand of NC_141057.1, from coordinate 24,823,959 downwards.
ACCCTTGTAAACCCCTAGGGGGCCAAGAGGAATTAGAGCAATGTCTTCTATGTAAGTGTAGATCTCCAATTCTCTTCAAAAAAAAGGCACTGGCGAATTCGCGATAATCTGCATTTCTTAAAGGTGGTTTGATGAATTGCTTTTATGGGCTAGAGCATAAGGCTTGTGGCTATGTGTGGCTAAAGGCTTGAAGCCTATTGTTAAGCCTGGAGGGAGATCAAACCCCTCCACCACCTGGGGATACAAAAGCTCTTTGAAAAAGAGGTTAAAAAACTTGATTATCTACTAATCTTAATTAGCTAGGTGATTAGCAATTTTATGGGCTCATAAATTTGATGGATTCTAGGCTAGGCTCAGATACCATGTTAAATTTGCAACAATGTGATAAACTATGGTGGATCAAATGCTAGAATCAACATCATTAGAAAAGAGATTAGATAATAATTAAGACGTGATGATAGCTTAATGTAGGCATGGATAATAAAAAATTAGCAAATTCTCATTAGGCCAATGCCTCAATTTATAGAGTTTACATCCATCTAATCCCACTGATCTCTCCTTGATTCACTCCACCTCTTTTGCTTGATTCTCTCCACCTCTTCCCAGAATATCTCCACACCTCCTAAATCTTCTCATGCTACCCTTTATTCTCTCCCAGTAGATACTTCTCACCTTTTCACAGCTTCTCTCACATTTACAGATTCTCTTTTACAGCCTCTTGCTAAGGGCTTGTTCCCGCACACACCCTATTCACTTGTATATTTCAACACCTCCCCTCAAGTGAATAATCCTAGCACACCTAGACCCTATACCAAGTTTCCCTCTTACTTGGTAGTCCGCGACTAGTGCCTCGAGTCCCTAAACTCATAGTCCTTGACACACAAACACACACTCTCTCTCTCTATGTGTCCAAGGCTACTACAAGTGCTAGTGACCTTGACTAAAGTGCTCACACATACATCTACCACATGGCCTACATCATCGGTGGCTCAGAGGTGGTTTTACTCTGTTGGGATAGGTTACATTGGGTTGTGGGGTTTCTCTCTCTCTCTCTCTCTCTCTCTCTCTCTCTCTCTCTCTCTCTCTCTCTCTCTCTCTCTCTCTCTCTCTCTGTGTGCACTTCCTTAGGAGCTTCCATGAAGTTTGCCGATGTCGTTCCTTCTCCACTAGGATTGCTGTAGCAATCCCTTGCCATGTGTCCTGGCTTTCCACAGTTGTGGCAAGTGAAGGTCCTTCCTCCTACTCTACCTCTTCCTTGTCCTCGTCCTCGAGAAAATTGTCCTTGGGTGAAGAATGCTTTTTCTTCTTCAACTGTTGAGTCCAGCCATTTCTTCTCTTTGACCCTGGTCTCTTGCTCTAGTAGAGCTCCTTCTATCTCGTGCAGCTTCAATTCAGGTACATTCTTTAATGTTGCTACAATGTTTTCATATTCACCTTTGTCCACACTCTTTAGAAGCACTACTAGTGCCTCATCATCTTCTACCTTCTTGCCAATGGCTGCGAGTTGTTGCTTAATGCTTTTATATTTATTCAAGTGTGTGATTAAAGGTTCACTTTCCTTCATATCCACTTTGTAGAATTGCATTAACAGATTTATCTTTGAATTTTTTGCTTGAGTGCCAAATAATTTATTGAGTTCATCCAGTGCATCTTTTGCCCATTGTATCCCTATGATGTAATGAATGATTTCATCATTTAAACTGAGTGCGATAAGTCCTAATGCTTTCTCATTCCTGCTCTTCCACTCATTTTCCCACTCACCTTTGGGCATTCATCTCTTCCCTCAACAAGCCCCCATAAATTTTTCCTCATGAGTAGATACATGGTTTTTGTTTGCCTTGTAGAAAACTGCTCCCTATTAAATTTGGCTATCTCTTGTGCCGTGCTCATGATGATGTGAAGGGGGTCTTACCTCTTGATCCAATTTCAAGATTCAAGGACAGTGTCTACCCTTTTACAACTCAATCTGGTGTTTAGCTGATGATTACAACAGATCTATCAGCATAAATTCACCAAAAATTACATTAAGCCAAGGGTAACAAATCTGTACTAAATGGTTGGAGTTCAAACCATCTCCAAATTGCAATCTGAAGTTATAGGGATCTGTATCAGATACCCAATGGTTAATTTGAACCCTCAATTGCACCAAAATACCCTTCAGAAAAAAGGTGCTGACGAATTCGCAAAAATCTGTAGTTCTAGAAGGCGGTTTGACAAATTGCTTTGATGGGCTAGAGGATAAGGCTTGTGGCTATGTGTGGCTAAAGGCTTGAAGCCTATTGTTAAGCCTAGAGGGAGATCAAGCCCCCCCACCAGCTGGGTGTATAGAAGCTCTTTAAAAAAGAGGTAAAAAAGCTTGATTATCTACTAATGTTGATTAGCTAGGTGATTAGCAAGATAATGGGCTCATAAATTTGATGGATTCTAGGCTAGGCTCTGATACCATGTTAAATTTGCAGCAATGTGATGAGCTATGGTGGATCAAATGCTAGAATCAACATCATTAGAGAAGAGATTAGATGATAATTAAGACGTGATTAGTGAGCAATTAACTGATAGCTTAATGTAGGCATGGATAATCAAAAACCAGCAAATTCTCATTAGGCCAATGCCTCAATTTATAGAGTTTACATCCAAGCATCTAATCCCACTGATCTCTCCTTGATTCACACCTCTTTTGCTTGATTCTCTCCATCTCTTCCCAGAATATCTCCACACCTCCTAAATCTTCTCATGCTACCCTTTATTCTCTCCTAGTAGATACTTCTCACCTTTTCACAGCTTCTCTCACATTTACAGATTCTCTTTTATAGCCTCTTGCTAAGGGCTTGTTCCCGCACACACCCTATTCACATTTATATTTGAACACCTCCCCTCAAGTGAATAATCTTAGCACACCTGGACCCTATACCAAGTTTCCCTCTTACTTGGTAGTCCACGACTAGTGCCTCGAGTCCCTAAACTTATAGTCCTTGACACTCTCTCTCTCTCTCTCTCTCTCTCTCTCTCTCTCTCTCTCTCTCTCTCTCTCTCTCTCTGTGCCAAGGCTACTACAAGTGCCCGTGACATTGATTAAAGTGCTCACACATACATCTACCACATGGCCTACATCATCCGTGGCTCAGAGGTGGTTTTACTCTGTTGGGGCAGGTTACATTGGGTTGTGGGGTTTCTCTCTCTCTCTCTCTCTCTCTCTCTCTCTCTCTCTCTCTCTCTCTCTCTCTCTCTCTCTCTGAAAAGATGATATGACTCCACTTCCTTAGGAGCCTCCATGAAGTTTGTCGATGTCGTTCCTTCTCCACTGGGTTTGCTGTAGTAGTCTCTTGCCATGTGTCCCAGCTTTCCACAGTTGTGGCAAGTGAACGTCCTTCCTCCTACTCTGCCTCTTCCTCATCCTCGTCCTCGAGAGAATCCTCCTTGGGTGAAGAATGCTTTTTCTTCTTAAGCTGTTGAGTCCAACCATTTCTTCTCTTTGACCTTGGTCTCTTGCTCTAGTAGAGCTCCTTCTATCTCGTGCAGCTTCAATTCAGGTACATTCTTTAATGTTGCTACAATGTTTTCATATGCACCTTTGTCCACACTCTTCAGAAGCACTACTAGTGCCTCATCATCTTCTACCTTCTTGCCAATGGACTGCCTTCTTGCCAATGGCTGTTACTTAATGCTTTTATATTTGTTCATGTGTGATTAAATGTTCACTTTTCTTCATATCCACTTTGTAGAATTGCATTAACAGATTTATCTTTGAGATCTTTGCTTGAGTGCCAAATAATTTATTTTCATCCCATGCATCTTTTGCCCATTGTATCCCTATGATGTGATGAATGATTTCATCATTTAAACTGAGTGCAATAAGTCCTAATGCTTTCTCATTCTTGCTCTTCCACTCATTTTCCCACTCACCTCTGGGCATTCATCTCTTCCCTCAACTAGCCGCCATAGACTTTTCCTCATGAGTAAATACATGGTTTTTGTTTGCCATGTATAAAACTGCTCCCCATTAAATTTGGCTATCTCGTGCCGTGCTCATGATGATGTGAAGGGGGTCTTACCTGTTGATCCAATTTCAAGATTCAAGGACAGTGTCTACCCTTCTACCACTCAATTTGGTGTTTAGCTGATGATAACAACAGATTTATCAGCATAAATTCACCAGAAATTACATTAAGCTAAGGGTAACAAATCTGTACTGAATGGTTGGAGTATCAAACCATCTCCGAATTGCAATCTCAAGTTATAGAGATCTGTATCAGATACCCAATGGTTAAGAGCAATTAATTGATAGCTTAATGTAGACATGGATAATCAAAAACCAACAAATTCTCATTAGGCCAATGCCTCAATTTATAGAGTTTACATCCAAGCATCTAATCCCACTGATCTCTTCTTGATTCACTCCACCTCTTTTGCTTGATTCTTGCTACCCTTTATTCTCTCCCAGTAGATACTTCTCACCTTTTCATAGCTTCTCTCACATTTACAGATTCTCTTTTATAGCCTCTTGCTAAGGGCTTGTTCCCGCACACACCCTATTCACTTGTATATTTCAACACCTCCCCTCAAGTGAATAATCCTAGCACACCTGGACCCTATATCGAGTTTCCCTCTTAATTGGTAGTGCACCACTAGTGCCTCGAGTCCCTAAACTCATAGTCCTTTGAAACACTCTCTCTCTCTCTCTCTCTCTCTCTCTCTCTCTCTCTCTCTCTCTCTCTCTATGTGTCCAAGGCTACTACAACTGCCCGTGTCCTTGACTAAAGTGATCACACCTATATCTACCACATGGCCTATATCATCGGTGGCTTAGAGGTGGTTTTACTTTGTTGGGGCAAGTTACATTGGGTTGTGGGGTTTCTCTCTCTCTCTCTCTCTCTCTCTCTCTCTCTCTCTCTCTCTCTCTCTCTCTCAGAAAAGATGATCTGAATCCACTTCCTTAGAAGTCTCCATGAAGTTTGCCGATGTCGTTCCTTCTCCATTGGGTTTGTTGTAGCAGTCTCTTGCCATGTGTCATGGCTTTCCACAGTTGTGGTGGCAAGGTCCTTCCTCCTACTCTGCCTCTTCCTCGTCCTCGAGAGAATCCTTCTTGGGTGAAGAATGCTTTTTCTTCTTTAGCTGTTGAGTCCAACCATTTCTTCTCTTTGACCCTGGTCTCTTGCTCTAGTAGTGCTCCTTCTATCTCGTGCAGCTTCATTTCAAAACATTCTTTAATGTTGCTACAATGTTTTCATATTCAACTTTGTCCACACTCTTCAGAAGCACTGCTAGTGCCTCATCATCGTCTACCTTCTTGCCAATGGTTGTGAGTTGTTGCTTCATGCTTTTATATTTGTTCAAGTGTGTGATTAAAGGTTCACTTTCCTTCCACTTATCTCTCCTTGATTCACTCCACCTCTTTTGCTTGATTCTCTCCATCTCTTCCCAGAATATCTCCACACCTCCTAAATCTTCTCATGCTACTCTTTATTCTCTCCCAGTAGATACTTCTCACCTTTTCATAGCTTCTCTCACATTTACAGATTCTCTTTTATAGCCTCTTGCTAAGGGCTTGTTCCCGCACACACCCTATTCACATTTATATTTCAACACCTCCCCTCAAGTGAATAATCCTAGCACACCTGGACCCTATACCAAGTTTCCCTCTTACTTGGTAGTCCGCGACTAGTGCCTCGAGTCCCTAAAATTATAGTCCTTGACACTCTCTCTCTCTCTCTCTCTCTCTCTCTCTCTCTCTCTCTCTCTCTCTCTCTCTCTCTCTCTCTCTCTATGTGTGTGTGTGTGTGTGTGTCCAAGGCTCCTACAAGTGCCCGTGACATTGACGAAAGTGCTCACACATACATCTACCACATGGCCTACATCATCAGTGGCTCAGAGGCGGTTTTACTCTGTTGGGGCAGGTTACATTGGGTTGTGGGGTTTCTCTCTCTCTCTCTCTCTCTCTCTCTCTCTCTCTCTCTCTCTCTCTCTCTCTCTCTCTCTCTCTCTCTCTCAAAGAAAAGATGATCTGACTCCACTTCCTTAGGAGCCTCCATGAAGTTTGCCGATGTCGTTCCTTCTCCACTGGGTTTGCTGTAGCAGTCTCTTGCCATGTGTCCTGGCTTTCCACAGTTGTGGCAAGTAAAGGTCCTTCCTCCTACTCTGCCTCTTCCTCATCCTCGTCCTCGAGAGAATCCTCCTTGGGTGAAGAATGCTTTTTCTTCTTCAACTATTCAGTCCAGCCATTTCTTCTCTTTGACCTTGGTCTCTTGCTCTAGTAGAGCTCCTTCTATCTCATACAGCTTCAATTTAAGTACATTCTTTAATGTTGCTACAATGTTTTCATATTCACCTTTGTCCACACTCTTCAAAAGTACTACTAGTGCCTCATCATCTTCTACCTTCTTGCCAATGGCTGCGAGTTGTTACTTAATGCTTTTATACTTATTCAAGTGTGTGATTAAAGGTTCACTTTCCTTCATATCCACTTTGTAGAATTGCATTAACAGATTTATCTTTGAGATTTTTGCTTGAGTGCCAAATAATTTATTGAGTTCATCCCATGCATCTTTTGCCCATTGTATCCCTGTGATATGATGAATGATTTTATCATTTAAACTGAGTGCGATAAGTCCTAATGCTTTCTCATTCCTGTTCTTCCACTCATTTTCCCAGTCACCTCTGGGCATTCATCTCTTCCCTCAACTAGCCCCCATAGATTTTTCCTCATGAGTAGATACATGGTTTTTGTTTGCTTGTAGAAAACTGCTCCCCATTAAATTTGGCTATCTCTTGTGCCGTGCTTATGATGATGTGAAGGGGGTCTTACCTCTTGATCCAATTTCAAGATTCAAGGGTAGTGTCTACCCTTTTACAACTCAATCTGGTGTTTAGCTGATGATTACAACACAGATTTATCAGCATAGATTCACCAAAAATTACATTAAGCCAAGGGTAACAAATCTGTACTGAATGGTTGGAGTATCAAACCATCTCCGAATTGTAATCTGAAGTTATAGAGATCTGTATCAGATACCCAATGGTTAATTTGAACCCTCAATTGCACCAAAATACAGTGATTAGTATTGATTAATCACTGACTAGCAAAATAATCCTCTGTTTTGTGTGCTAAAAAAAAGTATGCGGGGAGTCCAGATATGGGGCCTTAGAGTTCAAATGAGCTCAACCCCTTTCAAGGCCATCAATAGCAGTTAGTCTAGTAGAGGATTAAGCCAAGAAACACAAGATTTGACCAAACATTGAATGCTTAAGCTCTGTTTTACCAAAGTCACCTGCAGATTTGATGGAAAGCTTGGATCTCACTACAGACTTGATGAAATCAAAAACTGTCTTCACCAGCTTGTAGAGCACCCTTGAAAACCCCTAGGTCCAAGAGGAATTAGAGCAATGTCTTCTGTGTAAGTGTAGATCTACAGTTCTCTTCAAAAAAAAGGCACTGGCGAATTTGTAAAAATCTGCAGTTCTAGAAGGCGGTTTGATGAATTGCTTTGATGGGCTGGAGCATAAGGCTTGTGGCTATGTGTGGCTAAAGGCTTGAAAAAGATGTAAGATAATGGACTCAGAAATTTGATGGATTCTAGGCTAGGCTCTAATACCATGTTGAATTTGTAGCAATATGATGAGCTATGGTGGATCAAATGCTAGAATCAACATCATTAGAAAAGAGATTAGATGATAATTAAGACGTGATTTCTGAGCAATTAACTGATAGCTTAATGTAGACATGGATAATCAAAAACCAACAAATTCTCATTAGGCCAATGCCTCAATTTATAGAGTTTACATCCAAGCATCTAATCCCACTGATCTCTTCTTGATTCACTCCACCTCTTTTGCTTGATTCTTGCTACCATTTATTCTCTCCCAGTAGATACTTCTCACCTTTTCACAGCTTCTCTCACATTTATAGATTCTCTTTTATAGCCTCTTGCTAAGGGCTTGTTCCCGCACACACTCTATTCACTTGTATTATTCAACACCTCCCCTCAAGTGAATAATCCTAGCACACTTGGACCCTATACAAGGTTTCCCTCTTACTTGGTAGTGCACGACTAGTGCCTCGAGTCCCTAAACTCATAGTCCTTGACACACACACACACTCTCTCTCTCTCTATGTGTCCAAGGCTACTACAAGTGCTAGTGACCTTGACTAAAGTGATCACACATACATCTACCACATGGCCTACCGGGCTCAGAGGTGGTTTTACTCTGTTGGGGCAAGTTACATTGGGTTGTGGGGTTTCTCTCTCTCTCTCTCTCTCTCTCTCTCTCTCTCTCTCTCTCTCTCTCTCTCTCTCTCTCTCTCTCTCAGAAAAGATGATCTGACTGCACTTCCTTAGAAGCCTCCATAAAGTTTGCCGATGTCGTTCCTTCTCCATTGGGTTTGCTGTAGCAGTCTCTTACCATGTGTCATGGCTTTCCACAGTTGTGGTGGCAAGTGAAGGTCCTTCCTCCTAGTCTGCCTCTTCCTCGTCCTCGTCCTCGTCCTCGAGAGAATCCTTCTTGGGTGAAGAATGCTTTTTTCTTCTCTAGCTGTTGAGTCCAGCCATTTCTTCTCTTTGACCCTGGTCTCTTGCTCTAGTAGAGTCCTTCTATCTCATGCAGCTTCAATTCAGGCACATTCTTTAATGTTGCTACAATGTTTTCATATTCAGCTTTGTCCACACTCTTCAGAAGCACTGCTAGTGCCTCATCATCGTCTACCTTCTTGCCAATGGTGGCTGCGAGTTGTTGCTTCATGCTTTTATATTTGTTCAAGTGTGTGATTAAAGGTTCACTTTCCTTCATATCCACTTTGTAGAATTGCATTAACAGATTTATCTTTGAATTTTTTGCTTGAGTGCCAAATAATTTATTGAGTTCATCCCATGCATCTTTTGCCCATTGTATCCCTGTGATGTGATGAATGATTTCATCATTTAAGTGCGATAAGTCCTAATGCTTTCTTATTCTTGCTCTTCCACTCATTTTCCCACTCACCTTTGGGCATTCATCTCTTCCCTAAACTAGCCCCCACCATAGATTTTTCCTCATGAGTAGATACATGTTTTGCCATGTTTAAAACTGCTCCCCATTAAATTTGGCTATCTCTTGTGGCGTGCTCATGATGATGTGAAGGGGGTCTTACCTCTTGATCCAATTTCAAGATTCAAGGAGGGCAGTGTCTACCCTTTTACAACTCAATCTGGTGTTTAGGTGATTACAAACAGATTTATCAGCATAAATTAACCAAAAATAACATTAAACCAAGGGTAACAAATCTGGTACTGAATGGTTGGAGTATCAAACCATATCTGAATTGCAATTTGAAATTATAGGGATCTGTATCGGATACCCAATGGTTAATTTGAACCCTCAATTGCACCAAAATACAGTTATTAGTATTGATTAGCAAAATAATCCTGTGTTTTGTGTGTAGAAAACAGAGTATGTGGGAAGTCGAGTTCTGGGGCCTTAGAATTCAAACGAGCTCAACCCCTTTCAAGGCCATCAATAGCAGTTAGTCTAGTAGAGGATTAAGCCAAGAAATACAAGATTTGACCAAACATTGAATGCTTACTCTCTGTTTTACCAAAGTCACGTGCAGATTTGATGGAGAGCTTGGATCTCACTGTAGACGTCACGAAATGATAAACTGTCTTCACCAGCTTGTAGTAAACCCCTAGGGGGCCAAGAGGAATTAGAGCAATGTCTTCTATGTAAGTGTAGATCTCCAGTTCTCTTCAGAAAAAAGGCGCTGGCAAATTCGTGAAAATCTGCAGTTCTAAAAGGTGGTTTGACGAATTGCTTTTATGGGCTAGAGCATAAGGCTTGTGGCTATGTGTGGCTAAAGGCTTGAAGCCTATTGTTCAGCCTGGAGGGAGATCAAGCCCCTCCACCAGCTGGGGGTACACAAGCTCTTTGAAAAAGAGGTTAAAAAAACTTGATTATCTACTAATCCTAATTAGCTAGGTGATTAGTAAGATTATGGGCTCATAAATTTGATGGATTCTAGGCTAGGCTCTGATATCATGTTAAATTTGCAGCGATGTGATAAACTATGGTGGATCAAATGCTAGAATCAAAATCATTAGAAAAGAGATTAGACGATAATTAAGACGTGATGTGAGAAATTGTGCGCTTTTGCCGCACAGGTCGTAGCTGGGGACTTGCCGGACACCGTATGCGAGCCACGAATGGCTGCAAGCATACAACCAGGAAGGCAAGCTCAAAACAGAATGCAAAAGGTGTGTCACTCACCGCTTAACCGCCGCCTTGAAGGATTCTCGCGTCGCAGCCGTGAAGGAGGAGCCGCCGTCGCCGCTCTACCGCCTCTCCGCCGCCGCCGCCGTGCCGCTACACAGTGCTCGATGGCTCTCTCACTCACTCTCTCTCTCTCTCACAAACGCAGGAGAAGGAAACCAAAGAGATAAGGCAAGAGCACTCTTGTATTCACAACACATGAGAATGAGGATTTTAGGGTTACATTTGACTCATATAGGTGACTTGGCCGTTCACACTTGGGCGCCCATACATGGCCGGCCGACCCTAACCCTTATCCTACTGATATCCAAGGTGCGCCTCTCATCGGCGATCACCCAATCCCTTCATCCTTAACATATGGTGCCGACAAGCCCGGCCCATGACTCAGAATATTTAAATTAATGACGTAAAATATAGTATGTCGCAATGTCCGCCATGGGTTAACATGCCCCCCTTCCTGATGTAGATTCCGTCCTCGGAAGCTATGGTATGGTAAGCTCGAGAGGGTTGTTGTGGTAGACCGTCTGCAAAACAGGGAAGTAGAGTGAAGGTATGCTGGAATTCAAAAGATATAAAGTGTATAAATTCAAGCGTGTGAGACCACAATGGATGATGCTATTAGAACTTAGTTTAAGGGTACATGAGTGAGCTAGTGTAGCAAATTAATAGGAGTTTAAAATTATTGAAAGGAATTCAAGAGTTAGCAAGGTGTCAAAGGTTAATCAAGGTTTATAACTGGCCTAAGTCAAGGAAAATAACCAAGCTTAATAAATAAACAGATGACCATACTATGTCTACTCTAAGAACAAGTAGTTACCACGAGCCTAGGGACACAAGAAACATCAGAGTTACAGGAGCCTTTTGCCTTTATTTTTATTTATTTTTTTGCACATGACAATTTTTATACACAATGGCGACCTTCCTAAGGCAAAACTAACATCGATCCTGGTACCATTTTTAATAAAGGCATTATCCAGGAATCTATTAGCTCACTTTAGGCAAGGCTACCCCCTACCAACCAAGGCATCGGTCTGGAGTAGAATACTCCTCGCCTACCAAGTATCAATAAGGCGATAGGCCAACATTAAAGCACATCATAGACTTGTATTGCCATTTATTGTAGGCTTTTTTTTTTTTTTAAGTTTGTTTTGATCTTCGCTCCTGAACTAAAATGTGTTCTTACATCTTTTCGACAAGGGGTAAAATCTATGTCCTAGAGGTCAACACACACACAGCCAGGTGTTCAAACATTAAGATGGTTTGACCCTAGACCTAAGACAATCGTATTCCAAGGTTAACTAAAGACGTCATGCTGCCTAGGAATATTTCCAATAAAGTTAAGCTCATTAATGATTTACACTAGCATGCAAGCAACTTCAAAAACTAAGTAGTACATTGATAATTTCCATGTGGTCATGCATTATAGTTTATGCAATTGATTGAACAGTAAAAACGAAAGAGAGTGGGTATGGAAGAATTACACCTGTAATTGGAGATCTCCTTGATTTGACGAGACAGCTTGCAATTTGATGTAGATATATTTTGATGAATGTTGCGGCAGTCTCTGGACTTGGAAGCGAACCCACCTCAAACTTTTTAACCTGTACAATCAACTAACAAGCACTATACCTCGAGAGGCACATCAGTGTGAAAATTCAAGACTCGTTTAAAGAATCTAAACTAGAAAAAACTTGAAAACACTAACCTACCTACCAGTCACCACACTACTACTGAGGATACGGTAAGAGGATGTTGTAGAGTCCTGGCTCTAGCCCTAAGGCTAAGCCTCTATCCGCATCATCCAAATAAATAAAATCAACCTCAGTAGTGCCATGAGTTTCATCCGTCCATTCATCATTGTCAGATATTTCCTTTTCATTTTCCCATCCACATAGACTCATCAAGAATGTAACCATGCGAGGATAGTCATCTTGTGGAAAAGGAAAGCATTGGGCTATCGGGGATATGTCCTCTACGGAGTAGGGGTCAGTCATGGTTAATAGGCGAATTAGCCATTCTAATTCCTCAACATTTTCCTCTCTGGCTAATACATCTATATGATTCCATTCAGTTTCAATTACAGGATAGCACATGTGAAATATCTGAGAAAGGTACAGATGATACCTCTCATCAAAGGCGGGAGTGGATGAAGTGTATGATGATCGTGCATCTGCCATATCTGCAAACACAGATATAGCATCAGTAGGTTTGTGAGACAGGTCAATCTAGTTCTTGATTGTATACGGATATTTATCCTCTTTTTGTGCTCTTGCTCTTTTTACTATTTTTTGTTTTTCTTTTCTTTGTTTTGTTTTTTTTTGTTTTTTATAATGTATGAAGCTATATATATACATCCCCTTGAATTTGGCAATTACATGGTCAGGGGAGAAGGTTAAGGAGGAAGCATTAGAATGTCAAGCGTGAGTACATGCTCCCCCTTTCCTTGGGTAGATCATATTATTTGCAATGATGTTGCAGCCTCTTGGAACCAATTTGTCCAGCGGGTCATAGGTTGTGATGTGGGCAGATAGCTTTTTATGACCCTTGTGGCCACATCCAATTGCAAAGATGGTAGTGTACGCTCCCATTGACGAATGGAGGAAATGGTTTCCATCGATACTATTACAAGGGGAGATGTAGGCTCATCGGTTTTTTGTTGGGTGTTGACAAGAGTAGGTGTAGAGCATGTAGAAACTTCTATATGAGTGTGTGCCTGGCATGAGGAGCTAGAAGCTTCATGTGGCTCCCCCCTTCCTGAGCTAGGTGGTAATGATCGATATCGTTTGGGAATCCAAACTAACTCTGGAAGTGGTGCGGAGCACTCTGTTACCTTTCCCTTACCACGGTCTTGAATTGTCATTGGGGTGGCAACAATTGGTTTGCAAGGTTTTACAGGTGATGTAGAGGGATTCACCTTATGTTTAGGGACCCAAATCTGGTCATTCCCCTCGTAGTACCCTTGGGCTACTAATAATTTTTTAGGGATCCATCGCGATGTTACATTGCCCTTTCTCGGGTAGGTAGCTGCTTTCCTTTTACGAGGCTTCTTGGTGGCTGAACGAGATTGAGCAGGGGAAGTAGCTGTTAACGAAGCTTTGGGGACCCATTTGTATGTACTCTTTGGCATAGTAAGTGAAGCTTTAGGGACCACCTTGCCTGTTTCCACTCTTGGCATTGAAGCGTTAGAGGGGTGGCCAACAATCAAAGATGGTTTTGCCACTGGACTTTGTGATTTTTCGTTATCTAATATTTGAGTGGATGACTTAGGTGCGGGATTTTGAGCGGTCAGACCTAGTGTTGGTTCTTGCGTTGTGACTTGTCTGGTTGCCCAATCGATATTGCACTTGGTGGCCATCATCCATTTGCGCCCTAAGATTACAGTCCCTCCCATGGTACCAGTAGGCATAACCAAAAAGCTTTGAATTATGGTTCCCTTGTCATAGGCAACCGGAGTGTGCAGAATTCCTGATACAGGGGTTTTCTTCTTGTTGATTCCTTGAACTTGGATAGAACTCTTGGTTAAAGGTGGTTTTCCCAGTTGACACCACACGCCATATGATAGCAAATTATGTTGAGCTCCTGTATCCAATAATGCATTATACAGCACCTCCCCGTAAGGACTCTGTAACTCAATTGGGTATCTTAGAGGTGGGTCAGATTCCAGTGCATCCTCCTCTGCTTCCTCGAAAAATACTTGCGTAATTCCCAAGTTGGCTTCTCGTTGTCGCCTAGCACGCTGTTGACGTTCTTTGGCTTCGACTCTCGCTTGTATCTTTTTAAGCTCAACTTGTTCTTTAGCTGCCTTCTTTTGATGGATTGCATGTAACTCCTCCTGGCTTAGGGGGTCATAGTATCTTTTGAATTTACTCCCATTAAGGAATCCAATGGTTTCAACTCCGTCGAGAGTCTCCACTCTGATGGTACCTTGCGGGGTAATTTCACATACTCTATATGGTCCCTTACCAGCATATTTGAGCTTCTTCTTTTCGTTTCGCACTCCATACATCAGGACTTTATCCCCAACCTTGATGTCCTTGTCCTTTAGATGGCGATCGAACCATTTTTTCCTCCTATCCTTCTCCACAAGGGCATTGTATACAGCCAATTGTCTTTCTTCATTTAGCCGCTCAAGGATATACAGACGTTCTGCTAAGGGATTACCATCCCAACCCTCTTGAGTAGCAACACGAAGACTTGGAATGACAAATTCCCACGGCATGACTGCTTCTTGGCCATATACCATTTTGAATGGTGTACAATTAATAGCCACTTTGTACGCAGTACGATAGGCCCATAAAGCTGTCGTAAGCTTTAGATCCCAATCCGTGCGATGAGCTTCAACTGTCTTTGTCAAAACAGAGATTAAAGTCTTGTTGGTACTCTCGGCTTGGCCATTCGCTTGCGGATAGTAAGGAGTAGATTTATGATGGGATATCATGAAATTTGTTGTGAGCTCCTTAATCACTTCATTTATAAAATGCGTACCATTGTCGCTCACCAGTTCAAAAGGACAACCGAATCGTGTGATTATATTTTCAAAGAGGAACTTGGCTGTTGTCCTTGCATCTGCCTTACGTGTCGCTTTCGCTTCAGCCCATTTGGTCATATAGTCAGTGGCCACAATAATATAGCGAGATTGTGTGTTTCGGGCCGCTGGACTAATTGGACCTACAAAGTCTAAACCCCACTTTTCAAATGGTTGGTTTACTTTGATCGGATGTAGGGGCATCTGGTCTTTCCTCTGGGGTTTCTTGTATCGTTGGCATTCATCGCAACCCTTCACAAAGAGTGATGCATCTTGGAACATAGTTGGCCACCAATACCCTGATTGTAAGATCTTTCGCGCAGTTAAGTCTCCAGAGAAGTGACCACCGGCTACGCCCATATGTGCCTCTTGCAAAATGTATAGATACTCATCCTCTCGGGCACAACGCCTAAGAACGTCATCCTTTCCTCTTTTATAAAGAGTCCCGGCTATCAGGCAATAGGGTTCGCATTCTTTGATCAGCTTCCGAGCTAGATCTTTACGAAGCTCCTTGGGTGGAAAGCCATTAACCAAAAAGTTAACAATTTTCTCACTCCATTCAGGCATTGTCTCCACCATGAACAGGGAAGTGTCAGGTAAGTCATCATCAACCCCCGTAGGAGCCTCACCATTAGGTATGCGAGACAAATGATCAGCCATAACATGTTTCTTGCCAGGTCTCACAACAACCGTGAAATCAAACTCGAGAAGAATCAATAGCCATCGTGTGATTCTTCCTGTGGAGCATGGTTTGTTTACCAGATACAACAATGCTTGATGATCCACATAGAAAACAAACTTGGTGGCAAGGAGGTAATAACGAAATTTCCTTACTGCATATATCATTGCCAACCCTTCTCGCTCCGTAGTGGTGTAGTTCATCTCAGCATCGTTCAACTGGCGACTGGCAAAGCTAATGGGGTAGTCTAGCTTGTGTTCTCCAGGTTGAGTTAACACACACCCAATAGCAAAGTTTGATGCATCAATATGCACATGGAAGAGTAAATCCCAGTTAGGCATTCTCAAGATTGGAGCACTCGCCAAGGCCTTCTTTAATAGCTCATAGGCACGGTCACATTCTTCGGTCCAAATAAACTCGATGAGAAGCTTATACAATGGTCGAGCTATCTCGGCGAAGAAGAGAATAAACCTTCGATAATAACCAACGTGGCCCATAAAGCGTTGGACTCCCTTGTAGTTGGTGGGTGGGGGTAATTCCAGAATGACCTTGATTTTACTCTCATCAGTGGAAATCCCATTTTTGGACACTATATGCCCTAAGATAACTCCGTGTTTAACCCAGAATTGGCATTTGAAAGGATTCAAGGAGATGCGATATAATCTACACCTTTCAAATATTTTTCGTAAACACATCAAGTGCTCGTCCCAAGAGGAATGAACACAAAGATCATCTAAGAAAGCTTCACAGAAGTCCCTTAGATATTCCTTAAAGGCCGTGTTTATCAATCGTTGGAATGTTGCAGGTGCATTGGTCAGGCCAAAAGCCATGACGCGAAAGGCAAACACTCCAAACTCCGTGATAAATGCTGTTTTAGCTTGGTCCTCGTCTGCAATTGTGATCTGATTGTAACCCGAGTACCCATCTAAAAAGCTATATGCCTCCTTGCCTGCCACTCTTTCAAGCACATGTTCAGAATATGGCAAGGGGTAATGATCCCTTCTGGTGGCTGCATTAACCTTTTTGAGATCAACGCACACTCTGAGTTTCCCATTCTTCTTCGGCACGATGACTATCGGAGAAACCCATTCTGAGTGCTCAATTGGGTATATGAATCCACATTTTACCAGCTTTTCAATTTCCTCTTGTACAATCTTTGCGTACTTAGGATTCATTGGGTAGGGACGTTGCTGGACTGGTTTAGCAGTGCTAATCATTGGAATCGTGTGTTGCACCACCGAGGGTGGAACACCCTTCATATCATGATATGTCCAAGCAAATATGTCCTTGAATTCTTTAAGAAGCTTCGTAAGTGCAGCTTCTTCCGCCTTGGTGAGGTCTTGAGCAATATAAACTGGTTTAGACTCCTCACCCGGATCTGCTAAGTCTATCTCCTTAACTACCGTAGGGCCATCGTAGACACCGCTACTCCCATTGGTAGGCGTTCATTGGGCTTTTGTGTAGACTACTTTACGTTCCCCTGTGGTGAATGATTTGAAATGCTCGGGTGCGGGGTGTAAGTCTACTGGTTCTTGTTGTGCCAGACTTTTTTCTTTCAATTCCGCTTCCTTTTGTTGTTGAGCCAACTCTTGGTTTTGCCGCCTTCTTGCAGTACGACTTAGTTTCGGCTTCTCTTCGATTTCTAATTGGGCGACGTCATGAGGTTGCGGAATACACCACATGACACTTTGGAGGTATTGTCCCCAATTATCCGCTATCTTCCGATGAGCATCAATGGCTCCTACATAACTAAGCCATTCTGCAGTGGATCTTTCCTTGTTTATTGCAGTTCGTACATTAGCTCGATAGCGTTGGCGCTTATGTCTCGTTTTCTTCTTACCAAGTTTTTGATTTTTGTTTCTATCCGATTCGGACTCACTTGGTCGATCTTCACTTTCGGATGAACTGCAGGAGGCCACTGTCCTAGGCCTTGAGCACCTTGCTTCCACATTTGGGTGAATATTTGATTCATTTTCTCCATCAGGCTCAGGGTCAGTTTCTTCTTGAGATTCATACTCAGAGTTACATTGGTCAGAGTCTTCGCTACTTTCAGTGTCGGTGGAGTTTGCCACGTTCTCGCCATCAGGAGTCATGTGCATAACACCTATCATGTTTATTGGCACTAACGGTGGCATATCTTGCCCCTCAGGTGTTACCCAACTTGTGCCTCTATTTCCCCATGTGTCTATGGTTGCCGCTAGGTGTACCCAATCCACGTTATCCGACTCAGTCATACCCGGTAGGACATCCATGTAAGGAGAATCTTTCCCATCATCAGTCTCTTTTTTGCATGTATAGCAATACCTTAATGGGGCGGAATGAACAGTGGTATCCGATCGATTATCGATGATAACCTTGCTTCCTAAAGGATGTGCACGACCATTCTCAAGATCAACTCGAATGACAGAGTCCTGGAATTGTAGGTAGACATGGTTTTTCGACCAGTCATGTACCATTTGTGCTTCCCTCATGAAAGGACGTCCTAAGATCATTTGATATGACATAGGATGCTTGGAGAAATCCATTACAATGAAGGTATGTTTTACCTTGTATCCTAGGACCTTGATCTTAAGGTCCCTTAACATCCCAATAGGTTTAGCTATGGTTCCGTTTGCCATCTTAACCACTATGTTTGTGACTTCGAGGTGAGGCCTTCCCATAGATTCCCAACAGTTTTTAGTCACAATGCTCACTCCAGCACCACCATCAAGGATTCCCTTTAGAGTTAATCCCTTGGTAGTAATGGGGAGGGTGGCATTAGATTCGTCACCTTCAAAGTACTGTCCCAACTTATTCACAGGTATTTCCACGACCGAATCTTCATCAAAGTTGGGTTGTAGATCCCAATGCTCCCCTTCATCTTGAAGCGTGTCGGGTCTATCCATATTTGCAAATTGTGGTAGCCCCGCCTTTAGTTCTCCATTGAGAAATGCCCGAAGAGCTAAGAATAGCTCAGGATCTCCGTATAATTTGGATATGATCGTGGTTCTGATCTCAGAGGACATGAAATCCATTAGCTTAGACACATTCAACGGTACTTTTCGAGACATCGCCCCTTGACTAGGGACTGGTGAAGATGGAATCACTTCCTCTTCGATGGGGTCAGGCATTCCCTCACTAAACATTCTTTCCAGCAAGAAGGGTGTTTGCCCACTTCCAGATGTCCTATCCTCACTTTCTTCCCGAATGATACTAGGTATAGCTAACGGTTTATGGTTCCGGTGAGGCTGAACTTGCGTTGGAAACACTGTGTCTGGAATTTTGATTTTTCTCGGGTTTGGCTCCAGTTCTCTTTGTGTTTCTTCCACCAAACCCCTTAAGTGTTGCACTTGTTCAATCTCCTCAACTGGGTTTGGGTAAGTTCCAATCTTTTTCTTGAGGGTTCTTGGCCCACGTGGCTTGTCTTGGGGAGTCTCAGTCAGTTTGGGTGGTCGAGAGGGCATTAACTGACTTGGTTGTGGGACCGAGGAAGTTTCCTTCTGTTTTCCCTTATTTATGTACTCGCTTGATTCTCCTTCATTGAGCTCCCGAGTGGGTTCCTCCTTTAAGGTAGTGGCTTTGGTCCCCATGGTTTCTATTGAATCGGAATCATCTTCAGGATCATTCATATACACGGGGTCGTCTCCTGTCCCTATGTTAGTCTTTGAACTAGGCTTGGAGCTCGTGGCATTAAGCGATCTCTTCCGCCGTGTTTTCTTTTTCTTTGCCTGAGCGATTGATGCAGTATCCCTTTCTTCAAGAATGTAGTTTTGATTTTGAAGCATTGACCGTGTAACTACATTCGTGGGTACAGCGGGTGTGGTTCTTCGTGCTTGGTTGGTGACCTCAACCAAATTCAATGGCGTAATCTTGGGTGCATTAGGATTATGTGGACATTGAGCGATCAAATGATCTATGCCACAACGATTACATGTAAGTACCGGCATTCCCGATGTGCTCCCTTGATTTGGTTGCATCTGAGTAGCGATCTTTTGTAACCTATTAGGGCACTCCGCTACACGATGCGGTCCACCACACTCATAACATTGAAGAGGTGGTCTCCTCGCCATGGTATTAAGGTTTTGCCCTCTTGTGGCAAGAGCAGCCGCTTGATATACAGGCTTGACTTGCCCGAAATGATCCTCCATGTAGTACTGGGGAATCATTTCAAACGTATCAATCCCGTATGGAGCAGTGGGGTCTATCTCCTCTTCATAATCCCCACATGCACTATGTGACTCACAACCCATCTGGTTTACAGGGGTAATCCTTGGATGTGGAGGTTGTGGTCCTAGCACTGGCGGTGGTAATGGCACAGACTGGACTACATTCGGATTCCTTGGAACTATGTGCTGTGACGGTTGCTCGATAGGTTGTGCAGGCATTAGCGCGGGTACTTGAGGTGTGTTTGACCAAGCTAGTGGTGCCTGGTTTGCCAACATTCGCTTAAGTGTTAGGCAATCTTTAGATTGATGGCCATACTTACCACATGCATTGCAATTCCCATTGAATTTGACTCTGAATGTGGGACATTCACTCGTGCTATGTGGTCCTAAGCACACCGAACACCATTGTTGCTCTCTCCTTGGGTACATATGGCTATTCTGAGGAGCTCGATTACCCCTAAAGTATTCTTGGAGAGCCTTAGTAAGGTCGGTCACAGACATTTCAGATATCTTGGGCTCCTTGGCAATTGGTTTTACCGTCATTGGCTCGTGCCCAGATACTTGCGAACTAACGGATTTTGTTTCTGAAGACACCTTTTTACCTGCAATCATCAAGTTGTCTTCTAACTGGATTGCATTGGCAGTGACTGCTTCCCACGTTGTAAGACCTCTAATGACTAGGCCATTGTAAATGTCCTCGTGGCGCAATCCTCGGATGAATCTATCGAGGAGTTGGTTGTTATTGAAGCGTTCATCGGGAGTGCAGCGAGAATTTAGATGCTTCAATCGACTTATAAAGTCTCTCACTGACTCCCCTTCCTCGCGTTCAGCTTTTTGGAGTTGAGATGCTACCCCCCAAAGCACACCCTCACGTATGTATTCCTTCAAGAACAATCTCTTGAGAGTGGGGTAGTGAGTGCGCTCTTCAACCCTTAAGGTTCGATACCAATCTCCGGCCTTCCCACTCAAGGTTAAGCCTAAAGCTTTACACTTATGTAGCTCATTGTGCTCTTCCAAGGAATCACACACGTGTTCAAAGACTTCAATGTGCTTCCTAACATCCTCGTTACCACTGAAGTTTTGAGTGAGCTTAGCCACTTGTACTGCCTTGCTTCTAGGTTCTCTCTCAGGCATACCCCGCATGTTTTCTGCAATGGATCGTCCGATCGTCTGAGCAAATGCTGCGAGATCACCTAAGTGAGCAGGCATAGTTGGTGGAGGCACTTCTGGGATAGCCTGGCTGATAGGAGTTGGCGTTGGTCTGAGTAAGTTGGCAAATGACGTAGGATATGATATGTGTCTAGGCCTAGCTCCCCTTGGATAATGGTTATGATAAGGCGATCGTGGAGCATACGCCATTGGCATACTAAGAGGCGTAGGAGCTACCTGAGCATGAGTAGCGATAGGTACATAGGGTCGATAGGCACTGGCACGTACTGTTGTAGGTACTGTTCCACTAGGTAGCGGTGTCGTACTAACTACAGCGGTAACAGGTGCACTTTCAGCTATGCTCATCATTGGGGTAGGCGTTGCGGATTCCTTAATGGAAAGTTGAGCCAAGGTTGGAAAACTAAAGTTACTGCTCGTGGGCTCAACCTGCATTGAGACTCCAGGCGAAACAACATACGAAGGGTCTATGGGACTCACCGAGGGAGTCTCCAATTGTGATAGGGTTGGTTGTTTGGCCTTGCCCGTATCCAAAAACCTCATAGGGCCAGTGGAAACTAGGTCCACTCCCCTATTTTGCCTCTCAATTTGGATAATTCTATGAATCACCTCACATATCATGTGTTGTTGCTCCTCTAGATTAGTGGCGCTAGATGTAGATCGTAGGACTTCTAACCAACCTACATGGTATGTGTAACCCGTGTATAGGTCCGTTAGAGTCTCTGTGTGTAGATCATATTCCCAATTTTCATTGAGAAATATCCCATCTAGACTTGGTGTGCCAAACGGTTCTCTTGAAGTGGACGCAATGTCACTTCTTATGGATTGGCTTCTAGGGACCTCTACTTTAGGAAGAGCATCGGAATGTGGTAGCTCAGTAGGGCCCTCATTAAACGAAGTGGGTAGAATATCCACATGGACACTCTTTGGGAGGGTAGGGTCCACATAAGATGTGAATGGCGAATCTACTACCCCTCCTTCCTCATTTACTTCGCTTGTCGCATGCTCAGAGCGTGTAGCTCTACTAAAGGTCTCTATTAAACGACTAAACATGCTAGATCCGGGCTGTGGGGCCCACACTGGCATGTTTTGGCTTGTCTCCTCAGGGTTCTTGGTAGGGTGCCCTTCCATGGCTTATGAGTCGGAGGATGAGTCACTATCCACTATTCGTGGATCTTGGGTTGCACTCCCTTGGGTTCCAGCCGAAGGCCAAGATGCCAACGTGGAGGGATGGTGTGAGCCTGCGTAGACTGAAACGCTTTCTAGTGGTTCAGGCTCTAGCACCCGACCAGAACGTAGATACATGTGACGTGGGTACCCTACGTGCGTTGGTAACTACCCTTGAAACTCACACAAGTGGTTTCTTAGGTGTTTCGCACCCCGTTTTTACTTGTTTTTGTGTTGTTTTTAACCCGTTTTTGACCCCCTTACTTACGGTCGAACTTGGACTAGGGCGTGTGATAGCTCGAAACGAGCGTATCGTTTAAAGGGTCCTAGTGTGCTTTACAGCACCGTGTTCGCCTATCTAGAGCTCCTGTAATCCTCAAAATAGTCCGTTTCCTTTGGGGGGAAAGGGCAAAAGCCTATTTGCTTGTGGAGGAAAGGGTGAGGGCTTTATCCCACATGCTCACTTTACTCCTTGGGGAGTGGGCTACATATAGGGCACAACTTCCCATAAGCTCTCACTTGAGAGAAAGCTATGGAGGCTCACTCTCCTATATATATATATCAAAAGATCGAGACCGAGGCCGGGGTCGGTGTCGGTGTCGGGGCCGTGGTCGTGGTCGTGGTCGTGGGTCAATTGGGGTTCTTTCTTTTCAAAAAAATTTTCTCCAATTAGAAAATCTTTCCTCTCCACATGTTTGGTTCTTTCTTTGAAAATAAAATTTAATTTTTTTCTTTTTTACTTTTTATAATTTTTTTATTTTTTATTTTCTGTTTTTTTTTTGTGAGATAAGTTTTTTAGGGTTTCCTTTGGGTTCAGCCTTGGCCGCGGTGCAGTTCGCACACACAGCGCAGATCTGGGGATTCAGAAATCCCTCTCACACGCGGAAAACAGATAACAGAATGCACGCCCACACGCGGAGCGGAAAAATAACAAAAAGAAACAGAAATGCAGAAGACAACTTGCAGAAACAGAGATTGAAAACCACAGAAACACCACAACAGCAACACAGACGCCTTTCCTACAGTACTGTAAATTAAACTTCACGCAGCAGCAGCCGAGCTGCAAACTGGAGCTTGGTGCAGGGCAACTCCCCGGCAGCGGCGCCAAAAATGTGCGCTTTTGCCGCACAGGTCGTAGGCTGGGGACTTGCCGGACACCGTATGCGAGCCACGAATGGCTGCAAGCATACAACCAGGAAGGCAAGCTCAAAACAGAATGCAAAAGGTGTGTCACTCACCGCTTAACCGCCGCCTTGAAGGATTCCCGCGTCGCAGCCGTGAAGGAGGAGCCGCCGTCGCCGCTCTACCGCCTCTCCGCCGCCGCCGCCGTGCCGCTACACAGTGCTCGATCGCTCTCTCACTCACTCTCTCTCTCTCACACAAACGCAGGAGAAGGAAACCAAAGAGATAAGGCAAGAGCACTCTTGTATTCACAACACATGAGAATGAGGATTTTAGGGTTACATTTGACTCATATAGGTGACTTGGCCGTTCACACTTGGGCGCCCATACATGGCCGGTCGACCCTAACCCTTATCCTACTGATATCCAAGGTGCGCCTCTCATCGGCGATCACCCAATCCCTTCATCCTTAACATATGGTGCCGACAAGCCCGGCCCATGACTCAGAATATTTAAATTAATGACGTAAAATATAGTATGTCGCAATGTCCGCCATGGGTTAACAGAAATTAACTGATAGCTTAATGTAGGCATGGATAATCAAAAATCAAAAAATTCTCATTAGGCCAATGCCTCAATTTATAGAGTTTACATATCCAAGAATCTAATCCCACTGATCTCTCCTTGATTCACTCCACCTCTTTTGCTTGATTCTCTCCACCTCTTCCCATAATATCTCCGCACCTCCTAAATCTTCTCATGCTACCCTTTATTCTCTCCCAGTAGATACTTCTCACCTTTTCACAGCTTCTCTCACATTTACAGATTCTCTTTTACAGCCTCTTGCTAAGGGCTTGTTCCCGCACACACCCTATTCACTTGTATATTTCATCACCTCCCCTCAAGTGAATAATCCTAGCACACCTAGACCCTTTACCAAGTTTCCCTCTTACTTGGTAGTCCGCGACTAGTGCCTCGAGTCCCTAAACTCATAGTCCTTGACACACACTCTCCCTCTCTCTCTCTCTCTATGTGTCCAAGGCTACTACAAGTGCCCGTGACCTTGACTAAAGTGCTCACACATACATCTACCACATGGCCTACATCATCAGTGGCTCAGAGGTGGTTTTACTCTGTTGGGACAGGTTACATTGGGTTGTGGGATTTCTCCCTCTCTCTCTCTCTCTCTCTCTCTCTCTCTCTCTCTCTCTCTCAGAAACTCCACTTCCTTAGGAGCCTCCATGAAGTTTGCCGATGTCATTCCTTCTCCACCACTGGGTTTGCTGTAGCAGTCTCTTGCCATGTGTCCTGGCTTTCCACAGTTGTGGCAAGTGAAGGTCCTTCCTCCTACTCTGCCTCTTCCTCATCCTCGTCCTCCTCGAGAGAATCTTCCTTGGGTGAAGAATGCTTTTTCTTCTTCAGCTGTTGAGTCCAGCCATTTCTTCTCTTTGACCCTAGTCTCTTACTCTAGAAGAGCTCCTTCTATCTCGTGCAACTTCAATTCAGGTACATTCTTTAATGTTGCTACAATGTTTTCATATTCACCTTTGTCCACACTCTTTAGAAGCACTACTAGTGCCTCATCATCTTCTACCTTCTTGCCAATGGCTGCGAGTTGTTGCTTAATGCTTTTATATTTTATTCAAGTGTGTGATTAAAGGTTCACTTTCCTTCATATCCACTTTGTAGAATTGCATTAACAGAATTATCTTTGAATTTTTCGCTTGAGTGCCAAATAATTTATTGAGTTCATCCCATGCATCTTTTGCCCATTATTGTATCCGTGTGATGTGATGAATGATTTCATCATTTAAACTGAGTGCAATAAATCCTAATGCTTTCTCATTCCTGCTCTTCCACTCATTTTCCCACTCACCTCTGGGCATTAATCTCTTGCCTCAACTAGCTCCGACAGATTTTTACTCATGAGTAGATACATGGTTTTTGTTTGCCTTGTAGAAAACTGCTCCCCATTAAATTTGGCTATCTCTTGTGCCATGCTCATGATGATGTGAAGGGGGTCTTACCTCTTGATCCAATTTCAAGATTCAAGGGCAATGTCTACCCTTTTACAAGTCAATCAGGTGTTTAGCTGTGATGATTACAAACAGATTTGTCAGCATAAATTTCTCTTCTTGATTCACTCCACCTCTTTTGCTTGATTCTCTCCATCTCTTCCCAGAATATCTCCACACCTCCTAAATCTTCTCATGCTACCCTTTATTCTCTCCCAGTAGATACTTCTCACCTTTTCATAGCTTCTCTCACATTTATAGATTCTCTTTTATAGCCTCTTGCTAAGGGTTTGTTCCCGCACACACCCTATTCACTTGTATATTTCAACACCTCGCCTCAAGTGAATAATCCTAGCACACCTCGACCCTATACCAAGTTTCCCTCTTACCAAGGCTACTACAAGTTCCCTCTTACCAAGGCTACTACAAGTGCCCGTGACCTTGACTACAATGCTCACACATACATCTACCACATGGCCTACATCATCGGTGGCTCAGAGGTGGTTTTACTTTGTTGGGGCAAGTTACAATGGGTTGTGGGGTTTCTCTCTCGCTCGCTCTCTCTCTCTCTCTCTCACACACACACACAGAAAAGATGATCTGACTCCACTTCCTTAGGAGCCTCCATGAAGTTTGCTGATGTCGTTCCTTCTCCACTGGGTGGGTTTGCTATACCAGTCTCTTGCCATGTGTCCTGGCTTTCCACAATTGTGGCAAGTGAAGCTCCTTCCTCCTACTCTGCCTCTTCCTCGTCCTCGTCCTCGAGAGAATCCTCCTTGGGTGAAGAATGCTTTTTCTTCTCTAGCTGTTGAGTCCAGCCATTTCTTCTCTTTGACCCTGGTCTCTTGCTCTAGTAGAGCTCCTTTTATCTCGTGCAGCTTCAATTCAGGTACATTCTTTAATGTTGCTACAATGTTTTCATATTCACCTTGTCCACACTCTTCAGAAGCACTACTAAGTGCCTCATCATCTTCTACCTTCTTGCCAATGGCTACGAGTTAATGCTTTTATATTTGTTCAAGTGTGTGATTAAAGGTTCACTTTCCTTTATATCCATTTGTAGAATTGCATTAACAGATTTATCTTTGAATTTTTTGCTTGAGTGCCAAATAATTTATTGAGTTCATCCCATGCATCTTTTGCCCATTGTATCCTTGTGATATGATGAATGATTTCATCATTTAAACTGAGTGCGATAAGTCCTAATGCTTTCTCATTCCTGCTCTTCCACTCATTTTCCCACTCACCTCTGGGCATTCATCTCTTGCCTCAGCTAGCCCCCACAGATTTTTCCTCAGTAGATACATGGTTTTTGTTTGCCTTGTAGAAAACTGCTCCCCATTAAATTTGGCTATCTCTTGTACCGTGCTTGTGATGATGTGAAGGGGGTCTTACCTCTTGATCCAATTTCAAGATTCAAGGGCAGTGTCTACCCTTTTACAACTCAATCTAGTGTTAAGCTGATGATTACAATAGATTTATCATCATAAATTTACCAGAAATTACATCAAGCCAAGGGTAACAAATCTGTACTGAATGGTTGGAGAATCAAACCATCTCCGAATTGCAATTTGAAGTTATAGGGATCTGTATCAGATACACAATGGTTAATTTGAACCCTCAATTGCACCAAAATACCCTTCAGAAAAAAGGCGCTGACGAATTCGCGAAAATCTGCAGTTCTAGAAGGCGGTTTGACGAATTGCTTTGATGGGTTGGAGCATAAGGCTTGTGGCTATGTGTGGCTAAAGGCTTGAAGCCTATTGTTAAGCCTAGAGGGAGATCAAGCCCCTCCACCAGCTGGGGGTACAGAAGCTCTTTGAAAAAGAGGTAAAAAAACTTGATTATCTACTAATGTTGATTAGCTAGGTGATTAGCAAGATAATAGGCTCGTAAATTTGATGGATTCTAGGCTAGGCTCTGATACCATGTTAAATTTGCAGCAATGTGATGAGCTATGGTGGATCAAATGCTAGAATCAACATCATTAGAGAAGAGATTAGATGATAATTAAGACGTGATTAGTGAGCAATTAAATGATAGCTTAATGTGATGAGCTATGGTGGATTAAATGCTAGAATCAACATCATTAGAGAAGAGATTAGATGATAATTAAGACGTGATTAGTGAATTAAGACGTGATTAGTGAGTAATTATAATTAGTGAGCAATTAACTGATAGCTTAATGTAGGCATGGATAATCAAAAACCAGCAAATTCTCATTAGGCCAATGCCTCAATTTATAGAGTTTACATCCAAGCATCTAATCCCACTGATCTCTCCTTGATTCACTCCACCTCTTTTGCTTGATTCTCTCCACCTCTTCCCAGAATATCTCCACACCTCCTAAATCTTCTCATGCTACCCTTTATTCTCTCCCAGTAGATACTTCTCACCTTTTCACAGCTTCTCTCACATTTACAGATTCTCTTTGCTAAGGGCTTGTTCCCGCACACATCCTATTCACTTGTATATTTCAACAGCAACAACAGGTGCATACATGGCAATGGTAGTTTTGCAAAATACAATGCATACTTAAAAGGAACACGCATAGGAAATGGACTAAGGATGCAAGAAACGGTAGAGAGATTTTACAATTGTGGAACGAGTAAAGACTGGTTGATTTGGCACACTCATCAATGCAAGAGAAGGGGATAAATTCTGTAGAGATGCAACATGAAAATATAATTCGACAATGTGTTTAATGAAAAAAAGACCGATGCATGCAGATCTAGGTGTCATCTTAGAAGGAGACAACCATAGGCCTGAATATGTGATCGTTAGAGTGAATATGTGGCAAGGTGCACGGAAAGCTACACAAGGAGGGGAAACACACGGATGTATTGAGACAAAAGTGTCCAAAACAATGTGGGCTATTCGAAGGACATAGCCAAACAAGAAAATGACTTGCTTTGGGCATTTGCCAAAGGACAGAGTGGAAGATGTGGAAGATACATTAACAAGGGAGATGGAGACAAAAATGATGGAGTGCCTGCACCATGCTTTTGGGGTCGACGGAAATAACTTGGCGGTGTTGTGGGGGGGGGGGTTTGTATAGTTCTGTAACTCGGCTCCCACTCACTCTTGAGATGCTGATGAAGGCCACGTGATTGGCACACTTGGTCCGGCTCCTGGGGTGTGGCCAATGGATGAAGGGACATGTCTATAGGCACATGAGGTGCAAATGATCATGGCACATGGATTTGTGCTTCAAAGTGGAGGACTACCTCTACAATTAACTCAAGCCAACACAAATGTAGTAAACATTCCAAGTGCGTTTTGTCTAAAATTTAGGGATGGCAAGATTGTTAAGTGGAGAGCCCGATTGAATAAGGAATTTCATGAGAGTGTAGAGAAGGGGAGGACCTTGGATGCACAGGTTATTTGTGAGGCCATTACATTATGCAATGAATCCCACATCTTTTATGTTAGTACTGAGGGGTCCAGAGCAATGGGTGTGAGCTACTCTGTGTCAATAGTAGCAGACTTTTTGTAGTGCACGTGTGAATGTTTTTAAAAACGAGAGGACAAGCGCTTGGCATACATACCATGCAAGCACTTGTACTTTGTTTACTTGCAGGTTCTAAGATTGGATTTAATAGCTCACGATTTTATGCACCAAGTTGCACTAACTAAGGTGGACTTGTTTCAAGCGCCAACGTAATACGCAGATGTTGTTATGTCGCTTTTTTGATGGCTTATACGATGGTCATTTTTATTATTAGCCTTAAGTTAGGCGAACTCAATCACTGAAATATAGCATCTTTCAAGTTCCCTTGTTTTGTAGTGGGTGGTGTCATTTGTTAGATTAAATGATTTGTTTTTAATTAGAATGTAATTTCGTGCTTACATGTGCATGTTTGGAAAGTGATGTTATTCTTTTCTATCTGGAGATTGTTTGGCAGGTTTTGCTCGACTTTTCCCTTCGCTCGAAAAAACTAGCTCAAGAATGGTATTTCCCATATGTATGGATGTATGTATGTACATGCATATATGTGTGTGTATGTATATGTATGTGTATGTATATGTATATGTATATGTATATGCATATGAGTGTATGTGTGTAAGAGCATATCTTGATACAGAGTTCTACACCCACTATTGGCCACCGATGACGTTAGTAGGGATGTTGTAGTATCTAGTCCATACTATGCATAATGGAGTTGATAGTTATATAGTCTTGTAGGTTGACTACCATGAGTATATAACATGCACATTCCTAAAAAGTGAATTTTGACATGTTCCTGGATTCATCTAGGTATATATGTATGTATATATATGTGTGTATATGTATATTTATATGTGTGTATATATGTACATACATATACACACACATATATACATATACACACATATATATACATACACACACATATATAGAGTATGTATATATATGTATATGTATGTATGTACATACATACATATACATATATACACACACATATATATATATAGAGACATATACACAGACATATAGTATAAGTATACAAGGTACATACATACACGCGCGTGTACACAGACATATAGTATAAGTATACAAGTGTATGGGCGGTGGCAGAAAGAGATCCAAGTCTATGTAGCATAGAATAGCATTTATTGTCAAAACCAGCATTTGATGGTAGCTGGAATTATTAGGGTTTTAGACTCTTATCACAGGTTCTCTTAGTGCGGACTGCTGCCCCATCTACAATCACATTTATGGTATGGTTTGCAAGAGCTGCAGAATTTGGCTCTGGTTTGCATTTTTGGAGCCCCTGTGGAGCTGCTATGGCGTTCGGTTGTTGCTAGGGCATTTGTAGGCAGTTTCGTTGAATTTGCCGAAACCCCTATATCGGATCTCGCTAGGTTTTGAAGCCATCTACTAATACCCGGGGATTTGAAGCGTTTGTAGCTAAGGAGAAACGTCTCTGCAATCGGGACGTTTTGTTTCCCTTTCTTTTCACTCAACGGATCTTAACGGCAAGAGCTTCTTTTAAAGGGTAAAGCCCTTAGGAGCTGTAATGCAGCATATCAGAAACTAGGGAAAAACTCATCTGATAATCAGGCCACTCACAGTCACATTCTGCACACATGTCTCTTGCCATGGGAGAGATCAGTGACGTCCATAGGGTTGGTCCCAGCAATGGTCTCTTAACCTCATCAGTAGCTCGGACGGGACGCCATCAACAGCGCTATGATGGCGGCTACCGCCTCGTTGCAGGGTAAGCAGCTGAGTCTCCTGTTTTTCAAGCGTGTCACTGTACTTTATACATGCTATGCTGCACGTTTAGAGATTAGGATGGCCAAGCTTGATTCCTTTCCTAGTGCGTTGTTATGTCTAGAACCATCATTATATGGCCATCTGTTAGAGTTTTATTGCTCTAGTCTCACTTTATTCTGCATATGTGAACAGCTGCGTACCTTTCAGATTTAGATCTGACAGTCTCACTTTATTCTGCATATGTGAATAGCTGCGTACCTTTCAGATTTAGATCTGACAGTACCTGCAACGGTAATGGACGGAAAGTTATTGAAGTTCTTATGGTCACTACTCAGGGAGGGGCAGGTCTGCTATTTCCGAAGGTTTTCTTCATTTCTCTCATTGAAATAAAATTGTTATTTTCGTGGGCACATGAGAGCATTGCTACTTTGGCAGACTTGATGTCCTGCAACCAGTGTTGTGGTGGTGGGATCATTTTAAGGTTTCAAGGGGTAGCAAGAGTAGGTTGTGTTTGAGCTGTGGACAAGCCTAGACTTGGGTTGCCTCTTTGTAGCTAAAATATAAGAGGATAGATTTTTTTTTTTGTGCTGCATCTTCGCTGACATTTTTGATTTCTATGCATGCACAGGGAGGCTGGGAAACTGATGAGACAGTTGAGGAAGCTGCATGTCGGGAGGCCTTTGAGGAAGCTGGTGTTCGTGGCCAACTGAAGGTGACATAAGCTAGCTACAGTTTTTTGCTATTAAAGTTGTATCTTCCTTGAGGCCAGAGAGAGTTTGCCAGTCTAAAGAAAAGTGTAGGTGGTATTGAAATGCTAATGCTGTCTTGGATCAGTTTACGCATGCCTACTAAAGACTCACGAGCAATAGTTTAGGGACTTCTTTGGGGTATACAAAACTGGGACTTAGGTGTCAGATCTAGCAATAACGGAAGCGTGAATCTTGAAGCACTTTAACACAGAAAACTGAAAACATAGGGAGAGAGGAAAGAGATTATGATCAGCAGAATACTTGCTTCTCTTAACCTTATTTATTGTATTTGCAAAGAATTTGCTCGATTTGCTGAAATTGAACCTGCTTGCTATTTTCTCTCCAAAATCTTATAAAGTATGAGTTGAATGGGGAGATGCATATTGTGAGAGAATGTCAGTGGATATGAAGTCAGCTTTTGCCACACTACAAGACTCCTTTTTGGACAAAGACTACTTCACGAACATTACTTTGTTTTATGTGTTTAGTAGGTGGTAAGTATGTTTTTGAGGCCCATATTTATTTTTTAAGGTTTTATAGCCTAATTTATAGACACTACACTTACTAAAGGTTGGATAATCTATTAAGATGAGGGTATTATTAAAGCCCATGTGCCCATAACTTTAGGAAATGGTGTAAAGGGAAGGTTGGACGCTACCCAACCTGTGGGCAACATTCCACCACAATCTCCTTGTCACACGAGAGCTCACTATTTTGGTGCCGCTAGTTGACTATATGGCCAGATACCACCCTGCATGGTGCTCAAAGGTGATCAATTACCTTGACCAAGAGGCCGATTTACAATGCAGGGGGTCTTCTCTCTCCTACAATTTGAATGACACAAATAGGACCCACACTTGCTATCGTACAAAAACCATCTTGCTTCTATACCTAGTGTTGGGTGCATGCTTCTATACTTAGTGTTGGTTGCAATATAGCAATGGTACGTCTCTTGTACTTGTAGGCCATATTGTGCTTGTACATGCTAATTTTGCCACGGTACTTGGTGTGGCTGATCATACATCTGAGGTACAACTTGCTACTACAGTTGTACTTGTCTACTACAGTTGTACTTGTCATTGCATCAAGTGTCATTTGGACATGTTTGCTACTTGCAATTGCCTTTTGCACATCATTAATTATCGTTTAAGTCTTCTGCTATTAGCATGCATGTTACATTGGTATCAAACCATCAAGGTTAATCCTAGGTAGCTTTTGTGCATGCAACAAAATTAGGATTTATGTTTTTGCATAGGGAGCCAAATTAGGGTTTGTGTTTTTGGATCCACAATTAGCTTTGTGGATGTGCGTAGGGGTTCTATGCATAGGTCTGTATGTAGCAATAGTTTGCATGCAATTAGGTTAGACAGCTAGAATCTAGTTTGTAAACTCATCTTCCAAATTGGTCATGTATTGGGGTGGAAGAAACGTGGCTTTGAGGTCAGACACAAAAGTATCCCATGTGTAAAGAGTTGTGCGTGTGGCTGGATCTATACGGAGACCTTTTATGAAGACCCGACCAATACTGCCACCAAGTAACGGCTTTCCCTATGAGGTGTTGAGCCGCCAGATGGACTTTGTCTTGACTCTTGAGTAAATGCAACTTTAGCCAATGGAAAATATGCAACAAATTGATGTATAAGTTGCGTGACTGCTGAATGATCACACTTATCATCATACTTACGGAAGTTTTGGTTGAGCTCAAATGACAGTGGTGGATGGGGTGGTGGAGGATCTAGTCAAATTGGCCTGCAAAGTTGGCAGTAACTTTTGATGCTGGAGTTGCTTGGCTTCCTGATCAAGCTTAGGTTGATACTCCTCCAACACTGTGCATTCTGCCCTTCGTTGGTCTTCAGCATCCTTGTGTTTGGCTTTCTCTATCTGTCTATCCTCAGTAAGTTCCCGTCGTCTTTGCTGCACCATGAGAAGAAGTATGTGTTGAAAATTTTGGGGACCTTGCTTTGTAGGCTACTCTTTAGGTTGCTCTTTATGTTTTTTTGCTTCTTTTGCTTGCTGTAGTTGTAATTTGGGTAGCTTGTTTTTTTCCATCAGCTCTTGAAGGAAAATGTTAGTGCTTTTTGCGGAAGTGTTTCTAATTCTGTTGTGTCTTTGTGGACACTTTCTTTTGTAGTGGTGTTTTTGTGGACACTTTCTTCGGTGGTGATGCCTTCTTTGATTGAAGCTTCTTTCTTCTTCTCCCGGCACGGTGAATGGCTAGGTGGTTTTTCTTGACCTCAGTTTAGTTTTACCATTTACAGAATGCTCACAATATAGGTATTCAGTTGGGTCACAACCAGAAGCTCTGATACCAATGTAACATGCAACCGGTATGCTCGTGTAACGCACATTAAGACCTTTTTTTTATACCTTAGCATGAAGCAATCCAATCTAATCTTTATTCATAGGAGATAGAGCTGAAAAGATGGAGAATGTAGCGATTGCACCAGATTGGGTCCCAATCTACCAACTTAAGAGATGATTGACAGAGGATCTCCATACTGAAGGATGATGTAGACTTACGTCTCCTGAACCATCAAATGGAGGGAGATGCAATACTGAAGGATGAATGCT
This sequence comes from Cibotium barometz, assembly GCF_041138505.1. Classification (NCBI taxonomy): domain Eukaryota; kingdom Viridiplantae; phylum Streptophyta; class Polypodiopsida; order Cyatheales; family Cibotiaceae; genus Cibotium; species Cibotium barometz. The sequence goes on along the minus strand of NC_141057.1, from coordinate 24,790,383 downwards.
GAAGATAGCTTCAGACTGCCTTGGACTTTGGCGCAAAGAGTGCTTGGCTGAATTGATGTATGCACAAGACCAAAGTCTCAAGCACACATACCTGCAATGCTCGACTGCTGAAGTCTATGAGGAATGAGATGGTTTATGCGAGGGCTGAGGGGGTTCTTATATATGCTAACATGTTGCTGGTCGGTTATATGGACTGATGTGGGCAAGTAAGTAATGCTCATGACTGTTGACATTAGCATTAATTGCTATCGCTTTACACATGTGTTTCAGGTTATCTTGGCTGTTGGCCGGCTGCTCTGAACATGGCCGAGTGCTGTCAAGGCCTTGTTGTATCTTCTACATGCTCCTAAGTGCCTGCTATGGTAGGGAAACATGTATGCACTGAATGTTCTCCAAGTGGGTTAAGTGATAGACTTTGACACCTAAGGCTTGGAAGGACCTACGTAGCTAGTACTTGATATGTCCTTGGACTAGGGTTGAGAATGGGGTCATGATGTACGACAAATATTTCTAAAAAGGTACTAATTCTGGACAAGTATGGCATCGATGAGGAGTCTGTGTGTCACATTGAACCTCAGTGCATGGGTGCATGTGACACATATATACCTAGATACCAAGCTTTGCAACCATTCTCCTTGTTTACACGTACAAGGGTAAGCACTTAACATTCGCTAAACACAAACCTAACATCAATGTGTGTGTGAGCATATCTTGATACAGGGTTCTACACCCACTATTGGGCACTGATGACGTTAGTGTTACATGCGGAAGCTTTGAGAGTCTTCTTTCAGCCCTAAACACCACTTAGAACATGCTGATGCAAAAAGGCAGACAGAAGAGAGAGAGATGGCTGGAAGCACAATCGGCTCTTGTAGAAAAGTCAACCATTGTGTATCAGAAAGTGGCATGGTCTTGTGGCATCCAATGCTTGTTCCCAATGTGTATCGAATTCCTCGGAATCCGCGTATGTGTGCTTCATGTCGTCTAGTCCCATACCTACAAGATCGAGTCTAGTGGTCTGAATCGAAGTCACTTGTCCCTTCTTGCTTAAAGCATCGACCACTGGATTGGCCTTTCCTGGAAGGTACTCAATCGTACCACCAAATTGTCGGAATATCTGGCTCCAACGGTGTTGTCTGTCACTCCACTTTGCACTTGGCATTGTCTGAATCCAGCGTAATGTCTGATGTTCAGTGCGAACCTCAAAGTCACGGCCATAAAGAAAATGTTTCCAATGTTCACGATCGTAGATTGAGTAATTTTTATTTGCGGGCAGTAACTTACGAGACATGTAAGCTACTGGATGACCATTCTGTTATAACATACCGCCAATTGCGATGTTACTCGCATTGGTGATCACCTGAAGTGGCTCGTCCTACGAGGCAAGTGCTAAACAAGGCGCTTCTGATAAAGCCACCTTGAGGTTCTTGAATATCTCCAATGCTCGTGGAGTCATTCGAATCCGTTGCCTTCTTGTCTTAACACCCTTTAGCAGATCAGTGAGATCCGTCGAGAGGTAAGAAAACTTGTCTATGTGGGTGGAGTATGCCTGGCATATACCCACAAAGGATCTGATGTCATATGCTGTTTGAGGTACTTCCTAGTTGACAATCTTGGCCACTTTAGCCGGATCAAGTCGAATGGCTTTTGCACTAATTATGTATCCCAGGTAATGCACTTGGAACAAATAAAATTCCGACTTCTTCTCATTGACGTAGAGCTCGTTGCTTTCCAATAACTTAAGGACTTTCTCCACATCAATGTCATGCTGCTCAACCGTAGCTGAAAATACTAGCATGTCGTCCAGAAATATGAACACACACTATCCAATTAATTCTCGAAAAACACGCATCATCATGCAGTTGTCACGTGCATCCGAGATGGGGCCAGCCCATAGGGCCACCCCAGTGTAGGTATTTGCATGTGCATACTTAGATGGGCATGGGGGAGGTGTAGAACCACCCCCAAGGGGCCAGGAGGGCCCAAGACTTTGCCCACCAGCCAAGGCAAGGGCTGGAGGGGCAGTCGGCCAGCTCCAGAGCCTCTGGACAGGCAGCCGACAGAGGTTTAAGCCCTAGACAGTAGGCGGCCAGGTGTGGGGGGCAGTCCCACACCTCTGCGTTGAATGCCCAGCAGCCAGGGTGCTGTCCCAGAAGGCTGCGCAGGCTGGACAGGCTCTAAACAGGTGTGAAAACACTTGATTAAAGTGTGAATACATTTATTTATTATAACACAGTCGTGAGGCTGTCCTGAAGACAGCCGACTGCATGATATGAGGGGTATAAAAGCCCAAGTCATAATTCATTTCATGCATCTCAAAATTCACCAAGAGCCTCAAGCATTCAAGGGCCAGGACAGCCAAGGGTTTGCTAAAGCTAAGGGGTGAAGGACTGAAGGTCAAGGGCAGGTTTTCCAGCCAAGAAAAGGTCAAGTACTTAGTATTTGTTTCAGATTTACATCATTCTAATAAAGCAAATACACCATCCGTGGTGGGGGCCCTACAGAGGGTAATTGGGACCCAATACTGTGTCCTTCTCCATCTCCCCCTTCTCTCTCTATTTTCTGCACATCGTCTTTCAGTTTTGTGCGTTAATTCCGTCGCGAAAAGAGTGCTGTTTTCTGAGTTTTGAAGTACCGATCCTTCTCCGAAGCTTCGGCATATTACACCCAGTCTGGGACGAGTCAGCCAGGGATCCATCTGAGTCGTGTGAGGTAAGGTGTGCATTGTCCTGCACAAGAGTCCAAGGTCAGGTGTGCACTGTCCTGCTCATGAAACAGTGCCAGTCCGCGCTGTGAGTCTCCCTCTGCAATGATGTCAGTGATTGTGTTTCTGGTATGGTACCGGATGCCAGATCATTGAGTAGGTAGTTAGGGTTTGCTTTTAGGAAAAGGGGCTAGCCCAGTAGGTAGTTAGGGTTTGCTTTTAGAAAAAGGGGCCAGCCCATAGGGCTATCCCAAGTCTTATGTGGGCATGGGGATGGTGTGAAACCACTCCAATGAGGGCTAGGAAGGCCCTGGTTGAACCCACCGGACATGGAAGGGTTGTAGGACAGCCCTAGGGGCATGCCAGGGGCAGCCTGTAGGGCAAGTTTGGGGCAGCCCATACAGGCTGCCCAGTCCCCAAAACAGCATAGATTCAGTGTCCAGCCCTTGGAGATTCAAGTGCATGATGCCTACATATATTTATATGTATGTATGTATATGTGTGTTTATTTATTATGTTTATGTATATATTTATGTGTGTATGTATGTATGTCGGGCGTGTGTGTAGCCGTTTTGGTCAAGCGTTTCAGTAAGCTTTTGTCGAGGGGTGAAACTAGTTATCTGATCCCTCATAGAGGTGGGACAGGTTATAGGCATAGATGTTACCTTTTGCAGGCCATGATTGGCTACGATCTATGTACATCTTGAATCTGTTGGTCATGTCCACTCCCGGCTAGTTCAGGTGTGAACCCAGCTTACTCACGGGCACTTTTTCCTTGTGATTGGACACAGGTTTTTCCCCGTGGGCACTTTGCCCTAGGCCTTTTAGTACTCACTTGTACTTTCATTTCATATCATTATTGAGTACATCTTTTTCAGCACTCACGTTTCTCTGTGCTTGAGGTTGTGTGTGTGTGTGTGTGTGTGTGTGTGTGCAGGCTAGCTTCCCTCCTACCCAACATTGGTATCAGAGCTTGGTTAGGGTTAGGGTTACACCCTGTTTCTCCCAAACATTAGGGTTAGGGTTTGCTCCTTGCTGCAGCCTATTGCACTCTTTAGACACCACACACTCTCTCTAGATTTGCGTGTACTCTCTACTCCGTGTAGGTGTGCCCACTACCGTACGTCATCTACGCTGTAGGTTTGCATTTGTGCACTTTTGTTTTCCGCTGCTCACGACCTGCTACTTAGCTAGCGCTGCTGCTGTGCCCGCGCCTAGCTGAGCTGCGCGCTACCTGCCAGAGCCGCCACACTCGATGCCCTATGCTGCCACTATGCGTCGTTGCCGTTCGTCGTCAGATCTGCGATCGCCCTTGCATCGTGCGCCGTCGTTGATTGTAGCGCAGCCATCGCCTGCCCGCCGTTGCATCCGACGCCTGCCCGCCGTTGTTGCCGCCGTATGCCTGGCGCCGCCTTCACGATGCTGATCCAGCCCATATCTGCAGCCGCTTGCACTTTGCTGCCTTGTACCTGCGCCTACCGCCGCCTGTCAGATCTGCACCTGTCAGATCTACGCTGACTTCACCTTCACCTTCAAATCTGCCCAACTGCAAGGTTCACCTTTAGATAAGGTTAGTGGGATTTGCAAATTTCTGACATGAAATTGCACATTCTGCCTGTTGAAATTTGGGGCTTTTCACCATTGAGCCTGCAATTGCAACATTGGCACACATTGACATCGATTTCAGCAGATTTGGTGCATAATTGCACTAGAAATATGGGGACTTTGCAAGAATTGGCACTATTTGTAGGCAATTTTGGGTATTGCAGGCACATTTGGTTGGCATTGGAGCATTTCTCCCAAATTTTGGATATTGCAGGCACATTTGGCTGGCATTGGAGCATTTTCCCCAAATTTTGGGTATTGCAGACACATTTGGTTGGCATTGGGGCATTTCCCCCAATTTTTGGGCATTGCAGCACTTGGTACAGGTGACAATCGCATTAGCAGATTTACAGGTGCAGATCCGGTTCAGATGTGGTCTAATTGGTTGCCTAAAAATTAGGGCTTTTCTACATTGAGCTCCATTTTTGGAGCATTCAACCAATTTACATTTGATTTGCCAGGATTTGAGCACTTGCAGCTCTTACAGGTGTCAGTTGATTGTGTTTTTCACGGCATATGTATACATTTGTGGTTTGCTGCAGTATATGTATGCCATTGTGTATACTTTGACAGATTTGCATCATCGTGTAGTACACTTGGAGATTTGGGACATGCATATGTATTTCTCCTAGTGAAGAAGTTCTCTTTTAGTCCATTGGTTATCCTGCTATTTATCTCCCACATTCTTACGGTTTTGTTGGACATTGCATACTCGTGGTAACTTGTGACAGATTTGCTGTCCTATCATGGCCAACAGTAATAATGACCTCTTTGGAATGCTATCTCAAGAGGACAAGCTCAATGGGGACAACTATCCTATGTGGGCTTATATGATGCGTCATGTTTTGGTTGCCAAAAATGTATGGTTGTATGTGGATGGCACTGAGGAGCGTCCTCTTGCACCTGCTCCAGTGGAAGGTGAAGTGATTCCCGCTCATCTTCCTGCAGGCCCACCTCTTCGTCTTTCTCCTACTCAGCAGGAGCGTACTTGGGATGCTAGGGATGCTCAGGCCCATGCATTGATTGCTCTCTCGTGTCGCAGGCATATCATTCTGCACATTCTATCTGGCACCACTACAAAGGGTGCTTGGGATACCTTGGCGGCATTGTATTCAGGTTGCAATGAGGCTCGTGTAGCTTACCTTCGGGGCAAGCTTGAGAGTGACCGCATGCTTGAAGGTGACTCTATCGATCAGTACCTTACGCATGTGAAGGACCTACGAGAGCAGCCCATTAACATTGATGAGGTTTTGACAGATAGCTATCTTGTTCAGATAGTTTTGGGCAACTTGCCTGACTCTTATCAGACATTTGGCACCTCTTTGCGGTTGTTGGCTGGCAATGCACCTAATGCGGTCACTTTTGACAACCTTGTGACTCTCTTGCTCAGTGAAGAGCAATCTCGTTCCAACAGGAATAACATGATGTCTGTTGAGTCAGCAATGGCTGCTCCTTTTCGTGGGAATAGACCTGGGCCTAAACCTAGCCCATCGAATCCTCCCAAGACAGAGGACAAGCCTGAAAAGAAAAAGCGCTGTAACTATTGCAGGAAAACTGGGCACACCATAGAGGAATGCAGGAAGCGTATTGAGAGTGAAAAAAAGAAGTTGGCATCTTCTTCCACAGCTGCAGATCAGGCCAATTTGGCTACACGTGTCAGTCTCGACACTTACATCTTCATTGCCTGCAGAGATGTCTTCTGATGCTATTGCTTTTGATGACTATGCTTTATAGTCTGTACTCCATGGTGTGCATTGTCTGGTAGATGCATTTCAGGGGGGGATTCTACTTGCCCACATGCAGTTGGTGATGCCTCATGGTCACTTATGCTTGTTGACCCTTATGCTGGTCTATGCTAGACGCTCTCTCTCATGTGATGTCTACTGGAGATGCCTTTTATGCTGTTTTCCCTTGCAGCGGGATTGTTATACAGTGTTGACATTGTCACTTTCTCACATGTGATGTTTATTGGGAGTGCCTTTTACACACTTGGCCAGTGTTGGCTTGCTCTCATGGTTTCGACATGTCACATGTATATTATTCATTGTGGGATTATGCATCTTTACATTTGCCATACATGCCACTGATCATGGCATTGTTGAGAGTTTATCTATCCTCTCATAGCATTGGCTGATGCCCGCCTCGAGCCCCCACTTTTTCTCCCCATTTTCAGCTTTTCCCATTGCTGATTTTTCCTCATCGGATCCTCCATTGATGAGTTTCACTTTTGCAGCTTACATTGCATGTCTCACAGGCATGACTTCTGGATCCTGTTGCCTTTACACATGCGTATATTTGCTACCTCTTCTTATGCTTATCACTGGTGCAGTTACAGAGCATTGATTTACATGCAGTTCAGCTTGGCATTTGGTACTTGCCTTCAGGGGGTATTATGCAATGCCTCTTGATTTGATACAATCGATGTCCACATGATCTTTGCCATGCATTTCTGGTGATGCATTTATGTACTACTGTGCTCTAGCATTAGCACTATGACATTGGGGATTCTCCTTTTTCCGGTCATATAGTGCTTGCTTTTTCCATTGGCACTGCGGTTCACTCTTATTGTGGAGCATAGTGCAGGGTAGCATTCACAGCTTTATCACCCTGCTGCGACCCATTCACACCATTCACTTGAGGGGGGTTCGTTGGTCATGTCCACCCCCGGCTAGTTCAGGTGTGAACCCAGCTTACTCACGGGCACCTTTTCCTGTGAGACTGGACACAGGTTTTTTCCCGTGTGAACACAATTATGTGTGTTGGGCACTTTACCCTAGGCCTTTTAGTACTCACTTGTACTTTCATTTCATATCATTATTGAGTACATCTTTTCCAGCACTCTCACGTTTCTCTGTGCTTGAGGTTGTGTGTGTGTGCAGGCTAGCTTCCTCCTACCCAACAAAATCTTGATTCATATATACAGAAAACACTGTTTCATCAACATAAATAGTGTGTGTGTGAGAGCATATCTTGATACAGAGATCTACACCCCACTATTGGGCACTGATGACGTTAGTGGGGATGTCATAGTATCTAGTCCATACTAAGCATAATGGAGTTGATAGTTATATAGTCTTGTGGGTTGACTACCATGAGTATATAACATGCACGTTCCTAAAAGGTGAATTTGGGCATGTTCTTGGATTCATCTAGGTATATATATCTTTCTTGTCTTTGTTCATCTTTGCAATTTTTCACAGTTCTTAATACAGGCGGCTCTTCCGTATGTTACAAAAATAGGGGTTTCAAGGCCTTTGCAAAAACTGGACTGCCTAGACCAAGGTGGTCACATGATTTCAAATCTAATGAAAATTTTGGCTTAAAATTTGTGCCATGTCATTACATCCGGCAGTGCATGCAATTTGGGAAGAGATGTCAAAAGTATACTTTAACATCACCAGATGAGTTTTCTGATCAACTGAAAGTACACTTTTTTCTTCACAATACTTTTCTTGCTCGGACGTTTGAGTGCTCTGACGGTTCTGTCTTGGAGGTTATGCAGGGATGTTTAGGGTCTTGGGATTTCAAGAGCAAGCGCCAGCAGGGAAGCTGTAGCCCTGAAGGTTTATGCCATGCTCATATGTTTGCTCTTGCTGTAACGGAGGAGATGGATTCCTGGCCTGAACAGCATGCTCGACAACGGAGATGGGTGAGTCTCAATTTGCTCGTCTCATAAGCTGTCAGATACTTGCTTCTAATGTGAGGCAGAGTTAAAGTGCTTGTGGCTTTATGCAATAGCCGATATGGCCTGGTAGATATGAAATCAACGAGGAATGGCAAGGAAAACTCTTTCAAATATTGAAAGACTGTACAACATGCAATCACTGTTGTCTAAGCCAGGATCAAATCATCATAAAGTAGCTGCTGCCACCGAGCTCTATGCCCCAAGCAAGGGTTGGCCTATAATCAGGAACAATAACATAGGTAGAAGTTCTTTTTTTGTGTGCGCATCCAGTGCTGACATACATGTCTCTTTTCAGTTAGTTGCGTCTGAGGCAATCGAGCATTGCCGATATGAATGGATGCGGAGAGTTCTAGAGAAGTGCATCTCACATTTGGGAGGCTGATTGTTGGGAGCAGTCTGGCATCTGAAGGCTTCAGTGGGTCTTCAAGCGTGGACTCTTCTACTCTCCCTCTGATCTTCTGCCAGCAGTCATTTTTTATCTGGTAGCTTGCATTTAGGATAAAGCTGAATTGTGTTCTCCCATGGATATATTCTTGTATGACATTCGTTAAGTAGTAAGTGGTGCTCCAGTCTACTCCAGTTTATGGCTATTCGGGATGTCCTTGATGTGAAAGTTGCTGCATGGAGGCTCAAAATCAGGTTTAGAGGAGAGGTAATGTAAATGATACCCTGGCTCCAGCACATAAAAGTGTCGACATTTGAGGAATTCTTATGTTGTGAATATCACTAAAAATGCGGTACTCCTTAGAAGCAGCTTATTTTCTACACCTTCCCTGGAAACGCCGATCTGATTCAATTTTTGGCTATATTGAATTTTAAGTTACGGGGATAAACTTTTTTGGCACAAATATACATCATATAAGCTATGAAGTCAAATCTTTTTTGTGTGTAAACTACTGTTAAGGCAAGCTTACTGAACGGCACATTATCTTCTGCACACAAGTTTGAATGGAAGTCCAAGGTGAATGATTGCGATTGTTAATCCTCGGACCGTCTTTTGACAGTGCATCATGCCAGTGCGTATCCCTATGTGAAACTGCTTTGGGTTTAGTGCGTACTTCTGTTTGAAACTGCTTTGGGTTCAGGCTATGCATGGTTTGCTGTTAGCCTCAGAAAGGTTGAACCTAGTGTAGAGGTCCCGGGCAAGTGTCAGACCTTTACAGGCTAGAGACTCATGAGATAGGTATGGTGAGATATTTCCAGATGGGTGGGGAGATCACCCAGACTCTGGGGGAGGGCACCTCCACTGTGAATCGCACTCCAGAAATGCGCAAACCATATGGCATAGGGAAAGGTGGTCAACCATAGGCCCACTACTGAGGACCACCTTTGAGCATGGGGCAGTTATCGTACAGGTGACGCTGTCAAGTATGGGGCCACCAAATCCTTAAACAACCTTTCGGTCAGACTACCACCGTGTGTGTCCCACAACATGCATGATATTAGCCTACAAAGCTCACGGGCTAAGTATAGCCTAGACCTAGTATTGGCCTAATACATAGTCCTTATAGAGGCTTGAGGCCCTTGATTGCTATACTGATTTTCATTACTCTCTATAGCGTACTGCTAGTCCATGTCACAACCCCATGGCCCATATGAGCGCCCTACTTATTGAGAGGAGTAAGTCACCTTTCAAGGTTATTGAGAGGAGTAAGTCGTAGGGATCGTAGAAATGGGTATTTGCTGCGTACCCATTTTTTGGTCCCCTCTTTTGCTTGCGTTTTACAGGATCCTTTGGTGCTCCTGTGTACCTCATGGGCTAGTCTAGATCTAAACCCATCGTTGCCTAAACACATAGTATCTCATGGACTCGTCCAGATCTAGACCCATTGTTGGCTCCATACATGGTTTTACTTCTGTAAACTTGAGGCCATGCTAATTAATGCCCTGTTTTTATGTGAGATTTAATTGCCGATTCTCAATATTGCCAGTTGCTGGCCCGTAAGAGTATTATCATTACCCTATGTCAAAAGCGTACGTACCTAGCTCACCTCCATAGGTTAATTCTTCCCTCCACTATGTGCAAGGCTACTAAGCCAACCAGTAGGGAAGCTAAATACCTTTATACATTTGCAAAAGGCAATATGTTTTCACCTTTTGAGAGTTGCAATCGGCCGTTCCTCCATCCCTTGTGAGTCTTCTTTTGCTTGCCTAGGTCCTCCCATGCATCCCTTGCCATTGTCCATTTCCATCGTCCTCTATTGAGGTTGATCTCTAGTCTTAACGATTGGCATGTTCCATCCATGCAAAACAAGCGATGACCTTTTGCGTTCATTTGCCTCCCCTGTCAATGGACGGAGATCCCACCTTGCGTAGGAGGAATAAACACATCACATACACTACCAATTTCTTGAAGAGCAGGTGCAATATGGGACCATTAGCTAATGTAATGCAGCGCATATGAGAAGTTTGCCACCATGCATAGTGAAATGTAAGCTACTAAGAGCTTGTCCAAGGCTGCAAAAGAGATAATGTTGACTATGTACATATGAGCTAGGCCTCGTTAGGGTACTTTAGAAAAAAATGTTAAGTTGGTCTGTCAAGCATGACAAAAGCTTACGTATGTCGAAGAATGCACTCTATTTTCTTGGACGGTCGAAAACTAGTATTTAAATCTTGTAATGTGATGTTGCCTTGTTATCCCTCTAGGCCAAGATCTCAGCCAATCTTGGATTTTAATTAGACAACCATCTTACAGTGTAATAATGGGATCTAAAAAGTTCCACTGATGAAAATCACCGTGATTTTTGTAACCAATTAGAAAGTTGCTAACCAATCAAGTTTTTTTTTTTTTTGGCCATTTCTAAGAATCTGGAGGAGCGAATGCCCGATCGTACTCGTAACTCCAATGTGAGAGGGGTATGATGGTGTAGCCTTCCCCGATCCTCGACATGGAATGGCATCTCGATGTATGTCTCGTCCGTTTTGGTTGGGATTTGAGGGGGGGGGGTCCCTTCTCTAAATAATTTGTCGTATAGTGCATAAATAATTCAATGGGCTCGCACATGTTCCAAGCACCCATACAAGGAATAGAAAGGGAGAGAGAGATGATGGTAGATCCTTTGTATCCAGGGTGTACAAGTTATAGAGTTAGACAATGGCTTTTAGCCCACATGTTCTATGTAATGTTCAAAAATTTTTGTCCCATTGTATTCTGAGTAGAATGAAGATTTAGAAATTTTTGTCCCATTGTATTCTGAGTAGAATGAAGAGTGGTTTTTATTAAGATTCCATTTCATCAATGACACTTATGGGAGCTACTTATCCTAGTTGATTGATGATTGCTTTATTCATTCTAATCATGTTATTGTGAAGAGTCTAGAAGTAGAGCTTCAAAACATGTTGTTGCATCTTGTTGAGCGTGCAAATGTAGGGCCCAAAAATGCACTTCTCTTAAACTTGGAGCTTAAAAATGTGGAGGGTGTAAATGTACAACTCACAAATTCAGAATGTGTAAAGAAAGAGCTTGAAAATATCGACACCAAAGCCATTTTCATTTTGGGTGATGATAGGAGAGCATGCAAATATGGGACCTTAGAATGTACAACAAAAAAATGTGAACATCAAACATGTAGAGCCTACAAATGGAGATCAAACATGTAGAGCCTACAAATGTGAAGATCAAACCTGTAGAGCCTACAAATGGAGATCAAACCTGTAGAGCCTACAAATGGAGAGCCTACTAAGGTGGAGCCAAAAAATGTGAAGTTTGAAAGTATAGAGCATACAATTGTAGGGCCTAAAAATGTATAGTCAAACGTGGATCTCAAAAAATGCTAAGCATGTAAATGTAGAGTTAATTAGTGTAGAGCTTGCAAACGTAGAGCCTGAGAATGTAGATCTTTATGTAAATGTTAGTAGTAAATCTATTGTTCTTTTGGAAATGCTAGGAGCTCAAAGCTAGAAAGGACCTTATTTTTAGAACAATAGTCCAAATGAGTAAACCCATTTTTACACCACCACTTTTGACTATGGACTACTCTTCCTAAAATAAAGATTTTGAGTTCTAGATATGAATGGCTTGTTGTTTGCACCAAAATGAGAAGAATGCGGAGAGAGGGTGAGCTTGAGCTTCTTGTAAGCAAACTTCTTCACACACGCGCACACACACACACAGACACACACACACACACACACGCACGCACGCGCACACACACGAGTAGACAAGCATACAAGAGAGATGGATGGCTTAATTTTTCACTATTTTCTTCACTTCTGAAAGATAAGAGTACATACTATAAGAAAAACTACTTTACTACTAAAACATGTAAGGTCCATAGTGTGAACCCAACTATATGAGCTGGTGCTATTACTATGCCATAACAAAGTGGCTGTTATATATCTTGTAAACCACTAGCGGTCTATTAACCATAATCACACCAACCATACCGGTGGCATAACTGCTAAGATGTCATCTAGGTGTATCATTCTTATTCACAGTAGGTGATATCTTAGCACTCTCCCTCGAGCTCAACTCCACGGGAAGTAAGCTTCTATTAGTTAAAGCTAATATCAAGAAGCTTATTAGGTGATAATAGTCCAAATTATTAAACCCATTTTTACATCACCACCTTTGACTATGGACTATCATCTTCCTAAAATAAAGCTTTTTAGTTCTAGATATGAGTGGTTTGTTGCAGCAAAATGAAAAGAATGTGCAAAGAGGGTGAGCTTGAGCTCCTTGGAGAAGCAAACTCTTCACACACATACACAAAAGGGTAGACAAGCACATAAGAGAGATAGATGGCTTACTTTTTCATTATCTTCTTCACTTCTTGATGACCATAACGTAAAGATAAGAGTACATACTATAATGAAAAGCACTTGACTAGTAAAACATACAAGGTCCATAGTGTAAACCAAAATATATGAACTGGCGATGCCATAACTATGTTATACAGCTTCTTCGAAGATTTTCTTATCATACAATTTGTACTAGCTACAAATTCTAAGGAAAATTCTTTTCCTTCGTATTGAGTAGACTTATTATCCAACAATAATTACATACCAACCTTGTTATAGGCCCAATTCTTAGATTTTTGTGCCCTGGGTAGACTCATTTTATACCAAGAAAGTACGTAGGCCGAGTTTATAAAAAAAGGGATGTGAGCCTATAAACGTGAGTCTAGAGGCCTTGGACGTATGAATCTGGATACATGAGATTGGAGACGTGATTCTAGAGGCCTGAACCTAGACACTTGATCCTAGAGATGTGAGTCTAGAGGTTTGAGCCTGGACAAAGGAGCGTAGACACGTGAACTTGGACACGTGAGCTTGCATACGTGAACCTAAAAATGTGAGCCTAGAGACATGAGTCTAGAGGCGTGAACCTCTACACACGTGACTCTAGACACATGAACCTAGCAGCATCAAACAAAAAAAAGAAGTAAAATAAACTTACAAAAAAAAGCACTTGTTTGAAACCATTCTCAGATGTGTACCAGAAACACCACGTACGTTTGATGTGAACTTGATCTAGACTAATTGTTGCAAAATGATAATATAGTCAATTGTCGCACATCAAACTACACTTCCTCAAATCCACCAAGTCTTTGATTCGAGAAAATGAACAACACTCACTAGAGTGCTCCCCTGCTCCACCTCAAGCGAGGAGCTTTGGGAGAAAATGAGCCAACAAAACACAGATGTGAATGGAGGAATAATAGAACCCCTAGAAATAGGAGCTACCACCAACGAGCCTTCAAACTCAAGATTCACCAAATAGCGCTTTAAATTTTATGAAGAAGGCATTTAACATCCCTATTTTTGGGTGCGACGCTCTATTAAAGGAGTGGGAGAAAGACTAGGAGCCTTAAGCTTTGCTTCCACAGTAGTAAGAGGTCAAACCATGTCATAGACACCATAATGTTTCAAACATTTGGTGTCAATCTTGAGCTAGGGTTATCCCAAGCTAACTATGACCGATAAGCAACCCAATAATTGTAGTTTAAGATATACATAACATGTCACCACTAGGGATAAGTGTTTTCACAAAATACACCTAACAATAAGTGCACATAGAACAAATAGGAGTCTCACTCTCCATAGGAGCTCCCACTATAGAAGCACATTTACTACGGAACCTAATTCGAGTTCTTCTCTGTTTTTGGACGAGGAACAAGGAACCCGAGGAAGGGTAAAGTGCCAATGTCAGATACTATCGCATCACAAAGGGATCCATGTGAGCATTCACAGAACGTGTCCTCAGTTGTAGTGAGCCTACAACCTCAAAGCGAGACCCTCAAAGCCAAGCTAACAAAGGACAAGTGCCATTGGAAACCACATAGCCTAACTCTATAGGGCAAGAGATCCTATGCACTAAAACACAGTTTTGCGGCGTAACCACTTCCTTATGTTCCACTTCCACATGAATACCAAAAGACATGGCGAGGATGGCATTTGAAATGGGAAGGGGGTTGTGACCAACATAGCACCTAGAGGCTCAAAGTTGAGCAAAAACAAGACAATCCACATCTCAAGGATGATGACCAAATTTGATGGAACTAGAGATCCCATTTAGTACCTAAAGAAGTTCAATCAAATTTATGAGGCCATGGGACGGATCTTTGATCCCACCAAGATTTACTCATTCTTTGAAGTTTTCCTTGAAGGAAAAGCACGTGGTAGTGGTTTTGGTCACTAAACCCACTTGAAAAGGCCAGCTACTACAAGGTCTTGCGACACACTTTCATAGTGGGATTCTTGCCTAGTGGAGCCAAATGGAGTGCTATCACATAGATATATAACCTTAAGCAAGTGGAGGGCAAAGGACTACATTGCTAGCATCAAGGATCTTCACATGAGATGCAACACCTATGAAAGACATCGCTCGATCGATTTTTGATTGGTCTTAAGAGGAAGAAGCTTCATGACTATCTCTACGTGTCTAGACACTACATATTTTGATTTGAGCATTGCTGTGAGACGTCCCTATTTTCGGGTACGACGCTCTATTAAAGGAGTGGGAGAAAGACTAGGAGCCTTAAGGTTTTCTTCCACATTAAGAGGTCAAACCATGTCACAGACGCCATAATGTTTCAAACATTTGGTGTCGATCTTGAGCTAGGGTTATCCCAAGCTAACTATGACCGACAAGAAACCCAACAATTGTAGTTTGCGATATATAGGACATGTCACTTTTGCTATACCACTAGGGATAAGTGTTTCACACAATACATGCAACAATAAGTGCACATAGAACAAACAAGAGTATCACTCTCCACAGGAGCTCCCACTATAGAAGCACATTTACTATGAAACCTAATTCCAGTTCTTCTCCATTTTTGGACGAGGAATAGGGAACCCGAGGAAGGATAAAGTGCCAATTTCAGATACTATCTCATCACAAAGGGATCCATTTGATCTGAGTGCCTAAGCCTTGACACACAAGCATGGAAACCTATGGACAATAACATGACTGCAACAAGCTCTATAGAAATCTATGCTAAAACTTCAATTTAGACAACATACAAAAGGATTAAAAGTGGATTAAACTCACCAATACACTATTTATAGTTTTTTTTTGACCAAATAGAGAGCTAATTTTTAGATATAATTGGCAAATGGTAACCTCGGGAGTCGAATGTATGGTACATGGAGTATGTATGGATGCAAAGGCACATGGTATACACATGGTTGAATGATTTCTTAATGATTTGGAGCATTGACAAGCTTGGCAAAGTGCGGCATTGGAAGATATAGTGGAGTCGATTGTTTGTATATGGAGTGGTAAACGTATGTGAACAAAGCATGGTAAAGAATCAAGGTTGAGCTTGTGTGAGTACATTGAAGTGTTCTAGAAACTGGAGGATTGTTTTGAATGTATTTCTTAGAAATTTGTGAGTGGCACCAAGTGGTTTTCACCTTGTGCAAACAATGGTTTTGAGTCCCAGATTCATTTGCCATAAAAATTATGGAATGTGTGGACAACATTGGTGATTAAGCACATGTACGTATGAGTGTTTGAGTTGATTGGTTGTTGGTATACTCAATGGTGGACATTATGCATAACAAGATGAGTGATAATCCAGATAAGATTATTGGGGAAACACTTGATAGAAACAACTTCCGGGTTTGGAAGTATCGCATGATGATCTTTATGAAAGGTAAAGGGCTTTGGAATTTGGTAACAGGTGAGGAGATGGAGCCAAGGGTTCCAGCAACAACGGTTAATGCAACTTCAGCTCAGCTTATAGCACATAGGAACTCACTAGAGAGGGCATTCAAAGTGTTGAATTATTTCCCAAGTTTTGTGTGATAGATGAGATGTTATGCCATATTCAGGATATAGACAATCCCAAGTTTGCATGGGATATGTTGGTGACGTATGATACAACTACTTAACCAAAGAAGATGCAGTTAAAGCAAAAGATACACTTGCATCTATTGGTGCCACTATGTGCACAAGATTAAAGGATTTGTAGATGCACTTGCATCTATTGGTGCCGCTATGGAAGATGATAATTTGGTTACCATTACATTGAATGGTTTGGGAAAAGAATACGAGGCATTTGAAACCTCTATCAAGGTTAGAGGTGGTGATCCCCTAGATTTTGATGACCTGGTCCCTTTGTTTATTGTTGCAGAGGAAATGAAACTTCGTTTATGTACTTCATCTAGTACCAGTGGGCATGCAAGGGACCAGACATTCTACACTAAAAAAGGTGCTAGAGATAGAGGGAGATCTAGTTTGAGAGGACGTATAGGTGGACATGGTTGGCATGATAGGCCACCACAACATCGTATGATTCACAACCTTCATTTGGTGCACGTGGTGGTAGAGGTTTTTACCATCATGCTCAAGGGAGATTTAGATCTTGTGGTAGAGGTTTTTGGCAATCATAAGAGCAGAATATGCATGGCATTGTGAGTGTCATCATGCTAGAGGGAGATCTGGATCTTGTGGTAGAGGTTGTTGGCAATCACAAGAGCAGAATATGCATGGCATTGTGAGTGTCATTATTGTGGTAAACTTGGACATATGGCTAGAGATTGCTACAAAATGCAAAATGATCTTCGTGGGTGGTAGAGTGTAACATGATAACTATGAATCATTTAGCAATGAAGGACATACCGATCAATTGTTTGCCATCATGAAGCATGTGATGGTGGGTACTATGATGTCATGTAAAGAGGGTGATGAAACATGGTGTATGGATTTAGGTGTATCAAATTACATGACATGCCATGGAGAGTGGTTTGATATCATGATGCCTGCATAAACTCAGGGTTATGTTGCTATAGGTGATGATACGTAGCATCCTATTATATATGATGGTAGTGTAACATTGAGGATGCATGAGACAGAGTGAAAACCATGTCTGAGGTGTTGTATGTGCCATCTATTTACAAAGAGTTTGGCATATGTTGTTGGACAAATAGTAGAATAAGGATTACAGGGTGAGATTCAATGAGCATGGATGCTTTATTTAGGACTTTAAGCATGACTGCAAATTGATTATTAAATGTCAAAAAGAAGGGAGATTATTCAAGCTAGATGCAAGCATACCAGAATCGAAGTAAGCCATGTTTACTCATAGTCATGGGATAGTGTTAGACATTGATATTTGGCACAAAAGGATTGGACTTGTAAACATACAAAAGCTGAAATCTATGCAAACAAAGGGCATTGTTGGTGGTCTACCAAAGTGCCAGACATGGATATTTGAAATCTATAAAAAAGATTCAATTATGATGGGAGCACACATGTTTGTGATGCATGTCAATTTAGGAAAAAAGCAAGGTTGCTATTTCCAAGGGATAGTCAAATGAGTAGAAGACCACTTGAGTTTGTGCATAGTGACATTTTGGGTCCCATTCAAACCCAATCAATAAATCAAAAGGCAATACTACATTACATTTCTTGAAGATTTTAGTAGGATGACATGGATTTACTTCTTGAAAAAGAAGTTTAAAGAATTCAAAGTACTTGTGAAAAAGCAATATGGTCATTAGATTAAATGTTTAAGGACAAATGGTGGTGGTGATTATACCTCACATGCATTTGCTGGGTTCTTGAGAGATCATGGTATTAGATAGTAGCTCACATGTAAGTATTCTCCTCAGCAAAATGGGATTTCCTAGGAGAAGGAATAGAGTGATAGGTGAAGTGGCAAGAGCATTGATGAATGAGAAGAGTATGCCATTTTATTAAGCATGTGCTACAAACACCATATTGGGGAATATGGGAATTTCCATAAGTTTGGGACATGTGGTCAAATCTTTGGATTAATCATAACTTGAACACCGTTACTCCAAATTGAGCGCTCTATAGCTCACTAGATTCCATTTTCCAAGCGCTTTCCAACAATAGGTCACATGATATGGTTTTGAAAAACTTATAGGCATGTTATCCAGGTCCCACCTTTTTAGCATTCAAAAAATGGGAGTTGGGAAATTCCCAAACTCACGAATATAGTGTTTACATCGGGTGTGCATCTTAAATAAGACACCTAGAAGTGCCATACACCTAGAACTGCCATACATGAGAGTACTCCTGAGATGAGGATGTTAGGCTTTAGGCCCAACATTGGACATTTGAAAGTTTTTGGATGCATTACTTATGTGCATATGCCAAAAGAGAAGAAGAGGAAGTTAGACCCAAAAGCTGAAAAATATGTGTTTATTGGGTATCCATAGGATAGAAAAGCATACAAATGCTACAACCAAGTGACAAAGTAGTTTCTCATAGTAGAGATGTGATTGATGACTGATGCAAATGAGGATGTATATTTACCTTTGGGGGATTCCACTAGTATGTTTGGCACACATGAGACATCTAGTAGTGACAATGTGAGTCCATGCTTAGGAAGATTGAGACATGAGGTGAGCACTGATGAGAGTAGTGCATTGGACAAGGGAAAAAAGAAAGTTGAAGGCATTGCTATCAGGAATGTAGGTTATGACTCATCAAGTTCAGAGAGCCTTGATGAGATGAGTTGGGAATCTCAATGGTAAGAACTCCAAGTGTGAGTAATGACACGCATGTATGGCCACACATGCTAGAGTTCAGGGAGCTTGTAGTGACCCACACCCATTGAGGAGGTCACAAAGAGTGAGATATCTAGTATAGAGACTCACATACAGTGGGAATGCTGCGCATTATTATGCATATATGACATCTATGGTTAAGCATGTGGAGCCTTCTTGTTTTGATGAGGCCATTGGAAAAGAAGCATGGGATAAATCTATGAATGAGGAGATGGATGCTTTGGCACATAATGATACATGGGATTTGGTTGAGTTACCAAAAGGAAAGAATGTGATTGAACATAAAGGGGTTTACAAAGTTAAATATAAGTTGGATCCGTGGAAAGGTATAAGACAAGGCTGATTGCTAAAGGTTATGAATAAACACATGCTCTTGATTATGATGACATATTTAGCCCAATGGGGCTAAAATGGCTATAATATGATCTGTGATTTCATTAGCTGCTGCATCTAAAGGTTGGGAATTTCATCAAATGGATATTAAGAATGCATTCTTGAATGGAGAGCTACAAGAGAAAGTGTTTGTGGAATAGCGAGAGGGTATGCACACACCCAGACTTTCCCACACATGTATGTAAATTGAAGAAAGCATTATATGGGCTGAAGCGCAAGCACCATGACCATGGAGTGATGAGATTAGAAGGTGTCTTCTGAGCATTGGATTTCATGTGGGAAATTAAAACACTTTACTATATATGTGAAGAAGATAGATCATGGTATGGTGGTGATTGTCATTTATGTGGATGACTTGATAGTTACATGTGATTGTGGGAATGAAATTGCCAATGTGAAGGTGGCATTAAGTAGCCAACTTGATATGAAGGATTTGGCAGAGCTAAGATTATTTCTTGGCATTGAGGTTATCAGGACATCACATGGTTTTGGTGTAAAGGAAATATGCCTTGGACATGTTGGTGATATGGCATGACTGAATGCAAGCCTAGATGACACCATTGCAGTAGAACATAAAGCTAAGGGTTGATCTTGGTGATGAGTTAGATGATGTTACTATGTACAACAAGATGGTTGAGAGCTTGATTTACTTGATCATTACTAGACTGGATTTATATTATGTAGTTAGACTAGTTAGTTAGTTCACGCTAAGTCCCAGGAAGGCACATTTGGATGCTGTTAGGAGGTGTTGAGATGTCAAGCTCAACATGAGCTAACACTCATAAGGCCCCTGTGTGACCATTGGGAAATTTACATATCACTGGCAGATTTGGTAGTTGGCACTGACATAACTTTGCCAGACATTCTACAGCAGAACAAATTTTCAGCTTCTTATCTTGTGGTCTCTTCTAGGGTTTGTGTGAGTGTTTGCAGAGCTCAAGCTCTTTTCCTCCCTGCATCTTTTCATTGTATTAGGACCTAGTTTACGCTAAGAAGCTGAGTGGCAAGCAAGACAAGCATAGGAAGCGATATGAGGCTAAGAGCTTCATCTACTCTTCCCCCTTTGTGTTGGCTACTACACACTTGTTGGGAGCTCTTCGGGAGGCACTGGTAAACGAACTCCAATTGAGGAGCTGTCTTCATGGGAACGGAGCTGCAGGGAAATAATATAGTATTTTTGATAAAATTTTTGGGGTCAAAAATGCATTTTGGGTGCGTCTTGGCCTCCGTTTTTCAGTTTGCAAGTGTTCGCATATGCACTACGGGGGTAAGTTTCAATTCTTTGCAGATTTCTATTTTTGGAACTGCGAGAAGGCCAATTGATTGTGCAGACACTGTGTGACTGCAAAGAGGTCTTAAATTTTTCATTGGGAGTATGTATGAAAATGGAGGTCACTGGTTGTGACAGTTTGGGTGCAGTATAATACCGTTGTGTAGCGAATATAACAGTTTGTGCAGGTCAAACAAGAGTGCTATTTTTGGTGAGTTTGTGTTACAGACAAGATGGCAAATGATGGAATTAAACAGATTGTTGCAGAACATCTTGACAAGAACAACTTCCATAATTGGAGGTTTAGATTAACAAATTCCCTGATGGGGAAAGGCTATTGGGACTACATTGAACGTGAACATGGGGAGGCACCAGAGATACCGAAGATTAATCCAACTGCTGTAGATATAAAAGAATACAAACAGCAAGGAAAGTCATGTATTGGCTTTCTATAAGCATAAGTCACCCAAGGAAGCATGGGAGACCTTGGTGAAGCTATATGAAACTAACACCACGAAGGCACATAAGATTCAATTGAAGAATGAGCTTCATACTATGGAGAAGAAAAATATGTCTGTGAATGATTATGCCTTGAAGATCAAGGGCATTGTGGAATCCCTTGCCTCTATTGGTATTTCTGTTGATGATGACGGATAAGGTGGAAGTATGTATACGTGCTCTCGGGCCACAATACAAGGCATTAAAGACGTTTATTTAGACTCGGGAGAATATTTCCAACTTTACAGATTTGGTGTCAATGCTAATCATTGAAGAAAAGAGTTTGGGTGAAGACCAATATTCACAAAACAAAGGCAGTTTGGAGCAACATGCCTTCTACACAAGTGCAGGTAGAGGATGAGGTAGAGGCCGAGGCCGTGGCCAAGGTGGTGGCCGAACAGGTAATCAGAATTATGGTCAGCGTAGTAACAGTCCCAGGATTCACAACAACAAGATACAGGTGGAAGAGGCCAATTTAGAGGAAGGGGGAGTCGAAGAGGTCATGGTAATTGGCAAGGCAACATAATGATACATGCTGTTTTTACCATGGTAAGCCTAGACATGTGTGCAAGCAGATTGCTATAAGAAGTAGAATGACATGCGAACTGGAAAAGTGCAGTAAAATAACTATGCATCCTCTAGGAGAAATAATGAGGATAATGGAGGCTATTCATCATGCAACATGTAGTTAAAGCTATGTCTGGAAAATGATGTAGCAGCATGTAAGGATGATGTATGGTATGTTGATTTAGGTGCTTTGAACCACATGACAAGTCATGGTGAGTGGTTCAAGGAAATGAAGAGTCTTGAAAGACTAGGTTTTGTTGAAACAGGGGATGACACTGCTCATCCGATTGCCCATGTTGGAGATGTGCCATTGTCTATGCAGGGATGGTAAGGTGAAGTACCTTGCAGCAGATCTAATTCATGTTCCAAACATTACAAAGAATCTGGTTCCTATTGGCCAGATGATTGAGCAGGGGTTGCAGGTGCGGTTTAACCCTGATGGTTGTTATGTAGAAGACTTTAACGATAAGTGTAGGTTGGTTGCAAAAGGACTCATAGTGTTTACACTAAATGTAAATATGCCTGAAGTGAGTGCTACAATGTTTGCAAATGGTTCAGGAGTTGTTGTAGATATAGACATTTGGCATAAGAGAACTGGGCATGTAAATGTGCAAAGAATGAAGTCTATGAGGAAAGAAATTGTGACAGCGTTGCCTAAGTTTAAGGTTGACGGTATGCATAAAGTTTGTGAAGCATGTCAATTTAGAAAGCAAACAAACCATGTATTTCCACATATGACAGAAACATGAGTAGGTATGTACTAGATATTGTGTATTCAGATGTATAGGATCTTGCAAAAACTACGTCTATGGGTGGCTACAGGTATTATGTAACATTCATTGATGACCACACGAGGAAAGTGTTGGGTGTATTTCATGAAGGAGAAGAGTGAAGTTTTCACTCATTTTCAGAATTTTAGAGTGATGGCTGAAAAGCAGACAGGGAAGCATGTGAAGTGCCTAAGGTCAGATGGAGGGGGAGAGTACTTCTCCAATGAGTTCTCTCATTTCTTGCGGAAGAATGGCATTCAGATACAGTTTACATGCAGATACACTTCGCAAATAAAATGGAGTTGCTAAGTGGAAAAAAGGGAACATTGCAGAGATAGCACGAGCATTGCGACAGAGAAGAATATGCTGCATAAATATTGGGCTGAAGCTATTTCTTTAATAGTTTATATCATGAACAAGACTCCTACTGCAGCCATACAACAGCCATACATGATGTAACACCAGAGGAGAAATTCAATGGCAAGAAACCTAATTTGTCTCACTTGAAAGTTTTTGGATGTATTGCATATGTGCATGTGCCAGATGAGTTGCGTACTAAGTTGGATATAAAGGTAGAAAAATGTGTGTTTATTGGGTATTCCCTTGAGCAAAAGGGATATAGATGTTATAATCCTGCTACTACACATGAATTGAAGGTAAGTAGGGATGTTGTATTTGATGAGAGGAGTAGCTAGTATGCTGCTTGAAAAGGATGCTATTGGGGCTGATGTAAGTGGAAATGTGGTTGCATAGAATGCAAGTCAGCAATCATAGTCATTGAGTGGACCAGAGTGGTTCTATTGATACCATGGAGTGACATGCTGTGTCATAATACTAGTTTTGGAAATGTAGTTGGTACATCACATAAAGGGAAAGATAAAGTGGTTGAGCCCCTTGGTATGGGAGGGTATTCTTTTGTTGATGGAGAGTCTAGTGGCTCGGAGATGAGCCTTGATGAGGAGCTTGGGATTCCAACAATGAGGACACGTGGTGTAAAGAAGGCTTTGGAAGCCCTGAAATTTGGAAAGGCACCTTTAGATTTAGATGAAGAGTGCATCAAGCTCATAGAGTTGAGGAATATATAGCTAGAGTGTCAATGGACATGGCCATATGCCATGCAAATTAAAAATGGCTAGAGGGAATGGAAGCTAACTATACCAAGGCTTTACCACCAAAAGCTAATAGAAATGGCATGTTGGCATATGAGCTTGCCAATTTTTTGCTACTTTATCTCAAAGTCCAGAGACAACAAACATTGTAAATAGAAAAAAAATGCTTGCTTCTTTGGGATGGAGCACATAGCATATCCTAAAACCATCCAATAGGAAGAGCATGTAGAAGTAGAAGACTTCATTGATGAGGAGATGGAGCACTTAGAGAAGCACAAAGGCTTGAAAGATTTAGATAGATTTGAAGAAGGGGAAGCATAATAGGACGAGGAAAAAAAAGGACATGATGAGAAGCAAGAGTACAAATACCCCAAAGAAGACAAAGACAAGAATGGCCAAGGGTCAGGAGATTAAAGAATAGATCTAGAGAGACAGAGAAGGACTCCAGGGCTAGCAAGACAAGGAACACCAACCAGAAGGAGACCAAGGCCACTAGTTTGACATGTCTACATAGGAGCCGCCAAAGCCTAAAGGACAAGAGAAACCCAAGAAGGGGGAACAACCCATGTAACTACGTTAACGGGTGAAAGCAAGGTAAGGTAGACCCAAAAGTGGTGTTAAGGACATTGCTTTTGGGAGAACTTTAAAACCTCCTTAAAATTTGTAATTTTATTGTATTATCATCGTTATATCACTTTAGTCTGTCGTGATTCATTATGGTCTAATCGTGATCACTATGATCGTGGTTATTATGGTGTGATCTATCACTATGATCGTGGTTCATTAAGGTGTGATTACTCTCATTATTGGAACGATCTCCCTCCCTCTCTGTCTCCCTCTCTGTCTCTCTCTCCTGCCCTCAATCCTTTCTCTCTAAAGTCATCTCTCCCTCTCTCTCTACAATCATTTCTCTACAGTCATCTCTCTACAGTCATTTCTCTTTGTCTCTGTCATGAGGTAGTTATAATTTTTGAGAGCTCAATTGATTCCTTCCAACTGCAACTAAGAGCTCAATTGATTCCTTCCAAGTGTAGCTATTTAGAGGTAAGTGTAGGAACTATGAACACTCCTACTTATATCTTGCAAAAAAAATTATTGACATTTCTCTCTCTCTCTCTACAGTGGTAGCTCTCTATAGTCTTTCCAAGAAGAGGTATAACATTAATCCTAATTCAGTAGAACCTTGGATTCCATAATTCATGAGCATATGTTGATCTCTCTCTCTCTCTCTCTCTCTCTCTCTCTCTCTCTCTCTCTCTCTCTCTCTCTCTCTCTCTCTCTCTCTCTCTCTCTCTCTCTCTCTCTCTCTCTTTTAGATGCTTATGAAATAGTGGTTTTCCTATTGAAGAATTAGATGGATTTTACAATTTTGTATGGGGATCTAGGCTACAAGATAGAAATGGATGAAAATTGTGCTGGTAAGTTTTGTCTATAGCTCCTTTAATTGTTCTTACATAATATATTTTTGTTTGTTACTTAGATTTCATATCATTAATTAATCTCCTTTTTGACTTCTTTGATGTAGATGAACATGTAGATGGTGAGCCTCATGCTAATGCAGGTTCAACGTAAGAGAGTATTGGGTTGTCAAAAAAGAGAGTCATGGAGCCAAGCCAAGGAAACAGGACACTTAAAGCATGCTCATGAGCCAATTAGTCATGTCAAGACAAGAGAAGAGCCCAAATTTGTAGAAAGGTTTCAAAATGTTTTGAACTACATACTATGGGGATGGACTTAAATAATCAGAAAGAGATCGTTCAACAAACTCATCCTCCAACCTACATTCAAGGATTTACAACCTCCACAACCAACACCATTGAAACAACATTGGTTTCAAATATCTGTAACACTTAAAATCAAGTGAAGATTCCACGATCATCAAGAGAGCTCTTCTTTAAGAGATTGAGTCTCATGATGCTAGTTAATTTTGATGATAATAGATTGGAAGTTGCCAAAGATGCAAAGGTATTGGGGGTTCATAAGAGAAACCTATATTAAGCAAAAGTGCATTTATCAAATGAAGAGGATGGAGTGCTACCCTTATCCACATGTCAAAAACAGCCACGTACTAGTGAAATCACACCTATGGTTAAGGATCTTGTCTTTAAATTTTCATAATCAATGACTCGGGTCTCTCCAAACAAGAAAGATGTTTGATACAATGAGGGGGTTGGAAAAATATGCATCATGAAGCATCTAGTTCATCTCCTTGATGAGACTCATGTTAGTTATTTCTTTTTGAACTTCTTTAAAGCACTTGCTTTTATGTGCCTTTGATGCTTTACAATGGATGTTACTGCTTCAAAGTAGTTGAATACATCTTTATAGTGCTTTTTACTACTTTACATAGACTTTTACTCCTTTCAAATGCATTTTGTTGGTCTAAAATGGTCGTTACTGTATTAAAGCAGTTGGCCCCTTTCTTGTGCCTTTTAGTGCTTTTAACTGCTTTACAATGCTTGTCATTGCTTTAAAGCAGCTTGCTGCTTTCATGTGCTGTGCAGTGTTTTCTCATTGTTTTTCATGTGCTTTAAATTGCTTTGAAGTTCGTTAAACCTACTTGGATGGATGCATGGTAAGGTGGAATCAAAACCTATGTCATGGACATGGCTTTTAAACTGGTTTTTAGACATTTGAAAAAGTCATTTTTCCTCTCCCACATTTGTACATTTCAAAAGCCTGAAAACAAAAAAACAGTTTCAAGCAGCTAGTGGTGCACTCATTTTTCCACCTCTCCCACATGTGTGTGTGTGTGTGTGTGTGTGTCTCGCTCGCTCTCTGTGCCTATTTTGCAGGCCCTTACTATTGTTTCACCGATACACACACATACACATGGACCTTTCACCCATAATAGATTCCCAAGCATTTAGAGGCAGATGTAGAAGCTCACGCTATGTAGACGGTTTGCAAGTCATGTGTAAAGTTTTCTGCCAATGCAATCAAGGATAATCATTTGCAGAGGAAGCAAGAACAACGTGCAAGGATGAACTTTAAGCTACAAGAAGAACATGAGCACAATGCAAGTTATGGTGCAAACGACGAGCCGAAGCATAAAAAAATATGCAATGATGTTGTTCACTACTTTAATCACTGGACCAAGGGTCTAGACGAGAAGACAAGGTTTGTTATATTATCTCAGGTTTTCTAACATCGCTCCATGAAGGAAATTTCCAGCAGTTTTCTACTATGGAACCAGACAAGTCTAATAGAGGGCATATGAAATACACTTGAAGAAGGGAAAGTGCCTGGAAGCTCGAGCTATTTCTTAAAAGGTATATTCCAATGACTCTTATGAATGCCGCCGGCACAAATACATCCTCTCTTAACATTGTAGATGCTTCAAGGCAGCTGACCATATACATAAATAATTTCTATGCGGCTAGAGAGCGTTTGCAAACCTTTGCTGATGATATTTTGCCATTATCTTCATGCCATCGGCAAGCCCATGTAGCAATAGGCATAATTAGTTGATAAGGTGAAAGAGATTTTTTTCAACTTTTGGTTAAACCATACTCGTGTTTCACCCAACAAAAAGATGGGGTTGGTCGATGATGAGAGTTGAGGGGAGAAGAGAGGGAAGGGGAGAAGACAGAGGAAAAGGGTGGTTGGTGGGTGAGGGAGAGGAAGAGACCGAGAGAGGGGATGGTCGGTGGGGTGAGCCACTAGAGGGAGAGAAAGAGAGAGGGGGATGGTCGGTGGGTGTGATGGGGAGATTGTTTTGTTTTGTTTTGTTTTGTTTTTTTTGAAAGGGTCGACGAGAGGGGGAGCACGAGTGAGTGACCAAAAAAAGGGGTGGGGAAGGTGGTGAAGATCGGTGGGGTGCAGAAAAAAGGGGGGGTCACGGGCTGGGCACGCGGGAGGTGGGTCAGGTGAGATGGAGCCGAGAGAGAGAGAGTGAGAGAGGGGCTAGGTGGTCAGTGAGGTGAGGGAGAGAGGAGGTGAGACTGGTGAGGGCTTGGTTGGTGAGGGGGACACGTGGTTGGTGGGGAGAGAGAGAGTGGGAGAGGGTATCGGTGGGGAGAGAGGGGGTTGGTGGGGTGACGTGACGGGTAGTGTTTTTTTTCTGGATGGTGCAGAGGGGACGAAGTGTTGAGAAAACGTGGTGCTCATGCTAGATCAAGTGTGTGGAGAGGAGATACTCACAAAATACAGGAACAAACTCTTGCTTATTAAGTTGTTTATGAATACAACTAGGCCTTGCTCCATACAAAATGCCTCATAGCTCCACCTTTAAATAGGTGAGCTAGTGGCCCTTAAGTCCATTCACACTCACACCCTTCTCTTCCCCTTCTACATAACCTTAGTCTCTTAATACCCCCCTCAATACCAACTATAAAAGAATGGAATAGGTGGTATTGGACATAGGATGCCTTTATAACATTAGGCGTACAAGGTTTGGAATATAGGTGTGGGGTTATCTAGGATTTACAACTATGTTCCTAGAGCCTTAGAGGCTAATACAATGTTGCCATCTAAGTCTTTATTTGTTGTCGATGAAGATGTACACCTCAATGATGGTGCACCCCACTCTTTGTGTTTGCTTGACTTCTTGTAGATGACATGCTTTAGACATACATGCCATTGCTTCCACCACACATGCTTTCCACCTTGACCATTCTCACACAATGATCAAAACAAGGCTGCCACCATTGCTTAAGTGGTTTGCTTATAGATGTTCCTACAACATGCTTGATGCTTCCTTGAATACCATATCTCCTCCATGGGCAATGAGGTAGATTTAAATGGGAAAGGGAAAGGGAGGGTCTTACCACTTGCCTTATGAATTGGTCAAGGGCAGTGTCTACTCCACAATTACAACAACTTTTGTGCATGTTGGTTACATGATACCCATTAGGGTTTGAAGTTACAAGATTAATGAAAATGAGTAGTTGGTTGAGGTAAATGCTCAAACCAATAAGGTTCATCATCCTTGGCTCAAGAAGGAGAGGGCATGGCTCATAATATTGCCAATGCCTCTTACAAAAACAATGCCAAAAGATGCTTAAAATCATGACAAACAACAAGGTAGAGCACTTAGGAATGCTATGCTCAACCTTACAACTCATCTTAAATGATGAAAATGTTGAATATGTAGCGGAATAACATGCCTTGGGCTTGGGAAATGAGGGCATACGGCTTAGGACATGCCTATGCCTCTTACAAACAAGGGCCTCAAGGATAATACACAACAACATTGAAGATGAACACTTAGTGTACATGTGTTCACGTTTAAACCACTCAAATATTGAGTTTGTTGATGAAAACACCAGAGATCTTCAACCTCTTTGGCTTTTGAGATGAAGACAATTGGTTCATGGTTGCACCATGTCTCCTTGGAAGAAACGGGTTGACGATGAAGACTTGTAATGTGGCACTTATGGTGTGTGCGCCGCCTCCAATATTGATGAAGAAGAGCCTCCTTAATGTCAATGACCTCCTCCTTTGATGGTTAAGACCACCTAAGTGTTAAGCAACACTTTGGTTGATGATTAATATCACCATTAGTGTGTAAAAAAACATAATTAGTGCTAAAAAACACATTTTTAGTGTAAAATGACACTTATTTTGGTGATTAACTCAGCATTAGTGTTTAATAACACTATTAGTATTTAAGAACACTTTATAATAACCTCCCTTTGCTGGATTAATAGCTTAATTAGTGTTAAACAACACAATTAGTGCTTAAAAGCACACTTTGAATACTTTGAAAGCTTGAAAGTTGATGTTGATTATGAAGCTTGTTGAGCATGAGGCTTATGGATACCTCATGTGAATGGAAACTCTTCAAAATCAAGAGAACACTAAGCAACGAACATTCACTACACCACTTGAGTGATTAGAGCAAGGGAGGAGATGATATGAGCAAGAAAAAAATACTTATGAAGCTTTAATGGAGAGCTTCATGAAGAAAGTGAAGAGGCACCTGGTCTTTTGACTGCAGCCGGCGCATCACTGTGTTGTTGAAGCTCAAACTTGAGCTGTGGGGTCTCCACTCAATGGGCTACCATAGCCCTAAAGCTCCTTGCCTATTGGTGGCTCACAGGCGGTGGCTGTACGACCAACGGTCGGAGTAGAAACTGCAGGCGGTGCACTCACAGAAGGTAATGCCGCAGTGAAGACGAGTGAAGCATTTCATCAATTAATGGTACGACCATGAATGCCTACACCTCCTCTACATCTCCCATTTTGAAGTCTCAGAGAGATATGCCCTCTACACGCTGCTGGAAGTCCTCCACCATGAGAGTGTAGAGGGCATATCTCTCTGAGACTTCAACATAACCTTAGTCTATTAGGTCACTTTTTGCCTCATTTCTCTTATCTTCTACTTGTGGAGCTCAACCCCCTTGTAGTGGAGGAGCTCTAGCAGCTCGTGGAGGTCATATCTCTCAGAGATTCCTTCATGGGAGATGTAGAGGAGGCCTAGGTGAATGCAAACGTACGGCCAATTAAGAGAAAAAACCAGGCGCATCTCTTCTTCTCCTTCAAGCTTTCCATTGGTATGAAGAGACTAAGGTTATGTAGAAGGGGAAGAGAAGGGTGTGAGTGTGAATGGACTTAAGGTCCACTAGCTCACCTATTTAAAGGTGGAGCTGAGGTATTTTGTATGGAGCAAGGCCTAGTTGTATTCATAAACAACTTAATAAGCAAGAGTTTGTTCTTGTATTTTGTGAGTCTCTCCTCTCCACACACTTGATCTAGCATGAGCACCACGTTTTCTCAACATGGTATCAGAGCTTGGTTGATTAGAACCACTTGTGGTGTAGAATAGATCAAAAATCTTCACTTTTCCTTATCTCTTCTTGTGTGAAGAGGAGAGACTCACAAAATACAAGAACAAACTCTTGCTTGTTAAGTTGTTTATGAATACAACTAGGCCTTGCTCCATACAAAATGCCTCATAGCTCCACCTTTAAATAGGTGAGCTAGTGGACCTTAAGTCCATTCACACTCACACCCTTCTCTTCCCCTTCCACATAACCTTAGTCTCTCAATACGAAGGAGAAGAGAGAGAGAACGCTAGAGAGAAAGAGAGAGGGGGGTGGCATGGGTGAGGGAGAGAGAAAGAGAGATGGAGGGTGTCAGGCACAAGGGGTGCACGAGGGAGAGGGGGGTGGTGGGATGAGAGAACGAGAGAGGGGGTGACGGGGTGGTTTTTTTTTGGGCGGTGAAAAAGGCCAAGGGGGAAGTGAGGAGAGGGGGTCGATGAGGAAGGGGTGATGAGGCCACCCTCTAGAAAAGAAGGAGAAAAAAAATGATACAAAAAATGTATAAAAAATATGTACAATCCCTTGCCTTCTTATGCCCACTAGCTCGCTTGTCACCCTTGAGGAAGCCAATACTTCTTGACCCTAGATCCGTTCACCAATGGAAGGGTGGCACCCTGGAGAGTTTCTAGCTATACCGCACCCATGGGCAAGATCTCCACCACTCGGAAAGGACCCTGCGAAGCATACACCAACTTCATAGCCTTTTTTAGATATTTAGAATTGTAAACCAAAGCCAAGTCACCTTTGGAGAATTGAGGAATTGTCAAGTGTCGATCATGCCACACTTTACGTCGAAGTTGCTCCACCTCTGTGGCCATCCGAGCAAGTTGACGGGTCTCTTCCAAGATTTTGAGCTACTCCTGCCAAGCAGAGTATGTGGGGTGATAGGTGGCCACTTGTAAAACCCTAAGATCTCTCTAGATAATTGTTATGCATAAACATATATAAATCAGGCATAAACTCATCCACCCGACCACCCAAGGTATGCCCACATGCATAATAATGAAATACATCATACCTCTACGTTGATGTCCCATATCATCAAGAGGTATAACTCCAATCCAATAGCATGTAGCTATAGTGTGAAATGGTAGGTGAGTAGATATGATCCTCTACACAAGAGAGCATAACATAGCTTTGGCCTCACAAGCCCTAAGCCTCCAAGCCTCCCTTGAGTGTGCCCCATGCCCATATAGGAGGGTCCTCAAGTGACTCGTGACTCTTGACTGTCCATTTCCCATGTGTGACCCTTGGATGCCTGACCCTAACCTGAACCCTTAAGGTTAGTCATAACCCATGCTCCACTAGAGCTTGTTCCCATGCTCCCACACTCACAAGCCTAATGTGGGTTCCTTGGTATCATAGGCTTTGTGCTTGAAGACCTCCGGAGCCATGTACCGGCCTAAGACAATAATAAGAGAGAAATCAAGGCCTGTGAGTACAATTAAAAATGAGAAAATTAGTATATGCACACATAATGTTCATATAACACCACCCTATGCTGCCCCACTCTGGATGAGCCTGCATTAAATTCAAAGGGTAACACTGTCTCAATCCCAAAAGCAAGTTGGAAAAGGAGTGTGTAAGGTGGTTGCCTTGTAGGATGTGCGATAGGCCCACAATACCCCCAAAAGGGCTTGGTCCCATTGGTGAGAGTGCTCCTTGGCTACCCATAACAAGGATGTAGCCTGTATGCCCGAGCAACTCCTGCACACCTTTAGGATTGGACAGGGGGCCTAACCTGAGAATAACGATGATCTTGTCTGGATCAGGGGAAAGACCATCGGCCGAGATGATGTGACCCAGAAGGACACCATGACCTACAAGGAAGTGGCACTTGAAGGGGTTAAGGCGGAGACTAGATACCTTGCACTTCAAGAACACCAAAGTGAGTTGAGGTAGGTGTTCCTCTAGAACCACCACCCTAAGCATGCCTTTTTTCTCGGTGAAGTTAGAGAAGTCATCCAAAAAGATGCATAAAAAATCATTCAAATATTCTTGTAAAATCTTGGTGGCGGTCCTCTGGAATGAGGCTGGGGCATTGCAAAGACCAAAGGGCATCATCTTGTATAGGCATATGTTTCCCACCTGGTTGTAGCTGCTGAAGCACATGGCCTGCCACATCTTCTAGAACCCGCTCTATGAAAGGCAAAGGAAACCCATCTTTGATTATGCACTGACTGAGGGGTCTGAAGTCGACACATATTCTGATCTTGTTGGTCTTCTTTTTTGGAATCACCACTATAGGTGACAACCACTCAGAGTGCTCAATGGGAACGATGATACCTGCCTCTTCCATCTTGTCTAGCTCTTTCTTCACTACCTCAGAATATTTTGGGTTCATGCGGTAAATGCCCTTCATGACTGGCCGACTGCCTTCTTTGAGTGGAATTCTGTGAGTGCAAATGGTTGGGTCTGTCCCTAGGAGATCCTTGTAAGTCCATGCAAACACATCTTGGTGCACTTTGTGAAAAATCTGGTGATTCTCTGCAGAGTGGATATGAGATCCCTCTGCCCATTGCTTGGTCAGAACCCTCCAGGATCCTCCTTAGGTGTCCTGGCACTTCACTTAGGGACCGCTTCGTCGGCCCTCGCCCATCGTACTGGAAGCACACCATTTTTTACCATACCCAGGCTGGTTAAGACCTAGGCAGGTTTTTGCCACGTGAGCTATCCCTCGAACACTCCCCGCCAGCTGTTGCAACCGAACTTCCCTTAGATAAACATATATGCCAAATGCTCCCTCGCATTCTGGCATAAGACAAGAAAACAGGGTTTCTATGCAAGTTTTCAGTTTTGATTTTGTTTGAAAACCATGAATAATCTTAAATCCGTATCTCAATACTTCTAGATCCAGGTCTTAATTCCAAACAGAATTCCTTGAATTCTGTTAACTTGATCCTCATATCAAAATCAAAAGTCTTAACTTAGTTTCAGATTCGGTGGGTGATTTGAGTACATTTTTCCTGAACTGGGCACATCGTCATTGATTGAAATTGACAAAGGAAGTCTTGGTCAATAGTCTCAATCAGAGTTTGGGTCTGGAAAGGTTCTTCCTAAACTATCTTTCTCGAAAGGTACTATTTCAATTTCTTTTTCTCTAAATTTCATTCGACGAATATTTGCTTACAGATTTCTAAAACATGAATTTCTTATGAGGAATAAAATAATCATTATCTCAATCTCTGACTTCGATAGTTTTATTGAATTTTCTCAATACCATCTTAATGAATATGAAACGGTAGCATTTCTTCTCACAAATTATCTACTTATTCATTTTTTCAATTTTTACAAAAATTAAACAGATGATTAAGGAGAACCCTTATTTAATTAAAGATTCTATATGCATCTAATTATGCATAAAATCCAATTCTGGTGAAAGTCACACTTTTATCATCATAAAAATCATTTATGTTGAAAATCACTCTTTTATCATGAAAGAATTTATTTTATGCATATGTTTATGCATATAAATCATTTATGATAAAAATCACTCTTTTAATATTAAAAAATATCTTTTATGCATATGTTTATGCATAAAAATCATTTATGATAAAAATCACACTTTTAATATAAAAAATATCTTTTATGCACATGTTTATGCATAAAAATCATTTATGATGAAAATCACACTTTTAATATAAAAAAATATCTTTTTATGCATATGTTTATGCATAAAAATCATTTATGACAAAAATCACACTTTTAATATACAAAAAATATCTTTTATGCACCCATTTATGCATAAAAATCAAATATGATAAAAGTAACACTTTTATAATAAAAATAATAATCTTTTATGCATACTTTTATGCATAAAAAAGAATAATGATAAAAGTAACACTTTTATAATAAAAATAAATTTCTTTTATGTATCCTCTTATGCATAAAAATCAATAACGATAAAAGTAACACTTTTATAATTAAAAATAATAATCTTTTATGCATACTTTTATGCATGAAAATCAAATATGATAAAAGTAACACTTTTATAATAAAATAAATTTCTTTCATGCATCCTCTTATGCATAAAAATCAATAACGATAAAAATAACACTTTTATAATTAAAATAATAATAATCTTTTATGCATACTTTTATGCATGAAAATCAAATATGATAAAAGTAACACTTTTTTAATAAAAATAAATTCCTTTTATGCATACTTATATGCATAAAAATCAACATGATGAAAGTAACTCTTTTGTAATAAAAAAATATACTTTTATGGATTATTTTATGCATAAAAATCCATAATGAAGAAAGTAACACTTTCATAATTAAAAAAATTATCAATAAGTATCTTTCATAGAATTTAATTCTATTGAAAATCATTCTTTTATAAAAATTAATCAATATACATCTTTCTATGCATGAATGAAAATGACACTTTTAGAATGCTCTAATGATGGAAATTACTCTTTTTGATTAATAAAAGATAAAATTTATTTCACAAATTTTAAAAACTTTTGCCATAACCTCCTTTGTATGGCTGACCATTTTTCAATTTTTAACTCATTTAAATTAATTAGAAGTTCACAACGAGTATTTAAACCATTCTAGTGTAAACATTTTCTACTTATTTAAGAGAATATTATGAAAAACTTGATTCCATCCAATAATCAATCATCTAGGATAAAGAATGGTTGGATTTACTAAAGAAGAGAGGGGAATGCCTTTTTTCAATGAGGCATAACATCATTTGCAGTTTAGAGAAGACAAAAATCATAAAAAACCATAAAAAAACATAAAATGGATGGAAAAGAGAAGAATCTCCAACTTACTAATGAATTTGAGAGCTTTCCTTTGGCTTGATGGTTTGAGGGTTCTACTCTTGTTTGAAACAAGAGTAGCCACCAATATTTTGGAAAAGGGAAGGTCAAAAACTAATGAATTATGAGTAGTAAAATTCACTGTTTTTGGCACTTGGGAGAGGCAAGGTAATTGTGCAAAACACTATTGAGTTTCAACAAAGGGGAAGGCTTCTATTTATAGGAAAAAGTGAGCTTCTAACCAAGCCAATTGATTCTAGAATTTTCCAGATCAGTTTGGTCAAATTTTGACCATTTTTGGGTCAGTTTTGCTCACTTTTTGGATCTAGTTGAAACAGGAGAGAGGAGAGATAAAAATATCTCATTATTTGGGAGTTTAAAACTCATTCAAGCATGTGAAATAGGTGCCTCCTTCATGAGGAAAATTCCCCCATACTGAGGTGTTAAAAATGCATCATTTCACCTAAATATCTCTCTTTTTTAACTATTAATCTTGTGCTTAGTCAACTCTTCATCTTATGTGAGTATTTACTCATTTTTGGAGGATTTTTCTTTTATTCTTCTATTTATCTCCTCCATACATTTGGATGAATCTTATTGGTCCATAGGAACCTTAATTTAAAATTTCAAAAAAATCTTCACCCCCAGGATAATGCCTCTTGAACAGATTATACTTAATTTCTAATGCACTTTCTGAAAATCTTTTGAACTTCTGTTTCAAGGAAACTTATTTTAATAAGATGAGATATTTTTCTATCCAAAAATATTTAAAAACTAAATTATCACTCTCTAGAAGATTTTCTCTCTCTAGGCCAAAACTGGTAGAAACAAGATCTTTTATATTTTTGAAGAGGGATTTGATTACAGGGGAAGATGCTGGACATCTTGAGAGCCTGGGGAGGAATCTTACATTCTCTCCCACTTGAAAAACGTGAGATGCCCTCATCTCGCAAACTGGGGGTAATCCCGCAACAACAAATCGGCTTCATTCTCCCAGGTGGCATCTTCAAAAGGATAGAACTTCCATTTTACCAATAACTCTCTGAGAATTTTGTTCTTGAGAATCGTTTCTCGAACATCAAGAATTTCTTTCGGTTGGAGTTCCATCTGCCCTTGGGTTGAAGAGGTTAGGATTTCATCATCAAGTACATGATTTGGGCTTGGCACATATTTCTTTAGAAGGCTTACATGGAATACATTATGAACTTTGAGATGAGGAGGCAGAAGAAGCTCGTAGGATAAGTCACCTACTTTCTTTGTAATCAGATATGGTCCACAATATCTGGGGGATAACTTCTTGTACTTCCCAAGAGATAAAGAACTTCTTTTGGGCCGTACTCGAATGAAGACCATATCTACTTCTTCAAACTTTCTGTCTGTCCTCTTCTTATTTGCATACTGCTTCTGTCGATCCTAGGCAGCTTTAATATCTTTACGAATTGACTGCGTCTGCTGCTCCATGTCGTCAAGCATGTGTCTGGACATCTCGACCCTAATCAATGGGTCAGACCAAGTTAATGGAGTTCTGCAATCTTGTCCATATAAATTGAACTGGATAAGATCTGTCTCATGGTGAGTGAAAAGAATCTTCCCACTAGCCAATTCAACTTGCATAGGTTTCCCTGATTTCTGTTCTAAGACTAGCTTATGCAAGCATCCATGGAAAATGAATGAATGAGAACTGCCTGAATCAATCAAAAGCTTAAAAGGCTTACCCTGATATTCTGCTGGAGTATGGATGACTGAGAACTGACGGTTAGGTCCTTGGTTTTCAATTGCAGCAAAGATCTGCCCTCTTTCCTCTTCTACTACATCTAAAATTGTGACTGCTCTGGCTGCTCTGCAGTCTGAGGTGGAACTCTTTCTCTTTGGTTTCCCTAGTTCTGGGAGGGAGTTCTCAGGTTACTCTGGACAGAGGCAGATGGCTGAGCTGGAGTTCTTCTGGGGTTTCCCTGGCTTGGGCGAGACAGATCCTAATTGGATTGGTATGAAGGGGTTGGTCTCTGAACTCGGGGTCCTTGACTTCCCTGTCCCCTTGACATGGCAGGAGTCGGGCAGTCTTTCAGTTGGTGACCAAACCCTTGGCATCCGAAATATCGATTTTCACTTCTGAGCTCATCCCTCTGATTTCTAGAAAGAGGTGGGGTTCCTGAGAAAGTATTCTGGGGGAAGGGTCTTCCTTCACTTCGGAATCTTCCTGCATCCTGATTCTGATTCGAGCCTTGCTGCCTCTTCGGGGGTGGAAAGTTTGAAGTACTTTCCTGGGCTTGGAATCTTTTAAAGTTAGAGGGTGCAGGCTTTGGCGGGACCTTTACTACAAAGGCTTTGGCAAAATCCTTTGCCATTCTTACTGCTTCAGCCATGGACACTGGTTTGGCATTTTTGACCAGTGTGTCCAAGGGTTTGTTCATTCCCCTGGCCATGAGTTGTTCTTCATCTAAAGGTGGTGAATATTTGAGTAGAAGAGCAAAGGCCTGGTGATATTCCTCGATGGTTTTGCTCTCCTGCTTCAGCTCTAAGAATTCGTTCATTTTGATTTCCAAAAATCTAGGGGGACAAAATCTCTTTCTCAAATAGGTCCAGGACTGAGTATTTCTGTCTAGACGGTTGGTGTCACAGTGGTTCCTCCATGCTACCCTAGTTGTTTCCACTATTTTCAGCTAGGCACGAGCCATTGTGCTCCGCTCATTGTAGCCTGTGACGTCAAAATATTCTTCCATGGCTTCCACCCATTTCTCCACAGCCTCGCCTCGGTTCTTCCCTTCTCCTTTGAAGGGTCCTGGCTGAGTCCTATGAAGAGCCTTGCGAACATCAGGGTCAAGCTCGTCATCTTTAGAGAGAGGGTCTGGCTGACGGCCACGGTTTCCTCGTCTCATGATTCTGCCAAAATTTTATATATTATTGAATTTTTATTTTGATATCCTTCATGAGATCCTAAGACTTAAGAAGTTCGGAAAACAATTTCTTAAACAAGACAATGATCTTATTGGAGATCTATGACATATGTCCGATAACAGATTTTTCTTTATCAGATCGTCCATAAACAATCACTTATACAACAGGGAATTTTTCTCCGGAAAACATTTCTTTATTTATATAAAAGTTGCAATATGTACATAGAGTAGCTTAGCTCCAGAATTCAAAATCTCCTCGGGAGTCACATAAGATGACGGTACTAGGCCATAGGCATGCCCTGATACAAACGTTCACTTACTGACAAGGGAGCTATTATTTTCTCCTTAGGAATAAAACAAATAAGGAGTCTGTAGACTTGGCATAAAAGTCTGAAATTCTAAGGCGTCGAATGATATAGAATGATGCCACGCACCATTTTCAACTTTAACAGAATCATAGCCAATGAGAGGTTCTGCCATAGCATTGCATGGTGGTCGCAAGAGGCGTGGACATACTGCCCTGCAAACCACTTATGCTGTAGTCTCTCCACTGGGTTAGGAAAATATAAATCCTCGAAATGGCGTGCGAGTCTAGCTCGGCTTGTTCGAGTTGAAGCGGAAGAGATGAGATGCTCGAAGGCGAACGCAGTCATATCTTGAGACTGGGTGAGGTCGGGAATACTAGATAAATAGGGAACTTCCATCTATAAAAATAATTTCTTTGATTAAAAATTCTTCATTAAAGAAGCTTACGGAATGAAAATACATTATGAAAAATGCTTTTTCTAAGTTTTTATTATCAATTTCTGATAAGAATTTGTTTATCCTTATTACCTTTCAACTAGGCTCTGATACCAACTGTGAGATCCCTCTGCCCCCCTCCGCGCACCAGACTCCCGGTAGGGCTGACAGCAAGCAACCCCCTCCGACGGCGCGGGGCAAGGTTTCTCACTCGGGGCCTCGCCCTCGAATGTTCGGGCACGAGACTAGGCTAGTGGTCACTCCAAAAACCGAAACCAGGAAAATTTCCCATGCCCGAAAAGCGGGGACGATTCCACCTTTTTGAATTTTCTTAACAATTTTTTTTCTTCTAACGAGATTAATCTAAACTATACTTCACCTGAATAAACCAGATAGAAGGAAGCTATCACTGATATAATTTGATCATCTGAGTAATTTCAATGCTTTTTTCCTGATCAAGATCAGGCACAACCGTTGATCCACTCAATTGAGAAATTTATCAGGGAATTAACTAGCTACTCGAATCCTAGTGTAATCCTAAGATTTTTCAGTTTGATTATTAAAACTCCACTGATTCCAGCATCCAATCCATGGGTCACCACCCTGCCCCACTGGAATTGGTAGATCCAAACAAGTACTCACCCACCCATAATTGAAATGCCTTTCTTAACTTTAGCTTTAGAAAATAGATACACACACACTCCTCTTTAAAACTTTAATATAAAAATAATCCATTGACAAAACAGATATGATCACAGATTTCATAATTTAAAATTTCCATTCAATCCCTTGTTTCACAAAAACAGTACCAATCTGGACTCTCCGTTGGGACCAGCTAGTCCACAGCGAGATCCAGTAACAGATTATAATAATCATTTCGTCAACATACATATATATATCTTCCTTGACATACGAATGGGTGTCCTAAGCACTGCGAGCCCGTGCATTGCCTGGTCAGAACCCTCCAGGATCCTCCTTAGGCGTCCTGACACTTCACTCAGGGACCGCTTTGTCGGCCCTCGCTCATCGTACCGGAAGCATACCATTTTTCACCATACCCAGGCTGGTCAAGACTTGGGCAGGTTTTTGCCGCGTGAGCTATCCCTCGAACACTCCCCGCCAGCTGTTGCAACCGAACTTCCCTTAGATAAACATATATGCCAAATGCTCCCTCGCATTCTAGCGTAAGACAAGAAAAGAGGGTTTCTATGCAAGTTTTCAGTTTTGATTTTGTTTGAAAACCATGAATAATCTTAAATCTGTATCTCAATACTTCTAGATCCAGGTCTAAATTCCAAACAAAATTCCTTGAATTTTGTTAACTTGATCCTCATATCAAAATCAAAAGTCTTAACTTAGTTTCAGATTCGATGGGTGATTTGAGTACATTTTTCCTGAACTGGGCACATCGTCATTGATTGAAATTGACAAAGGAAGGTCTTGGTCAATAGTCTGAATCAGAGTTTGGGTCTGGAAAGGTTTTTCCTAAACTATCTTTCTCGAAAGGTACTATTTCAATTTCATTTTCTCTAAATTTCATTCGACGCCGAATATTTGCTTACAGATTTCTAAAACATGAATTTCTTATGAGAAATAAAGTAATCATTATCTCAATCTCTGACTTCGATAGTTTTATTGAATTTTCTCAATACCATCTTAATGAATATGAAACGGTAGCATTTCTTCTCACAGATTATCTACTTATTTATTTTTCCAATTTTTACAAAAATTAAACAGATGATTAAGGAGAACCCTTATTTAATTATAAAGATTCTATATGTATCTAATTATGCATAAAATCCAATTCTGATGAAAGTCACACTTTTATCATCATAAAAATCATTTATGTTGAAAATCACTCTTTTATCATGAAAGAATTTCTTTTATGCATATGTTTATGCATATAAATCATTTATGATGAAAATCACTCTTTTAATATTAAAAAATATCTTTTACGCATATGTTTATGCATAAAAATCATTTATGATAAAAATCACACTTTTAATATAAAAAAATATTTTTTATGCACATGTTTATGCATAAAAATCATTTATGATGAAAATCACACTTTTAATATAAAAAAATATCTTTTTATGCATATGTTTATGCATAAAAATCATTTATGATGGAAATCACACTTTTAATATATAAAAAATATCTTTTATGCAGAGAGAGAGAGAGAGAGAACATTTATAGTATGCATTATAATGATTAAGTGATAATGAAGAGAGCACACTATGTTCTTCACTATGAGACTTTCTTTAATGAGCCTCGAGGAGAGTACCAAGTAGCCTTCTAATTTGGATTCAAACCAAGAGTATTTTTTTGTTTTCACCGAACAAAGAGCTTTGATAATGCACTATACCAAATGGATTCTCGCACATTAACTTCCCCTTTTTCTCTCTTGTAATTTTATTCCAAGGATGTCATTGTCATCAAAACATATTGATTTATGCCTCCCTTCTTATGCATATACATGCATGCCGATCATAAAACAAGGTTTGTAGAAGATCTATCATCAAGAAGGTAGTTCTCCAATCGGCCACTAAGTCTGTTCTCCTATAGGCCCCTAGTGGCCTCAAGAGACGGTCCTATAGCCATTTTTCCTCACCCAACATGATGGCCATCAAAGCCCAATGTGTGCACAGAACTTCTACTACCACTTATAACCACCATTCACCAACACAAAATGAAATCTGGCCTTGGCGCTTGGCCCTTAGGCAATAAAATCCAAGCTATAGGCACTTCAAAATTGGTAGTAAAGCACTAGACTCTCAATCTCCTCAATTTTTGGGGTTTAACAAATAGAAACACGGTTATCTCACTCTAATTAAATCCTCAATAATGGGTAAAAATTTAGCTTGTACAAAAAACAAAATCCATTTCTTATCATTAGACTCTCAATCTCCTTAATTTTTGGGGTATTACCAAAACAAACCAAAAAAAAAACTCACTCGACTTAAATATTCTCAATAATGGCAAAAGCAACTTTAGCTTGTATGATAGACCCCCTCTCTCTTAAATTTATGAATAATGGCTCTTGCCCATCAATTGGATGATAAGGTGAGACAAAGTATTCCCATCTTTGTTATACATCTTTGTATGGTTGTGAAAAATTTAAATTACAATTTTTCGTTGTCAAAACTATCATATGGCATTATGTGCATGTCACAACCATAACTTATTATTTTCATCTTTATGGTGTCATGACTCATGACAGCACCAATGTGTCGATAGCATGAATCACGGCCACACCAATGTGTGGGTGGCATGACCACCTTGTGGGTGTTACAAAACAAGACACGACAATTATCAATTTTTTAAAAATCTTTTTTGTTGTTGGACAATGAGAGCCAATGACACTAAAATGACCATGTGGATGATGCCACTTATCATAATCACCATTTTATGACACTACATGTGTATGTTAGAACAATCATGCCCATTCTAACTAGGATTTAAACCACAACTTCCAAATTGAGATGTTTGATTTGAAAGGACTAGGGTAATAATGCCTTGAATAGATTACCTATCATTAAATGTCTTAATCTTCTTATTCTTATCTTTTTGTTGTTGTATACAGGTGCTAGATTTGCTTGTTTATCAGGAACAAGTATGGCAGCTCCCCATGTAGCTGGAGTAGCCGCTCTCATTAAACAAATGAACCCAATGTGGAGCCCTGCAGCCATTGCCTCTGCACTATCTACTACAGCAACTACAAAGGATAACATGAGAATGCCCATCACTAATCAAGGATCTACAAAGCACCCACATGGAACCCCATTTGACTATGGATCTGGATTCCTCAATGCCAAAACTTCTCTTGACCCTGGATTTATTTTTGAAGCAGGTTTTATTCTATGCTTAAGCATGATTAAATAATAATAATATCTACCTTATTTTGCATATATAAAATAAACTATAGCACATGACTTCACATCTAGATTCCTCAATGCCAAAAATTCGCTTGATCTTGGATTTGTTTTTGGTGTAGGTTATTGCATGCTGAAGTGAGTTTTTGAAAATAATTTGTTAGCAAATATCTACCTTGCTTTGCATATATAAAATGAACTATAGCACATCTCTCATGGCACAAGTTATTAAAAATAAACTAATTCAAAAAAGTAAAATTATGGACACAAGTTATTCAAAAAATAAATTATCCACTTTGGTTTTCAAAGTCATATAACTATGTAAACCACCTATAACAAGTAAAAGAAGTTAGATTGGGCTTTTAAAACAAGAATGTGAGATCATTTTAAATTCAATGTTTGTGTGGACAAAAATTAACAATAACTTATTATTAAAATTTCCCTTTCATTGTTGTGTCAATCAATCTTCTTCTCATGGGTTTAGTTCCTAATGGGATTTGAAAAGTTTTATTTCTTTAGATTTTACAAAAGAAATCTCATCTTTATTTACTTTATTAAAGGATGGATTAGATGTAGAATTTTAATTTTGTTATTCCTTATAAAGGAACCTTATTCTCATTTATTCTTTTTAATGATGACTTGGATGTAGGATTTGAAGACTACATCAACTTTGCATGCTCTGTACCAGGAGTTAGCGAGGATGAGGTCTATAGAGCAATAGGGATAAGGTGCCATGACCCCATAAGCAATGTATCTGATTTAAACATGCCATCACTAACCATCGCACTCTTAACTCGGAGCCTTCAATTGACAAGGAAGATTACAAGTGTAGCTAAAACTATGGAAACATACAATGCTAATGTGAAACATCACCATCACAATCCTCTTATTGAAGTGAGTGTTTCACCAGAAACTTTTAATCTCCAACCTGGATCATCCCTAAACCTTAACTTCAATCTCTCCATACCTACATTGTCTACTAGTAGCTCACTTCACCACCAAAAATTTCAATTTGGTGAGATTGCTTTTCATGGAGACCAAGGCCACTCTCCTAGAATCCCATTTGCCATCTCTTCTACTCTCCACACCTAATCTCCCGTACTGCTTGATTAAGCATTGAGCATGAATCTTCAAAAACTCTACCTTATATTTCATGTGTGATCAATTCATGTAGAGATAATGTGTTATCTTAAATTAAGGAATTGAACCTAAATGTGTTATCTTAAATTAAGGAATTTTTGGGTCATTGATTATGTGAAAATTTTAAGATAACGCTATATGCATAATAAA
Organism: Cibotium barometz; assembly: GCF_041138505.1. Lineage (NCBI taxonomy): Eukaryota > Viridiplantae > Streptophyta > Polypodiopsida > Cyatheales > Cibotiaceae > Cibotium > Cibotium barometz. The sequence continues at coordinate 24,746,458 of NC_141057.1, read as the reverse complement.
CTCAATATTCTCAAATTCAAACCATTCAATCTCTTACATATTCACCTGAACAAGTGTTTTTAATGCATAGGTTGCATTGTTTGAATGGGGCACCAATGTGGTCCATTTAACTAAATCATTTGTGTAAGGGTTCCAACAATGCTATATCTTGATGTTTCCCTTATCCCCTTTCCTAGTTACCTCCTCACCTTATAACCACTCTCCTTGATCTAGCATGGCTCTGTGTGTGTGTGTGTGTGTGTGTGTGACATCGGCAAACTTCATGATGGAGGCTCCTAAGGAAGTGGAGTCAGATCATATTTTCTGTGAGGAGAGAGAGAGAGAGAGAGAGAGAGAGAGAGAGAGAGAGAGAGAGAGAGAGAGAGAGAGAGAGAGAGAGAGAAACCCCACAACCCAATGTAACCTGCCCCAATAGAGTAAAGCCACCTCTGAGCCACTGATGATATAGACCATGTGGTAGATGTATGTGTGAGCACTTTAGTCAAGGTCACGGGCACTTGTAGTAGCCTTGGACATATATATATATATATATATATATAGAGAGAGAGAGAGAGCGAGCGAGCGAGCGAGCGAGAGAGAGAGAGAGAGAGTGTGTGTGTGTGTGTGTCAAGGACTATAAGTTTAGGGACTCGAGGCACTAGTCATGGTAAGAGGAAACTTGGTATAGGGTCCAGGTGCGCTAGGATTATTCACTTGAGGGGAGGTGTTGAAATATAAATGTGAATAGGGTGTGTGCGGGAACAAGCCCTTAGCAAGAGGCTATAAAAGAGAATGTGTAAATGTAAGAGAAGCTGTGAAAAGGTGAGAAGTATCTACTAGGAGAGAATAAAGGGTAGAATGAGAAGATTTAGAAGGTGTGGAGATATTCTGGGAAGAGATGGAGAGAATCAAGCAAAAGAGGTGGAGTGAATCAAGGAGAGATCAGTGGGATTAGATGCTTGGATGTAAACTCTATAAATTGAGGCATTGGCCTAATGAGAATTTGGTGGTTTTTGATTATCCATGCCTACATTAAGCTATTAGTTAATTGCTCACTAATCACATCTTAATTATCCATGCCTACATTAAGCTATTAGTTAATTGCTCACTAACCACATCTTAATTAGTTAATTGCTCACTAATCACATCATCTAATCTCTTCTCTAATGATGTTGATTCTAGCATTTGATCCACCATAGCTCATCACATTGCTACAAATTTAACATGGTATCAGAGCCTAGCCTAGAATCCATCAAATTTATGAGCCCATTATCTTGCTAATCACCTAGCTAATCAACATTAGTAGATAATCAAGTTTTTTTACCTCTTTTTCAAAGAGCTTCTGTACCCCAGCTGGTGGAGGGGCTTGATCTCCCTCTAGGCTTAACAATAGGTTTCAAGCCTTTAGCCACACATAGCCACAAGCCTTATGCTCCAGCCCATCAAAAAAGCAATTTGTCAAACCGCCTTCTAGAACTACAGATTTTTGCGAACTCATCAGTGCCTTTTTTCTGAAGGGTATTTTGGTGCAATTGAGGGTTCAAATTAACCATTGGGTATCTGATACAGATCCCTATAACTTCAGATTGCAATTCGGAGATGGTTTGATACTCCAACCATTCAGTATAGATTTTTTACCCTTGGCTTAATGTAATTTCTGGTGAATTTATGATGATAAATCTGTTTAATCATCAGCTAAACACCAGATTGAGTTGTAAAAGGGTAGACACTGCCCTTGAATCTTGAAATTGGATCAAGAGGTAAGATCCCCTTCACATCATCATGAGCACGGCACAAGAGATAGACAAATTTAATGGGGAGCAGTTTTCTACAAGGCAAACAAAAACCATGTATCTACTCATGACGAAAAATCTATGGGGGCTAGTTGAGGGAAGAGATAAATGCCGAGAGGTGAGTGGGAAAATGAGTGGAAGAGCATGAATGAGAAAGCATTAGGACTTATCGCACTCAGTTTAAATGATGAAATCATTCATCACATCACAGGGATACAATGGGCAAAAGATGCATGGGATGAACTCAATAAATTATTCGCGGCACTCAAGCAAAAAATTCAAAGATAAATCTGTTAATGCAATTCTACAAAGTGGATATGAAGGAAAGTGAACCTTTAATCACACGAACAAATATAAAAGCATCAAGCAACAACTCGCAGCCATTGGCAACAAGAAGGTAGAAGATGATGAGGCACTAGTAGTGCTTCTGAAGAGTGTGGACAAAGGTGAATATAAAAACATTATAGCAACATTTAAGAATGTACCTGAATTGAAGCTACACGAGATAGAAGGAGCTCTACTAGAGAAAGAGACCAGGGTCAAAGAGAAGAAATGGCTGGACTCAATAGTTGAAGAAGAAAAAGCATTCTTCATCCAAGGAGGATTCTCTTGAGGACGAGGACGAGGAAGAGGCAGAGTAGGAGGAAGGACCTTCACTTGCCACAACTGTGGAAAGCGAGGACACATGGCAAGAGACTGCTACAGCAAACCCAGTGGAGAAGGAACGACATCGACAAACTTCATGGAAGCTCCTAAGGAAGTGGAGTCAGATAATCTTTTCTGAGAGAGAGAGAGAGAGAGAGAGAGAGAGAGAAACCCCACAACCCAATGTAACCTACCCCAACAGAGTAAAACCACCTCTGAGCCATCGATGATGTAGGCCATGTGGTAGATGTATGTGTGAGCACTTTAGTCAAGGTCACGGGCACTTGTAGTAGCCTTGGACACATAGAGAGAGAGAGAGATAGTGTGTGTGTGTCAAGGACTATGAGTTTAGGGACTCGAGGCACTAGTCACGGACTACCAAGTAAGAGGGAAACTTGGTATAGGGTCTAGGTGTGCTAGGATTATTCACTTGAGGGGAGGTGTTGAAATATATAAGTAAGAGAGAAACTTGGTATAGGGTCTAGGTGTGCTAGGATTATTCACTTGAGGGACGGTGTTGAAATATACAAGTGAATAGGGTGTGTGTGGGAACAAGCCCTTAGCAAGAGGCTGTAAAAGAGAATCTGTAAATGTGAGAGAAGCTGTGAAAAGGTGAGAAGTATCTACTAGGAGAGAATAAAGGGTAGCATGAGAAGATTTAGGAGGTGTGGAGATATTCTGGGAAGAGGTGGAGAGAATCAAGCAAAAGAGGTGGAGTGAATCAAGGAGAGATCAATGGGATTAGGTGGATGTAAACTCTATAAATTGAGGCGTTGGCCTAATGGGAATTTGCTAATTTTTTATTATCCATGCCTACATTAAGCTATCAGTTAATTGCTCACTAATCACATCTTAATTATCGTCTAAACTCTTTTCTAATGATGTTGATTCTAGCATTTGATCCACCATAGTTTATCACATTGCTGCAAATTTAACATGGTATCAGAGCCTAGCCTAGAATCCATCAAATTTATGAGCCCATAATCTTGCTAATCACCTAGCTAATCAAGATTAGTAGATAATCAAGTTTTTTAACCTCTTTTTCAAAGAGCTTCTGTACCCCCAGCTGGTGGAGGGGCTTGATCTCCCTCCAGGCTTAACAATAGGCTTCAAGCCTTTAGCCACACATAGCCACAAGCCTTATGCTCCAGGCTTAACAATAGGCTTCAAGCCTTTAGCCACACATAGCCACAAGCCTTATGCTCCAGCCCATAAAAGCAATTCGTTAAACCACCTTCTAGAATTGTAGATTTTTGCGAATTTGCCAGTGCCTTTTTTCTGAAGAGAACTAGAGATCTACACTTACATAGAATTCGCCAGTGCCTTTTTTCTGAAGAGAACTAGAGATCTACACTTACATAGAAGAGATTGCTCTAATTCCTCTTGGCCCCCTAGGGGTTTACAAGGGTGCTCTATAAGCTGGTGAAGACAGTTTTTGATTTCATCAAGTCTACAGTGAGATCCAAGCTCTCCATCAAATCTGCACGTGACTTTGGTAAAACAGAGATTAAGCATTCACAATGTTTGGTCAAATCTTGTATTTCTTGGCTTAATCCTCTACTAGACTAACTGCTATTGATGGCCTTGAAAGGGGTTGAGCTCATTTGAATTCTAAGGCCCCAGAACTGGACTCCCCGTATACTTTTTTTTTGCACACAAAACAGAGGATTATTTTGCTAATCAATACTAATAACAGTATTTTGGTACAATTGAGGGTTCAAATTAACCATTGGGTATCTGATAAAGATCCCTATAATTTCAGATTGCAATTCGGAGATGGTTTGATACTCCAACCATTCAGTACTAGATTTGTTACCCTTGGTTTAATGTTATTTTTGGTGAATTTATGCTGATAAATCTGTTTGTAATCATCAGCTAAACACTAGATTGAGTTGTAAAAGGGTAGACACTGCCCTCCTTGAATCTTGAAATTGGATCAAGAGGTAAGACATCATCATGAGCACGGCACAAGAGATAGCCAAATTTAATGGGGAGCAGTTTTAAACATGGCAAACAAAAACCATGTATCTACTCATGAGGAAAAATCTGTGGGGGCTAGTTCAGGGAAGAGATGAATGCCCAAAGGTGAGTGGAAAAATGAGTGGAAGAGCAAGAATAAGAAAGCATTAGGACTTATCGCACTCAGTTTAAATGATGAAATCATTCATCACATCACAGGGATACTATGGGCAAAAGATGCATGGGATGAACTCAATAAATTATTTGGCACTCAAGCAACAAATTCAAAGATAAATCTATTAATGCAATTCTACAAAGTGGATATGAAGGAAAGTGAACCTTTAATCACACACTTGAACAAATATAAAAGCATTAAGCAACAACTCGCAGCCCCATTGGCAAGAAGGTAGAAAATGATGAGGCACTAGCAGTGCTTCTGAAGAGTGTGGACAAAGCTAAATATGAAAACATTGTAGCAACATTAAAGAATGTGCCTGAATTGAAGCTACACGAGATAGAAGAAGCTATACTAGAGCAAGAGACAAGGGTCAAAGAGAAGAAATGGCTGGACTCAACAGCTAGAGAAGAAAAAGCATCCTTCACCCAAGAAGGATTCTCTCGAGGATGAGGACGAGAAAGAGGCAGAGTAGGAGAAGGAACTTTACTTGCCACCACAACTGTGGAAAGCCATGACACATGGCAAGAGACTGCTACAACAAATCCAATGGAGAAGGAACGACATCGGCAAACTTCATGGAGGCTCCTAAGGAAGTGGAGTCAGATCATCTTTTCTGAGAGAGAGAGAGAGAGAGAGAGAGAGAGAGAGAGAGAGAGAAAACCCCACAACCCAATGCAACTTGCCCCAACAGAGTAAAACCGTCTCTGAGCCACCGATGATGTAGGCCATGTGGTAGATGTATGTGTGAGCACTTTAGTCAAAGTCACGGGCAGTTGTAGTAGCCTTGGACACACACACACACACACACATATATATATATATATATATAGAGAGAGAGAGAGTCAAGGACTATGAGTTTAGGGACTCAAGGCACTAGTCGCGAGATGAACTACCAAGTAAGAGGGAAACTTGGTATAGGGTCCAGGTGTGCTAGGATTATTCACTTGAGGGAGGTGTTGAGATATACAAGTGAATAGGGTGTGTGCAGGAACAAGCCCTTAGCAAGAGGCTAAAAAAGAGAATCTGTAAATGTGAGAGAAGCTGTGAAAAGGTGAGAAGTATCTACTAGGAGAGAATAAAGGGTAGCATGAGAAGATTTGGAGATATTTTGGGAAGAGGTGGAGAGAATCGAGCAAAAGAGGTGGAGTGAATCAAGAAGAGATCAGTGGGATTAGATGCTTGGATGTAAACTCTATAAATTGAGGCATTGGCCTAATGAGAATTTGTTGGTTTTTGATTATCCATGCCTACATTAAGCTATCAGTTAATTGCTCACTAATCACATCTTAATTATTGTCTAATCTCTTTTCTAATGATGTTGATTCTAGCATTTTAAGCTATCAATTGCTCACTAATCACGTCTTAATTATCATCTAATCTCTTTTCCAATGATGTTGATTCTAGCATTTGATCCACCATAGCTCATCACATTGCTACAAATTCAACATGGTATCAGAGCCTAGCCTAGAATCCATCAAATTTATGAGCCCATTATCTTACATCTTTTTCAAGCCTTTAGCCACACATAGCCAGAAGCCTTATGCTCCAGCCCATCAAATCAGTTCGTCAAACTGCCTTCTAGAACTGCAGATTTTTGAGAATTCGCCAGCACCTTTTTTTTGAAGAGAACTGGAGATCTACACTTACACAGAAGACATTGCTCTACTTCCTCCTGTCCCTAGGGGTTTTCAAGGGTGCTCTACAAGCTGGTGAAGACAGTTTTTGATTCCTCTTGGCCCTATGGGTTTTCAAGGGTGCTCTACAAGCTAGTGAAGACAGTTTTTGATTTTATCAAGTCTGCAGTGAGATCCAAGCTCTCCATCAAATATGTAGGTTACTTTGGTAAAATAGAGATTAAGCATTCAATGTTTGGTCAAATCTTGTGCTTCTTGGCTTAATCCTCTACTAGACTAACTACTATTGATGGACTTGAAAGGGGTTGAGCTCATTTAAACTCTGAGGCCCCAGATCTAGACTCCCCGCATACTCTGTTTTCTGCACACAAAACAGAGGATTATTTTGCTAGTTAGTGATAAATCAATACTAATCACTCTATTTTGGTGCAATTGAGGGTTCAAATTATCCATTGGGTATTTGATACAGATCCCTATAACTTCAGATTGCAATTCGGAGATGGTTTGATACTCCAACCATTCAGTACACATTTGTTACCCTTAGCTTCATGTAATTTCTGGTGAATTTATGCTGATAAATCTGTTGTAATCATCAGCTAAATACCAGATTGAGTTGTAAAAGGGTAGACAGTGCCCTTGAATCTTGAAATTGGATCAAGAGGTAAGACCCCCTTCACATCATCATGAGCACGGCACAAGAGATAGACAAATTTAATGGGGAGCAGTTTTATACATGGCAAACAAAAACCATGTATCTACTCATGTTGAGGAAAAGTCTGTGGGGGCTAGTTCAGGGAAGAGATGAATGCCCAGAGGTGAGTGGGAAAATGAGTGGAAGAGCAGGAATGAGAAATCATTAGGACTTATCGCACTCAGTTTAAATGATGAAATCATTCATCACATCACAGAGATACAATGGGCAAAAGATGCATGGGATGAACTCAATAAATTATTTGGCACTCAAGGAAAAATCTCAAAGATAAATCTCTTAATGCAATTCTACAAAGTGAATATGAAGGAAAGTGAACCTTTAATCACACACTTGAACAAATATAAAAGCATTAAGCAACAACTCGCAGCCATTGGCAAGAAGGTAGAAGATGATGAGGCACTAGTAGTGCTTCTGAAGAGTGTGGACAAAGGTGAATATGAAAACATTGTAGCAACATTAAAGAATGTACCTGAATTCAAGCTGCACGAGATAGAAGGAGCTCTACTAGAGCAATAATGTACTTGAATTGAAGCTGCACGACGAGATAGAAGGAGCTCTACTAGAGCAAGAGACCAGGGTCAAAGAGAAGAAATGGATGGACTCAACAGCTGAAGAAGAAAAAGCATTCTTCACCCAAGGAGGATTCTCTCGAGGACGAGGACGAGGAAGAGGCAGAGTAGGAGGAAGGACCTTCACTTGCCACAACTGTGGAAAGCTAGGACACATGGCAAGAGACTGCTACAGCAAACCCAATGGAGAAGGAACGACATCGGCAAACTTCATGGAGGCTCCTAAGGAAGTGGAGTCAGATCATCTTTTTTTTGAGAGAGAGAGAGAGAGAGAGAGAGAGAGAGAGAGAGAGAGAGAGAGAGAGAGAGAGAGAGAGAGAGAGAGAGAGAAACCCCACAACCCAATGTAATCTACCCCAACAGAGTAAAACCACCTCTGAGCCACCGATGATGTAGGCCATGTGGTAGATGTATGTGTGAGCACTTTAGTCAATGTCATGGCGGGCACTTGTAGTAGCCTTGGAGAGAGAGAGAGAGAGAGAGAGAGAGAGAGAGAGAGAGAGAGAGAGAGAGAGAGAGAGAGTCAAGGACTATAAGTTTAGGGACTCGAGGCACTAGTCTCGCAGACTACCAAGTAAGAGGGAAACTTGGTATAGGGTCCAAGTGTGCTAGGATTATTCACTTGAGGGGATGTGTTGAAATATAAATGTGAATAGGGTGTGTGTTGAAATATAAATGTGAATAGGGTGTGTGCGGGAATAAGCCCTTAGCAAGAGGCTATAAAAGAGAATCTATAAATGTGAGAGAAGCTGTGAAAAGGTGAGAAGTATCTATTGGGAGAGAATAAAGGGTAGCATGAGAAGATTTAGGAGGTGTGGAGATATTCTGGGAAGAGGTGGAGAGAATCAAGCAAAAGAGGTGGAGTGAATCAAGGAGAGATCAGTGGGATTAGATGCTTGGATGTAAACTCTATAAATTGAGGCATTGGTCTAATGAGAATTTGCTAGTTTTTTATTATCCATGCCTACATTAAGCTATCAAATCACTAATCACATCTTAATTATCATCTAATCTCTTTTCTAATGATGCTTGGATGTAAACTCTATAAATTGAGGCATTGGTCTAATGAGAATTTGCTGGTTTTTTATTATCCATGCCTACATTAAGCTATCAATTAATTGCTCACTAATCACATCTTAATTATCATCTAATCTCTTTTCTAATGATGTTGATTCTAGCATTTGATCCACCATAGCTCATCACATTGCTGCAAATTTAACATGGTATCAGAGCCTAGCCTAGAATCCATGAAATTTATGAGCCCATTATCTTGCTAATTTCTAGCTAACCAGGATTAGTAGATAATCAAGTTTTTTTTAACCTCTTTTTCAAAGAGCTTCTGTATCCCCAGCTGGTGGAGGGGCTTGATCTCCCTCTAGGCTTAACAATAGGCTTCAAGCCTTTAGTCACACACACATAGCCACAAGCCTTATGCTCCAGCCCATCACAAAGGAATTCGTCAAACCGCCTTCTAGAGCTGCAGATTTTCATCGCGAATTCGCCAGCGCCTTTTTTTTGAAGAGACATGGAGATCTACACTTACACAGAAGACATTGCTCTAATTCCTCTTGGCCCTAGGGGTTTTTAAGGGTGCTCTACAAGCTGGTGAAGAGAGTTTTTGATTTCATGAAGTCTACAGTGAGATCCAAGCTCTCCATTAAATCTGGTACTGACTTTGGTAAAATAGAGATTAAGCATTTAATGTTTGGTCAAATCTTGTGTTTCTTGGCTTAATCCTCTAATAGACTAACTGCTATTGATGGCCTTGAAAGGGGTTGAGCTCATTGAACTCTAAGGCCCCGGATCTGGACTCCCTGCATACTTTGTTTTTTGCATACAAAATAGAGGATTATTTTACTAATCAATGATTAATTAGTAGTAATCACTGTATTTTGGTACAATTGAGGGTTTAAATTAACCATTGGGTAACTGATACAGATCCGTATAACTTCAGATTGCAATTCGGAGATGGTTTGATACTCCAACCATTCAGTACTACAGATTTGTTACCCTTGGCTCAATGTAATTTCTGGTGAATTTATGCTGATAAATCTATTGTAATCATCAGCTAAACACTAGATTTACTTGTAAAAGGGTAGACACTCCCCTTGAATCTTGAAATTGGATCAAGAGGTAAGACCCCCTTCACATCATCACATGAGCACGGCACAAGAGATAGCCAAATTTAATGGGGAGCAGTTTTCTACAAGGCAAACAAAAACCATGTATCTACTCATGAGGAAAAATTTGTGGGGGCTAGTTGAGGCAAGAGATGAATTCCCAGAGGTGAGTGGGAAAATGAGTGGAAGAGCAGGAATGAGAAAGCATTAGGACTTATCGCACTCAGTTTAAAAAATGAAATCATTCATCACATCACAGGGATACAATGGGCAAAAGATGCCTGGGATGAATTCAATAAATTATTTGCCACTCAAGCAAAAAATTCAAAGATAAATCTGTTTATGCAATTCTACAAAGTGGATATGAAGGAAAGTGAATCTTTAATCTTACACTTGAACAAATATAAAAGCATCAAGCAAGAAGGTAGAAGATGATGAGGCACTAGCATCCATTGGTAAGAAGGTAGAAGATGATGAGGCACTAGCGTCCATTGGCAAGAAGGTAGAAGATGATGAGGCACTAGCATTGCTTTTGAAAAGTGTGGACAAAGGTGAATATGAAAACATTGTAGCAACATTAAAGAATAAGCCTGAATTGAAGCTGCACGAGATAGAAGGAGATCTACTAGAGCAAGAGACCAAGGTCAAAGAGAAGAAATGGCTGGACTCAACAGCTAGAGAAGAAAAAGCATTTTTCACCCAAGGAGGATTCTCTCGAGGTTGAGGACGAGGAAGAGGTAGAGTAGGAGGAAGGACCTTCACTTGCCACACCTGTGGAAAGCCAGGACATATGGCAAGAGACTACAGCAAACCCAGTGGAGAAGGAATGACATCGGCAAACTTCATGGAGGCTCCTAAAAGGAAGTGGAGTCAGATCATCTTTGCTGAGAGAGAGAGAGAGAAACCCCACAACCCAATGTAACCTGCCCCAACAACAGAGTAAAACCACCTCTGAGCCACCGATGATGTAGGCTATGTAGTAGATGTATGTGTGAGCACTGTAGTCAAGGTCACAGGCACTTGTAGTTGCCTTGGACACATACAGAGAGAGAGAGAGAGAGAGAGAGAGAGAGAGAGAGAGAGAGAGAGTGTCAAGGACTATGAGTTTAGGGACTCGAGGCACTAGTCATCACGGACTACCAAGTAAGAGGGAAACTTGGTATAGGGTCCAAGTGTGCTAGGACTATTCACTTGAGGGGAGGTGTTGAAATATACAAGTGAATAGGGTGTGTGTGGGAACATGCCCTTAGCAAAAGGCTGTAAAAGAGAATATGTAAATGTGAGAGAAGCTGTGAAAAGGTGAGAAGTATCTACTGGGAGAGAATAAAGGGTAGCATGAGAAGATTTAGGAGGTGTGGAGATATTCTGAGAAGAGGTGTAGAGAATCAAGCAAAAGAGGTGGAGTGAATCAAGGAGAGATCAGTGGGATTAGATGCTTGGATGTAAACTCTATAAATTAAGGCATTGGCCTAATGAGAATTCGCTGGTTTTTGATTATTCATGCCTACATTAAGCTATCAATTATTTACTCACTAATTATCATCTAATCTCTTTTCTAATGATATTGATTCTAGCATTTGATGCACCATAGCTCATCACATTGCTGCAAATTTAACATGGTATCAGAGCCTAGCCTAGAATCCATCAAATTTATGAGCCCATTATCTTGCTTATTTCTAGCTAATCAGGATTAGTAGATAATCAAGTTTTTTACCTCTTTTTTAAAGAGCTTCTGTACCCCCAACTGTTGGAATGGCTTGATCTCCCTCCAGGCTTAACAATAGGCTTCAAGCCTTTAGCCACACATAACCACAAGCCTTATGCTCCAGCCCATCAAAGCAATTCGTCAAACCGCCTTCTAGAACTACAGATTTTTGCGAATTCGCCAGTGCCTTTTAACTGAAGAGACCTGGAGATTTACACTTACACAGAAGACATTGCTCTAATTCCTCCTAGCCCTAGGGGTTTTTAAGGGTGCTCTACAAGCTGGTGAAGACAGTTTTTGATTTCATCAAGTCTACACTGAGATCGTCAAACCGCCTTCTAGAACTGCAGATTTTCGCCCAGCGCCTTTTTACTGAAGAGACCTAGAGATTTACACTTACACAAAAGACATTGCTCTAATTCCTCCTAGCCCTAGGGGTTTTTAAGGGTGCTCTACAAGCTGGTGAAGACAGATTTTGATTTCATCAAGTCTATAGTGAGATCCAAGCTCTCCATCAAATCTGGTGCTGACTTTGGTAAAATAGAGATTAAGCATTCAATGTTTGGTCAAATCTTGTGTTTCTTGGCTTAAACCTCTACTAGACTAACTGCTATTGATGGCCTCAAAAGGGGTTGAGCTCATTTGAACTCTAATGCCCCAGATATGGACTCCCCGCATACTCTGTTTTTTGCATACAAAATAGAGGATTATTTTGCTAATTAGTGATTAATCAATAGTAATCACTATATTTTGGTGCAATTAAGGGTCCAAATTAACCATTGGGTATCTGATACAGATCCCTATAACTTCAGATTGCAATTCGGAGATGGTTTGATACTCCAACCATTTAGTACAGATTTGTTACCCTTGGCTTAATGTAATTTCTGGTGAATTTATGCTGATAAATCTATTGTAAACACTAGATTGACTTGTAAAAGGGTAGACACTGCCCTTGAATCTTGAAATTGGATCAAGAGGTAAGACCCCCTTCACATCATCATGAGGACGGCACAAGAGATAGACAAATTTAATGGGGAGCAGTTTTCTACAAGGTAAACAAAAACCATGTATCTACTCATGAGGAAAAATCTGTGTGGGCTAGTTGAGGCAAGAGATGAATGCCCAGAGGTGAGTGGGAAAATGAGTGGAAGAGCAGGAATGAGAAAGCATTAGGACTTATCGCACTCAGTTTAAATGATGAAATCATTCATCACATCACAGGGATACAATAATGGGCCAAAGATGCATGGGATGAACGCAATAAATTATTTGGCACTCAAGGAAAAAATTCAAAGATAATTCTGTTAATGCAATTCTACAAAGTGGATATGAAGGAAAGTGAACCTTTAATCACACTTTCCCAATGCAGGGAGAGATCCTCTTCGAGATTATGAGCACCATCTTCCTTTCCCCTCTCCCTTTCCCAAAAGGAAGGGAGAGATCCTCTTCAAGATCCTCTTGAGCACCACTCGAGGAGGAGGACACCCAAGGAGGAGTTAAGGGGAGCACTCTCTTGGCAGCATATAGACAGTCTGGGACATACTCTCATGGAAGAGGACACTCTCTCATGTATCACCTTGAGTTCTAGCATAGTCCTTCTATTGGAGTGGAGCCTCCCTTCTTGTATCACTCCTTTTTGGGATTGTGATGGTAGTGTTGTGCTCTATTTGGTGTTTTATCTATCTCTTTGTGTGAGCGAGGTGAGTGAGGTGTGAGTGGTGTGTGTGGTGTGAGTGAGAGGCCTGTAGGGGTACTGTGGTGCTAGGTGGTGGTCGAAGAGCATGGTAGATAGTGTAGAGCCTAGGTCTTGCATGTCTAGCCAGTGAGGTCGACTCATCCTTGGTGGGTATACTTTCCTAAGAGGATTCATGCTCCCTTCTCCCCCAACCTTAGTGTTTGTGGCGGTTGTCTTCGAGTTCCCTCTAGCAAGGACCGACGGAGTCATCCACAGCTTAGACAAGATTTGGCAATCATGATGGGACTCTCCTAGAGGTCAAGGATAGTCTCAAAGTTTTTTTCTTTTTCTTTTTTGGTGATTTTTTGATCGTGGTGAGAGGAGTGTTGTGCATGCCCCTAAAGACTAGAGCTTCTGGAGGTGATTCACCCCTTCATTCTCCTGTTTTGAACTAGTCAAACTAGTCGTAGGGTTCTTCCTTGTTCCCTTACTCTTCCCTCAGCATCTTCCTCTTCTAACCCTATGGTAGCTCCAGGGCCAGAGCATTGGCTACTATCCTGAACTGCGTGCAAGTTAAGCTACCAACCTTCAAAGGTACCATCACTGAAGATGCAGAAGACCATGTGTGCGGCGGTTCCTCACTATGTGTGACTCAAGAGGTCTCAATGGAGATGATGCATGCTTGGTCTTGTTCTCGACCACATTGGAAGAAAGTGCCGACCGGTGGTACAGTCAATTTCCCATCAATCACTTCCCAGATTGGGCCACCCTTAGGCTACAGTTCTTGGCTACCTTTCGGCCAGGGAAATACTTTGACCTCATCACTCAAGAACTCAACCAACTCTCCATGAAGGCGGGGGAGTCAGTGGCCCAACTTGTCACAAGAGCTAAAGTTTTTCGGCTACCCCAAGATCCTGGAAACTACATGCTGCAACAATGGGGACTTCGAGCACTCCCTACTCAATTGGCGATGAAGATGAGAGAGATGTTTTCACCCCAAGGCACCCTACAAGACTTCCAAGACAGAGCTATACAACTGGAGAATGCTTGCCTCATGGCGGAGCGTAGTACCTCTTGGTCCCCACTTATCCTTGGCATGTCTTTGGCTCCTCCAATTGTTCCTCTAGCCCTGACGGTAGCTTCTACATCCGCTTCCATGGACGAGCTAGCCAAGCTCAAGAAGGAGCTTGAAGATTTCAAAAGGTCACAACAAGAGGACGCGGCTGTGGCAGCGCTCCGGAAGGAGATTAAGCAACACAAAGTCAAAGATCCCAAGACGAGTCCATGGTGCCCAGTATGTAGCTCGCAAGGCCATCTTCCAAATGATTGTCCCTCCAAGAAATATTGCTCATTTTTCTCAAAGGCGGGCCATGAGGACAAGGAGTGTTACTACCTCAAGGGACTTTGCCTTATGCAACAACAACTTAAGCAAGGTGCCTCCCCGCTTAATCCCTTTGCCGAAGACTACATGGTGACTCCCACCAATAGTGCTTCAACTTCTTCCCAGGATCCTAACCACCAACCAAACCCAACACCCTTCTTGAACCCTCAATCCCAAGCTTATATTAACCCTGCCCCCACTGGTCCCTCCTACTTAGCTAGCCCACATACCCTTTCCCCCCCCATGGTGGCTACTTTTGTACAAACCCCTCCACCACCCCAGACCACTTCATCTCAACAGGGAGCTCAAGTAGCCACGGTAGCATACACCAATACCCCTCATCTCCTGGAGCAACCCTAACATACAACCCCCTGCCTATGCAAATTCCATATCAAGCAAGCACTCTCCTAACCTATCAGCAGTACCTCCCCACAGTGCTACCTATCCCACAAACACCTCAAGTCTATCAAAACCCACCTCTGATGGTATATGCGACAGCCCCTCCAGTACCTCCGGCCACTAACAACATGTATGGGGCTCGGCCTAACCAAAGGTACCCCAATCGCCGTCCTCCCAACAACCCCACCCGACCTCTTATATGCTACCGTTGTGGGGGAAGCGGCCACATGCAAGCTCAATGCACTGCTCCAGAGGGCTCACCCCCATGCCTCCATTGCCCGGAGAGCCGAGACCACTACACTCGGGATTGTCCTAGAACCCCATTGGTTAACATGGTGGAACCTGTGGTGCCATCTTGACACTCCAATAGTGGCAGTGGTGCCACCTCGCACTGCTAGCACTCTAATAGTGGTAGCCGTCACTCGGTACTAAGGAGCCCCAAAGACACCAACTCCTCTCCCTGATGGTGCAATCTACCCATCCATTGTGGACCAAGCTTATAAGGAAGCGGTGGAGGAATTCATTCAACCACCACCCATGAAGAAGGAAGTGGCACCTACCTTGGTCATTCCCCCAACCACTACACCTGCAAAGGCGGATGAGGAGTCTACCCAACCCAAGGTTAGTAATTTAAGTTAGGAGGAAAAGTTGGTAGGAGTAAAGGTGGAAATTACCCTTCCTCAGTTATGTAGTTTGAGCCAGGAAATGGGAGAGTAACTACTAGGCTTGGTCCAGTATTGGATGGATCCGAAGGTAACTAGGGGTGAAGCCACATCTCGTAGTAGTGGGCGACGGCCCAGGAGGTAGCAAGCAATGGTACGCCTCACTATCCGAGGAGTGGTCGATCACCAAAGCCCAAGGGTGACAGTCTCCATGGGAGGAACTCAAATTACAGGAGCCATTGTGGATGGTGGTTTTGGTGTTAACATCATGCCCGAAGCTACTAGGAAAGTCTTGGGTCTCCGTGAGCCAGCTCCCTTTGCCATCCGAGTGGTAGACCAGAGAGAAGTGATGCCCGTGGGACTAGTCAGCCAAGTTTCGATCAGTTTTGAAGGATTAGGATATGAAATGACTTTTGTGATGTTAGACCTCCCACCAGCTCGAGGGGCCTACAGCTTACTCATTGTTGGAAGACCTTGGTTGAGGGCAGCTCAAGTGATCCATGATTGGGGTCGGGACAACTTGCATATCCCTAACCCAGAGGGGACAGTGACCTTGCCCTTGGAAAAAGGCCCCGATGAGAGTGCGCGGGGTACTGCCCTACGTGACATGATTCCCATTCAGGAGGAAGGACCTAATGACGAGGAAGAATAGGAGGAATGGCAAGGCTTACCAATGGATGAGGCCTAGGATCCATTCGGTTTAGAGGGAGAGGTGGTAGAACCTCTATGGAATTGGTTAAATTCCTATGAGGGGTTCCAGTGCAACATGGTGGACATAGTTGAGTTGGACCCCGACCCTATTCAAGAGCTGTCCCAAGAAGAAGAGCTCTCAAAAGAAGCAGGAGTACGGGAGAATCTTTGCTCACTCTGGCCTCCTCCTCTGCAGCAACAATGTCTCAAAACAACAAGTGTCTCAATAGGAAGAGATAGAGGTCATAGGTCTAGGGGAACCTGAGTTTTCTCGACAACCTCGAAAGAAGGTCTCTCAAGAGGAGTCATCAGAGGCACCTACAACCCCTCCTAGACGCACCTGCAAGGAGAGGTCATAGGTCATAGGTCTAGGGGAACCTGAGTTTTCTCGACAACCTCGAAAGAAGGTCTCTCAAGAGGAGTCATCAGAGGCACCTACAACCCCTCCTAGACGCACCTGCAAGGAGAGGCGGGCAGAGCACCTCAAGGCTCAGGAAGAAGCCTTGCCAGTAGAAGAGATACCCGCTGTTGGCTGGACGGAGGAACGCATTGGTGATTACCAGTAGAGAAGAGATACCCGCTGTGGCTGGACGGAGGAACGCATTGGTGATTTCCCTCTAGACAACACCCCAGCCTATGACCCCGTAGCTCTCCATCAAGCAGCACTCGGCACCACTCCTCTTCCACCAACTACTTACCACGAGGAGGTGAGAGAGCTGAACCTGGGCACAAGAGAGGAGCCATGCCTTATCTTGGTGGAGCTTGGGTCTAGGAGGACCCTTCCACTGTAAGATTCCTCCCGAGGCTCTCAAGATGTCCAGCATCTTCCCCTGTAATCAAATCCCTCTTCAAAAATATAAAAGATCTTGTTTTTACCAATTTTGGCCTAGAGAGAGAAAATCTTCTAGAGAGTGGTAATTTAGTTTTTAAATATCTTTGGATAGAAAAATATCTCATCTTATTAAAATAAGTTCCCCTGAAACAGAAGTTCAAAAAGATTTCCAGAAGGTGCATTAGAAATTAAGTATAATCTGTTCAAGAGGCATTATCTTGGGGGTGAAGATTTTTTCAAAATTTTAAATTAAGGTTCCTATGGACCAATAAGATTCATCCAAATGTAGGGAGGAGATAAATAGAAGAATAAAAGAAAAGTCCCCCAAAAATGAGTAAATACTCACATAAGATGAAGAGTTGACTAAGGACAAGATTAATAGTTAAAAAACAGAGATATTTAGGTGAAATGATACATTTTTGACACCTCGGTATGGGGGAATTCCCCTCATGAAGGAGGCGCCTATTTCACATGCTTGAATGAGTTTTAAACTCCCAAATAATGAGATATTTTTATCTCTCCTCTCTCGTGTTTCAACTAGATCCAAAAAGTGAGCAAAACTGACCCCAAAAATTGACCAAACTGATTTGGAAAATTCTAGAATCAGTTGGCTTGGTTAGAAGCTCACTTTTTCCTATAAACATAAGCCTTCCCCTTTGTTGAAACTCAATAGTGTTTTGCATTGTTACCCTGCCTCTCCCAAGTGCTAAAAACAGTGAATTTTACTCATAATTCATTAGTTTTTGACCTTCCCTCTTCCAAAAGATTGGTGGCCACTTGTTTCAAACAAGCGTAGAACCCTCAAACCATCAAGCCACAGAAAAGCTCTCAAATTCATTAGTAAGTTAGAGATTCTTCTCTTTTTCATTCATTTTATGATTTTTTATGGTTTTTTATGATTTTTGTCTTCTCTAAATTACAAATGATGTTATGCCTCATTGAAAAAAGGCATTCCCCTCTCTTCTTTAGTAAATCCAACCATTCTTTATCCTAGATGATTGATTATTGGATGAAATCAAGTTTTTCATAATGTTCTCTTAAATAAGTAGAAAATGTTTACACTAGAATGGTTTAAATACTCTTGGTGAACTTCTAATTAATTTAAATGAGTTAAAAATTAAAAAATGGTCAGCCATACAAAGGCGGTTATGGCAAATTTTTTTAAAATTTGTGAAATAAATTTCATCTTTTATTAATCAAAAAGAGTAATCCCCATCATTAGAGCATTTTAAAAGTGTCATTTTCATTCATGCATAGAAAGATGCATATTGATTAATTTTTATAAAAGAATGATTTTCAATAGAATTAAATTCTATGAAAGATACTTATTGATAAAGTTTTTTATTATGAAAGTGTTACTTTCTTCATTATGGATTTTTATGCATAAAATAATGCATAAAAGTATATTTTTTATTACAAAAGAGTTACTTTCATCATGTTGATTTTTATGCATAAAAGAAATTTATTTTTATTAACAAAGTGTTACTTTTATCATATTTGATTTTCATGCATAAAAGTATGCATAAAAGATTATTATTATTTTAATTATAAAAGTGTTACTTTTATCGTTTGATTTTTATGCATAAGAGGATGCATAAAAGAAATTTATTTTTATTATAAAAGTATTACTTTTATCATATTTGATTTTCATGCATAAAAGTATGCATAAAAGATTATTTTTATTATTATAAAAGTGTTACTTTTATCGTTATTGATTTTTATGCATAAGAGGATGCATAAAAGAAATTTATTTTTATGATAAAAGTGTTACTTTTATCATTATTGATTTTTATGCATAAAAGTATGCATAAAAGATTATTATTTTTATTATTAAAGTGTTGCTTTTATCATATTTGATTTTTATGCATAAATGGGTGCATAAAAGATATTTTTTATATATTAAAAGTGTGATTTCCATCATAAATGATTTTTATGCATAAACATATGCATAAAAGATATTTTTTTATATTAAAAGTGTGATTTTCATCATAAATGATTTTTATGCATAAACATGTGCATAAAAAATATTTTTTTATATTAAAAGTGTGATTTTTATCATAAATGATTTTTATGCATAAACATATGCGTAAAAGATATTTTTTTAATATTAAAAGAGTGATTTTCATCATAAATGATTTATATGCATAAACATATGCGTAAAAGATATTTTTTTAATATTAAAAGAGTGATTTTCAACATAAATGATTTTTATAATGATAAAAGTGTGACTTTCATCAGAATTGGATTTTATGCATAATTAGATGCATATAGAATCTTTATAATTAAATAAGGGTTCTCCTTAATCATCTGTTTAATTTTTGTAAAAATTGGAAAAATGAATAAGTAGATAATCTGTGAGAAGAAATGCTACCGTTTCATATTCATTAAGATGGTATTGAGAAAATTCAATAAAACTATCGAAGTCGGAGATTGAGATAATGATTATTTTATTCCTCATAAGAAATTCATGTTTTAGAAATCTGTAAGCAAATATTCGTCGAATGAAATTTAGAGAAAATGAAATTGAAATAGTACCTTTCGAGAAAGATAGTTTAGGAAGAACCTTTCTAGACCCAAACTCTGATTCAGACTATTGACCAAGACCTTCCTTTGTCAATTTCAATCAATGACGATGTGCCCAGTTCAGGAAAAATGTACTCAAATCACCCACCGAATCTGAAACTAAGTTAAGACTTTTGATTTTGATATGAGGATCAAGTTAACAAAATTCAAGGAATTTTGTTTGGAATTTAGACCTGGATCTAGAAGTATTGAGATACGAATTTAAGATTATTCATGGTTTTCAAACAAAATCAAAACTGAAAACTTGCATAGAAACCCTGTTTTCTTGTCTTACACCAGAATGCGAAGGAGCATTTGGCATATATGTTTATCTAAGGGAAGTTCGATTGCAACAGCTGGCGGGGAGTGTTCGAGGGATAGCTCACGCGGCAAAAACCTGCCCAAGTCTTGACCAGCCTGGGTATGGTGAAAAATGGTGTGCTTCCGGTACGATGGGTGAGAGCCGACGAAGCGGTCCCTGAGTGAAGTGCCAGGACGCCTAAGGAGGATCCTGGAGGGTTCTGACCAGGCAATGCATGGGCTCGCGGTGCTTAGGACACCCATTCGTATGTCAAGGAAGATATATATATGTATGTTGACGAAATGATTATTATAATCTGTTTACTGGATCTCGCTGTGGACTAGCTGGTCCCAACGGAGAGTCCAGATTGGTACTGTTTTTGTGAAACAAGGGATTGAATGGAAATTTTAAATTATGAAATCTGTGATCATATCTGTTTTGTCAATGGATTATTTTTATATTAAAGTTTTAAAGAGGAGTGTGTGTATCTATTTTCTAAAGCTAAAGTTAAGAAAGGCATTTCAATTATGGGCGGGTGAGTACTTGTTTGGATCTACCAATTCCAGTGGGGCAGGGTGGTGACCCATGGATTGGATGCTGGAATCAGTGGAGTTTTAATAATCAAACTGAAAAATCTTAGGATTACACTAGGATTCGAGTAGCTAGTTAATTCCCTGATAAATTTCTCAATTGAGTGGATCAACGGTTGTGCCTAATCTTGATCAGGAAAAAAGCGTTGAAATTACTCAGATGATCAAATTATATCAGTGATAGCTTCCTTCTATCTGGTTTATTCAGGTGAAGTATAGTTTAGATTAATCTCGTTAGAAGAAAAAAATCGTTAAGAAAATTCAAAAAGGTGGAATCGTCCCCGCTTTTCGGGCATGGGAAATTTTCCTAGTTTCGGTTTTTGGAGTGACCATTAGCCTAGTCTCATGCCCGAACATTCGAGGGCGAGGCCCCGAGTGAGAAACCTTGCCCCACGCCGGAGGGGGTTGCTTCCGCTGCTATCAGCCCTACCAGGAGTCTGGTGCGCGGAGGGGGGCAGAGGGATCTCACAGTTGGTATCAGAGCCAAGTTGAAATTAGGTAATAAGGATAAACAAATTCTTATCAGAAATTGATAATAAAAACTTAGAAAAAGCATTTTTCATAATGTATTTTCATTCCGTAAGCTTCTTTAATGAAGAATTTTTAATCAAAGAAATTGTTTTTATAGATGGAAGTTCCCTATTTATCTAGTATTCCCGACCTCACCCAGTCTCAAGATATGACTGCGTTCGCCTTCGAGCATCTCATCTCTTCCGCTTCAACTCGAACAAGCCGAGCTAGACTCGCACGCCATTTCGAGGATTTATATTTTCCTAACCCAGTGGAGAGACTACAGCATAAGTGGTTTGCAGGGCAGTATGTCCATGCCTCTTGCGACCACCATGCAATGCTGTGGCAGAACCTCTCATTGGCTATGATTCTGTTAAAGTTGAAAATGGTGTGTGGCATCATTCTATATCATTCGACGCCTTAGAATTTCAGACTTTTATGCCAAGTCTACAAACTCCTTAGTTGTTTTATTCCTAAGGAGAAAATAATAGCTCCCTTGTCAGTAAGTGAACGTTTGTATCAGGGCATGCCTATGGCCCAATACCGTCGTCTTATGTGACTCCCGAGGAGATTTTGAATTCTGGAGCTAAGCTGCTTATGTACATATTGCAACTTTTATATAAATAAAGAAATGTTTTCCAGAGAAAAATTCCCTGTTGTATAAGTGATTGTTTATGGACGATCTGATAAAGAAAAATCTGTTATCGGACATATGTCATAGATCTCCAATAAGATCATTGTCTTGTTTAAGAAATTGTTTTCCGAACTTCTTAAGTCTTAGGATCTCGTGAAGGATATCAAAATAAAAATTCAATAATATATAAAATTTTGGCAGAATCATGAGACGAGGAAACCGTGGCTGTCAACCAGACCCTCTCTCTAAAGATGACAAGCTTGACCCTGATGTTCGCAAGGCTCTTCATAGGACTCAGCCAAGATGACGAGCTTGACCCTGATGTTCGCAAGGCTCTTCATAGGACTCAGCCAGGACCCTTCAAAGGAGAAGGGAAGAACCTAGGCGAGGCTGTGGAGAAATGGGTGGAAGCCATGGAAGAATATTTTGACGTCACAGGCTATAATGAGCGGAGCACAATGGCTCGTGCCTGGCTGAAAATAGTGGAAACAACTAGGGTAGCATGGAGGAACCACTGTGACACCAACTGTCTAGACAGAAATACTCAGTCCTGGACCTATTTGAGAAAGAGATTTTGTCCCCCTAGATTTTTGGAAATCAAAATGAACGAATTCTTAGAGCTGAAACAGGAGAGCAAAACCATCAAGGAATATCACTAGGCCTTTGCTCTTCTACTCAAATATTCACCACCTTTAGATGAAGAACAACTCATGGCCAGGTTTATTCAGGGAATGAACGAACCCTTGGACACACTGGTCAAAAATGCCAAACCAGTGTCCATGGGGCTGAAGCAGTAAGAATGGCAAAGGATTTTGCCAAAGCCTTTGTAGTAAAGGTCCCGCCAAAGCCTGCACCCTCTAACTTTAAAAGATTCCAAGCCCAAGGAAGTACTTCAAACTTTCCACCCCCGAAGAGGCAACAAGGCCCGAATCAGAATCAGGATGCAAGAAGATTCCGAAGTGAAGGAAGACCCTTCCCCCAGAATACTTTCTCAGGAACCCCACCTCTTTCTAGAAATCAGAGGGATGAGCTCAGAAGTGAAAACCGATGTTTCGAATGCCAAGGGTTTGGTCACCAGCTGAAAGACTGCCCGACTCCTGCCATGTCAAGGGGACAGGGAAGTCAAGGACCCCGAGTTCAGAGACCAATCCCTTCATACCAATCCAATTAGGGTCTGTCTCGCCCAAGCCAGGGAAACCCCAGAAGAACTCCAGCTCAGCCATCTGCCTCTATCCAGAGTAACCTGAGAACTCCCTCCCAAAACTAGGGCAACCAAAGAGAAAGAGTTCCACCTCAGACTACAGCAGCCAGAGCAGTCACAATTTTAGATGTAGTAGAAGAGGAAAGAGGGCAGATCTTTGCTGCAATTGAAAACCAAGGACCTAACCGTCAGTTCTCAGTCATCCATACTCCAGCAGAATACCAGGGTAAGCCTTTTAAGCTTTTGATTGATTGAGGCAGTTCTCATTCATTCATTTCCCATGGATGCTTGCATAAGCTAGTCTTAGAACAGAAATCAGGGAAACCTATGCAAGTTGAATTGGCTAGTGGGAAGACTCTTTTCACTCACCATGAGACAGATCTTATCCAGTTCAATTTATATGGACAAGATTGCATAACTCCATTAACTTGGTCCGACCCATTGATTAGGGTCGAGATGTCCAGACACATGCTTGACGACATGGAGCAGCAGACGCAGTCAATTCGTAAAGATATTAAAGCTGCCCAGGATTGACAGAAGCAGTATGCAAATAAGAAGAGGACAGATAGAAAGTTTGAAGAAGTAGATATGGTCTTCATTCGAGTACGGCCCAAAAGAAGTTCTTTATCTCTTGGGAAGTACAAGAAGTTATCCCCCAGATATTGTGGGCCATATCTGATTACAAAGAAAGTAGGTGACTTAGCCTACGAGCTTCTTCTGCCTCCTCATCTCAAAGTTCATAATGTATTCCATGTAAGCCTTCTAAAGAAATATGTGCCAAGCCCAAATCATGTACTTGATGATGAAATCCCAACCTCTTCAACCCAAGGGCAGATGGAACTCCAACCTGAAGAAATTCTTGATGTTCGAGAAACGATTCTCAGGAACAGAATTCTCAGAGTTATTGGTAAAATGGAAGTTCTATCCTTTTGAAGATGCCACCTGGGAGAATGAAGCCGATTTGTTGCGGGATTACCCCCAGTTTGCGAGATGAGGGTATCTCACGTTTTTCAAGTGGGAGAGAATGTAAGATTCCTCCCCAGGCTCTCAAGATGTCCAGCATCTTCCCCTGTAATCAAATCCCTCTTCAAAAATATAAAAGATCTTGTTTCTACCAGTTTTGGCCTAGAGAGAGAAAATCTTCTAGAGAGTGATAATTTAGTTTTTAAATATTTTTGGATAGAAAAATATCTCATCTTATTAAAATAAGTTTCCTTGAAACAGAAGTTCAAAAGATTTTCAGAAGGTGCATTAGAAATTAAGTATAATCTGTTCAAGAGGCATTATCCTTGGGGTGAAGATTTTTTTGAAATTTTAAATTAAGGTTCCTATGGACCAATAAGATTCATCCAAATGTATGGAGGAGATAAATAAAAGAATAAAAGAAAAATCTCCCAAAAATGAGTAAATACTCACATAAGATGAAGAGTTGACTAAGCACAAGATTAATAGTTAAAAAAGAGAGATATTTAGGTGAAATGATGCATTTTTGACACCTCAGTATGGGGGAATTTCCCTCATGAAGGAGGCACCTATTTCACATGCTTGAATGAGTTTTAAACTCCCAAATAATGAGATATTTTTATCTCTCCTCTCTCCTGTTTCAACTAGATCCAAAAAGTGAGCAAAACTGACCCAAAAATGGTCAAAATTTGACCAAACTGATCTGGAAAATTCTAGAATCAGTTGGCTTGGTTAGAAGCTCACTTTTTCCTATAAATAGAAGCCTTCCCCTTTGTTGAAACTCAATAGTGTTTTGCACTGTTACCCTGCCTCTCCCAAGTGCCAAAAGCAGTGAATTTTACTACTCATAATTCATTAGTTTTTGACCTTCCCTCTTCCAAAAGATTGGTGGCCACTCTTGTTTCAAACAAGAGTAGAACCCTCAAACCATCAAGCCAAAGGAAAGCTCTCAAAATTCATTAGTAAGTTGGAGATTCTTCTCTTTTCCATCCATTTTATGTTTTTTAATGGTTTTTTATGATTTTTGTCTTCTCTAAATTGCAAATGATGTTATGCCTCATTGAAAAAAGGCATTCCCCTCTCTTCTTTAGTAAATCCAACCATTCTTTATCCTAGATGATTGATTATTGGATGGAATCAAGTTTTTCATAATATTCTCTTAAATAAGTAGAAAATGTTTACACTAGAATGGTTTAAATACTCTTTGTAAACTTCTAATTAATTTAAATGAGTTAAAAATTAAAAAATGGTCAGCCATACAAAGGAGGTTATGGCAAAAGTTTTTAAAATTTGTGAAATAAATTTTATCTTTTATTAATCAAAAAGAGTAATTCCCATCATTAGAGCATTCTAAAAGTGTCATTTTCATTCATGCATAGAAAGATGTATATTGATTAATTTTTATAAAAGAATGATTTTCAATATAATTAAATTCTAATGAAAGATACTTATTGATAATTTTTTTAATTATGAAAGTGTTACTTTCTTCATTATGGATTTTTATGCATAAAATAATCCATAAAAGTATTTTTTTTATTACAAAAGAGTTACTTTCATCATGTTGATTTTTATGCATATAAGTATGCATAAAAGGAATTTATTTTTATTAAAAAAGTGTTACTTTTATCATATTTGATTTTCATACATAAAAGTATGCATAAAAGATTATTATTATTTTAATTATAAAAGTGTTATTTTTATCGTTATTGATTTTTATGCATAAGAGGATGCATGAAAGAAATTTATTTTTATTATAAAAGTGTTACTTTTATCATATTTGATTTTCATGCATAAAAGTATGCATAAAAGATTATTATTTTTAATTATAAAAGTGTTACTTTTATCGTTATTGATTTTTATGCATAAGAGGATACATAAAAGAAATTTATTTTTATTATAAAAGTGTTACTTTTATCATATTTGATTTAAACCATCTCATAGTACATTACAGTATACATCATTACACAATCCCACTACATGCATTTACAACAATGAAATATATTCAAAAATAAATCATGCATATGAGATGATAGAAATGTCATCAATTTAGAACGTACAATGACGGATTGGTTAGGGTTCGATCTCATCTTCAATAAGATCCATCCTTGCCAAACGATCAACATCAATATCCATTTGATCAATTTGTAAGGCTACGATTAAATTTATTCCACTATCGATATTCTGTACTCCATTGATAATGGTATCGATGTCCGGATCATCCTCATCAACATCACCATCATCCTCAATGGTAGGGTCATTCTCATGATCATGAGAAATGGCACGCTCATCCTCATTATCATGATCATCTCTTACTTCTTGATCATCGATCACAACATCTTCAATGGCATGTTCGACATCATCTTCATTGCGGCTTGTTACATCCTCCATATGCTCCATATCAGTGAATGTATTATATATCACTTTGGAGCGTGGTGCAATAGGGATGACGTACCACCATTTAATGTCATGCACCATTGGTAGATAGATAACCTACTCAAATACACATAGTACAGTAATTAATTAGCATATCAAAAGTCAAGGGGTATGCGAGCTTAGATATATATGTACATGAAACACATTAGTAAAAAAATGCATACCTGCTCACATTGTTGTGGCAATACGAGCCTATCTTTCTTTGTTTGCCAAAACTTTGTAGAGTCAATAGTTACATATCCAATTGCATGGCGTTTTATCGTTGCATCAGGCCCTTTTTCCACCACGTTCATTTGCCATTTGACATCCAAAACATACACAAAGAAGCGACGAAAGTCAAGCCTAAATATGTCTTGGATTATGCCACAATAATCATCCATTTTTCCATTAGCTCCCTCAAAGCTACTAATGACACCGCAATCTTGTGTATTTCTCTTTTCATCAATTCTTTGTGTTCGAAAATGCTTGCCTTCACACCATATAGCATTGAACATAGTGCACCGGACCAAAATAGAAGCAATATTTGTGTAAGCAATGTGAATAAATATTAAAAGCAAATCACTTACAACTAATGCAAAGCATTAGTTCTATGTACCTTTAACATGCATCCTCGTGCATACTCCCATTCTTCCGCCGTGATATGCAGCCCCTCGTCGCTCTCTGCTCTCTCCATTTCCTCATGCAACCAATCAACATGGATATCATTCGAAAGTGTTGCTAGATGCTTAGGGTACGCCTTCCGAGAGCCATGTTGCCTCCGAAAGAGAGCTCTTTCTGCTTGCCTTTTTGTCTTTGCATCCTCATATCTTGTAACCCATCTGCTCATCACATCACTATTAAGGATACAAGTGAAATTGAGATCATCAATCAATGTTCTGTCAATTACTTTACTCTGTCCTTTTCCTTGAGGCACAATAGAGGTCATCCTCAAGTCCTCTTCATTGCTCCATAGTCGTGGCAAAGAGCTGTCCACTTGACCAAGATATTCTGAAATATATACAAGAGACTCTTGTATCAACCAACCCTCGGCCATGCTTCCTTTAGGCCTTGCACTTTGCCTCACAAAGTCTTTTAAGGTCTTCATGAAGCGCTCTAGGAAGAATATCCAACGTGCATGCACAGTACCACATAAAGCGATTTCGTCCACTAAATGCATAATGAGATGTAGTTGACTTGTGAGAATGGTTCGCAGAAAAGTCTCCTCTACCAAACAAACCACCTCCACTGCCATAACACGCGCATCATCCAACGTGGCTGGATCAATTGCTTTGGAACTAACATATTTGAAAAATAAATAAATAGTACGTTATACCTCATGCACGTTCATCTTGCAAGGTATAATGAAGGGTGATCTGTTATGGGTTTTACATACCTCACAAGCTCGCCCATCTTGTAAATACATTTTTTCAAACTCTTATTTGCATAATGGTCGATGCTAGTAGGTAGTATGAACTGCGCACATAAGAGCACATGTATGTATGGTTTATGGCATTACAAAATTTAATTTCAACGTACGTACAAGACTTGGAAAACACTTACTTGAAGCATCTTGTGCCAATCATGGGACTTCAACCCATATAGTTGTTCAACGCCTCTTTTCTTAGTGGTTGTAAAGGCTCCTTTCAATGATCTCATGCATCCAGTGGGAGTACGCAAAGTGGTGATGGCCTGCTTTACCTGCTTCTTCTCTTTCTTTGATATAATCCATGGTGTAGGTAGAAGACGAACGTGCCCACCCACCTCTCGTGGCCAAGCTTGACGCATACGTCCTGCGACCCGCAAGTCCTCACGTACGCTAACATTGTCTCATTTACCAATAATATGTTCCCAAATACCAGATCCCACATTCTTGAAGATGTGCATGGGATCAAGAAGATGGTTGATCTTAAGATGGGTCCAATATGGCAGCCGAAAAAAAATGGAGTACCTACACAAGGGATTGCTCTATGTGACCTTTAATCCAATTAGAGACTACACAAAACAAGATTGAAAAAACATTACTATACCTGTTCATGCCATCTGGAGGAAGAATAGTTGTAGACTCCCAAATACGCTTCCAATCTTTTGCACGAAGTGTAGTACTAACAAAGGGCCACAAACAGGACATGCATGTTTACCCGATGTTTTCAAACCTGTTAAAATATAAATAAAAGTTAGAATAATAAAGTCAATATGTATAATTAATATATATAGCCAATAGTAATAGAGTAGGGAGGTAATTAGAATTCTTACCAGAACAACGCGAGTGGAAGAAGGCAAAGAAACGAGCAGAGGGTGGCGTGAAGAGCAGGCATATGGAGGCACGACGGATCCAGATGGAGACCATTGGATCTTTGCATTTCGGATCTGGCAGCGTCGAGTCATGGGAGGCAGAGTTCGTAAGTATCCTACCACTTTATTTGATTGTTTACTTAATTCATTGATTCTATGATTGTTTTAATCTTACAAATTGTGTTGATTATGATACAGCGACGACGGGTTACGGGGAGGAAGCCCACAACCCATGATACTGCGTATGCTCGCCGGCATAGCAAACGTGACACGTGGGCCATCTTCAGAGCCGAGGGACGTATTACGGACGCGCAGTTTGAGATGGCCATGAGACCATACGGTCGACAGGTACTTGAAAATTCTAAACGAATGATTTTGGTTTATTGAATTACATATATATATACTTATATACTATATATTACTTGAACAGGCACAAGCTGCTGATGATCCACCCGCCGCCACTGCAGAGGGTGGACATGAGCACTACTCATCGGACATTCCGATCAATGTGAGCTCATCTGAGCATGGAGGGAGCACCGAGTCATCATCTGGGTCTGAGTAGTACTCAGACTTATAGTATCACATTCCATATTGAGGATGTGGTTGTATATATTTTTTTGTAAACTGAAGCCATGGGCTACTTCGAGATATGGACTCCCTTGTATAACATGTATGAAATTTTGATAGTAATATTGAATCGTGAATCGATAGTATTACATTCATGTCTATCTTGAATCGTGTATTGACAATGTATGCATTCATGTCGTTCTTGTCTTAATCTCCCTCGTGCATATGTTCTTCGTGGATGGTTTAATGCACAAAAAAAAAAAATCCAGAGAGTGTCATTGGGTGCTGGAATGCTAGAACAGTATTTAGGCACCAAATAGCACTCTCTGGATTTTTTTTTTTGCTCTCTATTCGCGTGTATAAACGCGTCAGAACTGCTAAAAATCACGTGTATATACGCGGATAATCTGTAAAATACGCGTGTATTAACGCATCAAAACTGACAATTACGCGTGTATAAGCGCATCTAAATTAAGAAAACGCGTGTATAGACGCATGTATCAACGCGTCTAAGTACATCTGAACTGAACAGAACACGGCTATACACCCGTGTATAAGCGCGTCTGGCACGTCCTATACACGCGCTTTTACACGCATGTCTGTGGCCGCGATGATACACGCGCTGATACACGGGCCCGCTACTTTTTTTCACAAGTCATTTTTAGCGGCTAGGAGCGTGGGTATGAGCCCGATCCCTTGTAGTGTCTTATATCATATGAAGCCTAAGAGAAGGTTGGACAGAACAGGGCCCATACACATGCATCCCAGATGGTTCGTTCACGTGATTGTAAGCATTTGGCCCACTACAAGTCCAGTACTTGTCAAAGTCAAATGAAAGTAGTAGGGAAAGCAACCACTAGGAAAGAATGCCTTAGTGACATGCTAAGCGAGAAAAAAATTGGACCCCAAAGATGACACCTTCTTTATTTTTAACTTTGTACATAAAGCATCAAAATATTAGTAAGAGTAATGTATTTTGATTGAAGGTGGAGATATTTCACTTATTGTGATTAATTATTCAAATACATACATATGTGAAAGGTGAAAGTGGATTGTTGTGAATATTAAGGATTCTATACAATAGAGAAATTTCGATTATGGAATAATGATTCGAATACATACATATAGGAACTAAGGATTGCATTATTATAAATGTTAAGACCTTTAAGACCCTTGGAGAAAGAATTCTAATTTTTCAACAGAGAAATTAGAGCATTACATATATTTACACCGATTAAAAGCATAAACCTTTATAAACTATTAAATTAAACCAAGTAAGATGGAGTAGAAGTCATCATTGACACAAGATTGTAAGCTTTTGGCCCACTACTTGACTTGAGTGGGTATAAGATTTTGGCCCAGTACTTGACTTGAGTGATTGTAACTTGTTGGCTTACTACTTGTCAAAGTAAGTGAGGGATCCCTGCCCTCTCTGGGCATCGAACTCTGGGGTGCTGGCAGCGGAAGTAGCAATCTCTTGTGAAATTTCGATTATGGAATAATGATTCGAATACATACATATAGGAACTAAGGATTGCATTATTATAAATGTTAAGACCTTTAAGACCGTTGGAGAAAGAATTCTAATTTTCAACAGAGAAATTAGAGCATTACATATATTTACACAAATTAAAAGCATAAACCTTAATAAACTATTAAATTAAACCAAGTAAGATGGAGAGTAGAAGTCATCATTGACACAAGATTGTAAGCTTTTGGCCCACTACTTGACTTGAGTGGGTATAAGATTTTGGCCCAGTACTTGAGTGATTGTAACTTGTTGGCTTACTACTTGTCAAAGTAAGTGAGAGATCCCTGCCCTCTCTGGGCATCGAACTTTGGGGTGCTGACAGCGGAAGTAGCAACCTCTTGTGCAGGGTAGAGCTTCCCACTCAGGGCCTTGCCCACCACGAATGTCCAAACAAGAGACTAATCCCTCGGTTCTTCCAAAACCGAACCCGAAAAAAACTTTCCTTGCCCAGAGAGTATAGGTGATTCTTCCAGGAAAAATCTTCTAACGTAGTCAAGGGCCTTAACTAACCTTTGTATTCCGACCGAACCCACAGGTCACATGGCCGAATCAAAGGAGGAATTTGTACTTGGTTCATAGAAAACAATGCTTTTTTCCCCATCAAAGAGGGACAGCCATTGATTTTTTTCCATAGAACAAGGATTATCCCGTGACTTACTTCAACTATTGTAACTTGAATAAAATTGATTTTTATTATAGGAATCCATCAGTCCAGCCTAACCCCATCTAATCCCATGGGTTAGCCAACCACCCAACCGCCCAGCCACTGTATTGATAGGATCCATTATAAATATTTGGTTGTGTTTTGTCTCGGGTACCAGGGAAAAGAGCTCCTAGGCCCCCTAGTCGGCTCTCATGCAAAATTTAAATAGACACATCACTTACACACCCAATAAGAAATTGCCATTTCTCTGATTCAACTATTTCCAGAATAGCATTGCAATAAAATCACGATGTTTCCATCATAATTCTTAGTATTTCATTTCTAACTTTTCTACTTCCTATCCATAAAATCCAAATTTCAATCATTCCTTCCTCAGTGTATCTATGGCATCATCGGTAACTAGAACGCTCACCACCTGCTCACTTAGGGGCTTTTCAATAGTTCCTAGCCCATAGTACCTACTAGGAGTATAATCACATAAAATCCATATGGACTCTCAGTTGGAGATCAGCAAGATCAACCAACAAGATCCATGTAAAAGAGCCATGAACTCATCCGTTGTGAAGACCAGCAAGGCCAATCAACCAAATCCATGCCCGTGAAGATAGCTCCAACTCATTTTTCTTCCTCGTCGCACCCGTGGGTATCCTGGGCAATCCAGAGCCCAAGCACCGTATGGTCACCACCCTCTAGGCTCCTTCGCAGGTCACCTAGTGCTTCACTCATAGGCTGCTTCCTTGGTCCCTCATCCACTCTACCAGAAGCTCACCATTTTAATCGAACCAAGGCTGGTCAAGACCTTGACCAACCTTGCCACGCAAGATGTCCTTCATTGACTCTCCGTCAACTTGTGCAACCTTTTCACTTAGATCCCCACCACGACCTCATTTCACAAGATAGTCAAAATACTTCCCCAACATTCTTGACATAAAACAATCTTTAAAAAACATGTTTCACATACAAATACAGTTTCAAATAAAAATTCCTATCTTTCCTCATCATTACACATCCTTTCTCATCATTCCTCATCATTTCTCACCATTCCACTTTATTTCTCATCATTCATTATCATTCCACGTCATTTCTCATTAGGCCACATTTTTCTATATCAATTCACATCAATTCATATCCACCCACATCATCCCACATCAATTCTCATCGATTCACATCATCCCACATCAATTGACATTCATTCACATCATCCCATATCAATTCACATCCATTCACATCATCCCACATCATTTCACATCCACTCACATCATCCCACATCATTTCACATCCACTCACATCATCCCATATTAATTCACATCCATTCACATCATTTCACATGCACTCACATCATTCCACATTAATTCACATCCATTGACATCATCCTACATCAATTCACATCCATTCACATAATCTCACATCAATTCATATCCATTCACATCATCCCCACATCAATTCACATCCATTCACATAATTCCACATCAATTCACATCCATTCACATCATCCCACCACCTCAACTCACATTATCTCACATCATTTCCACATCATTCCCCACATTACCCACATCATTCTACACATCAATCCACATCATTTTCCATCAATCCACATCACTTCACATCACTCTACACCATTTTTCCACATCCCACACATCTCTTCTCATCACTCCACATCATTCCCCAGATTCCACATCCTTCCACACATCACTCCACATTAAAAGTACAGTTACTCTACTTTTTATACTGACAGACTTTCTAAGTCTCGGTTATTACTTGACTCAGTTAAAGACTACGTTTCTCCACTCAATTCAGTTAAGTCTATATTTCCGTTCACTTTTCGATCCTCGATCCTTTCAAGTATTCTAGATTCCTTTCCCAGGGAATCTAGGAATAAGTCAATCACAAGTATTCCCGTTCATCCAACTAAAATGTGTTTCTGGTCTTTTTATGGAAAATCCTTTTCCCATTCTGAATGCACCCCAAGTTTCTGTTTTTCGAGAATCTAGACATAAACTTCGTAATTCCAAAAGTTAATTATGTTCGTGATTTCTCTTTCTGATTAAAATTTTATCCATGATTTCTCGATGCATTCCCATGAATATTTTCTCATTCTTATCTCAATTTTTCCAAAATAAAATATACTCAATATTCCTCTTTTTGAATAAAAGATTTATGCATACGACCTTATGGGATTTACAAAATCAATTATACTCATAATTTCTCTTTCTAATTAAAATTTATCTATATTTTCTCAATGCACTCGTATGAATATTTTTACCTTCTTTTCACTATTTCCTCAAAATGAATTATCATGGAAATCCCTTTTTTAGCATAAATAGTTTATGCACACCTACTAATCCACTTTTTTCTAAATGAATTATATTCATAATCATTCCCATAATTCTCATAAATGAAATGAATCTAGAGAATTTGTGCATAACCTTCTTTATTTTTTTGAGAAATAAATAATGCTCAAGACTCCACTTTTAGCATAAAAGTTATTATGCATAAATTCATTATCTAAAGATATAAAGTTTTCCATAGCTTCCCCACATTTTCTAAGAAATGATAATACTCAAAATTACACTTTTGATATAAAAGTTATTTATGCATAAATTCTATTTTCTAATGATAAAGATTTTACCATAACTTTTTCATATTTTCTATGAAATAAGAATGCTTAAAATTCCACTTTTAGCATAAAATTTAATTATGCAAAGAACTTCATTTTTAATAATAAAAAATTTACCATAGTTTTTCCGCATTTTCTAAGAAATAATAATTCTCAAAGCACTAATCCATTTAAACAATATAATCAATAAAAACATGGATTTAAAGAAAAACCATAGATTAAAATGCTTCCCAGGCATTAGGGAGGTTGGGAAGAAGATTACCATTTAGAAGAGAGTAAAACACCATTGAATTAGGCTTACCCTTGGTTTTTGGCTTGATTCTTTAGGGAAATGTGAAGTCCACAAGAAGAAGCTTGGCCACAAGGTAAAAGAGGGTAATCTCCAAGA
The DNA here is from genome assembly GCF_041138505.1 of Cibotium barometz. Classification (NCBI taxonomy): domain Eukaryota; kingdom Viridiplantae; phylum Streptophyta; class Polypodiopsida; order Cyatheales; family Cibotiaceae; genus Cibotium; species Cibotium barometz. Next base: position 24,712,293 of record NC_141057.1, on the reverse strand, counting down.
GGAGAAAGAGAGAGATAATAGTAAAATACTAAACTAAAAATTACACTAGCATAGAGTTACTCCAATATCAAAATACAAAGGAATGGGGGTCTATTTATAGGAGAGGGAGGCCACCAACCAAGTCTAGCTAGAATTTAGAGGCTTGCAGCTCTAGTTTGATCCATTTTTTTGGACAAGTTTTAGATTAGTTTGGCTCACTTTTTTGATCTAGTTTGAAGGAGGAGAGATAAAATATCTCATTTTTTTGAATTAAAAAATGCCTGCTTGATGTGATTTCTAGGCGTTTCCTTCATGAGCCCTTATCCCCATTCTAAGGTCTCAAAATTCATTTTTTTAAACTAAAAAATCTCATTTTTTGCTAATAAACCCAGTACTAGTCAACTCTTTACCTTATGTGAGAATTTACACATTTTTGGGAGATTTTATTTTATTCTTTGGCTTTTTCTTATTCCAACACTTGGATTAACCCTATTGGCCCTTTAGAACACTCTTTAGACGTTAATAAGAATTTTTTTGAAATTATATATCCCTAGGCCTAGATGTCCAATACACATTTCTAATTAATTTCTAATGCACATTGGAAAACTCTTTTTAGGATTCTGTTTCAGGGGACCTCATCCTATTGACTGGGAGAAAATGCTTATCCAAAAATATTTCAAAACTATATTATCTCTCTCTAGACCAAAAACAAATGAAAATAATGTTTTCTTGCATTTTGAAATAGGGGATGATTACAGAGACTAAAGGGGAGGTCCTTACACTTTCACATCTCAAAAGGTGGAGGGAGGAATCTTACATCCTACCCCACTTGAAAAAAGCGAGATATCCTCATCTCGCAGCTGGAGGATAATCTCGGTAAAATCATCTTTTTACTCCCGAGGCGGTACTTAATTCCAAAAATCAAATTCCTAACAGAGAACTAAAGATTTTAGACTTGATCATTAATGGTGGCATAAATCTATCCGCCCTCTTTCTTCCTACCACTACATTAGCTATTGTGGCGGTTCATGCTATGCAACTATCTGGGATAGGACTCTTTCTTTTCTTAGTCAAGTCAGTTTTTCCAACTTATAACAGATGCTCAAAGAATCTTAGGTGAAAAGACCACTTTATTTATAATTCAAATCTAACTTTAGATCCAACTGATTTTGGGGTTCCTTAAAGTTTGGTCAACCCTCTGAGAATCATGGGATAAAGATCCCTTCTACAAGAAGAAACATACAGAACTCATCATCAGAAAATAGTTCATTCATATCCTTAACAAAAAAATGGTCCATCAGACCAGTAATTTCCAATTAACATCTGAACATCCCCCCATGGGAATTTCAATTATACAGGTTCTCAATTTGTCATTCCGTATAACTGGGTCCACTAGGCCAAAGTCAAAAGGCCAAGGTTAAGCTACAAACAATTCTGTCAGCACGATCCACTAATCTTATAGTAATCTATTGAAAATCTTGATTGTCTTCCAAGTTACTAATATCATCACTGGGATTTCCCTCCATTCATCCTCATCATGAATTTATTCAACTTATCTACTTTCAACCACAATTCAGAAATCATCATCTTTCAATCAGAATCCAAATCAATTCATCAATTCTCAACCAAAATTCTAAAATCATATAAACCAGCATTCAAAATCATTATCTAGGATAGCATTTTTTCACATAGCTTCAAGGTCTTAGATTCATTCGTATATATTGTTAGTATAGAGCTGCAGTTATACCCACGATATGTATAGGTGGTCATGGTCCTTGGTGTTATAAGGTAAATGTCATCATATCTAGGCCTCAAGCAAATCGGGGATTCCACACAAATGTGGTACTTCTATCTAAAAACCCAATTTCCAATTTGTGAACTCCCATTCTGAATATCAGTTTATACGAGTTTTAACACACAATTACAATCTTTCACTGGTAATTCATAATTTTTTTACATTTCTTTCTTCTTGGTTGATCAACTTCAACAAATTCCCTCTGATACCTAAGAGATCCCTGCCCTCTCTGTGCATCAAACTCTGGGGTACTGGCAGTGGAAGAAGCAACCTCTTGCGCAGCGCACAGCTTCCCACTCGGAGCCTTGCCTACGAATGTCCGGACAAGAGACTAATCCCTTGGTTCTTCCAAAGTCGAGCCCGAAAAAACCTTCCCTCGCCCAAAAAGCATAGGTGATTCATCCAGGAAAAATCTTCTAACGTAGTCAAGGGCCTTAACTAACCTTTTTATTCCGACCAAACCCACGAGTCACATGGCAAAATCAAAGCAAGAACTTGCACTTGGTTCCAACACTTTTTTCCCCATCAAAGAGGCATAGCCGTTGATTCTTTTCCATAGAACAAGGATTATCCTGTGACTTACTTCAACTATCGTAACTTGAACAGAATTGAATTTTATTACAGGAATCCATCACTCCAGCCTAACCCCATCCAATCCCATGGGCTAGCCAACCGCCTAACCACTATATTGATAGGATCCATTATAAATATTTGGTTAGGTTTTGTCCTGGGTACTAGGGAAAAGAGTTCCCAGGCTCCCTAGCCGGCTCTCATGCAAAATTTAAATAGACACATAACTTACACATAACTATTTCCAAAATAGCATTGGAATAAAACCACATTATTTCCATTATAATTCTCAATATTGCATTTACAGGTCCCATTTCCAACTTTTCTACTTCCTAACCACAAAATCCAAATTTCAATCATTCCTTCCTCAACGTATCTATGGCATCATCGGCAACCAGAATGCTCTGACACTAGCTGCTCACTCAAGGACCTTTTCAATAGTTCCTAGCCCATAGTACCTAGGAGTATAATCACATAAAATCCATATGGACTCTTCGTTGGAGATCAGCAAGATCGACCAACAAGATCCATGTTAAAGATAGTTGAATCTATAAAAAAAGCAATTTCATATTGGTTGTGTAAGTGGTGTGAGTGGCGTTAAATTTGCATGAATATGTGGCTAGGGGGACTGGGAACTCTTTTCCCTCCTACCTTGGACAAAACCTAACCAAATTCCTAATTGGATCCTATCACTACAGTGGTTGGGCAGTTGGCTAACCCATGATGGGACTAGATGGGGTTAGGCTGGACTGATGGATCTGTAAAGTGAGACTCAATTCTATTATAGTACGATAGATGAAGTAAATCCGGAATGGTAATTATTCTATGGAAAAAAAATCAATGGTTGTGCCTCTCGATAGGGAAAAAAGCATTGGTTTCTATGATCCAAGTGCATGTTTCTTCCCTGATCTGACCAAGAGACTCAGAGGTTTGATCGGATCAGTTTGGTCAGTAATGACCCTGACTACGTTAGAGTAAAAATATCCTGGAGGAATCGCCCATGCCTTTTGGGTGAGGGAAGTTTTTTCGGGTTCGGTTTTGAAGAACCGAGGGATTTGTCTCTTGTCCAGATATCCGTGGGCGAGGTCCCAAGTGAGGGATCTTGCCTCGCACAAGGAGTGCTACTTCCACTTCTAGCACCTCCGAATCCGTTGCGCGAGGGGGGCAGGGATCTTTGAGCTGGTATCAGAGCGAATTGACTAAAGTGGATCAACTGAGAAGCCAAAAATGTCAAAAATTTATGAAGCAATAGTAAAAGGTTAAAATTGTGTGATGAAATTCATACAAATTAATATTCAGACTGAAATTCGTAAATTGGTAATTGTGTCTTCAGATGGAAGTACCGCAATTGTATGGAATCGCTGACTTGCTTGAGGCCTAGACATGATGGTATTTACCTTATAATTCCAAGGACCGTGACTACCCGAGAAACCCCAAAGGTAGACCCTCTAACCAACCTGCAGTTTTAATCCAAAGTAATGCAAGACCTCCGCCTCAGAATAGGGGAAGTCAAAGAGAGTGGAGTTTTAGACTCAAAAATATTGTGATATTTTTATCTCTCCTCTCTCCTAGATCAAACCAAATCAAAAGGGAGTCAAACTAGGTCCAAATCTTGTCCAAATTCAGCCAAACTGAACCTGGAAAATTCTAGAAACTAGTTGGACTTGGTTAGAGGCCTCCCTCACCTATAAATAGATCCTTAGCCCTTTGTAAAAAAATATGAGAACTATACCATGCCAGTATTATACTGAAATAATGATATTTTCTATTATCCTCAAAAAATCCTCTACTACAAATTGAAGAGATTGGAGCTTCTCTCTCTCTTCAATCTTCCTTGGTGACTCCAACAACATACCAAACCCATTGGTTGGTTGGGGGCCTCTATTGTGATCAAATAATCAAGTAATTTAGGAAATATAGTGTGGATTCCTGAAGGGTTCTGATGAGGAGATGCACGGGCTCGCGGTGCCTATGACACCCATGCATATGTCATGGAAGATATGTATGATGGACAAAATGATTATTGCAATCTATTATTACTGGATCTCGTTGTTGCTGACCAGTTGGTCTCAAACGGAGAGTCTAGAGTGATACTGTTTTTTGAGAAACAAGGGACTCGATGGAATTTTTGAGTTATGACATCTGTAACTAATAACTATTTGTCAATGGATTATTTTATATGTTAAAGTTTTAAAGAAGAGTGTGTTTCCAGTGATCGGGCAACAATACCAATCTATATGCCACTTCATTTATTTTGTGCAAAATTTGGAATGGCCTATAATACGTGTTTGAAAGCTTAGGAAACCGCCCTTCCTTAGTTGGCTGCATCCAAAGATGTGCTTTCTCAAACTTAAGTAAAATACCCAATCACCTTCCTTGAAAACCATGTCTCGCCTGTGTTTGTCAGCTGCCTTTTTCTGCTTATTTTGGCAAATCCATAGCAATACTTTTCCATGGTTCCTGTGGAATGGGTAAGGGCTGAAGCAAACCAGCAGGTGCCTTGTGTCTGTATTCGAAAGCAAAAGTTAAGAAAGGCATTCAATTATGGGTGGGTGAGTAATTGTCTGGTTCTACCAATTAAAGTTTTAAAGAGGAGTGAGGCCTTTAGAAGTTCCGGATAATCCACAAAATAATCCTCGTCCATCAATTTTGCATCCATAGCCAAATAGTTTTTAAACTTGACAAGATACCTGTGCACTAGCTTGCCACCTGCATGCTTGCGCTCTTTATGAAAAACTATGTGCTCAAGTTGCAATACCTCCTCAAGTTCATCCACTTTTTGGTGGATCTTCCAAAACTGGTTCCATAGGAGGTGGTCCCACATAAAGGCCTCTATTCTTCTCTTCCATCAATGCTCACGCAATCTCAACAATGTGCCTGTTTTTCCACTCAGCAACTCCATTTTGCTGCGGAGTGTATCTGCATGTAAACTGTCTCCGAATACCATTCTTCTTCAAAAATTCAAAGAACTCATTGGAGAAGTACTCTCCCCCTCTAGCTCCATCTTTGTGTTGTTTGGTAGTTTGGGGCAACAAATTGTCATTGGGTTTGGCTGCCAAGGGTGTATATACCTCGATGAATCCAGGAACATGCCCAAATTCACCTTTTAGGAACGTGCATGTTATATACTCATGGTAGTCAACCCACGAGACTATATAACTATCAACTCCATTATGCATAGTATGGACCAAATACTACGACATCCCCACTAATGTCATCAGTTCCCAAGAGTGGGTGTAGAACTCTGTATCAAGATATGCTCTCACACACGCACTCCATATACACATAAGAGCATATATTCACACAAAGCCCTTCGTACTGAGTTTCTGTCAAACCTCCGGAGATGCAAGGCAAACTCACCCATAATGAAGCCTAGCACTAAGAGAAGTACTACGACATCCCCACTAATGTCATCAGTGCCCAAGAGTGGGTGTAGAACTCTGTATCAAGATATGCTCTCACACACGCACTCCATATACACATAAGAGCATATATTCACACAAAGCCCTTCGTGCTGAGTTTCTGTCAAACCTCCGGAGATGCAAGGCAAACTCACCCATAATGAAGCCTAGCACTAATAGAAGTAGCAAATAGAAAGAATTAGTACAACAAATAAGTAGTTGATAGGGCAAATGCACCGCTAAAGATAGAAAGAATTAGCACAATATCAACTAGCCGCCGCAACTTGGATGAAAACTTCACAATGTGAAATTTGCATGTCTCCTAATACGGCTGAATTATATACCTAGATGAATCTAGGAACATGCCCAAATTCACCTTTTAGGAACGTGCATGTTATATACTCAGGGTAGGCAACCCACAAGACTATATAACTATCAACTCCACTATGCATAGTATGAACCGGATACGACGACATCCCCACAAACGTCATCAGTGCTCAATAGTGGGTGTAGAACTCTATATCAAGATATGCTCTCTCTCTCTCTCTCTCTCTCTCTCTCTCTCTCTCTCACACACACACACACACACACACACACACACACATAAGAGCATATATTCACACAAAGCCCTTCTTACCGAGTTTCTGTCAAACCTCTGGAGATGCAAGGCAGACTTAGCCATAATGAAGCCTAGCACTAAGGGAAGTAGCAAATAGAAAGAATTAGTACAGCAAATAAGTAGTTGATAGGGCAAATGCACCGCTAAAGATAGAAAGAATTAGCACAATATCAACTGGCCGTAACTTGGACAAAAACTTCACAATGTGAAATCTGCATGTCCGCTAATAGACTGAATTATATACCTAGATGAATCCAAGAACATGCCCAAATTTACCTTTTAGGAACGCGCATGTTATATACTTATGGTAGTCAACCCACAAGACTATATAACTATCAACTCCATTATGCATAGTATGGACCAAATACTATGACATCCCCACTAACGTCATCAGTGCCCAATAGTGGGTGTAGAAATCTGTATCAACATATGCTCTCACACACGCACTCCACACACACACACACACACACACACACACACATCTAGGGTGTCACTAAGGAAACACACTAAGAATGGATGCTAGATCACACATTTCTAACACCCTCCCTTGATCAAGCACCCATACCACGCAGGGTGTGCTTGGATCAATTCTATCACTAAGAAAGCACTAACTTATCACTAACATAACAAAATTGCCACACGGGCTATAAGATGTCATACAAATTACTAAAACAATGAGTTGGAGAAGTTTTCCTCCTCCTTCTTTGGTTTCTTGGCTTTGCTCTTCTCTTTATCTTCTTCATCTTTCTTCCTCGTGTAGCAATCCTTGATGATGTGGCCTTATTTTTGCAATTCAAGGAGCATTGGTCTTCTTTTCTTTGACTATAGTTGAGTAGGCATGCTCATGCTCCACTGGAACTGAAGGAGTTCAAGCTTTGGAAGCCTCCATGCGAGTTTCCTCTAGAATGAGGGAAGAAGTGAGTGAGATTAATGTATGATTGTTTTGATTGACTATGATGGGCACACACTATTCATAGCAAGGAGGTATATTGGAAAGCAACACATAGATGGCCTCCTCCTCATCAATAGTCACACCTACACCACTGAGTTGGTCAATCATACAATGGATATCATTTACATGAGCAGCAATACTAGTTTATCATCCTTTTTCATCCTATATTGCTTCTTTCTTAAGAAGAATCTAGCAACTACATTTGTTTGCCCAAAGATAGACTTGAGCCGAAGCCATGCTTCATTCAAAGTCTTTGCAGAATTGACTAGATGAATCCGGTTATCACACCACAAATGATGAGAGACAATGACTTTGAGTCTAAAGTTATCCACTTATAGATAGGATCTGGATCTCGACTTGGTCTTTTCTCACTTCCATTTACCACTCCCCACATGTCTTTCTCAATCAGGCACATTTGCATTTTGATGCACGAAGTGTGGTACTTGGAGCCACCAAATTTGTCGATTTTGTCAAACATTTTTCCCACCATGGTTTCTATGGTACTCAACCTGGCACTCACACACACAGTGTTGCACACACAAGGAAGTCCTCTATAGTTCTAGGACTTTACAATGGATCTTAGATTTTAACCTAGAAATGCTTTTACTCAAGGATCCCTTCACCAAACAGATGAAGGTGAGTGCACATGAATTGAGACCACTCCTGATAATGTGAATTTATCTGGGTTTTTAACTTTGTCTTAGATTCTTTGGTGGCTAGTGCAAGTTATGCTTTAGTTTTGGTGTGTAAAAACCTTGGTATTTGACTTACATCACTCACACTTGGACCCTTCAACTTCTTGTCTCTTAGTAATGCAATATGACATGCACTATTCCCTTTATAGTTGTTAGAGCATTTTACAAAATATTGATCACACACGAATGCAATGTCCACTTAGATGTGTATCTAGGCCAATGAGAGAGCCCTCACAAAGAGGCTATGTAAATGTGCCTTGTACACCTTGACAAAATTACCAAATAATAATCACAAAGATAATTTTTAACCTTTTAAATTTCCCTCATATAAACAAGGGGGAAAGTGAGTAGACTGGGGAGAGCTGAATCTCTTGAAGTCATGGAGGAAATGCGCCAAATTTTTACTGAGATAATTTGCCGTAACCTAATTAGCACTTGGTTGCTATAAAGGATCCTATAGAACAAGATTAGAGAAAATGATGATGCATGCACTCACATTACACTAGTTTAGTTGCTATTTGGGTTCAGCCAAAGCGCCACAAAGTGGGCTATAGAATCCCATAAGAAAGCTGCCCCGAATGCTCCTATTTTAAGCAATAAAAGGCCACCAAAATCTCTATTTTGTTCTCTCAGGCACCCCTCACACCCCGGTGCCGTGCCCTCACACCCCGGTGCCGTGCCCTCATGACCCCGGCCCCCATGGTGCTGTGCCCGGCCCCCCGAGCCATGCCGTGCTCGAACACCCTCCCCGGCCCCCCGGAGCCGTGCCGTGCCTTGACGCCCCCCCGAATCCCCGCGGTGCCGTGCCCGAACACCCTCCCCGGCCCCCCGGAGCCGTGCCGTGCCCGAACACCCTCCCGGCCCCCCTCGGAGCCATGCCCTCACGCCCCCAGCCCCCGCGGAGCCGTGCCCAAACACCCCCCGGTCGGCCCCCCGGAGCCGTGCCCTCACGCCCCCCAGACCCCCACGGTGCCATTCCCCGAACACCCTCCCCGGCCCCCACGGTGCCGTGCCCGAAAACCCTCCCCGGCCCCCACGGAGCCGTGCCCTCACACCCCGGTGTGCCGTGCCCTCACACCCCGGTGCCATGCCCTCACACCTCAGTGGCGCGTCCCCGACCCCCATAGTGCCATGCCCGAACACCCCCCAGTCAGCCCCCTCGGAGCCGTGCCCTCACGCCCCCAAACACCCCGGTGTGCCATGCCCCCCGCCCCCCGTGGTGCCGTGCCCGAACACCCCGGTGTCGTGCTCGAACATCTCGGTGCCGCGCCCCCTACCCCCACGGTGCTGTGTCCGAACACCCCCCGGCCCCGGAGCTGTGCCCTCACGCCCCCTGGCCGGCCCCCCCGAAGCTGTGCCCTCACGCCCCCTGGCCGCGCCCCCTACCCCCACGGTGCTGTGTCCGAACACCCCCCGGCCCCGAAGCTGTGCCCTCACGCCCCCGGCCCCTGCCCGCGGTGCCATGCCCGAACACCCTCCCCGGCCCCCGCGGTGCCGTGCCATCATAGCTCTCTCCTCCTAAAATTTATTTTATGAATTGTATAGTTTAACAAGTATTAAGTCTTTGTTTTCTCTTTTCGTTATTTTCAACCATTCTCTGCACTTGGAAGCTCTGTAGCTTTTCCTTCAATCCTCATCATCAGCGACTCCTTTTTAATCCTAATATGTGTCTGGAGGTAAAGGTCTCTCTCTCTCTCTCTCTCTCTCTCTCTCTCTCTCTCTCTCTCTCTCTCTCTCTCTCTCTCTCTCTGTTTTTCTGTGTCTATCAAAATCGACACACGTTTTCTCAAGTTCTTTTATGATATCCACATGACATAATGTTCAACACCGGTTTTTGTCTATGTGGAGTTAGGTCTAATATATAAAAAAATCTCTCTCTCTCTCTCTCTCACACGCACACACACACACACAAAACAAATCCAAAGAGGCAATGGCCAATTGGTGTGATAAGGCCTCTCCAACGTTTTTGAGGTCATTATAGCGTGCCAATTGGCCATGAACTTTTTTGATGGAAAGAGATAGTATCTCTCTCTCTCTCTCTCTAGCTTTCTCTCTCTTTCCTCCCCTCTCTCTTCTATTTTCACTCTCTCTGTTCTCTCTTTCTCTATCTATCTCTTTCTCTCTCTGTCATTGAGTCTCTCTCTCTCTCTCTCTCTCTCTCTCTCTCTCTCTCTCTCTCTCTCTACCCCTTCTTTCATATCTCTCTATATATGTGGTGTTAATTATAATTCATCTCTTTCAAAAAAAACTATAGTAGCCAATTGGCACGATAACACTTGTTGCTTCAATTTGTATGTGTCTTATCATGCCAATTGTCTATAAGTTTTAAATGTGTTCTCCGACTATTCTCCTCTTTGTCTCTCGCTCTGCCTCTCTCTCCCTCTCTCTCTCTCTTACACTACGTTTCTTTCCACATATACATATTTATCTCTCCTTCTCTTTTTTGGATTCTCTGTATTGACTGGATCAATTCATTTTTTCAGATGGCTAGGACAAAAGCAGATAGCAAGAGTGCAGGGGAAAGGAACTCTATTGCTTCAAAGGCATGTGGAAAGAAAAGTAAGAAGGGGAAGCCTATGCATATTTTGAAGCAAGCACGGCGTAGGAGATTCTCCTAGAGAGACAATTTTAAGAGATATCAGAAAGTCCTAGGATTCTGTTAAATTATATTTTCTCATAGCTCCATTTCAAAGAGTTGTTAGAGGCATTTGTGAAGAATGGGATTTGGATAAGAGGGGGAAGATGGTAGCTATGTTATGTATTCATGATGTAACATAGGACTTTATTCTAGAGTTCTTCTTAGATCTTTATAATGCAGCTATCCATGCTCACAGGATGACACTAATGGTAAAGGACTCAGAGACTTTGAAGAGAGTAAGATGGAGATATGACAAGCTTCTCCATCCAGCTGACTATGTGAATCCCAAAATGAGGGATATCTTGCTGATTCCACCTTCTAGAAAGCCAAAGAAAGATTTGAAAACAAAAGAGAACTTATTAAAACACTAGACGATGAGTAGGAAGAGTTATAAAGACAGAAAAAAGAACAAGCAGAGGAAAAAAATCTGATGACAATATTGAGGAAGAGAATGAATATATAGAAGGGAGACTACAAGGCTGCAGTTTCTGAATTCAGAGATCTTGACTTTAGGAGAAATATTGACTCTCCATTTTGCCCCTTTAGGAGTGAATAAAAAAAAGATTGGCCTAACCAATGAGATCTGGGATTCTAGATCCATGTAACATGGATCTTTTGGTCATATCTTTGCCCAAATTTATTAAGACAATGAAATAATAGAGCCCATATCTTTAAAAAATAGAAAAATGTCAGATTTCATGTCATAAACTATTCTTTCATGTTAAATGTACCTTGTGGTTAGCACATGGAAGTTTGAAAATTGAATTTCATTTTTTTCCATTTTTTATGTTTAACTTTTTACTTTCCCTCCTTTTGGCATTTCAATACCTTTTCATTTTCCACCTTTTTTTGGCGAAATTCAATTTCGCCATATCTTCTGCAACTCTGGTTCTTTCTTCACAAAAATTTACAGGTATGTTGTTCTCCATCATAGCTCTCTCCTCCTAAAATTTCATCTCATTTGGACAAAACGTCTGTGAGTTATGCCCGTTTTCTCACATGAACTTTCTCTTCTCTGCACCATAGATAGCTATCTTGATGTGAAGTGGCATCAAATTCTTGTGAGTAATTATCATATGTTTAGGGTTTGTCTATGTTTTGTCTTGATGTGAAGTGGCATCAAATTCTTGTGAGTAATTATCAAATGTTTAGGGTTTGTCTATGTTTTGTCTTGATGTGAGAAATGATCATAGGTTTAGGATTGGTTTATGTTTTGTCTTGATGTGTTGCTATTTATTTTCAAGGAGCAAGGTTGTGTAAATCAAAGCAATAAGTTGTTAATTTCTTGTTGTTTTAATCTTTATTTGTTGCTTACAATCTTCTTTGCACACAGTAAATGATTTGAAGTGGCGTAAAATACCATAGTAATGATCATAGGTTTAGGATTTGTTTATGTTTTATCTTGATGTATTGCTATTTATTTTCATAGGAGCAACAAGGTTGTGAGAGTAGTAAGTTGCTGTTTATTTCTTATTGTTTTAATCTTTATTTGTTGATTACAATCTTCTCTACACAGTAATGATTTCAAGTGGCATAAAATACAACAGCAATGATCATAGGTTTAGGGTTTGTCTATGTTTTTCTTGATGTGAGTAATGATCATAGGTTTAGGGTTTGTTAATGTTTTGTCTTGATGTCTTTATGTTTATTTTCATAGGAGCAACAAGGTTGTGTAAATCAAAGCAGTAAGTTGCTATTTATTTCTTGTTGTTTTAATCTTTATTTGTTGCTTACAATCTAACACATATATTTATTAATCATGCAATCTAGCTTTATTAATTTAGATGTCTTCAAGGAGGAGGAATATCAGTAATATTCACAAAGTGGAGGTGTTTAACAAGAGAGATGATGAAGTTAACTAGATCCCTTTATTAGTACAGTAAGTTAAATTGGATTTTAATGCGACCAAGTACTCATGGCAATTTCAAGGTGAAGCTCAAAGATGTCATTGACCCCAACAAGCAATGGAAAGATAGAATCATAGAGTTCAGGAGACACACAAATGGTATGAGTACAATAAGAGAGGCTTTCATTCAACATGTCTATATGCACAAAGAGATTCGAGTACATCATGATAACTTCAGTGAAAGATATAAGCCTAACAATAAGTTTATATCTCTGTGCTTTGTGATCTTGTGCTTTGAGTCCATGGTTATTAAATAGAGTTTTAATAAAAGAATGTTAGTTACTTGCAGCTTTATATCCATCCACTCTGCTTTAATGGTAGAATGTAGAATGTTTTAGTGGAAAGCTAAATGTTTTACATGCAGAGATAGGTGCCTTGATCTATGACAACAAGAGTGCAACCAAATTGGCATCTTAGAATGTTTACTTTTATGATTCAGTGTATGATGTGGAGAGACATAGTTTGGAGTATATTCCACTACCACTATTGTCTAGCCAGGAATGGTATAGTCCTAGCTTAGACATGTCAGAAGCATGTAGGAGGCCGGTAAAGATAAAAACTGATGTGCATGCTGCCATGAAACCATCCACAGGCTCTAGAGATGTACATTTAAGTTGGTTTGTATCATTTGGTTTGTTGGCACATTTGTTTGGATCCTGTGAAGTAGTTAAGAAAACTAAGATTACTTATCAATGCAAGTGCCCATCTGAGGATTGGATGACTCATTTACTAGGTGAGTCATGGCATCTCAAGAGAACTCACCCCACGACGATATCATTGAGTGAAGAATTACTATGTCAGATGTTATCTTTAGGTAACATTGCACTTATGTTGATTGTTGATGGTTTTTATTCATAAGTACTTCATTGCAAGACACTGATTGTTGATTTTATGTTTTTATGTTGGTTGTTGTTTGTGTTTATGGACAGGTACCTCATTGCAAGACAAACTTTGTACATTCTCTAAGAGGAGGTGGCGACTTCTACGAGGGGAGTGGCTCAGCTTGGACCAAGACATGTGAGATGGCATGCATTCAGCACTCATTGATGTGGTTATTCTTTGGGAGGGTCATATCCCTTTTAGAGTTAATGTAGAGAGTCCTTGGCCCCTTAGTTTTTTGAGGTAGGAAATCCAACTTATGTCCAATAATCCCCCTTATAATTTCTATTTTAAGTTGGATGGTAGGAAGGTTGGGAGTCGAAGTGAACATTGCAAAACATGCAAGCAATGTGTTGCTCCACATATCCTTGAGATTGTGGAGTCAGTCAATGTAATTCTTATTCTTTATTTTCATAAGAAGTTGTTTTTCTAAAAGTGTTGTAAATTTAATTTTTCTTCATTTTCATAAAGTGTTGTGGTTTTTTAAGTCTACTATGTTTCAAACCCTTTAGTATGTAAGAAAATAATGATAAGTATAAGTAAGTACAAACGTAAATAAGTATAAGTAAGTACAAACATAAATATAGATATAAGTATATATAAGTATATATATATATTATTATTTGTATATATTTAAATACAAATAATAATATAGTTAATTTTGCTAGAAATATAAATATGTTTTTATGATTTGTTATATTTTAATGAAGTGTCATTAGTTTCTAAGTCTATAGATATAAGTTTAAAAATAAAAATAACTTTAGGTATATATTTAAGTGCAAATAATAATATAAGTAACTATGTAAATAATATAATAATAATAATATAATATAACGTGAAATAGAAGTATGATTTATTATTTATTATATTTTAATGAAGTGTCCTTCATTTACTAGAGTATAAACATAAGGTATAAAAATAAATATAAGTTTATAGATATTTGTAAGTAATATAATAAACACAAGTATAAATTTATTAAAAATATTATAAATTTAAGTGTAGGTATAAATATGAGTAAGTTATGGATTAAACTCATTTATACTATCTATTCTCTAGCTCTCCCTTTGTGTGCTAGCTCTCCCCACTACCCATTATGGTCGCCTCCCCTTCTTTTGCCACGTGGATTAGCAGTACTCACTATGCTCACCTTGGGGACCAGATCTACCCTAGGTTTTGCAAGCGTTTAGACCTCAAGGCTGTCATCTCTACCTTAGACCCAAACTCCATCCTGCTACCTGCATTTTACGATACAATCGGCGAGAGTTCACCTATTCTATCCCAAATTCCACCTTGAGTTGGATTCCTTTGGAGTTCCTCTTCAACATGAAGAGTGGATCCAACCACAAGAAGGCGGTGAACAGAGCTCTAGCTCATGTCGGACAAGATTTTTGCACTACTGCTGTCCCAACCTCTTATGAAGAGCACATCCCACTCGATCTCATTGATGAGCGGGATATTGCTTTTGCTATTTACATCTTGAACTCTAATGTTCAAGAGCCAGAGGATGATGACATCTAGGATCTCCCTCTAATGGAATACATAGACATAAAGCTAGAAGAGACTACTCTAGACCCTATCGTTGAGGCCGTGGAGAGCTCTCGCATGGCGCTTGCATCCATCCAGCTTGGTGAAACCCAAAGTCACGACCCACCACTAGCTTCACCATCAAAGGGGTGGAGTACCTCCTCATGTAGGATGTGTTGGAGCTCTTGGACTTGAGGGAGGAGGAACTATATAGTATACTTGTGCAAGATTCTAGTGATGATTTCTTGGACTTTGATTACCAAGAAGCCCTACCACAGGTTGATGAGGTAGGGTGATATGATGAAAGTAGTGTAGATGATATCTCTACTATCATTGTCGTCCAGAAGCAGATTGAGGATGCAGCTCCTCAATATGAGATCTCAGATGAAGAGTTCGAGCACTTGCAGAATGAACTCTTCGAACCTCAACCATAGCATGTGACACCTGTGGTCCAGCCAAACAATGGCAGAACCATTCCAGGAGAAGATCTGGAGGCACCCTTGCAGAAGGAGCTTGACAAAGTAGAAAAGGTATCTCCTTTTACCAGTTGCTCCCCCAGATTTTATATTTAGGGCCTTTAGGATATGTAGACCCCACATGTATGATCCGCCCTGTTTATCTCCTGATCAAAAGTAGATGGGCTTGGGACCTCTTCAAGTAGGAGCTGGAGAAGAACCCGAATCTACAGTTCAACTTTCTATGGATACCTCCACCTCAACCATCCCACATCCTAGATAAACAATTCATACACCATGCAAAAGTTCATCCTAGATAGTGATGGAGTGCCAAACCCAGACATGGTACCATCTACATTTTAGTCTCATCATTATCCTTTTGGTGAAATTTCTCGATTGGCATGCATTTTATGAAGGTCAATAGGGCATTGCCTTCAACATCAACAAGGGTCCCACACTTTTTCAAGTACTTAGCTACTATAAGCAAGTATAGTGGATGCAAGGTTGATGTATGCTCACTTTCGAATATATGGTCAAGAGTCTTGTATATAGGACATTTTGACTAATGATAAGACACATAATCCCATTCTCATAACAGTTTGAGTCTTCTTGATCTTTTGATTGAAGTTGCTTGTTTGCTTTCTCTTCTTCTTTGTGTGTAGGTAGGTGAGTGATGGTGTTGATATATGTTCTTTTCTCTCTCTCTTCTCTCTCATGCTCTCACACACTCATCATGTCATCAAAGTAGAGGTTGCGATTTCCATAGCTCTTTCTCTCTCTTCTCTTCAGATTTGCAAAGCTCCTTTGTGGTGATATCAAAGGAGGCAAGTTTTAGGACCCTAGCTCTCCACAAGAGAGAGTTACTCTACCAAGAGTGGCTTGAGGTGCAAACAGGTAAGACCCTTGCATTCTCCTCTCCTTCTCTCTATCTTGCAAGTATCAAGTGTTTTTAATTGGTGAATAGGCTATTAGGTAATGGAAACTTTGAAAATGTAACTTTGTGTATGTGTGTGTGATAGGGGGGAGTGAGAAAATTATTAATTAACTACCTACCTCATCTTCATCTTATAGAGGCTCATAGTTGCAAGAGGGATGGAGACCATGATGGTGTATTATACATGAGAAAGTAGACCATATACCCATCAATAATCCATGTTTATGATGCAGGTTGATGAGGCCATTGTTTCATACTAGGTTATTCATGTATGGATTATTCATACATGGCATTTCAAAGTTTGGATTGCCACATTCTATCGCAAGAGATAGAGCATCTTATTAGTAGATTTCAACTTAAGTAGATGGGATAGAAAATGTCCAATCTGTTGGATAAAGCCATGTAACATCTAGTGGTATGAATTCATTACATTACATTTACTCTAAAAGGTTAAAACCTTAGCTAGAAATGAAGGCAGCCAACTCTCCTCAATCATCTCCACCATACCCTTAATTAAAGGGCAATTGCCTCAAATTAAAGGGAGCAAACCGTGTATGCAAGAAGCCTATTTAAAGGCTCAATTCAATGAAGAAATTACACGCCTCTTTTCATCAAATCGTACTCGCCTCTCTACTCTTGATTATTTTCTCAGTTTAGTTCAAAAGTTTAATCACTCTTGCTTAGCATTAATGCTACCTAAACTATGTAATTATGATCCTCCTTTGTTTAATCATATCATTGATATCAAAGAAATAGGTCATAATCTAATCATATAATCTCTTAGATTACACATTACTCACTCCCTAAATCAAACCTTGCTAGCCAATTCTGCTTAAGTATAGTGAATTAAGCAAAAACGTCAAATCAGGGTGCTACGACAGATTTACTCCATTCTCCCTACACACTCTATTTAAAGGCTCAATTCAATGAAGAAATTACACGCCTCTTTTCATCAAATCATACTCGCCTCTCTAGCCTTGATTATGTTCTCAGTTTAGTTCACAAGCTTAATCACTCTTACTTAGCATTAATGCTACCTAAACTATGTAATTATGGTCCTCCTTAGCTTAATCCTATCACAATCTTTTAATGCATGGTAGAAATTTGTAGAATTATGCATGGACATATCTGAGTCAATCCCTTTCTACTTGGCATAACCTTTAGCACAACAAGTCTAGCCTTCAATCTATCAATAGATCCATCTACCTTTCTCTTGACTTTGAAAACCCACTTAGTACCAATATCTTTCTTGCCAAGTGGTAGATCCACTAAATCCTAAGTATTATTTATTAAATGGAATGAATTTCATCTTTCATAACTTTTAGCCAATTTGGGTCTTCAAAAGACTCACGTTCATCTACGTCATGTAGAGAACTAAGGAATGCCAACTCAGCAAAATCTGAAGAAGTTGTTCAAGCACTGGATATCGTTCTACTTTGCAAAGAGGTAGACCATTTTCTATCGTGCGCAGGGTGCTTCTAACCCATATAGGCATAACCCTAGATTCATTAATTGATTATTGATCTTTCAATATTTATTGCATCTTGGGGCTTAGTTAAAACTTGTGTTGGTACATTTTCAGATGTGAAACAACCAAAGACACGCATGTGTTCAACCTTAGGTTTCCGATTAAACCAAGCCTCATAAGGATGGTTTTCAAAGCTTTAGTGGGGCACCTATTCAACAAATAGGTAGCACAAAGAACTGCTTCTATCCAAGACTTGTGTGCAAGTTGCTAACCCTTAGCCATACATCTAACCATCTCAATGAGAGTCCTATTCCATCTCTCAGCAACATCATTTTGTTGTATAAGGAGTTGTACATTGGTACTTAATGCTTTTTTGTGCCAAAAAAGCTTTGAATACATTGGATATATATTCCCCCCTCTATTTAAATAAAGAGTTTGAATTTTTAAGCTATTTTTATTTTTAACCATAGTAACAAAGTGTTGAAAATAAAAAATTTCTATGATTTAGGGTAAGACCAGCCAGATTTACTGTAATCATCAATGAAAAGTTTGAATTGGTCTTCGACTCAAATTTATTGCCCTTATCCTTGGTTGTTAAAGCTTGATCAGTGCTTGATCTCTCAAATACATTCTTTTTGAACTTTTCCTCCTGCAATAGTACGCTTTGCAAGTAGGACATTTCTAACTACTACAATGAAGTCCATAGAAATATTCTCCCATTTACCTCTTGGGATCTCTAGATGATGTAACATACCTCTAGCCCTAAGGTGTTCAGCCTTATTCACTTTTTAAATTTGACAACACTTTCATGGCATAATGGCATTTTTCTAGTACCTTATTACAAGTTCCAACATTAGTAAGAGCACTATATTTTTAGTTCTAAAATATGCTTTGATGATGTTGATTATTTGTAACATTCATTGAACATGAAAATCATTGTTTTGTAACAAAAACAATTGAACAAGAAAAAATTAAAAACTATATTGTTGTCTTTTAATAATATCGTCTTGTCTTAACCACTTGAAATACCAAAGAAAACTTAACTCTTTCTTGCCTATAGATTGTAGCCATGATGTTGGTTTATTAAATTTTGGATACTATTTTGAAATCTAGTCATGTAGATAGAGAGAACCATAACACCAAAGAGAGAATTATTTAGATCCCTTATGCCTAAGTTGTATCGGTTCTTTTGCTTGCTTCTAATATAACTTTCCATTTTGGATTCTATTTTGAAATCTAGTCATATAGATAGAGAGAACCATAACACCAAAGAGATAATTATTTAGATCCCTTATGCCTAAGTTGTATCGGTTCTTTTGCTTGCTTCTAATATAACTTTCTTCCTATGAGTCAGATGCCTAGGGGGCCATATTTTCTTGCATGAACAATGGGTTGTTTTTTATACTTCCATATATACTTTATTGAAGTTTTCTTGTTTGTGGATGGTCGGGATGGTTCATCTTCTCTCTCATAAAATTTAGAATTTTGAGTTGTAATGGTTATTAATTTGTTACTAAAACATTGCATTTACAATAATAGTTTTTTATGGGTTCTTGATAGTGAAGTATTTTTAAGCGACCAAAAGATAAATGCAAGAATTTTCTTAGGAGGCTCTATTGAGGACCTCCTAGGCCCCCTAATGGTTTGTATTAGTTTTGTGCCTAAGGATTGATTGGCACAGGGTCTTCCTCAAACCCATCAACCAAGAAGTAAGAGTTTCATACAAACATGCCACACAAGGTAACTAGGACCCAAGAGCTTGTGTGCACAGTGCAAGGCTGTAGGTGCACAAGTGCAAGGAGAGTGGATTTTCAGGTGGAAGTGGTGGATTAGCACCACTATTATTTAACCTAGAGATAATTGAAATATAAAATATAATTTGTAAGCGCCCAAGACTTTTAAAAAAGAAATATCAGTTTTTGCACGTGTCAACAATATAGGATAGAATTAACGACTCGCCTACTGAATCATCTCGGGCTCTGGCGCTATTATCTGCATAGTTTATTCCGTTATTTAACATGTCGATGGCTTCTAGGCTCATTGATTTAACAATAACGTGAACGACGACACACAGAAAACCATAGTTGTCATCGCTTTCCAGATCGTTAGTTTTTCAAACGGCACGGATGATTCAGTAGGACCGCTGCTGCGCCTTCAGTCGATCTTTAATTTGTGCATGCGAGACACTTTCTTTTTTTCTAAGGACAAAACTTTAATTAGTGCTGTCCATAAGCTAGCCCTGAGGTCCTCTCATGATATCGCATGAATTGATGGTGCTCCACACTGTGTTGGCAGAGGATAGCTTAATTAATAGTCAGGGTTGAGATTTGAATCATTGTTAGTTAATTAAGCTAGACGCAATAGTAGCTGGTTTGGCTATTAGTTAGCGAAAATGGGGCGCACGCTCATGGTGTTAATCATGCTAGAGCTAGTAGGGATAATCATGTGCCGATCAGAGCTTTACATAGTGGTAATGGAAGATGAGCCTGTTGTGACCAAATTCGCCGCCACTGATGGGGGAGACAGAAAGATGGTGGAGAAATTCCGGTAAAATCGACTATGCACTAGCTTGATAATCTTGCAGTTTAAATGCAGCAGGGTAGGTTAATTAGGGTTAGAGTAGGTTAATTGAGATGGATGGAAGAGTTTTCAAATCCTGTTTAGATATACAGAAATAGGTTATAATTCATTTTCTTTGTTTTTTACGATATATTGCAGTGGGCTGGAAGCGCAACGTTATGTGGAGTACTTGACGGAGAAACACGACTCACTGCTTGCACGAACTAATTCGGAGACGACCGGGAGCTCTATTGAGAAGCTATACTCCTACACGCATGTCCTAAACGGCTTCGCTGTGAAGCTCGCCGCTGAACAGGTGTGGAAGCAAAAGCATATCATCGCTTGAATGGCACAGATCGGTATTTGTTTTTATTGATTTTTAAAAAAAAAAAGCTTCGATTGCCTCTCATAGGACTTATTCATGTATTTTCGAAGCTCCTCCACGAGTTTTGTCAAGTTTTAGTTATAATAAGCTTAAAGTTTGAAAACAAATGTTAGGTTTCAAAATTTACAAATTACCCTCTTGAATCCATGGTGAAAAGGATTGATGTAAAGCTCTATGATGGACGTAATTTACTACCTTGGGGGTAAAAGGAAGCTAATGCTATCCCGCAGGCGTTCATAAATTAAAAAGTTATCATAAATTGGAAACAACGATGCTTTTTGACAAGCTGGGCCACTTTTCAAAATGACGGGTTTAGTAGAAATAGCGCCCATTTTTTCACTTTACCTTATTTTTCAATGTCCCAAAAAAAAAGTGGTCCTCAAAAAGCCTAAAATTGAAGCGGGCATGACACCCATCAAAAGACAAGCCTGGTTGCAAATAACCATCCAATAATTATTTACTGAATATGTGGCCTTATCTCATCAATTTTCTTGATGGTGCTTGTACGAAAATAGGGTAGCTACCTGCACCCATGCTTCTCATGAATAATAAGTAACCTCGTTATCCATATCCAACTCCTACCCCCAAACTAACCCATCCATCCATGCCCCCTTGCTAACCCCTTCTGTGGAATGGACACGTTACAAGGCTATCGCAACGCTCTTTGCCCCACTATAATGTAGTAGGACATAGCTCTTAGCTATTTTACACATTTGTGAAAATCTTACACGCATATTCATCTCATTGTCCATCTCTCAAAAGGTGATTGTGGCCCTCCACTAGCTATTTTTACTCCCCAATAGAATCTACTTTTACCAACCTTATTGGGTCATGATCCTAAAGTGGATTTGAGGTCCTTATTAAGATATACTAAAAAGTGAACCGAGAGGATTGGATAAGCAATTTTTATCCAAGATCAACCAATCCCCACCTATTGTCAAATAGGCCCAAGTGGTCCCACTTAATGTTTTGTAAGGTAACACAAATGTGCAATTGAAATGGTTTTTCTTTCATTATGGAGTTACAAAAATATATACGTATAAGGTGTTTTCTAGTTTCAAAACAAAAAACAATCCACCAATTAGAGCCTACAAGTAAATTAGCAAAAAAAAACCCACCTTTAATGAAAAGTAACAAGATAGAATTCCAAAATCCAATAAAAAGGAGTGAAAAGAAACTGGGTGGAGAACCCAAATTCAAATAAGAGTGTATATAATCTTACCTTTTCTCAAGGTAAAGAAGAACATAATGAAATAATGAAGCCGTAAATGAGAATATTAATACATATTCAAAGGATATTATTGAAAATACAAGTGATTTACATCACTAAGAGCATTTCTAAGTAATGATGCTTAATTATAGCCATGCTTCTAATGGCTCTTATTGTTAGTTATTGTTAAGTAATGCTGCTTACTTCTAGCAGCCATGCTTCAAGTGGCTCTTGTTTATAACTTATATAATATTCCTAAATGGCCATTCACCAAAATATAGTCATTTAAATGCTTTAATTAATTACTATCATATTTTTCTTAAGGATGCACTCATTTTTACTGATTTACCCAAATATATTATTAGTTATTTATTTGTTACCATATGTTCTAGTGTATATAGTTTTAAAATCTCAATAAATGAAGTTGGTTTGTCATAGATAAGATTTAAAAATTCTAAGTCAACTTCAAATACTCTATTTTTTCCCTCTTTGTGTGTGTGTGTGTGTGTGTGTGTGTGAGAGAGAGAGAGAGAGAGAGAGAGAGAGAGAGAGAGAGAGAGACAGAGAGAGACAGAGAGACAGAGAGAGAGATTTAAACATCAACATAAGAGTTAACTTGGGTCAATGAGACCAAAATTAATGCAAGTGATCTATGGGTGATATATCTTTAACATGAAAGGAAGAAGACTAGCTACCCAAACAATAGGACCCATGCACTATGTAAGTCATGCATGTACAAAGTGATCAACCCACTAGCCATGAGAGAGAGAGAGAGAGAGAGAGAGAGAGAGAGAGAGAGAGAGAGAGAGAGAGAGAGAGAGAGAGAGAGATCACAAAGTGACTTAAGCAAGTGAGTTTGTGTGTGTGTGCATGTATATGCACATGTGTGGATGCATGTGTCTATTTGTGTTTGCATGGTGGGGGTTGTGGAAGGGAGGAAAGAAGGGGGACTTTACATCCCACAAATCTATGGTGGATCAAAATAAATAGTAAAAATCATAATTGTAATATTCAGAAATTTACACTGCTGAAGAAGAGCTTAAGAAAATCATACTAATCAATGCTAATACACAATGATTTATTCTTCATTTACTCGATCAAAGTGCCAAGTACTAAATTTCAAGAGCTCCAGACATTACACAAACAAGTGGTCCAAATCAACCCAAAAATGTGGCCCAAAAGTGTTCCAATGATAGTTATAACACTTGGATTCTTCCACCTTCCACAATCTTTTTTTAGGTCATGGACATATAAATGGGCTGAGAGCCCCTACATCTGGACATATTCAAGCCTATATCAAGGTCACATGTGTGAACATTTAATGTTAAATTTATTAGGTCATGGATATATAAAGAGACCGACAGCCTCTACATCTAGTCGACCAACATACCCAAGCCTCTCTAAGCTTTAGGATTCATTTGTAGAAATCATATGTTCCCTCTTTTGGGCTCAAGTCATCATGTAGGTAGTAGAAGTGCATCAAGATGTCATACACATTCACATGGACATGCTTATCCCAGGGTTGATCTCTAAAGGGTAGCACATAAATAGAAGATTTAGGGTATGAGCATGGAAATTGAAGAAACCAAGAAGGGCCCCTTTGGTTGGCCAGATGTGAGGACCACTCTGGGTTAGTTGTCAGTAGCATATATCATTTATGGATTTTATGTCAATAGATGTTGGGCTGACAGGTAGTCAGCCAGCATTATCGGTGTCCCTAGGCCTATATAAAGGCTCAACAAACAATTGTTTGATTCATCTCATTCCTTTTTGGATTGGATCAGATATTAGGACTTTTCGAGTTGAAGACTACCTTTTTGGGGCATCTGTATGGCTGCAAGAACATGTACCGTTTTGTACTATATGAATATACGAAAAATATAGCTATCTCTCTCTCTTATCTCCATCTCTTCTTTGCATTTTTCATCTCTCTCTTCTCTCCATCTCTCTCTTCTCTCCATCTCTTCTTTGCATTTTTCATCTATGTGTTCCTATGAAAGGTGCTTAGGAGACTGAAAGAAGAAATAGAACTTCTATGCATGTGACATTGGTATCAAAGCTTCAAGTGAAGCAATGATACATTGCAACACTGATGGTGTCCCACATGAAGTTGCACAATCCAAGGCGGGTAACACAAGACATGGAAGTTCCCAAGAAGTCAATTTTAGTGTTGTTCCACGGTAATGGTAGCCTTGTCAATCAGATGCCACTTGGGGCATACCAGGAAAGGCTTTCATGAAATGGTTTCAAGGGATGATCATCATCCATGAGGATGCTAGCCTTAATACTTATGAAAAGAAAACCAAAGAAAGTGTTCAGGGATAGCGCAACAAGGGCTAGGGGGCAAAGTGGAAAGATGCATAGATATTCATGTTATTTGGAGTGGAATTGGAGAGATAGGGCAAGGTTTTCAATGAAAAGGTTGTAAGTAAGGGAAGGATTATAGGCATGGGAGACCATATGTGGAGAGGTAGGGGATGATGATAGTAATCTAGGGCCATAAGTTGGAATCTTGTCATCAAGTTTAGCAGAAGTGGTTATGTGTATGCACATGACATCCACAATCAAAAGTTGTAATCCCATTATCAAATTTAACAGAAATGGATGTCATGTGTGCAAGCACATGGAGTTGGTCATCACATAGGTAGTAGAAGTGCATCAAGATGTCATGTGCATGCACATGGACATGCTTATCCTAGGAGGGTGATCTCTCAAAGGTAGCTAATAAATAGAAGATTTAGGGAATAAGTAGGGCACTAGGAGGCACCAAAAATGGTCCCTTTGGATAAAGACTTGGTCGGCAAGGTGTGAGTAGCACCACGCTGGCCAGTTTGTAGTACTTATTTTGTAGGATTTCATGTCCATGGATGTTAGGCCAATAGACGGCCAGCATATATTGGTGTCCCTATGCCTATATAAATGCTCAACCAAGAGTTCTTTGATTCATCTCATTCCTTTTGGGATTGGACCAAAGATTAGACTTTTGGAGTCCAAGATTGCCTTTTCAGGGCATGCCTATGGCTATAGAAGGCCATGTACCCTTTTGTACTATATGAATATTCTACAAATCTAGCTATCTCTTGCTCTTCTCTCCATCTCTTCTTTGTGTTTTGCATCTATGTGTTTCTATGAAAGGTTTTAGGGCTCAAAGAAGACACAATGCTTATGTACATATGACATTGGCATCAGACCTTCAGGTTCAGTAATGCTGAACACTCATGGTGTCCTAGATGAAGGTGCAATGGTAGCCTTATGAGCCGAACACCACTTGGAGTATACTAGGAAAGGCTTTCAGGAAAACTGTTTCAAGGGATCATCTAAGGAGTGGAGTGAGGATGCCAAACTTAATACTATGGAAAAAAGACCAAAGAAAGTGTTTAGGGATAGGGCATGAAGGGCTAGGGGACAAAGTGGAATAGATGCACAGATTCTCATCTGATTTGGAGTGGAATAGAAGAGAGGGGAATGTTTTTACTGAAAAGGTTTCTAGGAAGGGAAGGATGATAGGTATGGGAGACCATATGTGGAGACAAGGAATGATGATAGTCATCTAGGGCTCGGGGGGTGCACTTCTAAAAAATCATATGTATCACATGCATTCAAGGGGCATTTAAAAAACCCCTTAACTAAAATTTTTCCCCCAATAAAACCACCCCTCTTTACTTATGAACTAACGGATTTTTTTTTGAAGTTGAATTAAAAACCCCTCTTGTTATTGTAATCCTATTTTTGAATTAAAATACCCCTCCTTTTGATCGTACGTGGTACACTAAAATTTTTTGAGGTGAACCCCCCGAGATCTAGGGTTAGAAGTTGGAATCTCATCATCAAGTTTAGCTGAAGCGAATGTCATGTGCATGCACATGGACATGCTCATCCCAGTGTTAATCTCTAAAAGAAAGAAGATAAAGAGAAGATTTAGGGCATGAACAGGGCAATGGCTCCAAGAAGGGTCCCTTTGGATCAACACTTGGTTGGCCAGGTGTGAGGACCACTCTCGGCTAGTCGGTAGCATTTATGAATTTTATGTGCATAGCTGCTAGCCCTGACAGTAGCAACAACAGCCAACCACCATATATTGGTATCCAAAGGTCTATATAAAGGCTCAACCAAGAATTATTTGATTCATCTCATTTCTTTTGGGATTGGATCACAGATTAGGACTTTTAGAGTAGTCCAAGACTACCTTTTCAAGGTATGTGTATGGCTTCCAAGAACATGTACCCTTTTTATACTACAGTTTAACGCTTAAAGAAGAAGTATTGTGTGCTTGCAACATTTGTATTAGAGCATCAAGCTTAGCTACTAAGAAAATTATCCCAATAAGGTGTATAGATCCATCAGTAAAACGGAGGTAGGGTAGCAAATGGAGCCAGGGTAAGAGGAGCCAAGGTAACAAATGTAACCAGGGTAGCAAATGGAGCTAGGGGTAGCAAACTCAACCACTGAGCACATCATCTCAAGAAGGTGTATAGATCCATCAATAGAATGGATCCTGGGTAGCAAATGGAGTGGTCTGCCAATATGCAATGTTGCAGGAAAGCATTCTTTGGGAGTGTGTACTTAGAACTAGTGCATCATTTAGCTCTCAAGTAAGTTTTAAAGGCCTAGCAATAGGCATGATCACTTCTGGCAGGTGACCCTCTACAACCAATGTGTAGTAGTTATGGGGACAACAATGGAAGAGATGCTCAGTTCTTGATTAATACTTGAAGTGGAGTTTAGAAATGGATGGTGACATTTTATTCAAATTTGTAAGTGAAAGTAAATAGTCCATGGAGGCAGAAGGATGATAGAGAAGGGGTGTCGAAATATGGTGCCCATCATGTCATGCATGGGGCACATGTATGTGGGAGCAAGGTAGATGGAGGTTAGGATTTCATGGAATTAAAATGGATGAAGAATAAGGTTATTCGAGGATGTGAACATATGAATATAAATGAGATTCAATGGTCAAAAAGTAGGCACATGGAAAGTGCAAGGGTGCACAAGGCATGTGGGCATTTATGAACACATTGATGGCACAAGGGTGCATGGAGCATGTGGATGAGAGCTCAATGAGATCTATAAATGGATGTAACAAATGCATTCTCGGTATGCTCTCATGGGCAAGGGTTTGTGGCCCTTTGGTGAAAGGCAAGAAGGTGGTGGTGTTTGATGATTCCAAAGTTGTGGAAGATGATGAACGAGCTCAGTCCATTATAACTCTAAATATGGACAAAAGTCTCATCCATCACGTGGTGAGCATGAAGATCGCTAAGAAAATGTGGGATAAGATGGCAAAGTTGTATGGAACAAAGGGCAAGCACTCCCGTATCTCTTTCAAGGTGAAATTTTTTGGTCTTGAAATGAATAATGGAGAGTCCCTTGGAGGCTTCATATGCAACATGGAGAGAATAATGGAATGTTTGGGACATCATAGCATAGCGGAGGCTACACTCCAACCCACACACTTGTCAATCCGTGAATGCAACCCGATTAGCGCATAGAGGCTATCCCGAATGGGAGAAGAAGAGTTAACCACACACTAATGACTTCTAGTCCTACTCAATCCTTCTTCATTACTCAAGCAATCAATCTTACATAATCAAAGCATCAAGATTAGGCTACACTTAAGCATACAAATGCAACTTATGCAAGGAACCTAATATGCAAAGAGCTATCACACAAGCCTCAACTATACATTATTTCAAGCACAAGCTTCATCACAAGCACTCTACAAGTCACAAATCAAAACATCATTAAGAAATCTAGATTAGCAAGTGTGTAGACCAAAACCTCATATCATTGAAAATGTAAAGAATAGAGAGTACAAGATTGAAGCATGAATGGAGATGGAGAGCCTTGGGAGAGCACTTGAGATGGAGCTATGGAGCAAGCTCTCTCTATGAGCCTCTCAACCAAATGACCAAAGAGTCCTCCCTAGCTCTCAAATGGGCCACCTTTTATACAAAAATTCTAGAACTCCCAAAAGTTCCCATGTGGGATTATTGTCAAGACCTCTCCCACATTCATCTACAACTTTGAACTCTTTTCAAGAGCCCTAAGTGTCTTTTTTGTTGCATCCTTGTATTGATCTCTTCATTCGTCATGCAACACTCCCCCCTTCCTATTTTGCGCACATCCTTGAGCGCGGTAGTAGCAAGAGCTACAACAAAAAAAACAATGGATACAAGTAAAGTCTTTTATTGAAAAAAAAGAAAAGAAAAGAAAAACCAGCAATGATAATTTCACACGTGAGCATACAAGTGCAAGGCTGATTAAAGTTTTAATGAGTACTAAAATAGGTGAGTAAAGACTAGTCAAAGTGAGACTTAAGTGGTAGATAGTGCTATGCAAAGGCAAGTGTGCTTTGTACACCGCCGGTTATGACCGCAGTCTCAATGTCCTACAAGTATGTAAGTTATTCCTAAGTGGCAAACCTACTCCTAAATATGAGCAAAGGTGATTGGAACTCTTTTTTTTTTTTTTGATGTGTGTGTAGAAGGTGATAAAGATTAAGGTTCCATCCCAAAGAGACCCAAGCAATGGCCAAGAGACCTCCGCCAAGAGAATCTAAAGACCGCTAAGTATCTCAAGGGCGACAGACCCTTTTTCTTTCTTTTATGACATAAGAAGTACCCCTTGAAGATGAGGGCATCGGTCTCGAGGGCCCATAGTGTACCCCAGAGTCCTACCAACATCCATCAAGGCGATAGATTCCTCAAAGGTCTTTTTCTGAAGCTTTTAGACATCAGTGTTCACCCCATAGAAACCAAGGCATCGGCCCCAAGGTGCTAAGACAACCCCAGGTCCTACCAAGCATTCCTCATGGCTGTAGACACGTCATGTCTCAATTCACTTTGTATATATATATATATATATATATATATATATATATATAGGATATATTTTCGTAAATTTTTATTACTCCTAGCACCTATCTAAGAGGTAGCTACCACTAGGGATAACTAATATACCTTGAAAGCATAAGAACTTGGCATATTCCATTGGTATATATCCTACACTGTCTTTCGATAGAAATATCTTTTACTAAGTCTTCTAAGAGTCTAGAATTCACTCACCATATTTTAACAACTAATCAAAAACTTAAACCAGCCAACATTGTGCGAACATGCAAACCATATATTCGAAAGATAAGAGCACATAAAGAAATAAAGATTAAGATTTGAATACACCTGTTGTAGTGCCCTGTTGATGTTGTTCGTTTGCATTGATGCATTGCTGATTTTGTGCAGATTGCTCCTCCTTGATCTTTGTAGGCGTAGCATGTCTCCCCCCTTCCTAATTTGTGTGCATGATAGGTGGACTAGTGGGGCATGTTTGATGCTCTTGTTTTAGCGAAGATCTCTGTAAAATTTTTATTAACAAACAAGAAAAGAAAAGAAAAAAATAAAATTTGCCATTGGTGCAAAACACCGAATATAGCCGAGGGGAAAAACCCAGTGGGAGAAAAGTGCCCTGGCTTGTCAATCTTATTATGGAGTCACTGAACTTACCCTTGCGCTGGTGGTGGATCCGTGTCCTCGTCTGCTGGAAAGATGGTATCAATTTCCTCAGGATGCAAAGACAACCCCTCACAAAAACCGGCCGCTGGAGAAGGTGGTAGAGGAAGGATTGCTTCCTCACTAAAATATGGCATTGGTTCTATGGGAAGGTTAATCAGACAGTTTCGATTTTGGAACTGCGCAATATAGGTACTCGTATTTATCCAATATTGACATGTTGAGGCTTGGGGAAGGAGGGCTTGCAAGATCGGTGGTTGCAAATCATTTAAGCTTGTATCCCTCCATTGTTGTGCTTGAACCTCCTCAGGTAATCTACGTTGATTTGGTCCTCTCTGGTATTCTCACATTAAGAAGATTATGGCATTGGGGTGTAATTCCCACAATTTGCTTCATTAAGCCCGTGCCATATCGTCTAAAGTAAGAGCGGCATATCCAACAAATATGTGAAGCTTCTTCTAATACAAGCCGTGCACACTCTTGACAATGTGGAAATGGGTGATGATGTTGATAGAATAATGTGACAAAGTGATGCCCACAGCAATTTTCACCTAAGGGAGCATAGAAATACCTAGAATGTGTTTGAAACGGAGGAGCACTATAACCCCCGCGATGATCTGGTCGAGTACTATCGGGGTCAATGCATGGTGGACATGTATCTCGCCAAATATCCATCAGGAGTTATCTAGACGTAGAACAATGAAATTTAGAACACTCTTATCCATCATGACAATTCCAATCAAAAACAAGATTATCTCAAAGAGAACACATCTTCTAAAGGCATAAGGAACTACATTATTCAAACATTGATTTACTAAAGAGCTTTAATTGTAGTGTTAATGCCTTATCTTTAGTTTTTGGTATATCCTTTTTAAGAGGTGGAAACTTTAGCAATTGTCTTGGAATTTGAGCAAGATAAGAGGATTTAGGCATTGAAATGCTAGAATCTATGCTCAAATGAGACTCATTTGGACATGTCGTAGGTACACAAGTTAATGGTTGAATTGTGTAACAAGGAGAAATCGGAACAACCGGTGTTTCAATACATGTTTTAGGAAGATCAACACAAGTAGTTTTGTAGGTGCTATCACAGCCACCTTTCCTTTCTTGAAGAGTTTGTGTTGATTTCTTTTGCACCCACTGATATGGACAATCAAGGGTGGCTTTTGGAATCTTTCTGAAACACTCTTTTACCCCTGCCAAAGCATGGCATTTTGGAAGCCAAATTGCTGTTGCACCCTCATAATAGCCTTGTGCTTTGAGCACATGTTTTGGGACCCATCGAGTAACAGTCCGAGGTTTAGGCTTGGAAATGATGTGCTTCTTAAGAGGCTTAACAATTGGACTAGATGGTACAAGTTTGTACGCATCTTTGGGTAGCCACATTGATAATTCCTTCTTGCCTGGCCTTCTTTGAGCAGCAACTAGAATAGTTGGAACATGCCAGCCATGGCCCTCACTTGAGTACTCATCCATTATCCACATCATTTGTTTTGGAGCTTCAAGAGCAGATTTGGATTGTGGGTTGGGTAAGGTAGAAACATCACCCTTTTGACACGATAAAGCTCGTGGAGTAGCAGATCCCAAGATGCAATCAGAATCAATTTGCAACTTGTATTGTCTATTCTTCCAATCTAATGAGCAATTGGTAGCACTTAACCACGATCTACCGAGAACAACCTCTACTACTGCCCTCTGGACTTACGTGCCACATAAAAGGACACTGACATCTGGTGATCCTTAACGGTCATCATAATGACACCCTCTATAGGGTTATCTTCTCCAGAGAAGCTTCGTAGGTCCACAGGAATTTGCACAAGTGGTGGTTGACCCAAGGCTATCCAGGTGTCAAACGAGAGAACATTATAATCTGCACCAGAGTCAATTAAGGCAGAGACAAAGTAGGTAGTCTCATGAAGATGAAGGCACACTTGAATATTGAATGGTTCGACATATGGCTCATCAGTAGCCAACTGTATGGCCAACATAGAAGCTTTGCGACGCTCCTTGGCTTTTGCAACTCTAACTTTAGCCTCCTCTTGAGCCTGACGTTTAAGTAGGTCAAGTGCTTCTTTCCGTGTTTGTGCAGCATGCATCTGTTGAAGCATGGCTTCAGTTAATGGTTCATTGTATTTCTTGAGACGACTTCCATTAATGAAGTTAGGCATTTGCTCACCTTCTAGTGTCTCTAAACGCACTGCACCACTTGGAGTAAGCTCATTAATCACAAACGGTCCTAGGCCACGTTTCTTGAGCTTTCTCTTATGCTTCTTAAGTGTGTACAAGAGCACCAGGTCTCCTTTTTTGAATCGGCCAGTTGTTACATTTCTATCATACCATTGCTTATGTCTCCTCTTCTCGGCATACATCCCCATTACCGCCAATAAGCGGGTCTCATCAAGCTTTTCCAATTCGTCAACACGTTGTGAAAACTCATGACCAGTCCAATCCAATTGTTTAGCTACTCGTAGAGTAGGTACAAGAAATTCAATGGGAAGAATTGCATCTAGCCCAAAAGCAAGTTCAAATGGGGTTGTGCCCATAGATGTTTTATAGGCTGTTCTATATGCCCAGAGAACTGAGTGTAACTTTTGCTCCCAATCAGTCCTATGTCCCTCAACAATCTTTGTGAGTGCTGTGCAGAGAATCTTGTTAGTACTCTCAGCTTGTCCATTGGTCTGGGGATGATATGGTGCAGAACGCTTGTGAATTACCATAAATTCTTGAAGCAAAAATTCTATGACTTCATTTACAAAGTGTACACCTTGATCAACGATCTCAATAGGTAAGCCATAGCGTGTAAACACGTACTTATACAAGAACTTGGCTGTGGTTCTAGCATCATTTTTGACTGTTGCCTTTGCCTCTACCCATTTGGTCAAATAGTCGGTTGCGACTATAATATATTCTGCATGCGTGTTACGAGCTGGAGGTTTAATGGGACCGACAAAATCAATACCCCATTTTGCAAAAGCACGTGTGCTTAACATAGGCCGCAAAGGCATATTATCCTTTGTGATGGAAGGTTTGGTCCTTTGACAATCGTCACAACGTTTCACATATTCTTCGGCATCCATTTGTAAGGTTGGCCACCAAAGCCCAGACCACCTAATCAACTTAGCTGTGGTATTGCCAGAAAAGTGTCCACCACCAACACCTGCATGTGCGTGAGTTAAGATTTTCAGATAGTCAGCTTCACATACACACATGCATAAGTTTCCATCCTTTCCCCTCTTGTAGAGTTGGCCCTCTATCAGCATATAGTTTGCCGCTTCAATTTTAATAGCATGCTTTCGATGTTTAGGAATTGTTTGATCCAAGTGACCATGCTGAAGATAGTCCACAATATACTTACTCCAACTTGGTGTAGTTGAAATTTGGAATAATGTGACATTATGAATTGGCTTCTGAATTTTACATGAAGCACAGTTACGAACAAATGTTTCAGCATCTGCATGCATGGTAGGCCACCATTGCCCATCTTGAGATATACGTCGCACACAAGTAGTGGCTGATGCATGGATTCCATCGATACCCGCATGTGCCCATTCCAAGATCTCCTCATATTGGTCGGGGTTAGGTATAAGCCTCAACACTCCATCATTACCCTGATGATATAATCTCCCTGAGATTAACTTGAATGGTCGCCATAGGTCCACATTAGGACCCGCTCTTTGTATCTGCCCACTTGTCAAAATTTCTAAAATGGATTCAGACCATCTAGGAGCTGTCTCTACAAGGAAAAGTGTTGAATCTAACATATCATCATCCACACCCACACGAGCTTCGCCAGAGGTGATTCGAGACAAATGATCTGCCCTTAGATGAGTTGTTCCTTTTCGAACTGCAACTTCAAAATCAAACTCAAGAAGGATGATAAACCACCTCACAATCCTTCCAGTTGCACAAGGCTTATTCACCAAATATAGCAATGCTTGATGGTCCACAAAAAATATGAATTTGTTTGCCAAAAGGTAATGGCGAAACTTTTTCACTGCATATATCATGGACAATCCTTCTCTTTCTGTTGTGGTGTAATTCTTCTCAGCATTGTTCAACTGTCGACTAGCATATGAGATTGGGAAATCCTTATTGTGTTCTCCCGATTGAGCCAGAATACATCCAATTGCAAAGTTGGAAGCATCAATATGGACATGAAAGATTTGGTTCCAATCTGGTGCCCGTAAAATGGGTGCAGTCACTAATGCTTGCTTCAACTTTTCAACGGATTCCTCACACTCATCAGTCCAATTAAACTTTACAAGAAGAGCATATAACGGTCTGGCTAGGACAGCATACATGTAGATGAATCTACGGTAATAGCCACAATGTTCCATGAATGTTTGTACCCCTTTAGGGTTGATAGGCTGAGGTAATGAGACAATGACATCAATTTTATCCATATCTGTTGAAATCCCATTGCGAGAAACAATATGGCCCAAAATTTTCCCTTGTCTTACCATGAATTTGCACTTGTCAGGATTCAAGCATATACGATAAAGTTGACACTTTTGAAACACAAGTCTCAGGTGTTCTATATGATCATCACGCTCTTGTGAGTGAACACATAAATCATCCATGAAAATCTCAAGAAATTGCCTAAGGTACTCCTTGAATACATGACTCATTAACCGCTGAAAGGTTGCTGGTGCATTTGTTAGACCAAATGGCATAACACGATAGGCAAAGATGCCATCTTCAGTAGCAAAGGCTGTCTTGTGTTGATCCTTTGGATCAATTGACACTTGATTGTACCCGGAGAATCCATCCAAGAAACTATATGCCTTTTTCCCTGCAACTCGTTCCATAACATGATCCGTGATTGGAAGTGGGTAATGATCATGCACAGTAGCTGCATTTACCTTCTTGATGTTTACACATACTCGAAGTTTTCCATTTTTCTTGGGCACCACTACAATAGGGGAGACCCATTCACAGTGTGTTCAATCTCATAGATAAATTCTGCCTCTAAGAGCTTGTCTATTTCTTCCTTTATCTTCTGTGCGAAGTTTTCATTGTAGGTATAAGGACGTTGCTTGGAGGGTTTTGCATCCTCTCGCAATGGTATTGTATGCTGACATATGCTTGGATCAACTCCTTTGAGGTCTTTATAACTCCAAGCAAAAACATCGCGATACTCCTTTATTGTTTGTATTAATAACTTCTCCTCACCTAAGGACAAGTCTGTGGCAATCCACACATAGCGAGGCTCTTCTCCTGGCTTAGCAATATCAATCTTTTTTGCATCTTCTGGACCATCGTATGAAACCCCTGGCACGCTCGGTTTTTGTCGCATGGGCTGTTGAAGAACAATCTTCCGATCTTGAAGAGTGTACTGTGTGAAATTGGGAGGAACATTGAGACCTTGTTCTTGTCCACTTGAGTCTTCACTCATTGAAGACCATGCGGTTTTGAGCTCTCCTTTGCTATCTTGCATCGGATTTTTTTGTTCAACCGTTGTCTTTGCACTTCCCACACTCTTTTTTGAATCGGTTTTAGACGTGAGTTTTGGTTTTTGTTTCTTCGTTTTTTTACAATTTTTGCTAATAGTTGTTAGCTTTTCCCCTGCTTGGAATCCATCTGATCGTTTGACTTGGTCTTTGATACTATCTTGTGCTTGGACATAGTATAGATATCCGTTCTTTCCTGAGAAGTGAGGTGGTGGTCGAGAGTTTTCACTCTTAGACTCCTCCTTTTCTTTTTGTAGTCTCTCACGTTGTTCACGCTCATCTTGTCTACGGATTCTTTTATGGCTCTTACAGCATTTACGTTTAGGTCGGCTTCGAGGGATCTCTACTTGAACCTCCCGTCCTCTCAAGAGTAGGCGTGCCTTTCCTAACTCTTCCTCAGGGATTGTCACATCATTATTAAAATCAGAGTCCCATCCATCTTCCTTATCAGCATCATTAGTAGATTCGAGTGTTAAGTCCTCTACTGAGACTTCCTCGACATGCATAGCTGTTGTGGATATATCTCTATAGTACAAATTATCTAGAAGGGCACGTGGTTGTACCATTCGTATAGGAATAATATCATATCCATCTGAGTCACAAAATTGAATTGGCTTCGGTAAAGCACATGTCGATAATGTTGCAAGGACATGACTCCATTCTAATGGATCAATTAAATGCTCAGGGAAGGGTTGTGGAATGTATGCCTCGTCTGATACACTTCGATTACCCTTAAGTCTCTCAGTGTTGAAATCCCTACATGAGGCTCCACACATCCATAGATCTTCTCGCCCATCTGACAATGTAACTCTTGAGCCCTCAGATGAAGCAGAATCAAATTCATCTATAAGCTTCCATCTGCTAGCTGCAAGCGCATCCTGGTACTCCTAATAGCTGGTTTGCCCCATTTTTCCCAAATGGACCTTGTCACAATGCCCACTCCTGCACCACTATCAAGTATTGCAGTTGAAGCTACTTTTCGCACTTCTAATGGGAGGGTAGCATTTCCCTGATCGTCCTCACAAAATTTTCCTACTTTGTTGATAGGAACTGGCATTACATGCTTTGTCTCAGGGTGTATAGTACACTCATGGTGACCCTTTTTTAGCAATACCTGCTCTGGCAAACATGTGACAATATCATTCCACAACTCAAGTCGAATTTTTATCAAATCAAGCAATGGTAAGGTACAAGCCACTGGTGCTGACAAAATAGCTTGCACCATACTCATATCCCTCTCCTTTGTCAACCTTTTATGCATGGAGGGTATCCTCAAGGTTTGAGAACAGTTCTCATATTCTCCCAGATATAATGGTAAGGTTTTCATTGTATGCTTACTTCTAGGAGAAACAATTGTTTGAACTTTCTCCTGGATGCTTGGGCGTCTAAATTTGTTTTCCGTGCCCCTGGTAAAATCCACCTCAGAGAATGGAGGCGAACTAATAGAAGACATGTTCTCATGAACTTTCTCATGAACTGCGGCCCATATCTCATTTGCCATGTCCTGGGAAGACAAGGCTAGGTGGTGGCAGATTACCCCCTTTCAATTGGGTGTCAATTGGTGCAGACCTTTCGCTATGAGCTTGTGAAATGAGCTCACTTTTCATTTTCCGACTTGATGACACTTCTGGTATGGTTTCTAATGTTGGCTTAAGAGAGGTTGGGCCCCGAGGAATAGGTGGTGGTGGTCCCTCAAGTATTGACTGAGCTTCCCTAATGAGTTGCTGATGTACAGCTAGATTGATCTTCTCCTCACGAGGGTTTGGGTATTCTTGAAGCTTCTTGGGTAGCTCAGATAAAGCTGCAATGCGACTTCTATGAGCATCAATGATGGCCTCTAGAGTC
This sequence comes from Cibotium barometz, assembly GCF_041138505.1. NCBI lineage: Eukaryota > Viridiplantae > Streptophyta > Polypodiopsida > Cyatheales > Cibotiaceae > Cibotium > Cibotium barometz. The sequence goes on along the minus strand of NC_141057.1, from coordinate 24,675,524 downwards.
TCATTCACTTTACCCACAAAAACAGAACCCCCAGAACTAACCTCAGTCGAACTAGCCTCATCTTATTTAGCACTAGGCTCAGGTTGAGGTTGATGTTCCTCGTGCACTTCTTGGGATGTAAAAGTTTTATCCCTCATGTTTTGTTTTGAGGCTTCTTGAGAACCACTGGATGTACTTTTAGTTTGCTTGTTTCGGTTCTTCTTCCTCCGAGTGGTTTTTTTTCTATTGGGCTGTAGGGTCTTGTCCACTAGATTTGTCTTTGCATCCCTAGTTCGAGGTGTCTCATCAGTCTGTATTTTGGCATTTCGTGTGTGTGATCTAGTCATGACTCTAAGTGGCACGACATCCTCATTCTCAGATGAAGGTGGTGATGGAACTGCCCCTACAAGGTTGAGTGAGACCTTCGGTTGAGAGGTGCCTTCCTCATGTGGTTTCAGTAGACAATCTTTTGGGAAGTGTTCTATACAACACCCTAGACAATATCTTTCAATTGGTGGAAACTGTTGTACTGTTGTATTGGACCGATATGCTTGCCTTGAGCGATGTGGACAATCACGAGCCCAATGGGGTTCTCCACACTCATAACAGGGGCCCATTGGTTTGGCCTCTACTTTCCTTGGCTGCCATTGACCTGAGGGGCCTGGAGTCCGAGGTTGGTAGCCGCCTAGCAACATTAAAGAGTTTTGTTCCCCTGGTTGAATGTGCTGGGCTTGGGTATGTGGGACTTTCAAAGATATTTTCTTTGGATGAATATGATGCGTATTCCTCCTCCACATAGCCCGGGTTTATTAAGTCTCTACACATATTTGAATTGTCGTAGTCGACAACCCTCACAGGAGCAGTCCCTGGAGCAGGAGGTTGAGCACCAAGAACAGGTCATGCTTGCTCTTGTGCCATAGGTGGCTTACGTTCAAAATTAGTATACTGTTGATACATTTGTGGAGCCACTCCACCCCTTGGCTGCTCACATTCCTGTCTCATTCTCGCAATGCGAGTACATTCCTGTGTGGTATGGTTAAAGTTCCAAGCACAGGCTTGGCACCACTTTTTTGTGGGTTGGTTTGTGACTAGAGGAGAAAAGGTATTACATTCCTCTGTTTTATGGTTACCGCCACATGCTCCACAAAGATGAGGACCTGTAGGAAGTACACTCCTCATTCTCTGCTGCTGTTGTTGTGGCTGCATGGGTGGACGATAGGTCTGTCCCAATCTCCGTAGTACTAGGTTAGCTATCTGGTCTGGATTTACTAGCGCGCTAGACCCTGAACTTTGGTCATCACCCCACTGATCTCTAGGTTTCACCTCTGGGCCAGAACCATCTTGGAACTTGAAGATATCGGTGAAATCCATAGCATCATGGCAACACTCATTGAAATTTGTATGCTTCTTCGCATAGAGATGTGTATGCAGTGTTGAATTTTTGAGTCCTTTTAAGAAGAGAGAAATTAATCGACTTTGGGCGGGCTTCTCATCCTCTGGGCAACGATTAATGTACTGCTTCATTCTATTTACACAGTCTCTAACACTCTCATTCTCGCCTTGCTTGAAAGAGTAGATGTGTGCTACCGTGTCATGTTGAATTCCCATCAAGGAAAAAGCAGCAATGAATCTCTCTTCCAAAACTCGTAAAGAAGATTTGTCTGAAGCCTCTAATGCCTGAAACCAAGCCAGGGCTTTTCCCTCAAGAGTGAGTCCAAATCCTTCAATTTGAGTATGCTTATCAGCCACTTGCTCAGCTCGAACTGCTTGCCTAAATGCTGCTACATGGTTGTATGGATCTCCCGACCCTTCATACTTCTTTACCAGTTTCTGAAGAGTTGATGGCCTTACTTGTCTTGAATACTCGTCATAGGGCCTACGGCCTCTCACTCTCAGTGGGAATTGTTCCTCTCTTTGGAAAGATGGTCCACGTTTTTCCAAAATTGGTGTGGGTACCCTATTACCAGCCTCACCAAACCCCTCCAAAGATCTTGTCACCCGCATTTCAGGATGTGCATTAATGGGAGGCCGAGTTGGCTCCCCTACCCTCAGATTGTTATAGTGAGAAAGATGTTGGTGTGGTGTGACCTGTGGTCGCACATTTGGTGTAGGACGATATCTTGGTGCTATAGTTGGGCTACTAGCAGTGGTCCACTTGGATGTTGAGGGTCCCTCTCTAGTGAACTCTCGTAGGGGAGGAGCAACAGTTTCTCCAAGAAAGGCTGTCTCTCCTGGTTTGGCTATATTTGTTGAGAACACTTCCATGAATAATGGATGTCCTTTCCACGTGAGTTCCCGAATCTCTTTCCAATCTAAGGTTCGGTATTCATTGGCCCATTTATCAATTATTCTGTTCATGTGTCCTGCAAGCTTCTCAACTACAACCACATGAGCTAGAGGAAGATCCAGCTGTGGCAATCTAGTTGTGGCATAATATCCCTCTAAGGAGTCCTTATAGACCTCTTGAAGTGGGTCATCCTGTAAGACCTTTGTCACAGGAATTTGTCGTACAAACTCCCATTGGCTTTCAGCCCCCTAATCCATTTTGCTCTTGCCTTTCCTATCTCTTTCCAAATTTAGATCTACAAGAAGTAAATCATCTATGGATGGTTTTGAGGACTGGGCATTGGATGGTCCAGGCATGTCCGGCTCAATGAGCCAGTCATCTCTAGACTCCCTTGCTCTGGAAAGTTCTGATAAGTCTAAGAACTCGGTTTTAGAGAGCTCCCCTAATTTGTCTACCTTTTCTGGATGGTAGGTGACTTCGTAGCGAACACCATCTCCACCCATGTACATGTTACCCTGATCATTGACTAGAGGTGCTCTATCAAGTTCTGAGAAAATGTCTGCGATCTTAACAAGATACCGTTGTTGTGGGTCCCTAAAGATGTCAGCTCCTTGAGCATTTGTGTAGACATATTGGAGTCTCACATTGAGTGTTAACCCCATGGTGTCGGCTTCAAATGGATTAAAGGATCTTGAGGGTGTCCTATTTGGGGCTACGGGATGACTATTTGTTGGCCCTAGATTGTCCATGGACAATGAACTAGTTGTTCTGGAGGAAAGGGTATCGGATTGGGATTCAGAAAGGGTTTCAGCAATATCTGCCAAATTGCCTACCGATTGGGTCCCACTTTCTTGCGTAGGTACTCTAGAAGGTGCCCTAGGCCCTATGGCAGAATCTACAAGACGTCTCGACCGCAAGTGCATAAGGTCAAATTTTTTTTGGTTTTTTTTAATGTGTTTTTGTTTTGTTTTTGTTTTTGTTTTTTTTTGTTTTTAAATAATATATATATATATATATGTATATATATATATATATTTTTTAACCTACCTAATCACTAAATGCACTAAAAGGAGTATGTGCGGTGTAACTATCTATCCTATTTTTTTATTTTTATTTAATTATGATTTTTTTAAATAATTTTATGTTTTTTATGTTTTTATTTATTTTTTTATTTTTTTTAAATTACAAAAATTATGAATCCCGCTAACAAAATACTAATTATGCACAAAATTACAAAAATTAAAAAAATGCAAGTTACACTAATTATGCAAAAAATTAAAAAATGAAGAATTACAAAATATGCAAAAAAATAGACTCCTAAAAAACACTTAATTTATAGAATTTTTTTTTAAAATTTTCTTTTGTTTTCTTTTGTTTTTTTCTCCTTTTGTTGATTTTTTTTAATTGTTTGTTTGTTTGTTTTTTTTAACTACTAAATTTCGTGCCTAATTACAAAAAATATAAATCTACTAATTATGCACGTAATTACAAAAATAAAAATAAAAAATGCACGCTACTTTACTTATGCAAAAATTTAAATAAGGAACAATGTATTCAAAAAAATAAAAATTGTTTTTTTTTAATTTAATTGTTTTTCTTTTTTTTTCTTTTTAATTTTTTACTATTCTTTTTTTTTCTTTCTTTTTTTTATTTCTTTTTCTAAATTTAATTGTTTTGCTTTCTTTTTTCTTTCTTTTTCTTTTTTAATCTCTTTTTCTTTTTTTTAATAAAAAAATATTATTATTTTTTTTGTTTTTTTAATTTAAAAATATAAAAAAAACATGAAAAATTAATTAAAAAAATTAAAAAAATAAAAAAATGAAAATTCCACCTACCTTATCCTCCCCTGTTTGCAGCTCACCGCACGCCGGATCCTTCGCTGGCGCGCCGATTCTTTAATGCACCCTCCTCTGCTCTGCTGCTGTGCTGGCTTCGCAAACCGCAGCCCGCCTTCACACCGGCCTTTGCCTACTGCAGCCACCACGCCTCCGATGTACAGCTGTTGTCGTCTGCAGGCTATGCCTAATACTCCATTGCCTTCTACCGTCTGCGCCCACTGTAGACACCTCACACCGGCCAACGCCGTCTTCTGCCGTCTGCGCCTACTGCAGACACCTCACACTGCAGGTGCCATCTAATGCTTCGCCCACTGCAGACACCTGCACCTCACACTGCAGGTGCCATCTAATGCTTCGCCCACTGCAGACACCTCACAGTGCTTCACACGATGCAGACGACGCTTCAGTTGCTGCACCTTCGCCTGCGCTTCTACCAGCCTACGCCAGCTTCGCCCACTGCAGACACCGTCTGCTGCTTCGCCCACTACAGACACCTCAGCTTCTTCTACCGGCGGTTCGATGCAGCCAACGCGAGCGCTTCTACCAGCCTTCTACACTTGCAGCTTTTCGATGCAGCCTTTCCCTGCAGTGGGTGGGACCTCGTGTCAGGCCAGAAACGGGGCAATGACAACCCCCCTCTCCCGGCAGTGGAGGGATAACGCAGCCCTTGTGCGACTACAGACCATCCTCGCGACGCCGCCACTGCGAACCCCAACCTCTTTTTTTTTTTCTCTTTCTTTCTTTCTTTTTTCCGTCCGAGCTCTCGTTTTCTTTCTTTGCGCCTCTTGCAGCACAGCCCCGCCACCAGTATATAAAAATATATATTTATATATATTTATTTTTTTTAAAGCCGCCTTCTCTGCAGGCTTTCAGCTGGCCGCCTTACAGATGCAACACCTCCGCCTCCACTTTCAGTCGGCCGCCCCCACTTTCGCCTTCAGCAACGCTGGCCGCCCACAGTTGCAAGTATATATATATATAAATAGATATATATATATATATGTATATATCTATCTATTTTTTTCTTTGCTGCACTTGTTGGAGATGCCTCCCCACCCGATAACAACACAACAAAACAATAAAAGAAAGGCCGCCTCCAACACTTCCTATCTACCACTCGCCAACGCCGTCACCAATGCAACAACAGAAAGTGCTTAAATCCGATTAATGGCGGGATTTCTCTACCGCATTGGGGTTTTAATTAATTTTGTTTTTTTGCTTCTAATCAAAAAACCGAAAACACACAAGGCGCCCTTGAGATCACACACTCAATGCCCTTGCAAACTCTACTCTAATCTACCCTAATCCACGATTTTACAATCAATGGAGCACTTAGTAAGAAGTAATGGTTAACACCCTTCACTAACTTAGGTGTGCGTTCCCCGGCAGCGGCGCCATTGTTTGGGACATCATAGCATAGCGGAGGCTACACTCCAACCCACACACTTGTCAATCCGTGAATGCAACCCGGTTAGCGCATAGAGGCTATCCCGAATGGGAGAAGAAGAGTTAACCACACACTAATGACTTCTAGTCCTACTCAATCCTTCTTCATCACTCAAGCAATCAATCTTACATAATCAAAGCATCAAGATTAGGCTACACTTAAGCATACAAATGCAACTTATGCAAGGAACCTAATATGCAAAGAGCTATCACACAAGCCTCAACTACACATTATTTCAAGCACAAGCTTCATCACAAGCACTCTACAACTCACAAATCAAAACATCATTAAGAAATCTAGATTAGCAAGTGTGTAGACCAAAACCTCATATCATTGAAAATGTAAAGAATAGAGAGTACAAGATTGAAGCATGAATGGAGATGGAGAGCACTTGAGATGGAGCTATGGAGCAAGCTCTCTCTATGAGCCTCTCAACCAAATGACCAAAGAGTCCTCCCTAGCTCTCAAATGGGCGACCTTTTATACAAAAATTCTAGAACTGCCAAAAGTTCCCATGTGGGATTATTGTCAAGCCCTCTCCCACATTCATCTACAACTTTGAACTCTTTTCAAGAGCCCTAAGTGTCTTTTTTGTTGCATCCTTGTATTGATCTTCATTCGTCATGCAACATGGAACAACTTGAAAGCATTGATGCAAGAATCGAAGAGGATGATACCATGGTTGTTCTTCTCAAGGAAATGCCCGATGAGTTCTCCAACCATGTCACCACCCTAAAGCATCTTCCCAACCCTACCTTCGAAGGCATCGAGGTGGCTCTCCTTGAAGAAGATCAATGACTACATGTGAAGAATGGAGGTTCTACATCGACTTCTCCTACTACATCAAATGAGGCTCTTGCCACATGAAGCATAACCTTGAATGCTCTTATTGTAACAAAAAAGGGAATACGGCCGATCAATGTTTCAAAAGGTATCCCCATAAGCTCAAATGTAGTAAGTGTGGAGATCAAGGGCACACTACTTCAAGGTGTCCACAACATGCTTCTAAACAAGAGGCAGGGAACTTTGTATCCAATATCTCTACTCCTAATGAGGGACTCCTATGATAAAGGAGTGTTGTAAAGCACACATGTAACTCACAAGCCTATGTTATAAAGAATTTTTCCCTTGTTTTTGGTGTATGAGTATATGTCCAAGGCCTTCCCATGTCCCATGTGGCCATGTCCCATGGTTAGCATTAAGGGGGGGTGTTGAAATTGTTGTATGCTCATGTTGAGAAGGTGTGTGTGTGTGTGTAGCAAACCATCTCACGTTGAGATAAGGTTAGTGTGTATTAAACCCTATCCTAGAAGCTATAAAGGGATCAACTCTCTCGCATATTGTGTGAGTGGAGAAAGGCACTTTGTAAGTTTTATTTTAGCTTAAGAAATTCATAAGATTTTTGCTACTTGGCCCTCCCTCTCTCCACATAACCTTATCTTGTTTGTATTTCCGTTCTCATCCATTTGTTTCAACTTGGTATCACAACCAATCATATCAAGGCGTCTCTTCTCCAAGTGCAACTCACCCAGGCTCTTGCTACCTTCAACGGATTTCACCTCTTAACAATCGAATGAGGAGGTAAACATTGGCTACACTGGGCTCCAACACTCATTCTCTACGTGGAAGTAGGCAGCTATAAAGCCTTAATATAAGGCTTATAATACTTGTTAGAAGTATTAAACAAGCCTTAATATAAGGCTTATAATACTTGCTAGAAGTATTAAACAAGCCTTAAACTTCAGTTGCTGGCCCGTCCACTTTTGTGTAGCATCTTGATGTCTCCTTGCTTTATCCACACTTCCCTTGCTCAACCTGTCATCCTCTCCACCTCCCAGCTATCGCCTCCTCTCTCCAACACAGCTCTCGGGATGAATGTAAGGCTATCCTCCACCTAGCTAAGGACACACGCCTTTGCATGCTACATTATGCCACCTCCACCACCATCTAAGGGTCAACCATTAGCCTCATTTTTTTAAATGGTGTAAAAGATCCCCAAATAGAGTGTTTTCATATGCAATTTCTTTATAGTTTTTACAATCATTAAGCTTGCTTTTCTTCTTTCGTATTAAGGCATCTAGTTTGTAAAGGATCTAGACACTGCTCTTGCTATTCTATAAGGAAAGTAGTAAGACGTCTCCTACCTCCCCATCATCATCATGTCAAAAGACACATATGTCATTGACAAGTTCAAAATGGACAAGGGTTTCACCCAAGTGTGGTATACTCTCATGGGAAAGGGTTTGTGGCCCTTTGGTGAAAGGCACGAATGTGGTGGATTTTAATGATTCCAAAGTTGTGGAAGATGATGAATGAGCTTAGTCCATTATAGCTCTAAATATGGAAAAAAATCTCATCCATCATGTTGTCAACATGAAGACCGCTAAGGAAATGTGGGATGAGATGGCAAAGTTGTATGGAGCAAAGGGCAAGCACTCCCGTATCTCTCTCAAGGTGAAATTTTTTGGCCTTTGAACAGTGGAGAGTCCCTTTGAGGCTTCATAAGCAACATGAAGAGGATAATGGGACAAATTTCAAGCATTGATGCAAGAACCGAAAAGGAGGATACCATGGCGGTTCTTCTTAAGGAAATGCCTGATGAGTTCTCCAACCTCATCACCACCATAAAGCACCTTCCCAGCCCTACCTTCGAAGGCATCAAGGAGGCTCTCCTTGAAGAATATCAATGACTACGTGTGAAGAATGGAGGATCTACATTGAATTCTCCTACCATATAAAATGAGGCTCTTGTCATGAAGCATAATCTTAAATGCTCTTATTGTAACAAAAAGGGCATATAGCCGATCAATGTTTCAAAAGGTATCCCCATAAGCTTAAATGTAGCAAGTGTGGAGAGAAAGGGAACACTACTTCAAGGTGTCCACAACGTGCTTCTAAACAAGAGGCAGAGAACTTTGTATCCAATACCTCTACTCCTAATGAGGGAATCCTATGATAAAGGAGTGTTGTAATAAGCACACATTGTAACTCACAAGCCAATTCTTGCACAAGCCTATGTTATAAAGGCTTTTCCCCTTGTTTTTGGTGTATGAGTATGTCCAAGGAGAAGCTTCCCATGTCCCATGTGGCCATGTCCCATCGTTAGAATGAAGGGGGGGGTGTTGAAATTGTTGTATGCTCATGTTGAGATAAGGTGTGTGTGTGTGTGTGTGTGTGTAGCAAACCATCTCATGTTGAGATAAGGTTTGTGTGTATCAAACCCTAGCCTAGAAGCTATCTCTCATCTTGTGTGAGAGGAGAAAGGCACTTTGTAAGTCTTACTTTAGCTTAAGCAATTCATAATTTTTTGCTACTTGGCTCTCCCTCTCTCCATGTAACCTTATCTTGTTTTTCTTTCCATGATGCCCATCCATTCCTTTCAACTATATTGGTGTCCCAAAGCCTATATATAGACTTAGCTAATAATTATTTGATGCATCTAGATCATAGAGTAGGACTTTTAAATTCCAAGACTACCTTTTCAAGGCATGCATGCATATTGCTGCCAAGAACATGTAGCCTTTTTGTACTCTATGAATATACTAAAAATACAGCTATCTCTCTCTCTTCTCTGCATATCTTCTTTGCGTTTTACAATTAGGCATGTAACATTGGTATTAGAGCATTAGGCTCAGCCCCAATAGTAAGCACATTGCCGGAAGAAGATATACAGATGCATCAACAAAATGCAACCAAGGTAGCAGATGGAGTGGTTTGCAAGGCAATGTTGGAGGAAAGCATTCTCTGGGAGTATGTACTCAAAACTAGTACATTATTTTTCTCTCATATCAGTTCCAAAGGCCTAGCAAACAAGCATGACAAGTTCCAGCACAGGTGACCCACCACCGGCTACATTAAGGGAAAGGGAATAGGAATGGGGACAACAGTGGAAGAGATGCTCCGTTCTTCATCAAGACTTAAAGTGGAGTTTTAAAGTGGACAGTGTTCAGTCAGAGTAGTAAGCCAAAGTGAGTAGTCCAAGGAGGATGAAAGGATGATAGAGTACTTGCCCTGTCATCAAGTTTAGTAGGAGGGGAATGTCACATGCATGCCTGTACTGCCATGGCATAAATCTCAACATATTCCTTGGTTTAGATAACATTTAGCATATTAGCGAGACTATGATATGGTCTTATGTGAGCATTCAGTAGCATCATGCGGTCACTATGGTAGCATGAACAGTATTAAGGTCCCAAATGTGAACATTTAATGTTGAATTTATCAGGTCATTGACATATAAACAAGTTGATAGCCCCTACATCTACCCGACCAGCATATTCAAGCCTATATAAGCTTTAGGCTTCAATTGTAGAAATTATCTATTCACTCTTTTGGTCTTAGGTCATCATGTATGTAGTAGAAGTGCATCAGGATGTCATGTTCATGAACATGGGCATGCTTATCATAGGGCTAATCTCTGAAAGCTAACAATAGAAGATTTAGGGAATGAGCAGGGCGCTGAAAGACACCAAGAAGGATCCCTTGAAATCAAGACTTGGTTGGCCAGGTGTGTGAGGACTACTCTGGCTAGGGATAGATGCTAGACCGACAGTAGTAGGTGACCAAAATATATTGGTGTCCCTAGGCCTATAGAAAGGCTCAATCAAGAATTGTTTGATTCATCTCATTTCTTTTTGGATTGGATCATAGATTAGAACTTTTGAAGTCCAAGACTAGCTTTTCATAGCATGCTTATGGCTACGAAGAACATGTACCCTTTTTGTTCTATATGAATAAATTGAGAATATAGTTATATCTCTCTCTTCTCTCCATCTCTTATTTGCAATTTACATGATCTATGTGTTCCTATGAATGGTGTTTAGGGATGAAAGAAGACACAGAGCTTGTGTGTATGTAACATTGGTATCAGAGCGTTAGGTTCAATAATGCTAAACACTTATGGTGTTCTAGATGAAGGCAAACAATCCAACAAGAGTAACACAAGACATGGAAGAAGTTCCCAAGTGGTTGGTTGGTGGTGTTCCACGAGACCCCAGGGGAATGGTAGCCTTGTGAGTCAGATGCCACTTGGATCATACCAAAAAAGGCGTGTACGGGGTGGAGTGAGGATGCCACACTTAATACTCAAGAAAAGAAGACCAAAGAAAGTGTTCAAGGACAGGGCATGAAGGCTAGCAGATAAAGTGGAATAGATGCACAAATCTCGTCTGATTTGATATGTACCCTTTTTGTACTATATGAATATATTGAAAATGCAGCTATCTCTTTCTCTTCTTTGCATTTTTCATCTATGTATTCCTATGAAAGGTGTTTAGGGCTGAAAATAAGACATGGAGCTTCCATGCATGTAAGATTGGTATAAGAGCTTCATGGTCAACAACAATGGTAAATATTGTTAGTCTCCTAGATGAAGGTGCACAGTCCAAGGTGAGTAACACAAGACATGGAGGAAGTTCCCAAGAGGTTGGTTGGTGCTATTCCATAAGATCCAACAGGAATGGCAACCCTATGAGTTAAATGCCTCTTAGGACATACCATGAAAGGCTTTTAGGAAAATGGTTCCAACAAAAAGAATAATGATCATCCAAGTGGTGGAGTGAGGGTGCGAGACTTAATACTCAAGAAGAGAAGACCAAAAAAAGTGTTCAAGGACATAGTATGATGGGCTAGGGAAAAAAGTGGAACAGATGCAGGGATTTCACTGACGTAAAGGAGAACATGTGAACATGTTAATAACATATATTAATAACACAAAAAATCTTGTGATCACATGTTATATTCACAAAGCTTTCACAAGGGCATAAAAAAATTATCTTTGTCGGGCATAAAAAATCTTCTTAGGTGGCCACTGACTTGTTATTATGTGAAGAAGGTAACATGAAAACATGTGAATAGCTTATTCCCATGTGTAGCCAAGCTTTTAAGGGATTCCCAAATGGCAAGTGACCTGTTATTTTGTGAACGGTGACATGAGAACATGTGAATAACTTGTTCACATGTGTTATTATCACAAAAAATCTTGTGATCACGTGAATATTAAATCCCTGAACAGATGGACAGATCTTCATCTTATTTGGAGTGGAATTGGAGACATGGCAAGGTTTTTAGTGAAAAGGTTACCATGAAGGGAAGGATGACAGGTATGGGAGACCATATGTGGAGACAAGGGATGATAGCCTCATAAGCACACACATACATAAGCTTATATATGTGCATGCATAAAAAGCAATACATGTACTTTGATATGCATGAAAAAAAAAATCAATAAATTTATTGGAAAGAAGACTTACGGTCACTTAGGCGGAAGCTTCTTTTTTGTTGGAGGTGCATCTTGAACTCTTTCTAATTCCCGTATGGTCAAGGGAGCTTCCCTTGTGATTGGCCTCTCTCTCATCATATCTATTGATGCTTGGATGCATAGAATTCAACGAATCTCTCAATGTGTCTCCATCAAACCCTAAGTCTTGCAAGATTTGGATGAGGAGAACAAGCAAGAGTTACTTTCTTGGGTCCATGTGAGAAAGAGATCTTTGTTAAAAATTAATGTTCCCTCTTTGACCTATGGTTAAAAGAAATTCAACCAAGGTTCACTCAAAGATGGTAAAAATGATTCAGATAAGGTTCGCTCAAAGATGTATTCCAGATGGGGCCGACCAAAATGAAATAATGTTCTTCTTTACCAAAGTATTTGTTGTGGTCCTATAATTTTTGTTATGGAAATTTGATAGACTGATTGTAAGAGGCTGGTGCACACTGCAGAGGGAATCAATAAAATGGGCATCTGGAGTCCGGCATGTTTACAAGAGCCGGAGGGCAAAGCTTGATACAACGCACACGCCGGAATTTCTAGGCTTGCCGACAGGGGCATGGTCGACGGTAGGAGGGGAGGAGAATGCGGGGGAGGGAGTGGTGATCGGAGTCGTGGATACCGGCATTGACGCCTCGCATCCCAGCTTCCAGAACAATGATCCATCCAAGCCATACAATACAACGCTACCGCACTTCCACGGGCAGTGTGATGTCGGGCCCATGTTCCCCACGGGGTCCTGCAACGGAAAGCTCATTGCAGCTCGCTTCTTCAACAAGGCCGCCAAAGCCTCTGGAAGCTTCAATGCCTCACAGGACGTGGAGTCGCCTTTTGATCAGGACGGCCATGGAACGTAAGTGCTTTCTACCAAAGAAATACTTGCATGCTCGCAGAGACACAGAGACAGAGAGAGAGAGAGAGACAGAGAGAGAGAGAGAGAGAGAGAGAGAGAACAGCCGACTGTATTCAATGGAAACAACAGTTATAATCAATGCGCGTCGAGAGAGAGAGAGAGAGAGAGAGAGAGAGAGAGAGAGAGAGAGGGAGAGAGAGAACTCTATTAAATGGATATAACAATTATTATTATTATTATCGAGAGGGAGAGAGAGAGAGAGAGAGAGAGAGAGAGAGAGAGAGAGAGATCCCTATTCAATGGAAACAATACATGAATTGAAACTTGAATTTACTAGCTTTGTGTCACAGGCACACTGCATCTACTGCAGGAGGAAATCACGGCATCCCAGTTATCGTGAATGGTGTGAATTTTGGAAATGCGAGTGGTATGGCTCCACGTGCACGGTGAGTATAACCATCATGATTTGATAAAACGAATGTCTGCAGGAAAATTTGTATATCTAACACAGCTTTAGGTCACCACAGTATTGCAGCCTATCGTTGTCTTTACTCGAACTCGGCAGAGGAAGCTGATGTAGTGGCAGCTATTGAGCAGGTAACATAGCAATTCTCTCTCAAGTTCTTGCCCCATAACTCTACAAAAGGACCAGGAGGCCAGCCTAGTACTGTTTACAACAAATTATCATAATCATCACTATAAAAATCTCAAAAACATTAAATCTTACTTAAATCCCACTATGTTTTGTTAATTTGACTAGTAGGATTGTAAGCCTTTATATCTCAGTTTGAATTATATCTTCTAAGATTCATAATTATCTTTCTGTTTTTGTCTCATTAAATGTACACCTAAAGGCCTCTCTCTCTCTCTCTCTCTCTCTCTCTCTCTCTCTCTCTCTCTCTCTCTCTCTCTCTCTCTCAAACTTGTATTCGAATATGATGAATAAATATTGCATTCTTTTTTTCTTTCAAATGTGGTTGATGTTGTTGGTTGGGGGGAGGTATATGCAGGCTGTTGAAGATGGGGTGGATGTCATAAGCATTTCTCTTAACTTTGATCCACCAACAGACAACATCACTTCTTTCTTATCAGCATTCAATGTGGGCTTGTTGCATGCTGCAAGAGCTGGTGTTTTCACGGCCAACTCAGCAGGAAACAATGGGCCACGTGCAAGCTCAATGAGATCCAATGCACCCTGGACCATGACTGTGGGTGCAAGCACCACTGATCGAACATATCCACAAGGCATCACCTTGGGAAATAATGTGACCGTAACGGGGCGAACTTTATCATGTAAGTACATGTATGATGCCACATGACAGCTTTGATGATAAGTGGTTTATGTTTGTGAACTCATTATAAGATGGGTTCTCATTATTTTTCACTCACGAGCCGAGTATTGCAACCGATACACAAACACTCGATAGTGAAAGAAAGGTTGTAGGCTCTTGGAGCTAGTGACCAAGTGAAAATAAGGATTGACTTTTCTCACCCTTCAACTTTTAAGGCCCAAGATCTTTCAATAAAGCCATTGATGATGGTGATATCCTATATAAGGTATTAGGAGATTTATCCTTATTATGCTGAAGGGACGAGCTTAGAAGAGCATACATAATGTAATCCTATGAGCATATATAACTCTCTCTATCATTGTCATGGGGAGGTCATGGGTCGACAGAAAACAAATATGGAGCATTGAATTGGGACTCCTTTCTTTTCAAGAATATATATCTCCTTGATTCGCATGGCACCATCATCGATTGAATTCTATAAAAGCTAATGTGGCTGCAACTCTTGCAGTAACCTCCTGTCAATTTCACAAGTAGGAATATGATGTGTTGTCCAAGCTCTTATTTTTTTGGTTGTCTCTATCAAGATTGGAATGGATGCCTCCCTAAGATAATGATGGTTGGGAAAGGTAGGGGAAAGGTCAACCTTTCCCCAACAAAAAATGTTGCACATTTCCCCAAACGTAATGGTCGTGGGTCGGTCGAGGCTGTATCTGAGGCGTTCAATCGCCTTGCATTAAATTAGGAAAATGCTCTAGGATGCTGACATGTCACATCATGGAATTTTTGGAATTCTAGTTGCTGAGCTATCTTTATATGGCTGAGCACCAGGTCGTCGTCCCTCCTAGCTGCTGTTGATGTCCTTACAAGGCCTCAATTGTAATGGGTTGGGAAAGGCCATCGGTCGGCCTTTCCCAAGGGAAGAGGGGTCGCCAGCTATAGCCATGGCTCCCAATCTTCCTCCTAGGAAAGGCGTCTCTATGGCCTTTCCGTACTACAAAAATGTTGGGGAATTAGGGCTCAATAAAAGCTTCTTTTTTTTTATCAGTCAAAATAAGGACATGCTTATAAACTAACCAATTGTGCCGGTATTTGAACTAAAAACTAGTAAATTTGAACCTTTTTTGTAAGGGCTTGATATATTTCTAGGGGAGTTTTTCAAATTTCAGGCAGTAAAAATAAATTGGAATGCTGTTTTTGTGTAGCCTAGGGGAATTGTTTCCCACAATCTTTCCCTGATTCAGAATAATAATAAATTGATTTTTGAGTTAAATGTAGTGGTTCCATATTCCAAGATTCTACTAATTAGAGTATTAAATCATATAGAAGAGACAAGCACATCAACGACTAAAGAATTTAATTTCTTTGTATGAAATTTTTCAATTGACTTTCTTTAATAACTTTGTTATTTTCCTTGAGTTTGAGGGTCATTCTTTTTTCACTGGTTAGAGGAAAGGTTACTGATTTCCCTTGGTGTACTTCAGTCGGAACTCCGGCGGAGATCATGTACCCAATTATTGGTGCAGAGAGTGCTTTAATTGGAGAGCAATACTCACCAGATATCGATTTTCCTTGTAAGGATTCTGGATATTACAACAAGACTTTAATCCAGGGAAACATTATCCTCTGTGTTTTCTCAAATTATGATCAGGACTTCATCATGAACAACTCAATTTTACTGCAAGTGGAGAAAACTGCAAAAGATCTTGGCGCGGTGGGATTCGTTCTGGATATCAGCAATGTATCGGATGGCGGCATGGAGCTTTTCATTGTGGAAACACCTGCTGTTGTGCTCGACTTTACTGAAGACGTGCAGGCAAGACAACCTTAATTAGAAAAGCAAGCAAAAAGCTCATTAGTTTACGTTAAACTGATGCACAATAAGCCTTCTTCTTTGATCAAAATCATTTGTGTTTGCCATCGCTGCTGCAGGCATTTTACAGTTATTACAATTTTACTGTAAACCCAGTTGGAAGAATTGAGGGGAACGTGGATGGGGAGTTCACTTTAAGGGCGCCTATGGTTACCAGTTTCTCGGCGCGAGGTCCTGCTTATGCAAATTTTGTCAGCGAGCAACCCATCAATTTGTTGAAACCTAACATTATCGCTCCAGGGGATTCCATATGGGCTGCTTATAGTTTAGCGGCTCCAGTCGAACAAGCACCAGAATACGCCGGTAAATTAATATCTTTGCCTAAATAACATCTCATTCTTTCTATTATGAATCCGAATTAATTATCGATCTACAAATATAGCCATTTACTATCATCAATTATCTTAAATTGCGACGAGAGAGACAGAGATGTGATTACTAAAAATTACATGCAACAAGCACCGGAACAATTAATATATCTCCATCTAATAGATCCAACAATTTTGATTATAAATGCAAATTATCAACCTACAAATTAAGCCATTTCCTATCACCAATCATCTTACATTTTATAGACTGCAATTCCACTAGCTCTAAAGCTATTTCTTTTCCTTTTTTTAAAACTTCGTTTTTGAGAGAGAGAACACACAAAAGAGATTAAAATGTGCGGATTATGTGTCTCTGTGTGAACTAATGTACGTATTAACCCTAGTGAATGAGAAATTATGTATGCACATGTGAACTTTACATATTATTTGGGTATGTGTATGTACGTGTGGGTATGCATATGTGCATCAACATGTGAACGTGTTTGATTATGTGCATGTATGTACTTTTATTTGTGTGCAAGAGATCATTTGATTTTGTGCATGTGTGTACTTGTGTTTGTGTGCGAGAGATCATTACATAAATTTCTGGCAATATGCTCTTTCTATATGACCATCTTATATAAAATTTAGGTGATCTTCTCTTGCTATATTTAATCACCTAGTTACTCCACCTTTAATAATGATAACTCTTCTCATCGTCCCTTCAAAGTGCCCCATATGAAGTCTTGGCCGTGTTTATTAAGACCATTCTCATACCTTTCATTTCTCCCAACACCGTCTAAGTCCAAATAATTACTTTATGCACTTTATAGGTGACTCATAAACTAGGATCTCCAACCATGATGATACTATGGAGTTTTCTAATGAAGTTTGTATAAATTACAAAAAAGTAAAGGTAATGCTTAGGCTTCAAAAGAAACATAAGATTGGGAAACACTTGGGGTCTTCAACCGTGATGATCCTATGCAGTTTTCTAATAAAGTTCATATAAACAACAAATATAATGCTTAGACTTGAAAAGAAACATAAGCTTGGCAAACACTATACATTACAAAACAACAAATATAATGCTTAGACTTGAAAAGAAAAATACGCTTGGCAAACACTGGGGTTGGCGACGATAGCCACGTAAATAAGCCAAACCCTTTTGCCTCCCAGACATAGGCTCAATCAATACTGGACCACCCCTCCCCCTCACTCCACAAAGCAATGAATAAAATGTGTGTGATGTGCTCATCGCAAGAGAGAGAGAGAGACAGAGAGACAGAGAGAGAGAGAGAGAGAGAGAGAGAGAGAGACATTATGCATTATAATGATTAAGTGATAATGAAGAGAGCACACTATGTTCTTCACTATGAGACTTTCTTTAATGAGCCTCGAGGAGAGTACCAAGTAGCCTTCTAATTTGGATTCAAACCAAGAGTATTTTTTTGTTTTCACCGAACAAAGAGCTTTGATAATGCACTATACCAAATGGATTCTCGCACATTAACTTCCCCTTTTTCTCTCTTGTAATTTTATTCCAAGGATGTCATTGTCATCAAAACATATTGATTTATGCCTCCCTTCTTATGCATATACATGCATGCCGATCATAAAACAAGGTTTGTAGAAGATCTATCATCAAGAAGGTAGTTCTCCAATCGGCCACTAAGTTTGTTCTCCTATAGGCCCCTAGTGGCCTCAAGAGACGGTCCTATAGACATTTTTCCTCACCCAACATGATGGCCATCGAAGCCCAATATGTGCACAGAACTTCTACTACCACTTATAACCACCATTCACCAACACAACATGAAATCTGGCCTTGGCGCTTGGCCCTTAGGCAATAAAATCCAAGCTATAGGCACTTCAAAATTGGTAGTAAAGCACTAGACTCTCAATCTCCTCAATTTTTTGGGGTTTACCAAATAGAAACACGGTTATCTCACTCTAATTAAATCCTCAATAATGGGTAAAAATTTAGCTTGTACAAAAAACAAAATCCATTTCTTATCTCCTTAATTTTTGGGGTATTACCAAAACAAACCAAAAAAAAAAACTCACTCGACTTAAATATTCTCAATAATGGCAAAAGCAACTTTAGCTTGTATGATAGACCCCCTCTCTCTTAAATTTATGAATAATGGCTCTTGCCCATTAATTGGATGATAAGGTGAGACAAAGTATTCCCATCTTTGTTATACATCTTTGTATGGTTGTGAAAAATTTAAATTACAATTTTTCGTTGTCAAAACTATCATATGGCATTATGTGCATGTCACAACCATAACTTATTATTTTCATCTTTATGGTGTCATGACTCATGACAGCACCAATGTGTCGATAGCATGAATCATGGCCACACCAATGTGTGGGTGGCATGACCACCTTGTGGGTGTTACAAAACAAGTCACGACAATTATCAATTTTTTAAAAATCTTTTTTGTTCTTGGACAATGAGAGCCAATGACACTAAAATGACCATGTGGATGATGCCACTTATCATAATCACCATTTTATTACACTACATGTGTATGTTAGAACAATCATGCCCATTCTAACTAGGATTTAAACCACAACTTCCAAATTGAGATGTTTGATTTGAAAGGACTAGGCTAATAATGCCTTGAATAGATTACCTATCATTAAATGTCTTAATCTTCTTATTCTTATCTTTTTGTTGTTGTATATAGGTGCTAGATTTGCTTGTTTATCAGGAACAAGTATGGCAGCTCCCCATGTAGCTGGAGTAGCCGCTCTCATTAAACAAATGAACCCAATGTGGAGCCCTGCAGCCATTGCCTCTGCACTATCTACTACAGCAACTACAAAGGATAACATGAGAATGCCCATCACTAATCAAGGATCTACAAAGCACCCACATGGAACCCCATTTGACTATGGATCTGGATTCCTCAATGCCAAAACTTCTCTTGACCCTGGATTTGTTTTTGAAGCAGGTTTTATTCTATGCTTAAGCATGATTAAATAATAATAATATCTACCTTATTTTGCATATATAAAATAAACTATAGCACATGACTTCACATCTAGATTCCTCAATGCCAAAAATTCGCTTGATCTTGGATTTGTTTTTGGTGTAGGTTATTGCATGCTGAAGTGAGTTTTTGAAAATAATTTGTTAGCAAATATCTACCTTGCTTTGCATATATAAAATGAACTATAGCACATCTCTCATGGCACAAGTTATTAAAAATAAACTAATTCAAAAAAGTAAAATTATGGACACAAGTTATTCAAAAAATAAATTATCCACTTTGGTTTTCAAAGTCATATAACTATGTAAACCACCTATAACAAGTAAAAGAAGTTAGATTGGGCTTTTAAAATAAGAATGTGAGATCATTTTAAATTCAATGTTTGTGTGGACAAAAATTAACAATAACTTATTATTAAAATTTCCCTTTCATTGTTGTGTCAATCAATCTTCTTCTCATGGGTTTAGTTCCTAATGGGATTTGAAAAGTTTTATTTCTTTAGATTTTACAAAAGAAATCTCA
Source organism: Cibotium barometz (assembly GCF_041138505.1). Taxonomy (NCBI): domain Eukaryota; kingdom Viridiplantae; phylum Streptophyta; class Polypodiopsida; order Cyatheales; family Cibotiaceae; genus Cibotium; species Cibotium barometz. Next base: position 24,655,858 of record NC_141057.1, on the reverse strand, counting down.
TCTTCATTTACTTTATTAAAGGATGGATTAGATGTAGAATTTTAATTTTGTTATTCCTTATAAAGGAACCTTATTCTCATTTATTCTTTTTAATGATGACTTGGATGTAGGATTTGAAGACTACATCAACTTTGCATGCTCTGTACCAGGAGTTAGTGAGGATGAGGTCTATAGAGCAATAGGGATAAGGTGCCATGACCCCATAAGCAATGTATCTGATTTAAACATGCCATCACTAACCATCGCACTCTTAACTGGGAGCCTTCAATTGACAAGGAAGATTACAAGTGTAGCTAAAACTATGGAAACATACAATGCTAATGTGAAACATCACCATCACAATCCTCTTATTGAAGTGAGTGTTTCACCAGAAACTTTTAATCTCCAACCTGGATCATCCCTAAACCTTAACTTCAATCTCTCCATACCTACATTGTCTACTAGTAGCTCACTTCACCACCAAAAATTTCAATTTGGTGAGATTGCTTTTCATGGAGACCAAGGCCACTCTCCTAGAATCCCATTTGCCATCTCTTCTACTCTCCACACCTAATCTCCCGTACTGCTTGATTAAGCATTGAGCATGAATCTTCAAAAACTCTACCTTATATTTCATGTGTGATCAATTCATGTAGAGATAATGTGTTATCTTAAATTAAGGAATTGAACCTAAATGTGTTATCTTAAATTAAGGAATTTTTGGGTCATTGATTATGTGAAAATTTTAAGATAACGCTATATGCATAATAAACTCAATATTCTCAAATTCAAACCATTCAATCTCTTACATATTCACCCGAACAAGTGTTTTTAATCCATAGGTTGCATTGTTTGAATGGGGTACCAATGTGGTCCATTTAACTAAATCATTTGTGTAAGGGTTCCAACAATGCTATATCTTGATGTTTCCCTTATCCCCTTTCCTAGTTACCTCCTCACCTTATAACCACTCTCCTTGATCTAGCATGGCTCTGTGTGTGTGTGTGTGTGTGTGTGTGTGTGTGACATCGGCAAACTTCATGATGGAGGCTCCTAAGGAAGTGGAGTCAGATCATATTTTTTGTGAGGAGAGAGAGAGAGAGAGAGAGAGAGAGAGAGAGAGAGAAACCCCACAACCCAATGTAACCTGCCCCAATAGAGTAAAGCCACCTCTGTGTCACTGATGATATAGGCCATGTGGTAGATGTATGTGTGAGCACTTTAGTCAAGGTCACGGGCACTTGTAGTAGCCTTGGACATATAGAGAGAGAGAGAGAGAGAGAGAGAGAGAGAGAGAGAGAGAGAGAGAGAGAGAGAGAGAGAGAGAGAGTGTGTGTGTGTGTCAAGGACTATAAGTTTAGGGACTCGAGGCACTAGTCATGGTAAGAGGGAAACTTGGTATAGGGTCCAGGTGCGCTAGGATTATTCACTTGAGGGGAGGTGTTGAAATATAAATGTGAATAGGGTGTGTGCGGGAACAAGCCCTTAGCAAGAGGCTATAAAAGAGAATCTGTAAATGTGAGAGAAGCTGTGAAAAGGTGAGAAGTATCTACTAGGAGAGAATAAAGGGTAGAATGAGAAGATTTAGAAGGTGTGGAGATATTTTGGGAAGAGATGGAGAGAATCAAGCAAAAGAGGTGGAGTGAATCAAGGAGAGATCAGTGGGATTAGATGCTTGGATGTAAACTCTATAAATTGAGGCATTGGCCTAATGAGAATTTGGTGGTTTTTGATTATCCATGCCTACATTAAGCTATTAGTTAATTGCTCACTAATCACATCTTAATTATCCATGCCTACATTAAGCTATTAGTTAATTACTCATTAACCACATCGTAATTAGTTAATTACTCACTAATCACATCATCTAATCTCTTCTCTAATGATGTTGATTCTAGCATTTGATCCACCATAGCTCATCACATTGCTGCAAATTTAACATGGTATCAGAGCCTAGCCTAGAATCCATCAAATTTATGAGCCCATTATCTTGCTAATCACCTAGCTAATCAACATTAGTAGATAATCAAGTTTTTTTACCTCTTTTTCAAAGAGCTTCTGTACCCCCAGCTGGTGAGGGGCTTGATCTCCCTCTAGGCTTAACAATAGGTTTCAAGCCTTTAGTCACACATAGCCACAAGCCTTATGCTCCAGCCCATCAAAAAAGCAATTTGTCAAACGGCCTTCTAGAACTACAGATTTTTGCGAACTCATAAGCGCCTTTTTTCTGAAGGGTATTTTGGTGCAATTGAGGGTTCAAATTAACCATTGGGTATCTGATACAGATCCCTATAACTTCAGATTGCAATTCGGAGATGGTTTGATACTCCAACCATTCAGTATAGATTTTTTACCCTTGGCTTAATGTAATTTCTAGTGAATTTATGCTCATAAATCTGTTTAATCATCAGCTAAACACGAGATTGAGTTGTAAAAGGGTAGACACTGCCCTTGAATCTTGAAATTGGATCGAGGTAAGATCCCCTTCACATCATCATGAGCACGGCACAAGAGATAGACAAATTTAATTGGGAGCAGTTTTCTACAAGGCAAACAAAAACCATGTATCTACTCATGAGGAAAAATCTATGGGGGCTAGTTGAGGGAAGAGATGAATGCCCAGAGGTGAGTGGGACATTAGGAACTCAATGGAGTCTTTTTGGGCCCTTTAATTTGCCATGAGGTTATGGAAACGTTTAACTTTTTGACAAATAGGAGCCCGCCATGTAAGCAAAAACCAATGGTTTGTAAGAGAGGTGTAAGAGTGGTCAAAGGGTGCACTTTTTTCCCCAAAAAGGGGAGGGGACAATTTTACAATTTTCGGACCTCCATAACTTCTACATACAAGCTCCGATTTGAGCGGAGATTACAGATCCGTGATCTACGCATCAAGAGCTTTCCATAGATATGTTACATGATATGGTTTTATCCGCTAGATTTTAAATTCCATTTTTCCCCCAAAATTCAAATTCGAATAAAGTAGCCGTTTTGAAGCTTCTAATTAGAAAACGTTTCTTCTTAAGAGAAAAGGTTTGACTCCCTTAAACTGCCAAACAAAAGGGCCCAAGAAGACTCCATTGAGTTCCTAATGAAATGAGTGGAAGAGCATGAATGAGAAAGCATTAGGACATATCGCACTCAGTTTAAATGATGAAATCATTCATCACATCACAGGGATACAATGGGCAAAAGATGCATGGGATGAACTCAATAAATTATTCGCGGCACTCAAGCAAAAAATTCAAAGATAAATCTGTGAATGCAATTCTACAAAGTGGATATGAAGGAAAGTGAACCTTTAATCACACGAACAAATATAAAAGCATCAAGCAACAACTCGCAGCCATTGGCAACAAGAAGGTAGAAGATGATGAGGCACTAGTAGTGCTTCTGAAGAGTGTGGACAAAGGTGAATATAAAAACATTATAGCAACATTTAAGAATGTACCTGAATTGAAGCTACACGAGATAGAAGGAGCTCTACTAGAGAAAGAGACCAGGGTCAAAGAGAAGAAATGGCTGGACTCAATAGTTGAAGAAGAAAAAGCATTCTTCACCCAAGGAGGATTCTCTTGAGGACAAGGATGAGGAAGAGGCAGAGTAGGAGGAAGGTCCTTCACTTGCCACAACTGTGGAAAGCGAGGACACATGGCAAGAGACTGCTACAGCAAACCCAGTGGAGAAGGAACGACATCGGCAAACTTCATGGAAGCTCCTAAGGAAGTGGAGTCAGATAATCTTTTCTGAGAGAGAGAGAGAGAGAGAGAGAGAGAGAGAAACCCCACAACCCAATGTAACCTACCCCAACAGAGTAAAACCACCTCTGAGCCACCGATGATGTAGGCCATGTGGTAGATGTATGTGTGAGCACTTTAGTCAAGGTCACGGGCCCTTGTAGTAGCCTTGGACACATAGAGAGAGAGAGAGAGATAGTGTGTGTGTGTCAAGGACTATGAGTTTAGGGACTCGAGGCACTAGTCACTCACGGACTACCAAGTAAGAGGGAAACTTGGTATAGGGTCTAGGTGTGCTAGGATTATTCACTTGAGGGGAGGTGTTGAAATATATAAGTAAGAGGGAAACTTGGTATAGGGTCTAGGTGTGCTAGGATTATTCACTTGAGGGGAGGTGTTGAAATATACAAGTGAATAGGGTGTGTGTGGGAACAAGCCCTTAGCAAGAGGCTGTAAAAGAGAATCTGTAAATGTGAGAGAAGCTCTGAAAAGGTGAGAAGTATCTACTAGGAGAGAATAAAGGGTAGCATGAGAAGATTTAGGAGGTGTGGAGATATTCTGGGAAGAGGTGGAGAGAATCAAGCAAAAGAGGTGGAGTGAATCAAGGAGAGATCAGTGGGATTAGGTGGATGTAAACTCTATAAATTGAGGCATTGGCCTAATGAAAATTTGCTAATTTTTTATTATCCATGCCTACATTAAGCTATCATAATTGCTCACTAATCACGTCTTAATTATCATCTAAACTCTTTTCTAATGCCTACATTAAGCTATCAGTTAATTGCTCACTAATCACGTCTTAATTATCATCTAAACTCTTTTCTAATGATGTTGATTCTAGCATTTGATCCACCATAGTTTATCACATTGCTGCAAATTTAACATGGTATCAGAGCCTAGCCTAGAATCCATCAAATTTATGAGTCCATAATCTTGCTAATCACCTAGCTAATCAAGATTAGTAGATAATCAAGTTTTTTAACCTCTTTTTCAAAGAGCTTCTGTACCCCCAGCTGGTGGAGGGGCTTGATCTCCCTCCAGGCTTAACAACAGGCTTCAAGCCTTTAGCCACACATAGCCACAAGCCTTATGCTCCAGGCTTAACAATAGGCTTCAAGCCTTTAGCCACACATAGCCACAAGCCTTATGCTCCAGCCCATAAAAGCAATTCGTTAAACCACCTTCTAGAATTGTAGATTTTTGCGAATTCTCCAGTGCCTTTTTTCTGAAGAGAACTAGAGATCTACACTTACATAGAAGAGATTGCTCTAATTCCTCTTGGCCCCCTAGGGGTTTACAAGGGTGCTCTACAAGCTGGTGAAGACAGTTTTTGATTTCATCAAGTCTACAGTGAGATCCAAGCTCTCCATCAAATCTGCACGTGACTTTGGTAAAACAGAGATTAAGCATTCAATGTTTGGTCAAATCTTGTATTTCTTGGCTTAATCCTCTACTAGATTAACTGCTATTGATGGCCTTGAAAGGGGTTGAGCTCATTTGAATTCTAAGGCCCCAAAACTGGACTCCCCGTATACTTTTTTTTTTGCACACAAAACAGAGGATTATTTTGCTAATCAAAACTAATAACTGTATTTTGGTACAATTGAGGGTTCAAATTAACCATTGGGTATCTGATAAAGATCCCTATAATTTCAGATTGCAATTCGGGGATGGTTTGATACTCCAACCATTCAGTACTAGATTTGTTACCCTTGGTTTAATGTTATTTTTGGTGAATTTATGCTGATAAATCTGTTTGTAATCATCAGCTAAACACCAGATTGAGTTGTAAAAGGGTAGACACTGCCCTCCTTGAATCTTGAAATTGGATCAAGAGGTAAGACCCCCTTCACATCATCATGAGCACGGCACAAGAGATAGCCAAATTTAATGGGGAGCAGTTTTAAACATGGCAAACAGAAACCATGTATCTACTCATGAGGAAAAATCTGTGGGGGCTAGTTCAGGGAAGAGATGAATGCCCAAAGGTGAGTGGAAAAATGAGTGGAAGAGCAAGAATAAGAAAGCATTAGGACTTATCGCACTCAGTTTAAATGATGAAATCATTCATCACATCACAGGGATACTATGGGCAAAAGATGCATGGAATGAACTCAATAAATTATTTGGCACTCAAGCAACAAATTCAAAGATAAATCTGTTAATGCAATTCTACAAAGTGGATATGAAGGAAAGTGAACCTTTAATCACACACTTGAACAAATATAAAAGCATTAAGCAACAACTCGCAGCCATTGGCAAGAAGGTAGAAAATGATGAGGCACTAGCAGTGCTTCTGAAGAGTGTGGACAAAGCTAAATATGAAAACATTGTAGCAACATTAAAGAATGTGCCTGAATTGAAGCTGCACGAGATAGAAGCTATACTAGAGCAAGAGACAAGGGTCAAAGAGAAGAAATGGCTGGACTCAACAGCTAGAGAAGAAAAAGCATCCTTCACCCAAGAAGGATTCTCTCGAGGATGAGGACGAGAAAGAGGCAGAGTAGAAGAAGGAACTTTACTTGCCACCACAACTGTGGAAAGCCATGACACATGGCAAGAGACTGCTACAACAAATCCAATGGAGAAGGAACGACATCGGCAAACTTCATGGAGGCTCCTAAGGAAGTGGAGTCAGATCATCTTTTCTGAGAGAGAGAGAGAGAGAGAGAGAGAGAGAGAGAGAGAGAGAGAGAGAGAGAGAGAGAGAGAGAGAGAGAGAGAGAGAGAATCCCACAACCCAATGCAACTTGCCCCAACAGAATAAAACCGCCTCTGAGCTACCGATGATGTAGGCCATGTGGTAGATGTATGTGTGAGCACTTTAGTCAAGGTCACGGGCAATTGTAGTAGCCTTGGACACACACACACACACACACACACACACATATATATATATATATATAGAGAGAGAGAGAGAGTCAAGGACTATGAGTTTAGGGACTCGAGGCACTAGTCGCGAGATGGACTACCAAGTAAGAGGGAAACTTGGTATAGGGTCCAGGTGTGCTAGGATTATTCACTTGAGGGAGGTGTTGAGATATACAAGTGAATAGGGTGTGTGTAGGAACAAGCCCTTAGCAAGAGGCTATAAAAGAGAATCTGTAAATGTGAGAGAAGCTGTGAAAAGGTGAGAAGTATCTACTAGGAGAGAATAAAGGGTAGCATGAGAAGATTTAGGAGGTGTGGAGATATTTTGGGAAGAGGTGGAGAGAATCAAGCAAAAGAGGTGGAGTGAATCAAGAAGAGATCAGTGGGATTAGATGCTTGGATGTAAACTCTATAAATTGAGGCATTGGCCTAATGAGAATTTGTTGGTTTTTGATTATCCATGCCTACATTAAGCTATCAGTTAATTGCTCACTAATCACATCTTAATTATCATCTAATCTCTTTTCTAATGATGTTGATTCTAGCATTTTAAGGTATCAATTGCTCACTAATCACGTCTTAATTATCATCTAATCTCTTTTCCAATGATGTTGATTCTAGCATTTGATCCACCATAGCTCATCACATTGCTACAAATTCAACATGGTATCAGAGCCTAGCCTAGAATCCATCAAATTTATGAGCCCATTATCTTACATCTTTTTCAAGCCTTTAGCCACACATAGCCAGAAGCCTTATGCTCCAGCCCATCAAATCAGTTCATCAAACTGCCTTCTAGAACTGCAGATTTTTGAGAATTCGCCAGCACCTTTTTTTTGAAGAGAACTGGAGATCTACACTTACACAGAAGACATTGCTCTACTTCCTCCTGTCCCTAGGGGTTTTCAAGGGTGCTCTACAAGTTGGTGAAGACAGTTTTTGATTCCTCTTGGCCCTATGGGTTTTCAAGGGTGCTCTACAAGCTGGTGAAGACAGTTTTTGATTTTATCAAGTCTACAGTGAGATCCAAGCTCTCCATCAAATATGTAGGTTACTTTGGTAAAACAGAGATTAAGCATTCAATGTTTGGTCAAATCTTGTGCTTCTTGGCTTAATCCTCTACTAGACTAACTACTATTGATGGCCTTGAAAGGGGTTGAGCTCATTTGAACTCTGAGGCCCCAGATCTAGACTCCCCGCATACTCTGTTTTCTGCACACAAAACAGAGGATTATTTTGCTAGTTAGTGATAAATCAATACTAATCACTCTATTTTGGTGCAATTGAGGGTTCAAATTATCCATTGGGTATTTGATACAGATCCCTATAACTTCAGATTGCGATTTGGAGATGGTTTGATACTCCAACCATTCAGTACAGATTTGTTACCCTTGGCTTCATGTAATTTCTGGTGAATTTATGCTGATAAATCTGTTGTAATCATCAGCTAAATACAAGATTGAGTTGTAAAAGGGTAGACAGTGCCCTTGAATCTTGAAATTGGATCAAGAGGTAAGACCCCCTTCACATCATCATGAGCACGGCACAAGAGATAGACAAATTTAATGCATGGCAAACAAAAACCATGTATCTACTCATGATGAGGAAAAGTCTGTGGGGGCTAGTTGAGGGAAGAGATGAATGCCTAGAGGTGAGTGGGAAAATGAGTGGAAGAGCAGGAATGAGAAAGCATTAGGACTTATCGCACTCAGTTTAAATGATGAAATCATTCATCACATCACAAAGATACAATGGGCAAAAGATGCATGGGATGAACTCAATAAATTATTTGGCACTCAAGGAAAAATCTCAAAGATAAATCTCTTAATGCAATTCTACAAAGTGAATATGAAGGAAGTGAACCTTTAATCACACACTTGAACAAATATAAAAGTATTAAGCAACAACTCGCAGCCATTGGCAAGAAGGTAGAAGATGATGAGGCACTAGTAGTGCTTCTGAAGAGTGTGGACAAAGGTGAATATGAAAACATTGTAGCAACATTAAAGAATGTACCTGAATTCAAGCTGCACGAGATAGAAGGAGCTCTACTAGAGCAAGAATGTACTTGAATTGAAGCTGCACGACGAGATAGAAGGAGCTCTACTAGAGCAAGAGACCAGGGTCAAAGAGAAGAAATGGATGGACTCAACAGCTGAAGAAGAAAAAACATTCTTCACCCAAGGAGGATTCTCTCGAGGACGAGGACGAGGAAGAGGCAGAGTAGGAGGAAGGACCTTCACTTTTGCCACAACTGTGGAAAGCTAGGACACATGGCAAGAGACTGCTACAGCAAACCCAATGGAGAAGGAACGACATCAGCAAACTTCATGGAGGCTCCTAAGGAAGTGGAGTCAGATCATCTTTTTTGAGAGAGAGAGAGAGAGAGAGAGAGAGAGAGAGAGAGAGAGAGAGAGAGAGAGAGAGAGAGAGAGAAACCCCACAACCCAATGTAATCTACCCCAACAAAGTAAAACCACCTCTGAGCCACCGATGATGTAGGCCATGTGGTAGATGTATGTGTGAGCACTTTAGTCAATGTCATGGCGGGCACTTGTAGTAGCCTTGGAGAGAGAGAGAGAGAGAGAGAGAGAGAGAGAGTCAAGGACTATAAGTTTAGGGACTCGAGGCACTAGTCTCGCAAACTACCAAGTAAGAGGGAAACTTGGTATAGGGTCCAAGTGTGCTAGGATTATTCACTTGAGGGGATGTGTTGAAATATAAATGTGAATAGGGTGTATGTTGAAATATAAATGTGAATAGGGTGTGTGCGGGAATAAGCCCTTAGCAAGAGGCTATAAAAGAGAATCTGTAAATGTGAGAGAAGCTGTGAAAAGGTGAGAAGTATCTACTAGGAGAGAATAAAGGGCAGCATGAGAAGATTTAGGAGGTGTGGAGATATTCTGGGAAGAGGTGGAGAGAATCAAGCAAAAGAGGTGGAGTGAATCAAGGAGAGATTAGTGGGATTAGATGCTTGGATGTAAACTCTATAAATTGAGGCATTGGTCTAATGAGAATTTGCTGGTTTTTTATTATCCATGCCTACATTAAGCTATCAATTAATTGCTCACTAATCACGTCTTAATTATCATCTAATCTCTTTTCTAATGATGCTTGGATGTAAACTCTATAAATTGAGGCATTGGTCTAATGAGAATTTGCTGGTTTTTTATTATCCATGCCTACATTAAGCTATCAATTAATTGCTCACTAATCACGTCTTAATTATCATCTAATATCTTTTCTAATGATGTTGATTCTAGCATTTGATCCACCATAGCTCATCACATTGCTGCAAATTTAACATGGTATCAGAGCCTAGCCTAGAATCCATGAAATTTATGAGCCCATTATCTTGCTAATTTCTAGCTATCCAGGATTAGTAGATAATCAAGTTTTTTAACCTCTTTTTCAAAGAGCTTCTGTATCCCCAGCTGGTGGAGGGGCTTGATCTCCCTCTAGGCTTAACAATAGGCTTCAAGCCTTTAGTCACACACACATAGCCACAAGCCTTATGCTCCAGCCCATCACAAAGGAATTCGTCAAACCGCCTTCTAGAACTGCAGATTGTCATCGCCCAGCACCTTTTTTCTGAAGAGACCTGGAGATCTACACTTACACAGAAGACATTGCTCTAATTCCTCTTGGCCCTAGGGGTTTTTAAGGGTGCTGTACAAGCTGGTGAAGAGAGTTTTTGATTTCATGAAGTCTACAGTGAGATCCAAGCTCTCCATCAAATCTGGTACTGACTTTGGTAAAATAGAGATTAAGCATTTAATGTTTGGTCAAATCTTGTATTTCTTGGCTTAATCCTCTAATAGACTAACTGCTATTGATGGCCTTGAAAGGGGTTGAGCTCATTGAACTCTAAGGCCCCAGATCTGGACTCCCTGCATACTTTGTTTTTTGCATACAAAACAGAGGATTATTTTACTAATCAGTGATTAATCAATAGTAATCACTGCATTTTGGTACAATTGAGGGTTCAAATTAACCATTGGGTAACTGATACAGATCCGTATAACTTCAGATTGCAATTCGGAGATGGTTTGATACTCCAACCATTCAGTACTACAGATTTGTTACCCTTGGCTCAATGTAATTTCTGGTGAATTTATGCTGATAAATCTATTGTAATCATCAGCTAAACACTAGATTGACTTGTAAAAGGGTAGACACTCCCCTTGAATCTTGAAATTGGATCAAGAGGTAAATCATTCATCACATCACAGGGATACAATGGGCAAAAGATGCCTGGGATGAATTCAATAAATTATTTGGCACTCAAGCAAAAAATTCAAAGATAAATCTATTCATGCAATTCTACAAAGTGGATATGAAGGAAAGTGAACCTTTAATCTTACACTTGAACAAATATAAAAGCATCAAGCAAGAAGGTAGAAGATGATGAGGCACTAGCATCCATTGGTAAGAAGGTAGAAGATGATGAGGCACTAGCGTCCATTGGCAAGAAGGTAGAAGATGATGAGGCACTAGCGTTGCTTTTGAAAAGTGTGGACAAAGGTGAATATGAAAACATTGTAGCAACATTAAAGAATAAGCCTGAATTGAAGCTGCACGAGATAGAAGAAGATCTACTAGAGCAAGAGACCAGGGTCAAAGAGAAGAAATGGCTGGACTCAACAGCTAGAGAAGAAAAAACATTTTTCACCCAAGGAGGATTCTCTCGAGGATGAGGACGAGGAAGAGGTAGAGTAGGAGGAAGGACCTTCACTTGCCACACCTGTGGAAAGCCAGGACATATGGCAAGAGACTATATCAAACCCAGTGGAGAAGGAATGACATCGGCAAACTTCATGTGGGAGGCTCCTAAAAGGAAGTGGAGTCAGATCATCTTTGCTGAGAGAGAGAGAGAGAGAGAGAGAGAGAGAGAGAGAAACCCCAAAACCCAATGTAACCTGCCCCAACAGAGTAAAACCACCTCTGAGCCACCGATGATGTAGGCCATGTAGTAGATGTATGTGTGAGCACTGTAGTCAAGGTCACAGGCACTTGTAGTTGCCTTGGACACATACAGAGAGAGAGAGAGAGAGAGAGAGAGAGAGAGAGAGAGAGAGAGAGAGAGAGAGAGTGTCAAGGACTATGAGTTTAGGGACTCGAGGCACTAGTCACGGACTACCAAGTAAGAGGGAAACTTGGTATAGGGTCCAAGTGTGCTAGGACTATTCACTTGAGGGGAGGTGTTGAAATATACAAGTGAATAGGGTGTGTGCGAGAACATGCCCTTAGCAAAAGGCTGTAAAAGAGAATCTGTAAATGTGAGAGAAGCTGTGAAAAGGTGAGAAGTATCTACTGGGAGAGATTAAAGGGTAGCATGAGAAGATTTAGGAGGTGTGGAGATATTCTGAGAAGAGGTGTAGAGAATCAAGCAAAAGAGGTGGAGTGAATCAAGGAGAGATCAGTGGGATTAGATGCTTGGATGTAAACTGTATAAATTAAGGCATTGGCCTAATGAGAATTTACTAGTTTTTTATTATTCATGCCTACATTAAGCTATCAATTAATTACTCACTAATCACATCTTAATTATCATCTAATCTCTTTTCTAATGATATTGATTCTAGCATTTGATCCACCATAGCTCATCACATTACTGCAAATTTAACATGGTATCAGAGCCTAGCCTAGAAACCATCAAATTTATGAGCCCATTATCTTGCTTATTTCTAGCTAATCAGGATTAGTAGATAATCAAGTTTTTTTACCTCTTTTTTAAAGAGCTTCTGTACCCCCAACTGCTAGAGTGGCTTGATCTCCCTCCAGGCTTAACAATAGGCTTCAAGCCTTTAGCCACGCATAACCACAAGCCTTATGCTCCAGCCCATCAAAGCAATTTGTCAAACCGCCTTCTAGAACTGCAGATTTTCGCGAATTTGCCAGTGCCTTTTAACTGAAGAGACCTGGAGATTTACACTTACACAGAAGACATTGCTCTAATTCCTCCTAGCCCTAGGGGTTTTTAAGGGTGCTCTACAAGCTGGTGAAGATAGTTTTTGATTTCATCAAGTCTATAGTGAGATCGTCAAACCACCTTCTTGAACTGCAGATTTTCACCCAGCGCCTTTTTACTGAAGAGACCTAGAGATTTACACTTACACAGAAGACATTGCTCTAATTCCTCCTAGCCCTAGGGTTTTTTAAGGGTACTCTACAAGCTGGTGAAGACAGTTTTTGATTTCATCAAGTCTATAGTGAGATCCAAGCTCTCCATCAAATCTGGTACTGACTTTGGTAAAATAGAGATTAAGCATTCAATGTTTGGTCAAATCTTGTGTTTCTTGGCTTAAACCTCTACTAGACTAACTGCTATTGATGGCCTCAAAAGGGGTTGAGCTCGTTTGAACTCTAAGGCCCCAGATATGGACTCCCCGCATACTCTGTTTTTTGCATACAAAATAGAGGATTATTTTGCTAATTAGTGATTAATCAATAGTAATCACTATATTTTGGTGCAATTAAGGATCCAAATTAACCATTGGGTATCTGATACAGATCCCTATAACTTCAGATTGCAATTCGGAGATGGTTTGATACTCCAACCATTCAGTACAGATTTGTTACCCTTGGCTTAATGTAATTTCTGGTGAATTTATGCTGATAAATCTATTGTAATCATCAGCTAAACACTAGATTGACTTGTAAAAGGGTAGATACTGCCCTTGAATCTTGAAATTGGATCAAGAGGTAAGACCCCCTTCACATCATCATGAGGACGGCACAAGAGATAGACAAATTTAATGGGGAGCAGTTTTCTACAAGACAAAACCATGTATCTACTCATGAGGAAAAATCTGTGGGGGCTAGTTGAGGCAAGAGATGAATGCCCAGAGGTGAGTAGGAAAATGAGTGGAAGAGCAGGAATGAGAAAGCATTAGGACTTATCGCACTCATTTTAAATGATGAAATCATTCATCACATCACAGGGATACAATAATGGGCAAAAGATGCATGGGATGAACTCAATAAATTATTTGGCACTCAAGGAAAAAATTCAAAGATAATTTTGTTAATGCAATTCTACAAAGTGGATATGAAGGAAAGTGAACCTTTAATCACACTTTCCCAATGCAGGGAGAGATCCTCTTCAAGATTCTGAGCACCATCTTCCTTTCCCCTCTCCCTTTCCCAAAAGGAAGGGAGAGATCCTCTTCAAAATCCTCTTGAGCACCACCCGAGGAGGAGGACACCCAAGGAGGAGTTAAGGGGAGCACTCTCTTGGCAGCATATAGACAGTCTGGGACATACTCTCATGGAAGAGGACACTCTCTCGTGTATCACCTTGAGTTCTAGCATAGTCCTTCTATTGGAGTGGAGTCTCCCTTCTTGTATCACTCCTTTTTGGGATCGTGATGGTAGTGTTGTGCTCTGTTTGGTGTTTTATCTATCTCTTTGTGTGAGCGAGGTGAGTGAGGTGTGAGTGGTGTGTGTGGTGTGAGTGAGAGGCCTGTAGGGGTACTGTGGTGCTAGGTGGTGGTCGAAGAGCATGGTAGATAGTGTAGAGCCTAGGTCTTGCATGTCTAGCCAGTGAGGTCGACTCATCCTTGGTGGGTATACTTTCCTAAGAGGATTCATGCTCCCTTCTCCCCCAACCTTAGTGTTTGTGGCGGTTGTCTTCGAGTTCCCTCTAGCAAGGACCGACGGAGTCATCCATAGCTTAGACAAGATTTGGCAATCATGATGGGACTCTCCTAGAGGTCAAGGATAGTCTCAAAGTTTTTTTCTTTTTCTTTTTTGGTGATTTTTTGATCGTGGTGAGAGGAGTGTTGTGCATGCCCCTGAAGACTAGAGCTTCTGGAGGTGATTCACCCCTTCATTCTCCTGTTCGAACTAGTCAAACTAGTCGTAGGGTTCTTCCTTGTTCCCTTAATCTTCCCTCAGCATCTTCCTCTTCTAACCCTATGGTAGCTCCAGGGCTAGAGCATTGGCTACTATCCTGAACTGCATGCAAGTTAAGCTACCAACCTTCAAAGGGACCATCACTGAAGATGCAGAAGACCATGTGTGCGGCGGTTCCTCACTATGTGTGACTCAAGAGGTCTCAATGGAGATGATGCATGCTTGGTCTTGTTCTCGACCACATTGGAAGAAAGTGCCGACCGGTGGTACAGTCAATTTCCCATCAATCAGATTGGGCCACCCTCAGGCTATAGTTCTTGGCCACCTTTCGGCGGCCAGGGAAATACTTTGACCTCATCACTCAAGAGCTCAACCAACTCTCCATGAAGGCGGGGGAGTCAGTGGCCCAACTTGTCACAAGAGCTAAAGTTTTGGTCGCTCGGCTACCCCAAGATCCTGGAAACTACATGCTGCAACAATGGGGACTTCGAGCACTCCCTACTCAAATGGCGATGAAGATGAGAGAGATGTTTTCACCCCAAGGCACCCTACAAGACTTCCAAGACAGAGCTACACAACTGGAGAATGCTCGCCTCATGGCGGAGCGTAGTACCTCTTGGTCCCCACTTATCCCTGGCATGTCTTCGGCTCCTCCAATTGTTCCTCTAGCCCCGATGGTAGCTTCTACATCTGCTTCCATGGATGAGCTAGCCAAGCTCAAGAAGGAGCTTGAAGATTTCAAAAGGTCACAACAAGAGGACGCGGCTGTGGCAGCGCTCCGGAAGGAGATTAAGCAACACAAGGTCAAAGATCCCAAGACGAGTCCATGGTGCCCAGTATGTAGCTCGCAAGGCCATCTTCCAAATGATTGTCCCTCCAAGAAATATTGCTCATTTTTCTCAAAGGCGGGCCATGAGGACAAGGAGTGTTACTACCTCAAGGGACTTTGCCTTATGCAACAACAACTTAAGCAAGGTGCCTCCCCGCTTAATCCCTTTGCCGAAGACTACATGGTGACGCCCACCAATAGTGCTTCAACTTCTTCCCCCACGATCCTAACCACCAACCAAACCCAACACCCTTCTTGAACCCTCAATCAGCCCCCCAATCCCAAGCTTATATTAACCCTGCCCCCACTGGTCCCTCCTACTTAGCTAGCCCACATACCCTTTCCCCCCCCCATGGTGGCTACTTTTGTACAAACCCCTCCACCACCCCAAACCACTTCATCTCAACAGGGAGCTCAAGTAGCCACGGTAGCATACACCAATACCCCTCATCTCCCGGAGCAACCCTAACATACAACCCCCTACCTATGCAAATTCCATATCAAGCAAGCACTCTCCTAACCTATCAGCAGTACCTCCCCACAGTGCTACCTATAACACAAACACCTCAAGTCTATCAAAACCCACCTCTGATGGTATATGCGATAGCCCCTCCAGTACCTCCGGCCACTAACAACATGTATGGGGCTCGGCCTAACCAAAGGTACCCCAATCGCCGTCCTCCCAACAACCCCACCCGACCTCTTATATGCTACCGTTGTGGGGGGAGCGGCCACATGCAAGCTCAATGCACTGCTCCAGAGGGCTCGCCCCCATGCCTCCATTGCCCGGAGAGCCGAGACCACTACACCCGAGATTGTCCTAGAACCCCATTGGTTAACATGGTGGAACCTGTGGTGCCATCTTGACACTCCAATAGTGGCAGTGGTGCCACCTCGCACTGCTAGCACTCCAATAGTGGTAGCTGTCACTCGGTACCAAGGAGCTCCAAAGACACCAACTCCTCTCCCTGATGGTGCAATCTACCCATCCATTGTGGACCAAGCTTATAAGGAAGCGGTGGAGGAATTCATTCAACCACCACCCATGAAGAAGGAAGCGGCACCTACCTTAGTCATTCCCCCAACCACCACACGTGCAAAGGCGGATGAGGAGTCTACCCAACCCAAGGTTAGTAATTTAAGTTAGGAGGAAAAGTTGGTAGGAGTAAAGGTGGAAATTACCCTTCCTCAGTTATGTAGTTTGAGCCAGGAAATAGGAGAGCAACTACTAGGCTTGGTCCAGTATTGGATGGATCCGAAGGTAACTAGGGGTGAAGCCACATCTCGTAGTAGTGGGCGACGGCCCAGGAGGTAGCAAGCAACGGTACGCCTCACTATCCGAGGAGTGGCCGATCACCAAAGCCCAAGGGTGACAGTCTCCATGGGAGGAACTCAAATTACAGGAGCCATTGTGGATGGTGGTTTTGGTGTTAACATCATGCCCGAAGCTACTAGGAAAGTCTTGGGTCTCCGTGAGCCAGCTCCCTTTGCCATCCAAGTGGTAGACCAGAGAGAAGTGATGCCCGTGGGACTAGTCAGCCAAGTTTCGATCAGTTTTGAAGGATTAGGATATGAAATGACTTTTGTGATGTTAGACCTCCCACCAACTCGAGGGGCCTACAGCTTACTCATTGTTGGAAGACCTTGGTTGAGGGCAGCTCAAGTGATCCATGATTGGGGTCGGGACAACTTGCATATCCCTAACCCAGAGGGGACAGTGACCTTGCCCTTGGAAAAAGGCCCCGATGAGAGTGCGCAGGGTACTGCCCTACGTGACATGATTCCCATTCAGGAGGAAGGACCCAATGACGAGGAAGAATAGGAGGAATGGCAAGGCTTACCAATGGATGAGGCCTAGGATCCATTCGGTTTAGAGGGAGAGGTGGTAGAACCTCTATGTAATTGGTTAAATTCCTATGAGGGGTTCCAGTGCAACATGGTGGACATAGTTGAGTTGGACCCCGACCCTATTCAAGAGCTGTCCCAAGAAGAAGAGCTCTCAAAAGAAGCAGGAGTACGGGAGAATCTTTGCTCACTCTGGCCTCCTCCTCTGCAGCAACAATGTCTCAAAACAACAAGTGTCTCAATAGGAAGAGATAGAGGTCATAGGTCTAGGGGAACCTAAGTTTTCTCGACAACCTCGAAAGAAGGTCTCTCAAGAGGAGTCATCAGAGGCACCTACAACCCCTCCTAGACGCACCTGCAAGGAGAGGCGGGCAGAGCACCTCAAGGCTCAGGAAGAAGCCTTGCCAGTAGAAGAGATACCTGCTGTGGCTGGACGGAGGAACGCATTGGTGATTTCCCTCTAGACAACACCCCAGCCTATGACCCCGTAGCTCTCCATCAAGCAGCACTCGGCACCACTCCTCTTCCACCAACTACTTACCACGAGGAGGTAAGAGAGCTGAACCTGGGCACAAGAGAGGAGCCATGCCTTATCTTGGTGGAGCTTGGGTCTAGGAGGACCCTTCCACTGTAAGATTCCTCCCTAGGCTCTCAAGATGTCCAGTATCTTCCCCTGTAATCAAATCCCTCTTCAAAAATATAAAAGATCTTGTTTTTACCAGTTTTGGCCTAGAGAGAGAAAATCTTCTAGAGAGTGGTAATTTAGTTTTTAAATATCTTTGGATAGAAAAATATCTCATCTTATTAAAATAAGTTCCCCTGAAACAGAAGTTCAAAAAGATTTCCAGAAGGTGCATTAGAAATTAAGTATAATTTGTTCAAGAGGCATTATCCTGGGGGTGAAGATTTTTTCAAAATTTTAAATTAAGGTTCCTATGGACCAATAAGATTCATCCAAATGTAGGGAGGAGATAAATGGAAGAATAAAAGAAAAGATAATCACATAAGATGAAGAGTTGACTAAGGACAAGGTTAATAGTTAAAAAAGAGAGATATTTAGGTGAAATGATGCATTTTTGACACCTCAGTATGGGGGAATTTCCCTCATGAAGGAGGCGCCTATTTCACATGCTTGAATGAGTTTTAAACTCCCAAATAATAAGATATTTTTATCTCTCCTCTCTCCTGTTTCAACTAGATCCAAAAAGTGAGCAAAACTGACCCCAAAAATTGACCAAATTGATTTGGAAAATTCTAGAATCAGTTGGCTTGGTTAGAAGCTCACTTTTTCCTATAAACAGAAGCCTTCCCCTTTGTTGAAACTCAATAGTGTTTTGCATTGTTACCCTGCCTCTCCCAAGTGCCAAAAACAGTGAATTTTACTCATAATTCATTAGTTTTTGACCTTCCCTCTTCCAAAAGATTGGTGGCCACTTGTTTCAAACAAGAGTAGAACCCTCAAACCATCAAGCCAAAGGAAAGCTCTCAAATTCATTAGTAAGTTAGAGATTCTTCTCTTTTCCATTCATTTTATGGTTTTTTATGATTTTTGTCTTCTCTAAATTACAAATGATGTTATGCCTCATTGAAAAAAGGCATTCCCCTCTCTTCTTTAGTAAATCCAACCATTCTTTATCCTAGATGATTGATTATTGGATGAAATCAAGTTTTTCATAATGTTCTCTTAAATAAGTAGAAAATGTTTACACTAGAATGGTTTAAATACTCTTGGTGAACTTCTAATTAATTTAAATGAGTTAAAAATTAAAAAATGGTCAGCCATACAAAGGCGGTTATGGTAAATTTTTTTAAAATTTGTGAAATAAATTTCATCTTTTATTAATCAAAAAGAGTAATCCCCATCATTAGAGCATTCTAAAAGTGTCATTTTCATTCATGCATAGAAAGATGCATATTGATTAATTTTTATAAAAGAATGATTTTCAATAGAATTAAATTCTATGAAAGATACTTATTGATAATTTTTTTTATTATGAAAGTGTTACTTTCTTCATTATGGATTTTTATGCATAAAATAATGCATAAAAGTATATTTTTTATTACAAAAGAGTTACTTTCATCATGTTGATTTTTATGCATAAAAGAAATTTATTTTTATTAACAAAGTGTTACTTTTATCATATTTTATTTTCATGCATAAAAGTATGCATAAAAGATTATTATTATTTTAATTATAAAAGTGTTACTTTTATCGTTTGATTTTTATTCATAAGAGGATGCATAAAAGAAATTTATTTTTATTATAAAAGTATTACTTTTATCATATTTGATTTTCATGCATAAAAGTATGCATAAAAGATTATTTTTTATTATTATAAAAGTGTTACTTTTATCGTTATTGATTTTTATGCATAAGAGGATGCATAAAAGAAATTTATTTTTATGATAAAAGTGTTACTTTTATCATTATTGATTTTTATGCATAAAAGTATGCATAAAATATTATTATTTTTATTATTAAAGTGTTGCTTTTATCATATTTGATTTTTATGTCTCTCTCTCTCTCTCTCTCCCTCTCTTGCGACGAGCACATCACACACATTTTAATCATTGCTTTGTGGAGTGAGGGGGAGGGGTGGTCCAGTATTGATTGAGCCTATGTCTGGGAGGCAAAAGGGTTTGGCCACCTTATTTACGTGGCTATCGTCCCCAACCCCAGTGTTTGCCAAGCGTATTTTTCTTTTCAAGTCTAAGCATTATATTTGTTGTTTTGTAATGTATAGTGTTTGCCAAGCTTATGTTTCTTTTCAAGTCTAAGCATTATATTTGTTGTTTATATGAACTTTATTAGAAAACTGCATAGGATCATCATGGTTGAAGACCCCAAGTGTTTCCCAATCTTATGTTTCTTTTGAAGCCTAAGCATTACCTTTACTTTTTTGTAATTTATACAAACTTCATTAGAAAACTGCATAGTATCATCATGGTTGGAGATCCTAGTTTATGAGTCACCTATAAAGTGCATAAAGTAATTATTTGGACTTAGACGGTGTTGGGAGAAATGAAAGGTATGAGAATGGTCTTAATAAACACGGCCAAGACTTCATATGGGGCACTTTGAAGGGACGATAAGAAGAGTTATCATTATTAAAGGTGGAGTAACTAGGTGATTAAATATAGCAAGAGAAGATCACCTAAATTTCATATAAGATGGTCATATAGAAAGAGCATATTGCCAGAAATTTATATAATGATCTCTCGCACACAAACACAAGTACACACATGCACAAAATCAAATGATCTCTTGCACACAAATAAAAGTACATACATGCACATAATCAAACACGTTCACATGTTGATGCACATATGCATACCCACACGTACATACACATACCCAAATAATATGTAAAGTTCACATGTGCATACATAATTTCTCATTCACTAGGGTTAATACGTACATTAGTTCACACAGAGACACATAATCCGCACATTTTAATCTCTTTTGTGTGTTCTCTCTCTCAAAAACGAAGTTTTAAAAAAAGGAAAAGAAATAGCTTTAGAGCTAGTGGAATTGCAGTCTATAAAATGTAAGATGATTGGTGATAGGAAATGGCTTAATTTGTAGGTTGATAATTTGCATTTATAATCAAAATTGTTGGATCTATTAGATGGAGATATATTAATTGTTCCGGTGCTTGTTGCATGTAATTTTTAGTAATCACATCTCTGTCTCTCTCGTCGCAATTTAAGATAATTGATGATAGTAAATGGCTATATTTGTAGATCGATAATTAATTCGGATTCATAATAGAAAGAATGAGATGTTATTTAGGCAAAGATATTAATTTACCGGCGTATTCTGGTGCTTGTTCGACTGGAGCCGCTAAACTATAAGCAGCCCATATGGAATCCCCTGGAGCGATAATGTTAGGTTTCAACAAATTGATGGGTTGCTCGCTGACAAAATTTGCATAAGCAGGACCTCGCGCCGAGAAACTGGTAACCATAGGCGCCCTTAAAGTGAACTCCCCATCCACGTTCCCCTCAATTCTTCCAACTGGGTTTACAGTAAAATTGTAATAACTGTAAAATGCCTGCAGCAGCGATGGCAAACACAAATGATTTTGATCAAAGAAGAAGGCTTATTGTGCATCAGTTTAACGTAAACTAATGAGCTTTTTGCTTGCTTTTCTAATTAAGGTTGTCTTGCCTGCACGTCTTCAGTAAAGTCGAGCACAACAGCAGGTGTTTCCACAATGAAAAGCTCCATGCCGCCATCCGATACATTGCTGATATCCAGAACGAATCCCACCGCGCCAAGATCTTTTGCAGTTTTCTCCACTTGCAGTAAAATTGAGTTGTTCATGATGAAGTCCTGATCATAATTTGAGAAAACACAGAGGATAATGTTTCCCTGGATTAAAGTCTTGTTGTAATATCCAGAATCCTTACAAGGAAAATCGATATCTGGTGAGTATTGCTCTCCAATTAAAGCACTCTCTGCACCAATAATTGGGTACATGATCTCCGCCGGAGTTCCGACTGAAGTACACCAAGGGAAATCAGTAACCTTTCCTCTAACCAGTGAAAAAAGAATGACCCTCAAACTCAAGGAAAATAACAAAGTTATTAAAGAAAGTCAATTGAAAAATTTCATACAAAGAAATTAAATTCTTTAGTCGTTGATGTGCTTGTCTCTTCTATATGATTTAATACTCTAATTAGTAGAATCTTGGAATATGGAACCACTACATTTAACTCAAAAATCAATTTATTATTATTCTGAATCAGGGAAAGATTGTGGGAAACAATTCCCCTAGGCTACACAAAAACAGCATTCCAATTTATTTTTACTGCCTGAAATTTGAAAAACTCCCCTAGAAATATATCAAGCCCTTACAAAAAAGGTTCAAATTTACTAGTTTTTAGTTCAAATACCGGCACAATTGGTTAGTTTATAAGCATGTCCTTATTTTGACTGATAAAAAAAAAGAAGCTTTTATTGAGCCCTAATTCCCCAACATTTTTGTAGTACGGAAAGGCCATAGAGACGCCTTTCCTAGGAGGAAGATTGGGAGCCATGGCTATAGCTGGCGACCCCTCTTCCCTTGGGAAAGGCCGACCGATGGCCTTTCCCAACCCATTACAATTGAGGCCTTGTAAGCACATCAACAGCAGCTAGGAGGGACGACGACCTGGTGCTCAGCCATATAAAGATAGCTCAGCAACTAGAATTCCAAAAATTCCATGATGTGACATGTCAGCATCCTAGAGCATTTTCCTAATTTAATGCAAGGCGATTGAACGCCTCAGATACAGCCTCGACCGACCCACGACCATTACGTTTGGGGAAATGTGCAACATTTTTTGTTGGGGAAAGGTTGACCTTTCCCCTACCTTTCCCAACCATCATTATCTTAGGGAGGCATCCATTCCAATCTTGATAGAGACAACCAAAAAAATAAGAGCTTGGACAACACATCATATTCCTACTTGTGAAATTGACAGGAGGTTACTGCAAGAGTTGCAGCCCGGGGGGTGCACCTAAAAAAATGTAAGTGTAGCACGTGAGTTCATCAGGAGGGTTTTTTTAATTGACAAAACCTACAGGATTACATCTACAAAAGGGGGTTTTTTATTACACTTTTGAAAAAAACCCGTAGGTTCCTTAAGAAAGAGGGGTAATTTTATTAGTTGATAGCATGTAGGTAGAGGGGGTTTTTTATTATCCCTTGAACGCACGTGATACATATGATTTCTTAGTGGTGGACCCCCCGAGAGTTGCAGCCACATTAGCTTTTATAGAATTCAATCGATGATGGTGCCATGCGAATCAAGGAGATATATATTCTTGAAAAGAAAGGAGTCCCAATTCAATGCTCCATATTTGTTTTCTGTCGACCCATGACCTCCCCATGACAATGATAGAGAGAGTTATATATGCTCATAGGATTACATTATGTATGCTCTTCTAAGCTCGTCCCTTCAGCATAATAAGGATAAATCTCCTAATACCTTATATAGGATATCACCATCATCAATGGCTTTATTGAAAGATCTTGGGCCTTAAAAGTTGAAGGGTGAGAAAAGTCAATCCTTATTTTCACTTGGTCACTAGCTCCAAGAGCCTACAACCTTTCTTTCACTATCGAGTGTTTGTGTATCGGTTGCAATACTGGGCTCGTGAGTGAAAAATAATGAGAACCCATCTTATAATGAGTTCACAAACATAAACCACTTATCATCAAAGCTGTCATGTGGCATCATACATGTACTTACATGATAAAGTTCGCCCCGTTACGGTCACATTATTTCCCAAGGTGATGCCTTGTGGATATGTTCGATCAGTGGTGCTTGCACCCACAGTCATGGTCCAGGGTGCATTGGATCTCATTGAGCTTGCACGTGGCCCATTGTTTCCTGCTGAGTTGGCCGTGAAAACACCAGCTCTTGCAGCATGCAACAAGCCCACATTGAATGCTGATAAGAAAGAAGTGATGTTGTCTGTTGGTGGATCAAAGTTAAGAGAAATGCTTATGACATCCACCCCATCTTCAACAGCCTGCATATACCTCCCCCCAACCAACAACATCAACCACATTTGAAAGAAAAAAAGAATGCAATATTTATTCATCATATTCGAATACAAGTTTCAGAGAGAGAGAGAGAGAGAGAGAGAGAGAGAGAGAGAGAGAGAGAGAGAGAGAGAGGCCTTTAGGTGTACATTTAATGAGACAAAAACAGAAAGATAATTATGAATCTTAGAAGATATAATTCAAACTGAGATATAAAGGCTTACAATCCTACTAGTCAAATTAACAAAACATAGTGGGATTTAAGTAAGATTTAATGTTTTTGAGATTTTTATAGTGATGATTATGATAATTTGTTGTAAACAGTACTAGGCTGGCCTCCTGGTCCTTTTGTAGAGTTATGGGGCAAGAACTTGAGAGAGAATTGCTATGTTACCTGCTCAATAGCTGCCACTACATCAGCTTCCTCTGACGAGTTCGAGTAAAGACAACGATAGGCTGCAATACTGTGGTGACCTAAAGCTGTGTTAGATATACAAATTTTCCTGCAGACATTCGTTTTATCAAATCATGATGGTTATACTCACCGTGCACGTGGAGCCATACCACTCGCATTTCCAAAATTCACACCATTCACGATAACTGGGATGCCGTGATTTCCTCCTGCAGTAGATGCAGTGTGCCTGTGACACAAAGCTAGTAAATTCAAGTTTCAATTCATGTATTGTTTCCATTGAATAGGGATCTCTCTCTCTCTCTCTCTCTCTCTCTCTCTCTCTCTCTCTCCCTCTCGATAATAATAATAATAATTGTTATATCCATTTAATAGAGTTCTCTCTCTCCCTCTCTCTCTCTCTCTCTCTCTCTCTCTCTCGACGCGCATTGATTATAACTGTTGTTTCCATTGAATACAGTCGGCTGTTCTCTCTCTCTCTCTCTCTCTCTCTCTGTCTCTCTCTCTCTCTCTGTCTCTGTGTCTCTGCGAGCATGCAAGTATTTCTTTGGTAGAAAGCACTTACGTTCCATGGCCGTCCTGATCAAAAGGCGACTCCACGTCCTGTGAGGCATTGAAGCTTCCAGAGGCTTTGGCGGCCTTGTTGAAGAAGCGAGCTGCAATGAGCTTTCCGTTGCAGGACCCCGTGGGGAACATGGGCCCAACATCACACTGCCCGTGGAAGTGCGGTAGCGTTGTATTGTATGGCTTGGATGGATCATTGTTCTGGAAGCTGGGATGCGAGGCGTCAATGCCGGTATCCACGACTCCGATCACCACTCCCTCCCCCGCATTCTCCTCCCCTCCTACCGTCGACCATGCCCCTGTCGGCAAGCCTAGAAATTCCGGCGTGTGCGTTGTATCAAGCTTTGCCCTCCGGCTCTTGTAAACATGCCGGACTCCAGATGCCCATTTTATTGATTCCCTCTGCAGTGTGCACCAGCCTCTTACAATCAGTCTATCAAATTTCCATAACAAAAATTATAGGACCACAACAAATACTTTGGTAAAGAAGAACATTATTTCATTTTGGTCGGCCCCATCTGGAATACATCTTTGAGCGAACCTTATCTGAATCATTTTTACCATCTTTGAGTGAACCTTGGTTGAATTTCTTTTAACCATAGGTCAAAGAGGGAACATTAATTTTTAACAAAGATCTCTTTCTCACATGGACCCAAGAAAGTAACTCTTGCTTGTTCTCCTCATCCAAATCTTGCAAGACTTAGGGTTTGATGGAGACACATTGAGAGATTCGTTGAATTCTATGCATCCAAGCATCAATAGATATGATGAGAGAGAGGCCAATCACAAGGGAAGCTCCCTTGACCATACGGGAATTAGAAAGAGTTCAAGATGCACCTCCAACAAAAAAGAAGCTTCCGCCTAAGTGACCGTAAGTCTTCTTTCCAATAAATTTATTGATTTTTTTTTTCATGCATATCAAAGTACATGTATTGCTTTTTATGCATGCACATATATAAGCTTATGTATGTGTGTGCTTATGAGGCTATAAATTTATTGATTTATTTATTTTTCATGCATATCAAAGTACATGTATTGCTTTTTATGCATGCACATATATAAGCTTATGTATGTGTGTGCTTATGAGGCTATGATTGATTTTGTATTACTTTTTATGTCTATAATATACATATGTATGTATGTGCTTATGAGGGTATGTATGTTTATGCACAAGCATAAGCTTATGCATATACATGAGCTAAAGCTTATGACCATAGATGGAAACCACAAAGAAGAGATGGAAAGAAGAGAGAGAAATACCTGTGTTTTTAGTATATTCATACAGTACAAAAATGATACATGTTCTTTGTAGCCACCATAGGCATGCCTTGAAAAGGTAGTCTTGGACTCTAAAAGTCCTAATCTATGATCCAATCCCAAAAGAAATGAGATGCATCAAATAATTCTTGGCTAAGCCTTTATATAGGCCTTGGGACACCAATATATGCTAATTGTCTGTGCTGCTACTATCGGCAATCATCTATGGACATAAAATTAATGACTGATATGTCGACCAGCCCAGAGTGGTCCCCACACTTAGCCAACCAAGGCTTGATCTAAAGGAACCCTTGTTGGAATCTTCTAGTGTCCTCCTCATGCCCT
Source organism: Cibotium barometz (assembly GCF_041138505.1). Lineage (NCBI taxonomy): Eukaryota > Viridiplantae > Streptophyta > Polypodiopsida > Cyatheales > Cibotiaceae > Cibotium > Cibotium barometz. The sequence continues at coordinate 24,629,629 of NC_141057.1, read as the reverse complement.
TAATCTTCTGTTTATCTGTTGCCCTTTAGAGATTAGCCCTGGGGGATGAGCATGTCCATGTGCATGCACATGACATTCGCTTGTGCTAAAATTGATGATGGGATTCCAACTTCTGACCCTAGTTGACTCTTATCATCCCTGTCTCCATATATGGTCTCCCATACCTGTCATCCTTCCCTTCATGGTAACCTTTTCACTAAAAACCTTGCCATGTCTCCAATTCCACTCCAAATAAGATGAAGATCTGTCCATCTGTTCAGGGATTTAATATTCACGTGATCACAAGATTTTTTGTGATAATAACACATGTGAACAAGTTATTCACATGTTCTCATGTCACCGTTCACAAAATAACAGGTCACTTGCCATTTGGGAATCCCTTAAAAGCTTGGCTACACATGGGAATAAGCTATTCACATGTTTTCATGTTACCTTCTTCACATAATAGCAAGTGAGTGGCCACCTAAGAAGATTTTTTATGCAAGACAAAGATAATTTTTTTAGGCCCTTGTGAAAGCTTTGTGAATATAACATGTGATCACAAGATTTTTTGTGTTATTAATATATGTTATTAACATGTTCACATGTTCTCCTTTACGTCAGTGAAATCCCTGCATCTGTTCCACTTTTTTCCCTAGCCCATCATACTATGTCCTTGAACACTTTTTTTGGTCTTCTCTTCTTGAGTATTAAGTCTCGCACCCTCACTCCACCACTTGGATGATCATTATTCTTTTTGTTGGAACCATTTTCCTAAAAGCCTTTCATGGTATGTCCCAAGAGGCATTTAACTCATAGGGTTGCCATTCCTGTTGGATCTTATGGAATAGCACCAACCAACCTCTTGGGAACTTCCTCCATGTCTTGTGTTACTCACCTTGGACTGTGCACCTTCATCTAGGAGACTAACAATATTTACCATTGTTGTTGACCATGAAGCTCTTATACCAATCTTACATGCATGGAAGCTCCATGTCTTATTTTCAGCCCTAAACACCTTTCATAGGAACACATAGATGAAAAATGCAAAGAAGAGAAAGAGATAGCTGCATTTTCAATATATTCATATAGTACAAAAAGGGTACATATCAAATCAGACGAGATTTGTGCATCTATTCCACTTTATCTGCTAGCCTGTCCTTGAACACTTTCTTTGGTCTTCTTTTCTTGAGTATTAAGTGTGGCATCCTCACTCCACCCCGTACACGCCTTTTTTGGTATGATCCAAGTGGCATCTGACTCACAAGGCTACCATTCCCCTGGGGTCTCGTGGAACACCACCAACCAACCACTTGGGAACTTCTTCCATGTCTTGTGTTACTCTTGTTGGATTGTTTGCCTTCATCTAGAACACCATAAGTGTTTAGCATTATTGAACCTAAAGCTCTGATACCAATGTTACATACACACAAGCTCTGTGTCTTCTTTCATCCCTAAACACCATTCATAGGAACACATAGATCATGTAAATTGCAAATAAGAGATGGAGAGAAGAGAGAGATATAACTATATTCTCAGTTTATTCATATAGAACAAAAAGGGTACATGTTCTTCGTAGCCATAAGCATGCTATGAAAAGCTAGTCTTGGACTTCAAAAGTTCTAATCTATGATCCAATCCAAAAAGAAATGAGATGAATCAAACAATTCTTGATTGAGCCTTTCTATAGGCCTAGGGACACCAATATATTTTGGTCACCTACTACTGTCGGTCTAGCATCTATCCCTAGCCAGAGTAGTCCTCACACACTTGGCCAACCAAGTCTTGATTTCAAGGGATCCTTCTTGGTGTCTTTCAGCGCCCTGCTCATTCCCTAAATCTTCTATTGTTAGCTTTCAGAGATTAGCCCTATGATAAGCATGCCCATGTTCATGAACATGACATCCTGATGCACTTCTACTACATACATGATGACCTAAGACCAAAAGAGTGAATAGATAATTTCTACAATTGAAGCCTAAAGCTTATATAGGCTTGAATATGCTGGTCAGGTAGATGTAGGGGCTATCAACTTGTTTATATGTCAATGACCTGATAAATTCAACATTAAATGTTCACATTTGGGACCTCAATACTGTTCATGCTGCCATAGTGACCGCATGATGCTACTGAATGCTCACATAAGACCATATCATAGTCTCGCTAATACGCTAAATGTTATCTAAACCAAGGAATATGTTGAGATTTATGCCATGGCAGTACAGGCATGCATGTGACATTCCCCTCCTACTAAACTTGATGACAGGGCAAGTACTCTATCATCCTTTCATCCTCCTTGGACTACTCACTTTGGCTTACTACTCTGACTGAACACTGTCCACTTTAAAACTCCACTTTAAGTCTTGATGAAGAACGGAGCATCTCTTCCACTGTTGTCCCCATTCCTATTATCCCTTTCCCTTAATGTAGCCGGTGGTGGGTCACCTGTGCTGGAACTTGTCATGCTTGTTTGCTAGGCCTTTGGAACTGATATGAGAGAAAAATAATGTACTAGTTTTGAGTACATACTCCCAGAGAATGCTTTCCTCCAACATTGCCTTGCAAACCACTCCATCTGCTACCTTGGTTGCATTTTGTTGATGCATCTGTATATCTTCTTCGGGCAATGTGCTTACTATTGGGGCTGAGCCTAATGCTCTAATACCAATGTTACATGCCTAATTGTAAAACGCAAAGAAGATATGCAGAGAAGAGAGAGAGATAGCTGTATTTTTAGTATATTCATAGAGTACAAAAAGGCTACATGTTCTTGGCAGCAATATCCATGCATGCCTTGAAAAGGTAGTCTTGGAATTTAAAAGTCCTACTCTATGATTTAGATGCATCAAATAATTATTAGCTAAGTCTATATATAGGCTTTGGGACACCAATATAGTTGAAAGGAATGGATGGGCATCATGGAAAGAAAAACAAGATAAGGTTACATGGAGAGAGGGAGAGCCAAGTAGCAAAAAATTATGAATTGCTTAAGCTAAAGTAAGACTTACAAAGTGCCTTTCTCCTCTCACACAAGATGAGAGATAGCTTCTAGGCTAGGGTTTGATACACACAAACCTTATCTCAACATGAGATGGTTTGCTACACACACACACACACACACACACCTTATCTCAACATGAGCATACAACAATTTCAACACCCCCCCCTTAATTCTAACGATGGGACATGGCCACATGGGACATGGGAAGCTTCGCCTTGGACATACTCATACACCAAAAACAAGGGGAAAAGCCTTTATAACATAGGCTTGTGCAAGAATTGGCTTGTGAGTTACAATGTGTGCTTATTACAACACTCCTTTATCATAGGATTCCCTCATTAGGAGTAGAGGTATTGGATACAAAGTTCTATGCCTCTTGTTTAGAAGCACGTTGTGGACACCTTGAAGTAGTGTTCCCTTTCTCTCCACACTTGCTACATTTAAGCTTATGGGGATACCTTTTGAAACATTGATCGGCTATATGCCCTTTTTGCTACAATAAGAGCATTTAAGATTATGCTTCATGACAAGAGCCTCATTTTATATGGTAGGAGAATTCAATGTAGATCCTCCATTCCTCACACGTAGTCATTGATATTCTTCAAGGAGAGCCTCCTTGATGCCTTCGAAGGTAGGGCTGGGAAGGTGCTTTATGGTGGTGATGAGGTTGGAGAACTCATCAGGCATTTCCTTAAGAAGAACCGCCATGGTATCCTCCTTTTCGGTTCTTGCATCAATGCTTGAAATTTGTCCCATTATCCTCTTCATGTTGCTTATGAAGCCTCAAAGGGACTCTCCACTGTTCAAAGGCCAAAAAATTTCACCTTGAGAGAGATACGGGAGTGCTTGCCCTTTGCTCCATACAACTTTGCCATCTCATCCCACATTTCCTTAGCGGTCTTCATGTTGACAACATGATGGATGAGATTTTTTTCCATATTTAGAGCTATAATGGACTAAGCTCATTCATCATCTTCCACAACTTTGGAATCATTAAAATCCATCACATTCGTGCCTTTCACCAAAGGGCCACAAACCCTTTCCCATGAGAGTATACCACACTTGGGTGAAACCCTTGTCCATTTTGAACTTGTCAATGACATATGTGTCTTTTGACATGATGATGATGGGGAGGTAGGAGACGTCTTACTACTTTCCTTATAGAATAGCAAGAGCAGTGTCTAGATCCTTTACAAACTAGATGCCTTAATACGAAAGAAGAAAAGCAAGCTTAATGATTGTAAAAACTATAAAGAAATTGCATATGAAAACACTCTATTTGGGGATCTTTTACACCATTTAAAAAAATGAGGCTAATGGTTGACCCTTAGATGGTGGTGGAGGTGGCATAATGTAGCATGCAAAGGCGTGTGTCCTTAGCTAGGTGGAGGATAGCCTTACATTCATCCCGAGAGCTGTGTTGGAGAGAGGAGGCGATAGGTGGGAGGTGGAGAGGATGAGAGGTTGAGCAAGGGAAGTGTGGATAAAGCAAGGAGACATCAAGATGCTACACAAAAGTGGACGGGCCAGCAACTGAAGTTTAAGGCTTGTTTAATACTTCTAGCAAGTATTATAAGCCTTATATTAAGGCTTGTTTAATACTTCTAACAAGTATTATAAGCCTTATATTAAGGCTTTATAGCTGCCTACTTCCATGTAGAGAATGAGTGTTGGAGCCCAGTGTAGCCAATGTTTACCTCCTCATTCGATTGTTAAGAGGTGAAATCCGTTGAAGGTAGCAAGAGCCTGGGTGAGTTGCACTTGGAGAAGAGACGCCTTGATATGATTGGTTGTGATACCAAGTTGAAACAAATGGATGAGACATCTGTTAGAACTTCCCACATTGGATAACATTAGGTCCCTATTGTATCACAAAAGGGATGGCTATCCACATGGCTGTGCACAATAGTACGTGCACCTATTTTGAAAAGCAACCATGTGTAGATCAACATATATATGACCGAGCCATCATAACACAGTGGCAGAACATATAATGGATTGTCTATAGACCCATCCCCACTCTAAACATATATCTTTGGCAGATTCTCTAAAGTCCCTAAAAATGGACATTTGTAAGATTCGATGGTTTTAGTCCATTGCATAGTTGTTTGTTCAACATATGGAGCAAATTGAATCCAATGATGCAATGTTTGCTGATACCCCATATCATACTCAAGCAGTGTCTAAAATTCTAGTTTACCATGCATCTATTAGATTTCATTCATTTGTACATATTCAAATAGGTTTCCTTGTATACATGGAACCCATGACTAGGTCAGGTTCAAGCTTTTGTTCAAACAAGTCAAATAATCAATGTCCAGGTCATGTTCAAGCCTAGATGTTCATCCATTTTACAAAAACTTATAGCATGCGTCCAACCTTAAGAATACATTTAGAGGATTTTTAATAATGTTTAGAACCATAGAAGGAGCCACATGCAGCTAAAACTAGAAAACGCTACCCCAATTTTAAAAAAGTGGACTATTTTAGATAGCTTGCATGAAGAGGACTCCACGAGTTCTATTTTGATGAGGGGGCTACACAACTACATGTAAAGTGCCAGAGAGAAGAGATTTGTAGCCTTCTTGTTGTACTGAGTGGAATTAGGTTTTCTCTACAGATTTTCACTTATGATCAATATACTTGCATCTTCTTATTGCTGCTGAATTCTAAATTTTTGCTGCAAATCTGGATAATAGCCTATTTCATGCATCTTTGTGTTGTGTTTGAGGTTTTTGGTCTCTGGTACAATTTGGTTTCTGGTACAATTTGGTTATGTGCTTGAATATTGAACAATTTGGTTATGTGCTTGAATATTGAACAATCTTATGCAAAAAGAGTCAAATCTAGAGGCTGAATGTAGCTCTTAATAAACCAAGGAGACACAAGTGGATTCATGTGTCTAGAGGTGTATTGGACAATGTTGGATATGTAGTGTCTATGAAGAATTGTCTCTGAAGTGTGGTCTGTGAAGAGTGAAATGTATTGACAACTGGTCTTGTTCCCATCCTCCTAGAATCTCAGGAGTGTATAAGATTGATTTTAGGACTTGAATTGAACTCTTTTTAACCTTTCTCTACGTTGTCTTCTTGTGAGTTGTGACAATTCAACAGTCGGACTCTAGGGTTGTGTGGAGTAGTGGTATAATTCAGAAGTGGAACTAGAGGTGATGTAGTAAGGAACAGGGTCTGGAGAGTGGAATCTATGCAAATACAACTTCTACAATTGGTTAAGTATAGAAGATAGGGTCTAGATTTAGTATTGTTGCCTGTTTCCAAAATTTCAGCATGGCCAAAGTGCTCTATTCCAACCTTGTTTTCTCTCTATTGGAAGTGAATTAGGTCAGAGGGTTTGGTATGGAGTATGTCGATATACTATTCTTGAATCATACCAAGTCTCATATGATTTTGACATCAAGAGGTAGGTGTTTGCAAGGGTGAAAATTGCCTAGTTGGCCATTGCTGCAATTTTGAACTACATAAGGCCCAATGGATCTTATTGATTGGAGGCCTTCCCCTAGGGTGATTCACATGAAAATTGATGTGAGGGTTTGGACATGCCTACGGACAGTTTTGAATAGTTTTCATTACTTTAGGATCTACTCATTGTATGGTACAAGTGTCGAAAATTGCTAAAGCTACGAACATGTTTGTGAACTGATGAAAGGCTTACTGTGGGAATTTTGAGTTGGGGCTTATTATGCAGATAAACAAGAGGTAGTGAACTACTCCTATCAAGTTTGGTTGGATTTAAACAATTAGAAGTGGTATGATGCCACTCTATAAGTGAACATAATTTTTGGACTGTTTTGGGTTGTTTGTTCCAAGTAGCCACTATTCTGAGGAAACCAATGGGTTATAGCAGAGGCAAGCCAAGAAATTCACTTGGGATAGTGGTTTATTTAAAGCTAGTGCCCCAAGTTACTTGATCTTAGCTGTAACTAGTGTGAGAATTGAAATAGCTCTCACTGGAATGTCCAAACACTAAACGGCCTAATTGACACTCTAAACTCATCATATGCCATGTGGCTACAAGGATCCACCCCTTTTCGAGCATGTCTGATGGGCCGTCGAATGGCTGCAGTGATTTGTAGGTCACTTTGAAGCCAAGCCAAGTATGTCCCATAACTTAAAATATAGGTCACTTTGAAGCCAAGCCAAGTATGTCCCATAACTTAAAATATAGGACTCAAAACACAAGCCAACTAGCTTGAGATGTAATAATGGATGAGATGTCCCAATAGATCTTGTCAGGTCGCATCCCATTTGGATGCCATTTGCTCCAAAAAACTGTCGAAAAGTGTCCTCAGAACCACCCATAAGCCATGTTTTGGTATCTCACCAATTCTTCATCAGACCATATCTCCTAGCTGCAATGTCCAAACTCAATTCTACAAGCTCAAAATGTCAGGCTTAAAATTATCTTCAACCTCATATCAACACTTCCCACACATTGGGTGGATGACATTAGGTCCCTTCTATATCAAAAAAGGGGTGGCTGCTCACGTGGCTATCCACAACAATACGCATGTGTATTTTTGAAAGCCACCATGTGTACATCAAGACAGATATGATTGAGCCATTGATGAGAGCAGGAAGCATGTCTCTATAGCTCCTCTATTGGTCCTCACCATTGTTACCCACTCCTCTAAGAGCACCACAACCATGCAAAAACCCCTTCTCAGAATCACCTCTCCCAAACTCCAAGATCTAACCCCAGACAATCCACCTTCAAACCACTCCTCTACCTAGAATCCACAAAAAATAGCAAGAAATCCTATGTTTTAGCCCCTATGACACCCTTTCTCAATTCCAAATTACATGCCCTCTCAAGGGAGACTAGTCCTTTGTATGGACTACTGGCAACAAGTGATAGATCTCCAAAAGAATCAACCAGCTGCGCACAGCAGCCTACTGAAGAAGGTTGTTTACCCTATACCAAAAATAGTCCAAATACACAACTTCAAGATAGCTTCCAAGAATGATCCTCATCTTCAAACCTCTCAAGGCTTCCATAGTAGCAAGAGCACAATGTCCTTAAAAAGTATGAACCCTCTTGTCGAAAAAACTTCTCAACTATCAAACCACAGCATCAATGAAGATGGTCATTACACCATGTGTCAAGCAGCCCCAAACCAATCCAAAATTTCCCTTAGCACTTGGTTTCCAACCAGCCTGAAACCCCAACTACAAAATCCCAAAGCTTTCCAAGACTCTATAGGAGTAAGAACAGAGTCCCCTCTAAGAGTACTTAGACCACCCCTTGCCAAAAAAACCTCTCAATTGTGGACAACATCCCTGTAGAATAGAGATCCCACATAGTGTGGAAGCAGTCCAAGCCACAGTCCTCTTTCTTGACAGAGCTGACAACCCTCCCACCAAGTTTCAAATGCTTCTAAGATTTAGTAAGAGCAAGATCAAAGAGTTCTTTGAAGGTTGGAACCCTCTCTTGCCCAAAACACCTTTCAGCTGTGGATAATAGCCCCTAAGGAACATGACTCCACATATTCTGGAACCACTCAAAACAGCCCTACAACCCCCTTTTTAGCCGATTGCCATTTATATTTACCAAGTTCAAACCTCAACAAACTGCTACAGATAGTAGGTACACATGATGGCCTATAGGGGATCTATAACCTATTGGAAACACCACTAGTAAGTTGTATCCTTCACAAAGATGAAGAGAAATTCACAAGAGAACCATACTCAAAAAAACACCTTCTGTGAATGATCATTGCAAGACTTATACAATTCAATTATCACACAAAAATTAGAGCATGATACCATTAAGCTACAAATTCAGAAACATAGAAACATGGGAGAGAGAGAGAGAGAGAAAGAAAAGACTCGAACAAAATAGCCTTCTTCCACACAAAAAAGCTCCTCCTTTTCTACAATGATCAGCTTAGCTCTCGTAGCCTCTCCTTTTCTTAACTAAAACTCGCAAAAGCTAGCTTATTTAAAGGTTGCCATGCGAAAGCCTCTTATTTCTATGGTTCTAATCATGCCCAATGGACTTATTCTCATTTTTGAGGTTTGGGAAGGCACATGTCTTGGGCCCTAGGACATGTAGACTAAAAAACCCATCACCGTCTCTTAACAAGGTGATAGACCATATGATGGTTTTAGTCCATTGCATAGTTGTTTGTTCAACACATGGAGAAAACACAACTCAAAATGTCTAAACACTTAATGGCCTGATCAACACTCTAAGCTCATCATATTCCATGTGGGTACAAGGCCTTCCCCTTTCAGAGCACGTCTGATGGGCCGTTAGACAGTAGTGATTTGTGGGTCACTTTGGAGCCAAGCCAAATAATTCTATATCTTGCAATACAAGACAAAACATTAGCCCACTGGTATGAGATGTATGGATGAGATGTCCTAGCAGTGCATGTCAAGTCGCATCCCATTTGGATGCCATTTTCTCCTTGAAGTAAATTGCCAAAAAGTGTCCTCGGGACCACCCACAATGCATGTTTTGGTGTCCTGTCAATTCTTCATCTGAATATATCTCCTAGCTTTGATGTCCAAACTCAATTCTTTATGTCGGGCTCAAAATTATCTTCAAGCTCATGTTAGCACTAGGTCCCTACTGTATCAACAAAGGGGCGGCTACCCACATGGTTTTCCACAACAATACGCATGCCTATTTTTGAAAGTTACCATGTGTACATCAAGATAGATATGACTGAGTCATCTTAATAGGGTGGTAGACCATATGATGGACTCTCTATAGACCCATCGCCACTCTAAAGAGATATCCTTGGCTAATTCTTTCAAGTCCCTAAATATGGGCACCTGCCAATTTCAGTGATTTTAGTCCAATGGAAGACTAGTGAGAGAAATATGTGATAGTTGGCACCTTGGTTTCAGGTGGAACAGGACTGTCATTCTTTCCTTACAGGAAATGGCAGAGGATTACTTGGAGAAATACTTTGAAGATGCAATGCTTGTAGCAGCCCATGCTCACAGGGTAACTCTGATAGCCAAAGACTTCAACACTTTGTCCAGAGTGAGATGGAGGTATGACAAGCTGGTCCATCCTGTGGAATGGCAGGACATAAAAATGAGAGGCATATTATTAATTCCACCTACAAGGAAATTGAAGGTAGATAAGGTGAAGGTTGTTGAAGTAACCCACTCAAAGAGCACCGGAGGGAAAGCTGCTTATGAGGAGTCACTGAAGTAGCAAAGAGAAGAATCCAAATCTACTATAGATGTGGAGACTATACAGATGGAGCTATAGATACAGAGAAAGTTGCAGGAGCTGGGCCCTAACATAGTTGTCCATATTGAAGATGAAACTTCAGAGAATAATTTTGACTTGACAAAACCATGCTTGGCAGCATTGGCTCATAAGAATGAGTATTGCTCAGATACTATCATTCTTGCAATGCTCTAGTAAGTGTCTTTTATTTTACATTTGTTTGCAAAACAATCCTTATTGTACCTCCTCCTTTACACCTTACCCTAATTATTGTTTTGTCCAATGTAGCATGATGAGAAGCTGGCTGAACCATGCTGTACAACATACAGTTCATATTATTGATCCTACAATTTCCTTCAAGTTAAGAGATCCAAAGGAAGCTCCCATGGATATTTCCAATTGGTTTAGACACTGTGATTTTGATCATGTCGATATTTTGCTACTTCCATACCATAACAAGTATGTGGGTGACTGCTTCTTTTGGGATTTTTCTTCAAGATTGAGAACTCTTGTAGCCTTTGATTTCTTAATGCTTTTTTCCTTATGCAGTGACCACTGGAGCTTTGCTTCTATTGACATCTAGCAGAAGCAATGCTTTTTATTCAACTCTCTTAGAAACACACACAGAGAGGTGAAATTGTAAGTGGTTTGTGTGCTATTTTTAACTTTAAACTTCATTATTTGGATTTAATGCACACTAACTGAATTATATGTATTGCAGTTGTATTAGAAGGCTTCTAGATGCATTGGATCACTGTCCTCCTAATGTCAATCTTTTGGATTCAATAGAGCCAATAGATTTAGAGGTAGAAAGTCATTCCCTCTACTGATGTCTATTTCATGCTATGCCTTTGAACTTATTGAATAATTTTATTTTGTTCAGATATTAACAGTTTCTAACATATCTTTCCAACTATCCAGACACCACAACAAGATGATTCAAGTAGCTGCCGGCTGGAGAGTGCTGATTAGTGCCAAATATATACTTTCAAGCTATTTTGAGATAGGACAGCCAGAGCTTGTAAGAAAAAATAATTTTCATTTAGCTTCAAAAAATTTGATACTGGTACAAAGTGTTCTAAATCATCATATTTCATTGCAAATGAGAGAAGATAGCTTTAGCTCGAACTATGTATATAGTTTCAGAGCTGATATAATTTGGAAGTTTTTGAAGTATGCCTCCCCCAAACCTATTGTACCAGCTACTGTCGAGTTGGGTGAGAGCTCTAAAGTCCGAGAAGGTGTCATACACCTTGATGATACAGATGATGCGGATGTGGTGCCACAAGAACAAGGACCTAGTGCTGATGAGGAGAAGCCACAAGAACAAGGACCTGCTGCTCTGCTGTGCTGATGTTATTGAGGAGATGATGGAGCAGCAGCAAACAGATGCCTCACACCATGGTGCCATGCCCGAACACCCCTCAGAGCCGTGCCCTCACGCCCCCCGGCCGGCCCCCCCAGAGCCGCCTCGAGCCATGCCCCCCCTCGTGCCCCCCTTCAGAGCCGTGCCCTCACGCCCCGCAACCCCCGTAGTGCCGTGCCTGAACACCCTCCCCGGCCCCCGCGGAGCCGTGCCTGAACACCCCCCGACCGGCCCCCCGGAGCCCTGCCCTCAGGCCCCCCTGGACCCCCACGATGTCGTGCCCGAACACCCTCCTAGACCCCTCGGAGCCGTGCCCTCACGCCCCCCCGACCCCCACGGTGCCGTGCCCGAACACCCTCCCCGGCCCCCGTGGTGCCATGCTCGAACACCCTCCTCGGTCCCCACAGAGCCGTGCCTTGCCGTCACCCCGGTGTGCCGTGTCCCCCTCGCCCCCCGCAGTGCAATGCCCTCACACCCGCCGGTGCCGTGCCCGCTAAGGAGGCAAGCAAGAGGCAAGAACAAGCAAGGAAGGAAGCGGTACTACATGGGTAAGAGCACCATCATCTCTTTCCCCTTCTTGGTTTAGGTATAACACCCCCTCAATAGCTCTGGGTTCTATACATCTCCGATTGAGGAGCTGTCTTTGTAGGAGCGGAGCTATAGGGCAGGTATACTGTCCTATTGGTGGACAGTATACCTGGTTTGTGTGAGAGATAAGGAGGCAAGCACGAGGCAAGAACAAGCAAGGAAGGAAGCGGTACTACATGGGTAAGAGCACCATCATCTCTTTCCCCTTCTTGGTTTAGGTATAACACCCCCTCAATAGCTCTGGGATCTACACATCTCTGATTCAGGAGCTGTCTTCGCAGGAGCGGAGCTATAAGGGTAGGTATACTGTCCTATTGGTGGACAAAATATTTTCAACCAAATTCGCATTTTGGGTTTAGGGTTACGGGCCTCACTTCATCACTGCAACTTATTTTCGGCAGTTTTCTGGAAGTTCTAGTAGAGAACTGTTTCTGCTCAAAATCTAGTTATTACAGTGCAACAGTGCATTTTAGAAGTGCAGATAGAGTTTGCACATGTATTGTTGATACTGGGTGTATGTACATGTACTCTGGTCACATTTGGTGATACACAGGCTTTGCTGAAGTACCGCTACTACTACAATAGTTTACAAGAGATACTGCTGTATTACAAGTTGCATACAAAAGTTGTCTGTTTGTAGGTTATTTGATTGTTGCAAGAAAACATGTCTGACGGAATTAATCAGATTTTTAGTGAGTGAGCAGCTGGATAAGAATAACTTCCATGCCTGGAAGTTCAGAATGACTAATTTCCTAATGGGTAAAGGATTTTGGGATTATGTAGAAGGAGACAATGAGGAGCCTCCAGAGTTATCTGAGGAGAATGGCACTCCTGCTTTGCTGCCTACAGATATAAAGGCATTCAAGGATTGGAATCAAGGTGCAATAAAAGTCATGTAATGGCTTTCAATTAGTGTCACAGACACTATGATAGGACACATATAGGATGCAAACACTCCAATAGTTGCATGGCAGAATCTGGTTCAGATGTTCCAAACTAACACAAAGGCAAGGGAGTTGCAGTTAAAGCAAGAGTTGCATACTGTGGAAACGAAAAGCATGTCCATCAATGAATATGCCTTAAAGATCAAGGGAATTGTTGAATCCCTTGGGTCTATCAATGTATCAATGGAGGATGATGATTTGGTGAGTGTTTGTTTGAATGGGCTTGGCAAAGAGTACAAGCCATTCAAGACCTCCATTGCAGTTAGGGAGAATATTCCCAACTTTCGGGACTTGATATCTATGCTGATCATAGAAGAAAAGGCTTTAGGTGAGGATTCTTCTTTACAAAGCAAGAATACATCGGAACAAGCCTTCTACTCTAATTCAGGTAGAGGCAGAGGTATAGGCCGTGGTCGAGAGGCCAAGCTGGTGGCCGACAAGGAAATCAAAATTTTGGACAACAACAGTCCAATGATTCACAACAGCAATTATACATAGGTGGAAGAGGCCAGTCTAGAGGCAGGGGGAGCCAAAAGAGACCACGATGGTTGACAAAGAAATCAAAATGCAAATAGTATAGAGTGGTATTACTATGGCAAACCAAGACCCATGGCAAAGGACTGCTACAAAAAGCAAAATGACATTAAAAGTGGAAGCAAGGCAAAATGACATTAAAAGTGGGAAGTTGCAGCAAGGCAACTACGCATCATCTAGCAAACATGGAGGTGATGACAGAAGTGAGCAGTTGTTTGTGATGTAGCACATGCTTAGTTCCATAACAGGGGATGTGGTAGGATCTCAAGATATATGGTATGTGGATTTTGGTGCCTCTAACCAAATGACCAATCATGCTGAGTGGTTTAAAGATATGTAGAAAATGGAAAAACCTGGTTAGTAGAAACAAGTGATGATACTGCACATCCCATTGCGCATGTTGGTAAAGTGCCATTGTCTATGCAGGATGGCAAAATGAAGTACTTAGTTGATATACTTCACGTTCCAAATATTACAAAGAACCTTGTTTCTGTTGGACAGATGGTTGAGCAGGGTCTGCAAGTGAGGTTGAATCCTCAAGGATGTTTTGTGGAAGACTTCAAAAATAACTTTTCCTTGGTTGAAAGGAGAACAGAAATGGTAGGATGTTTACTTCGGATGTGAACATGCTTGAGATAAAGGCAGCCATGTTTGGGCATGGAACATGTGTCATTGTAGATATTGACATATGGCACAAGTGCATTGGTCATGTGAATGTACAGCGACGACTGAAGTCTATGCAGGCCCAAAATATTATTGCCAAAGTTTAAGGTTGATGGTATGCATAAGGTATGTCAAGCATGCCAACTTGGTAATAAGCAGGCCAAACATGCTTTCCCATATGAAAAGCATGTCAGTGGGCAAGGCCATTGGATGTCATACATTTAGATGTATGGGGATTGACCAAGACTGCAACAATTGTAGGTTGCAGGTACTATGTTACATTCATGACCACACTAGGAAAGTGTGGGTTTAATTCATGAAGGAGAAAAGTAAGGTGTTTTCTCACTTTCAGACATTTAAAGCCTTGGTGGCCTGATGTGAGTGGAAATGTGGTTGCACAAAATGCAAGTCAGCAATCACAATCTTTGAGTGGACCAGGAGAGTCCTCATCTAGTGGTTCAGTTGATAGACCATGGAGTGGCAGGCTATGTCATAATACCAATCCTGCAAATGTGATTAGTACATCACATAAAGGCAAAGAGAAAGTGGTTGAGCCCCTTAGTATGCCTGACATTTTTGCAGGGCATTCTCATGTTGATGGAGAGTCTAGTGGCTCAGAGATAGTGGCTCAGAGATGCATTGATGAGGCTATTGGAAATGTGTGTTGGGAGAAAGCTATGGATGAGGAGATGGATGCACTATATGGAAATGAGACTTGGGATTTAGTGCAATTACCTGAAGGCAAGAAAGCCATTGGATGCAAGTGGGTGTACAAAGTAAAACATAACAGTGATGGAAGCATAAGCAGGTACAAGGCTAGATTGGTAGCCAAAGGATATGCACAAACATATGGCATTGATTATGAGGAAACTTTCAGCCTAGTTGCCAAGATGGCAATAGTGAGAGTTGTGATAGTAGTGGCTGCGTCAAAGGAATGGTCTTTACATCAGATGGATGTAAAGAATGCATTCTTACATGGGGATTTGCAGGAAGAGGTGCATATGTTGCAGCCACCTAGTTATGAGGATGTGAGTCACCCCGAGCATGTTTGCAGGTTGAAGAAAGCCTTATATGGCTTAAAACAAGCACCAAGAGCATGGTCTGACAAGATTTTTGAATATCTTGTCACTATTGGCTTTCATGTAGCCAATGCAGATTTCTCGTTGTATGTGAGACACAGTGATAGAGGGGTTGTGCTTGTTGTCATCTATGTAGATGACCTGATCATTATGAGGGATCATGATGCAGAGATCTTTGATGTAAAGATCTTGCTTAGACAGAAGTTTGAGATGAAGGATCTGAGGGAGCTGCCAGTGGGATGACAAGCTGTGTGACAGCCATCCTAGAGACTGGCATAGTTATAGTGCCAGCTCATTTAGTTCGGTTCACACTATAGAGAACCCTAGTATGTATTTGGTTGAGTACCTTTTCATATGGTGTGTACTCTTATCTTTGTATATGGTGTGTTGAGTGTTGTGTGAAGAGAAGAAACTTTTCAGCATCTCACCTTGTGTGGTCTCTTTTAGGGTTTTGTGAGTGTGTGTGTGCTTGCAAGAGCTCAAGCTCTCTTCTCCCCTGCATCTTTTCAAAGGTCACCACAAATGCATCACATAGACAAATACCAATGAAGAGAGAAAAGAGAGTATTTCCACAAAGGTCCGCTTAGTATATTGATCACTAAAGTACACAAAATTATGGGCACTATACTCTCCACTTATCTATCACTAGCTCTCTAATGTGTGAGTAGTAGCCCCTGAATTTATAGGCTCATGAGAGCGAGGCACCTAAAGCACTTGATTCTCTCCACCTCCCTATGATTTCTCACTTGACTCACCTAAAAGGTGATGCCCCAATCAAAGGAAGATAACTACTAGACCTACACCCAATTACTCTAGTAATTTGAGCCTTCTAACCTTAGAACAAATCACTCTAAGGTGTCACTAAGGAAACACACTAAGAATGGATGCTAGATCATAAATTTCTAATAGTCTATATACAAGGATTGAATAAATATTAGAGTAAGATTTTATTACTGGAGCTATTAAAAGCTGATCACAAGACCACATAATTCACAATAAAGAATCCAACACAAGCATTTTATGCAAGAGGTATTTTGATTGTGATTGCAAGGTCTTTCACATAGGCATACCATCAGGAGTCCATTCTATGAAAAACTCATACAGTCTCAATAGTTCCATGCATTTCATAAAAGAGTAGAACTCTGTTTTGGAACTAACCCTAAGACTATGACCGAGAGGCCATAAGGTTCCTTTCTATGCAGTTTCAAAGGTTAGAAATATGTTTGTGGATTATCATCATAAACCTATGATCAAGTAGCAATAGGGTTTCTATATACAAGGATTGTATAAATACTAGAGCAAGATTTTATTTTTGGAGCTATTAAAAGTTGATCACAAGACCACATAACTCACAAAAAAGAATCCAACACAATGATTTTATGCAGCCTTTAAAATAACACAAACATAAAAAGGATAATAATACCAGTATCATAACTCATAATTCAAAACCCAATGTCATAGATCAAGTTACATTGAAAGAAATTACAAAATAAAAAAGATAGCATATGCCTTAATCAATAGAGCTAGGTGCGATCAATTTAACTTGGTCTCTTTAATCATTGAAGAAAAGCATCAACATTTGCTTCCAAATCAAAACTATTCTCTCCACTCTGTCTTCATCTCTCCCATTGGATGCTTCCTCTCTACCTTGCTTGCCCAATCGTTCCCACTTTATGAGAATAGGGTCTACTCAATCATTGCCATGCAAGTAAATGGTAGTTGTATAATCGGCTCATTAGAACACGCAACATAAATAATCCTTTTTTGCTACTCAAGTGCTTCCGTGGCACCATATCCTAGTGAGAAAATATCCAACACATGGTAATCCTCCTTGATGCACAAACATTTCATGGCATGCCTAACTAAATAGGCCTATGCCATCGTAATCGCATCGTGATCCTCACTCTCAAATATGGTTCATTAGCATTAAGAGGGACTCTTTGATATGAGAAAAGTCAGTGTATTCCTCTCCTTGGCTAAGAAAAACCACCACACCAAAGCAAAGCTCATTTACTGTTATCAAGGACCTCACCTCTGTAGCAACCAAAGAGTCAATGCCCATAATTAGCATCTAATGCTAACCTGCCTTTGCTGCTAAAGCCTTCTCCAATGCGGCAATGTGTTGATACTCAACAAAGGCAACAATAACAAACTGAGCTAGCTTAAATGATATGCTAGAGACACCATCAAGAACCTTTCCAAAGTTAGTAGAATACCATGTACCTTCTGCAATGAAACTGTGTTGCATCTAAAATGCAAACACCAACAGAGAGTGGGGATCCCCCTTCATCACCAAGAAATTTGATCCCCTCTAGGCTATTGCCAACCCTCTTTACAGTTCATGTGGGAAAGCAACATTTGAAGATGAAGTCCCATTCTTTTAAGCAATGATCCAATGAATTTATCCCCTTGTGACACTACGGAAATCAGTTGTCTCCTTGTCTGTTGTTGTAGCTTCAACTCTAGCCAAGGTGTGCAACTTATAAATAGTGACTTGTAGATCTTTTCGGTGATGTTGTAGAAGGTGATACAATCATCCCATGTACTTACATTTGAGGAGGGCTCAGATTCCTTAAAGACCTTCACAAGCTCTTCAGTAAAGCCCTTTCTTTGCTTTATGGAGCGGCCATAGGGTGTCTATTCACATGGACTTGTTAATTAAAGAATGAGGACAAGACCTATGAGACCAATAGGGTGCCTATTCACACTGACTTGTCAAGTAAAGCATGAGGCTAAGGCCTATGACCCCAATGGGGCCATAGGTCATCTATTTAGACTTGATGATAAGGGCCATGAATTGGTTACCAGGGGCCTATGATGATCGGGAGGCCATAGGGTGTGTATTAACATAGACTTGTCAAGTAAAGAACGAAGGCAAAGCCTATGTGACTAGGGAGCCATAGGGTGTCTAGATAGACTTGATAATAAGATATATAAGACTTCATGAGGACTATGACCAAGAAGCCATAGGGTGTCTATTAAGACTTCATTATAAGGCCTATAGGACTTGACTACAAGAGGCCGATGACCATGGGGCCATAGGGTGTCTTCAAATAAAATCATCAAGTAAATAATGAGGACAAGGCCTATGACGCAGGGGCCATGCCATCTAATTACATGGACTTCACAAGTAAAGCATGATGGCAAGGCCTACGAAAGAGGGGCCATAGGATGTCTATTCAAACTTATTATAAGGCCTCCAGAACTTGATTACAAGATGTATATGATCAGGGGGCACATGGTGACATTTCAATTGGACTTGATTACAAGAGGCCTATGACCAGGGGCCATATGGTGTATATTCAATTGGACTCGTTATTACAAGAGGCCTATGACCAGGGGACATATGGTGTATATTCAATTGGTCTTGTTAAGTAAATCATGAGGAAAAGGCTTGTGATGATAGAGCAGCCATAGGGTGTCTGTTCACTTGGACTTATCAAGTAAATAATGAAGGTAAGGCATGTGACCAATGGGGCCATATGGTGTCCATTCACATGGACTTGTCATGTTAAGAATTGAGGATAAGACACCATATGACCAGGGGGGGCCATATGGTGTATATTCAATTGGACTTGTTAAGTAAATCATGAGGAAAAGGCTTGTGATAGAGCAGCCCATTAGGGTGTCTGTTCACTTGGACTTATCAAGTAAATAAGGAAGGTAAGGCATGTGACCAATGGGGCCATATGGTGTCCATTCACATGGACTTGTCATGTTAAGAATTGAGGATAAGACATATGGCCGAGGGGCCTGATGGTGCTTATTCACACCGACTTGCCAACAAGTAAATCAGGAGGGCAAGGCCTATGACCAATGGGGCCATAAATCATCTATTTAGGCTACTGGTGATTTGCTAGATGATATCTTTTTTGGTAGTGGTGGAGACTTCTCAGAAAATACATCAAAAATGTCTTAAAACTTATAGAATGGACTTGATTACAACAGGCCTATGACCAAGGGGCCATAGGCTGCTCATTTAAACTTCATTATAAGACATATATGACTTGATTACAAGAGTCTTGTGACTAGGGGGCCATGGCGTGTCTATTCAAATGGACTTGTCAAGTAAATCATGAGGACAAGTCCTATGAGACAGAGGGGACATAGGGTGTCTAATTACATGGACTAGGGGGCCATGGCGTGTCTATTCAAATGGACTTGTCAAGTAAATCATGAGGACAAGTCCTATGAGACAGCAGAGGGGACATAGGGTGTCTAATTACATGGACTTGTCAAGTAAAGCATGATAACAAGTCCTATGTGATTGAGGGGCCACAGGATGTCTACTTAAACTTGATTTATAAGAACTCTATGACTTGATTATAAGGTCTAAAATACTTGATTATAAGGCCACAGGTTGCTTATTAAAATGGAATTGAAAATTAACAAATGGGAGAAGGCCTATGACTAAGTGGCCATAGGGTGTCTATTAAAAAATTAGTATAAGGCCTATCTTGATTTACAAGAGGCCTATGACTAGGACTTGTCAAGTAAATCATGAGGGTAAGGCCTATGATTCAGCAACCATAGGGTGTCTGTTAACTTGGACTTGTCAATTAAATCATGAGGGAAAGGCTTGTGATGACCGAGAGGCCATAGGGTGTCTGTTCACTTGGACTTCTCAAGTACATAATGAGGATAAGGTCTATGATCGAGGGGCCATAGGGTGCCTATTCACACCAACTTGTTAATCATGTATGAGGGAAAATCCTATGACCAATAGGAGCACATGTCATCTATTCAAACTTGATGATAAGGCCTACAATGAATTGGTTACCAGGGGCCTATGACCGGGAGGCCATAGGGTGTGTATTAACATAGACTTGTCAACAACAAGTAAAGAACCCAAGAAAAGCATAAGGGTTCTTATTCACGTGGAATTGACAAGTAAAACATGGAGAAAGGCCCATTGACCAAGGGGCCATAGGGTGTCTATTGAGAATTGATTTTATAAGGCCTATCTTGATTACAAGAGAACTATGACCAAGAGGACCGTAGGGTGTATATTAAATTGGACTTATCAAGTAAGTCATGAAACGTTGTAACTATGTTTTGGGCGCCTCGGGTCACTTACTCTGGGCGGGTAGCCTAGTGGGAAAAGGCTTGGAACTATAAAAGCCAATTTCTCTTGTGTATAACTCATTCTCCCATTTGTGGAATAGAAGTGGAGTTTTCTCTCTCTCCCTCTCTCTTACAACTCTAATCTAGCATGTGTGACCAGTGTGCTTAGGATTATAGAAAAGCAAAGGAGACCAAGTTGGTGCATCCAAAGATCTAGTGCTAGCTCAACTCCAAATGCAATATGTATTAATTCAAGAGCAAGCGTGAGCATTCCATCATAATGCAAAATAGCCTAAAAATGAAGCTAAAGCATTAAATCTTCCAAATCCACAACTGGAGGAGAACAATGACAATTGGAATATTTGGAAGCTCAAGATTTGGCATTGAAGGAAAAATCTGCATCCACTAAAGAATTCAAAGACATGGTAAAGAAGATGGATGAATACAAGATAGATCTACAAAGACTCTAGCATGAGCATAACAAATATGTCAAAGATAGTGAAGGCAAGATATGAGAACTCTAGGGATCAGTGCAGGTGTTGGAGAGGGAGATACAAAAGTTCTCTACCTATATACTAGAGGTAGTGGAAACACTGCAATCCAATAATATACCTTTCCTCCAATTAGCGAATAGTACAGAAAATAGTTGCACATTTCAGTAGAGATGTACAGCCATTAAACCAGCAAAACCACCGAAGGACCAATGACGACAAAGTGTACAACAACCCAAAAGATTCAAAAAATCTTCATAGAAGAGTCAAAGTAAATCTTCTAGAGGAGCAACGCGAGCACAACGTCAAGGTGCCATTACCTCACTATATGGTCAAGGTAACTAGTCGGAAGTAGAGGAGCAGACATAACAATATGAACAAGAAGCTGGAAATTCAGATAATCCTTCACATTCTTTTCCAAATTATTTACAATCTCAATTTCACTCTTATAGGCAAGCACACCCATCAGCCCACATTGTAGATATATATTTTATAAACCCTTTAGATGGAACCACATTAGGTTTTCAGGAGGATTTCTTTGAAGAAGTTATAGAATCCAAATTTACTTTTTCCTATCCTCATCATCAAGTGGGCTCAACTTTCATCCACAGTGTAGACCGGACCACCGGGTGTTCCAGGTGTTAACCTGTAGTTTTATGCTTAGTCATTCAATACTTATCTGCTACCACCAAGTAGCCACGAGGATTCAACTGACATGCTAAATGTATGTGATTCTTTGTACCACACCTGTTAGCATCTTAAGATGCAAAGCATACCACTTATGTATTCATTCTTTCATTCATTCAGAGAAGCAATAATATACGCAGTCCACTGATGGTTTGCCAATTACCTATCTTTTATTTACTTGTTTGAACTATTATCTTTTGATGTTCTATATGTGTTGTAAGTTAACATAAGTATTTGTGTATGTTGGATTTCTGCCAACACACTCAGGTATTCATTCCCAAATGAATTTCAGCCAAAAACAACTTGTTCATATTGATCTTGTATGATCCAACACAAACTATAGATATTCTCATAATGAACTCAACTGAACAACATCATCCAGAATAACATACTCACCTCATCCTCATAAAACATCATTTTCCCATATACATCGCATTGAAGTCAACCCTCTATGAACTTTCCACTTGGAAAATCAAATAGATCTCAACACCCCTAAGACATGGAGCACAAACATAAGAACATAAAAGATAGAAAGGGGGGAATCTTCCCAAATGAATCTTAGCAAACAAGTCTTCACATGAGCTTCATCTTCATGTCCATAGCTTCCAACTTCGTTCATGCATATCTGCAGCCACTCTGCAGGTCCTCGTCTTTAATCACACAACAACAATTGAGGGAAGATTTGAGTGCATCCAAGTATCTATCAAAGATGCTATCACAGAGATCCTAGGGCAACTCATCCTAGCTGATCCTCTGGTCCTTAGCGCATCCTCTGCTTTGGATTGGCTCAAGCCTCTTCAACTCAAATTGTTGCTTTTTCCTCTCTCTGCAACCTTCAAACTCTCCCTTGCAGGTAACCTTTTTCAAAAACCCATCACCGCTGAAGAAGCTTTGCAATCTCTCATTGTATTTGCTTTGACTCACTTGGTGCATTAGTTCGTGGTCAGAATAATATTCAGATTCCGTCCATCAGCTAATTCAACTGACTTCATACCTGTCCGTCAGCCTACTTCAACTGATTCCACTCCCATCCGTCAGCTATTTCAACACCTTTTTGTCAGCTAGTTCAGTGCTCGTCCATAAGTGGTGGTTTTGCATCTATCCCATCTCAGTTGTTGGTTCTACGTCTATCTGTTAGTTGATTCCACGTCCGTATATCAACTAAGTCTCACCTAACGCCTCCGCCTTTAGCTTTTGACCTGATGATTCCACGTTAGCTTCCAACCTGTTGATTCCATGTCAAATTTAGATCTCCTGATTCTACGTCAGATTCCAACCTGCGTTCTGATGCCATGCCAGATTCACACCAGGACTTCTCAGAGGCCAAAGGGTAACAATACCATGAGAAGAATATAGAGAAAATGCACACACAAGAGTAGACAAGCACACATGAGAGCCAAATTCTCTTCTCTTCTCCATAACCATAACACATGAGAGCTGAATTCTCCCCTACTAAAACATATAAGGTTGGTCCATAATATGAACTCGATTGTGTTGGTACTATAACTATATAATCCTCATTACATCCAAGTACATGAAAAATTATATCTTTAATGAGCTCATAGAGAGCACACAATGCTAGTTAATCACTTGCCACATAAGTTGCACAAATTGTGTTCCACATCATGAGTGACTCATCTACACTTTTTTCACACAATCGAGATTATATTTTAGCTGATTTCTCAACTTTTTGCTTGCCTTTGTCTTGCTCGCAAGTAGAGAGCCAAATTGAGCTCGGAGCTCCATGCTCTATATAAGGGGGATTATTCTTTCTTTTAAAAATAGTATAGCCCGGCTATATTATTTTTATCTACCGCTAGCTATGTGTAATGAATTTAGCGACTTAGAAACGAGAGATATTCCCTCTATATTAAATTTTACTATACTTATTTTTCCAAACAATGTCACTTACTAGCCACTCTTAACATACTGATTTTAAAGATTTTGTTGATAGGTTTTTTCATGTCCAGAATTGAATCCCCAAGATACGTCCCCACCAAAACCCAGAACTAGAATAAGCCCGTAGAGTATAGTTAGAACCTTAGGAATATAGGGGCTTATGCATGGCCAACTTCTAAATAAAACTAACTGTTATTAGTTCCAGTTAAGTGAAGGAAGAACTTCCACATGCATAGGGAATGGAGAGTAGTCGAGAAGGAGAATAAGAAGGAAAGAGCCAGGAGAAGAAGGGATAGTCGAGATTTGTGTAGAAGTTGTGGAAACTTGTTTGATAGTTGTTTTTGTTTGTTTGGATTGAAGGTCATTGCGATGATAGTGATTGTCTTGTGAAGAGGCAAGAATTGGTGTGAGAAAGCTTGGGTTTTTCCAGAGCAGAGGGTTCAGGGGTCATAGAGGATCTTGTAGGAGGTTGGTGCCCTAGGATCTCTGAGTTCCAGCTCTGTGAGAACTTGGACACCAACCCAAGGATTTGCTCAACAATTATCTGTTATGTTTGATGGTGGAAGTCTAGTTTGCAGAATATTGCTACACATCCCTTTGTTGCTAGTTCTTATGAAATTGAAGATACAGGCTTGAAGAGCTTTGCTGGTCGATCATCTTGTGGTGGATCCCTTGTTTCCTTTGTGCTTCCTCTTTACTGTGTGAAACCCATGCCTCACAATTGTTGAGACATGCTCTTTTATCATCCATATGCAGAAATTTTCCTATGGTTTTGATTGATGAGTTGTTTATGCTCTAGTTTATGTTGTCCTATTTGAGACTTCTAAGAGAACTCATGTGTGAGTAAATATCGGAGGATTGCTAAGTCAGGTCTGTGTCAGAAAACTTTAATTTGGAGTCAGTAGGGTCTAATAGAGTCAGTTGGAGTCAGTTGTGTGTTTGGGTTAGTTAGTTCATGGTATTGAAACATGGATCTTGACTTGTTTGAAGCCTGTGACGTCTCATTGACAATATGAGCATAGTTGGATGTTAGTTGGATAGGTTGTGAGTTGGATGGTGGTCTAGGTCAGCTAAGGGCTGTTTCAGGTCAAAAAGATGTAAGCTAAGCTGTCAGGACATGGGTAGGACTAGGGGGAGTCGGGACATGTGTGGACGGCTAGGGCTATTCTAGCAGACTAGGGTTCCTATATCAGCGGTCGAGTCGAGAGTTGCCCTATTCTGTTCTAGCAGGCTCGAGGAGGTCTCATGGATGATCCCACACTAGTATCATAGCTGGTTCATCCCTTCCTTGCTTTCCTCTGTGTAGGAAGCTCTCATAGCCATCGCCTTCACAACAGCCCAGCCATAGTCGTGGAAAGCATACAATAGTTGTGCGCTACAGTCAACAACATCCTCTTTTTCTCTTCGCAAGCGTGGAGGAGGAGAAGTCACACATTACAGCCTTGGGAGAAAGAGGCACACAACAGTCACACAGTTGGCAACAGCGGATCGTGGAGGCGTATTACCGTCATATCATATGGCTGTTTTTTACAGTCGCCATATACGTCTGTAACCAATAGTAACGTTGCAGCCATAGTGCCACGCAAGGTGGACAACAACACGCCCAGGCTGCCAACAGTAACGTTGGGCACAACAGAGCACGAAACAGAGCCGACAAATAAAAAAAATAATAGAGTCATCTAAGGGTACTTGGTGCTGTTTTTCGGCTATATGAGGATGCATGAGACTAAGGGTTGTGGGGGAGAGGAAGTGCGGGTGCTGAAAATAGGCATGGAAGGCGTCAAAATTGTACAGTTGGGTCTTTTGGTTGTGTGGCTGGTCTGGTCACCATGTTTGGGCGCCTCTGGGAGCCACTCTAAGCATTTCTGCTTCCTCTTTGTCGTCTGCTAGCCCGCCATAAAAAAAGCTTTAAGCTAAGCCTTTATAAAAGCTTTTTCTAGATGCGGGTGATCACGGATTTGTGGATTTACCTACACATACTTTATTAGAATAATGCACACAGCATATTGAGCAAAGTTTACTTATTCTTTCTTAAAGTTTACATAGTATGCAAGAGACTCTTAAGCAGTT
The DNA here is from genome assembly GCF_041138505.1 of Cibotium barometz. Lineage (NCBI taxonomy): Eukaryota > Viridiplantae > Streptophyta > Polypodiopsida > Cyatheales > Cibotiaceae > Cibotium > Cibotium barometz. Next base: position 24,604,055 of record NC_141057.1, on the reverse strand, counting down.
GGTCGCTAGTTCAAGGTTTCAGAGTGTCCCGGTTGATACTCTAGGGACATCTACTCCTGTTGGAGGGTCGACTCAAGACACCGAAATGCCCGGGGATCAAGAAGTGGCAGTTATGCTCAAGTCATATAGCCTCTTGTATTCCACAGGAAGAGAAGGAGTGTAATAAAGATGCAGTGAACACTTTTTTACAAAAGTGGACGGACTTGCACCTTTTGAAGCATCTCTTAATGTTTTTCATACGCTCAAGGCAAGTATCACGCTTGAGGGCAAGGCCAACAAGTGGTCGAGGAGTCTTGGCAAGAGCGATTGATCTACGATATGGGCTACTTTTGAGGCACTTTTTCGAAAAGAATCCTTACCTGAGAAAGAGAAGGATCATAATTGGGATGCTTGGGACAATTATAAGATGGAAGGTCTTACGTTGACCCAATATATTTCCAAGTATCGTGAGGTAATTCTCAAGCTCGAAGGTTTGGATGATTTTAACAAAGCAGGAGGTTTTCTGTGTGGTTTAGATAATGAATATAAAACCAAGGTTAAGATTCAATATCCTAAAACTTTGGAAGAGGCCATAAAAAGTGCGCAGATCTTTGATGATGATATTGAGAAGAAACGCACGGCCAAGACACCTTGGGTTGGAGCATCTGACTTCCGTAGTTCTAAGGGGAACAAACGGAAGGGGGACAAACAAGGTATTGATGTGATTAAGAAGGCCAAGGGGTCCCTTGTCACCCCCACAACTAAGTAATGCTTCAGCTACATTTATGACACTTATGTATAGCATCTTACACCCATATCTTGGTAAATTCATTGTAGTATTTCTTGATGATATTTTAATCTTTAGTCTACCGAGGAAGAGCATTTGCAACACTTAAGATTAGTGTTCGAATTGCTAAGGCAAAATGCACTTTATGCTAAAGAGAGCAAGTGTGAGTTTTTTGCCTTAGAGATCCATTATTTGGGTCACATAATTTTGGGAGAGGGAATTCAGATGGATCCTATGAAAGGAGAGGCAATCCTTAAGTGGCCTCGTCCAACCAATTTGGAGGAATTATAGATATTCCTTGGGTTGGCAGGGTTCTATCATAAATTCATCCGATATTATGCTAAGTGGCCTCATCCAACCAATTTGGAGGAATTATAAATATTCCTTGGGTTGACAGGGTTCTATCGTAAATTCATCCGAGATTATGGTAAGCTAGTGGTTCCCATGATGGACCAAATAAAGGCTAAGGGTCACAACTTTGTTTGGGGTACTGACTAATAACAAAGTTTCGATCGCCTTAAGGTTTTCATAGCTCCTACACCTGTGTTGGCAATAGTAGATCGTAATCAACCATTTGTGGTTGAAACAGATGCTAGTGACCGTTGTGCTTCTTCAAGGAGGAAGACCGGTAGCTTTTGAGACCAAGAAGTTAGATAGAGCTCAGTAAAAATATTCTGTGTATGAGTGTGAGCTTTATGCCATCATTTATGCTCTAGGCAACTAGATACATTATCTCTATGGTGCTAAGTTTGAGATTGTCTTTGATCATGAGATTATCAAATGGTTGACAACTCAAACTGATTTGAAAGGTCATAAATCTTGGTGGAGAGAAATCCTTCAAGAATTCAACTTTCAATTAAGGTATCGCATGCCGATACAATATCATGGCTGATGCTTTAAGTTGCATGTCTCAATTCAGCTCGTTGAGTTTCACAGAGTTGAAAATTCAATTTTTAGATTCACTCAAGGAAAGTGTCAATATGATCAGTCCTATGCACAGGTGTGGAAAGTTGTTACACGCAGGGATCCCTCCCACTCCGTAGTAGCAAGTATAGATGATAGCACCACACATATCTCTTCTCTTTCTAGGGACAAGATTAATCATTGGAAGCATTTTTCCATTGATAATGGATACGTTTTACACAAAGGAAGAGTGTATGTACCCTCGAACTCCAACACTAGATGCCAAATACTTTATGAGTGTCATGATAGTCCAAGTGCAGGTCATCAGGAAGATCTATGCCTTAGTTAGAAGGCAATTCTATTGGCCTAGACTTCACAAGGACGTCCAAGAATATGTTTTGCATTGTCAAAAATGCCAGGTCAATAAGGCTGATCGTCTTAAGATAGGTGGACTATTACAACCATTCGAGAATAGTAAGTGGAAAAGCATTTCTATGGATTTTATTGTAGGTCTACCTACAACTAGCAGAGGCCATGATGCCATCTAGGTTGTATTGGCTAGGTTGACCAAGATGTCTTGGTTTATTCCAAATAAAACCACAATGAAAACGCTAGAGTTATCTCGATTTTTCATTGAGAATATCTATCGACTCTATGGGCTATGAGCCAATAGTCAATGATAGAGACCTGAAGTTTAATAGTCACTTTTGGCGAGAAGTGCAATGCTCAGTATGAGCACTACTGACCACCTCCAAAGTGATACTCAAACAAAAAGGGTCAACCAAGTACTTGAGGATATGCTAAGAACATATTTGAGTAAATGGCAAACGAATTGGGAAGATTACTTATTGCTAATTTTAGAATTTGCCTACAATAATGATGGAAACCATGTCGCTCTACAGGGCTTTAGTCCTTTCATGCTTATGTATGGGTTTCAACCCTGATCCCTTGTAACTGTGGGGTTATCTATTGAAAGAATTCAAAAGGTGAAAGATTTTATGCAAGATCATCATGATATGTTGAAGATCACTAAGGAAAATGTTAAACGGGCCCAAGATTGTTACAAGCATTATGCAGATGAAGAGCACAGAGTGGTCACATTTGAACAAGGTGACCAAGATTGTTAAAAGGTGAAAGATTTTATGCAAGATCATCATGATATGTTGAAGATCGCTAAGGAAAATGTTAAACGGGCCCAAGATTGTTACAAGCATTATGCAGATGAAGACCACAGAGTGGTCACATTTGAACAAGGTGACCAAGTATTTCTCAAAGTTCCCCCGAGTTAAAAAACTTTGAAGACGGGAAAAGTGCCAAAGTTGTCGCCTAGGTATTGTGGACCTTTCACAATACTTAAGCGTGTAGGTGAAGTTGCTTACAAGTTAGCTCTGCCCAGAACATTCCAAGGTTCGCCCAATTTTTCATGTTAGCTGTATCCGAAAATGAATAGGCGAAGATGCCTTAATGTGGTGGATACAAGTGCCTCCGGTGTTATATCTACAAGTGCTCTTGTAGATATAATTGCGCCTCCGGTGTTACCACACGAGCCATAGCGCATCTTGGATTATCAAGAGAAGCGAAGTCATCATAGAACTAGACAACAGTGTCTAGTTAAGTGGAAGGATAGACTAGAAGAAGGTTCACCTTGGGAGGACGTTAGTACTCTCAAGACCCGATATCCTACCTTTGTTTTTGAGGACGAAAACTCTTCCAAAAGGGGGGAGTAGTGTCAGGACACGAGTAGGACTAGGGAGAGTTTGGTGGTTTAGGGGAGTCCGGACATGTGTGGATGGCCATGGCTATTTTAGCCGGCTAGTGTTGGAGGTCTCATCCCATATAGGGTAAGAGTTAAGTATTAGAAGGAGTAATTTGAGTGTGTACAAGGGTAGATATGACGTTTGTGGATTGAAGGGAAAACATTTGGACTTTGGTCTGGTTGTCAGATTTTTCAGTCAGTCAGTAGTAGAATTGAAGCGAAAAGCCTTTCCAGAGTCAGCAGCACAGCAGACAGTCACCTTTTGTCAAATTTTCAATCAGTCAATAGTCAGTTTCATAGAATTGAAGGGGAAAGTGTAAGCCAGCACAGACAGGCAACTATTGTCAGCCTTAAGTTTGTGAAGTTGAGTCTTAGTGGGATTTGAGGTTTTCATGGGATTGGAGGTGTCAGTGGGGAGATCTGATTCAGTATTATTGAGTCAAATGGTGAGGTGTTATGTCAGCTGAGGGGGTTAGAAGTGAAGATTAGAGCTATTGGAGGTCACGACTGAGATGGGAGGACAATTGATGGAGTTATCTGAGTCAGTTTGAGGGGTTTAGAGAGTGTTCAGATGTCCGATTTTGTCAACTGAAGGTCTAGGGATATCAGTTGAGTGGATTGGTACCTTGATTTGGTGTTTGTGCTAGTGTTTGTGGTGTTGGGTGTTAGTATCCTCGTCACGGTGGTGTGTTGGGAGAAGCTATAGAGGCAGGCTTCCCTGACACATCATTATGATAGGTTTTCTTGTTTCAAGATGTTGATGCCAAAAGATGTGTGCTTGCCCACACCCCAAGAATAAGAATACGCTTGCCAGGTATGGGTAGAACCTTAGGGAATAAGTGGTTGTTGCATGGCCACCTTCTATAATAGAACTAGTCATTTTTAGCCCCAGCTTAAAGAAGAAAGAGCTTTTGCATGCGTGAGTGGAAGAGGAGATAGATGCTAGGGAGCCAGAAGAGAAGGAATAGTTGCGGGGAATAGGGTAGAGGTGAAGGGTTGTGAGAGAGCCAGAGCAGTTCTGTGGAAGCTTGCTAGGTTGTTTGTTTTGTTTGGGAAGAAGGTGACATGGAATTTTCTTGAGGTTTGGGTCTACCCAGAGCAGAGGGTGCTAAGGTGATAGAGGGTCTTGTAGGAGGTTTGTGCCCTAGGAACTCTAAGTTGCACCTCTATTAGAACTTGGACCAGACCAAAGATTTGCTCAAACATTCTCTATTGTGTTTGATGCTTGTTTGATGGTGGAAGTCTGCAGAATGTGGCTGCAAATCCCTTTGCTGCTGCTGGCTCTTCTGAAATTGAAGATACAGGCTTGAAGTAATCGTGTGGAGGGATATTTCTTTTCTGTTTGAACCCCATGTCTCAAGGTTGTTGAGATAGGCTCAATTGTCATCTATATGCAGAAGGGTTTTTATGGTTTTTATTGATGACTTTTTTATGCTCTGGTTTATGTTGGTTGGTTTGAAATTGTTGAGAGTATACATGTATGAGGGAAGATTAAAGCTATTGGAGGTCAGATTTGACATGAAAAGTCAGCTGAATATGTTTGAGGGGTTTTTAAGGTGTCCAACTGTGTTAGCTGAAGGACTGAGGATATCAGCTGAGTGGATTGGTGGTCTAGATTGGTGTTCTTAGTGGTTGCTAGTATCCTCCTCAACGGTCGTGTGGTTGGAAAAGCTATAGATGCAGGTATCCCCTGACACATCATTGTTTTTGTTCCTTCACGGAAAATGGTTACTGATCAGCTCACATAGGGTATCAACCATCTGACTTAGTAGATGGAGAATCTAAACTTGAATCTCTTGCAAGGGCACATGAATGTTCCTAGAAATGAGACAAAGATGGTTTAAGAGTTAGGGGAAGAGAAGGACCCAATATGAATGTTCAGTGCTTCAACTGTAGAGAGAGAGATCATATATCTCCCCATTGCCCTTCTCTTAGGAGGATGGGAGGTGGCATTAAACCTTTACTACCCAGAAGAGAAGACAAATAGGATGTCAGGAGGGAAGAGGAAATGCCAAACTAACAAGTACCACAGGCTCAACACCAGCCACAAAATGGTCCTAGACTAGGAGAGATGAACCTGATTGGGATGGACTAACCTATGAGGGGGCAGATTTGGTATGATATGGCCAAGGGAAGAGAGTGAATTTAGGAGAGCAGTACTTTAAAGGACGAGGATGACGAAACCAACTCTACAGAGGACTCAGAAAGAGAGAAAGTTAGCTCAGAAGATGATGGAGAAGAGGTCCACATGCTAGAGCCAGATCTAGACCTTTTGGGCTTGTTTATGCTGCTATGTGCAGAGGTTGGGCCAGAGGAGCCTAGTGTGTGTTTGCAGAAAAAGCTGCCCATGGAGATAGAAAACCAAGTGATGTTGTCAAATTTCTCATCAGGGAGTGGTAACCATGATATCAATGAGAAAGATAGTAAGGAAATGCATCTTGAGGCTATGTTCATGGACTCGCACACATGTTATGAGGATGTTGATATAGGTGCCACCAGGTGACCAAGACGCAGATAAGGAGTTCGCTTATGACTGTTTGGAGGGAAAATGTAATGGTGTGGATGATGTGGTGGTAAGTAAGCATGATGATTGGGATATTGATGATTTCAATGAGAATGAGCCAAAAGTGGAGCTTGATCTAGAAGTACATATGAATGTGCAGCATGTATGTATTGGGATTACTATGTTAAGGAGCAAGTGTAATAGCCCATCTTTGGCTGCTATGATGATGTTTGTGAAGATATTGATGATGTGTTAGATGCTTTTATGGACTCCCCTGATATGCTGAATTAGAATGTTTTGAGGCAAGGTGATTCCATGGGATTTTATGAGAGCTTGCTAGTAGATGATGTGATATTGATGTTTATGGGTGGTGTCTTGGACATACAGGGCAGTCAAGAAGGTGATGTAAGTTGTGTTGATGAAGACATGATGCTGCCATTTGATTGAGGAGGGGTGGAGTATGTGCATGAGATGCATGGATTGCACACCCTTGTTTTCTGTTAGATCCATATGGAGGGTCACACACTGAGGTAGATGATGGTATCAATAAGCTAGTAGGAGATGGATCTACCTGTAGTGTTTGAAGAACGTTTTTGCGAAAATAAGTGGTTGAGCATGAATGCTTTAACCAAGGGGGGGCTCTGCAAACTATGATAGGTTTTTTTGTTTCAAGATGCTGATGCCAAAAGATGTGTGCCTGCCCACACCCCAGGAATAAGAATAAGACCGTTGGGTATGGGTAGAATCTTAGGGAATAAGTGGTTGTTGTGTGGCCACCTTCTATAATAGAACTAGCTAATCAGCCCCAACTTAAAGAAGAAGAAAGAGCTTTTGCATGCATGAGTGGAAGAGGAGATAGATGCTTGGGAGCCAAAAGAGAAGGAATAGTTGTGGGGAATAGGGTACAGGTGAAGGGTTATGAGAGAGCCAAGGGATCTTGTTGTGTAATAGCTTTGTGGACGCTTGCTGGGCTGTTTATTTTGTTTGGGAAGAAGGATTTTGTTAAGGTTTGGGTCTACCCAGAGCAGAGGGTGCTAAGGTGATAGAGGGTCTTGTAGGAGGTTGGCGCCTTAGGATATCTGAGTTGCAACTCTATTAGAACTTGGACCAGACCAAAGCTTTGCTCAACAGTTCTCTGTTGTGTTTGATGGTGGAAGTCTGCAGGTCTCTTTGTTGCTAGTTCTTGTGAAATTGAAGATACAGGCTTGAAGAGCTTTGTTGGGATAATCATGTGGAGGATCCCTCTTGATCTTGATGATCTTTCTTTTCTGTTTGAACCCCATGTCTCAGGGTTGTTGAGAGCTCAATTTTCATCTATATGTAGAAGGGTTTTTATGGTTTTGATTGATGAGTTGTCTATGTTGCTTGGTTTGAGATTGTTGAGAGTATACGTGTATGAGTGAAGATTAGAGCTATTGGAGGTCAGATCTAACATGGAAAGTCATCTAGAGGAGTCAATTGAATCTGTTTGAGGGGTTTTAAGGTGTCGTACTATGTCAGCTGAGTGGATTGGTGCTCTAGATTGGTGTTCTTGCTAGTGTTGTGGTGTTGGTATGCTCCTCACAGTGGTGTGTTCGGACGAGCTATAGTGGTGTGTTCGGACGAGCTATAGAGGTAGGTCTCCCCCGACACATCGTCACATGAAAGACAACTCTTATGCAAAAACCGTGTGTCCAACTACATGAAAGGCCAACTAAGGTGCGTGACAAGGGATCACTACCTTCACCTCTTGGTTGATCCACCATCACTTAAAAGGCCCGTTCTCATGTCCTGAAAAGAGAATTGACCTACATGTAAATGAAATGGCCCATCCGTGGTACGCTCTATACACCAGCTCCTCTTGCTGATCGGCAATCAAAGAACACCAGCTCCTGACTAGTAGGCTTTTTATGTAGAAGGGTTTTTATGGTTTTGATTGATGAGTTGTAACTTGTCTATGTTGCTTGGTTTGAGATTGTTGAGAGTATACATGTATGAGTGAAGATTAGAGCTATTGGAGGTCAGGTCTGACATGGAAAGTCATCTAGAGGAGTCAGCTGAATCTGTTTGAGGGGTTTTAAGGTGTCGTACTATGTCAGCTGAGTGGATTGGTGCTCTAGATTGGTGTTCTTGCTAGTGTTGTGGTGTTGGTATGCTCCTCACAGTGGTGTGTTCGAACGAGCTATAGAGGTAGGTCTCCCCCAACAGAAAGACAACTCTTATGGAAAAACCGTGTGTCAAACTACATGAAAGGCCAACTAAGGTGCGTGACAAGGGATCACTAACTTCACCTCTTGGTTGATCCACCATCACTTAAAAGGCCCGTTCTCATGTCCTGAAAAGAGAATTGACCTACATGTAAATGAAATGGCCCATCCGTGGTACGCTCTATACACCAGCTCCTCTTGCTGATCGGCAATCAAAGAACACCAGCTCCTGACTAGTAGGCTTCCTTCTGCGAATCCTTTTGAGCTTTGATAAGTGTGTGAACGGGCTCTTAAAAGCGTGTCCACGGTTAAAAAGCGTCACCAGCATCGTCCACCGTTGAAAAGCGGCACCGCTATATATAAGGACGTCTCTTCGCGGCGTGCTTGACACCTGTGTAAATCGGTGTGACGTGGGCTGATCTACGCAAAATTGCTATGTCGAGAGAGCGAGAGCGGCTATCTACAGTAAGTAATAATATAGGCAAGATGAGTGAGAGCGCAGTTGAGCCCGTATTACTCCAAGAGGACGATGATGTCTTGAGGAGCCTGTTGGCCAGCGCCCCCTTGGACGTGCAGACCTCCATAGTGGCGAGGATGGGGTATTGCTGGAAACTGGACGACATGCAACGTAGAGTCTACGTGGACGCCTACGAGCTCTCCACAGCCTCCGACTGGAGGCTGCAGCTGGCGCTCATGCAGGTGGTGGCCAGCCTGGGACCCACCCTGGCGTCCGACTTCTTCATCGAGGCCTTTCACCCAGTCGGTAGCCACCATCAGTCCACCAGCTGGCACTCTGTCCCTCACCGACTATATCGTCAAGAACCTGCCACGTGGCATTAAAGTCGTCCAACAACACCCAGACGAGTGGCCTTGATCACCATCCTTCTATTTATGAAAAATCTATCATTTGTAATTTGAAGATTCAGATTAACTACTAGGCAACCCTTGTCTAAGCATACGTTTTTTTGAGACTCCAAATTCAAATTTTATCCAAACCTTTTCTTTCCATTCCGAAAAGCTCCAAATTTTTGCATGTGGCAGCTTTGTGAAACTCTTCCTTAAGATAATATAGAGAAGAGATGTTTAACACTCTTTTATGTGTAGTACTGAATGTTGTAACTAGATCCTATGATTGTAACTAGACTATAAGATTTTATATGAGGAAAGGGTGAGTTGATTCGAACTGACGCCCTTCACATGTAAGACATGAACATCTTACCGTTGGGCTATCCCTCCACTCTTGGGGTAGATACTAGTTAGCGTTATATTCTTGAAGGTTAAATTCAGCTTTTTCAACATAAATGTACACCATTATGTTGGACAGGAGCATCCAAAGAAATGGGTATAGATCTCAAATTAATTTCTAGATCACAATACACAATGAAAGTCAGTTGTTTTATCTGTATTCATGTGCTTAGGGTGTGGGAAGGAGAGGGTGAGTTGATTCCCACTCACACCCTTCATCACAATTAAGACAAACATCTTACTACTGTTGGGCTCTCTCTCTACTCATGGGGTAGGTTATTCTCAAAGGTTAAATTTAGTTTTTTCACCATAAATGTGCACCTTTGTGCTGGACAAGAGCATCCAATGAAATGGGTATAGGGCTCTTGCTTCCAACAACAAAATCTTTGGAGCATCAAATGAAATGGGTATAGGGCTCTTGGCTCTTGCACACATCTTGGCATTCTTTTTCTAGACATTTGTGTAATAGACAACACATCTTGTAAGTTGGAATCTTGCAATGTTTTGATAGCACCTTCACCAAGTTGAGCAAGCATGCACAACACAACATCTTCTACTTTAATGCAATATCAATGTGTATCAAATACAATCATTCAAAATACGATGTGAATTTAAAATTTAAATATATGATAACTCTTTAATCATTCACAATGTTGATGGGAAAATTTGAATAGGTAAAATGGTATTGTGGATGGGTAAATTTGGATAGGGTATATGCACGGACATACTGTGGATGGGCAAAATTTGGACAGGATATATGGACATACAAATGGTAGTGTAGATGGGAAATTTCGGATAAGACCATTATGTTTTCCCTTTCTCTCACCAATGGCCACCATTAGTAATGTGAACGAAGATTATTGTCACACCAAATAGCATTGTAGAGGTAAGCTTCAGACTCTACTGATGGAAATCATAACTAGAAATCTATGATGTGTTGATACAATAGGAAGGTTCAAGCCGATGAAATGGGTGTCGTAGGAGCATTTCTCAGATCTTCATTCGAACTAAGGAGGGTATATTTATAATTGGGATTCTGTGGGGGGTCATTATATTGATACAACCCCTTCACATTCGAAAATCAATATAACCCCCTTTGAGTGTGCGTAGGTAGGTGGGTTGATAAGGCTATGTCCAAGGTGTGTATACACATCTGTGTGGACTGAGAGTAGGTCGACTAGACCTTGTATGATTTCGAGGTTTTGTGGTGGCTGGCGAGTGTGTATCATTGCATGCTAAGGAATATTGGGAACTTTGGTGGTTGGCGAGTGTGTATCATTGCATGCTAAGGAATATTGGGAACTTTGGCGGCGGCACTCGAGTTGGCAAAGCAATGCATGTCACGCATGCAGTGTGTCTGTAGGTAAGCATGGCAGAGTGGATGCACGATATTGGAGAGCTGGGGGATCAAGATGCCCAAAGTTGGGGCGCTAAAGATTGTGACAAAATGAAGAGGGCTCGTGAGGAAGTAGAGGAGACTCAAGAGAAGAAGAGGACGCAGTCAGATTGGGTAGCAGGTAGATTGCATCCCAATCCCTCTTTAGTACACTCGTCGGTTTCGAAGGTATGTAGTACCAAGGTTTTTGTCGACTTGGTAAGGAAGCAGGTGAATATGTTTTCCTTTTGTAGTGTTATATTATTCTACTCTTGTAAGCCCCCCTCAAAAGCTTAGCTTCGTAGATGGCTTGATGAAGTTTTGCATGAAAAGGTGGTGCTTCAGACATTTTACCTCGGGAAAGGATTCTTTAATGCCCTTTTCTCTAAAGGGCAGGCTATCTCTAATCTATTTTCTAAATCTCCTCTCTTTATGGGCCCCAAGATGGTGCATGCAATCCCATTTGACCCTCTCTTTGACATGAACCATAGCCTGTTAGAGATGGGGAAGATGAGAAACTAATTCACTTTCCTACTAGGAAATTAAGGATAAACAACTCCTTGTTGAAAGATGAACTGTTCATAAAATGTATTAAAGAAGCTATTAGTAGATGAAGGAGAAGAGGCATTGGGAAGGAGCCTAGAGGGCTTTTGCTATTGAAATTCAAGGAGTCATAAGAAGGGTAGGGAAGATGAGAGCTTGTGAGAGGAAAGAAAGAAGAAAAAGGTGGAGTGACCAACTGGAGGGATTGCAAAGAAAAAGACAACTGGGGAAGCTCTCAGATGAGGAAATCAACCTGTACATAAGATGCCAATTGAGCCTCAAAGAAGAGGATGACAAAACTAGGGAAGCTCTCAGATGAGGAATAAAAGGTACACAAGATGCCAACTGAGCCTCAAAGAAGAGGATGACAAATTGGTAGTGTACAATTTGGGTGCCCTCAAAAGAAGTGCATTTTCCTCAAAAAAGAAACCTGATAGAAATTTATTTAAATTAGCACAAGAGAGGGACAATAGGGAAATAGTTGGGAATATTAGGGATGAGAATGGATTAGTGATTCAGGATATATAGGAAGTTCTCAAGAGATGGGTGGAATATCTAGGGGCCACTTTGAGGCTCAAGGAAGATGGCTCCATATCAAGATTTATTGCAGAAAGTAACATGCTTAAACTGGTTAAACAAAGTATTAAGGCTGGAGAATTCAATTGGCTTGAGAGGAATATAGAGCAGGATGAATGTTGGGTAGCTAATACCAGTCTGGGCAAGGAAAGTCTCCAGGGTGGGATGGTCTCTGTGTAGAAGTTTTCACTTCATTTTGGCCCTCTATAAAGGATATAATTTGGAAAGTGTGCAGAGAAGCCTTCAACCTAGGGTTTTTGGACAAAGACTTGAAGGAGGGGGTGGTGAAACTCATTCCCAAATAAATTGCCTGCTCTGCAGGTTTAATCATTACTCTCCTAACTGTGGTATATAAAATTCTGGCTAAAGTCGTTGCCTTAAGGATTTCCCTGGTTATCTAGAAGGTGATATCTAGGAAACAAGTGGGTTTATAAAAGGCATATCCATCTATAGTAACATCCTGGCTGCTATGGTAGGGAGAGATGTAGCTATAAGAACCACCTAGAAATGCATCATTCTTCAGTCAGATCTAGAAAAAGCTTATGATAGGATTCACTGGTCCTATGTGGTAAGAGTCATGGAGAAGTTAGGATTTGGTCTCTGTAGAGCGGTTCTCTCTACCGTGCAATATAGTGCTCATAGAGTACTGCCGATCAACGAATGTGTTAAGAAACACAATGTCAATTTGAGGACTCGACCCGATTAGTGCATCAAGGTTTATCCCATGAGGGAGAGCTCACATACACAAACCCCCACTTGACGATTCAACCATTCAACACCTCAATCAATCTCTCAATCCCTTAAATCCACTACACTAATCAAGAGAACAAGCACTGCATGGCAATCTCTTATTCCCATTCAAACATTGATTAAATCTTAGCTTTCCCTAATGCCAGCAAACCCATAAGCTAAGATTTAATCAAACATTGATTAAATCTTACCTTTCCCTAATGCCAGCAAACCCATAAGCGTGCATCTACTAACCCACAAGCTTAAGCAAGCATAGAATGTAACATTCACAAACCCACAAGCTCATAGAGAGAGTCTATATATGAATAATTCATTCTTGCCAATGAAGTGGGCAAGAGCTTGCATCAATGGAGACTACACACACAAACACTACAAGCATGCATACACAAGAGAAAGAAAGAAGCATTCAACTAATCATAGATTAATCTACTTCAATGATGCTAAAACAGATTAAGAGAAAGAAGTGGAGCTATACTCATTGGAGCTTGATGCTCATAAGAGTACAATAGAGAGAGAGTTAGAGAGTTGCCATAGCTTGAGAGCTCAAGAGCTTCACTCAATAGCTTATGAGAATGGCCGAAAACATACTCTTTCTTTATCTAACATCTCTTTTATAGAGATGTCACTAACCCTAACCCTAGGCCTCTTTCACACATGGGCGGACAACCCCATAAGTGAGCCTTGCTTAATACACTTAGAACTCTCATTTAGAATCCACATTGGCCTAAAACGACTTACATTGCACTTCAGCACAAAAATATGGAAAAATTATGTGCGTCTTTATGTTTCCATGGCTACAATCCCGCTCTCTCGCATTAATTGCTTCCGGCCTCCTTCCATAATCTGTGTTCCCATGAGTGTTCCCGTGGAACATTCCCCCCTTCCTAAATCGCACACGTCCTCGGGCGCAGTAGAAACAAAAGCTGCAAAAAACAATGGAAGACAAGTAAAGCCTTTTATTGAAAAAAACCAAAAATGACAATCTCACACATGAGCATATAAGTGAAAGGCCGATTAGAGTTTTAAAGAGTGCTAGAAGAAGCGAGTAAAGACTAGTTAAAGTGAGACTAAGTGGTAGATAGTGCTATGCAAAGGCAAGTGTGTTTGTACACCGCAGGTTATGACCGCAGTCTCAATGTCCTACAAGTGTTTAAGTTATTCCTAAGTGGCAACCCTACTCCTAAATATAAGCCATGGTGATTGGACCTTTCTTTCTTTCTTTTTATCTTTCTCTTTTTTGTTTTTGTTTTTGTTTTTTTTTGTAAAGAGCAGAAGATTAAAGAGAATTATTATTTTTAGCTTGATAAAGAGGAAGGTTCCATCCCAATGAGACCCAAGCAATGGCCAAGAGACCTCCGCCAAGAGAATCTAAAGGCCGCTAACTATCTCAAGGATGACAGACCCTTTTCTTTCTTTTTGACATAAGGAGTACCCCATGAAGATGAGGGCATCGGTCTCGAGGGCCCATAATGTACCCGAGTCCTACCAGCATCTATCAAGGCGATAGTGTCCTTGTAGGTCCTCTTCTTAGTCTTTTAGACGTCAGTGTTGTGTACACCCCATGGAAACCAAGACATCGGCCCCAAGGTGCTAAAACAACCCAAGGTCCTACCAAGCATTTCACATGGCCGTAGACACATCATGTCTCAAGTCACTTCTATATATTTTTTAGGGCATGTGTTTTATAAATTTTTGTTTATCGTAGCATCTAGCCCATACCTAAGAGGTAGCTACCACTAGGGATAACTAATATACTTCTAGAGCTTAAGAACTTGGCATACTCCGTTGGTTTATGTCTTACACCGTCTTCAAGTAGAAATACCTTTTACTAAGTCCTCTAAGAATCTAGAAATCACTCGCTAATAGTAATAACTAATTTAAAACTTAAACCAGCCAACTGTGTGTGAACATGCAAACAATATATGCAAAAGTGAAAAGCACATAAAGAACAAAAGATTATGATTTGAATACACCTATTGTAGTGCTCGTTGATGTGGCGCGTTTGTCTTGATGCATTGCTGATGTGCAGATTGCTTCTCTTTGCTCTTTGTAGGCATTGCATGTCTCCCCCCTTCCTAATTTGTGTGCACGGTAGGTGGACTTTTGGGGCGTGTTTGTATGCTCTTGTTTAGCTGAGATCTCTGCAAAATGTCTTATTAACAAACAAGAAAAGAAAAAAATAAAATTTGTTATTGGTGCCAATCATCGAATATAGCCGAGGGGAAAAACCCAGTGGGAGAAAAGTGCCCTGGCTTGTTGATCTTATTGTGGAGTTGATGTGCTTATCCTTGCACTGGAAACGGATCCGTATCCACTTCTACTAGAAAGATTGTATCAATCACTTCAGGATGCAAGGACAACCCTGTACAAAAGCCGGCCTCTAGAGAAGGTGGTAGAGGAAGGAGTGCTTCCTCGCTAAAATATGGCATTGGTTCTATGGGAAGGTTAAGCAGACAATGACGATTTTGGAATTGCTCAATTTTGATGATGATGTGATAATCCCCGAGGAAGAGTTAGGAAAGGCACGCCTACTCTTGAGAGGAAGGGAGGTTCAAATAGAGATCCCTCAAAGCCGACCCAAATGTAAATGCTATAAGAGCCATAAGAGAATCCGTAAACAAGATGAGAGAGAACGACATGAGAGAATACAAAAAGAAAACGAGGAGTTTAAGAATGAACACTCTCGACCACCATCTCACTTCTCAAGAAAGAGACAGTATCAAAGACCAAGTAAAACGATCAGATGGATTCCAACCGGGAGAAAAGCTAAAAAATGTTAGCAAAAATCGCAAAAAAACAAAGAGACCAAAACAAAAACTCAAGTCTCAAACTGATTCAAAAGAGAGTGTCGGAAGTGCAAAGATAACGGTTGAACAAAAAACTCTAATGCAAGATTGCAAAAGAGAGCTCAAAACCGCATGGTCCTCAATTAGTGATGACTCAAGTGGACAAGAACAAGGTCTCAATGTTCCCCCCAACTTCACACAATACACTCTTCAAGATCAGAAGATTGTTCTTCAACAGCCCATGTGACAAAAGCCAAGCATGCCAGGGGTTTCATATGATGGTCCAGAAGATGCAAAAAAATTTGATATCGCTAAGCTAGGAGAAGAGCCTCGCTATGTGTGGATTGCCACAGACTTGTCCTTAGATGAGGAGAAGTTATTAATTCAAACAATAAAGGAGCATCACGATGTTTTTGCTTGGAGTTATAAAGACCTCAAAGGAGTTGATCCAAGCATATGTCAGCATACAAGACAATTGCGAGAGGATGCAAAGCCTTCCAAGCAACGTCCTTATACTTACAATGATAATTTTGCATGAAAGATAAAAGAAATAGACAAGCTCTTAGAGGTAAAATTTATCTATGAGATTGAACACACTAAATGGGTCTCCCCTATTATAGTAGTGCCCAAGAAAAATGGAAAACTTTGAGTATGTGTAAACCTCAAGAAGGTAAATGCAGCTACTGTACGTGATCATTACCCACTTCCAATCACGGATCATGTTTTGGAACGTGTTGCAGGGAAAAAGGCATATAGTTTCTTGGATGGATTCTCCGGTTACAATCAAGTGTCAAGTGATCTGAAGGATCAACACAAGACAGTCTTTGCAACTGAAGATGGCATCTTTTCCTATCATGTTATGCCATTTGGTCTAACAAATGCACCTGCAACCTTTCAGCGGTTAATGAGTCATGTATTCAAGGAGTACCTTAGGCTATTTCTTGAGATCTTCATGGATGATTTATGTGTTCACTCTCAAGATCGTGATGATCATTTAGAACACCTCAGACTTGTGTTTCAAAAGTGTCAAGTTTATCGTATATGCTTGAATCCTGACAAGTGCAAATTCATGGCAAGACAAGGGAAGATTTTGGGCCATATTGTTTCTCACAATGGTATTTCAACAGATATGGATAAAATTGATGTCATTGTCTCATCACCTCGGCCTATCAACCCTAAAGGGGTACAAATATTCATGGGACATTGTGGCTATTATCGTCGATTCATCTACATGTACGCTGTCCTAGCCAGACCATTATATGCTCTTCTTGTAAAGTTTAATTGGACTGACGAGTGTGAGGAATCCTTTGAAAAGTTGAAGCAAGCATTAGTGTCTGCACCCATCTTACGGGCACCAGATTGGAACCAAATCTTTCATGTCCATATTGATGCTTCAAACTTTGCAATTGGATGTATTTTGGCTCAATCGGGAGAACATAATAAGGATTTCCCAATCTCATATGCTAGTCAACAGCTGAACAATGCTGTTGGAGCCATCTTACGGGCACCAGATTGGAACCAAATCTTTCATGTCCATATTGATGCTTCAAACTTTGCAATTGGATTTATTTTGTCTCAATCGGGAAAACATAATAAGGATTTCCCAATCTCATATGCTAGTCAACAGCTGAACAATGCTGAGAAGAATTATACCACAATAGAAAGAGAAGGTTTGTCCATGATATATGCAGTGAAAAAATTTCGCCATTACGTTTTGGCAAACAAATTTATATTTTTTGTGGACCATCAAGCACTGCTATATTTGGTGAATAAGCCTTGTGCAAGTGGAAGGATTGTGAGGTGGTTTGTCATCCTTCTTGAGTTTGATTTTGAAGTGGCAGTCCGAAAAGGAACAACTCATCTTAGGGCAGATCATTTGTCTCGAATCACCTCTGGCAAAACTCCTGTGGGTGTGGATGATGATATATTAGATTCAACACTTTTCCTTGTAGAGACAGCTCCTAAATAGTCTGAACCTGTCTTAGAAATTTTGACAAGTGGGCAAATACAACTAGCGGGTCCTAATGTGGACCTATGGTGACCATTCATCAGGGAGATTTTATCATCAGGGTAATGATGGAGTGTTGCGGCTTATACCTAACCCTGACCAATATAAGGAGATCTTGGAATGGGCACATGAGGGTATTGGTGGAATCCATGCAATCAACTACTACTTGTGTGCGACGTATAACTCAGGATGGGCAATGGTGGCCTACCATGCATGCGGATGCTGAAAAATTTGTTCGTAACTGTGCTTCATGTCAAATTCAATAACCAATTCATAATGTCACATTATTCCAAATTTCAACTACACCAAGTTGGAGCAAGTATATTGTGGACTATCTTCAGCATGGTCATACTGATCGAACAATTCCTAAATATCGAAAGCATGCTATTGAAGTTGAAGCGGCCAACTATATGCTGATAGAGGGCCAACTCTACAAGAGGGGCAAGGATGGAAACTTGCGCATGTGTGTAGGTGAAGCTGACTACTTGAAAATCTTGATTCATGCACATGCAGGTGTTGGGGGTGGACACTTTTCGGGCAATACCACATCTAAGTTGATTAGGTGGTCTGGGCTTTGGTGGCCAACCTTACAAATGGATGCCAAAGAATATGTGAAACGTTGTGACGATTGTCAAAGGACCAAACCTCCCATCACAACGGAAAATATGCCATTGCGGCCTATGTTAAGCACACGTGCGTTTGCCAAATGGGGTATTGATTTTGTCAGTCCCATTAAACCTCCAACTCCTCACACGCATGCCGAATATATTATAGTCGCAACAATTGACTATTTGACCAAATGGGTAGAGGCAAAGGCTACAATAAAAAATGATGCCAGAACCACAGCCAAGTTCTTGTATGAGTACGTGTTTACACGCTATGGCTTACCTATTAAAATCACTCCTAATAGCTGGTTTGCCCCACTTTTCCCAAATGAACCTTGTCACAATGACCACTCCTGCACCACTATCAAGTATTGTAGTTGAAGCTACTTTTTGCACTTCTAATGGGAGGGCAGCATTTCCCTAATCATCCTCACAAAATTTTCCTACTTTGTTGATAGGAACTAGCATAACATGCTTTGTCTCAGGGTGTATAATACATTGATGGTGACCCTTTTGTAGCAATACCTGCTCTGACAAACATGTGGCAATATCATTCCACAACTCTGGTCGAAGCTTTATCAAATCAAGCAAAGGTAAGGTACAAGCCACTGGTGCTGACAAAATAGCTTGCACGATAAGGTTTTCATTGTATGCTTACTTCTAGGAGAAACAATTGTTTGAACTTCCTCCTGGACGCTTGGGTGTCTAAGGTTGTTTTCTATGTCCGTGGTAAAATCCACTTCAAAGAATGGAGGTGAAATAATAGAGGACATATTCTCATTAACTTTCTCATGAACTGCTGCCCACATCTCATTTGCCATGTCCTTGTTAGCATCAATAACTTCATCACTGGATGGGAAGACAAGACTAGGTGGTGACAGAATGCCTTCTTTCAATGGTGTGTCAATTGGTGCAGACTTCTCGCTATGATCTTGTGAGATCAGCTCTCTTTTCATTTTTCAACTTGATGACACTTCTGGTATGGTTTCTAATGTTGGCTTAAGAGAGGTTGGGCCCCGAGGGATAGGTGGAGGTGGGCCCTCAAGTATTGATTGAGCATCCCTAATGAGTTGCTGCTGATGTACAGCTAGATTGATGTTCTCCTCACGAGGGTTTGGGTATTCTTGAAGCTTCTCGGGTAGCTCAGATAAAGCTGCAAATGTGACTTCTATGAGCATCAATGATGGCATCTAGAGTCGTTCACCTTATCCACAAAAACAGAACCTCGAGAACTATCCTCGATTGTACTAGCCTCATCTTCTTTAGCACTAGGCCCGGGTTGAGGTTGATGCTCCTCATGCACTTCTTGGGTTGTAAAAGCTTGATCCTTCATGTTTTGTTTAGAGACTTCTTGAGAACTAGTGGATGCACTCTTAGTTTGCTTGTTACGGTTCTTTTTCCTTCTAGTGGTCCTTTTTCTATTGGAATGTAGAGTCTTGTCCGCTAGATTCGCCTTTGCATCCCTAGTTTGAGGTGTCTCATCAGTCTGCATTTCGGCATTTCGTGTCTGTGATCTAGTCATGACTCTAAGTGGCACTACATCCTCATTCTCTGATGAAGGTGGCGATGGAATTGCCTCTAAAAAATTGAGTGAGACCTTTGGTTGAGAGGTGCCTTCCTCATGTGGTTTCAGCAAACAATCCTTTGGAAAGTGTTCGACACAACACCGTAGACAATATCTTTCAATTGGTGAAAACTGTGGTACTGCTGTATTGGATCAAGCTGCTTGCCTTGGGCGATGTGGACAATCACGAGCCCAATGGGATTCTCTGCACTCATAACAAGGGCCCATTAGTTTGGCTTCTACTTTCCTTTGCTGCCATTGACCTAAGGGGCCTAGAGTCTTAGGTTGGTAGCTGCCTAGCAACATCAAAGAATTTTGTTCCCCCAATTGAGGCTCCAGTGCTTGGCTTGGATATGCGGGACTTTCAAAGAGATTTTCCTTGGATGAATATGATGCATATTCCTCCTCCACATAGCTTGGGTTAACCAAGCTTGGGTTTACCAAGTCTCTACACATATTTGAATTGTCGTAGTCAACAAACCTCACAGGAGCAGTCCCAGGAGCAGGAGGTTGAGCTCCAAGTACAGGTCGTGCTTGCTCTTGTGCCATCGGTGGCTTACATTCAAAATTAGTGTACTGTTGATGCATTTCTGGAGCCACTGCACCCCTTTGCTACTCATGTTCTTGTCTCATTCTTGCAATGCGAGTGCATTCCTGTGTGGTGTGGGTATAATTCCAAGCACAGGCCTGGCACCACTTCTTTCTGGGTTGGTTTGTGACTAGAGGAGAAAAGGTATTACATTCTTTGGTTTTATGGTTACCGCCACATGCTCCACAAAGATGAGGACCTGTAGGTAGTACATTCCTCATTCGCTCTGCTCTGCTGTTGTTGTGGCTACATGGGTGGGCGATAGGTTTGTCCCAATCTCCTTAGTACTAGTTTAGCTATCTGGTCTAGATTTACTAGTGTGCTAGACCCTGAACTTTGGTCATCACCCCACTGATCTCTAGGTTGCACCTCAGGGCCAGTACCATCTTGGAATTTGAAGTTATCTGTGAAATCCATAGCATCATGGCAACACTCATTGAAATTTGTATGCTTCTTTGCATAGAGATGTGTGTGCAGTGTTGAATTTTTGAGTCCTTTTAAGAAGAGAGAAATTAATCGACTCTGGGTGGGCTTCTCATCTTCTGGGCAATGATTAATGTACTACTTCATCCTATTTACACAGTCTCTAACACTCTCAGTCTCGCCTTGCTTGAAAGAGTAGATGTTTGCTACTGTGTCATGCTGAATCCCCATCAAGGAAAAAGCAGCAATGAATCTCTCTTCCAAAACTCGTAAAGAAGATTTGTCTGAAGCCTCTAGTGCCTGAAACCAAGCAAGGGCCTTTCCCTCAAGAGTGAGCCCAAACCCTTCAATTTGCGTATGCTTGTCAGTCACTTTCTCAGCTCGAACTGCTTGCCTAAATGCTGCTACATGGTCATATGGATCTCCCGACCCTTCGTACTTCTTTACCAGTTTCTGAAGAGTTGATGGCCTTACTCGTCTTGAATACTCATCATCAGGCCTACGGCCTCTCACTCTCAGTGGTTCCTCTCTTTGGTAAGGTGGTCCATATGGATCCCAAATTGGTGTGGGTCCCCTATTACCTGCCTCACCAACCCTCACCAACCCTCTCCAAAGATCCTGTTACCTACATTTCAGGAGGTGCATTTATGGGAGGCCGAGTTGGCTCCCCTACCCTCCGATTGTCATAGTGAGAGAAATGTTGTGGTGTGATTTGTGGTCGCACTTTTGGTGTAGGATAATATCTTGGTGCTAGAGTTGGGCTACTTGAAGTGGTCCACTTTGATGTTGATGGTCCCTCTCTAGTGAACTCTCGTAGGGGAGGAGCAATAGTTTCTCCAAGAAAGGCTGTCTCTCCTAGTTTAACTATATTAGTAGAGAACACTTCCATGAATAATGGTTGTCCTCTGCACTTGAGCTCATGAATCTCCTTCCAATCTAAGGTTCGGTATTCATTGGCCCATTTATCAATGAGTCGGTTCTTATATCCTGCAAGCTTCTCGACTACCACCACAAGTGCTAGAGGAAGATCTAGCTCTGGCAATCTAGTTGCGGCATAATATCCTTCTAAAGAGTCCTTATAGACCTCTTGAAGTGGGTCATCCTGAAAGACCTTTGTCACTGGAATTTGTCGTACAAACTCCCATTAGTTCTCAGCCCCCTAATCCATTTTGCTCTTGCCTTTCCTGTCCCTTTCCAAATTTAGATCTAAAAAGTAAATCATCTATGGATGGCTTTGAGGACTGGGCATTGGATGGTCCAGGCATGTGCGGCTCAATGAGCCAATCGTCTCCAGACTCCCTTGCTCCGGAAGGCTTTGATAAATCTACGAACTTGCTCTTAGAGAGCTCTCCTAATTTGTCTACATTCTCTGGATGATAGGTGACTTCGTAGTGAACACCATCTCCACCCATGTACATGTTACCCTGGTCATTGACTAGAGGTGCTCTATCAAGCTCTGAGAAAAAGTCCGCAATCTTAACGAGATACCGTTGTTGTGGATCCCTAAATATCTCAACTCCTTGAGCATTCGTGTAGACATATTGAAGTCTCACATTGAGTGGTAACCCCATGGTGTCGGCTTCAAATGGATTAAAAGATGTTGTGGGTGTCCTATTTGGGGCTAAGAGATGACTATTTGACGGCCCTAGATTGTCCATGGACAATGAGCTAGTTGTCCTGGAAAGGGTATCAGATTGGGAGATTCGGAAAAGGTTTCAATAATATCCGCCAAATTTCCTACCGATTGGGTCCCACTTTCCTGCGTAGGTACTCTAGAAGGTGTCCTGGACTCTATGACAGTGTCTATATGACGTCCCGACCGCAAGTGCATAAGGTCAAATTTTAAGGTTTTCAAAAAAATCCAAAAATTTTCAAGTTGGCTCAAACTTTGCCAGAACCCATTTTGAACTCCCTCGAACACATTAGGCCAAAAAAATAGCATAATTTTCAGGATCGAAAATCGCCTAAAATTTACCAGTTTTCCATACTGACACTATGAGAAAATGGTTCCGGGACCGAAATTTCGACGATGGGTGTTTTCTAACTCCTCTCGAAAAGTTAGATAACCTCCCAATTTTTTACCGCAAAAAAATGAAAAATTTTTCACTCTTTTTTTTTTTGCACCCCCTTATCCGGTGCTATGGTGCGGTGTGTGGGTCTCTCCGTGCAGTGCGCTGTTCACACACAACCGCCTTCTTTTATTATTATTATTTTTTCTTTTTTGAAGTGCGTGTGCGGTGAATTCAATACATGTGCAGCTGTGAGATTTGCAGCGAATTCGAAATGTTCGGTCTTTACGTGTGTGTACAGATTTCAATTTCTCTACAAGTGCAACTTTAACAGAGAACTAAAATGCAGGTTTAATAGAGAACTAAAATGCACAAAATTAAAGATGCAAAAAACTAAACTAAGCTAAGAACAAAAAATAAAACGAACATGCAGAAAATTGAAACTGTAAAAATTAACCTCCGACAGTAAAAATTATTCTCAAACAGAATGACAGAAATGCAGAAATAGGCCTCTCTCTTTCACACACAAATTGAAATTGGCAGGTTTAGCGCCTACCTCCAATCCTTCCCGTGTGTTGAATCCTTGTCCTGACCTCATGGGAGAAGCGTAGCTAGCCAATCGCACTCAAATTGCAAGACAAATAAAGAGAATTTAACAACAGATTAGTCTTAATTAAGTACCAAAATTAGTCCCAAAGCCTGCTCTCCTAGTGTGTCTATGGAGCTCAACTAATGTAGGCACTCGCTCCCCGGCAGCGGCGCCATTGTAGAGCAGTTCTCTCTACCGTGCAATATAGTGCCCAGAGAGTACTACCGATCAACCAATGTGTTAAGAAACACAATGTCAATCCGAGGATGACCCGATTAGTGCATCAAGGCTTATCCCATAAGGGAGAGCTCACATACACGAACCACCATGATGATTCAACCATTCAACACCTCAATCAATCTCTCAATCCCTTAAATCCACTACACTAATCAAGAGAACAAGTAATGCATGACAATCTCTTAATCCACTACATTAATCAAGAGAACAAGTAATGCATGGCAATCTCTTAATCCCATTCAAACATTGATTAAATCTTAGCTTTCCCTAATGCCAGCAAACCCATAAGCATGCATCTACTAACCCACAAGCTTAAGCAAGCATAGAATGTAACATTCACAAACCCACAAGCTCATAGAGAGAGTCTATCCATGAATAACTCATTGCCAATGAAGTGGGCAAGAGCTTGCATCAATGGAGACTACACACACACACACACTACAAGCATGCATACACAAGAGAAAGAAAGAAGCATGCAACTAATCATAGATTAATCTACTTCAATGATGCTAAAATAGATTAAGAGAAAGAAGTGGAGCTATACTCATTGGAGCTTGATGCTCATAAGAGTACAATAGAGAGAGAGTTAGAGAGTTGCCATAGCTTGAGAGCTCAAGAGCTTTACTCAATAGCTTATGAGAATGGCCAAAAACGTACTCTTTCTTTAGCTAACATCTCTTTTAGAGAGATCAATAAAAGAATGTTTTCCACATTCTTGTGTTAGATGTGGAGCACTAAAAAATTCTTTCCGTCACCCCTAGAACTAATGATTTTGAATGCTTGGAATAGATTGATACCCAATCTCCTGGTTATTCCCTCAACTTGGTTCCACTTTTGAAACTCAAAACATCTTTGCCGCCCAGAAGGACACACCGTCCCTCATTTCTTCTTCCCTCCTTGATCCACAAAAGTGGTTAGCTCAGTCATCCACTTTTTGCTACTTCTTCTTTCTCATACGTCTGTTAATCTCTCATGGCAACCGAAAGTGGACTGAAACGAGCAAGGAGCAGTATCTCATCTATTGTGTTGTATAATATAAAACACGAGAACAAAGGATGGATTCCCCAAGTATACAGGAAGTACTCTTGGGTCACTGTGTAGCCAAGAAAACGTGGCCACTACCGAGTGAAGGGAAAAGCATCTGAAGACTCGGCCAAACATTGGAAAGGAAGGATCCTTGACTTCAAGATGGCACTAGGAGGGAAAAATATCAAAGAAGTGTTGATCCAGCATGTATTCATGCAAAAAGAGATCAACGTGGGACCATTGGAAGGACTTCCAAGACACACAAACCTCATTGTAAGTGCTTGTGTTTTGTATTCCAATGTTGCAAATAAGGTGATTGATATACATTTTTTTGCCTTGTACAGATTTGTACCCATCCAATCTCCAGGAGTGGGAGCTTGCACAATGCTTGATGGGATTCTTGAATGTCGTACATGGTGAGGTGGGGGAACTTCAATATGAAGGTTGTGCACCAAGTGATCTCACAAGAAGTAGAACATATTTCTATGACTCATTTTATACCTTGCCCACTCAATCGAGACAACATGGAAAGTTGGAACGTATTCCTTTGCCTGCACTTGATAGTCCTGAGTGGCCATTGCTTGATACAGAGGTGATAGAGTCATACAGGACCAAAATGTTTAATGATATTAAATGTGCTATGAAGCCTAGCATTGGTGCAAGAAATGTCCACTTAAGTTTGTTTGTTCCAATTGCATGCTTTGTTGATTTATTTTCTGATTGTAAACAATTGAGAAAAACTAGAACAACTTTTCATTAGGGCCAAAAACGTCTCAAAATGGGCTGTGTAAGGAATTTCGCTAACTTGCTAATTAGTAGAATGTTGACGGTCAAAACGGCTCCAAATTTAGCCGTTTTGGATATTTAAAGCGTATCTATCTGATTGAATACGTATCTAAGTACATATTTTAGAATCTAAAAAAACATATCGTTTTCATGCTACTCTTTAATGGCTCGTCTCGAAATTTGTCCTCTTTTAGTGACTTCGCGGCAAAATGACCATTCCCTCCAAACGCGCTCTCATCCATTCTCCAAAAAAATTTCACTCCTCTGCTTCTCTAAGAATTTCACAAGCTACATCTCATTCTCATTCTTCTGTGTCTCTCATGTTCTAATAGCTCTGCTTATATTCTTAGCTCTGTTAGTAATGAGTGATACATCTAATCGTAAGTTTCATTTGAATATCAAGCTCAACCAAGAGTATGCAACTACACGGAGTGTCTACCAAAGATTCCTTTCATGTGTAAATGAAGCTCAACATCTTCGTAACGAAGGAAAGAAGCATATTGACCTATGGACAGATGGAAGTCTGTATCCACCGGATCCCAAAACAGGAAGGTATCCTTCTTTTCACACACCACATGATTTGATTAGATTTGTTGGTGATGGGGTGGATGGCTTACTTGGTTATAGTTCAAGACTATCTCAATCACATATTAATTATGCAGAATATACTACATATCTTCAAAATACTTCATCTTTGAATGCAACAAAAATTATAGAACTTGAAAACAAAATAGTGTCTTTGAAACAAGAAAATGATCAATTGAAAACCTTAAAAGAAACTCCAATAGGGTTAAGAGCACGAGTAAAACGAATGCGGGATGTAGTTAGAGAGATCTGGACAAAGAAAAAAAAGGTTAAAACTTGTAAGAGGTCATGTTACTAACCTTCTAGGATTTGACATGTCTAATGCTCAGGAAAGGGTAAGATTTTTGAATGAGCTTATGAATAGGTCGGATATCTTGAAACTTTTGGAACTTCCTGAAAATCAAACTAAAAAAAAACTAGTCTTTTAACATCTATTAAAAGATATGGACTTATTAGTCCAGCCTTCCCAAATGCAAGAAGTTTGTGACACAGTGGGAGTGAGTAGAAAGGGATACAGAGCCATCTCAAAAACCTGGTTCAGGGTCCTTAAGTATTACAAAATCAAAGCTTTTGGGTTGCCTAGACCTCACAATGTTGGAAAATATAGAACTCTGTTAAATGAGGAAATTTCTAAACATTTCGGAGAGTATTTCCATATTGAGGGAGCAATGCCATATGAGAGACAAAAAAGAAAATCGTCTTTTGAATACAACGTTTATAATAATATTTGGATGAACATTAGAAAAGTCCAATCTTTTATGGTGAGATATTACAACATAAGAGAAATAGATTGTGAAGGAAAACTTGTATTTGTTTTAAAATTAGATGAAGCTCAAATCCAAAAATGTCAAAGAATGGAAAGAATATCTATATCCCTAATGAATAAAGCATTGGACTATAGTCAAGGTAAGCTTGATTCTCCATACCACAAAACTCAATTAGAAATGGAGCTATGGTGGATTGGATCAGCTCATGTACCAGTAGAGAGTCATGAAACATTAAAGTGGCTCTTCTCACAAACAGACATTCCTTTAGTTATTCAGAGCCAAAATACAGGTGAACACCTTCATGTAGACGACATAGGAGATTTCATTGTGGAATGGCATTTGAGTGCCAACCTCAAGGCGTTGAAGTGTATGTTTGGTGTCCATGTCTTTATTGTATGGCAAGCACAGGGACAAGAGAATGGCTTGCAGAAAATGAGATTGGAAAACCACCATCCAGAAATAATGTGAATGTTGTCGATTATCCAACTTCTATTAAAATATGGGATCCAATTCTACCAATACATTTAAAAAATGTGCATATATGTACATTGCATGCAGAGATAAGAATCTTGGACAAATTGCTCAGACTTCATCTGGACTATGCATATTCTATTAAGCCAACTAAACTTGCAGATGAGTGCATAGAAAAATGCGAAGCCTTGCTCTCTCAAATGGGTTTCCATGGTGGGGAAGTGCATCTTAAAAAAGATCCTGTTCTTTCTGGAGGTACAAGTGATGTTTTGCAAGATGTTTCAATGGGAGGAGAAGATTTTTGAGCAACCATGACACCAAACAAGTCAATGCAATGTGGAACTGCTGGAAACAGCTATGTGTCATCACCACAAATGTCAAAAG
Organism: Cibotium barometz; assembly: GCF_041138505.1. NCBI lineage: Eukaryota > Viridiplantae > Streptophyta > Polypodiopsida > Cyatheales > Cibotiaceae > Cibotium > Cibotium barometz. Next base: position 24,576,623 of record NC_141057.1, on the reverse strand, counting down.
TAGACCAGATGTAGCCAACAAACGTATGGAAGTTTGGAAAAAACTCGACAATTTTTTCAAAGTCCTTAGACAACAAGTTGGTTCAAATACTTATGCAGATGATTTCAAAAAAGCAATAAAGCTTTTGATCAAAGCTATCATAGATGCCTGGGGAGAAAAAGACATAACTTATTACTTGGTGAGTGTTTAGACTTATCAAAACAGTTAAAATATGTGAAATTTCTTAAATGTACTAACAAAAAATTGTCTTTGTAGCATATTCTTTACTTGCATGGACCATATTTTGCTACAGAAGGACCCCTTGCAACATGGAATACACAAGGAATGTAAAAGTCTCATTATCAAGCGAGAACTTCCTTTTTTAGATGTACCAGAAGAGGAGGTGGTCAAAGAAGAAGCAATGCACTTAAAGAATTATTCAACTGGTTCTACAGGAGGCAATTACAAAGGATGAGATCAAAGACCCAGCAATCTGAAAATACACAGACACCTCAAGACAGAGACTAATGATTACTAACACATTTGTACCCCTTACAAAATATTTGCTGAAATATAATCAGTCTTTGCAAAATATTGTGTACATTAGTTTTTGATTCTCTTGGGACTATTTGGCATGTCACCTCTGTATCTCAAAAAATTTCTCCTTCTATAACCTCCAAGAAGATTGATATCTGACACCTCAGCTGCAGCTGCATAGTAGAGTAGCAAAGAAAGTATCCTGCTCTTGAGGCATTGAAACCTGCAGCATATCCAAAGATTCTAAGAGCAGCAACTCTCTCTAGAAGCAAAACCTTGTTAGCATTTATTTGAAGGGGAGTGTATCCCATGAACCTTGACAACACCTTCAAGAAGGCAAATATTGGCAACTCAGCATCTTCAGAGAAGTTCATGTGGAATGCACAGAACACAGCCTTATCCAATGTAGGCAAGTAGTGCATGAGAGCAGATGAAGGCCTTCTTGACCTAGTGTCTGTAGATTTCACTCTGCTGACTCTAGCTCTTCCTAGAAAATCATCCTTATCAAGCAATTCAATCTGCAAGACAAAAACCTCAATTTAAAAAAATTACAATCACAATAACAATTTACAAAAGATTAAATGGAAGCTACCTTCTGCAAGTCATCCTCAATTACTACTTTGTCTTTCATCAAGTTGCATGAGCCAACCCTTTCTACTTTATCAGAATCTGCATGAAGCTTGAAATCTCTGCCAAAAGACTCAATACCTAACTCAATAAGCCTGTTCTCAAAATCCTCATCTCTAAGGGAAGGTTTCCCCTCATCCACTTTTTTAAGGCATATAAGGCAAGTGCATCAGTAGCAGGGATAAATGATTGGTCAGATGCTTGCAAATCAAGTGCCAAAAACTCTTCCTTTGACTCTACTTTTGTATCAATAAAGTCTTTGGCCACTTCACAAGCTTCTGAAATCGCTGCAATACAGTAGTCTTCTCTGATATTGAAGAGACATTGAAGAAAGGACAGAGGAATAAAATCTTTCTCATTGATATAGAAGAAAGGAAGATTTGGAAGAGTAACAGAGGATTCAGATATGCTTGCTTCCTCTGAGGGCTCTTCAGTAATAGTGAAAGCCCTAAATTCTGCAACATCAAGATGGGCACTTTCTCTCTCCTCATCTTGAACATCAATTTCTTCCTCCTCTAAAATCTCACTTTTCTCTAACTTTGAGACTGTGGTGACATTTAAATTTTCTTCCTCATTCTCTGCATCAATTTCTGGTTGTTGCTCTTTATCCTGTATTTCTGCTTTCAAAAATAGGAAGAAAAGAAAGGAGACATCCTTGGGGACAAGGTTGCAATGCTTTTTATGGATTGGACAAGAAATGGATGAAGGGCATGTGAAAGAGTTTCTATTTGAAAATCTACTGAATCTCTTTGTAACTTTGGTTTTCTCCACTGACAGCTGTGTAAAATCTGTAAGGTGACAAAAATCATGGTCTCCGATACGAAAACAATGAGCTTCAATTGACATTTCAAATTGTTTGTACTCATCTTCAAGAATGTCCTTAAGCTTCAACAAAACATCCGAAAGAGAAAACCTTGGATTGAATATCTCCACTGCATCTACGTATATCTTCATATCATGACCATCTTGCAAAATAGCATTCAACAGTTTTTCACTTGGGCTTTCTTCAAGAAGTTCATGTCGACCCGCAACACTTTTACTCATTGAGATATTTGAAAAAAATGCTGGAATAGTTCTGATGAGCCCGAACGAAGCGAAAATGAAAGGTCCAAAAGTTTTGGAATTCCTCCGCTTGGTGCGGGCTTTGGCAATTCCAAGGTCCCAAAAAAAATATAGAGTTTTGCAAAATAGGGCTAGGTAGACACTATGGTGCACAGCTTGATTTGACGAAAATAAGTGGGGAAAAAATTTGAAAGAAGCTTTTAAGAGTATTTGTAGCATGATAAAAACACCTTAAATAGTGATCGTTTATGCCATGTGGCAAAAATGATTACATGACACGTGTATCCAACGGTCCTTTGTACGACAGAATCGAGGTATAAAATGTTAATTTTGTTGAAAATATTTCTATTTTTCACCGACACTGTATCAAGCGAGATCAGTCCACCTTTTTTCCCCAAACCTCCTTTTACATTTCTTACCCATATCAAGCGATTGCACATTTCCACGAGATTTGGATTCCTTCAATCGCTTCGTTCCGGCTTTTTCTGGATTGCCTAAATCAAGCGATATAGCTTATCCGACATTTTTGGATTTGCCTCATCGCTTCGTTCGGGACTGCCTTATTTGTTATTTCCTGAACCACGCGATTATCCCTTTCCAACACATTTGGATTCACTCTATCGCTTCGTTCGGGCCACTTTATTTTTTTATCTCATTATTCAAATCACTTCCATCGGGTCTCTTTTTTTAAGCTCCAATGGCAAGGACAAAACAGACTACAAGGAAAGTCTACCCACCTTTGGAGACTGAAAAAGCTGAGGGCCAACCACGACCTTCCAAACAATAAAAGCCTCTTCCAAAGCCTCGTGCGAGAGCGACAGCAAGAAAGAGATTAAATTATGAGGTGAAGTCCTTAAGAGAGATAAGAGCAGCACAGAAATCTACTAGTCTTCTCATCCCTCGACTACCATTTACTCGGGTTGTCAGGGACATATCAGAAAGGTTAGTCGGTAAAATGAGAAACACAAATCTTGAGAAAGTGCGATGGGAGACCCAGGCCCTTATGTGTCTTCAAGAGGCTGTCGAAGATTTTTTAATCGACTTTATGAATGATGGATACATTGCTGCTGCATTTGCTCATAGGATCACTCTCATGAGCAAAGATTTTGTGCTTGTGTCCAGACTTAGATATAAGTTTGACAAAGCTTTGGAGCCCATTCCAAGTCAAGATATGAGAGCTTTTGAAATTCTTAATATCCCTCCAGCAAGACAACCCAAACAGTCAGTTGTTATTGAAGATATTTCTCATACCTATGGTACAAGAAAAGCTCAGGATATCAAAGAAGAAGTTGAGAAAGAGAGAGAGCAGGAGAAGATAACATGAGATGCCATTCTTTCTCAGCAAGCTGAAATTCTCCATGCATCCAATTCAGAGCTTTATCAAAATGTGACAGGTCAAATGATAGTAGATGTGTCCATGCATGGAGAGGATGAGGTTTATTGTGACATTGCCCCTGAAGACACAAGCATGCTTGTTAATCACAATATTGAGATATCTGACACAGTCCTCTTCATCTGTCTGAGGTTTGTGTGGATTTGCTTCTGCTTTCTTGATGAATTTCTCAGACTCCATATTTTGTTGACATGTTTTGTTTATGTCTCCAGATGTCTTATGAGGGATCTTCATGAATCAATGGCTGTCCAAGTGACCATTCTTGATCCCCTTGTTACACAGTGCCTTTTCAATAGGCAAGGGGATCTTGCAAGTTTTCTAAAAAACTTTGATATGCTTACCTGCAATTACATTGTATACCCTTATGTTGAAGTGTAAGACTCATACTCAATTATCTTTTGCATATAATAGACATTACAATATTCATAACTAATTGCAGTTTTCATCTTATCACAGAGGCCATTGGAGTCTTATTATCTTCAATCTTTTGGATAGAGATGTGATTTTTATGAATTCTTTGGCATTCTATGGGAGAAGTAAAATGTAAGAATAAACTTTTTCATGGTTTATGTTCCACAACAATTTTTTGTATGTTTTCAATTATATGGTTGACCCTCAATATTTTATGCTTGCAGTGCTGCCAAACTTATCTTGAGTTTTCTAGGTTCTACCTATGTAGACTACAAACTTGAAGATTTTAAGTACTACAATCAGGAAGTTCCTTTGCAGAAAGACTCAACATCTTGTGGATGGATGGTGCTTGCAAATGCTTGGAGATATCTTGAGTCAAGATTTAGAATGACAACACTTACTGTAAGTTCATGAATGCAAACCATTGATTGATTTAGTGAATACATTTAGTGACCTATTTTCTTATTTTCTTATTTTCTTTTGTCTTAGTTGCATGAGTATCCAGATTCTTGGGTAAGTTGGGTAAGGGAGAAGGCAGTGTCCATGGTTTTGAACAGATCCATCAATCCATATGATCCTGATTTTCCCTTTCCACCTAATAAAGAAGCCAAGGATACAACTTCAAAGAAAAGGAAAAGGGAGAAGAAGGAAAGCAATGTCAAGGATGACTCATCCAAAAAGGAAAAAACCTCTACCAAAGAGAAGAAGAAAAGAAAGAAGAGCCCTACTAAGAGCAGATCTTCCAAGGTGAAAAAGAGCCATTCTAAAGAGAAGACCCATTCTAAAGGAAAGATCCCTCAGGCTACAGAGAAGAGCCCTAGCCCTCTTACTAAAGAGAAGAGCCATTCTAAAGAGAAGACCCATTCTAAAGGAAAGATCCCTCAGGCTACAGAGAAGAGCCCTACCCCTCCTACTAAAGAGAAGAGCCCTAGCCCTCTTGCTAAAGAGAAGACCCCTAGCCCTCCTGCCAAAGAGATGAGCTCTTCACCAGCTCAAGGGAAGACTCCTATCAAAGAGAAGATCCCTAGTACTCTTGCCAAAGAGAAGAGCTCTTCTCCAGCTCAAGAGAAGACACCTATCAAAGAGAGGACCCCTGTCAAAGAGAGGACCCCTGTCAAAGAGAGGAGTGCTACTAAAGGTCTTCCGTTTCACTCTCCAGTTAAATTTAAAATTCAGAAGCGTCGTTTATCCAGCAAAGATAGTAAGAGGGCAAATGTTGGCTCTCCATTAAATTTCTTTTTCATGTTCCCCAAGAAGACTGCCAAGTCTCCAAGGCCAGCCTCCAAAGTACCTTCTCCAAAACCAGACCCCACTGCCAAATCTCCCTCGCCAACACCTGAAGGTCTTAGAGAAGAGCCCAAATTACCACCATTTGAGGAATTCACTCTAAAGTCTTCCCCTCCAACACCTCAAGAGCTGAAAACTCCAGAACTTGAACCTCAATCAGCAAAATTTAATCGAAGCAAACAGAAGAGAGAAAGATTCTCTAAAGATGCAGGGTCATCTCATGCCAAAAGGAAAGTTGATTTTGTTGAGTGATTCCACCAATTGGCTTTTGTTTTGTTCATTTTGTCCATATGAACACACTCTTTTTGGGACAATATTCTGTACTTAAATTCAGTATCAATAATTTGATATTCAACTGTTAAATCTTGTTCTATGTTGCAAACAATATGTTAACCATTTTTAAGAAGAAGTCAAGACGAAATTTAGCAGAATATATTGATTACATTATTGGAGAAATCCTTTTCAACTATACAAACTTGCCCTTGCAAGTGGCTCAAATACAACTTTTTTTGGGGGGAGACATGTGATGCATGAGGTTACACTCTCCATCCTTGTACTGACAACAATATCATCTACTTTGAATCTATATTCAGGTGATATTTCATCCAGAAACTCAAGCGACTCTCTTACATGTTGTAGTCGCCAGTTTGATGTTACTATGAGTTTCCTGGGATCTATGAATGGATGGACTATGATGTTAAATTCAAACTCTGGACAATTCTCTTCAGGATCCAAAGGGACCCAACTACCAAGCTTGCTTTTCCATCTCCTATAGTCATAGCCCAAAACTAGGGATTGGCGACACAGTTGGTATGAGATAGACAAAGAATTTGGGCTTACTCTACAACTGATATTGTCCCCCATATGAAAAGTTTCCTTGGTACTCCATCCTTCTCCAAGTACAGTGTCCAGATAAGTCAGAGATAGTCTTCTATTAAGCCACATCGTTCTTGTCCTCTCCAATTCCATTGTTTTGAAACATGCCACAAAGACATGTATAGGCAAGAACCATTGAATTTTTATCCTTCTTGAAATCCTTCCAGGAGACATTGCTTTAAATCATCTTTGATTTTGGATTTGAAGCTTGTTATGGTATTTGGATCAATAACTTCCCATTCCGGTGAAGCCCATCGTCTGCTTTAAGGTAAATCGAATCACCATAAAGTAAGATTCAATGGCAGAGAGCAAACAATTGAAGAATAAACAAAACAATCAAGGAATATACAAAAAACTCACAAAACAATCAAGTAATATACAAAAACTCACATTTCATGCATGGGAATGGATGGAGACTGTCGTGTAGGAGGTGGAATATCGGTTCAATAGTGTGGGGGTAGTCGAAAGTTGGAATGAGGCAAACAGGAGGACGGATAAGGCAAAATCGATAAGAGGACGAAAAGGTGGCATGATTAACGACTTTGATTAGTCTTTATAGCGTGTACACGTGCTAGGTACATGGCCGACTGCCACATGGCATTCATGGAATGGCGGGTGAAAAGATGGCGCTGGCATGTCGCATAGCATTAAAAACGATTTTTAATTTCCTCTCTTGCTTTGATTAGTCTTCATAGCGTGTACACGTGTTAGGTACATGGCAGGCTGCCACGTGGCATTCATGGAATGGCGGGTGAAAACGCGACATTGACGTGTCGCATAGCATTAAAAATGGTTTTTAATTGCCTCTCTTGGGTACCCATCTGTTATATGTACACTATGTGTGCTATGTTATATACACATTATGTGTGCATATACTAGGAGGCTAACCCACATTAGGCTTGTGAGCATGGGAGCATGGGAACAAGCTCTAGTGGAGCATGGGTTAGGACTAACCTTAAGGTTTAAGGTTAGGGTCAGGCATCCAAGGGTCACACATGAGGAATGGAAAGTCAAGAGTCACTTGAGGGCCCTCCTATATAATAGGGGCATGGGGCACACTCAAGGGAGCTGGGAGCTTGAGGCTTGGAAGCTTTGGGAGCTTGGGCTTATGCTATGGTCTCTTGTGTAGAGGTCCATGTCCTCTCACCTACCATTTCACACTATAGCTACATGCTATTGGATTGTGTTATACCTCTTGATGGTATGGGACATCAAGGTAGAGGTATGATGTATTTCATTCATTATTCATGTGTGCATCCCTTGGGCTCGGGGGTGGTTGGGTGGTTGAGTTTATGCCTGATTTATGCATGTTTTATGCATAACAATTATCTAGAGAGATCTTAGGGTATTAACAGTGGTATCAGAGCAATCTCTATTTAATTGTTGATTTTTTTAAGTAAATTTTAATATTTACTAATAAATTGTTATCTTTTGTTGATTTGTGTTGATGAAATGCACATGGATCATCGTTATGGTGATTGGAACGTGTGGTACTTCAATTCAATGGACGAATCGACGTTGCGGGGGAATACCGTGAGTTAATGCTATTTTTCCCTATTTTTTATGGTTAAAATCGAGCATTAATGGAATTTTTTACAAAAATACCATAAAGTTTATGGTGGATATTTTTGTAGGATGGATTCCCTGAATTTCTAGAATTTTTAGAAATTTTTTCCTAATTTTTTAGGAATTTTTTGAGCATTTTTATGATTAAAAATGTATTTTTATATATTTTTTGCGGGTTTTTTCCGCGGGAATGCGATCAAATTTCTGTCAATTTGCTACTGAAATTCAGTAGGGGACAGCGTGTTGATGCATAAATTGCTCTCCCGTGTGCGTGGGACTCTCTCCGCCTCTCAAATCTGATTTTTCTTTCTCTTTTCCGGGTGAAAAATCTCTTTAAAATGATTTTCAAGCATAAATCATAATTAATTATAATTATGATTAAAAGAAAGTTTAATTAAAAAAGCTTAATTGAAGATTAAGCTAATCTCTCTGTTTAACACAGAGAGAGAGAGAGAAGAGATTGGAGGAGAGTTTGATTTGGAGAGGAAAGGGAGGAGAGAGGGGAGAAGAGAGAGTCTCTCACTCTCTCATTCTCTCCATGCGCAGGCGACGGGAGGGGGGGGGCGCAGCAGCCGCCGGCGAAAAAACGCCCCCCCCCCCCTAAAAAAATCAAAATGGTATAAGCTTATTAAAGCTTATTTTTTTCATTTTTTTTAAAAAATGAGTTTTTATTTAAAAAAAAGCTTTTTGAATTTATTTCAAAAAAAGCTTGGAAAAAGCCTAGAAATTTCTGAAAATTACTGGATTTGAGTTAAAAAAACTCTGAAAAATTCCTGAAAATTTCTTATTGACAAATTTTGGCTTTTCGACTTCCGGAAAACCTTTGGCTTTCCGTTTTCCCGAAACCTTTTGGCTTTCCGAATTCCGGAAAAACTTTTGACCTTCCGTATTCCGGAAACTTTTGACCTTTCACATTCCGATTTTTTTTGTCTTTTCATTTTCCCAAAACTTTTGGCTTTCCGTATTCCGAGAAAACCGTTGGAATTCCGAAATTTTTTGACCGTTCGTATTCTAAATGCGTTCGGGGTTGATTAAAAATTTCAAAAAATTCCTGAAAATTAGTGGAAAATTAGACAAAGGTTATTTTAAATTTCGGGTAAATGTGGGGTTGGTGTTTGGCATGTGGTGTGTCCATTCGGACGCCCGTGACCATTCAAATTCCTTTAAAATTATATTTTTTGATCCAGAAAATTAGAAAAATCCATTAAAATTGAAAATTTTCATTGGATTTGAGAATTGTCGGGCGGAATTGGAAATTTCGTGAACGATGGGATTCTCAGGAAAAATTAAGAATATTCTAGATATTATATTTAGAAATCCTAAAAATTGATATTTTTAAAATATCAATGGTATTTTGGCAAATTTAATTGCTAAAAATTTTCTAGAAAAATATAGGTTTGGAATGCCATGGGATAGGTTTGGTGGAATTCAAAATTATTATATTTTGAGACCCTATAAATTAGAAAAAATTAGAAAAAAATCATGATAATTCTTTTTCTCGAGAATTTAATATTTTCGAGGGTTATTTAATGTTGAAGTACGTTTTCTCGTACTGACATTAGATAGATGCGTATTATTCGCATATTATTAATACGATTATATCTCGTATTAATGGATATTTATGTTTGGATTAATTCTAAACGATCTATTCATGATTTTTTACCATTTTTTAGCCATTCTTTTTGGACATGTTCCTTAATTTCTTTTGATGGCTATAATTTACGTTCAAAGTGTGTTTCACCTTTGACACTTTTCCATGATAATTTATTTTGCACTTTTTTAAGTGTGGTTGGTGCTTAATTTCTTAAGCCTCTATCATGGGTTAGTTGATCGGTTTATTTTGGTGGATTTTTATTAGATGTTTTCCAAGTTTTATATGGACTCATCAGGTTTTGCCTAGATCACTTATGTCTAGGATTTTCTTATTGAGTGTTACACACATGTGTTTCACTTTCTTACTTTGGAGTTTTATTTGAACAACACAATGTTCATATGCTCCAGATTGATGAGTTGACCACCAATTTAAATGCTTCTTTTGGCATGATTTATGTCCATTAGATGGTATGCATTGATTTTTATGATCAACTATGGTTTTTATGGATTTAAGAAGCTTCTATGCTTTTATCCATGATGTTATAAGGATCCTTTGATCTTTTTGATAATTACATGTGCTTTGAAGGTAGCATTTGCCTTCGTTTTTTGCACGTAATTTTGGAGTATATTTTATACTCTTGTATATATTCCAACTCAGATACCTAGTTGCTTATATATCTAGGTGAGTTATTTTTTTTCTACCCTAACTTTATTGTGTTTTGGGTAGTTATCATTAGAAAGGCGCCAATAATTCAATTTCTTTTCTAATGATGTACTCAGAAGGATTTATTCCTTGATGTAGTCTCAAGTATACAGAGACAGGTTTAGTATGTGAAAGTCTGGATAAGGCCATCTTATTCCTTTTATACAGGATTTTATTCATATTTCCTAGACGGCATACTAGAGAGTTTCAAATTGTTAAGGTATGTATGGGTGGTATCATGGTGGTATGGGACGCTAGGGATCCCTCACATATATTATCTTATGGGATAATTTGGGCTCAAGATTGTTGCTTTGCTTACATCACTTAGCATGTTGACCTTAACATTCAAAGACAATCTTATTTTCTAAATTCACTAGAAGTTATAGTGTGGGCATTCTTTAGATAAACTTCTTTTATCTATAACCTGCATGTTTTGATGAGGGTAATCTCATCGGCATTTTCACTTGTTGAAATCTCTTTCTTTAGAGTTCAAACAAGTTTATCTTGTTGTATTCGGATAAGGAAATTTGGATTCTTCCTTTGTTGGCATTTCTTTCTCTAGTTCCGTACTTTAGGTGATTTACACAATCAACCTGATAGGTTTACGGATGGACATATGTGACTCATCGAGACATTGATGACTCTATGTTGATATGGATAACTCGAGACGTCGATTATTCCATATGCAGATGTGGGTATGTCGGGGCACCGATGAATCCCTGGTTTCTGCTGTTATAATGCCATGCTTTCCTACTTTATTCTGAAAGGTTTACAACGAAAAAGTTACTTTGAATGTGAATTGTTCTGATCATCCGCAGTAGTCTGATGGGCAAACAGAGTGTATGAATCAGATTATAGTGTATATGCTTTGTGCATATGTCTCTAGAAAATCATCATATTGGGAAATATCTTCCAATGATGGAATATGCCTATAACAGTTCTAAATTTGCGGCTATTATTTTAGTCCGTGCATACTTATGTATGGGTATCAACTCAGGGCACCTATTGATGTCAGTCTTAAGGACATCGAGCTTGATGCATCGAGGGATTTCTTGCAAGATATGTAGGAAATTCTGACCGAAGCTCGGGATTCTATCAGGAGTGCTCATGATAGGGCACGGTTTTATGCTGATAGGGGACGCTCATCTCGGTTTTTGGAACCAGGAGCGTTGATTTATTTTAATTTTCTTAAAGATTCTCAGACTTTGTCAATGGGAAAATGCTCGGATTTATCTCCTAGATATTGTGGTCCATTTCGAGTTATATATCGGATTGGCACGGTTGCGTATGAACTAAAACTATCTCCAATTGTTAGGGTTCATCCAGTCTTTCATATCGATAGATTGAAAGGGAAACTGGGAGGTGAGGATGACACAGTCACTCCTCAAGAACTCGTTGAAGTCGATGAATTATCCTATGTTCCACATGAACCTGATAAGGTACTTGAATTCAGGGAAAGGAAACTTTGTAGTTGACTAATCCCTGAGGTTAAAATTAGGTGGAAAGATAGGGAAATTGAGAATTCGACTTGGGAGTCGGTTGAGTTTGTTCAGCGCAGTTCTTCTTCTTTTCATTGCAAGAGTGCAATGTTTTGAGAGAGGGGAAGTATGTTATATGTACACTATGTGTGCTATGTTATATACACATTATGTGTGCATATACTAGGAGGCTAACCCACATTAGGCTTGTGAGCATGGGAGCATGGGAACAAGCTCTAGTGGAGCATGGGTTAGGACTAACCTTAAGGTTTAAGGTTAGGGTCAGGCATCCAAGGGTCACACATGAGGAATGGAAAGTCAAGAGTCACTTGAGGGCCCTCCTATATAATAGGGGCATGGGGCACACTCAAGGGAGCTGGGAGCTTGGGGCTTGGAAGCTTTGGGAGCTTGGGCTTATGCTATGGTCTCTTGTGTAGAGGTCCATGTCCTCTCACCTACCATTTCACACTATAGCTACATGCTATTGGATTGTGTTATACCTCTTGATGGTATGGGACATCAAGGTAGAGGTATGATGTATTTCATTCATTATTCATGTGTGCATCCCTTGGGCTCGGGGGTGGTTGGGTGGTTGAGTTTATGCCTGATTTATGCATGTTTTATGCATAACAATTATCTAGAGAGATCTTAGGGTTTTAACACCATCCGGTTGTATTCTCATTTATCTCCCCACCAACGGCCTTCATCTCCATCACAACGACTATCTCCTCCAACCCTCCTTCATCAATCATCCTTCTTTATCGTCCTGTATTAAACGACAAAGACAAACCTCCAACCTCCTTCATCTCCATCAAAGATAACGACAACCTCCTTCATCTCCATCTCCTGCGACCAACGTCAATTCGTTTTCCTAGTGTTTTTATCTCTTTTGTGCTTCCTTCTCCTTTTGTTATTTTGTTCTCTTGGTTTCATTCTTGCAGAAGTCCCTGCTTTGTTTTTTTATGATAGAAACGTTATGGTAAATTGAAAACCTATGACTCCTCGCATTATGGTGAATTGACTCACCACAATGCGAGGAAGACTATTTTAATTCGTTTGGCACCTCCTCTCTCACCATAACGTGAGAGGCGGCGCCAAAGGATGCAAGGACAACCCTGTACAAAAGCCGGCCTCTAGAGAAGGTGGTAGAGGAAGGAGTGCTTCCTCGCTAAAATATGGCATTGGTTCTATGGGAAGGTTAAGCAAACAATGCCGATTTTGGAATTGCTCAATTTTGATGATGATGTGATAATCCCCGAGGAAGAGTTAGGAAAGGCACGCCTACTCTTGAGAGGAAGGGAGGTTCAAATAGAGATCCCTCAAAGCCGACCCAAATGTAAATGCTGTAAGAGCCATAAGAGAATCCGTAAACAAGATGAGAGAGAACGACGTGAGAGAATACAAAAAGAAAACGAGGAGTTTAAGAATGAACACTCTCGACCACCATCTCACTTCTCAGGAAAGAGACAGTATCAAAGACCAAGTAAAACGATCAGATGGATTCCAACCAGGAGAAAAGCTAAAAACTGTTAGCAAAAATCGCAAAAAAACAAAGAGACCAAAACAAAAACTCAAGTCTCAAACTGATTCAAAAGAGAGTGTCGGAAGTGCAAAGATAACGGTTGAACAAAAAACTCTAATGCAAGATTGTAAAAGAGAGCTCAAAACCGCATGGTCCTCAATTAGTGATGACTCAAGTGGACAAGAACAAGGTCTCAATGTTCCCCCCAACTTCACACAATACACTCTTCAAGATCAGAAGATTGTTCTTCAACAGCCCATGTGACAAAAGCCAAGCATGCCAGGGGTTTCATATGATGGTCCAAAAGATGCAAAAAAATTTGATATCGCTAAGCCAGGAGAAGAGCCTCGCTATGTGTGGATTGCCACAGACTTGTCCTTAGATGAGGAGAAGTTATTAATTCAAACAATAAAGGAGTATCGCGATGTTTTTGCTTGGAGTTATAAAGACCTCAAAGGAGTTGATCCAAGCATATGTCAGCATACAAGACAATTGCGAGAGGATGCAAAGCCTTCCAAGCAACGTCCTTATACTTACAATGAGAATTTTGCATGAAAGATAAAAGAAATAGACAAGCTCTTAGAGGTAAAATTTATCTATGAGATTGAGCACACTAAATGGGTCTCCCCTATTATAGTGGTGCCCAAGAAAAATGAAAAACTTTGAGTATGTGTAGACCTCAAGAAGGTAAATGCAGCTACTGTACGTGATCATTACCCACTTCCAATCACGGATCATGTTTTGGAACGTGTTGCAGGGAAAAAGGCATATAGTTTCTTGGATGGATTCTCCGGTTACAATCAAGTGTCAAGTGATCTGAAGGATCAACACAAGATAGTCTTTGCAACTGAAGATGGCATCTTTTCCTATCATGTTATGCCATTTGGTCTAACAAATGCACCTGCAACCTTTCAGCGGTTAATGAGTCATGTATTCAAGGAGTACCTTAGGCTATTTCTTGAGATCTTCATGGATGATTTATGTGTTCACTCACAAGAGCGTGATGATCATTTAGAACGCCTCAGACTTGTGTTTCAAAAGTGTCAAGTTTATCGTATATGCTTGAATCTTGACAAGTGCAAATTCATGTCAAGACAAGGGAAGATTTTGGGCCATATTGTTTCTCGCAATGGTATTTCAACAGATATGGATAAAATTGATGTCATTGTCTCATTACCTCGGCCTATCAACCCTAAAGGGGTACAAATATTCATGGTACATTGTGGCTATTATCGTCGATTCATCTACATGTACGCTGTCCTAGCCAGACCATTATATGCTCTTCTTGTAAAGTTGAATTGGACTGACGAGTGTGAGGAATCCTTTGAAAAGTTGAAGCAAGCATTAGTGTCTGCACCCATCTTACGGGCACCAGATTGGAACCAAATCTTTCATGTCCATATTGATGCTTCAAACTTTGCAATTGGATGTATTTTGGCTCAATCGGGAGAACATAATAAGGATTTCCCAATCTCATATGCTAGTCAACAGCTGAACAATGCTGTTGGAACCATCTTACGGGCACCAGATTGGAACCAAATCTTTCATGTCCATATTGATGCTTCAAACTTTGCAATTGGATGTATTTTGGCTCAATCGGGAGAACATAATAAGGATTTCCCAATCTCATATGCTAGTCAACAGCTGAACAATGCTGAGAAGAATTATACCACAATAGAAAGAGAAGGTTTGTCCATGATATATGCAGTGAAAAAATTTCGCCATTACGTTTTGGCAAACAAATTTATATTTTTTGTGGACCATCAAGCACTGCTATATTTGGTGAATAAGCCTTGTGCAACTGGAAGGATTGTGAGGTGGTTTGTCATCCTTCTTGAGTTTGATTTTGAAGTGGCAGTCCGAAAAAGAACAACTCATCTTAGGGCAGATCATTTGTCTCGAATCACCTCTGGCGAAACTCCTCTGGGTGTGGATGATGATATATTAGATTCAACACTTTTCCTTGTAGAGACAGCTCTTAAATAGTCTGAACCCATCTTAGAAATTTTGACAAGTGGGCAAATACAACTAGCGGGTCCTAATGTGGACCTATGGTGATCATTCAAGTTAGTCTCAGGGAGATTTTATCATCAGGGTAATGATGGAGTGTTGCGGCTTATACCTAACCCTGACCAATATAAGGAGATCTTGGAATGGGCACATGAGGGTATTGGTGGAATCCATGCAATCAGCTACTACTTGTGTGCGACCTATAACTCAGGATGGGCAATGGTGGCCTACCATGCATGCGGATGCTGAAAAATTTGTTCGTAACTGTGCTTCATGTCAAATTCAACAACCAATTCATAATGTCACATTATTCCAAATTTCAACTACACCAAGTTGGAGCAAGTATATTGTGGACTATCTTCAGCATGGTCATACTGATCGAACAATTCCTAAATATCGAAAGCATGCTATTGAAGTTGAAGCGGCCAACTATATGCTGATAGAGGGCCAACTCTACAAGAGGGGCAAGGATGGAAACTTGCGCATGTGTGTAGGTGAAGCTGACTACTTGAAAATCTTGATTCATGCACATGCAGGTGTTGGGGGTGGACACTTTTCGGGCAATACCACATCTAAGTTGATTAGGTGGTCTGGGCTTTGGTGGCCAACCTTACAAATGGATGCCAAAGAATATGTGAAACGTTGTGACTGTTAGGGGCAAGGCAAAGAAGGCATTTTGGAAGGCACAATGGACGACAAGTGTGAAAGCCGGATTGAGATCCGAAGAGTTGTGGCCTTTTAGCCTTTTGGCGATCTATGTATTTGGCGGATTAGTTATCATGCAGCGTGTTCTGTAGGAAGCGCAAGATTCAGTATTTTGTCATGTGTTTTGGCAGTTTGTAGTAGATGAAGTTTCAGTTTCTGTTTTGTTTTTCCTTCATGATGATGTAGCCTTGTTTTGGATTGATGAAGAAGCAGAATTTTCGGTGTCTTTGCAATTCATGTTTTGTCACATTCATTGTCTTTGTTCATGAAGAATGTTAGTGATGATTCTCTTCTCTTTGGCACGCGAGTAAACACTGGCGATCACGGTGATAGTGGTGTGATACCATGGTCGAATTCATCATCTTCTGTGCATGGGTGACGTTTCGTATCTCCAACAGAATTCAGCGTGAAATCAGATAGTCAGCCTGGAGAGGTCACAGCAACCCACTCGCATTTACAATTTGAGGTCAAATTCATCAAGATATGGAGAGGAATATTGGAATGTTTGGGCTCAAGGTGCAGCAAGTGATGACACAGAAGGGGCAGACCAGAATGCATATGTAGAAGACTTGGAAGATGTGGAAGAATATGATGGTTCAGATAGAGAAGATCGTCGAATTAGGCAGTTTATTGGAGGAGCATTTATCCATGGAGCTTTGCGGTCAAGAAGAAGACTGCAATTTGATCCTTTAGGAGCACCAAGACAGTTGCGGGTGCGCATTCCATTGGCATTCTCAACACCATCTTCGGTGACACCACAAGTGTCATCAAATTCGTCATCTTCAGTTTCAACACCAGCAAGTCCAGCGTCTCCGAGAATGGCGGCAGCTCAGGCAAGGCAAGACCTCCGAGTCAGATTCAAGACCTTTTCAGGAACGTCTAAAGAAGACCCTGATTGCCATATAGCTCAATTTGAGAGGAAATGGCAGGCCAGTCAATTTGACGGAGTGTACGATGCCCAGACCAAGAGAATGCAATTTGAAGCCACCTTGGAAGGCAAGGCTATGCAGTGGTTGAATAATTATGGAGCAGCACATTTTGCTGACTACAATGCATTGAAAGTGGCATTTCTGAATAGATTCCGGAAGGAGAAGACTCCTTTTGAGGTACTCACAAAGCTGAAAGAAATTCAGCAAAAGAAGATGTTTGTCGAGGATTATGCCCAAAAATTCAACAGGTATCTGAATCGGTTAACTGCTCAAGAAAGACCGACAGATGAAATGCTCGCTGGATATTTCATCAATGGATTGAGGAAAGAATTGCGACATGCAGTTGTTGCAGGAGTAGATATTGCAGGAGGAATGGATGACTTAATTGAAACAGCTATAAGGGCTGAGAAAAGGTTTGGAGTGGCTTCTTTGAGAAAGTCTTCTAGGAGAGATACAAAGAAGAAGTCTAGGAGAAGCAAGAGGTCAAAAAGTGATGACAGTGATGATGACTCTGGTGATGATTCAGAGGAGTCAGAAACAGATGAATCTGAGGATGAGGAAAACTCTGAAAATGACAGTGATCAAGAATCAGACAGTGAGTCAAAGAAAAAGTACCGCAAGAAGAAGCGGAAGGAGGAAGAAAAGAAATCCAAATCGGATGAAAAGGAGGCTGAAACCAAAATGGAGAAGTTGTTGGCTAAGAAATTGAAGGAATTAGGAGTCACAAAGGAAGTCAACAAGAAGAAAGATCAGTGTGAAATTTGTGAGAAATTCCACAAGACAAAGGATTGCTTGTATAACCCGAATTACAGGGGACCGGTTCCACCAAGAGTCCAACAAGTCATGGCGGAAGCTAGTGGAGTTGTTCCTGAGCAGCAAAGTCCTCAGCAAAATGTAGGTTGGGCAAATCCCATGAATAATTGGCGACCTCAGGGAAGGCAGTTTCGTCCTCGGTTTAATCCAAATTTTCGTCCTCGATGGCAGGGTGGTAGACCACCTTGGGGACCAAATTGGCAGCAGACACAGTCACAACCAAATTGGCAACAAGGTTGGCAAAATAATCAACAGGGATGGCAGCAACAACAGCCGAATTGGCAGCAACCTACACAAAGCTGGAATCAGCAGAGTTGGAATTCACCACCGTGGATGCAGCAAAATGCAGCACAACAGTTACCTCAGTTGACAGCACCAGTGACAACTCAGCCAAGCACTGAGAATGTGCCAACAACAAATGTAGTGAACATTGTGATGGCTGAAGAAACATTAAAAGGAGTGGAAGTACTGGAATGCATGCCGGAATGCGATTGTTCGGATTGCAACAAATTAAAGGTAGATGCAATGGCTGTCACCAGATCAAAAGCACGATTGAAAGCTCCCATAGATTGGGAAGAGCAGAAGGATGTGCGGAATGAAGTAAGCAAAGCAGTTTTGAAAGAGCAGAAGAAGCTTACCCATAAGGAAGCAGAAGAGGAAGACTCTGATAAAGTTCTTGGGAATGGCAAGTCAGAGGATTTGTTTGAGCGTCTTATGATGACACCAATGCATTTCACACTGGATCAGCTACTTTCTTTGGTTCCGATTTTCAAAGACAAATTTTACTCAGCAACAAAGGGTTTGTCAAGCAAGCAAGGCATAAAGACATTGGAGGATAGTGTGGATGCATATCAAGTGGATCCGGAAGATGTTGACTTCACAATTCCGACTGTCAAAGTTCATTGGAATGAACAGGTATATCAGGATGTACTGCTTGATGGCGGTTCAGGAGTCAATATATTGGCAGAGTCAGAATTCCTCAAAATGAAACATGTTAAGTTGGAACCAGCACCGTTTCAGGTTAGGATGGCAGATCAGAGACGTGTGCAGCCAATCGGAATGTTGAGGAAGCAAGTAATTAGAGTGCAAGACTTGAGTTTTCAAGTAAATTTTGTTGTCATCAGAATGAAGGAAGAAGACAGTTCTTATGTCATGCTATTAGGCAGACCTTGGTTCAAGACAGCTAGGCTGAAACAAGATTGGGAGAAGAATGAGATTGTGATCAAGAAGGGAGGAAAAGTGGCAAAAGTGCCAATGATTTCGAAAGTGACAGTTCCAAACTCCATAAGACCAATGTTGGTTCAGACTCTCAATTTGGCATCAGAGGTGGAAGATGAAGAGGAGACTGAATTCTTTGATGCCAATCCAACAGTCATTCCAATTTTTGAGGTTGATGTGGTAGATATTGTCAGCAGATATGTTGATCGGAATGCAAAGCAGAAGGCTCATTTGGATACTGGACAGCAAAGTTCAGAAGTGTTTAAAAAATCAGAGGAGGATGTTCAAGAAGAAGATTTGACACCACAAGAGGCAATAGATAGAGCTGAATCTTTGTATGATAAGTTAGAAAGCAGCATATCAAGGGTCCAGGAGGATGACCTGCAAGAATTGAATCTAGGCACAAAGGAGCGGCCTAGGATGGTCAGAGTGAGTGTCAATTTAGATGACAAGTTCAAGGAGGAACTGAAGGCATTACTCATTGAATTCATAGATTGTTTTGCATGGGACTATTCAGATTTGAAGGGAATGGATCCAAATGTGTACAAACATCAGATCAATTTGAAAGAAGATGCAAAACCAGTAATTCAGCAGAGATACAGAATGAATCCAAATTATGCACAGCAAGTCAAGGCTGAATTGGATAAATTGTTGGCAGTAGGATTCATTATACCAGTTGATCAGGCAGAATGGTTGTCACCAATAGTAGTCGTACCTAAGAAGTCAGGTAAGATCCGGGTATGTGTCGACTACAGGAAGCTGAATGCAGCGACAATTGCAGATCCTTTTCCATTACCTTTCATGGATTCAGTATTGGATGATGTAGCTGGGCATGAGATGTACAGTTTCTTGGATGGTTGTTCCGGCTATAATCAGATAAGTGTCGCACAGAAGGACATAATGAAGACAGCATTCATTACAGAATGGGGAGCTTATGCTTACACAGTGATGAGCTTTGGACTAAGAAATGGTCCACCATCATTTTCCAAAGCAGCAAACAAAACTTTTGAGCCTCATTTGACGACATTCATGCGGATTTTCATGGATGACTTCTCGGTGTTTGGTCAGAAGGATAAGCACCTGGAATATTTGAGGAAATGTTTAGAGAGATGCAGAATGTTCAGGATGGCACTTAATCCATACAAATGTGCAATTGCAGTTCAAAGAGGCAAACTATTGGGACATATTATTTCAAAGGAAGGCATGTCGATTGACAGGGATAAAGTCAGTGCCATTCAGAAGGCTGCAGCTCCGACTGACGTGAAAGGAGTCTTGAGAGTTGTTGGCCAGGTTAAATGGCACAGCCGATACTTGAGATATTTGGCGGATGTGACAGCGCCTTTGACACATTTGACAAAAAAGGATGTGGAATTCACGTGGGGAGCAGCACAGCAGAAGTCATTTCAGTTGCTGAAGAAAATGCTGGTGGTAGCACCAATATTGCAACCGCCGGATTGGGAATTGTCATTCCATGTTTTTGTGGATGCTTCTGATAGTGCAGTAGGAGCTGTTTTAATGCAGGAAAAAGTTAAGGGATGGAACCGACCAGTGTACTATGCAAGTCGGATGTTGAAGCCAGCAGAAAAGAACTACACAGTGACAGAGCGAGAGGCATTGGGAATGATATTTGCTTTGGATAAGCTAAGGCATTATTTGCTGGGCAATAAAGTGATTTTTCATGTGGATCACCAAGCCTTAGTCTTTTTGGAGAAGAAGCCAAAGCTGGAAGGCAGATTGGCCAGATGGATGTTGTTGCTTCAGGAGTTTGACTACATTATAATTCATACTCCAGGAAATCAGCATGCAGTAGCGGATTATTTGAGTCGGTTAGAACACTGGGAGGAATCACCAGGAGTGTTAGATGATTTGCCAGATGCAGAGTTATTTCAGGTTGTTGGAGAAGTTTATGACAACTGGTATGACCAAATGGTGCAATTTTTGACAGATGGAATTTTGCCATCACTGATGTCAACAGACCAGAAGAAAAAGTTTGCTTTGAGAAGCAGACCATTCTTAATTATTGCTGGATCACTGTACAGAAGAGGAGCAGATCAGATTATAAGGCGGTGTGTTCCAGATGAGGAGCAACAGTTAGTCTTACAAGAAGCACATTTGGGTGCAGCAGGAGGTCATTTCTCGGGTGAAATTACAGGCAGAAAGGTCATGCAAGCAGGATTATGGTGGCCATTTTTGCTCAGGGATGCATATAAGTATGCACAATCATGCATTCAATGTCAGAGAATGGGTCAACCTACACAGTCAGATAGAATGCAAGATCATCCAGTTTTGCCTTTGGAGCCTTTTCAAAAATGGGGACTAGATTTTGTTGGTCCAATTAAGCCTAAAGGAAGAAGGACAGGAGCCAGATACATATTGGTGGCGACAGATTATGCGACAAAATGGGCAGAAGCAATTCCGCTGAGGGATAATAAAGCTGCAAGTGTGGCTAGATTTTTGTACAAGCACATCATGACTAGGTTTGGATGCCCTATTGAATTGGTGTCTGACCAGGGAGTGCATTTCCTGAATTCAGTTATTGAAGAGTTGACTTCCAAGCATATGATTATGCATAAGAAGTCTACACCATATCATCCACAGGCGAATGGGCAGGCGGAAAGCACAAACAAAGTTCTTGTCAGAATTCTGAAGAAAATTGTGTTAGAAAATAGGTCAGATTGGGATGACAAGTTGGATTCCGCATTGTGGTCATTCCGTACAGCTTATAAAGTGGCAACAGGATTGACTCCTTTTCAGCTTGTGTATGGTTTGGAGGCAGTTGTCCCAATGGAATATATTATTCCTAGTTTGCGGATTGCGGTTAAGCATCGACTCAGTCCAGAGGAATCAGTACTTCATAGACAGAGGCAGTTGCTGAAGCTGGAAGAAGACAGATTGGTGAGTGCTTACATGAATCAAGTAATGCAGAACAGGAGGCAGGCCTGGATTGGCAGGCAGATTAAATTCAAGATTTTTCAGAAAGGAGATTGGGTGATGATGTACAATTCGAAATTGGGCCAGCATCCTGGTAAGCTGAAGCTGCGGTATTTCGGGCCGTATCAGATTGTCAAAGAGATGGGTCAAGGAACATTCCGATTACAGGATGTTTTTGGAACAATGGTGCAGAAGCCTGTAAATGGATTCAGGTTGAAGAAATTTTATGGCAAAGTGCCTGAGATCCCGAGATGGATGTCAAATAAAGCAAGTGATGTGGGAGTTAAGTGTGTGAATGATGCTGATAAAGGCACAGGGGAGCTGGATAAAGATGAGAAGACAGAGGAGAAGACAGACAAGGAGGCAGTGAAGATTTCGGAGAAGGCACTAGATGCAGATGCGGATCAAGGGACTGCGGGTAACGAGTCCGCCTAGCGCTCCACCGGACAGTGCCAGGTGTTAGGGGCAAGGCAAAGAAGGCATTTTGGAAGGCACAATGGACGACAAGTGTGAAAGCCGGATTGAGATCCGAAGAGTTGTGGCCTTTTAGCCTTTTGGCGATCTATGTATTTGGCGGATTAGTTATCATGCAGCGTGTTCTGTAGGAAGCGCAAGATTCAGTATTTTGTCATGTGTTTTGGCAGTTTGTAGTAGATGAAGTTTCAGTTTCTGTTTTGTTTTTCCTTCATGATGATGTAGCCTTGTTTTGGATTGATGAAGAAGCAGAATTTTCGGTGTCTTTGCAATTCATGTTTTGTCACATTCATTGTCTTTGTTCATGAAGAATGTTAGTGATGATTCTCTTCTCTTTGGCACGCGAGTAAACAGTGACGATTGTCAAAGGGCCAAACCTCCCATCACAACGGACAATATGCCATTGCGGCCTATGTTAAGCACACGTGCGTTTGCCAAATGGGGTATTGATTTTGTCAGTCCCATTAAACCTCCAACTCCTCACACGCATGCCGAATATATTATAGTCGCAACAACTGACTATTTGACCAAATGGGTAGAGGCAAAGGCTACAATAAAAAATGATGCCAGAACCACAGCCAAGTTCTTGTATGAGTACGTGTTTACACGCTATGGCTTACCTATTAAAATCACTCCTAATAGCTGGTTTGCCCCACTTTTCCCAAATGGACCTTGTCACAATGACCACTCCTGCACCACTATCAAGTATTGCAGTTGAAGCTACTTTTTGCACTTCTAATGGGAGGGCAGCATTTCCCTAATCATCCTCACAAAATTTTCCTACTTTGTTGATAGGAACTAGCATAACATGCTTTGTCTCAGGGTGTATAATACATTGATGGTGACCCTTTTGTAGCAATACTTGCTCTGACAAACATGTGGCAATATCATTCCACAACTCTGGTCGAAGCTTTATCAAATCAAGCAAAGGTAAGGTACAAGCCACTGGTGCTGACAAAATAGCTTGCACGATACCCATATCCATCTCCTTTGTCAACCTTCTATGCATGGAGGTTATCCTCAAGGTTTGAGAACAGTTCTCATATTCTCCCAAATAAGATGGTAAGGTTTTCATTGTATGCTTACTTCTAGGAGAAACAATTGTTTGAACTTCCTCCTGGACGCTTGGGTGTCTAAAGTTGTTTTCTGTGCCCCTGGTAAAATCCACTTCAAAGAATGGAGGTGAAATAATAGAGGACATATTCTCATTAACTTTCTCATGAACTGCTGCCCACATCTCATTTGCCATGTCCTTGTTAGCACCAATAACTTCATCATTGGATGGGAAGACAAGACTAGGTGGTGGCAGAATGCCTTCTTTTAATGGTGTGTCAATTGGTGCAGACTTCTCGCTATGATCTTGTGAGATCGGCTCTCTTTTCATTTTTCAACTTGATGACACTTCTGGTATGGTTTCTAATGTTGGCTTAAGAGAGGTTGGGCCCCGAGGGATAGGTGGAGGTGGGCCCTCAAGTATTGATTGAGCGTCCCTAATGAGTTGCTGCTAATGTACAACAGCTAGATTGATCTCCTCCTCACGAGGGTTTGGGTATTCTTGAAGCTTCTTGGGTAGCTCAGATAAAGCTGCAGATGTGACTTCTATGAGCATCAATGATGGCATCTAGAGTCTCGTTCACCTTATCCACAAAAACAGAACCCCGAGAACTATCCTCGATTGTACTAGCCTCATCTTCTTTAGTACTAGGCCCAGGTTGAGGTTGATGCTCCTCATGCACTTCTTGGGATGTAAAAGCTTGATCCTTCATGTTTTGTTTAGAGACTTCTTGAGAACTAGTGGATGCACTCTTAGTTTGCTTGTTACGGTTCTTTTTCCTTCTAGTTGTCCTTTTTCTATTGGAATGTAGGGTCTTGTCCGCTAGATTTGCCTTTGCATCCCTAGTTTGAGGTGTCTAATCAGTTTGCATTTCGGCATTTCGTGTCTGTGATCTAGTCATGACTCTAAGTGGCACTACATCCTCATTCTCTGATGAAGGTGGCGATGGAATTGCCTCTAAAAAATTGAGTGAGACCTTTGGTTGAGAGGTGCCTTCCTCATGTGGTTTCAGCAAACAATCCTTTGGAAAGTGTTCTACACAACACCGTAGACAATATCTTTCAATTGGTGAAAACTGTGGTACTGCTGTATTGGATCGAGCTGCTTGCCTTGGGCGATGTGGACAATCACGAGCCCAATGGGATTCTCTGCACTCATAACAGGAGCCCAGTAGTTTGGCTTCTACTTTCCTTTGCTGCCATTGACCTAAGGGGCCTAGAGTCCTAGGTTGGTAGCCGCCTAGCAACATCAAAGAATTTTGTTCCCCCAATTGAGGCTCCAGTGCTTGGCTTGGATATGCGGGACTTTCAAAGAGATTTTCCTTGGATGAATATGATGCATATTCCTCCTCCACATAGCTTGGGTTTACCAAGCTTGGGTTTACCAAGTCTCTACACATATTTGAATTGTCGTAGTCAACAAACCTCACAGGAGCAGTCCTAGGAGCAGGAGGTTGAGCTCCAAGTACAGGTCGTGCTTGCTCTTGTGCCATCGGTGGCTTACATTCAAAATTAGTGTACTGTTGATGCATTTCTGGAGCCACTGCACCCCTTTGCTACTCATGTTCTTGTCTCATTCTTGCAATGCGAGTGCATTCCTGTGTGGTGTGGGTATAATTCCAAGCACAGGCCTGGCACCACTTCTTTCTGGGTTGGTTTGTGACTAGAGGAGAAAAGGTATTACATTCTTTGGTTTTATGGTTACCGCCACATGCTCCACAAAGATGAGGACCTGTAGGTAGTACACTCGTCATTCGCTCTGCTCTGCTGTTGTTGTGGCTACATGGGTGGGCGATAGGTTTGTCCCAATCTCCTTAGTACTAGTTTAGCTATCGGTCTAGATTTACTAGTGTGCTAGACCCTGAACTTTGGTCATCACCCCACTGATCTCTAGGTTGCACCTCAGGGCCAGTACCATCTTGGAATTTGAAGTTATCTGTGAAATCCATATCATCATGGCAACACTCATTGAAATTTGTATGCTTCTTTGCATAGAGATGTGTGTGCAGTGTTGAATTTTTTAGTCCTTTTAAGAAGAGAGAAATTAATCGACTCTGGGTGGGCTTCTGATCTTCTGGGCAATGATTATTGTACTACTTCATCCTATTTACACAGTCTCTAACACTCTCAGTCTCGCCTTGCTTGAAAGAGTAGATGTTTGCTACTGTGTCATGCTGAATCCCCATCAAGGAAAAAGCAGCAATGAATCTCTCTTCCAAAACTCGTAAAGAAGATTTGTTTGAAGCCTCTAGTGCCTGAAACCAAGCAAGGGCCTTTCCCTCAAGAGTGAGCCCAAACCCTTCAATTTGTGTATGCTTGTCAGTCACTTTCTCAGCTCGAACTGCTTGCCTAAATGCTGCTACATGGTCATATGGATCTCTCGACCCTTCGTACTTCTTTACCTCTAGTGCCTGAAACCAAGCAAGGGCCTTTGCCCAAACCCTTCAATTTGCGTATGCTTGTCAGTCACTTTCTCAGCTCGAACTGCTTGCCTAAATGCTGCTACATGGTCATATGGATCTCTCGGCCCTTCGTACTTCTTTACCAGTTTCTGAAGAGTTGATGGCCTTACTCGTCTTGAATACTCATCATCAGGCCTACGGCCTCTCACTCTCAGTGGTTCCTCTCTTTGGTAAGGTGGTCCATATGGATCCCAAATTGGTGTGGGTCCCCTATTACCTGCCTCACCAACCCTCACCAACCCTCTCCAAAGATTCTGTTACCCACATTTCAGGAGGTGCATTTATGGGAGGCCGAGTTGGCTCCCCTACCCTCCGATTGTCATATTGAGAGAAACGTTGTGGTGTGATTTGTGGTCGCACTTTTGGTGTAGGATAATATCTTGGTGCTAGAGTTGGGCTACTTGAAGTGGTCCACTTTGATGTTGATGGTCCCTCTCTAGTGAACTCTCGTAGGGGAGGAGCAATAGTTTCTCCAAGAAAGGCTGTCTCTCCTAGTTTAGCTATATTAGTAGAGAACACTTCCATGAATAATGGTTGTCCTCTGCACTTGAGCTCATGAATCTCCTTCCAATCTAAGGTTCGGTATTCATTGGCCCATTTATCAATGAGTCGGTTCTTATATCCTGCAAGCTTCTCGACTACCACCACAAGTGCTAGAGGAAGATCTAGCTCTGGCAATCTAGTTGTGGCATAATATCCTTCTAAAGAGTCCTTATAGACCTCTTGAAGTGGGTCATCCTAAAAGACCTTTGTCACTGGAATTTGTCGTACAAACTCCCATTGGTTCTCAGCCCCCTAATCCATTTTGCTCTTGCCTTTCCTGTCCCTTTCCAAATTTAGATCTAAAAAGTAAATCATCTATGGATGGCTTTGAGGAGTGGGCATTGGATGGTCCAGGCATGTCCGGCTCAACGAGCCAATCGTCTCCAGACTCCCTTGCTCTGGAAGGCTTTGATAAATCTACGAACTTGCTCTTAGAGAGCTCTCCTAATTTGTCTACATTCTCTGGATGATAGGTGACTTTGTAGTGAACACCATCTCCACCCATGTACATGTTACCCTGGTCATTGACTAGAGGTGCTCTATCAAGCTCTGAGAAAAAGTCCGCAATCTTAACGAGATACCGTTGTTGTGGATCCCTAAAGATCTCAGCTCCTTGAGCATTCGTGTAGACATATTAAAGTCTCACATTGAGTGGTAACCCCATGGTGTGGGCTTCAAATGGATTAAAAGATCTTGTGGGTGTCCTATTTGGGGCTAAGGGATGACTATTTGACGGCCCTAGATTGTCCATGGACAATGAGCTAGTTGTCCTGGAAAGGGTATCAGATTAGGAGATTCGGAAAAGGTTTCAGTAATATCTACCAAATTTCTTACCGATTGGGTCCCACTTTCCTGTGTAGGTACTCTAGAAGGTGTCCTAGACTCTATGGCAGTGTCTATATGACGTCCCGACCGCAAGTGCATAAGGTCAAATTTTAAGGTTTTTTTTTCAAAAAAACCCAAAAATTTTCAAGTTGGCTCAAACTTTGCCAGAACCCATTTTGAACCCCCTCGAACACATTAGGCCAAAAAAATAGCATAATTTTCAGGATCAAAAATCGCCTAAAATTTACCAGTTTTTCATACCGACACTATGAGAAAATGGTTCCGGGACCGAAATTTCGACGATGGGTGTTTTCTAACTCCTCTCGAAAAGTTAGATAACCTCCCAATTTTTTACCGCAGAAAAATGAAAAATTTTCCACTCTTTTTTTGCACCCCCTTATCCGGTGCTATGGTGCGGTGTGTGGGTCTCTCCGCGCAGTGCGCTGTTCACACACAACCGCCTTCTTTTATTATTATTATTTTTTCTTTTTTGAAGTGCGTGTGCGGTGAATTCAATACATGTGCAGCTGTGAGATTTGCAGCGAATTCGAAATGTTCGGTCTTCACGTGTGTGTACAGATTTCAGTTTCTCTACAAGTGCAGCTTTAACAGAGAACTAAAATGCAGGTTTAATAGAGAACTAAAATGCACAAAATTAAAGATGCAAAAAACTAAACTAAGCTAAGAACAAAAAATAAAGCGAACATGCAAAAAATTGAAACTGTAAAAATTAACCTCCGACAGCAAAAATTATTCTCAAACAGAATGACAGAAATGCAAAAACAGGCCTCTCTCTTTCACACACAAATTGAAATTGGCAGGTTTAGTGCCTACCTCCAATCCTTCCCGTGTGTTGAATCCTTGTCCTGACCTCATGGGAGAAGCGTAGCTAGCCAATTGCACTCAAATTGCAAGACAAATAAAGAGAATTTAACAACAGATTAGTCTTAAATAAGTACCAAAATTAGTCCCAAAGCCTGCTCTCCTAGTGTGTCTATGGAGCTCAACTAATGTAGGCACTCGCTCCCCGGCAGCGGCCCCATTGTAGAGCGGTTCTCTCTACCGTGCAATATAGTGCTTAGAGAGTACTACCGATCAACAAATGTGTTAAGAAACACAATGTCAATCCGAGGATGACCTGATTAGTGCACCAAGGCTTATCCCATGAGGGAGAGCTCACATACACGAACCACCATGATGATTCAACCATTCAACACCTCAATCAATCTCTCAATCCCTTAAATCCACTACACTAATCAAGAGAACAAGTAATGCATGGCAATCTCTTAATCCCATTCAAACATTGATTAAATCTTAGCTTTCCCTAATGCCAGCAAACCCATAAGCATGCATCTACTAATCCACAAGCTTAAGCAAGCAGAGAATGTAACATTCACAAACCCACAAGCTCATAGAGAGAGTCTATCCATGAATAACTCATTGCCAATGAAGTGGGCAAGAGCTTGCATCAATGGAGACTACACACACACACACACTACAAGCATGCATACACAAGAGAAAGAAAGAAGCATGCAACTAATCATAGATTAATCTACTTCAATGATGCTAAAATAGATTAAGAGAAAGAAGTGGAGCTATACTCATTGGAGCTTGATGCTCATAAGAGTACAATAGAGAGAGAGTTAGAGAGTTGCCATAGCTTGAGAGCTCAAGAGCTTTACTCAATAGCTTATGAGAATGGCCAAAAACGTACTCTTTCTTTAACTAACATCTCTTTTAGAGAGATCAATAAAAGAATGTTTTCCACATTCTTGTGTTAGATGTGGAGCACTAAAAAATTCTTTCCACCACCCCTAGAACTAATGATTTTGAATGCTTGGAATAGATTGATACCCAATCTCCTAGTTATTCCCTCAACTTGGTTCCACTTTTGAAACTCAAAACATCTTTATTGCCCAGAAGGACACACCGTCCCTCATTTCTTCTTCCCTCCTTGATCCACAAAAGTGGTTAGCTCAGTCATCCACTCTTTGCTACTTCTTCTTTCTCATACGTCTGTTAATCTCTCATGGCAACCGAAAGTGGACTGAAACGAGCAAGCAGCAGTATCTCATCTATTGTGTTGTATAACATAAAACACGAGAACGAAGAATGGATTCCCCAAGTATACAGGAAGTACTCTTGGGTCACTGTGTAGCCAAGAAAACGTGGCCACTACCGAGTGAAGGGAAAAGCATCTGAAGAGATCAACGTGGGACCATTGAAAGGACTTCCAAGACACACAAACCACATTGTAAGTGCTTGTGTTTTGTATTCCAATGTTGCAAATAAGGTGATTGATATACATTTTTTTGCCTTGTACAGATTTGTACCCATCCAATCTCCAGGAGTGGGAGCTTGCACAATGCTTGATGGGATTCTTGAATGTCGTACACGGTGAGGGGGGGGAACTTTAATATGAAGGTTGTGCACCAAGTGATCTCACAAGAAGTAGAACATATTTCTATGACTCATTTTATACCTTGCCCACTCAATCGAGTCAACATGGAAAGTTGGAACGTATTCCTTTGCCTGCACTTGATAGTCCTGAGTGGCCATTGCTTGATACAGAGGTGATAGAGTCATACAGGACCAAAATGTTTAATGATATTAAATGTGCTATGAAGCCTAGCATTGGTGCAAGAAATGTCCACTTAAGTTTGTTTGTTCCAATTGCATGCTTTGTTGATTTATTTTGTGATTGTAAACAATTGAGAAAAACTAGAACAACTTTTCATTAGGGCCAAAAACGTCTCAAAATGGGCTATGTAAGGAATTTCGCTAACTTGCTAATTAGTAGAATGTTGACGGTCAAAACGGCTCCAAATTTAGCCGTTTTGGATATTTAAAGCGTATCTATCTGATTGAATACGTATCTAAGTACATATTTTAAAATCTAAAAAAATATATCGTTTTCATGCTACTCTTTAATGGCTCGTCTCGAAATTTGTCCTCTTTTAGTGACTTCGCGGCAAAATGACCATTCCCTCCAAACGCGCTCTCATCCATTCTCCAAAAAAATTTCACTCCTCTGCTTCTCTAAGAATTTCACAAGCTACATCTCATTCTCATTCTTCTCTGTCTCTCATGTTCTAATAGCTTTGCTTATATTTTTAGCTCTGTTAGTAATGAGTGATACATCTAATCGTAAGTTTCATTTGAATATCAAGCTCAACCAAGAGTATGCAACTACATGGAGTGTCTACCAAAGATCCCTTTCATGTGCAAATGAAGCTCAACATCTTCGTAACGAAGGAAAGAAGCATATTGACGTATGGACAGATGGAAGTCTATATCCACCGGATCCCAAAATAGGAAGGTATCCTTCTTTTCACACACCACATGATTTGATTAGATTTGTTGGTGATGGGGTGGATGGCTTACTTGGTTATAGTTCAAGACTATCTCAATCACATATTAATTATGTAGAATATACTACATATCTTCAAAATACTTCATCTTTGAATGAAACAAAAATTATAGAACTTGAAAACAAAATAGTGTCTTTGAAACAAGAAAATGATCAATTGAAAACCTTAAAAGAAACTCCAATAGGGTTAAGAGCACGAGTAAAACGAATGTGGGATGTAGTTAGAGAGATCTGGACAAAGAAAAAAAAGGTTAAAACTTGTAAGAGATCATGTTACTAACCTTCTAGGATTTGACATGTCTAATGCTCAGGAAAGGGTAAGATTTTTGAATGAGCTTATGAATAGGTCGGATATCTTGAAACTTTTGGAACTTCCTGAAAATCAAACTAAAAAAAAACTAGTCTTTCAACATCTATTAAAAGATATGGACTTATTAGTCTAGCCCTCCCAAATGCAAGAAGTTTGTGACACAGTGGGAGTGAGTAGAAAGGGATACAGAGCCATCTCAAAAACCTGGTTCAGGGTCCTTAAGTATTACAAAATCAAAGCTTTTGGGTTACCTAGACCTCACAATGTTGGAAAATATAGAACTCTGTTAAATGAGGAAATTTCTAAACATTTCGGAGAGTATTTCCATATTGAGGGAACAATGCCATATGAGAGACAAAAAAGAAAATCGTCTTTTGAATACAACGTTTATAATAATATTTGGATGAACATTAGAAAAGTCCAATCTTTTATGGTGAGATATTACAACATAAGAGAAATAGATTGTGAAGGAAAACTTGTATTTGTTTTAAAATTAGATGAAGCTCAAATCCAAAAATGTCAAAAAATGGAAAGAATATCTATATCCCTAATGAATAAAGCATTGGACTATAGTCAAGGTAAGCTTGATTCTCCATACCACAAAACTCAATCAGAAATGGAGCTATGGTGGATTGGATCAGCTCATGTACCAGTAGAGAGTCATGAAACATTAAAGTGGCTCTTCTCACAAACAGACATTCCTTTAGTTATTCAGAGCCAAAATACAGGTGAACACCTTCATGTAAACGACATAGGAGATTTCATTGTGGAATGGCATTTGAGTGCCGACCTCAATGCGTTGAAGTGTATGTTTGGTGTCCATGTCTTTATTGTATGGCAAGCACATGGACAAGAGAATGGCTTGCAGAAAATGAGATTGGAAAACCACCATCCAGAAATAATGTGAATGTTGTCGATTATCCAACTTCTATTAAAATATGGGATCCAATTCTACCAATACATTTAAAAAATGTGCATATATGTACATTGCATGCAGAGATAAGAATCTTGGACAAATTGCTCAGACTTCATCTGGACTATGCATATTCTATTAAGCCAACTAAACTTGCAGATGAGTGCATAGAAAAATGCGAAGCCTTGCTCTCTCAAATGGGTTTCCATGGTGGGGAAGTGCATCTTAAAAAAGATCCTGTTCTTTCTGGAGGTACAGGTGATGTTCTGCAAGATGTTTCAATGGGAGGAGCAAAAGCGAGAAGATTTTTGAGCAACCATGACACCAAACAAGTCAATGCAATGTGGAACTGCTGGAAATAGCTATGTGTCATCACCACAAATGTCAAAAGTAGACCAGATGTAGCCAACAAACGTATGGAAGTTTGGAAAAAACTCGACAATTTTTTCAAAGTCCTTAGACAACAAGTTGGTTCAAATACTTATGCAGATGATTTCAAAAAAGCAATAAAGCTTTTGATCAAAGCTATCATAGATGCCTGGGGAGAAAAAGACATAACTTATTACTTGGTGAGTGTTCAGACTTATCAAAACAGTTAAAATATGTGAAATTTCTTAAATGTACTAACAAAAAATTGTCTTTGTAGCATATTCTTTACTTGCATGGACCATATTTTGCTACAGAAGGACCCCTTGCAACATGTAATACACAAGGAATGGAAAGTCTCATTATCAAGCGAGAACTTCCTTTTTTAGATGTACCAGAAGAGGAGGTGGTCAAAGAAGAAGCAATGCACTTAAAGAATTATTCAACTGGTTCTACAGGAGGCAATTACAAAGGATGAGATCAAAGACCCAGCAATCTGAAAATACACAGACACCTCAAGACAGAGACTAATGATTACTAACACATTTGTACCCCTTACAAAATATTTGCTAAAATATAATCAGTCTTTGCAAAATATTATGTACATTAGTTTTTGATTCTCTTGGGACTATTTGGCATGTCACCTCTGTATCTCAAAAATTTTCTCCTTCTATAACCTCCAAGAAGATTGATATCTGACATCTCAGCTGCAGCTGCATAGCTAGAGTAGCAAAGAAAGTATCCTGCTCTTGAGGCATTGAAACCTGCAGCATATCCAAAGATTCTAAGAGCAGCAACTCTCTCTAGAAGCAAAACCTTGTTAGCATTTATTTGAAGGGGAGTGTATCCCATGAACCTTGACAACACCTTCAAGAAGGCAAATATTGGCAACTCAGCATCTTCAGAGAAGTTCATGTGGAATGCACAGAACACAGCCTTATCCAATGTAGGCAAGTAGTGCATGAGAGCAGATGAAGGCCTTCTTGACCTAGTGTCTGTAGATTTCACTCTGCTGACTCTAGCTCTTCCTAGAAAATCATCCTTATCAAGCAATTCAATCTGCAAGACAAAAACCTCAATTTAAAAAAATTACAATCACAATAACAATTTACAAAAGATTAAATGGAAGCTACCTTCTGCAACTCATCCTCAATTACTACTTTGTCTTTCATCAAGTTGCATGAGCCAACCCTTTCCACTTTATCAGAATCTGCATGAAGCTTGAAATCTCTGCCAAAAGACTCAATACCTAACTCAATAAGCCTGTTCTCAAAATCCTCATCTCTAAGGGAAGGTTTCCCCTCATCCACTTTTTTAAGGCATATAAGGCAAGTGCATCAGTAGAGCAGGGATAAATGATTGGTCAGATGCTTGCAAATCAAGTGCCAAAAACTCTTCCTTTGACTCTACTTTTGTATCAATAAAGTCTTTGGCCACTTCACAAGCTTCTGAAATCGCTGCAATACAGTAGTCTTCTCTGATATTGAAGAGACATTGAAGAAAGGACAGAGGAATAAAATCTTTCTCATTGATATAGAAGAAAGGAAGATTTGGAAGAGTAACAGAGGATTCAGATATGCTTGCTTCCTCTGAGGGCTCTTCACTAATAGTGAAAGCCCTAAATTCTGCAACATCAAGATGGGCACTTTCTCTCTCCTCAGCTTGAACATCAATTTCTTCCTCCTCTAAAATCTCACTTTTCTCTAACTTTGAGACTGTGGTGACATTTAAATTTTCTTCCTCATTCTCTGCATCAATTTCTGGTTGTTGCTCTTTATCCTGTATTTCTGCTTTCAAAAATAGGAAGAAAAGAAAGGAGACATCCTTGGGGACAAGGTTGCAATGCTTTTTATGGATTGGACAAGAAATGGATGAAGGGCATGTGAAAGAGTTTCTATTTGAAAATCTACTGAATCTCTTTGTAACTTTGGCTTTCTCCACTGACAGCTGTGTAAAATCTGTAAGGTGACAAAAATCATGGTCTCCGATACGAAAACAATGAGCTTCAATTGACATTTCAAATTGTTTGTACTCATCTTCAAGAATGTCCTTAAGCTTCAACAAAACATCCGAAAGAGAAAACCTTGGATTGAATATCTCCACTGCATCTACGTATATCTTCATATCATGACCATCTTGCAAAATAGCATTCAACAGTTTTTCACTTGGGCTTTCTTCAAGAAGTTCATGTCGACCCGCAACACTTTTACTCATTGAGATATTTGAAAAAAATACTGGAATAGTTCTGATGAGCCCGAACGAAGCAAAAATGAAAGGTCCAAAAGTTTTGGAATTCCTCTATCACTTGGTGCGGGCTTTGGCAATTCCAAGGTCCCAAAAAAAATATAGAGTTTTGCAAAATAGGGCTAGGTAGACACTATGGTGCACAGCTTGATTTGACGAAAATAAGTGGGGAAAAAATTTGAAAGAAGCTTTTAAGAGTATTTGTAGCGTGATAAAAACACCTTAAATAGTGACCGTTTATGCCACGTGACAAAAATGATTACATGACACGTGTATCCAACGGTCCTTTGTACGAGAGATTCGAGGTATAAAATGTTAATTTTGTTGAAAATATTTCTATTTTTCACCGACACTGTATCAAGCGAGATCAGTCCACCTTTTTTCCCCAAACCTCCTTTTACATTTCTTACCCATATCAAGCGATTGCACATTTCCACGAGATTTGGATTCCTTCAATCGCGCTTCGTTCCGGCTTTTTCTGGATTGCCGGAATCAAGCGATATAGCTTATCGACATTTTTGGATTTGCCTCATCGCTTCGTTCGGGACTGCTTCATTTGTTATTTCCTGAACCACGCGATTATCCCTTTCCAACACATTTGGATTCGCTCTATCGCTTCGTTCGGGCCACTTTATTTTTTTATCTCATTATTCAAATCACTTCCATCGGGTCTCTTTTTTTAAGCTCCAATGGCAAGGACAAAACAGACTACAAGGAAAGTCTATCCACCTTTGGAGACTGAAAAAGCTGAGGACAAACCAGGACCTTCCAAACAAGAAAAGCCTCTTCCAAAGCCTCGTGCGAGGGCAACAGCAAGAAAGAGATTAAATTATCAGGTGAAGTCCTTAAGAGAGATAAGAGCAGCACAGAAATCTACTAGTCTTCTCATCCCTCGACTACCATTTACTCGGGTTGTCAGGGACATATCAGAAAGGTTAGTCGGTAAAATGAGAAACACAAATCTTGAGAAAGTGCGATGGGAGACCCAGGCCCTTATGTGTCTTCAAGAGGCTGCCGAAGATTTTTTAATCGACTTTATGAATGATGGATACATTGCTGCTGTATTTGCTCATAGGATCACTCTCATGAGCAAAGATTTTGTGCTTGTGTCCAGACTTAGATATAAGTTTGACAAAGCTTTGGAGCTCATTCCAAGTCAAGATATGAGAGCTTTTGAAATTCTTAATATCCCTCCAGCAAGACAACCCAAACAGTCAGTTGTTATTGAAGATATTTCTCATACCTATGGTACAAGAAAAGCTCAGGATATCAAAGAAGAAGTTGAGAAAGAGAGAGAGCAGGAGAAGATAACAGAGGATGCCATTCTTTCTCAGCAAGCTGAAATTCTCCATGCATCCAATTCAGAGCTTTATCAAAATGTGACAGGTCAAATGATAGTAGATGTGTCCATGCATGGAGAGGATGAGGTTTATTGTGACATTGCCCCTGAAGACACAAGCATGCTTGTTAATCACAATATTGAGATATCTGACACAGTCCTCTTCATCTGTCTGAGGTTTGTGTGGATTTGCTTCTGCTTTCTTGATGAATTTCTCAGACTCCATATTTTCTTGACATGTTTTGTTTATGTTTCCAGATGTCTTATGAGGGATCTTCATGAATCAATGGCTGTCCAAGTGACCATTCTTGATCCCCTTGTTACACAGTGCCTTTTCAATAGGCAAGGGGATCTTGCAAGTTTTCTAAAAAACTTTGATATGCTTACCTGCAATTACATTGTATACCCTTATGTTGAAGTGTAAGACTCATACTCAATTATCTTTTGCATATAATAGACATTACAATATTCATAACTAATTGCAGTTTTCATCTTATCACAGAGGCCATTGGAGTCTTATTATCTTCAATCTTTTGGATAGAGATGTGATTTTTATGAATTCTTTGGCATCCATTCTATGGGAGAAGTAAAATGTAAGAATAAACTTTTCCATGGTTTATGTTCCACAACAATTTTTTGTATGTTTTCAATTATATGGTTGACCCTCAATATTTTATGCTTGCAGTGCTGCCAAACTTATCTTGAGTTTTCTAGGTTCTACCTATGTAGACTACAAACTTGAAGATTTTAAGTACTACAATCAGGAAGTTCCTTTGCAGAAAGACTCAACATCTTGTGGATGGATGGTGCTTGCAAATGCTTGGAGATATCTTGAGTCAAGATTTAGAATGACAACACTTACTGTAAGTTCATGAATGCAAACCATTGATTGATTTAGTGAATACATTTAGTGACCTATTTTCTTATTTTCTTATTTTCCTTTGTCTTAGTTGCATGAGTATCCAGATTCTTGGGTAAGTTGGGTAAGGGAGAAGACAGTGTCCATGGTTTTGAACAGATCCATCAATCCATATGATCCTGATTTCCCCTTTCCACCTAATAAAGAAGCCAAGGATACAACTTCAAAGAAAAGTAAAAGGGAGAAAAAGGAAAGAAATTTCAAGGATGACTCATCCAAAAAGGAAAAAACCTCTGCCAAAGAGAAGAAGAAAAGAAAGAAGAGCCCTACTAAGAGCAGATCTTCCAAGGTGAAAAAGAGCCATTCTAAAGAGAAGACCCATTCTAAAGGAAAGATCCCTCAGGCTACAGAGAAGAGCCCTAGCCCTCTTACTAAAGAGAAGAGCCATTCTAAAGAGAAGACCCATTCTAAAGGAAAGATCCCTCAGGCTACAGAGAAGAGCCCTACCCCTCCTACTAAAGAGAAGAGCCCTAGCCCTCTTGCTAAAGAGAAGACCCCTAGCCCTCCTGCCAAAGAGATGAGCTCTTCACCAGCTCAAGGGAAGACTCCTATCAAAGAGAAGATCCCTAGTACTCTTGCCAAAGAGAAGAGCTCTTCTCCAGCTCAAGAGAAGACACCTATCAAAGAGAGGACCCCTGTCAAAGAGAGGAGTGCTACTAGAGGTCTTCCGTTTCACTCTCCAGTTAAATTTAAAATTCAGAAGCGTCGTTTATCCAGCAAAGATAGTAAGAGGGAAAATGTTGGCTCTCCATTAAATTTCTTTTTCATGTTCCCCAAGAAGACTGCCAAGTCTCCAAGACCAACCTCCAAAGTACCTTCTCCAAAACCAGACCCCACTGCCAAATCTCCCTCGCCAACACCTGAAGGTCTTAGAGAAGAGCACAAATTACCACCATTTTTGAGGAATTCACTCTAAAGTCTTCCTCTCCAACACCTCAAGAGCTGAAAACTCCATAACTTGAACCTCAATTAGCAAAATTTAATCGAAGCAAACAGAAGAGAGAAAGATTCTCTAAAGATGCAGGGTCATCTCATGCCAAAAGGAAAGTTGATTTTGTTGAGTGATTCCACCAATTGGCTTTTGTTTTGTTCATTTTGTCCATATGAACACACCCTTTTTGGGACAATATTCTGTACTTAAATTCAGTATCAATAATTTGATATTCAATTGTTAAACCTTGTTCTATGTTGCCAACAATATGTTAACCATTTTTAAGAAGAAGTCAAGACGAAATTTAGCAGAATATATTGATTACATTATTGGAGAAATCCTTTTCAACTATACAAACTTGCCCTTGTTGCAAGCGGCTCAAATATAACTTTTTTTGGGGGGAGACATGTGATGCATGAGGTTACACTCTCCATCCTTGTACTGACAACAATATCATCTACTTTGAATCTATATTCAGGTGATATTTCATCCAGAAACTCAAGCGACTCTCTTACATGTTGTAGTCGCCAGTTTGATGTTACTATGAGTTTCCTGGGATCTATGAATGGATGGACTATGATGTTAAATTCAAACTCTGGACAATTCTCTTCAGAATCCAAAGGGACCCAACTACCAAGCTTGCTTTTCCATCTCCTATAGTCATAGCCCAAAACTAGGGATTGGCGACACAGTTGGTATGAGATAGACAAAGAATTTGGGCTTACTCTTATTGTCCCCCATATGAAAAGTTTCCTTGGTACTCCATCCTTCTCCAAGTACAGTGTCCAGATCAGTCAGACATAGTCTTCTATTAAGCCACATCGTTCTTGTCCTCTCCAATTTCATTGTTTTGAAACATGCCACAAAGACATGTATAGGCAAGAACCATTGAATTTTTATCCTTCTTGAAATCCTTCCAGGAGACATAGCTTTAAATCATCTTTGATTTTGGATTTGAAGCTTGTTATGGTATTTAGATCAGGAACTTCCCATTCCGGTGACATTAATGTGGGAATAGGTATGTCATATAATTCTCCATGAACACCTTCTCTTGATGGAACCCTGTATTCTACAAAATACACAAATAAATCCACTGATTTGTAAAATGAAGGTGGTTTGTCTGCATACATGACATCTGCAATCCCCTTGTGAATTGCTTTGAATGTGCCACTTAAGCTCTCAACAGGCTGCCACTCCAGAGCTGTTGACGGAAAGATAACTGAAATTAAACAAACAACAAATATATCAGAAGGAGAAATATTGTGTTGTATCAAATAGATAAAGTTTTGTTGAATTACAGTAAGAATGGAGAATTGGATGTTCATCCAAGTTCAACACCATGTCTTTGGCCATGTAGACATGTTGAACTTTTGCAAGCCAGCCATTGTCGGTCACTTTGAAGGCAAGAACACGACCTTTCCAATGGGATTTCACTTCATTTCGCTTGGTTCTTTTCACCCTGTGGGCACCTTTGCAAGAGGGAAGCATTGTTACCCAATCATTCACACGAAAAGACATGGGTTTCCAAACACCATCTTCTCTCGTGTTATGAAAATCACAAGAAGTTATATTATGTGAAGGACGACGTGAGGACGCCATTGAAGCTCACAGATGAGAGAAAAATAGTGAATCTTTTGAAAGTGCAAAAAGGAGAATAAACCATATGCCAAAATGAAGGGAAGATGGAAAGTAGACGTTTGAAAAAATTTGGTGATTTGTCATTAATAGCGTTGTTTTCAAGGCCTGAAAAGAGGATTTCGTATCTTCCTGCTTGATTTTTTGAAATATAAATTGGAACAAGATGTCACTATTTTGGACCCAAACTTTAATGATTAGCCATCGTAAACGTCTAAATTTAGCCGTTTTAGCCATTCGCCACTAAAATAGAACTGTTAAGAAAACATTTAGAGGAGACAAGAATGCCATACTTTTGTATACGTGTCAATTCACAATTGGATAATTTCTTAATCCTTACATTAACAAACAGCCCTTTTCTAGCCGTTTTTGGCCCTAATGATGTGCAAAGATATAGATGAAGCCTGGCTTGATCATTTGTTTGACAAAGGTTGGAGAGTGAAATCATCAAAGGGAGATGATTTGATCGAATGTCGATTGAACACCTCCGACATTGCATTTCGGTGAGTGTTATAACATTCAAATGTCTTTTTGTGAAACAGTTACAAAGCTTATTTGATTATACTCAGGAAATTAATATCCTAATGATATTTTGGAATAAGATACTATATTGCCATGCAACATCTGTGCATGTCATTTACTTATAGAAGGTGGCGATGGATAAACAACAACTGGGAAAGCATGGACCAAGATACAAGAGATGGCAGCCACTCTTGCTTGATAGATATAGTTATGATTCGACAAGGTCACCCATCATTGAAATTAGAAGTGGAAGAGAATTGGACTCTCGAATATGTTCGGAAGGAATTAGAAGTAGCTATTCAGAATCCTCCAGATCAATTTTGCTTCAAGCTCGATGGTCGGAAGGTAAGTAGAAGAAGAGAGCATCAGATCATTTGTAAAGATGTTGCAGCCCCACATGAATTGGAGGCACTAGAAGATATATGATGTGACCATGTATATGTTTACGGTGACAATGTATTTTCTATATGAAATAAACTTATCTATTTAGAACATTGCTTTTGTAATGCTTTATTGTTTAAAACAATGTATTGATGCAAAAAATTTCCAATTGAATTTTTATGTACACAAAAAGGCCTAAAGTAAGAAAACAAGAAGTGAAGGAACACATTAGTAAATTTGATCCTAATTAAAAGTGCATTTACAATTGATATTCTCTCTTTAATAACACTAAATATGTGTAAAAAAAATATAAATGTACATGTGTAGTTACATATTTACAAATAGCATGTTACAGAGTGGAGTATATTTGTTGGAAGAAGCAATCCAACCCTGACACCACTGCAAACAAAGACCAATCAATATCCTGATCAATCCGGACTTCTAACTTAAACAATAATATGTATCGTAATGATTTTAACTTACAGCAAAACATTGCCATGGACACTAGATGTCGAATTCACAAGAAGGTAAATAACATTGTCTTGCACATCGACTAGAACAAGACTCCAATGGGCACTGCATCACATCCAAATAGATTTCTATTAGTTTCAAGCCAGATGAAAAACAAAATGCCTCCTCGCATTATGGTGAATCGATTCACTCTGAAGCGAGAGCACGTGCCAAAGGAAGCACTATATAACTCGTGTATGGTGATTTGTATAAACATCATGCAAGAGAGATACAGAGACAAACTCACTTTTCATGATATGCCAAAAAAATTACTCGAGCATGGTCTAGCTGGACCTCCCGAACCCAATTCAGCACATCAAGGTAGGGAACTGACTCTAGTAGCAAAAGTGTTGACACTAGCGAATCAATCTGGAACACCCGATGCTGTACATCCTTGGGCAATTACGAAATAACAAAACTTCTGACATCTTTGCCCTCCAATATGATAGGGTACATAGAACTCTGACAACAAAAATTGAAGCGCCTCTCGATTCATAGCATGGAGTGCGCGAACATTTTCTCTTTTTGTTTACAATGCAAGCATTGCCACATGATGTTCCCTTTGAGCGCTTGTCCAAAAATTTGCCTGAGCCTCATGTTCATGTTCTGGAACTCCCTCCATCACCTCTTCGATTCTCACTTTTTGAACGGGACGGACATCCAAAATTTGCACCATTCGTGCATCATTAATTGTAACTGGCCTAAGTAACTTATCATATCTAAAACACAGGGCTACTAGACTCAAAAAAATCTTTGTGCATCACTCTGACCCTGTGTGCATGGGCCGCCAAGAACGTAACTATCCAAAAAAATTTCAATCATCCAATCCTCTGAGACCTCCTGCAAGCAAAACAAGGCCGATGCCTTCCACCTAAACAAGATTCCATTTCTCTCGCAAATCCTCTTGACAAGCCTCTGGAAAGGTAATCTTGGAATAGCAGCAGCCGGGTGCTTCATAAATCGTGTGATTTCTCGCAGCGCTGATGAATGCTCTGTGAAACACCTTTGTCTAGGGACTACAATTTGGATAATCGAGAAGGACTGCTTGATTTCTTGATCTTGAGACATTCAGAGTGCCCATCTTCTGCATTGTCCTTGTGTCTAGTTGTATGCCTTACACGAGCCATCTGAAAACGGAAGCAAGTGTAGAAAACTTAGCTATTCAGTAGTACACGATTAACAATTCACCATAACGCGAGAGAGGGTGGCCAAGAAAGCAATATGCACTTCCTCGCATTATGTTGAATCCATTCACCATAACACGAGATGAAGGGTCACTGAAAGCACAATAATCCTCCTCGCATTATGGTGAATTATTTGATACCTATGCGAGGTGGATTATCATCAATCCTTTGCCCTTTGATCTTGCGTCATAGTGAATTGATTCACCATAACGCGAGACCAAGGACCAGTCAAAGCAAAACAATCCTTCTTGTGTTATAGTGAATCGATTTGCTACAACGGGAGGAGGATTATCATGAATCTCTTACCATTCCATCTTGCATTTTGGTGATTCAATTCACCATAACACATGGAGCCGTATTGAGATTCTAATGGCCCATCGTCTGCTTTAAGGTAAATCGAATCACCATAAAGTAAGATTCAATGGCAGAGAGTAAACAGTTGAAGAATAAACAAAACAATCAAGGAATATACAAAAAACTCACAAAACAATCAAGTAATATACAAAAACTCACATTTCATGCATGGGAATGGATGGAGACTGTCGTGTAGGAGGTGGAATATCGGTTCAATAGTGTGGGGGTAGTCGAAAGTTGGAATGAGGCAAACAGGAGGACGGATAAGGCAAAATCGATAAGAGGACGAAAAGGTGGCATGATTAACGACTTTGATTAGTCTTTATAGCGTGTACACGTGCTAGGTACATGGCCGGCTGCCACATGGCATTCATGGAATGGCGGGTGAAAAGATGGCGCTGGCATGTCGCATAGCATTAAAAATGATTTTTAATTTCCTGTCTTGCTTTGATTAGTCTTTATAGCGTGTACACGTGTTAGGTACATGGCGGGCTGCCACGTGGCATTCATGGAATGGCGGGTGAAAACGCGACATTGACGTGTCGCATAGCATTAAAAATGGTTTTTAATTGCCTCTCTTGGGTACCCATCCGGTTGTATTCTCATTTATCTCCCCACCAACGGCCTTCATCTCCATCACAACGACTATCTCCTCCAACCCTCCTTCATCAATCATCCTTCTTTATCGTCCTGTATCAAACGACAAAGACAAACCTCCAACCTCCTTCATCTCCATCAAAGATAACGACAACCTCCTTCATCTCCATCTCCTGCGACCAACGTCAATTTGTTTTCCTAGTGTTTTTATCTCTTTTGTGCTTCCTTCTCCTTTTGTTATTTTGTTCTCTTGGTTTCATTCTTGCAGAAGTCCCTGCTTTGTTTTTTTATGATAGAAACGTTATGGTAAATTGAAAACCTATGACTCCTCGCATTATGGTGAATTGACTCACCACAATGCGAGGAAGACTATTTTAATTTGTTTGGCACCTCCTCTCTCACCATAACGTGACAGGTGGCGCCAAAGGATGCAAGGACAACCCTGTACAAAAGCCGGCCTCTAGAGAAGGTGGTAGAGGAAGGAGTGCTTCCTCGCTAAAATATGGCATTGGTTCTATGGGAAGGTTAAGCAGACAATGCCGATTTTGGAATTGCTCAATTTCGATGATGATGTGATAATCCCCGAGGAAGAGTTAGGAAAGGCACGCCTACTCTTGAGAGGAAGGGAGGTTCAAATAGAGATCCCTCAAAGCCGACCCAAATGTAAATGCTGTAAGAGCCATAAGAGAATCCGTAAACAAGATGAGAGAGAACGACGTGAGAGAATACAAAAAGAAAACGAGGAGTTTAAGAATGAACACTCTCGACCACCATCTCACTTCTCAGGAAAGAGACAGTATCAAAGACCAAGTAAAACGATCAGATGGATTCCAACCAGGAGAAAAGCTAAAAACTGTTAGCAAAAATCGCAAAAAAACAAAGAGACCAAAACGAAAACTCAAGTCTCAAACTGATTCAAAAGAGAGTGTCGGAAGTGCAAAGATAACGGTTGAACAAAAAACTCTAATGCAAGATTGTAAAGAGAGCTCAAAACCGCATGGTCCTCAATTAGTGATGACTCAAGTGGACAAGAACAAGGTCTCAATGTTCCCCCCAACTTCACACAATACACTCTTCAAGATCATAAGATTGTTCTTCAACAGCCCATGTGACAAAAGCCAAGCATGCCAGGGGTTTCATATGATGGTCCAGAAGATGCAAAAAAATTTGATATCGCTAAGCCAGGAGAAGAGCCTCGCTATGTGTGGATTGCCACAGACTTGTCCTTAGATGAGGAGAAGTTATTAATTCAAACAATAAAGGAGTATCGCGATGTTTTTGCTTGGAGTTATAAAGACCTCAAAGGAGTTGATCCAAGCATATGTCAGCATACAAGACAATTGCGAGAGGATGCAAAGCCTTCCAAGCAACGTCCTTATACTTACAATGAGAATTTTGCATGAAAGATAAAAGAAATAGACAAGCTCTTAGAGGTAAAATTTATCTATGAGATTGAACACACTAAATGGGTCTCCCCTATTATAGTGGTGCCCAAGAAAAATGGAAAACTTTGAGTATGTGTAAACCTCAAGAAGGTAAATGCAGCTACTGTACGTGATCATTACCCACTTCCAATCACGGATCATGTTTTGGAACGTATTGC
Organism: Cibotium barometz; assembly: GCF_041138505.1. Taxonomy (NCBI): domain Eukaryota; kingdom Viridiplantae; phylum Streptophyta; class Polypodiopsida; order Cyatheales; family Cibotiaceae; genus Cibotium; species Cibotium barometz. Next base: position 24,532,448 of record NC_141057.1, on the reverse strand, counting down.
AGGGAAAAAGGCATATAGTTTCTTGGATGGATTCTCCGGTTACAATCAAGTGTCAAGTGATCTGAAGGATCAACACAAGACAGTCTTTGCAACTGAAGATGGCATCTTTTCCTATCATGTTATGCCATTTGGTCTAACAAATGCACCTGCAACCTTTCAGCGGTTAATGAGTCATGTATTCAAGGAGTACCTTAGGCTATTTCTTGAGATCTTCATGGATGATTTATGTGTTCACTCACAAGAGCGTGATGATCATTTAGAACGCCTCAGACTTGTGTTTCAAAAGTGTCAAGTTTATCGTATATGCTTGAATCCTGACAAGTGCAAATTCATGGCAAGACAAGGGAAGATTTTGGGCCATATTGTTTCTCGCAATGGTATTTCAACAGATATGGATAAAATTGATGTCATTGTCTCATTACCTCGGCCTATCAACCCTAAAGGGGTACAAATATTCATGGGACATTGTGGCTATTATCGTCGATTCATCTACATGTACACTGTCCTAGCCAGACCATTATATGCTCTTCTTGTAAAGTTTAATTGGACTGACGAGTGTGAGGAATCCTTTGAAAAGTTGAAGCAAGCATTAGTGTCTGCACCCATCTTACGGGCACCAGATTGGAACCAAATCTTTCATGTCCATATTGATGCTTCAAACTTTGCAATTGGATGTATTTTGGATCAATCGGGAGAACATAATAAGGATTTCCCAATCTCATATGCTAGTCAACAGCTGAACAATGCTGTTGGAACCATCTTACGGGCACCAGATTGGAACCAAATCTTTCATGTCCATATTGATGCTTCAAACTTTGCAATTGGATGTATTTTGGCTCAATCGGGAGAACATAATAAGGATTTCCCAATCTCATATGCTAGTCAACAGCTGAACAATGCTGAGAAGAATTATATCACAATAGAAAGAGAAGGTTTGTCCATGATATATGCAGTGAAAAAATTTCGCCATTACGTTTTGGCAAACAAATTTATATTTTTTGTGGACCATCAAGCACTGCTATACTTGGTGAATAAGCCTTGTGCAACTGGAAGGATTGTGAGGTGGTTTGTCATCCTTCTTGAGTTTGATTTTGAAGTGGCAGTCCGAAAAAGAACAACTCATCTTAGGGCAGATCATTTGTCTCGAATCACCTCTGGCGAAACTCCTCTGGGTGTGGATGATGATATATTAGATTCAACACTTTTCCTTGTAGAGACAGCTCTTAAATAGTCTGAACCCATCTTAGAAATTTTGACAAGTGGGCAAATACAACTAGCGGGTCCTAATGTGGACCTATGGTGACCATTCAAGTTAGTCTCAGGGAGATTTTATCATCAGGGTAATGATGGAGTGTTGCGGCTTATACCTAACCCTGACCAATATAAGGAGATCTTGGAATGGGCACATGAGGGTATTGGTGGAATCCATGCAATCAGCTACTACTTGTGTGCGACGTATAACTCAGGATGGGCAATGGTGGCCTACCATGCATGCGGATGCTGAAAAATTTGTTCATAACTGTGCTTCATGTCAAATTCAACAACCAATTCATAATGTCACATTATTCCAAATTTCAACTACACCAAGTTGGAGCAAGTATATTGTGGACTATCTTCAACATGGTCATACTGATCGAACAATTCCTAAATATCGAAAGCATGCTATTGAAGTTGAAGCGGCCAACTATATGCTGATAGAGGGCCAACTCTACAAGAGGGGCAAGGATGGAAACTTGCGCATGTGTGTATGTGAAGCTGACTACTTGAAAATCTTGATTCATGCACATGCAGGTGTTGGGGGTGGACACTTTTCGGGCAATACCACATCTAAGTTGATTAGGTGGTCTGGGCTTTGGTGGCCAACCTTACAAATGGATGCCAAAGAATATGTGAAACGTTGTGACGATTGTCAAAGGACCAAACCTCCCATCACAACGGACAATATGCCATTGCGGCCTATGTTAAGCACACGTGCGTTTGCCAAATGGGGTATTGATTTTGTCAGTCCCATTAAACCTCCAGCTCCTCACACGCATGCCGAATATATTATAGTCGCAACAACTGACTATTTGACCAAATGCGTAGAGGCAAAGGCTACAATAAAAAATGATGCCAGAACCACAGCCAAGTTCTTGTATGAGTACGTGTTTACACGCTATGGCTTACCTATTAAAATCACTCCTAATAGCTGGTTTGCCCCACTTTTCCCAAATGGACCTTGTCACAATGACCACTCCTGCACCACTATCAAGTATTGCAGTTGAAGCTACTTTTTGCACTTCTAATGGGAGGGCAGCATTTCCCTAATCATCCTCACAAAATTTTCCTACTTTGTTGATAGGAACTAGCATAACATGCTTTGTCTCAGGGTGTATAATACATTGATGGTGACCCTTTTGTAGCAATACTTGCTCTGACAAACATGTGGCAATATCATTCCACAACTCTGGTCGAAGCTTTATCAAATCAAGCAAAGGTAAGGTACAAGCCACTGGTGCTGACAAAATAGCTTGCATGATACCCATATCCATCTCCTTTGTCAACCTTCTATGCATGGAGGTTATCCTCAAGGTTTGAGAACAGTTCTCATATTCTCCCAAATAAGATGGTAAGGTTTTCATTGTATGCTTACTTCTAGGAGAAACAATTGTTTGAACTTCCTCCTGGACGCTTGGGTGTCTAAAGTTGTTTTCTGTGCCCCTGGTAAAATCCACTTCAAAGAATGGAGGTGAAATAATAGAGGACATATTCTCATTAACTTTCTCATGAACTGCTGCCCACATCTCATTTGCCATGTCCTTGTTAGCATCAATAACTTCATCATTGGGGGATGGGAAGACAAGACTAGGTGGTGGCAGAATGCCTTCTTTTAATGGTGTGTCAATTGGTGCAGACTTCTCGCTATGATCTTGTGAGATCAGCTCTCTTTTCATTTTTCAACTTGATGACACTTCTGGTATGGTTTCTAATGTTGGCTTAAGAGAGGTTGGGCCCCGACGAGGGATAGGTGGAGGTGGGCACTCAAGTATTGATTGAGCGTCCCTAATGAGTTGCTGCTGATGTAGGGTGGTTGCAAGATCAGGGTGCCCAGTTTTGTCCACTCAGGCACCCTGTAAACAGTATAAAAGCAGGCATTTGTTTACCTTTAGTGGCTAATTTCTCCTAGTAAATGAAGGAATTTCGTTTCAAGTTCTTTTGTTGGAACATCATATTCAAAGTTGCAAATATAGTTGCATAATTTGATTAAGCATTAGATAGTCAAAAGTCCTCATTTTCTTAGGTACAAAGTCAATGTATACCCCCTGTCCCAAATTTGAACTGATTCCATAAAATGCTAATATCTTTTACATATAAACTCATATGAGATTCCCACTTTGTATCTTAGATCTTCACATAATATGGAGCTTAACTTGATTTTTCGAGAAAAATGTAAGATATTTTTCTGTTTTCTTTAAATATTTCAAGGTCTTTAAAGTGTTATAATATACACCACTGTCTGTAAGATATTTATCTGTTTTCTTTAAATATTTCAAGGTCTTTAAAGTGTTATAATATACACCACTGTTTGTACCCACAATAGCTACCACTTAAAATCCTCAATCTTGTAGATCAAAAGAGTGGGTAGATACTAAGACATTAGTAGAATGTTATGGTTAGTAAAAATTGTAAATCCAATGGTTGGATTTTTAATGATCTCTTTTTCAAAATTATTCCACACTATCAGAAGGCTTGCAAATATTAATAATCTAATTAGTAAAATTACATTTTTGATGCGAATCATCTAAAACCTTTAGGGACTAGTGTACTTGTAATGGTGCATCTATGGAAAAATAAATTGGATCACTCTAAGTATGGAAAGATCATTTGTTTATCATTTCATCATATTTTTTATTAATTTTAATTAATTAGACTAATTTATATTAAATTAAGTTATATTGGGTTAATTTAAGGGCAAGCGTATTTTCTATTATTTGCTTGATCTCATTTTAAGTACCTTACCCCCCAAAATTTACTCTCCAAGCATTGTCCCAGTCTAGCATAAACTAGATAAAACTGGACACCCTGATCTTGCAACAACCCTGTACAGCTAGATTGATCTCCTCCTCACGAGGGTTTGGGTATTCTTGAAGCTTCTTGGGTAGCTCAGATAAAGCTGCAAATGTGACTTCTATGAGCATCAATGATGGCATCTAGAGTCTCGTTCACCTTATCCACAAAAACAGAACCCCGAGAACTATCCTCGATTGTACTAGCCTCATCTTCTTTAGCACTAGGCCCGGGTTGAGGTTGATGCTCCTCATGCACTTCTTGGGATGTAAAAGCTTGATCCTTCATGTTTTGTTTAGAGACTTCTTGAGAACTAGTGGATGCACTCTTAGTTTGCTTGTTACGGTTCTTTTTCCTTCTAGTGATCCTTTTTCTATTGGAATGTAGGGTCTTGTCCGCTAGATTTGCCTTTGCATCCCTAGTTTGAGGTGTCTCATCAGTCTGCATTTCGGCATTTCGTGTCTGTGATCTAGTCATGACTCTAAGTGGCACTACATCCTCATTCTCTGATGAAGGTGGCGATGGAATTGCCTCTACAAAATTGAGTGAGACCTTTGGTTGAGAGGTGCCTTCCTCATGTGGTTTCAGCAAACAATCCTTTGGAAAGTGTTCTACACAACACCGTAGACAATATCTTTCAATTGGTGAAAACTGTGGTACTGCTGTATTGGATCGAGCTGCTTGCCTTGGGCGATGTGGACAATCACGAGCCCAATGGGATTCTTTGCACTCATAACAGGGGCCCATTAGTTTGGCTTCTACTTTCCTTTGCTGCCATTGACCTAAGGGGCCTAGAGTCCTAGGTTGGTAGCCACCTAGCAACATCAAAGAATTTTGTTCCCCCAATTGAGGCTCCAGTGCTTGGCTTGGATATGCGGGACTTTCAAAGAGATTTTCTTTGGATGAATATGATGCATATTCCTCCTCCACATAGCTTGGGTTTACCAAGCTTGGGTTTACCAAGTCTCTACACATATTTGAATTGTCGTAGTCAACAAACCTCACAGGAGCAGTCCCAGGAGCAGGAGGTTGAGCTCCAAGTACAGGTCGTGCTTGCTCTTGTGCCATCGGTGGCTTACATTCAAAATTAGTGTACTGTTGATGCATTTGTGGAGCCACTGCACCCCTTTGCTACTCATGTTCTTGTCTCATTCTTGCAATGCGAGTGCATTCCTCTGTGGTGTGGGTATAATTCCAAGCACAGGCCTGGCACCACTTCTTTCTGGGTTGGTTTGTGACTAGAGGAGAAAAGGTATTACATTCTTTGGTTTTATGGTTACCGCCACATGCTCCACAAAGATGAGGACCTGTAGGTAGTACACTCGTCATTCGCTCTGCTCTGCTGTTGTTGTGGCTACATGGGTGGGCGATAGATTTGTCCCAATCTCCTTAGTACTAGTTTAGCTATCTGGTCTAGATTTACTAGTGTGCTAGACCCTGAACTTTGGTCATCACCCCACTGATCTCTAGGTTGCACCTCAGGGCCAGTACCATCTTGGAATTTGAAGTTATCTGTGAAATCCATAGCATCATGGCAACACTCATTGAAATTTGTATGCTTCTTTGCATAGAGATGTGTGTGCAGTGTTGAATTTTTGAGTCCTTTTAAGAAGAGAGAAATTAATTGACTCTGGGTGGGCTTCTCATCTTCTGGGCAATGATTATTGTACTACTTCATCCTATTTACACAGTCTCTAACACTCTCAGTCTCGCCTTGCTTGAAAGAGTAGATGTTTGCTACTGTGTCATGCTGAATCCCCATCAAGGAAAAAGTAGCAATGAATCTCTCTTCCAAAACTCGTAAAGAAGATTTGTCTGAAGCCTCTAGTGCCTGAAACCAAGCAAGGGCCTTTCCCTCAAGAGTGAGCCCAAACCCTTCAATTTGCGTGTGCTTGTCAGTCACTTTCTCAGCTCGAACTGCTTGCCTAAATGCTGCTACATGGTCATATGGATCTCTCGACCCTTCGTACTTCTTTACCTCTAGTGCCTGAAACCAAGCAAGGGCCTTTCCCTCAAGAGTGAGCCCAAACCCTTCAATTTGCGTATGCTTGTCAGTCACTTTCTCAGCTCGAACTGCTTGCCTAAATGCTGCTACATGGTCATATGGATCTCTCGACCCTTCGTACTTCTTTACCAGTTTCTGAAGAGTTGATGGCCTTACTCGTCTTGAATACTCATCATCAGGCCTACGGCCTCTCACTCTCAGTGGTTCCTCTCTTTGGTAAGGTGGTCCATATGGATCCCAAATTGGTGTGGGTCCCCTATTACCTGCCTCACCAACCCTCACCAACCCTCTCCAAAGATTCTGTTACCCACATTTCAGGAGGTGCATTTATGGGAGGCCGAGTTGGCTCCCCTACCCTCCGATTGTCATATTGAGAGAAACGTTGTGGTGTGATTTGTGGTCGCACTTTTGGTGTAGGATAATATCTTGGTGCTAGAGTTGGGCTACTTGAAGTGGTCCACTTTGATGTTGATGGTCCCTCTCTAGTGAACTCTCGTAGGGGAGGAGCAATAGTTTCTCCAAGAAAGGCTGTCTCTCCTAGTTTAGCTATATTAGTAGAGAACACTTCCATGAATAATGGTTGTCCTCTGCACTTGAGCTCATGAATCTCCTTCCAATCTAAGGTTCGGTATTCATTGGCCCATTTATCAATGAGTCGGTTCTTATATCCTGCAAGCTTCTCGACTACCACCACAAGTGCTAGAGGAAGATCTAGCTCTGGCAATCTAGTTGTGGCATAATATCCTTCTAAAGAGTCCTTATAGACCTCTTGACGTGGGTCATCCTAAAAGACCTTTGTCACTGGAATTTGTCGTACAAACTCCCATTGGTTCTCAGCCCCCTAATCCATTTTGGTCTTGCCTTTCCTGTCCCTTTCCAAATTTAGATCTAAAAAGTAAATCATCTATGGATGGCTTTGAGGAGTGGGCATTGGATGGTCCAGGCATGTCCGGCTCAATGAGCCAATCGTCTCCAGACTCCCTTGCTCCGGAAGGCTTTGATAAATCTACGAACTTGCTCTTAGAGAGCTCTCCTAATTTGTCTACATTCTTTGGATGATAGGTGACCTCGTAGTGAACACCATCTCCACCCATGTACATGTTACCCTGGTCATTGACTAGAGGTGCTCTATCAAGCTCTGAGAAAAAGTCCGCAATCTTAACGAGATACCGTTGTTGTGGATCCCTAAAGATCTCAGCTCCTTGAGCATTCGTGTAGACATATTAAAGTCTCACATTGAGTGGTAACCCCATGGTGTGGGCTTTAAATGGATTAAAAGATCTTGTGGGTGTCCTATTTGGGGCTAAGGGATGACTATTTGACGGCCCTAGATTGTCCATGGACAATGAGCTAGTTGTCCTGGAAAGGGTATCAGATTGGGAGATTCGAAAAAGGTTTCAGTAATATCTACCAAATTTCCTACCGATTGGGTCCCACTTTCCTTCGTAGGTACTCTAGAAGGTGTCCTAGACTCTATGGCAGTGTCTATATGACGTCCCGACCGCAAGTGCATAAGGTCAAATTTTAAGGTTTTTTTTTCAAAAAAATCCAAAAATTTTCAAGTTGGCTCAAACTTTGCCAGAACCCATTTTGAACCCCCTCGAACACATTAGGCCAAAAAAATAGCATAATTTTCAGGATCGAAAATCGCCTAAAATTTACCAGTTTTCCATACCGACACTATAAGAAAATGGTTCCGGGACCGAAATTTGGACGATGGGTGTTTTCTAACTCCTCTCGAAAAGTTAGATAACCTCCCAATTTTTTACCGCAGAAAAATGAAAAATTTTCCACTCTTTTTTTTTTGCACCCCCTTATCCGGTGCTATGGTGCGGTGTGTGGGTCTCTCCGCGCGCTGTTCACACACAACCGCCTTCTTTTATTATTATTATTTTTTCTTTTTTGAAGTGCGTGTGCGGTGAATTCGATCTTCACATGTGTGTACAGATTTCAGTTTCGAAATGTTCGGTCTTCACGTGTGTGTACAGATTTCAGTTTCTCTACAAGTGCAGCTTTAACAGAGAACTAAAATGCAGGTTTAATAGAGAACTAAAATGCACAAAATTAAAGATGCAAAAAACTAAACTAAGCTAAGAACAAAAAATAAAGCGAACATGCAGAAAATTGAAACTGTAAAAATTAACCTCCGACAGCAAAAATTATTCTCAAACAGAATGACAGAAATGCAAAAACAGGCCTCTCTCTTTCACACACAAATTGAAATTGGCAGGTTTAGCGCCTACCTCCAATCCTTCCCGTGAGTTGAATCCTTGTCCTGACCTCATGGGAGAAGCGTAGCTAGCCAATTGCACTCAAATTGCAAGACAAATAAAGAGAATTTAACAACAGATTAGTCTTAAATAAGTACCAAAATTAGTCCCAAAGCCTGCTCTCCTAGTGTGTCTATGGAGCTCAACTAATGTAGGCACTCGCTCCCTGGCAGCGGCGCCATTGTAGAGCGGTTCTCTCTACCGTGCAATATAGTGCTCAGAGAGTACTACCGATCAACAAATGTGTTAAGAAACACAATGTCAATCCGAGGATGACCTGATTAGTGCATCAAGGCTTATCCCATGAGGGAGAGCTCACATACACGAACCACCATGATGATTCAACCATTCAACACCTCAATCAATCTCTCAATCCCTTAAATCCACTACACTAATCAAGAGAACAAGTAATGCATGGCAATCTCTTAATCCCATTCAAACATTGATTAAATCTTAGCTTTCCCTAATGCCAGCAAACCCATAAGCATGCATCTACTAATCCACAAGCTTAAGCAAGCAGAGAATGTAACATTCACAAACCCACAAGCTCATAGAGAGAGTCTATCCATGAATAACTCATTGCCAATGAAGTGGGCAAGAGCTTGCATCAATGGAGACTACACACACACACACACTACAAGCATGCATACACAAGAGAAAGAAAGAAGCATGCAACTAATCATAGATTAATCTACTTCAATGATGCTAAAATAGATTAAGAGAAAGAAGTGGAGCTATACTCATTGGAGCTTGATGCTCATAAGAGTACAATAGAGAGAGAGTTAGAGAGTTGCCATAGCTTGAGAGCTCAAGAGCTTTACTCAATAGCTTATGAGAATGGCCAAAAACGTACTCTTTCTTTAGCTAACATCTCTTTTAGAGAGATCAATAAAAGAATGTTTTCCACATTCTTGTGTTAGATGTGGAGCACTAAAAAATTCTTTCCACCACCCCTAGAACTAATGATTTTGAATGCTTGGAATAGATTGATACCCAATCTCCTAGTTATTCCCTCAACTTGGTTCCACTTTTGAAACTCAAAACATCTTTATTGCCCAGAAGGACACACCGTCCCTCATTTGTTCTTCCCTCCTTGATCCACAAAAGTGGTTAGCTCAATCATCCACTCTTTGCTACTTCTTCTTTCTCATACGTCTGTTAATCTCTCATGGCAACCGAAAGTGGACTGAAACGAGCAAGCAACAGTATCTCATCTATTGTGTTGTATAACATAAAACACGAGAACGAAGAATGGATTCCCCAAGTATACAGGAAGTACTCTTGGGTCACTGTGTAGCCAAGAAAACGTGGCCACTACCGAGTTAAGGGAAAAGCATCTGAAGACTTGGCCAAACATTGGAAAGGAAGGATCCTTGACTTCAAGATGGCACTAGGAGGGAAAACTATCAAAGAAGTGTTGATCTAGCATGTATTCATGCGAAAAGAGATCAACGTGGGACCATTGGAAGGACTTCCAAGACACACAAACCACATTGTAAGTGCTTGTGTTTTGTATTCCAATGTTGCAAATAAGGTGATTGATATACATTTTTTTGCCTTGTACAGATTTGTACCCATCCAATCTCCAGGAGTGGGAGCAATGCTTGATGGGATTCTTGAATGTCGTACATGGTGAGGTGGGGGAACTTTAATATGAAGGTTGTGCACCAAGTGATCTCACAAGAAGTAGAACATATTTCTATGACTCATTTTATACCTTGCCCACTCAATCGAGTCAACATGGAAAGTTGGAACGTATTCCTTTGCCTGCACTTGATAGTCCTGAGTGGCCATTGCTTGATACAGAGGTGATAGAGTCATACAGGACCAAAATGTTTAATGATATTAAATGTGCTATGAAGCCTAGCATTGGTGCAAGAAATGTCCACTTAAGTTTGTTTGTTCCAATTGCATGCTTTGTTGATTTATTTTGTGATTGTAAACAATTGAGAAAAACTAGAACAACTTTTCATTAGGGCCAAAAACGTCTCAAAATGGGCTGTGTAAGGAATTTCGCTAACTTGCTAATTAGTAGAATGTTGACGGTCAAAACGGCTCCAAATTTAGCCGTTTTGGATATTTAAAGCGTATCTATCTGATTGAATACGTATCTAAGTACATATTTTAAAATCTAAAAAAATATATCGTTTTCATGCTACTCTTTAATGGCTCGTCTCGAAATTTGTCCTCTTTTAGTGACTTCGCGGCAAAATGACCATTCCCTCCAAACGCGCTCTCATCCATTCTCCAAAAAAATTTCACTCCTCTGCTTCTCTAAGAATTTCACAAGCTACATCTCATTCTCATTCTTCTGTGTCTCTCATGTTCTAATAGCTTTGCTTATATTTTTAGCTCTGTTAGTAATGAGTGATACATCTAATCGTAAGTTTCATTTGAATATCAAGCTCAACCAAGAGTATGCAACTACACGGAGTGTCTACCAAAGATCCCTTTCATGTGCAAATGAAGCTCAACATCTTCGTAACGAAGGAAAGAAGCATATTGACCTATGGACAGATGGAAGTCTATATCCACCGGATCCCAAAATAGGAAGGTATCCTTCTTTTCACACACCACATGATTTGATTAGATTTATTGGTGATGGGGTGGATGGATTACTTGGTTATAGTTCAAGACTATCTCAATCACATATTAATTATGCAGAATATACTACATATCTTCAAAATACTTCATCTTTGAATGAAACAAAAATTATAGAACTTGAAAACAAAATAGTGTCTTTGAAACAAGAAAATGATCAATTGAAAACCTTAAAAGAAACTCCAATAGGGTTAAGAGCACGAGTAAAACGAATGCGGGATGTAGTTAGAGAGATCTGGACAAAGAAAAAAAAGGTTAAAACTTGTAAGAGATCATGTTACTAACCTTTTAGGATTTGACATGTCTAATGCTCAGGAAAGGGTAAGATTTTTGAATGAGCTTATGAATAGGTCGGATATCTTGAAACTTTTGGAACTTCCTGAAAATCAAACTAAAAAAAAACTAGTCTTTCAACATCTACTAAAAGATATGGACTTATTAGTCTAGCCTTCCCAAATGCAAGAAGTTTGTGACACAGTGGGAGTGAGTAGAAAGGGATACAGAGCCATCTCAAAAACCTAGTTCAGGGTCCTTAAGTATTACAAAATCAAAGCTTTTGGGTTGCCTAGACCTCACAATGTTGGAAAATATAGAACTCTGTTAAATGAGAAAATTTCTAAACATTTCGGAGAGTATTTCCATATTGAGGGAACAATGCCATATGAGAGACAAAAAAGAAAATCGTCTTTTGAATACAACGTTTATAATAATATTTGGATGAACATTAGAAAAGTCCAATCTTTTATGGTGAGATATTACAACATAAGAGAAATAGATTGTGAAGGAAAACTTGTATTTGTTTTAAAATTAGATGAAGCTCAAATCCAAAAATGTCAAAAAATGGAAAGAATATCTATATCCCTAATGAATAAAGCATTGGACTATAGTCAAGGTAAGCTTGATTCTCCATACCACAAAACTCAATCAGAAATGGAGCTATGGTGGATTGGATCAGCTCATGTACCAGTAGAGAGTCATGAAACATTAAAGTGGCTCTTCTCACAAACAGACATTCCTTTAGTTATTCAGAGCCAAAATACAGGTGAACACCTTCATGTAGACGACATAGGAGATTTCATTGTGGAATGGCATTTGAGTGCCGACCTCAATGCGTTGAAGTGTGTGTTTGGTGTCCATGTCTTTATTGTATGGCAAGCACAGGGACAAGAGAATGGCTTGCAGAAAATGAGATTGGAAAACCACCATCCAGAAATAATGTGAATGTTGTCGATTATCCAACTTCTATTAAAATATGGGATCCAATTCTACCAATACATTTAAAAAATGTGCATATATGTACATTGCATGTAGAGATAAGAATCTTGGACAAATTGCTCAGACTTCATCTGGACTATGCATATTCTATTAAGCCAACTAAACTTGCAGATGAGTGCATAGAAAAATGCGAAGCCTTGCTCTCTCAAATGGGTTTCCATGGTGGGGAAGTGCATCTTAAAAAAGATCCTGTTCTTTCTGGAGGTACAGGTGATGTTCTGCAAGATGTTTCAATGGGAGGAGCAAAAGCGAGAAGATTTTTGAGCAACCATGACACCAAACAAGTCAATGCAATGTGGAACTGCTGGAAACAGCTATGTGTCATCACCACAAATGTCAAAAGTAGACCAGATGTAGCCAACAAACGTATGGAAGTTTGGAAAAAACTCGACAATTTTTTCAAAGTCCTTAGACAACAAGTTGGTTCAAATACTTATGCAGATGATTTCAAAAAAGCAATAAAGCTTTCGATCAAAGCTATCATAGATGCCTGGGGAGAAAAAGACATAACTTATTACTTGGTGAGTGTTCAGACTTATCAAAACAGTTAAAATATGTGAAATTTCTTAAATGTACTAACAAAAAATTGTCTTTGTAGCATATTCTTTACTTGCATGGACCATATTTTGCTACAGAAGGACCCCTTGCAACATGGAATACACAAGGAATGGAAAGTCTCATTATCAAGCGAGAACTTCCTTTTTTAGATGTACCAGAAGAGGAGGTGGTCAAAGAAGAAGCAATGCACTTAAAGAATTATTCAACTGGTTCTACAGGAGGCAATTACAAAGGATGAGATCAAAGACCCAGCAATCTGAAAATACACAGACACCTCAAGACAGAGACTAATGATTACTAACACATTTGTACCCCTTACAAAATATTTGCTAAAATATAATCAGTCTTTGCAAAATATTGTGTACATTAGTTTTTGATTCTCTTGGGACTATTTGGCATGTCACCTCTGTATCTCAAAAATTTTCTCCTTCTATAACCTCCAAGAAGATTGATATCTGACACCTCAGCTGTAGCTGCATAGCTAGAGTAGCAAAGAAAGTATCCTGCTCTTGAGGCATTGAAACCTACAGCATATCCAAAGATTCTAAGAGCAGCAGCTCTCTCTAGAAGCAAAACCTTGTTAGCATTTATTTGAAGGGGAGTGTATCCCATGAACCTTGACAACACCTTCAAGAAGGCAAATATTGGCAACTCAGCATCTTCAGAGAAGTTCATGTGGAATGCATAGAACACAGCCTTATCCAATGTAGGCAAGTAGTGCATGAGAGCAGATGAAGGCCTTCTTGACCTAGTGTCTGTAGATTTCACTCTGCTGCCTCTAGCTCTTCCTAGAAAATCATCCTTATCAAGCAATTCAATCTGCAAGACAAAAACCTCAATTTAAAAAAATTACAATCACAATAACAATTTACAAAAGATTAAATGGAAGCTACCTTCTGCAACTCATCCTCAATTACTACTTTAGCTTTCATCAAGATGCATGAGCCAACCCTTTCCACTTTATCAGAATCTGCCTGAAGCTTGAAATCTTTGCCAAAAGACTCAATACCTAACTCAATAAGCCTGTTCTCAAAATCCTCATCTCTAAGGGAAGGTTTCCCCTCATCCACTTTTTTAAGGCATAAGGCAAGTGCATCAGTAGTAGCAGGGATAAATGATTGGTTAGATGTTTGCAAATCAAGTGCCAAAAACTCTTCCTTTGACTCTACTTCTGTATCAATAAAGTCTTTGGCCACTTCACAAGCTTCTGAAATTGCTGCAATACAGTAGTCTTCTTTGATATTGAAGAGACATTGAAGAGAGGACAGAGGAATAAAATCTTTCTCATTGATATAGAAGAAAGGAAGATTTGGAAGAGTAAAAGAGGATTCAGATATGCTTGCTTCCTCTGAGGGCTCTTCAGTAATAGTGAAAGCCCTAAATTCTGCAACATCAAGATGGGCACTTTCTCTCTCCTCAGCTTGAACATCAATTTCTTCCTCCTCTAAAATCTCACTTTTCTCTAACTTTGAGACTGTGGTGACATTTAAATTTTCTTCCTCGTTCTCTGCATCAATTTCTGGTTGTTGCTCTTTATCCTGTATTTCTGCTTTCAAAAATAGGAAGAAAAGAAAGGAGACATCCTTGGGGACAAGGTTGCAATGCTTTTTATGGATTGGACAAGAAATGGATGAAGGGCATGTGAAAGAGTTTCTATTTGAAAATCTATTGAATCTCTTTGTAACTTTGGCTTTCTCCACTGACAGCTGTGTAAAATCTGTAAGGTGACAAAAATCATGGTCTCCGATACGAAAACAATGAGCTTCAATTGACATTTCAAATTGTTTGTACTCATCTTCAAGAATGTCCTTAAGCTTCAACAAAACATCTGAAAGAGAAAACCTTGGATTGAATATCTCCACTGCATCTACGTATATCTTCATATCATGACCATCTTGCGAAATAGCATTCAACAGTTTTTCACTTGGGCTTTCTTCAGCAAGTTCATGTCGACCCGCAACACTTTTACTCATTGAGATATTTGAAAAAAATGCTAGAATAGTTCTGATGAGCCCGAACGAAGCGAAAATGAAAGGTCCAAAAGTTTTGGAATTCCTCTATCGCTTGGTGCGGGCTTTGGCAATTCCAAGGTCCCAAAAAAAATATAGAGTTTTGCAAAATAGGGCTAGGTAGACACTATGGTGCACAGCTTGATTTGACGAAAATAAGTGGGAAAAAAATTGAAAGAAGCTTTTAAGAGTATTTGTAGCGTGATAAAAACACCTTAAATAGTGACCGTTTATGCCACGTGACAAAAATGATTACATGACACGTGTATCCAACGGTCCTTTGTACGACAGATTCGAGGTATAAAATGTTAATTTTGTTGAAAATATTTCTATTTTTCACCGACACTGTATCAAGCGAGATCAGTCCACCTTTTTTCCCCAAACCTCCTTTTACATTTCTTACCCATATCAAGCGATTGCACATTTCCACGAGATTTGGATTTCTTCAATCGCTTCGTTTCGGCTTTTTCTGGATTGCCCGAATCAAGCGATATAGCTTATCCGACATTTTTGGATTTGCCTCATTGCTTCGTTCGGGACTGCTTCATTTGTTATTTCCTGAACCACGCGATTATCCCTTTCCAACACATTTGGATTCGCTCTATCGCTTCGTTCGGGCCACTTTATTTTTTTATCTCATTATTCAAATCACTTCTATCAGGTCTCTTTTTTTAAGCTCCAATGGCAAGGACAAAACAGACTGCAAGGAAAGTCTACCCACCTTTGGAGACTGAAAAAGCTGAGGACAAACAAGGACCTTCCAAACAAGAAAAGCCTCTTCCAAAGCCTCGTGTGAGGGCGACAGCAAGAAAGAGATTAAATTATCAGGTGAAGTCCTTAAGAGAGATAAGAGCAGCACAGAAATCTACTAGTCTTCTCATCCCTCGACTACCATTTACTCGGGTTGTCAGGGACATATCAAAAAGGTTAGTTGGTAAAATGAGAAACACAAATCTTGAGAAAGTGCGATGGGAGACCCAGGCCCTTATGTGTCTTCAAGAGGCTGCCGAAGATTTATCGACTTTATGAATGATGGATACATTGCTGCTGCATTTGCTCATAGGATCACTCTCATGAGCAAAGATTTTGTGCTTGTGTCCAGACTTAGATATAAGTTTGACAAAGCTTTGGAGCCCATTCCAAGTCAAGATATGAGAGCTTTTGAAATTCTTAATATCCCTCCAGCAAGACAACCCAAACAGTCAGTTGTTATTGAAGATATTTCTCATACCTATGGTACAAGAAAAGCTCAGGATATCAAAGAAGAAGTTGAGAAAGAGAGAGAGCAGGAGAAGATAACAGAGGATGCCATTCTTTCTCAGCAAGCTGAAATTCTCCATGCATCCAATTCAGAGCTTTATCAAAATGTGACAGGTCAAATGATAGTAGATGTGTCCATGCATCGAGAGGATGAGGTTTATTGTGACATTGCCCTTAAAGACACAAGCATGCTTGTTAATCACAATATTGAGATATCTGACACAGTCCTCTTCATCTGTCTGAGGTTTGTGTGGATTTGCTTCTGCTTTCTTGATGAATTTCTCAGACTCCATATTTTGTTGACATGTTTTGTTTATGTCTCCAGATGTCTTATGAGGGATCTTCATGAATCAATGGCTGTCCAAGTGACCATTCTTGATCCCCTTGTTACACAGTGCCTTTTCAATAGGCAAGGGGATCTTGCAAGTTTTCTAAAAAACTTTGATATGCTTACCTGCAATTACATTGTATACCCTTATGTTGAAGTGTAAGACTCATACTCAATTATCTTTTGCATATAATAGACATTACAATATTCATAACTAATTGCAGTTTTCATCTTATCACAGAGGCCATTGGAGTCTTATTATCTTCAATCTTTTGGATAGAGATGTGATTTTTATGAATTCTTTAGCATCCATTCATGGGAGAAGTAAAATGTAAGAATCAACTTTTCCATGGTTTATGTTCCACAACAATTTTTTGTATGTTTTTCTTTATATGGTTGACTCTCAATATTTTATGCTTGCAGTGCTGCCAAACTTATCTTGAGTTTTCTAGGTTCTACCTATGTATACTACAAACTTGAAGATTTTAAGTACTACAATCAGGAAGTTCCTTTGCAGAAAGACTCAACATCTTCACTACTACATATTAGCCTAATACCGGGGCTTGTACCGGCGCTATTTAACGGGGTCTAAAAAAGCCTCGTCATCGGTATAAGCGCCGGTATAAGCGCCGGTATACCTGTCGGGTATTAATACCGGCGCATATAACGGCGCCTATACTGATGCTAACCGGGGGTAATACCGACGCTTAAACCGGGGCAAATACCGACTTATATACCGACGGATAAACCGGCCTCTATACCGGATTATGTACCGAGGCGTAAACCGGCGTCTATACCAATGTATATACTGACGCTGATACCGGGGCAAATACCGACGCTGTAGCAGAAATTTTTTTTTGGGCAGAATAGTGCTGCCTGGCTGTTGCCTAGCTGCCTGCAATGAGCAGGATCAACAACAGCAAACAGACAGCACCATTCTGTCTACAATAGAGCACAAAAACAACCGTGCTCGTTTGCATATTTTCCTGATCGACAAACAAGAAATTAAATTAAACATTAATACCCAAGAATGTTTTGATCATATTTCATTAGTTTGAAGGTCATCTTACATCATGGTAATGCCTCCCAATTGACGGTCTCTCCTTCTTCTTCAAGCATCTCAAACAAGGCCACAAGGCCATGTTTGTGAGCGTACTTCTCCTCTCGCCTGCTTGGTGGGCGATTCATGGCCAACTCCTGCACACACGATTAACAATTATAACTTTTAAAAAATCAACATTTATCCCACATACATACATTTAAATAAATAAAATTGCTACAAACACTTACGAATTCATGGCGCATGGTTTCGTAACCACCACTCCCGAGATGAGAAGCCCCTACTGTTTGGAGTCTTGCCCTTGCCGCCTCTCTTTGTTGTTGAAACCTGTCTGGTGTCTCGGTGAGCTCCTGAGCAATGGCTGCCCACTCCCTGTCATCTAGCCAAACAGGTTTCTCCTTCCCCTCTGTGAATGCGTCCCTCGCCTCTGACCTACGATGCCCCATCAAAATGCGAGCTGTATACTGTATCCACTCATTAGAGACGACATTCATAGGGTCAGATGGCTGGAACTCTTGCTTTATCTTTGTGTTTATATAATTTTTCTTCCCCTTGTCTTGCTGATCCCATTTAGTCATGACAGAGTCATGAAACTGTATAGCGCACAATTGTCGAATGCGTGTCTTCATTGCCTTCCCTGCACTATCCATTATTGGTGCCCCATCCCTAATTGTGTAAATCTTGCTGTTGTCATGGTCATGTGCACCCCAGGGAGTGGAAGGTGACCCTATGGGTGTGCTATCAACAGATGAGAGCGAAGGACGACGCTCACGTGGTGGTGGTGTCACAGCATCTGTGGCACTACCACCACAACAACCTCCCCCTGAAGACCTACTACGTGAGCGCCGTCTATGTGAAGAGGTGGTAGATCGAGCTGTAACAGGAGTGGAAGGCTGTGTGGTACGAGGTGTGGGAGCTGCTGTCGTACCCACGGGTGTGGGAACTGGCGTCGGGAATCCAGATGGTGAGGCAGATGTCCCTGCTCCAGAACCCCAATAACTCTGAGCCATGGCTCTCTGCTCTGGAGTCATCGACGAAAGAAAACCATATAACTGCTGGGGACTCATGCCCTGCGGTGTAGGATTAAATGAGAAATCTGGACTGTAGTCGTAGGGCGGTGAGTCACCCATGGCTTGTTGGACAAAAAACCATATGACAAACTTGTACGGAATGAAAATTACACGGTAAACAATGAATGAAAGAACCATAAGATAAACATTAACAATGATAAACAACATTGGTAAAACTATATCAACTTGCTCCTACAGTAGTGATTATGATGGTAAACATTAACAATGGTAAACAATGAATGGATCTGGATTGTTAATAAACTTGTAGGGAAAAACTTCTCTACCATGCAGACTGCCTCTATGGAGTTTAAACGCGCTGTCTCCAAAGTGTCTCTCTTTATCTCTTTTGAAGAAATCCAGCGCACCAATGTGCCAATCTTATAGATAGTAGCTCTAATGTCTTCAGTGAGGCAATCTTTTATTGCTATGGGTAGCACAAATTGTAGAAACTTGTGCCAATCATGACTCTTGAGACCACTAAGATCATCATCCTTTGTAAATGCACTTTTCAAGCAATGCATACAACCTGTAGGAGTCCGAAACTCTGAAATTGTCCTCTTGACTTGTTGTTCCTCCATCTTGCTAAAAACCCATGGGGCTCTTGGAAGTAGCACCTTTCCATTGGGTCTAGTGCGAGCCCACAACTCTTGCATACAACCAATCTCTTCCAAGTCATCCCTTTGGCCTGTGGATCGAGTTGTGGCATGCCATGTCATCAAGCTTGCTATTGATTTGCACCTGAACATGCTTTTTATCCTTGGAATGATTGGAAAGTGCCTGAGAACCTTTACCGGGACAGCTTCCCCCTGAACATCTTCTCTATATCTGTTAGAGCCACAATGGGGACATTCTTGCAAATGCTCATATTCATGGCGGAAGAGGCAACAATCATTGCGACAAGCATGAATATTATTGTAATCCATGCCTATGGATTTCAATAACTTCTTCGCATCTGCACGAGATGGAGGCATCTCGTTGCCAGGGGGCAATATTTGATCTTTCAAAAGCCTGCAAGTATGGCAATATCTGATCGTTACTATTAAGATTTTCTCAAATACAAGTTGATAATTTAACATTTCAACAGTAGGTGTAATCTCCAAAAAAAGACCTTACTTGAATAGTTCAGTGACACTTGTATTAGACCATCCAA
The DNA here is from genome assembly GCF_041138505.1 of Cibotium barometz. Classification (NCBI taxonomy): domain Eukaryota; kingdom Viridiplantae; phylum Streptophyta; class Polypodiopsida; order Cyatheales; family Cibotiaceae; genus Cibotium; species Cibotium barometz. Next base: position 24,512,815 of record NC_141057.1, on the reverse strand, counting down.
AAACTGACTGCAAATTTAGCATCGTAAGAGATGCACGCAATACAGATATGTTGGCACCATTGTATAATGGAAGGCGTGCAAGTTTATGCATGGCCTCTTCCTCTGGTTCATAATTTGACCGTTGAGAATGTCGTGGTTGATGATCTTCATGTTCATGCTCCTCGAAGAGAGCTTCTTGTTGCTCAATGAAGGCATCCAACATTTCTTCCATTGGACCTTCTTCCATTTCCTGACCTTCTTCCATTCCCTCGGGTGCTGTTAATTGAGCTCCATCTGTCACTCCCTCCTGCGATATCCTCATCCTTTGTTGGGGACGAGAATTCACAGGCGCAATGTTATCAAGATGCGGCTGCACACTTGCTTGGTTGTATGATTGAAACCGTAAATTTTGCAAGCGCTCCATTGGAAATATTCCAGCGTCATGAACATGCTCGTTGCAAATCCTTCGTTTTCGAAAGATTTGGTACTTACATCGCATGCATGGACACGCTATTCTCTCTTCAAGATTGAGAGGCTCCATCTAGCAGGATAACATGTATATGCAGCTCGTTAAACACAAATCAGCTTATCTCCTCTCCATACAAAATTAAATAGAATTTGCACAAGGATGGAGAGAGAAGCTATCTCTATTCATAAATAGCTGTTTATATATAAAGGCCTTATGCAATAATCTAAATGCATATTATAAGTATAAGCTTGCATAATAAGGCTGCAAGACTTATGCATAAGCTCTATGCATAAGCCTTATGCATAAGCCTTATGCATAAGCTCTATGCATAAGCCATATGCATAAGTCTTATGCACACGCTCTATGCATAAGTCTTATGCATAAGCTATATGCACACGCTCTATGCACAAGTCTTATGCATAAGCCATAAGCTCGAACCTAATCCCAAAAACCCTAGGACTGAATTACGGTTTTGTAAATTCCGTCAGAGTCTCCTTTGTAATTGGAACCAAATCTCAATTGAAAATGCAACTTCTTAAAACTTGTACGCAATACTCTTTGCATCCCATAATGTCATGAAAGATCATATGCATTTGCAATATCCACACAATATGACAGAAAAGGGGCCCCATTGCCCAAATGCATCCACAAAGTCGATGGTGAGGATTGTTGAGGACGCGCGTTGAAGCTTGCCGATCTCCCGGCCAAGCTCTTCTCACCCCTTCACCGAGTTTTCCTCCAAGGTGAAGGTTGAGGCCATTTCTTCACACCGGTGTACCTAATCCCCCTTCGTACCGCTTTACCAAGCAATCACGGCACAAAGAGTTCAAGCCATTCTCCCCTTGGCCTCTCCAACCAATGCCAAGGTACCCTCACACATTGCTAGATTCTATAGAAACTTGAAGTGGTTGCAATGGTGAGTGTAGGTACAAAATGATGTGGATAATATCAAATGATAGAACAAGTTTGTTGGCTTACAAGTATTGAGCATGACTCATGCCCTTTTACAATTTAGAACTCAGCAATAAAGCATGGACTCATGCCTCAATCCATCATCCAAAAGCTCCAACACAAACCAACAATTCACAATGCCCTCACCATGGCATTTGCATAAGCATTTGTTAACCACAATCAAGGCATTTGCAATTGCATTTTAACAATCCCTTTCATATAAGCCATATGCATAAGTCTACCTGCGTACGCTCTATGCATAAGCCATATGCATAAGTCATATGCATAAGCCTTATGCATACGCTCTATGCATAAGTCTTATGCATACGCTCTATGCAAGACTTATGCATAAGCTCTATGCATAAGCTCTATGCTATATGCCTTATGCACTATTATGCTAACCCTTAATCCCTTTCACATAAGCCTTATGCACACGCTCTATGCAATTACGCTCTATGCATAAGCCTTATGCACACGCTCTATGCATAAGCCTTATGCATAAGCTCTATGCATAAGCCATATGCATAAGTCTACCTGCGTACGCTCTATGCATAAGCCATATGCATAAGTCATATGCATAAGCCTTATGCATACGCTCTATGCATAAGTCTTATGCATACGCTCTATGCAAGACTTATGCATAAGCTCTATGCTATATGCCTTATGCACTATTATGCTAACCCTTAATCCCTTTCACATAAGCCTTATGCACACGCTTTATGCAATTACGCTCTATGCATAAGCCTTATGCACACGCTCTATGCATAAGCCTTATGCATAAGCTCTATGCATAAGCCATATGCATAAGTCTTATGCGTACGCTCTATGCATAAGCCATATGCATAAACTCTATGCATAAGTCATATGCATAAGTCTTATGCATACGCTCTATGCATAAGTCTCTTGCATACGCTCTATGCAAGACTTATGCATAAGCTCTATGCATAAGCTCTATGCTATATGCCTTATGCACTATGCTAACCCTTAATCCCATCACCCAATGGTGTAATAAACATGATCTTGTTTTACGTACATGGATAATAGAGATTGCAAGCTTATTATAGGTTTTATGCATAGATATTAAATTAATCCTATGTGTTGTAAGCTTACAAGAACCCAAAACTAACCCTAAACCATAAAACAAGGATGCAAAAATTCATATAAAATAGCATAAACTGTTACCATATTATAGTAGTGATGTGTGTGAACACACTTAGGACCGCCGGGGCACTTTTTCCCTCACTAGGAGGTTTTTTCCCCCGTGCATTGTATATACGCCCATTATCTTCTAGGGCTTGTAATCTTTCATTTTTGGCACTCATAATACACTACTGTGTTGTGCTCAAGCTTCCTTATCTTCTTGAAGTTGTGTGTGCATTCCTGCAACCCTAATTCCAACAATTGGTATCAGAGCAGGCTTCCTCCTCCCGGGCAGCATCACCGGCACCTGCCGCTTCATCTCCTCCGATTGCGACGAGGTTTCACGAGCGTTTCAGAATTTTGATCTGAAGTCATTTCGCCCTCCGTTTTTGCATTCCAAGTACTGCGCAGGCAAAATCGTCCTACTGTGCAGATTTTCTGTCAAGATTAAAATCTGCAGGACAGGTGCCCATTCGTCTGTTTTGGGCTGTGCTATATAGCACAGGTCGATTTTATACAGGTTTACCTCTTACAGACAGCATTTACATCTAGTAGTACAGTCATTGGCCATGGCTGACAACAATGATGTATTCCGCATGTTGGCTGCTGAGGATAAGTTGGATGGCACCAACTATCCATTGTGGGCATATATGATGCGACATGTATTGGTAACAAAGGGGTTATGGAACATTGTGCAGGGTATTGATGCACGTCCTATTGTGGCTCGGAATGCTGCAAACACATCAGAAACAGGTACTGTAGATGATGGTGCAGGCACAAGTGCTGTAGCAGCTGTTCGAGAACCACCACTTTCAGCAGAGCAGATTCGTTGGGATGGTAGAGATGCGCAGGCTCATGCCTTGATTGCGCTGTCTGTCAAACGTACCATTATCCCACATATTCGCTCCTGCAGGACTTCTAAGGATGCTTGGGATGTACTTGCCACATTGTATCAGGCAAGAAATGAGGCTCGTGTTGCTTATCTCCGAAAACAGTTGGAGAGTGAGCATATGAATGAAGGTGATTCTATGGATAGCTTTTTGACAAAGATCAAGGATTTCAAAGAGCAGCTCATTTCTGCAGATGAAATCCAGTCAGACAGTTCACTTGTGCAGACTGTTTTGAATGGTCTACCAGATTCTTATCAGGGTTTTGCTTCCACTCTTCGCTTGATGATGAAAGGCAATCCCAATGCCTTATCATTTGAGGAGTTAGTTTCTGTTTTGCTGCAAGAAGACCAGTCAAGGCAAAACAGGAATATTATGCGTGTCGCAGATCAAGCTTTCGTTGCTAGTCAGAGAAGCGGGAAAAGTAAAGCTGGCTTTTCTTCTAGTAAGCAGAAATCTGCAAATGCTGCGCAACCAAAGAAGGAAGACAAAGATGAGAAGAAGGGTGACAAACAGAAGACATTTTGCAAGTACTGTAAGGGAAATGATCATGTCATCAAAGCTTGTCCTAAGCTGGCTGCGAAAGAGGCTAAGAAGAAAGAGGCTGGTATGGCTGTTGCAGATGCCTCTCCTTCTAACAATGAATCTGCTAATGTTGTGCTAGATACAGAATGGGCATTCAATGCGCAGTGCAGTTATGACCCATCTTTGCATGACACATGTATGTCTGCAGTAGATTCAGATGTATGGTACTTTGACAGTGGTGCCACTAAGCATATCACCTCGCAGCGCAGTTTATTCACTTTCCTTGAGTCTGCTCCCACAGGGAATACTGTCACTTGTGCCAATAACTCCTCTTATCCCGTTGAAGGAGTTGGACAGATTGTGATGAATGTTGCAAATGGCAACACCTTTACACTTTTTGATGCATTGTATGTGCCAGGGATAAAAAAGAATCTGCTGTCAGTCTCCGCATTTGCCAAAACAGGTTTGGTTGTAAAATTTGTGGATGACAGATGTACTGTTCATGATCTCTCTTGTGGTGACATCATTGTAGCATCTGGTTCACTATGTCGAGGGCTGTATAAGCTCAATATGGATGGCAAATGTGTAGAGGATTCAGCATGTGCTATTATGGATACGCAGGCTATTTCAGATGCAAAACTGTGGCATGCACGTTTTGGTCATCTGAATTTTGCAAGTTTGCTGCGCCTGCAGAAATCTGAAATGGTGTCTTCTTTGCCTAAGCTTGAGGCACCTGTCAAGCATGTTTGTGAGGGCTGCATATTGGGTAAAATGCAGCGTGCTTCCTTTCCCAAAGATGGATCAGTGAGAGCTGAACGCAGATTGCAGCTTGTTCACAGTGATGTTTGTGGTCCCATGCAAACTCCATCATTTGGAAACTACCTTTACTTCGTGACTTTCATTGATGATTTTACCAGGCATGCATGGGTATATCCTTTGAAGGCAAAGTCCGAAGTGTTTTTGTGCTTCAAACAGTTTTTGGTTATGGCTGAAAATGTGTCAGAAAGTAAGATGGGCACCCTCCGTTCAGATCGAGGGGGGGAGTATATGTCTTCAGAATTTAATGCATTTCTGGCTGAGCGTGGGATAAAACACCAATGTACAGTGCCGTATACACCACAGCAAAATGGTGTGGCTGAGAGAAAAAACAGGTCTCTCATGGAAATGGCAAGATGTATGGTTAAGAGTCAAAGTCTACCACATGGTTTTTGGCTTGAGGCTGTCATGTGTGCCACTTATGTACTAAACAGGTGTCCCACCAAAGCATTACAGGTTGTCACTCCATATGAGGCTTGGCATAGCCGCAAGCCATCTGTTGGCCATTTACGTGTTTTTGGTTGCCTGGCATATGCATTAGTGCCTGTGCAACATCGCAGAAAATTGGATGACAAAGCTGTCAAATGTATTTTTGTTGGATATAGTGCTGAGAGCAAAGGCTATCGTTTGTATCATCCACAGACAAAGCGCATTTTGGTTAGCCGTGATGTTGTATTTGTGGAAGATGCAGTTCAGCCCTTGGTTTCATGTACTAAGGAGACAGATATCAGCTCACGTGATGTCTATGATACATTGTTGCCTCTTTTCAGTGGTGCACAGTCAAGTGCAATACCTCATGAGGCAGTTTTTCAGCCTATGCAGGTTTTAAATGATGGCACAGATCAGCCTATATCTGATGCAGATGTGCATGATGCACTTGAGGATGAGAGACAAGAGATTGAGGGCTCTAGGAACATGCCTAGATGGCTGGTGCAGACTTTGCGTGACAGCAAGTTGGATGCCCCTTTGTCTAGTCGCACTCGTTCTGGCTCTCATGGTGCCTCTTATGCATCAGATTGTTATGCATTGGCTGTTTCTAGTATGTGCGATGAAAGTGAGCCTGTTTCATTTGATGAGGCACAAAGTTCAGAAAATTGGATGGCTGCTATGAAAGCAGAATACGATGCTATTATGAAGAATGGTACATGGTCTTTATGTGACTTGCCCCTTGGCAAGAAGGCCATTGGCACTAAGTGGGTATACAAATTGAAGCGTAAGCCTGATGGCACAGTGGATCGCCATAAGGCTAGGCTTGTTGCAAAAGGTTATGCTCAAGAGAAGGGCATTGATTTTGATGAGACCTTTGCTCCCACTTGTCGTATGACTACCATTCGTAGCATTTGTGCATTGGCAGCTCATAATGGTTGGAATGTACATCAGTTGGACATAAAGACTGCGTTCTTGAATGGAGATTTGCATGAGGAAGTGTATGTATCGCAGCCTCGTGGTTTTGTTCAAAGAGGGCAGGAAAACAAAGTGTGCAGGTTGAAAAAGGCTTTATATGGTTTAAAGCAAGCTCCACGAGCTTGGTATGAAAAGATACATGCATATTTGACTGCACATGGGTTTCAAAATAGTCCAACAGAAAGCACTTTGTATGTTAAACGTGTGGATGGTGTACATCTAATCATTGCTCTCTATGTCGATGACATGCTGCTCACAGGACCAAATGAGAGTCATATTGCTGATTTTAAGGCTGATTTGAATGCCTCTTTTGAGATGTCAGATTTGGGGCATTTGCATCATTATTTGGGAATACAATTTAAGCAGTGTGATGGAGGTATTGCTTTGTGTCAGACAAAGTATATTGAGACATTGTTGCGGAGATTTGGCCTTGAAGACTGCAAACCTATTGCTACTCCAATGGAGACAGGTTTGAAGTTGAGTCTTCATGATGCTGGAGATCACTTTGATGTCACACTCTATCAGACAGCTGTTGGCTGCCTCATTTATGTATGCATTACGAGGCCAGACATTCAGTTTGTAGTCTCACAGGTGAGCAGATTTATGCATAGCCCAGGCATTAAGCATTGGCAGGCAGTGAAGCGTATCTTTCGCTATTTGAGTGGTACTCGGCATCTTGGGTTGTTTTATCCCAAGGGGGGATCATTGCCGCCAGATTTACATGCTTTTTCAGATTCTGACTGGGCTGGTTGTTATGACACACGCGTGTCCACGAGTGGTTTTTGCTTCATGCTTGGAAGCTCATGCATATCATGGTTGAGCAAGAAGCAGCCTACTGTGGCCACTTCTAGTTGTGAAGCTGAGTACAGGGCAGCTTTCACAGCTACGGTTGAGTGTGTGTGGCTCAGACGCCTTATGGCTGATTTGGGTGTTGGGCAGCCATCTGCCACCACCATCTTCACTGACAGTCAGAGCGCATTGGCAGTTGTGCGGAACCCAGTGTTCCATGCTCGTACGAAGCACATTGAGGTGCACTACCATTATGTCAGGGAGAGACTCTCTGCAGGAGAGATCAGTTTGGCTTATGTGCCAACACAGGATAACCTTGCAGACCTTTTCACAAAGGCTCTGCCTCGTGAGAAGTTCGAAGCTTTTCGCAAAGCTTTGGGCTTACTCCCTTTTGTGGATTCGTCCACATAGCTAGACACTTCCCTATACATGAGTGCTAGCTCTTGTTCACCGCATCACTCCAGGGGGGATTTGTTACCATATTATAGTAGTGATGTGTGTGAACACACTTAGGACCGCCGGGGCACTTTTTCCCTCACTAGGAGGTTTTTTCCCCCGTGCATTGTATATACGCCCATTATCTTCTAGGGCTTGTAATCTTTCATTTTTGGCACTCATAATACACTACTGTGTTGTGCTCAAGCTTCCTTATCTTCTTGAAGTTGTGTGTGCATTCCTGCAACCCTAATTCCAACATAAACAAGAAAAATCAAAAGAGGATCTACCTCTTTTTTGCAAAGCTGAAAGAGAGCTCGAGGATTGGTGAAAGATTGGTGAGGTGAAAGAGCTGCAAAACAAAATATTAAACAAACTAATTAGTAAATTAAACACAAGAAAAAGAACTAATACAAAACCCTAAAATCTCTATGCATGCATTAGGAGATCTATGCATACATAGAGAGCTCTAGATCTCAACATGCATAGAGAGCCAAAAAAACACAAAACCCTAAAAATCTTAATTTTTCAATTAAAAACTAAAAGCAATTGCAATAACATGTTAGGAGAAGGAGAAGAGGAGAAAAGAAGAATGAAGGAGAAAAGAGGAGAGAGGAAAAAAGAGGAGAGAGAGGGAGAGAAAGCACCTCTTTCGCTTGATTACTTGCGCATCTTCTGCGAAAAACCAGAAAATAGGCTCTCGGCTGTGAAAAACTTACGAGCGCCGGTATATGCGACGGAATATGTGTCGGAATACTCGTCGGTATATGCTACGGAATATGCGTCGGTATCGGCGTCGGTATAGGCGTCGGTATACGCGACGGGAAATGAAAATTTAAAAAAACCCCGCCATACTTGTCTCCTCCAACATGATGACGGACATACCGACGTTCGACATTTGCGTCGGTATTTTGACGTCGGTATGTCCTCAACCTCTTGTAGTGCTTGTGGATGGATGGTGCTTGCAAATGCTTGGAGATATCTTGAGTCAAGATTTAGAATGACAACACTTACTGTAAGTTCATGAATGCAAACCATTGATTGATTTAGTGAATACATTTAGTGACCTATTTTCTTATTTTCTTATTTTCTTTTGTCTTAGTTGCATGAGTATCCAGATTCTTGGGTAAGTTGGGAAGGGAGAAGGCAGTGTCCATGGTTTTGAACAGATCCATCAATCCATATGATCCTGATTCCCCCTTTCCACCTAATAAAGAAGCCAAGGATACAACTTCAAAGAAAAGGAAAAGAGAGAAGAAGGAAAGCAATGTCAAGGATGACTCATCCAAAAAGGAAAAAACCTCTGCCAAAGAGAAGAAGAAAAGAAAGAAGAGCCCTACTAAGAGCAGATCTTCCAAGGTGAAAAAGAGCCATTCTAAAGAGAATACCCATTCTAAAGGAAAGATCCCTCAAGCTACAGAGAAGAGCCCTAGCCCTCTTACTAAAGAGAAGAGCCATTCTAAAGAGAAGACCCATTCTAAAGGAAAGATCCCTCAGGCTACAGAGAAGAGCCCTACCCCTCCTACTAAAGAGAAGAGCCCTAGCCCTCTTGCTAAAGAGAAGACCCCTAGCCCTCCTGCCAAAGAGATGAGCTCCTCACCAGCTCAAGGGAAGACTCCTATCAAAGAGAAGATCCCTAGTCCTCTTGCCAAAGAGAAGAGCTCTTCTCCAGCTCAAGAGAAGACACCTATCAAAGAGAGGACCCCTGTCAAAGAGAGGAGTGCTACTAAAGGTCTTCCGTTTCACTCTCCAGTTAAATTTAAAATTCAGAAGCGTCGTTTATCCAGCAAAGATAGTAAGAGGGCAAATGTTGGCTCTCCATTAAATTTCTTTTTCATGTTCCCCAAGAAGACTGCCAAGTCTCCAAAGCCAACCTCCAAAGTACCTTCTCCAAAACCAGACCCCACTGCCAAATCTCCCTCGCCAACACTGAAGGTCTTAGAGAAGAGCCCAAATTACCACCATTTGAGGAATTCACTCTAAAGTCTTCCTCTCCAACACCTCAAGAGCTGAAAACTCCAGAACTTGAACCTCAATCAGCAAAATTTGATGGAAGCAAACAGAAGAGAGAAAGATTCTCTAAAGATGCAGGGTCATCTCATGCCAAAAGGAAAGTTGATTTTGTTGAGTGATTCCACCAATTGGCTTTTGTTTTGTTCATTTTGTCCATATGAACACACCCTTTTTGGGACAATATTCTGTACTTAAATTCAGTATCAATAATTTGATATTCAACTGTTAAACCTTGTTCTGTGTTGCGAACAATATGTTAACCATTTTTAAGAAGAAGTCAAGACGAAATTTAGCAGAATATATTGATTACATTATTGGAGAAATCCTTTTCAACTATACAAACTTGCCCTTGCAAGTGGCTCAAATACAACTTTTTCTGGGGGGAGACATGTGATGCATGAGGTTACACTCTCCATCCTTGTACTGACAACAATATCATCTACTTTGAATCTATATTCAGGTGATATTTCATCCAGAAACTCAAGCGACTCTCTTACATGTTGTAGTCACCAGTTTGATGTTACTATGAGTTTCCTGGGATCTATGAATGGATGGACTATGATGTTAAATTCAAACTCTGGACAATTCTCTTCAGAATCCAAAGGGACCCAACTACCAAGCTTGCTTTTCCATCTCCTATAGTCATAGCCCAAAACTAGGGATTGGCGACACAGTTGGTATGAGATAGACAAAGAATTTGGGCTTACTCTTATTGTCCCCCATATGAAAAGTTTCCTTGGTACTCCATCCTTCTCCAAGTACAGTGTCCAGATCAGTCAGACATAGTCTTCTATTAAGCCACATCGTTCTTGTCCTCTCCAATTTCATTGTTTTGAAACATGCCACAAAGACATGTATAGGCAAGAACCATTGAATTTTTATCCTTCTTGAAATCCATCCAGGAGACATAGCTTTAAATCATCTTTGATTTTGGATTTGAAGCTTGTTATGGTATTTAGATCAGGAACTTCCCATTCCGGTGACATTAATGTGGGAATAGGTATGTCATATAATTCTCCATGAACACCTTCTCTTGATGGAACCCTGTATTCTACAAAATACACAAATAAATCCACTGATTTGTAAAATGAAGGTGGTTTGTCTGCATACATGACATCTGCAATCCCCTTGTGAATTGCTTTGAATGTGCCACTTAAGCTCTCAACAGGCTGCCACTCCACAGCTGTTGACGGAAAGATAACTGAAATTAAACAAACAACAAATATATCAGAAGGAGAAATATTGTGTTGTATCAAATAGATAAAGTTTTGTTGAATTACAGTAAGAATGGAGAATTGGATGTTCATCCAAGTTCAACACCATGTCTTTGGCCATGTAGACATGTTAAACTTTTGCAAGCCAGCCATTGTCGGTCACTTTGAAGGCAAGAACACGACCTTTCCAATGGGATTTCACTTCATTTCGCTTGGTTCTTTTCACCCTCTGGGCACCTTTGCAAGAGGGAAGCATTGTTACCCAATCATTCACACGAAAAGACATGGGTTTTCAAACACCATCTTCTCTCGTGTTATGAAAATCACAAGAAGTTATATTATGTGAAGGACGACGTGAGGACGCCATTGAAGCTCACAGATGAGAGAAAAATAGTGAATCTTTTGAAAGTGCAAAGAAAGGAGAGTAAACCATATGCCAAAATGAAGGGAAGGTGGAAAGTAGATGTTTGAAAAAATTTGGTGATTTGTCATTAATAGCGTTGTTTTCAAGGCCTGAAAAGAGGATTTCGTATCTTCCTGCTTGATTTTTTGAAATATAAAATGGAAGAAAATGTCACTATTTTGGACCCAAACTTTAATGATTAGCCATCGTAAACATCTAAATCTAGTCGTTTTAGCCGTTCGCCACTAAAATAGAACCGTTAAGAAAACATTTAGAGGAGACAAGAATGCCATACTTTTGTATACGTGTCAATTCACAATTGGATAATTTCTTAATCCTTAGATTAACAAACAACCCTTTTCTAGCCGTTTTTGGCCCTAATGATGTGCAAAGATATAGATGAAGCCTGGCTTGATCATTTGTTTGACAAAGGTTGGAGAGTGAAATCATCAAAGGGAGATGATTTGATCGAATGTCGATTGAACACCTCCGACATTGCATTTCGGTGAGTGTTATAACATTCAAATGTCTTTTTGTGAAACAGTTACAAAGCTTATTTGATTATACTCAGGAAATTAATATCCTAATGATATTTTGGAATAAGATACTATATTGCCATGCAACATCTGTGCATGTCATTTACTTATAGAAGGTGGCGATGGATAAACAACAACTGGGAAAGCATGGACCAAGATACAAGAGATGGCAGCCACTCTTGCTTGATAGATATAGTTATGATTCGACAAGGTCACCCATCATTGACATTAGAAGTGGAAGAGAATTGGACTCTCGAATATGTTAGGAAGGAATTAGAAGTAGCTATTCAGAATCCTCCAGATCAATTTTGCTTCAAGATCGATGGTCGGAAGGTAAGTAGAAGAAGAGAGCATCAGATCATTTGTAAAGATGTTGCAGCTCCACATGAATTGGGTGGAGGCACTAGAAGATATATGATGTGACCATGTATATGTTTACGGTGACAATGTATTTTCTATATGAAATAAACTTATCTATTTAGAACATTGCTTTTGTAATGCTTTATTGTTTAAAACAATGTATTGAAGGCAAAAAATTTCCAATTGAATTTTTATGTACACAAAAAGGCCTAAAGTAAGAAAACAAGAAGTGAAGGAACACATTAGTAAATTTGATCCTAATTAAAAGTGCATTTACAATTGATATTCTCTCTTTAATAACACTAAATATGTGTAAAAAAAATATAAATGTACATGTGTAGTTACATATTTACAAATAGCATGTTACAGAGTGGAGTACATTTGTTGGAAGAAGCAATCCAACCCTGACACCACTGCAAACAAAGACCAATCAATATCCTGATCAATCCGGACTTCTAACTTAAACAATAATATGTATCGTAATGATTTTAACTTACAGTAAAACATTGCCATGGACACTAGATGTCAAATTCACAAGAAGGTTAATAACACTGTCTTGCACATCGACTAGAACAAGACTCCAATGGGCACTGCATCACATCCAAATAGATTTCTATTAAGACACATTCCTCAAACGTGCTTCAGGTAAGCATATGGCGGGATTGGGCCACGATGCCACACTAGGAACATATATACATCGCCTAAAATTTCCTCAAATTGTAATATTTCACGCTAGCTTCTCCAAGGACAATGCAAGTTTTTCTCTGATGGCGATAAAGACTCTATCCAGGTATTTAGGTGGCTATCACTTAAGGATGAATGCAAAGAAGGCAATACTTCTGGAGCGACAAGCAGCTGTTCGACTTTTTGGGGAGGGACCAGGAGTATATTCATTGAGATGTAAATATTATTTAACATATGCTGCTTACGGCTTGGCATGTGGAATCACAGATCCTAATCTGTTAAGTGATTACGGGAAGAAGTATTTTCTTAGAACAGCAAGGCCAATGGTCCTTGTTGTGCCATTGATAGAGGAAGAAGAAGATGTTGTAGAAACACTACAAGGGATCGGGCTCATACCCGCGCTCCTAGCCGCTAAAAATGACTTGTGGAAAAAAAGTAACGAGCCCATGTATCAGCGCGTGTATCATCGCAGAGACATGCGTGTAGAAGCGCGTGTATAGAAGCAGTCAGATGCGTTGATACGAGGGCGTATACACGCGTTTTATTAGTTTAGCTGCGCTTAGATGCGCTGATACGAGGGTGTATACACATGTTTTGTCAGTTTAGCTGCGCTTATACACGCGCATTTCATAGAGTATCCGTGTATATACACGCGACTTTTCAGAGTTGACACGTCTATACACGCGAATAGAGAGCCAAAAAAAAATTCAGAGAGTGCTATTTGGTACCTGAATGCTGTTCCACCATTCTAGCACCCAATAGCACTCTCTAGATTTTTTTTTGGGGTGCATTGCACCATCCACGAGGAAGATTTAAGACAAGAATGACATGAATGCATACATTGTCAATACACGATTCAAGACAGACATGAGTGCAATACTTGCAATTCACGATTCAAGACAGACATGAGTGTAATACTTTCAATTCATGATTCAATATTACTATCAAAATTTTATGTGTACACATATATACAAGGGAGTCCATATGTCGAAGTAGCCCATGGCTTCAGTTATAAAAATATATATACAACCACATCCTCAATATGGAATGTGATACTATAAGTCTGAGTACTACTCAGACCCAGATGATGACTCACTGCTCCCTCCATGATCAGATGAGCTCACATCGGTCGGAATGTCCGATGACTAGTGCTCACGTCCACCCTCTGTAGTGCTCACGTCCACCCTCTGTAGTGGTGGCGGGTGGATCATCAGTGGTGGCAGGATCATCTCAGTAGGTGCAGCAGTAACTTGTGCCTGTTCAGGTAATATATAGTATATAAGTATATATATATGTAATTCAATAAACCAAAATCATTCGTTTAGAGTTTTCAAGTACCTGTCGACCGTATGGTCTCATGGCCATCTCAAACTGCGCATCCGTAATACGTCCCTCGGCTCTGAAGAGGGCCCACGTGTCACATCTGCTATGCCGACGAGCATACCCAGTATCGTGGGCTATGGGCTTCCTCCCCATAACCCGTCGCTGTATCATAATCAACACAATTTGTAAGATTAAAACAATCACAGAATCAATGAATTAAGTAAACAATCAAATAAAGTGGCAAGATACTTACGAACTCTGTCTCCCATGACTCGATGCCGCCAGATCCAAAATCCAAAGATCCAATGGTCTCCATCTGGATCTATCGTGCCTCCACATGCTGCCTCTGCTCTTCACGCCACCCTCTGCTCGTTTTTTTGCCTCCTTCCACTCGCGTTTGTGCACAGTGGTTCTCAGCAGAATAGCCACCCGCAGCTACATTTAGCCCATCATCGTACGTGAGTTTCTTAAGGTGAGATCTTTTATTACTTAAGATTTCCCTTATTCGCATCCTTCCCCATACATCCGAGAATGTCGCATGTGGGGGATTGGGGTACTGACTATGTACAGCATCTATGACCTCCCCAACTAATCGGCTATTTTGATCTTTAAATCTAACAAAATAATTTCTATACAAGTTTTAAACTACCCCACTCATGTACTCCATTACCTCTTTCCCCCTCGCATCCATCACTACCCCGCCCCTATCTGTCACATCATAGCAGATCACTCCCTCCAACTCTCTCACCTCCTCCTCATCCTCACTATCTCCTCTAACTCGTCTCCCTCTATCTCCTCTCTCACCGCGTGCCCTACTACCTCGCCCACCAAAGCACCCGCCGCATCCTCCACTCCCACTCTTCCTACTGCAACGTTTGCTCTCCTCTGTACTGTGGGTGGAGTCACGAGACTGGGGGATTGTCTATGTGACTGTGGCTGTGAGGGAGTACGTGATGGTGGCTGTGAGCCCTAATGTGACGGTGCCTGGGAGGGTGTGCGTGAGTGTGTCTGGGATGGGGTATGTCTCCTCGATGGGCATGGAAGAGGAGAAGCTGCATGCCGTCTCGTCGGACTCATAGGCATAGACGGTAGTGGAGTGACATGGATACTCGGGGGCATGGTATAGATACCAGGCAATCCAAGAGGGGGATAGGCATACATGTACTCTGTAAGCTCAACTGGACAAGGATGGTGCCCAAAATGATTTAGCATCTCCATCATCCAAGTGCCGTATGCAAATGGATCGGATGAAGAACCTGGATCTATGAAGAATCTACAAAAATAAAAGTATATACATGATTGCATCAAAGCACAAATGCATAGTCGTGTGTATACACCCGTCCAAAAATGCGTGTATATGCACGTGAACGTCTGTGCAAACAGGATACACGTAAACATACACATGTTCCTTACATGCGACCTGCGCAAAAAAAATTTTGAAAGCGACCGGCCTCCGACAAATTGTCCTTATAAAAAAGCCCACTGTCACAATCGTTCACAAAAGTACTACCAGAGAAGGACGGAGACAATTGCATAAAGAAAAGAGACAATAGCATAAACAAATGGAAGGAAAGAGATAGGACAAAGGACAAACTAACTCACCTCTGAAAAAGTGAGTCTTCTTTTTGGCTGGTTTCCTTCACCCGTGTGTGCTCCTTGTCTGCTCCTTGCACTTAGGTTTAGTGCTCTGTTGGAAGAGGTGGCGATGAAGGAGAGGAAATCTTAGTTTGAAAATGTTTATTTGGAGAAGGTGGGTTATTTTAGGTATAGACAGGTCGTCGCGTGTAACAGCACGTGTATTTTTGCATGTATAATAAATCAGCCGCGTTTATATACGCGATTTTAAGGATGTAGTTGCATTTATACACGTGATTTTAAGGATGTAGCCGTGTTTGTACACGCGATTTTCAGGATATAGCTGCGTTTATACACGCAATTTTAAGGATGTAGATGCGTTGATACATGCAATTTTAAGGATGTAGACGCGCTGATACATGTAATTTTAAGGATATAGACGCGCTGTTACACGCGATTTATAGAAATTTTTATACTTTCATTAAAAATTGATTATGATTTTGTGTTTGTTCTTTTGTACATAGGATGTCATCAACCTTCTCAAGCAGTTGTGGTGAGGATGAGACAATGCGTCATCGTAATCGCGATGTGTGGTTGGGACAAAGGATCAAGTGTATGTGTAATCAATGTCAAGGATGCATTGTACGAGCGCGTCAACCTTGAATCACATCTCCATGTATGGAGAATGGAATTAAACAGGTTTAGAGGTGAGTAGATGTAAATTGATAGTATTCAAATGACTCATGGTATCCAAATTAAATTAATGGAGTTGTAATATATATACTCTAATTGAAGCAGGATGCAGTACCACACCCTAACATGGTGCCCTACATGTGGCGAGAGTACGCAAAGCATCGATGAGATGATGCTGGAGCTTCGGGATCTATTGTCAGAGATGAGTGGGAAAGAGATGACAATAGCCCTGCACCGCACGAAGTTGTGGAAGAGGAAGTGTTTGATGATATGGTACGGTATCTTTTTAGGGATGATCCCAAAGGTATGGACAATGACCTACTAGCATCGACCATTGTGCAAATGAGAGTTTGAAAAAATGTATTTATAAGATGGGTGAGCTTGTGAGGTATGTAAAACCCATGTCAGATCACCCTTCATTATACCTTGCAAAATGAATGTGCATGAGGTATAACTTACTATTCATTTATTTTTCAGATCACCCTTCATTATACCTTGCAAAATGAATGTGCATGAGGTATAACTTACTATTCATTTATTTTTCAGATATGTTAGTTCCAAAGCAATTGATCCAGCCACGTTGGATGATGCGCGTGTTATGGCAGTGGAGGTGGTTTGTTTGGTAGAGGAGACTTTTCCGCGAACCATTCTCACAAGTCAACTACATCTCATTATGCATTTAGTGACAAAATTGCTTTATGTGGCACTGTGCATGCACGTTGGATGTTCTTCCTAGAGCCCTTCATGATGAAGACCTTAAAAGACTTTGTGAGGCAAAGTGCAAGGCCCGAAGGAAGCATGGCCGAGGGTTGGTTGATACAAGAGTCTCTTGTATATATTTCAAAATTTCTTGGTTAGGTGGACAGCTCTTTGCCATGACTATGGAGCAATAAAGAGGACTTGAGGATGACCTCTATTGTGCCTCAAGGAAAAGGACAGAGTAAAGTAATTGACAGAACATTGATTGATGATCTCAATTTCACTTGCATCCTTAATAGTGATGTGATGAGCAGATGGGCTACAAGATATGAGGATGTAAAGACAAAAAGGCAAGCAGAAAGAGCTCTCTTTTCGGAGGCAACATGGCTCTCGTAAGGCGTACCCTAAGCATCTAGCAACACTTCCGAATGATATCCATGTTGATTGGTTGCATGAGGAAATGGAGAGAGCAGAGAGCGGCGAGGGGCTGCATATCACGGCAGAATAATGGGAGTATGCACGAGGATGCATGTTAAAGGTACATAGAACTAATGTTTTGCATTAGTTGTAAGTGATTTGCTTTTAATATTTCTTCACATTGCTTACACAAATATTGCTTCTATTTTGGTCCACTGCACTATGTTCAATGCTATATGGTATGAAGGCAAGCATTTTGGAACACAAAGAATTGATGAAAAGAGGAATACACAAGATTGCGGTGTTATTAGTAGCTTTGAGGGAGCTAATGGAAAAATGGATGATTATTATCGCACAATCCAAGACATATTTAGGCTTGACTTTTGTCGCTTCTTTGTGTATGTTTTGGATGTCAAATGGCAAATGAACGTGGTGGAAAAAGGGCCTAATGCAACGATAAAACGCCATGCAAGTGGCTATGTAACTATTGACTCTACAAAGTTTTGGCAAACAAAGAAAGATAGGCTCGTATTGCCACAACAATGTGAGCACGTATGCATTTTTTTACTAATGTGTTTCATGTACATATATATCTAAGCTCGCGTACTCCTTGACTTTTGATATGCTAATTAATTACTGCAGTGTGTGTATTTGAGTAGGTTATCTATTTGCCAATGGTGCATGACATTAAATGGTAGTACGTCATCCCTAGTGCACCACGTTCTAAAGTGATGTATAATACATTCACTGATATGGAGCATATGGAGGATGTAACAAGCCGCAATGAAGATGATGTCGAACATGCCAATGAAGATGTTGTGATCGATGATCAAGAAATAAGAGATGATCATGATAATGAGGATGAGAGTGACATTTCTCATGATCATGAGAATGACCCTACCATTGAGGATGATGGTGATGTTAATGAGGATGACCCTACCATTGAGGATGATGGTGATATTGATGAGGATGATCAGGGCATCGATACCATTATCAATGGACACAATATCGATAGTGAAATAAATTTAATCGTAGCCTTATAAATTGATCAAATGGATATTGATGTTGATCGTTTGGCAAGGATGGATCTTATTGAAGATGAGATCGAACCCTAACCAATCCATCACTGTATCGTTCTAAATTGATGACATTTCTATTGTATATGTTGTCTTTTAATTATCATCTCATGATTTATTTTTGAATATATTTCATTGTTGTAAATGCATGTAGTGGGATTGTGTAATGATATATACTGTAATGTACTATGAGATGGTTTAAAGAAAATAGTTTTTAATTTTATAAAGGAATGGAGTTTTTCTTAATAAAGTTCTCGCGTGTAATAATGCGTGTATATACACGCGCAGTGATACACGCGTTTCTGAAACTAGTATACACGCGAATTTAGATGCCAATATACACACCCTGGTAGACACGTTTTTGAAACTTCAATACACGCAAATTTAGATGCCAATATACACGTGCCCGATACTACTCATATACATGCACAACCATACATGTGCCCGTAACTTATCGCGTGTATTGAATGCGTGTATGGCAGCAGTGTCTTGTAGTGAAACTTCATCAAAAAGGGCTTGGCTGGGGGATGTCTTTGCTCCACAACAATAGATTTAGATTGTTCCAGTTGTTAAGAAGTTTCTTCAAATTTCTCGATACTCTTCTTGCTTACCATTAAGAGCTATGAAATGTATATATATTGAAAACATTTGTATGGGACATAGATGAAAAATCTTGTTCTTTTAAAATCTTTTGAAGTTACATCATTGTTTTATAATATGTATTTCAATGATCAATTTTCTTCCACACTCTGCCCTGTCTTTGTCGTTGTCTTAGCCATTTAGCATGATTCTGCCTCCCCTGTGAGGAGACATATACTGATCGTCTCCGTTCAGCCTGCATCTCTCTTATTGCACATGACATAGCTGATTTAGACTGTTTGATCTTCACACGAGCCCTCACTTGAATCCGCCTATACCACCACTGACATAGTTGCTTCATGGGATTACTTTTCTTCACTCCTCCTCATGTTAAGTGGCCCTTTGATAGGCATAACGTGCTTGCCAATGAGATCTTTCCATGCCGTGGGTAGACCAAATCCCAAGGCTTCTACACTTTTCCGCAAAAAAGGATCCATGTGCATGCAAAATGTGCTACAAATGCTCAACAACAACAAGACATTTAGTATCGTACAATATATTTTGAACAACAATAAAAACTCAAAGCTGTAGGTATTCAAGTAATAACCACGTATTGTGTCAAGTTTGTCGCACCCCATGCCTTTTCATAGCTAGTGTAGAACTCAGTCTCACAACTGCCTCAAATTTCTCAACATCCCCATCTTCAAACCTAGCTTTTTGCAACAAAGATGCTAGGCGATCAAGTGGCAACCGTGATTTGGCCTTTGCCACCCTTGCTTGTCCTGAAGAGCCTCGATCAGGTACAGCTGCATGAAGCTTTCTCCACACCTCAAAATCTGTACCCAGGGAGACCTCTATGGGTATGATTAGATAAGAACTTTCTGGCCTTTGCACCTCCAAAACATGGTTTGCTAGGAACATTTCCTGTCTTCCCTTATCTTTTCAAGTCCTTCTCAATTTCACTTGACCACAATGTAAAGCTGCATCTAAAAGCACTTGCTCTATTTTTTTAATAGTTCTTTCACTCTCTAATGTTGGTTTCATCATCCATGTAAATTTGATGTGTACATGTAGACTAGTTTCTCAATTATTCTAACCAGCGCATGCAAAACACAAATATGAACTTTGATCAAAGGGATAGCAATAATTGGATCTCAATTAGGATCCACTCCTCGAGCATCATGATTTGGGGCTTGATGCCTATTACTGTTTGCATTTAGGCATTTCCATTCTCTCTCTTTTCCTCCTTTGGAGACACCTCATTCAGCCATGCAATACAGGCAAGGATACTTGGCCATTGCTCCTTGGGAAATACCAAACATGCATTTCAAGGTTTTAAGATCTGCAACCAGGTGCCATTCAACCTCATATTCACCATGTCCTTTTACATAAAGCTTTTCGCCATTGGACTGCTGCTAGGTAGTGGAAGGAAGCTCAGTCTGGTTAAAGTACCACTTTAGAATTTCATGGGTCTTTGTTGGAACCTGTTAACAAGAGGCCAGTTAAATTGTCTACAACATGTAATGGATAGCAACATAATATACTTTTTTTTTAAATGGATAGCACCTCACCTCAAATGCAACCAGCCACCAAATCTCATTTTCGGATTGTACACTTTTTAAAACAAATTTCAGCCTTCCATTGCACTCATGAGCACTGATGTCATAAAATTTTACCATAGCCATTTGTAATTTCCCAACATCCATAATGAAATTGTTGAACTCTGTAAGCTCTATGATTTTCTGTTCCTTGCTCTTTTTAGTCACTGTTAACGTACTAGACACGTGACAAGGCTCTCCAACAAGGTTCGACCATTCCCAAGTTGAGAATATTTCGAGCTTTGCTCACGTGAAATGGTTTTGGAATGGAATTACTATTTTTTTCCCAAGCTTAGAATTGAAACCTTCTTTAACTTTATTAAACAACATCCTGTAAGACTTTGTGCTTATGCCAGCCATGTCACATATACCTTGTGCATCTGCAGGAGTGAATGCTTCACTCACCTTCTGCAAGGATTGCTTTGCTATGTGTGATCGAAGTCTTGCAAACTTAGGATGATGTATTGCTCACTCTACGCTGTCTTTTGTCAGAACTTTGCCAAATATATCAGAACCTTGCTCTTTTGGACCCACAACATCTGTGACCATCCTGAAGCAACATCTGTGACCATCGTGAAGCAACAACGATAGCTATTTCAATCTATCATTCATCTAACTATACCACCCCCACACCCAATCCCCCATCTCCGAAAAAGGAACTAAAGATGAAAATAAAAAGTGAGTGCTCAAAGAAATTATAGATCCCATAATACCTCCAAGCTTTTACACGACGCTTCCATTGGCCACCTCTAACATTGAGTTCTTCCAATGGTTTGAACTGTCTCTTGTGTAATCGAGCACCCAATGGCGTGTCTTTCAAATATTGTAATTTTTTGTTGAACTTTTCAAGTTGTTTTCTAAGGTGTACATTCTCACTCTCCAAAGTGAAAATATTGATTTCTCGAACTGCCAAAATTTCATTCTTCTCTTTAATAGTGGCCTGCATCTTATGAATAGTCTGCTGCTGCAAATGATCAATCTCTTTTTGTAACCGAGAACAAACTTTTGCTTTGTCCTGATATGAAGCTTGCGAAGCTGTTGTGATCAATGCCAAGTAAAAATTCACACCTTCAAGCATTTTTATTCTGGCATCTCTATCACTCAAATGTCTTTCAAAGTTACATTGAATGATACTTTGACATTGGCCAAACAATCTTTTGCAATATCCAAGCAATCCATTTTCACCCTCACACAAAAACTTGAAGAAACTTGTCAACCCAAAGAATGATGAAGATTGAGAGGTGGTTGGATCTAGTGGGTAAATACTACCATCCAACCATAGGTCCATATTTTTATTTCCTTCATTTCGAAGCTCAATAATGTGGGCTTTGCATATGCTGGCCTAGACCAATTTCTCTTATAGCAGCAGGGAGCATAATCGGCTTCTACTTGGAAGTGGATGTCCACCTTTTTCTTCTTTTGTTTCACAGGTTCCATTGCATTGCTCTGTGCTTTAACAATACCAAAAAGCATCATGAACTCACACTTTAACCAAAAGAAACCAAAGATATTACACATCTCCGGTGAAGAAGATTGCTTCATTAAAACCAAAAGACAACATCACTAAATAATACCTCCTTGTCCATGAAACAAACTTGTTGGTATTCTGGATGCACCAAAATATACAGAAAGAGAGTGGTGACTTTTTTCAATAAAATAAGGCACCATAGTGGGAATAAAAAACTATACTTAAGAGGCATTGTTTTGAATTAAAAAACACCCCACATGTCAATTAATGGAATAAAGAACTCAAAAATTATGCACCTATCCTCCAATATTATATGTGGGTTTATTGGCTTGCTTTGTCCACATCACCATCCCAAGGGATCTCTTACAAGGCCCCTTTTTGAGTCTAAATTTTCCCTAATGATAAGGATGCCCCCCTTATCCCCCCTTCTCTTTGCCATAGCCTCTCACCCCCTGATTGTTGCCTTGGAAGAGGTGAGTGAGAAACGTAGAGTTGTTGGTCTTAAGTTGAAGAATGGGGAGCAACTCATTATTCAATGCTCTGATGATTCTCTACTTTTTCTGAGAGCATGAGACAGGCTTTATCCGTAGTGCAAGAACTTGTTGATGCCTTTGGATCCAAAGGTAATATTCAAAAAACTAAGCTGATAATTTTTAAAACAAAAGATAATGACTTTGATCTAGACAGATGGGGGTGTGAGGTGATCAGGAGGGGTCAAATTGTCAGACACCTGGGAGTACCCTTTGGTGACATTTTGGTGGTCATTTCGAGGGCCTCCTAAGAAATTCACTATTTGGTAATTTCTCTCACTAAAAAATATAAAGAAATTAAAAAAAATGAGTATCTAAATCTATATTTTATTTCAAAGTACCATTCCATTATTTATGAAAAGGCTGCAAGTTTGTTTAAGGTCATGATTCTCAAATCCTCTTCACTAAGTTATTTCTCTTAAATGAAGATTGTGGTGGTTGAATTAGCATTCAATAGAGGAAAGTCTCCAAAAGAGTATAAGCTCTATATTTTCACCTTCTCTTTCTCTCTCTCTCTCTCTCTCTCTCTCTCTCTCTCTCTAAGTCATCACACGTGGAAATGCGAGTTCTAATAGAATTTTGCATTAAATGCGACCAATGATTGGTGTCTAAGTGGACCTTGAAAATTGGGCCACTTTTTAATATAATACTTTATTTTATGAATTGTATAGTTTAACAAGTATTAAGTCTTTGTTTTCTCTTTTCGTATTTTTCAACCATTCTCTGCACTTGGAAGCTCTGTAGCTTTTCCTTGAATCCTCATCATCAGCTACTCCTTTTTAATCCTAATCTATGTCTGTAGGTAAAGGTCTCTTTCTCTCTCTCTCTCTCTCTCTCTCTCTCTCTCTCTCTCTCTCTCTCTCTCTCTCTTTTTCTGTGTCTATCAAAATCGACACACGTTTTCTCAAGTTCTTTTATGATATCCACATGACATAATGTTCAACACCGGATTTTGTCTTATGTGGAGTTAGGTCTAATATAAAAAATCTCTCTCTCTCTCTCTCTCTCTCTCTCTCTCTCTCTCTCTCTCTCTCACACACACACACACACACACACACACACACACACACAGAACAAATCCAAAGAGGCAGTGGGCCAATTGGTGCGATAAGGCCTCTCCAACATTTTTGAGGTCATTATAGCATGCCAATTGGCCATGAACTTTTTTGACGGGGAAAGAGATAGTATCTCTCTCTCTCTCTCTAGCTTTCTCTCTCTTTCCTCCTCTCTCTTTTCTTCTCTCACTCTCTCTGTTCTCTCTTTCTCTATCTATCTCTTTCTCTCTCTCTGTCATTGACTCTCTCTCTCTCTCTCTCTCTCTCTCTCTCTCTCTCTCTCTCTCTCTCTCTCTCTCTCTCTCCCATTCTCTACCCCTTCTTTCATATCTCTCTCTATATGTGGTGTTAATTATAATTCATCTCATTCAAAAAAAACTATAGTAGCCAATTGGCACGATAACACTTGTTGCTTCAATTTGTATGCATCTTATCACGCCAATTTGTCTATAATTTTTAAATGTGTATCTCTGACTATTCTCCTCTTTGTCTCTCGCTCTGCCTCTCTCTCCCTCTCTCCCTCTCTCCCTCTCTCTCTCTCTTACACTCCCTCTATATACTACGTTTCTTTCCACATATACATATTTATCTCTCCTTCTCTTTTTTGGCTTCTCTATATTGACTAGATCAATTCATTTTTTCGCATGGCTAGGACAAAAGCAGACAACAAGAGTGCAAGGGAAAGGACCTCTATTGCTACGTTTCTTTCCACATATACATATTTATCTCTCCTTCTCTTTTTTGGCTTCTCTATATTGACTAGATCAATTCATTTTTTCGCATGGCTAGGAAAAAAGCAGACAACAAGAGTGCAAGGGAAAGGACCTCTATTGCTTCAAAGGCATGTGGAAAGAAAAGCAAGAAGGGGAAGCCTATGCATATTTTGAATCAAGCACGGCGTAGGAGATTCTCCTAGAGAGTCACAATTTTAAGAGATATCAAAAAGTCCCAAGATTCTGTTAAATTATGTTTTCTCAAAGCTCCATTTCAAAGAGTTGTTAGAGGCATTTGTGAAGAATGGGATTTGGATAAGAGAGGGAAGAGGGTAGTTATGTTATGTATTCATGATGCAGTATAGGACTTTATTCTAGAGTACTTCTTAGATCTTTATATTGTAGTTGTCCATGCTCACAGGATGATAGTAATGGTAAAGGACTCAGAGACTTTGAAGAGAGTAAGATGGAGATATGACAAGCTTCTCCATCCAGCTGACTATGTGGATCCCAAAATGAGGGATATCTTACTGATTCCACCTGCTAGAAAGCCAAAGAAAGATTTGAAAATAAAAGAGAGAACTTATTAAGTGAACACTAGGGCAAAGGATGAGTAGGAAGAGTTATAAAGTTAGAAAAAAGAAAAAGCAGAGGACAAAAAACCTGATGACAATATTGAGGAAGAGAATGAATACAGAAGGGAGACTACAAGGTTGCAGTTTCTGAATTCAGAGATCTTGACTTTAGGAGAAATATTAACTCTTCATTTTGCCCCTTAAAGAGTGAATTAAAAAAAGATTGGCCTGACCAATGAGAGATCTGGGATTCTAGATCCATGTAACATGGATCTCTTTGTCATATCTTTGCCCAAATCTCTTAAGACAATAAAATGAGAGATCTGGGATTCTAGATCCATGTAACATGGATCTTTTTGTCATATCTTTGCCCAAATCTCTTAAGACAATAAAATAATAGAGCCCATATCTTTAAAAAATAGAGAAATGTCAGATTTCATGTCATAAACTCTTCTTTCATGTTAAATGTACCTTGTGGTTAGCACATGGAAGTTTGAAAACCGAATTTCATTTTTTTCCATTTTTTATGTTTAACTTTTTACTTCCCCTCCTTTTGGCATTTCACTACCTTTTCATTTTCCCCTTTGGCAAAATTCAATTTCGCCATATCTTCTCCAACTCTAGTTCTTTCTTTACAAAAATTTACAGGTATGTTGTTCTCCATCATAGCTCTCTCCTCCTAAAATTTCATCTCATTTTGACAAAACGTCTGTGAGTTATGCCCGTTTTCTCACATGAACTTTCTCTTCTCTGCACCATAGATAGCCATCTTGATGTGAAGTGGCATCGAATTCTTGTGAGTAATTATCATATGTTTAGGGTTTGTCTATGTTTTGTCTTGATGTGAGAAATGATCATAGGTTTAGGATTGGTTTATGTTTTGTCTTCATGTGTTGCTATTTATTTTCAAGGAGCAAGGTTGTGTAAATCAAAGCAATTAGTTGCTGTATATTTCTTGTTGTTTTAATCTTTATTTGTTGTTTACAATCTTCTTTGCACAGCAATGATTTGAAGTGGCATAAAATATCATAGTAATGATCATAGGTGTAGAATTTGTTTATGTTTTATCTTGATGTGTTGCTGTTTATTTTCATAGGAGCAACAAGGTTGTGAGCAGTAAGTTGCTGTTTATTTCTTGTTGTTTTAATATTTATTTCTTTTTGTTTTAATCTTTATTTATTGATTACAATCTTCTCTACACAGTAATGATTTCAAGTGGCATAAAATACAACAGTAACGATCATAGGTTTAGGGTTTGTCTATGTTTTGTCTGGATGTGAGTAATGATCATGGGTTTAGGGTTTGTTAATGTTTTGTCTTGATGTCTTTATGTTTATTTTCATAGGAGCAACAAGGTTGTGTAGATCAAAGCAGTAAGCTGCTATTTATTTCTTGTTGTTTTAATCTTTATTTGTTGCTTACCATCTAACATATATATTTATTAACCATATAGTCTAGCTTTATTAATTTAGATGTCTTCAAGAAGGAGGAATATCAGTAATATTCACACAATGGATTCACACAGTGGAGGTGTTTAACAAGAGAGATGATGAAGTTAACTAGATCCCTGATTAGTACAGTAAGTTAAATTGGGTTTTAATGTGACAAAGTACTCGTGGAAATTTCAAGGTGAAGCTCAAAGATGTCATTGACCCCAACAAGCAATGGAAAGATAGAATCATAGAGTTCAGGAGACACACAAATGGTATGACTACAATAATAGAGGCTTTCATTCAACATGTCTATATGCACAAAGAGATTCGAGTACATCATGATAACTTGAGTGAAAGATATAAGCCTAACAATAAGTTTATATCTCTGTGCTTTGTGATCTTGTGCTTTGAGTCCATGGTTATTAGATAGAGTTTTAATACAAGCATGTTAGTTACTTGTAGCTTTATATCCATCCACTCTGCATGAATGGCAGAATGTAGAATGTTTTAGTGGAAAGCTAAATGTTTTACATGCAGAGATAGGTGCCTTGATCTATGACAACAAGAGTGCAAGCGAATTGGCATCTCAGAATGTTTACTTTTATGATTCAGTGTATGATGTGGAGAGACATAGTTTGGAGTATATTCCACTACCACTGCTGTGTAGCCAGAAATGGTATAATCCTAGCTTAGACATGTCAGAAGCATGTAGGAGGGTAAAGAAAAAAACTGATGTGCATGCTGCCATGAAACCATCCACCACAGGCTCTAGAGATGTATATTTAAGTTGGTTTGTACCATTTGGTTTGTTGGCACATTTGTTTGGATCCCGTGCAGTAGTTAAGAAAACTAAGATTACTTATCAATGCAAGTGCCCATCTGAGGATTGGATGACTCATTTACTAGGTGAGTCATGGCATCTCAAGAGAACTCACCACGATGATATCATTGAGTGAAGAATTATTGTGTCAGATGTTACCTTTAGGTAAGATTGCACTTATGTTGATTGTTGATTGCACTTATGTTGATTGTTGATTTTATGCAAGTGCCCATCTGAGGATTGGATGACTCATTTACTAGGTGAGTCATGGCATCTCAAGAGAACTCACCACGATGATATCATTGAGTGAAGAATTACTGTGTCA
The DNA here is from genome assembly GCF_041138505.1 of Cibotium barometz. Classification (NCBI taxonomy): domain Eukaryota; kingdom Viridiplantae; phylum Streptophyta; class Polypodiopsida; order Cyatheales; family Cibotiaceae; genus Cibotium; species Cibotium barometz. The sequence continues at coordinate 24,485,331 of NC_141057.1, read as the reverse complement.
GATGTTACCTTTAGGTAAGATTGCACTTATGTTGATTGTTGGTTTTTATTCATAAGTACTTCATTGCAAGACACTGATTGTTGATTGTTGATTTTATGTTTTTATATTGGTTGTTGTTTGTTTTTTATGACAGGTACTTCATTTGCAAGACAAACTTTGTGCATTCTCTTCAAGTATAGGAGGTGGCGACTTCTACGAGGGGAGTGGCCCTCAGCTTGGACCAAGACATGTGAGATGGCACGCATTCAGCACTCATTGATGTGGTTATTCTTTGGGAGGGTCATAACCCTTTTAGAGTTAATGTAGAGAGTCATTGGCCCCTTAGTTTTCTGAGAAGTAGGAAATCCAACTTATGTCCAATAATCCCCCTTATAATTTCTATTTTAAGTTGGATGGTAGGAAGGTTGGGAGTCAAAGTGAACATTGCAAAACATGCAAACAATGTGTTGCTCCACATATCCTCGAGATTGTGGAGTCAGTCAATGTAATTCTTATTCTTTATTTTCATAAGAAGTTGTTTTTCTCAAAGTGTTGTAAATTTAATTTTTCTTCATTTTCATAAAGTGTTGTGGTTTTTTAAGTCTACTGTGTTTCAAACCCTTTAATATGTAAGAAAATAATGATAAGTATAAGTAAGTACAAACGTAAATATAAATATAAGTATATATTTAAATACAAAAAATAATATGGGTAATTATGTTAGAAATATAAATATGTTTTTATGATTTGTTATATTTTAATGAAGTGTCATTAATTTTTAAGTCTATAGATATAGGTTTAAAAATAAAAAAAACTTTAGGTATATATTTAAGTGCAAATAATAATATAAGTAACTATGTAAATAATATAATAATAATAATATAATGTAACGTGAAATAGAAGTATGATTTATTATTTATTATATTTTAATGAAGTGTCCTTTATTTACTAGAGTATAAACATAAGGTATAAAAATAAATATAAGTTTATAGATATTTGTAAGTAATATAATAAACACAAGTATAAATTTATTAAAAATATTATAAATTTAAGTGTAAGTATAAATATGAGTAAGTTATAGATTAAACTCATTTATACTATCTATTCTCTAGCTCTCCCTTTGTGTGCTAGCTCTCCCCACTACCCATTATGGTTGCCTCCCCTTCTTTTGCCACGTGGATTAGCAGCACTCGCTATGCTCACCTTGGGGACCAGATCTATCCTAGGTTTTGCAAGCGTTTAAACCTCGAGGCTGTCATCTCCACCTTAGACCCAAACTCCACCCTGCTACCTACATTTTGCGATGCAATCACGAGTTCACCTAATCTATCCCAAATTCCACCTTGAGTTGCATTCCTTTGGAGTTCCTCTTCAACATGAAGGGTGGATCCAACCACAAGAAGGCAATGAACAGGTCTCTAGCTCATGTCAGACAAGATTTTTGCACTACTACTGTCCCAAGCTACTATGAAGAGCACATCCCACTCGATCTCATTAAGCGGGATTTTTCTATTGCTATTTACATCTTGAACTCTAATGTTCAAGAGCCATAGGATGATGACATCCAGGATATCCCTCTAATGGAATACATAGACATAAAGCTAGAAGAGACCACTCTAGACCCTATCATTGAGGCCGTAGAGAGCTCTCGTATGGCGCTTGCATCCATCCAGCCTGGTGAAACCCAAAGCCACAACCCACCACTAGCTTCATTGAGTGCCATCACCATCGAAGGGGTGGAGTACCTCCTCATGCAGGATGTGTTGGAGCTCTTGGACTTGAGGGAGGAGGAACTATATAGTATACTTGTGCGAGATGCCAATGATGATTTCTTGGACTTTGATTACCAAGAAGCCCTACCACCACAGGTTGATGAGGTAGGGTGATATGATGAAAGTAGTGTAGATGATATCTCTACTATCATTGCCGTCCAAAAGCAGATTGAGGATGCAGCTCCTCAATATGAGATCTCAGATGAAGAGTTCGAGTGCTTGCAGAATGAACTCTTCGAATCTCGACCATAGCATGCGACACTTGTGGTCCAGCCAAACAATGGCAGAACCACTCTAGGAGCAGATCTGCAGGCATCCTTATAGAAGGAGCATGACAAAGCAGAAAAGGTATCTCCGTTTACCAGTTGCTCCCCCAGATTTTATATCTAGGGCCTTTAGGGTATGTAGACCCCACATGTATGATCCGCCCTGTTTATCTCCTGATCAAAAGTAGATGGGCTTGGGACCTCTTCAAGTAGGAACTCGAGAAGAACCCGAATCTACAGTTCAACTTTCTATGACTACCTCCACCTCAACCATCCCACATCCTAGATAAACAATTCATACTTCACACCATGCAAAAGTTCATCCTAGATAGTGATGCAGTGCCAAACCAAGACATGGCACCATCTACATTTTAGTCTTATCATTATCCTTTTGGTGAAATTTCTCGATTAGCATGCATTCTATGAAGGTCAATAGGGCATTGCCTTCAACATCAACAAGGGTCCCACACTTTTTCAAATACTTTTTTTTTCGTACACACCCGGGGCCCACTCAAGTGGGTGGAGCCGATTTACCCTTCCAACAATTAGCCAATTATCATGGTCGGGCAAGGGCCACATACCATCGGGTAAGGGCCACAAATTAGGCATCCCCCATGACCACCGCGAGCGCTGAGTTGAGCATTGGAACAGGGGAGGGGTCTCGTATGGATCCTCCTATCTCGGGTGATCCACCACCCGAGGAGGAGGAGTCACTCGAGTGTTCAAGGGGCAAGAGCCCGAGCAACCAAACACATCAAGCGAGCATAGGTGTCCCTTTATAACATGAGAGAGCCTAGTGGGACTTGAACTCATAACCTAGAGGTTACAAGTCACAAGCTTTGACCACTACACTAACTCAGTTGGGACCATTTTTCAAATACTTAGCTATACTATAAGCAAGTATAGTGGATGCAAGGTTGGTGTATGCTCACTTTCGAATATATGGTCAGGAGTCTTGTATATAGGACATTTTGACTAATGATAAAACACATAATCCCATTCTCATAGTAGTTTGAGTCTTCTTGATCATGTGATTGAAGTTGCTTGTTTGCTTTCTCTTCTTCTTTGTGTGTAGGTGAGTGATGGTGTTGATATATGTTCTTTTCTCTCTCTCTGCTCTCTTATCTTGTCTCTCATGCTCTCACACACTCATCATGTCATCAAAGTAGAGGTTGCGATTTCCATAGCTCTTTCTCTCTCTTCTCTTCAGACTTGCAAAGCTCCTTTGTGGTGATATCAAAGGAGGCAAGTTTTAGGACCCTAGCTCTCCACAAGAGAGAGTTACTCTACCAAGAGTGGCTTGAGGAGCAAACAGGTAAGACCCTTGTATTCTCCTCTCCTTCTCTCTATCTTACAAGTATCAAGTGTTTTTAATTGGTGAATAGGCTAATAGGTAATGGAAACTTTGAAAATGTAACTTTGTGTATGTGTGTGTGATAGGGGGGAGTGAGAAAATTATTAATTAACTACCTACCTCATCTTCATCTTATAGAGGCTCATAGTTGCAAGAGGCATGGAGACCATGATGGTGTATTATACATGAGAAAGTAGACCATATACCCATCAATAATCCATGTTTATGATGCATGTTGATGAGGCCATTGTTTCATACTAGGTTATTCATGTATGGATTATTCATATATGGCATTTCAAAGTTTGGATTGCCACATTCTATCGCAAGAGATGGAGCATCTTATTAGTAGATTTCAACTTAAGTAGATGGGATAGAAAATGTCCAATCTGTTGGATAAAGCCATGTAACATCTAGTGGTGTGAATTCATTACATTACATTACATTTACTCCTCAATCATCTCCACCATACCCTTCATTAAAGGGCAATTGCCTCAAATTAAAGGGAGCAAACCGTGTATGCAAGAAGCCTATTTAAAGGCTCAATTCAATGAAGAAATTACACGCCTCTTTTCATCGAATCGTACTCGCCTCTCTACTCTTGATTATTTTCTCAGTTTAGTTCAAAGTTTACTCACTCTTGCTTAGCATTAATGCTACCTAAACTATGTAGTTATGATCCTCCTTAGCTTAATCATATCATTGATATCAGAGCAATAGGTCATAATCTAATGATATAATCTCTTAGATTACACATTACTCACTCCCTAAATCAAACCTTGCTAGCCAATTCTGCTCAAGTATAGTGAATTAAGCAAAAACGTCAAATCGGGGTGCTACAACAGATTTACTCCATTCTCCCTACACACTCAAAATTGGGTCAAGCCCGCTCGCCTAAAGATTAATCTTAGTATGAGCTACCAGCAACTCCATTTTGGTTAAGATTCATCCATTGTAGCTCCTGTATGAAGCAGAAAACCATTTGCTCCCTGAACTCGTCCTCTGATTCCACGCGATTTTGAGGCTGAGTTGGACATTTTAGAAGCAAAGTTGCTCCTTACATCAAGCGTTATATTCTCCTCAAGTTTCATTCAAAACCCCTTTGATTTAGTCCTCCAATTTTTCATCTTTGCTAATCACCTTTTTAGCACACTAATTAGCTTGATTAGCAATAGATTAAGCAAAGGGACTAGAAACTAATAATCTATTGCTTTAACTTATAAAGGGACTAGCCACTACCCTTGTCTCATTGGAAAGAGGTAAGAACTTCCCTAATCACACATCATGGGGACTAAAGTACAATTAGATAAATTTGAGGGCAAAGGGTTCCACACTTGGCAGAAAAAGGTACAATTTCACCTTACAAGAGAAGGAATATGGGGAGTTGTTTAGGGCATAGAGGAGAGACCAGAGAGTGGAGCTAAAGCACTTCATGGGATGAAAAAGATGGTAAATCATATGGCACCATAGCACTTGCACTGCATGATGATTTCATTCACTATTTTTATGAGTGCAAGAGCTTACTTCACAAAGGTAGCCAACTTGTTACATTCCCGTAACGCCGCTACGGGCATTACCACAAGAGGGGACGGCCTCTGGCTCATCACCCAGCCATAGAGGAAGAATGAGGATTGCCCCTCATCCCCCAGGCTATATAGTGTGTGGCCTGCCGTCCACACTAGCCTGGCTGCCCATGACTCCGCATGGGCGTCCTCTCCCACTGAACCCCGGACATGGCCATCCGGTCTGCCGCCGTCGGTCTCACAGGCATTACAGCCTACGTGACATTACCCCCCCCTTAAGAAGAGTTTTCGTCCTCGAAAACAAACTGGGGAAACCTTTTGGAAATTGCACTACGGCGTTCCCAGGTAGCTACCTCCTCATCCCTATCTGTCCATTTAACAAGTACCTTCTGGTACACTTTATGTCGGGTTTTCTGTCTCGATACCCAAGAATCCTTTCCGGTTCATGTGGTATCTTTGGTGGAGTGATCAATTCTACCAAAATATCTAGAGAAACTACGTTCCCTAACCCGTGAACTGATTTCTTCAGTTTACTGACATGGAAGACAGGATGAACTTGAGAACTCTCCGGTAACTCAAGTTTGTAGACTACGTCCCCAATCTTCTTAAGGACCTTGAAAGGACCGCAATATCTAGGAGAAAGTTTATCACACTTTCCCGTTTGCGTGGTTGCTGACTACGCAGGAACCTTTAAAAATACAAAGTCACCTTCTGCAAAGGTCACTTGTCTGCGTCCTTTATAGGCAAATGTATTAGCGCGATCCTGTGCGCTACGGATGCTCTTGCGTGCAGCTTTAAGCATATCATTCATTTATCAAGGAACTCCTTGACAGTTTGAATCTTCTCCTTTTCTAGGCCTACAGCCATCGGAGATCTCGGCTGGAATCCATACATTGACATGAATGGTGTAAATCCAGAATGCTTGGAGTTGTTATAAGCAAACTCCAATATGGGCAAATATTCTTCCCAATTTGATTGCTTCTTACTTACATAAGAACGCAACATATCCTCGAGTATTTGGTTAACTTTTTCAGTTTGACCATCAGACTCCGGATGATCTACCATACTCATACTCAAAGTAGTATCCAACTTTTTGAAGATTTCCCTCCAAAAATGACTGTTGAACTTTTATCTCTATCCGACACTATATCTGCGCGGGCAGGCCATATAGCTTGTAGAGATGTTCAATAAAGAGTTTTGCCAACTCTGGCGTTTTTATAGTTTTCTTCGTGGTAATAAACTTTGCCAGTTTAGTTGTCCACTACTACCCACACCGAGTCATTCCCTCGACTCGTCTTGGGTAAACCGGTAATGAAATCCATGGAAATGCTTTCCCATTTCCCTTGAGGAATCTCCAGCAGATGGAGTAGTCCTCCAACCTTAAGACGTTCATGTTTATTGACCTGGCACTTACTGCATTTCAGCACATAAATCTGGACGTTCTTAAACAAACTAGGCCAATAAAACTGTCTTTTTCCTAGTGCATAGGTCTTCTGAATCCCAGGGTGACCTGCACTTAGATTATCAAAACTATACCCCGAAGACTCGGCTAGCCTCTCCGGACTAACTCTCGCTTCGCTACCCGCCGCACCTACGGCCAGTCTCTCCGGACTAGCATTACGTGCCGGTGAGGAAGGTGGGCGAGGCTGTGACAAAGTGCGTACGCGTACAGCGCACCAGACCTCTGTAAAGACAGGATCATGCTCACACAAGCCATGATTTGGTATTTCAACCAAAACCCCAAGGCAAATTTCATGCCTTGATTTTGCATCATGTCATTAGCACAGAAGCTAATGTACTGGAGAGCACTCTAGTAGCGCAAGTTCTTAGACTATGCTACTAGATATTTGTAGACTACGCTACCATGTTGCTTCACCAACTTGTTAAAACTTCTCCTTGGAAAGCTCTACGGCCATAGGAGAAATAAACTAGAGTCAATCTAATCATGCATCACAAGGATTAGTTCCAAAGTTGAGAGATACTTTCTCTCTCAGAGTAACATCTTTGCACAAGCATATGCTCTAGAATCTTGTTGAGTTTCTAACTACCATCAATCTACGGATGGTTAAACTCCACTCTAACTCAGAGTAAATGTAACTTTTTGAAGATTTCCCTTCAAATATAACAATCAAACTTCCTATCTCTTATGCCATACTATATATGTGGGCAGATCATATAGTATGTGGAGATGTTTGATAAAGATTCTTGCACCGCTACGGGTGTCTAGAATTACATCCATTCACTTACAACTCTTTGTTGCTATTACCAGACATATCCCTTCAAGTATTGTCTGGACTCACACAACTATTCGAGTTTATGTGATATTTGAGGATATCCCTCCTTTCCCTCAAGAAAGGTTTTTGTCCTCAAAAACTCTACTTTCAAGCGGACTACGCGCTAGTGTCATAGGTCCAAGAATAAATCTAGACCATGTTTAATATCATATGTTATATTCTTGAGTCCTTCCAAGAAATTTAAACATCTTGCAACGCAGATGTGGTATAGTGTCTACGCACATATGGTGGTACTATTGATAAACTGCTTTGCAACATATCAGTGGTTTCACACTTGTAACAAAGTGCTTCATTGTTGCATATTATCACCCTTCATAAGCGGTTACACACTTATGAATCATTTGGGTGGGTTGTACCATCTATCAAGAAAAATTCCAAACTACTAATAACCACATTATCAATCCACAGATAATGACTGAGCTTTCTGCGAAGCCATAGGTTGCTAGATAATTGATGGTAATTACACAAGCCCAATGTCTCATTACATCATACATTCAATATAAATGCAAACATCACAGTACTTCGTGATGATGAACTTAGGAATTTCATCCTATCCCTGTTTGGTGTTGGTATGAAGTATAACTATGAGAACATTATTTGCTGCCTCCTCATTATAGCGACAAAGCTACCTACCCATCACAGGTGGCAATCTCTACCAAGCTATAACCAATGACTAGCAAATAAACATGTACTTTTGTAAGAACTTCATAACCATATCTCACCCCAAAACTCATAATCACTACGGATTAAATGCCAGGGCTTGCAAAATTGAATGTTATCTGATAGGTAGAGGGGATCATCAAACTACGGATGACCTCGACAATTCACTAGGACTAGTGATGTGTAACTTTTAAGTTACTCCACTCTCCTTGCTTATTCCATACCATCGAACAAATCGGTCCCTCGATTTGAGCAACGTCAACATATTTATGAGTACCTCGATACTCATGAATGTGGTTCGGTAATTTAAAATGTTGATCTAGAGTATCTTTCACTCGAGGATCTTAATTTTATTAGCAGCTATGTATTAGTAGTGAGTAACTACGTACCCACTACCATCACACTAGTAGCTCCATACTAGTTTGTGAGTAACTACGTACCCAATGTCGTACCTCCCCCGAGTGGGAGTACCATATACAACCACCATCTATAACAAGATGCTTAAGTCACTGTTGCTAAGAAGTGACTACACAAATTGACCCCTCCATTGCACATTGCAGTACAATTTCTGGTATTACAACACAAATTTTTGGACGTCCTTATCATAGAGGTCAATTAAAAAACTAGTGCATAGGTCTTGTGGAGTCTCGGCTGACCTAACAACACCACTGGTGACTTCCTACAAAAAATGTGGCGCCAAAGTCACCACCTATGTACTTTAACTCCGTAAAGTACATGGTCTTCATCTATCATCTATGGAAAGTTGTAAAACATTCCTGCGATGGATTTTTATCACCCTAAAATTATTGTGCACTATTTTAGTGTGAAGAGCTTTTTTCTTGGGTACCATGGTTCACCCCAAGCTCATCTTTTGCTAAATTCTCCGATTTAACAAAAGATATGTCTGCCTCCGAACACTCCGGTTCAGCCCCAGACTTTGAGTTTACTTCTTAACACTCCGGTTAAGTCAAAACTCACCAGATACAGTAGGATTTACCACTAAGCTCTCCGGCTTAGCCTTCTATCCTAACTCAGCCCGAGTTTATGTACACTACATATGTCGGATCCGATACTAACAACAACGAGGCTCATCTGGAGTGAGATACTTCTCACTATTGCCATGTAAAACCTTATTAAATCCTAGAAATGCTCCACTCATTCTTTAGGGATCATACGACTTATAGGGTTTACACGCACATGAACTTTGTAAGCAAAATAGCCTGTCATGCAAGATTACAATTGCTTATGTAGGAAAGTAATATATTTCCCAAATTCATATGGTAGCAACTAAAATGTGCTCACAATCGCACACTTATGTTGAACATAGGCAAGACTACGCTTGCAAAATGCTATAGGGCGTCCCCCATGCATGAAACTGTCCAACCAAACTAGTCTTACTGCTAACCTCTAGATTTAGATCACTCTGGAACTAAATCACTCTGTTAGCACTAGCACACCATCATGGTCTTGCTACCTAGAGCTTCTCTGAACTCTGTAACTGGGTTTTATCCCAACTCATGGCTATATTTGTAATTGTCAAAGTTCAAATTTTATCTTGCACACTTTATCACTACGGACAAGTGTACATACAGACCTGCCAAAGAGTCAAGTTACATGCACAAGCCTTGGCGTCCCATTCCACCAAGACTACAATTGGTTTGGTGAGAATTTGATGTCCCATACCATCAAATTACCGCCAAACCAATTGATGTGACATATAAAAAGGCTCTTTCCCCCCTCGAAAGATCACCACAAACTCTCGAGCCGTGGGATGTCAACGCATGGCAATAAAAAGAAGAGAAAACCATGCTAGTAAGTTTAAGAACAGTTCTCTTTGATCAAATTGTATAAGGGCATTGAGCATTACATCTCAAGACTATACCCCTTCAGATTTGTTTGTCATTACAAAACAAACACAAATTTGTCTGAACAAAACTTTAACTCTAGCAAGACGACGCTCGCAAAAGTTGAAATTGAAATCTGGCGAGGCTACGCTCCCAGAGTCTAACACTAGTCATGTCTAGAGAGTACGTTGCTAATGGGGTCATGTGATCAAGGCTACTAGCAGGTAATCGACAAACGCGACCTCAATCCCAGCTATCTTAAATGCCATTGACCAATTTTAGAAGTCATGACCATGGCAAGACTGCGCTTGCAAAAGTGTCTCTACGGACTACATTTGTTCGTCACAATGGACCACATCCAAGTAGACATTTTTCATTGGGTCTAAGCACATTGGAGCCACGAACTTCTTCTTGTGGACTTTCAACAAGAACAATGTGTCTGATCTGCTCTCATATTACTTTGTGGTAAATCACATGGTTAAACCACTAACAGAGAGAATTTATATCATGTATTTATGTATTGTCAACGAATACTTCCCGAACTACGCGAGAACATTACCATCGATTTCCCTCTTGCCACCTTAAAAAAAAATTCTAGTGCACTACGGCACAATGTGGGTATGAGTGCACTTACGACGTGACACCAACATGTGCACGCCATGACATGACTTGTGTGTGCAAGACTGTCAATGGTTCAGCAGACATGGGCACGCTATGGCACCCTTAGACGTACGTGCACCACACGAGCAAGTGCGTTATGCCACAAATGGCCAGGGTGCACTACGGCACGACTGTGCCACACTTCTCCCAAAGATATAACTCCAAGTGTTGGTGGGGGGTTAGTGTGCTACGGCACATATATTCGTCTACTACACCATGAATGCAAAGCATGTGCACTACGGCACGAATCATTTCGAGGTGCTACGGTCATAGACGTGTTCATTAGGCACAACGGCCATAGAACGGCTTTGTCTCGAAGGACTCGGCACTACGGCCGTATGCGGTGGGTCTCTCTCGTGGAAAACAGGCACTACGACCATACGACATGACGACCGTGTGGATTTGTTTCGTGGGGTGTGCCGTTGTTTTGTGTGTTTTTTTTTTAATTTTAAAAAAAAAATAACGGGCCGGGCCGACCCTCGCCGCTTCGGGCGGGGCCGCCCGCCCATGGGGAGTGTTTAGGGCCAAGTCTGGCCGCCTGCTGGGCTGGCCGCCCGCTTCATTTTTAATAAATTAAAAATGAACAATTATTTTTTAAAAAAAAATAATAATAATGGGCCGGGCCGGCCATTGCCGCTTTTGCCCGCCCATGGGGAGCGCGCCTAAGGGTTGGCCGCCCGCTATTTTTATTATTCATAAAAATAAATAATGAAAGTATATTTAAAAAAATAAATTGTTTTTTTTAAAACCCCATTTTTTTTAAATCATTTTTCTGGCCGTGTGCAGCGCTGGTGGCTGGGCTGCTTTGGCCGCCGCCCGCCGCTGGCTGGCCTGCGCCGCCGCTAGCGCTGGCCTGGCTGGGTGGCCGCCGCCGTCGTTGGCTGGCCGCCGCCCCGCCGCCTAGCGGTGGCCTGGCTGGCTGGCCGCCGCCGCCGCTGGCCGGCCTGGCTGGCCTGACCTGGCCCTGGTTTGATGCCACCGACGCCCTCCATCAACGAGCCGACATGTACGCCTCCGCAAGCTCACGCAGATTTCGCCCACACAAAAGCTTGGGATCTACGCCCCTCAGACGTGCTCTTCGTCTGCTGCAAGCTCACGCAGATTTGGCCCACACAGTCATTTTCACCTGCAGGTAAAAGCGTGGGCTGTGGGGCTGCTACTCTTCGCCTTGGGGCTGGTGTCGCCCCCCACACGCAGGTCAACGGGCAGATAGCGCAGTTCTTCCCCTCCATTCGGCCATTCAACAGCAGCAACACACAGTCTAGCGTTTCCAAGGCAAGCCCCCCCCCCTTGTGAGGTATGGGGCTGCTGTTTGTTTTCCCCCACACTCAACGCCATTCACAGACAGCGGGGCTCTGCCGCCCTTTCCACACAGAAAACGAAATTTTTTTTTTAAATTCTTTTGCACACAAGCTTCAACGCAGCAAAATACACAAATTGCTTACTTGATTTTCCTTGCTGTGTGTGACGGGGAGAGAGAGAGAGATAGAGTTCTTCCCCTCCATTCTTCCATGGCTGCCTCCTTTCACACCCTCCATTCGAGATAAGGATAAGGAGACGAATGGTCGAAAACCATCGAGTGGGCTCCGGTCCCCCAGTTACGCGCGGGCTCTGACAATCCCATCGAACCACGCTCTGATACCAGTGTTACATTCCCGTAACGCCGCTACGGGCATTACCACAAGAGGGGACGGCCTCTGGCTCACCACCCAGCCATAGAGGAAGAATGAGGATTGCCCCTCATCCCCCAGGCTATATAGTGTGTGGCCTGCCGTCCACACTAGCCTGGCCGCCCATGACTCCGCATGGGCGTCCTCTCCCACTGAACCCCGGACATGGCCATCCGGTCTGCCGTCGGTCACAGGCATTACAGCCTACGTGACACAACTCAACAAAGGAGGGAACAAAAAGGACCTAACAAATCATCATCATTGATCCAAGACAAAGCAAGGATAAGATGTAGCATTTGCAAGAGGACCAACCATGTGGAGAAAGACTACTATTTCAGCAAGAAGAACCAAGTCAACTTTGCTGAAGACAAAGAAGAAGAAGAACCAAAGACTCAAGATTAGGCCAAACTCATTGAAGAATCATGGGACTCATGGGAGTTTTGAGTCGCACCACAAAGATCACATTAAAGATGAGCCAAATCCTTGTATCTCATCCTCCTTTAAATTCGCAAAAGTAAGCCTAGTCATAGATGGCAAACTCATCATAGATGAATAGCCACTAGACATACACATCCATCATAGATGGCATACGAAGCTTGTACAAGGGATATCACATAGAGGGGGGTTTGTTGGATAAAGCCTTGTAACATCCATCATTACATTACATTTACTCTAAAAGGTTAAAACCTTAGCTAGAAATGAAGGCGGCCAACTCTCCTCAATCATCTCCACCATACCCTTAATTAAAGGGCAATTACCTCAAATCAAGGGGTGCAAACCGTGTATCCAAGAAGCCTATTTAAAGGCTCAATTCAATGAAGAAATTACACGCCTCTTTTCATCAAATGCTTAATCACTCTTACTTAGCATTAATGCTACCTAAACTATGTAATTATGATCCTCCTTAGCTTAATCCTATCACAATCTTTTGATGCATGGTAGAAATTTGTAGAATTATGCATGGACATATCTGAGTCGATCCCTTTCTACTTGGCATAACCTTCAGCACAACAAGTCTGGCCTTCAATCTATCAATAGATCCATCTACCTTTCTCTTCACTTTGAAAACCCAATTAGTACCAATATCTTTCTTGCCAAGTGGTAGATCCACTAAATCCTAAGTATTATTTATTAAATGGAATGAATTTCATCTTTCATAACTTTTAGCCAATTCGGATCTTCAAAAGACTCACGTTCATCTATGTCATGTAGAGAACTAAGGAATGCCAACTCAGCAAAATCTGAAGAAGTTGTTCAAGTACTGGATATCATTCTACTTTGCAAAGAGGTAGACCATTTTCTATCGTGCGCAGGGTGCTTCTAACCCATGTAGGCATAACCCTAGATTCATTGATTGATTGTTGATCTTTCAGTATTTATTGCATCTTGGAGCATATCTAAAGTTGGTGCATCAAATGTTTATTCCTCCCTTGAAAAAAATAAAGATTAATAGGTGAAATTTATTGAAAATCAGTAGAAATTGGCACAAGTAATAAACCATCAAATATGTCTAGAAAATTTTCATAGGCATGCTTATTGAATTCCATCAATGGATGAATAGAATCCTCTACAAAATAATATCCCTATTGGTTATAATCTTCTTTAGTGAGAGGATTGTAGAGATGATAGCCTTTGCTTTTGGGCACTATAGCCAGTAAAAATGTATTTCACTATCTTGTCATTAAGCTTAGTTAAAACTTGTGTTGGTACATTTTCAGATGTGAAACAACCATAAACACGCATGCATTCAACCTTAGGTTTCCGATTAAACCAAGCCTCATAAGGATGGTTTCAAAGCTTTAGTGGGGCACCTATTCAACAAATAGGTAGCACAAAGAACTGCTTCTATCCAAAACTTGTGTGCAAGTTGCTAATCCTTAGCCATACATCTAACCATCTCAATGAGAGTCCTATTCCATCTCTCAGCAACATCATTTTGTTGTATAAGGAGTTGTACATTGGTACTTAATGCCTTTTTGTGCCAAAAAAGCTTTGAATACATTGGATATATATTCCCCCCTCTATTTAAATAAAGAGTTTGATTTTTTATGCTATTTTTATTTTTAACCATAGTAACAAAGTGTTGAAAATAAAAAATTCTTATGATTTAGGGTAAGACCAACCAAATTTACTGTAATTATCAATGAATACTGTTATAAAATCTAATTTTTCTCCTAAAGAAATAGTCGTCTCATTAGACCACATCACTATGTATGAGCTGCAATTTGTGATGAACTCAATCTATTGCATTCTTTGGAAAAGATTGGCGAGCAATTTTGCTAAGGATGCATCGTTCACAAACATACCTTGGTGGTGAATCAAGATGAGTAAGATCCTTTAACATCCCATGTTGCTGCAAAAGCATCAAACCACCAATAAAAGTGTAACCAAATCTAGCATGACAACTGGGCATCTTTCATTACAGTAGAAGTGTCTTCTAGACAAGCAACATCTCACTTATCATTATGTCCAATTTGTATGAACCACTTGTGGTTACAATCTAGTAAACCACAATCTATTCGTCATGTGCACTGTCAAGGATAATGTATTTATCGCCTGCAAATTTAACATTAAGACCCCACTTGCTAGAGTGGGCACAGAAAGAAGATTTTTGTGAATACCTGTGAAAGAATATTTTTAAAACAATGATCCTTGTCACCACTAATAGTATTGAGAAAAATTATTTAAGAAGTTATGTGCTTAGAAGCACCACTGCCAAGAAACCAACTATCAATGACAATAGCCATAAATGAGAATTCTTCATAGGAAATAATAATATGTTATGTGCTTAGAAGCACCACTGTCAAGAAACCAACTATCAATGACAATAACCATAAATGAGAAGTCTTCATAGGAAATAATATTAGCAGAATCCTCTTTATTAGAAATCCTATGGTTGGAGGTAAAATTTCTAGAACCCTTATTGTATTCCTTCTTCTTCTTTTATTTATCTTGAAGTTTAAAGTAATTTTACATTTTATTGGCGAGCAATTTTGCTAAGGATGCATCGTTCACAAACATACCTTGGTGGTGAATCAAGATGAGTAAGATCCTTTAACATCCCATGTTGCTGCAAAAGCATCAAACCACCAATAAAAGTGTAACCAAATCTAGCATGACAACTGGGCATCTTTCATTACAGTAGAAGTGTCTTCTAGACAAGCAACATCTCACTTATCATTATGTCCAATTTGTATGAACCACTTGTGGTTACAATCTAGTAAACCACAATCTATTCGTCATGTGCACTGTCAAGGATAATGTATTTATCGCCTGCAAATTTAACATTAAGACCCCACTTGCTAGAGTGGGCACAGAAAGAAGATTTTTGTGAATACCTGTGAAAGAATATTTTTAAAACAATGATCCTTGTCACCACTAATAGTATTGAGAAAAATTATTTAAGAAGTTATGTGCTTAGAAGCACCACTGCCAAGAAACCAACTATCAATGACAATAGCCATAAATGAGAATTCTTCATAGGAAATAATAATATGTTATGTGCTTAGAAGCACCACTGTCAAGAAACCAACTATCAATGACAATAACCATAAATGAGAAGTCTTCATAGGAAATAATATTAGCAGAATCCTCTTTATTAGAAATCCTATGGTTGGAGGTAAAATTTCTAGAACCCTTATTGTATTCCTTCTTCTTCTTTTATTTATTTTGAAGTTTAAAGTAATTTTACATTTTATGGTTGAGTTTTTTGTAATACCAGCAAGTCCTCTTCTTTGGCTTTTCAAAATCACCCTTAGCCTCAGAAGTGTTGTTGGAATTGGTCTTCGACTCAAATTTATTGCCCTTATCCTTGGTTGGTTAAAGCTTGATCAGTGCTAGATCTCTTAAAAACATTCTTTTTGGACTTTTCCTCCTGCAACCGTAAGCTTTGCAAGTAGGACATTTCTAACTACCACAATGAAGTCCATAGAAATATTCTCCCATTTACCTCTTGGAATCTCTAGATGATGTAACGTACCTCTAGCCCTAAGGTGTTGAGCCTTATTCACTTTTTAAATTTGACAACACTTTACACACGTGTAGTCATGGCACAATGGCATTTTTCTAGTACCTTATTACAAGTTCCAACATTAGTACAAGCACTATATTTTTAGTTCTAAAATATGCTTTCATGATGTTGATTATTTGTAACATTCATTGAACATGAAAATCATTGTTTTGTAACAAATAATTGAACAAGAAAAATTTAAAAACTATTTTGTTGTCTTTTAATAATATCGTCTTGTCTTAACCACTTGAAATACCAAAGAAAACTTAACTCTTTCTTGCCTATAGATTGTAGCAATGATGTTGGTTTATTAAATTTTGGATACTATTTTGAAATCTAGTCATGTAGATAGAGAGAACCATAACATCAAAGAGATAAGAATTTAGATCCCTTATGCCTAAGTTGTATCGGTTCTTTTGCTTGCTTCTAATATAACTTTCTTCCTATGAGTCAGATGCCTAGGGGGCCATATTTTCTTGCATGAACAATGGGTTGTTTTTTATACTTCCATATATACTTTATTGGAGTTTTCTTCTTTGTGGATGGTCGGGATGGTTCATCTTCTCCCTAAAAATGAATCACCTATAGTAGCTAGCATGTCCCATGAAACCTTGGACTCCCTTACAGTTAGTGGGTGGGGGCAGCTCTAGGAAGAGCCGTACTTTGCTATCATATCTGTGGAGATTCCCTTCTCGGAGATAATGTGTCCCAAGATCACTCCATGTCTAACCCAACATTGACATTTGAGTGGGTTTAATGAGATGTGATATATCCTACATCTTTCTAACACCTTACGTAAACAATCAAGTTGTGTCTTCCAAGAGGAGTTGACACAAAGGTCATCCATAAAGACCTCTGGAAATTTCTGAAGATATTCCTTGTAGAAAGTGCACAGAAAATTCTAGAAGGTGCTAGGAGCATTGGTCAGCCCAAGGGTATGACACGGTATGCATATGTGCCCCATTTGGTGGCAAAGGCTATTTTGTATTGATCCTTTTGGGTTTACAACACCTCATTGTAACGAGAGAGTCTGTCAAGGAAGTTGTAGGCTTCCTTTCCTACTACTCATTCTAGGACATGTTTAGTGAATGGTAAGGGGTAATGGTTCCTTATGGTGGCGGCATCGACCTTTTTGAGGTCTACACACACTCTGACTTTTTTGTTCTTCTTGGGCACTATCATAATGGGTGATACCCATTCCATATGTTCTATTTCATAGATGAATCTGGCATTAGTGAGTCTGTTAATATCTTCTTGAACCATCTTGGAATATTTTGGGTTCATAGGATATGCCCTTTGTTTGACCGACCTTGCTCCATTAACCATTAGGATGGTGTGCTTGACTACTTTGGGAGGTACACCTTTCATATCCATGTACTTCTAGGCAAAGGGATCCTCTAATTCTATAAGCAAAGCTATGATCTCGTTCTCTTACACTATAGAGAGGTCTTCACCAATGTATATTAGCCTTGCATCTTCACCCAAGCCTGCCAAGTTTATTTCTTTGACCTTTGCTAGACCATCATATGAGGTTCCCGGTTGCCCATTGTGAGACCTTTGGGACAAGTCATATTGGACGAATATGTTGGCTATCTGAAAGGTCTTAAAATATTTGGGCACCTATTTGGTTTCTTTGGCTCTATTAGCACTTTCTTCTTCCACTAGCCTTTTGGCTTCTTTTTCTGCTAGTGCCAAATTTTTATTGCAAGCTCTGTGCACAGCACTAAAGCTTTTCTAGTTCAGGTTCAGGAACAATGGGTTCTACTAGCTTTGGGGTGGTCGTGTGGCCTAGAAGGGAGCTATTGGAGAACACCTTTTGCCGTATTTCATTGAAGTGGTCATGTGTTTTAACAACCCCAACATACTTGAGCGAGTGGGTGTGTGAATCATTTGGAAAGACGTATTTGTTGAGATATCGAGCTCGTCTAGTGAGGCGGTGGCCACTGATGACCCGCCTGGGGAATAGGCCCCACACTTACACCACTGGCATGGTTGGTGAGATCTTGGGTGATATGCGGCCAGTGGGATGATAGGCTGTGTGACAGCCATTCTAGAGTCTGGCATAGTTATAGCGCCAGCTCATTTAGTCGGGTTCACACTATAGAGAACCCGTGTATGTATTTGGTTGAGTACCTTTCATATAGTGTGTACTCTTATCTTGTATATGGAGTGTTGAGTGTTGAGTAGAGAAGAAGAAGATTTTCAGCCTCTCACCTTGTGTGTTCTCTATTAGGGTTTTGTGAGTGTGTGTGTGTGCTTGCAAGAGCTCAAGCTCTATTCCCCCCTGTATCTTTTCATGGTATCAGAGCCTGGTTCGTGCTAAGGGCTGAGCTGCAAGCAAGAGAACCACAAGAAGCGGTACGAGGGTAAGAGCTTCAACTATTCTTCCCTATTGTGTTGGTGACTACACCCTTGTCGAGAGCTCTACGGGAGGCACCAGCAAACGATCTCTGATTGAGGGGTTGTTGCAAGATCAGGGTGTCCAGTTTTATCCAGTTTATGCTGGACTGGGACAATGCTTGGAGAGGAAATTTTGGGGGACAAGGTACTTAAAATGAGATCAAGCAAATAATAGAAAATACGCTTGTCCTTAAATTAACCCAATATAACTTAAATTAATATAAATTAGTTTAATTAATCAAAATTAATCAAAAATATGATGAAATGATAAACAAATGATCGTTCCATACTTAGAGTGATCCAATTTATTTTTCCATAGATGCACCATTACAAGTACACTAGTCCCTATAGGTTTTAGATGATTCACATTAAAAATGTAATTTTACTAATTAGATTATTAATATTTACAGGCCTTCTGATAGTCTGAAAGAATTTTGAAAAAGAGATCATTAAAAATCCAACCATTGGATTTGTAATTTTTACTAACCACCACATTCTACTAATGTCTCAGTATCTGTCCACTCTTTTGATCTACAAGATTAAGGATTTTAAGTGGTAGCTATTGTGGGTACAAAAAGTGGCGTATATTATAACACTTTAAAGACCTTGAAATATTTAAAGAAAATAGACAAATATCTTAAAATTTTCTCAAAAAATCAAGTTAAGCTCCATATTATGTGAAGATCTAAGGTACAAAGTGGGAATCTCATATGAGTTTATATGTAAAAGATATTAGCATTTTATGGAATCAGTTCAAATTTGGGACAAGGTGTATACATTGACTTTGTACCTAAGAAAATGAGGACTTTTAACTATCTAATGCTTAATCAAATTATGCAACTATATTTCCAACTTTGAATATGATGTTCCAACAAAAGAACTTGAAATGAAATTCCTTCATTTACTAGGAGAGATTAGCCACTAAAGGTAAACAAATGCCTGTTTTTTTACTGTTTACAGGGTGCCTGAGTGGACAAAACTGGGCACCCTGATCTTGCAACCACCCTGAGGAGCTTTCTTCGCGGGAGTAAAGCTCTAGGGCAACTATACAGTCCTTCGGACAGTCCTTCGGACTAATATATTTTCGGGCCAAAAACGCGTTTCGAGCGCGTCTGGACCTCCGTTTTTCAGAAAGCAGGCGATTTCGAGCACTGCGGGTAAGTCATCGATTCTCTGCATAACTCTGTTTTAAGTACTGCAGGAAGACAGATTGACTGTGCAGACACTGTGGGTGCTGCAAAGAGGTCTACAGTTGCCATTGGATGTATGTATGTGCATTGAGGTCACTGGTTGTGACATTTGAGTGGATTGCACTACCACTGTGCAGAAAATACAGTAGTTGTGCAGGAAAAACCAGAGTGCAGTTTCTGGTAAAATTGTGTGTTTTGCAAGATGTCTAATGACGGCATAACACAGATTGTGGCTGAGAAGCTGGATAAGAATAACTTCCATGCTTGGAGGTTAGGGTTGACTAATTTCCTGATGGGAAAAGGCTATTGGGACTAACATAGAAGGTGAACATGAAGAGGCACCGGAGATACCGGACATAAATCCTACTGCTGCAGATGTGAAAGAGTTTAAAGAATGGAACCAAGGAGCCAGGAAGGTTATGTATTGGCTATCCATTAGTATACAGGACACCATGATTGGGCACATTCAGGATGCCAAGTCCCCCAAGGAGGCGTGGGACACCTTGGTAAAGCTTTATGAAACAAATACCAAGGCACGTAAGATACAGTTGAAGAATGAACTTCATACTGTGGAGAAAAAGAGCATGTCTGTGAATGACTATGCGCTGAAGATAAAGGGTATTGTGGAATCCCTTGCATCTATTGGTGTGTCAGTAGATGATGATGACAAGGTGGAAGTCTGTCTACGTGGTCTCGGGCCACAATACAAGGCGTTCAAGACGTCCATTCAGACTCGGAAAAACATTCCCAACTTTACAGATTTGGTGTCTATGCTGATTATCAAAGAGAAGAGCTTGGGTGAAGACCAGCAGTCTTCACAAAGCAAAAACAGTTCAGAGCAACAGGCCTTCTACACGAGTTCAGGAAGAGGACGAGGTAGAGGAGGCCGTGGACGCGGTCAAGGAGGTGGCCGAACAGGTAATCAGAATTATGGCCAGCAGCAGCAGCAACAACAACAGTCCCAGAATCAACAACAACAACAACACGCAGGTGGAAGAGGCAAATTCAAAGGCAGGGGGAGTCAAAGAGGCCGTGGAAATTGGCAAAGGCAATACAATGATGCATGTGAATGCTATTATTGTGGTAAGCCTGGACATGTGCAGGCAGAATGTTATTAAAAGCAAGCTGACATGCAAAATGGGAAAGTGCAGCAAAACAACTATGCATCCTCAAGCAGAAATAATGAGGATAATGAGAGGTTGTTTGTTATGCAGCATGTCGTGAATGCCATGTCTGAAAATGTTGATGCAGCACAAAAAGATAATGTATGGTATGTGGATTCAGGCGCTTCGAACCACATGACGAGTCATGGGGAGTGGTTCAAGGAGATGAAAAACCCGGAAAGACCAGGTTTTGTGGAAACAGGGGATGACACTGCTCATCCAATTGCCCACGTTGGAGATGTGCCATTGTCTATGCAGGATGGCAAAGTGAAGTACCTTGCAGATGTACTTCATGTACTGAACATAACAAAGAATCTGGTTTCAGTTGGCCAGATGATTGAGCAGGGTTTGCAGGTTCGGTTTAACCCTGATGGATGTTATGTCGAAGACTTCAAAGACAAGTGCAGGTTGGTTGCAAAAGGCAACAGAGTGGGCAGAATGTTTACGTTGGATGTAGACATGCCTGAAATGAGTGCTGCGATGTTTGCAAATGGTTCAGGAGTTGTTGCAGACACAGACATATGGCATAAAAGAATTGGACATGTAAATGTGCAGAGATTGAAGTCTATGCAAACAAAAGGAATTGTGACAGGGCTGCCAAAATTTAAAGTGGAAGGTATGCATAAAATCTGTGAAGCATGCCAATTTGGGAAGCAAACAAAGCATGTGTTTCCACGTAACAGATATGTGAGCAGAAATGCACTAGATGTTGTGCATTCAGATGTATGGGGTCCTACGAAGACCGTGTCTATGGGAGGCTGCAGGTACTATGTCACTTTCATTGATGACCACACAAGGAAAAGGTGGGTATATTTCATGAAGGAGAAGAGTGAGGTGTTCACTCACTTTCAGAATTTCAGAGTTTTGGTTGAAAAGTAAACAGGAAAATATGTCAAGTTCCTAAGGTCAGATGGAGGGGGAGAATACTTCTCCAATGAGTTCTCTGAATTTTTGAAGAAGAATGGTATTCGGAGACAGTTCACATGCAGATACACTCCGCAGCAAAATGGAGTTGCTGAGTGGAAAAACAGGCACATTGCTGAGATTGCACGAGCATTGATGGAAGAGACGAATATGCCGCATTGCTATTGGGCTGAGGCTGTTTCTACAGCAGTATACATCATGAACAGGACTCCAACTATAGCCATACATGATGTAACTCCAGAGGAGAGGTTTACTGGCAGAAAACCAGATTTATCTCATCTGAAAGTCTTTGGATGCATTGCATATGTGCATGTGCCAGATGAGCTAAGAACTAAGCTGGATCCGAAAGCTGAAAAATGTGTGTTTATTGGATATTCCCTTGAGCAAAAGGGATACAGGTGTTATAACCCTGCTACACGTGAGTTGAGGGTAAGCAGGGATGTTGTCTTTGATGAGATGAGCAGCTCGTATGCTGCTGAAAAAGAAGCTGTTGGGGCTGATGTGAGTGGAAGTGTGGTTGCACAGAATGCAGGTCAGCAATCACAGTCTTTGAGTGGACCAGGAGAGTCCTCATCTAGTGGGTCTGTTGATAGACCATGGAGTGGCAGGCTGCGTCATAATACCAGTCCTGCAAATGTGATTAGTACATCACGTAAAGGAAAAGAGAAAGTGGTTGAGCCCCTTGGTATGCCTGACATTTCTGCAGGGCATTCTCATGTTGATGCTAGTGGCTCAGATATGAGCCTTGATGAGGAGCTTGGGATCCCAGCTATGAGAACACCATGTGTAAAGAAGGCTATGGAAGCCATGAATGAGAAGCTGCGAAGATCTGGGAGAGTGAGAAATCCTGTGCAGAGATTTACCTATGGTGGTTATGTGGCACATCACTATGCATATATGGCAAAGGTTGTGCAGGTCGTTGAGCCCACATGCATTGATGAGGCTGTTGGAAATGTGTGTTGGGAGAAAGCTATGGATGAGGAGATGGATGCACTATATGGAAATGAAACTTGGGACTTAGTGCAATTGCCTGAAGGCAAGAAAGCCATTGGATGCAAGTGGGTGTACAAAGTTAAACATAACAGTGATGGAAGCATAAACAGGTACAAGGCTAGATTGGTAGCCAAAGGATATGCGCAAACATATGGGATTGATTATGAGGAAAGAACTTTCCAATGTGCAATTGGAATTAATTGAAAATAGGTATAAAGGACCTTAGCCTAGTCCAGATTTTTAAAAAAATTTGGATTATGGTCCAACTAAGGTCCCTATGGACCAATAAGATTAATAACACTATATTCGTGAGTTTTGGAATTTCCCAACTCCCATTTTTTGAATACTAAAAAGGTGGGACATGGATAACATGTCTATAAGTTTCTCAAGACCATATCATGGGATCTATTGTTGGAAAGCGCTTGGAAAATGGAATCTAGTGAGCTATAGAGCGCTCAATTTGGAGTAACGGTGTTCAAGTTATGATTAATCCAAAGATTTGGCCACGTGTCCCAATATGGTGTTTAATCCAAATGTAGGGAGGAGATAAATTGAAGAATAAAAAAAAACCCCAAAAATGAGTAAATGCTCACATAAGATGAAGAGTGGACTAAGGACCAAAGAAAACAATTTAAAAAACTGAATTTTGACACCTTAGTGTGGGGATCTCCCCTCATGAAGTAGGCACCTTTTTCTCATCATTATCCCAAATTTTTAATCAATAAAATGAGATATTTTCATCTCTCCTCTCTCGTATTTCAAAACTAGATCCAAAAAGTAAACTCAACTGACCCAAAAATGGTTAAAAATTGACCAAACTGATCTGGAAAATTCTAGAATCAGTTTGCTTGGTTAGAGGCTCACTTTTTCCTATAAATAGAAGCATCCCCCTTTGTAAAAGCTTAATGGTTTTTATGCACTATTACTCTGCTCCTGTTATCCCTGAGCCATCTACATTGAATTTTTTAATAATTCAATTGTTTTTGGCCTAATCCTCTCCAAAGTGAATTGGTGGCCACTCTTGCTTCAAACAAGAGTAGAACCCTCTATCCCTCAAGCAAAGGAGAGCTTACAAGCTCCATGTAAGCTAATTTTCTTACTTGTTTAATGAAGAATCTATGGTTTTCTTAATTTTCATGTTTTGCAGATGTTGAATTGAATTCAAGTGCTATGCCTTTGATAAAAAGGCCCTTCTCTTCTTTACATTCTAATCTTTCTCAATCCTAGAAAGATTGATTAAGGGATTAATTAAACTCTTATTATTGTTTACTCTCTTGAATTTAGAAAATTGTGTAGATTAGAGTTCTATAAATCTAATTTGGGTAAATTCAAGTTAGATAAAGAATGATAAAAATGAGAAATGGTCAGCCGCCATACAAAGGAGGTTATAGCAAAATTTTTTAAAATTTTATGGAAAAGAAAGTTTGTTTTTATGTTATTCCAAAAGAGTAATTCCCACCATTTTCGCATCTAAAAGAAATATTCTAATTACTCCATGTACATATTCACCTATGAATATGCATGGATATCATTGATATTAAGTATTAAATTAGATTTCTATGCATAGAAAGATGCATAAAGGAACTTTTTTTATTACAAAAATGTTACTCTTATTAAATTTGATTTCAATGCATAGAAAGATGCATAAAGGAATTTTTTTTATAACAAAAGTGTTATTCTCATTAAATTTGATTTTTATGCACAGAAAGATGCATAAAGGAATTTTTTTTAAAACAAAAGTGCTACTCTTGTTAAATTTGATTTCTATGCATAGAAAGATGCATAAAGGAATTCTTTTTATTACAAAAGTGTTATTCTCATTAAATTTGATTTTTATGCATAGAAAGATGCATAAAGGATTTTTTTTATTAAAAAAGTAATATTCTCGTTAAATTTGATTTTTATGCATAGAAAGATGCATAAAGGAGTTTGTTTTATTACAAAAGTGTTATTCTCATTAAATTTGATTTTTATGCATAGAAAGATGCATAAAGGAATTTGTTTTTATTACAAAAGTGTTATTCTCATTAAATTTGATTTTTATGCATAGAAAGATGCATAAAGGAATTTTTTTAATTACAAAAGTGTTATTCTCAGTCAATTTGATTTTTATACATAGAAAGATGCATAAAGGAATTTGTTTTATTACAAAAGTGTCATTCTCATTAGATTTGATTTCTATGCATAGAAAGATGCATAAAGGATTTTTTTTAATTACAAAAGTGTTATTCTTATTAAATTTGATTTTTATGCATAGAAAGATGTGTAAAGGAATTTTTTTAATTACAAAAGTGTTATTCTCATTAAATTTGATTTTTATGCATAGAAGGATGCATAAAGGATTTTTTTATATTACAAAAGCGTTATTCTTATAAAAATTACTTTTTATGCATAAATAGATGCATAAAGAAATTCTTTTTATTTTAAAAGTGTTATTCCTATTAAATTTGATTCTGTGCATAAATAGATGCATAAAAGGATTTTATATATATATAAGTGTTATTCCAATTGAAGTTGATTTTTATGCATAAATAGATGCATAAAGAATTTTTATATCAAAATTAGAATTCTCTTAAATTCTATGTTTAAATTCTATGAGTATTTGATAAATGAATAATTAAATACTCTAAGAGAGAAATTTCTATCGTTTTATATTCACACGGATTATAGAAAGAAAATTTTAAAAATCTATCGAGATCGAAATATTTAGATAAATGATTAATCTATTCTTCATTGGAATTTGTAACTAATTTAGAAATCAATTAAGTGAATATGTAAAGAAAGAATTCAGTAAAATAGTAACTGAATTATCAAACCTTCTTGAGAAAGATAGATCAGGAAAAATCTTATCCGACTCGAACCGTGAATCAGACTACTATGATCAAGACCAAACTCTTTCATGAGTTTTGAGGAAAGAAGGTGTGACCAGTTTAGAAAAATACACTCAAAACTACCGCCAAATTTGAAACTTAGTTTGAGACCCTTCGAATTGATCTCTAGATCAAGGTTATAGAATTCGAGAAATTCTAGTATGAAATTCAAAACTCCGATCAAGAAGTTTTGGGGATACTGATTCAAGAAATACTCTTGTATTCAAAAGAAAAATCAAGCTGAGAACTTGTATAGAAACCTTGTTTTCTTAAAGGACTGTCTTATGCCAGAATGGATGGATGGGATGTGATGTGAATAGATGTGATGAGATGTGATGTGATGTGAATAGATGTCATAAGATGTCATGTGAATCAGATAGATGTGAATGGATGGATTGATGGGATGTGATGTGAATAGATGTGATAAGATCTCATGTGAATCACATAGATGTGAATGAATGGATGGATGGGATGTGATGTGAATAGATGTGATAAGATGTCATGTGAATCATATAGATGTGAATGAATGGATGGATGGATGGGATGAATGGATGGATGGATGGATGGGATGTGATGTGAATAGATGTGATGAGATGTCATGTGAAGCAGATAGATGTGAATGAATGAATGGATGTGAATGTGTATCTGAAAATGAATATGGATGTGTATGTGAAGAATGGATTTGAATGTGTATGTGAAGAATGGATGTGAATGTGATGTAACATGAATATATGAAGATGTGAAGTGATAGATATGAATGTATGGATAGATGTGAGTAGTCGTACATGTGAACGATTGGATGGATGTGGATGAATGAGATGAGATTTGTAGAAATGAGATATGATGTGGATAGAATGCATGTGATGGGATGGTTATGAGAATGAATGTGGTGGATATGAATGAATGAATGTGATGGATATGAATGAACGTGATGTGATGGATGTAAATGGATGTGATGTAAATGAATGTGATGGACCTGAATAGATGTGATGTGATGTGAATCGGGATGTGAATGAATGAGATGTGATGTCATGTGAATCGGGATGATGTGAGTGAATGAGATATGATGTAAATTGAGATAGATGTGATATGTGATGTGAATGAATATGATGTAAATTGAGATAGATGTGATATGTGATGTGAATGAATATAATGTGATGAGATGTGGATATGGGTAGATGCGAGTGGATGAGATCTGATGCGGATAAATGAGAAAAGATGTGATGAGATGGAAAATGATGTGATGAGAATGGGAATACTTATGATATAAATGAGGATTGATGTGGAAGAATGTGGAAAGACGAGAGTTCGTTATAGAAATTGTATTTATGACCTATTTTTAAATGACTGTTTTATGTCAAGAATGCTGGGAAAGCATTTTGACTGTCTTGTGAATGAGGTCGTAGAGACCTAACTGATAAAGTTGCAATAGCTGACAGAGAGTCAACGGAGGATATCTCGCATAGCAAGATCGGCTGAGGTCTTGACCAACCTCGGTTTGATTTAAATGGTGAGCTTCCGATACGGTGGATGAGGGACCATTAAGGAAGCAGCCTATGAGTGAAGCGCTAGGTGAACTGCAAAGGATCCTAGAGGGTGCTGACCATATGGTGCTCGGGCTCTAGGTCGCCGAAGATACCCACACGTACATCGTGGAAGATATTGGAACAAGGAGTAAGAGTTGTTTTCTGAATTTGGGCATGGATCTGGTTGATTGACCTTGCTGGTCCTCAACGGATGAGTCCATGGCTCTTTTATATGGATTTGTTGGTTGATCTTGCTGATCTTTAAGGGAGATTCCATTTTGATTCTTTAAGGGAGATTCCATTTTGATTTTTATAAGTGAATATATTGCCGGGTACTATGAGTTAGGAACTATTGAAAAGACCCCTGAGTGGACGAGTGGTGAGCGTTCTGGTTGCCAATGATGCCATAAGTACACCGATGAAGAAAAAAATTGAAAATTAGGATTCAATCACATATTTTG
Organism: Cibotium barometz; assembly: GCF_041138505.1. Lineage (NCBI taxonomy): Eukaryota > Viridiplantae > Streptophyta > Polypodiopsida > Cyatheales > Cibotiaceae > Cibotium > Cibotium barometz. The sequence goes on along the minus strand of NC_141057.1, from coordinate 24,457,776 downwards.
GAAGATTATTATCAATGATACTATTGTTTCATTAAAAGATTGTTTTAAAGATAGCTAAATCTATGAAAACGACAATCTCATATTGGGTGTGTAAGTGGTGTGACTAGTTTTAAGTTTGCATGAATATCTGGCTAGGGGGCCTGTGAACTCTTTTCCTTGGTACCTAGGACAAAACCTAACCAAATTCTTAAATGGATCCCATCACTACAGTGGTTGGGTGGTTGGCTAACCCACAGGACTGGATGGGGTTAGATTGGATTGATGGATCCCTAAAATGAGACTCAATTCTTTTATGGTACGATAGATAAAGTAAATCCCTGATAAAAATTGTTCTATGGAAAAGAATCAACGGCTGTGCCTCTCAATGAGGAAAAAGGTGTTGGTCTATCACTCTAAAGCTCCAAGCATGTAAGTTGTTCTTGTCAAGCTTATCTGCAACAACAATTTGGTTAACTCCATCATTCACATCTTATCTGCAACACAAACTCACCAAAAACAACACTCTTGTTTGTCCTGCATAAACTGTTATATTATCTGCACAGCGGTACTATATTGCACCTAAATTGTCACAACTAGTGACCTCCATTTATATACATATGCTCAATAGCACCTGTAAGATCTCTTTGCAATACACATAATGTTTGCACAACCAATCGCCCTTCCTACAGTTGCAAAAACAAAAATTTGCAAAGAGTCGAATCTTACCTATAAACGCCTGCGAATTGAAAAGAGAAGGTCAAGACATGCCCAAAATGCATTTACTCCCATGAAGACATATCCTCAATCATAGTTTGTTTGTCGGTGCCTCCTGAAGAGCTCCCAACAAGGGTGTAGTAGCCAACACAAAGGGGAAAGAGTAAATGAAGCTCTTACCCTTGTACCACTCCCTGTGCTTCTCTTGCTTACCGCTCTGCTTCTTAGCAGGCTCTCATACCATGAAAAGATGTAGGGAGAAAGAGAGCTTGAGCTCTTGCAACCACACATACACTCTCACAAACCCTAAAAGAGAACACACAAGATGAGAGGCTGAAAAGTGTTCTTCAACAACAAAAGAGGTCTATAAAAGAGATAAATTAACTCACACACATACTAGACTATATACAAGCGATCCATAATGTGAACATGCTAAAGTTGAGTAGGTAGGTGTGGACTAGTTGGTGTAGTCTAGTTGTAGAATATCTAGTGAAGATATGTGGGTGCGAGGTACCAAACCCGCTAGTGATGTAAATGTCGAATGGTCACGCACATGCCTCATGAGTGTCACTCATGTTGAGCTTGAAATCTCAACATTCTAAAGCCGAAAGACTCTAAGAATTGGATGCATATCCTTTCTACCCTAGACATTCTACCTACACACACTTGCACGAGGTTTGCTATGGCAGACGAACAAGAGATCACATCTCTATATATGCTTAGCTAAGCATACCTGCCTAGCATTTCCACACAAGACCTGGAACAGGCCATTAGAGAAAAACCATCAAGAGACACACGCTCCCACAGGACTCACAAGCTCGATGGATTCCTAGGGCGAGAACAATACTGAAAAGATGCAGGGGGGAAGAGAGATTGAGCTCTTGCAAGCACACACACACACTCACAAAACCCTAATAGAGAACACACAAGGTGAGAGGCTGAAAATCTTCTTCTTCTCTACTCAACACTCAACACTCCATATACAAGATAAGAGTACACACTATATGAAAGGTGCTCAACCAAATACATACACGGGTTCTCTATAGTGTGAACCCGACTAAATGAGCTGACGCTATAACTATGCCAGACTCTAGAATGGCTGTCACACAGCCTATCATCCCACTGGCCGCATATCACCCAAGATCTCACCAACCATGCCAGTGGTGTAAGTGTGGGGCCTATTCCCCAGGCGGGTCATCAGTGGCCACCGCCTCACTAGACGAGCTCGATATCTCAACACTCCCCCTCGAGCTCAACTCCATCTCATGTACACCAAGCGAAGCCCTGAATCTGTGGAGCTTCTCTGTACCCAATGCTTTGGTGAAGATGTCAGCTACCTGATCCTCTGTGCTGACATAAACAAGGTCAAGATCTCCTGCGAAGACCCTCTCTCTAACAAAGTGGTAGTGGACCTCTATGTGCTTCGTACGAGCATGAAAGACTGGGTTCCTGGCCAACTGTATACTGCTAATGTTGTCACAGAAAATGACAACTTGTCTATCCACTGATAGACCCAAATCTGCAAGTAGCTTTCTCAACCAAGCTACCTCACATGCTGCCATAGCAGCTCCTCTGTACTCGGCCTCCGTACTCGATAGAGCAACCGTAGGCTGCTTCTTGCTGCTCCAAGTCACAGCAGCACTCCCCAAAGAAAACATGAATCCACTGGTAGATCTTCTATCTGAGATACTACCAGCCCAATCAGCATCTGTGTACCCATGTACACATATCTCTATCCCAGTCTCATAGAATAGTCCACAATGCAAAGTAGACTTCACATACCTCAGTATGCGTCTCACTGCATCCAAATGCGGTTTCCGTGGAACCTGCATAAACTGACTCACCAACCCAACAGCATAGCTCAAATCTGGTCTGGTGATCGTCATGTAGATCAAACTTCCTACTATGCTCTTGTACATAGTAGGATCCTCCAAGATCTCTCCTGAATCTGCACTCAACTTGCCATTCTGATCCAATGGCACAGAAATAGGCTTACAGCCTGTCATACCATCCTTGGACAACATATCCAAGCCATACTGTCTCTGCAGTAATCCAATACCATGTGGTGACCTAATCACCTCAATGCCCAAGAAATATCTGAGCTCCCCCAGATCCTTCATCTCAAACTTCTGTCTAAGCAAGATCTTTACATCAAAGATCTCTGCATCATGGTCCCCCGTAATGATCAAGTCATCTACATAGATGACAACAAGCACAACTCCTCTATCACCATGTCTCACATACAATGAGAAATCTGCATTCGCTACATGAAAGCCAATAGTGACAAGATATTCAGAAATCTTGTCAGACCATGCTCTTGGTGCTTGCTTTAAGCCATACAAGGCTTTCTTCAACCTGCAAACATGCTCGGGGTGACCCTCATCCTCATAACCAGGTGGCTGCAACATATACACCTCTTCTTTCAAATCTCCATGCAAGAATGCATTCTTTACATCCATCTGATGTAAAGACCATTGCTTTGACGCAGCCACTGCTATCACAACTCTCACTGTTGCATTTTGATTTTTATAAGTGAATATATTGTCGGGTACTATGGGCTGGGAACTATCGAAAAGGTCCCCGAGTAGACAAGTGGTGATCTGTTGGTTGATCTTGGTGATCTTCAACGAAGATTCCATCTTGATTTTTATAAGTGAATATATTGCAGAATACTATGAGCTAGGAACTATCGAAAAGGCCCCTGAGTAGACAAGTGGTCAGCGTTCTGGTTGCCAATGATGCCATAGATACACCGATGAAGGAATGACTAGAAATTAGGATTCAATTGGATATTTTGGAGGATTCAACCAGATATTTTGGAGGATTATGATTAGTGACACTATGGTTTCATTAAATGATTATTTTAAAGATAGCTGATTCTATGAAAAAGGCAATTTCATGTTGGATGTGTAAGTGGGGTGACTAATTTTAAGTTTGCATGAATATCCGGCTAGGGGGCCTGGGAACTCAAGTTTCCCTGGTACCCAGGATAAAACCTACCAAATTCTTAATTGGATCCCATCACTACAGTGGTTGGGAGGCTGGCTGACCCATGGGACTAGATGGGTTAGGCTGGACTGATGGATCCGTAAAATGAGACTCAATTCTATTATAGTATGATAGATGAAGTAAATCCCGGATAGTAATTGTTCTATGGAAAAAGAATCAACGGCTGTGCCTCTCCATGGGGAAAAAAGCATTGGTTTCTATGATCCAAGTGCAAGTTTCTTCCTTGATCTGACCAAGTGACTCCCAGGTTCGGTCGGGTCAGTTTGGTCAGTAATGACCCTGACTACGTTAGAGTACAAATATTCTAGAGGAATCGCCCATGATTTCCAGATTTCCAGTAGGGGAAAGTTTTTTCGGGTTTGATTTTTGAAGAACCAAGGGTTTAGTCTCTTGTCCAGATATCCGTGGGCAAGGCCCCGAGTGAGGGATCCGGCCCTCGTGCAAGAAGTGCCACTTCCACTGCTAGCACCCCCGAATCCGTTGCGCGGAGGGGGCACGGATCTTTCAGTTGGTATCAGAGCGAATTGACTAAAGTGGATCAACTAAAAAGCCAAAAATGTCAAAAATTTGTGAAGTAACAGTAAAAGGTTGTAATTGTGTGATAAAATTTATACAAATTGATATTCAGAATGAAGATTCATAAAATTGAAAGTGGGTCTTCAGATCAAGTATCGCAATTTTATGGAAATCCCTGACTTGCTTGAGGCCTAGTCATGATGGTATTTACCTTATAATTCCAAGGACTGTGAACTACCCGTATATATACCGAGGGTATAACTGCAGCTCTTTACTGGGCAGTATATACGAGTAAATCTAAGCCCTTGAAATTATAAGTAAAAATGCTATCCAGATGATGAATTCGAATGCTGGTTGATATGATTTTAGAATTCTGGTTGAGACTTGATGAGTTGATTTGGATTCTGATTGAAAAATGATGATTCATGTAGTGGGATTGTGTAATGATATATACTGTAATGTACTATGAGATGGTTTAAAGAAAATGGTTTTCAATTTTGTAAAGGAATAGAGTTCTTCTTAATAAAGTTCTCGTGTGTAATAAAGCGTGTGTAATTGCGCGTATATACACGCGCTGATACACGCATTCTGAAACCAGTATACACGCAAATTTAGATGCCAATATACACGCGTTGGTAGACGCGTTTCTCAAACCAGTATACACACGAATTTAGATGCCAATATACACGCGCCCAATACTACTCATATATACTACTCATATACATGCGCGACCATACACGTGCCCGTAACTTATCGCGTGTATTGAATGCGTGTATGGCAGCAGTGTCTTGTAGTGTGCCCTGATAACACTGTACATTGGGTCAAAGCAGGACTCCTAGGCTTGAACTATGGAGGATTCAAGATGATGATCATGGTATTAAACACAATTATAATGATATGATAGACTTAATCAAATGATAAGAGAGAGTAGGAATAGCCTAAACACGCATGATTTTCATTGTTGATGAGAGAATCCTCTTAAATAGGCCAACGTTACAATCCAAGGTCACATAATCAATGATTTCATCTCTTCATTTTGTGGTCAAATATTCTTGCTAGAATATAGCAAGAATATTCTTTAGGCTATAATCTTGCTAGACTTTAGCCTAGAGAATATGCCCCACATGAACTTGTTTACTACTAGTAGATTCCATTGAATCACCCATTTAAATGACCATCTACATCTAGTGCTGAATTACCCAAAATATCCCAAATACATCAAGTGTCCCAAATACAAAAATGGTGCCAGATAAAACCAATATCTCATGAGACTAATGTCAAGCTTCCTAATGCATCAAATACATTTTCTCTAATGAGTGTGGGTATATCCATGGGTGAACAATATTCCAACAGAGACTTGGCATGCTTCCTAGTAAAGATATGTAGGCAACCTGGCATATTGCTTCCTAGTAGAGATATGCAGGAAACCTTAGCATGGCCAAAGCCCACCGCCGCCGTAGGGGTTTTCCCATGGCAACTGTCACTCCAAATCTCTCTGACATGTCTGTAGAATCTATATTGGAGGCATTGCCCAAGCTAGAGGGAATTGACCAAGTGAAACCTTGAAGCAAAGTTGCGAGCATGAGTCAAATACTAAGCAGGACGCCCACCTAGGGCATGCCACGAAAAGGCAACAATTTAAAGTAATGTCCATTCAAGCCCATGCAACTATCATAAACACTTCAGGTAAGAGCCTTTTCCAGGTAGGGGATCCCTGCCCAATGGTCTAGATGTTCACATATGCATGAGTTTTGGTAGGGATTGTGTAGCTTGAAATTCGACACTGTTTGGTGGTCTCATGTGGTAGTAGCAATGGTCTTGGTGGATGCAACCTCATGGTGTCCTTCACCACTACACCTCTAGGTAAGGTAGGCTTATAGTGTTTGTCTCTTCTAGAAGACATTGTCAGGGTGAGAAATCAAACCAAAAAAACATGTATATATATGTATTGTTCTGGTGTTTTTGTTCCAAGCAATGCCAATTGACTTGTATATAGAGTAGGTGCTATGTCATGTCTCTTTTACCTGTGTGTTTGGTATGTGTCTTGGCTTTGCATTATTACATTTTGCATCTTTATAGCATTGTCTGCTTGCATGAGTGGTATGTGTGTTTGAGCTAAAGCCACAATGACAAGTTTTCTAGGAGCTTCCTGATGTGGCTTTATACCCTAATACATGGTCTTGGTAGTAGCAGTCAGTGGTTGAGAGGTGTTCACAAATAATAATGGAAGAGACACTTGATGGTCCCAACTATTTTTTTGGGCTGGTTTTGGGAGTGGGGTTTGACAATTTTTGATGTTGATGGTGTGTGTGAATGTGTTGGGGTGTTAGTTGTGTTGGGTTTGAGCTATTGAGCTATGCATATGTTATCAATGTGGAAGTAAGAGGACAAAGGAAATTTTGTACATAAACTAAAGTGACATACAATTCATTGAATCATCTTGTAACACTTGAAACCTCATATAGTGCGTGGGTGTGTGGAAGTGACCAAAGTGTTTGTACATATCATGATCTTATCCCTTGTATTAGAGCCACAGATACAACATATCTCAACCAGAGTGATGTGCAAATTCCTTGGGATCTACCAGAATGGGTACTTGAGGCGGCAGAGATAGTGGGAGAAGAAGCCATGGTCTGTGAGGGTGGCCACGGAGCGAGCCCATTGCAGTGAGCCAATTTGCAAATTATTTTCAAATCAATACGAGATGCGAGCAGTTTCTTGTCATGTATCCATTGAAAGTGAGCAAGAATGACACATGACATACCAAAAAAAAAGCAGGCTTACTACATGACATGCCATACCACCTTCAAGACAATGTATTCAAGACACAAAATAAAAGCAGGCTTACTACATCCACCAAAAATGCTACATCCAAACTGTCTTTAAATAAAAGTTCAAATATCACACTACATCCACCAAAAATGCTAATATATAAAATGTCTTCTGTATCCACCAAAAATGCTACATCGAAACTGTCTTTAAATGTCTTTAAAAAAAAGTTCAAATATCACGCTACATCCACCAAAAATGCTAATATCCAAAATGTCTTCTGTCTTCACAAAAAATGCTAAGATCCAAAATGTCTTTAGTCTTCTTCAAACTGCAAAAAAGTAAGAAATTAATGAACATTGCATTTATAGAGGATTATGGGGTATTAACAGTGCCTTGTCTTATTAATTTGGGAATTACCTTTGTAGAATATGGCTCCAATAGCTTATTATATATGCGATGGTCCTTTTCAAAGATAATAACATTATGTTCCATGACCGCTGCAATAAGTCCAAGAGTTCCAGTCCCAGCAAACAAGTCAACAATAGTATCCCCTGTCTTTGAAAAGAGAGATACTATGTACTTGCATAGCCTCTGCCCTCTTTGGCAACCACCTCTCCAAGGCTTTCCCTTTCGTTTTACCATATCCTCTTCAGGAACACTACATAAACACAGAGATGAGAGACCCAAAAACCTAAACCCTAAATACATAGACATTGTTTTTAATCACAGATCCAGAGTCGATCCCTTACATATCTTGAATGAGGTCTTGTTCCAGATCTAATTCACTCCCAATATTTTGCTCTTCCACCTTATCTCCATACATCCGTAAATACTGCCTTGGTGTACTTGAGCGTACAAAAACAGATAGAATAAGACATGCAACCTGTAATGAAATCCATTCAAATAGTAGTGAATTCCTTAGGCTATAAGTTGAAATAGACATAGACATAAGAATTTTTGTAGAAGAGAAGTGTGCAGCTACCTTTGTTACAAGTTGTCCCATCTTCTTTCCCACTGGTGGAGTGCATTTGACCCCACAAATCCTCTAGATGTTGCCTCATGCTCTATCTTCACTCCTTCTTCCATTGTATAAAGGCATGTTATGAAGCCATGATCATTAAGACAAAAGTCTACAAATTGAAAAGTTGCCTCATATAGACTTTCGCTAACCACATTCCAAGGTGGCACTCTGTGTCCCAAACAACCCTCAACAACGAGGTTTGAGGGGAAGTCTACAAACACCATCTCCACACAATAGTCAGTCCTTTTCCCATGGACTTTTCCTTTATTACAAAGCACATTCATGGCTTCCAAAACATGTTTGAATAGAGGGGATGGCCCTTCTATGTTCTTACAGTCCCTTGCAAGGTCCTCGATGGAGGTATTGAATGCATATACCATGCCTGCAAATTCCCACAATGCAAGAAGAAACACAGAAGAAGATTGATTGGTAAGAGAAAATTATTTATCACCCCAATAAACATACACTACTGTTAACGGCATGATATCACCTTTCAAAGGTGCTGGTTGGATCATAGACGAGGCTACATGTACATTGCCCGAAGTACTTGTTGTTTGATGTACTTCTCTTTGTCTCCTATTTGCATCCAATGCTTGACTCACTATATCCCTCCCTAGGTTAACTGGTAGAGGGTGCATTCTAGATGTAGAGGCTATAGATGTGGCATGAGAGCTCGTAGAGCAGCCACGTACTGCAGTCAATGGTATACTCTGCACAAAGACAACTTATGGTTATAAATTACCTCATCAAAAAACTTTATCATCGTGCAAAAATCAGAGACAACTTATGGTTACCTCATCAGAACCCTCCACTATGGTCATCTTAGCCAATATAGCTAAGTGTTGATCATGTAATTGAATTTCTTCATCTGGCACAACAAACCTCTCCATGTCTAGCCACCAGGGGCATCTTGTCTTTTCAACACTTGATAGAGGCTAACCATGCATTTCAAAAATAGATAACATACGTTTTATCATCATACATACATTTTATCATCATGACCATGATTACAGAAAACACTTACTCTCCCAAGGTGCAGATCCGCATATATATATCGTGGAGTATCCTCGCAAATCCATAACAACACAAGAGGTGGTATGGCCTGTACTACACCACTATCCACCTCTTTCAGCAGCCATCTAAATTCCAAATGGAAAGGAAAACTAAAGTCAATAGGCTATATAAGAAGCATAAGGAGAAGAAATAAAATTGACCAAGTTTTTTTTTTACCTATAAACAACTCGATGTGTTGCAGAGCGTAGCCCTTTTTGTGTGTCCATATCATTGCTAAATTTTATATCCCCCTGATGAACTCTGAAAGCTTTTTTGAAATACTTTCGTCGATGAAAGACGACATAGTTTATAAAGGAATTAATGGAAGGTAAGGAGATTCTATCACAATTTTCAATCTCCTCCAGAAGCTTGGAGCCATAAGAACTTATTTGTAGCCAGAACACAAATGAATGTAGCCACTCTCTAGCTTTTGCTTTGTCTTTAGGCAAGTACTCTATCTCTCGAATGCTAGCTTGTGAATTATCCAACATTCGAACTAAGAATGCCTTATCTTCATCCCTAACTTGTGCAGCCCCAATCATGTTCAGTTTCTCTTCTGTCGCAATATGGGTCCCTGCTGCATGCCAAGGAAGTGACAAAACAGCACGCCAAAAGTATTCTCCATTGGCAGGGTCTGCTATGCGGGCAAACTTTCCCACCCTATTCTTATACAGAATTTCTACCTCTCTTATCACCTTAGCCCTTCCGTCTACATCCATGCCCTTAGCCTTGTCCTCGATTTTCATCTCCATATCGTCCTACAGAGTCCATTTAATTACAAAATTACTCTTGCATACATTAAACATATTTCGCATAATTAAGTAGATCTTGCACACCTTTAATATCTTGCATACCTTAAACATTCCTAATCATTAATAACAAAGTGCTCGAAAAAACCTTTTCCCAAAAAGGATTTCATTCCTCTGCAACGGCTGGAAGGAAAGGTACACTCGTGCAACTATCTTCTACAACCATTTTCTACGACTATCCTCTGCAGCTATCGTCTTCTACAACTATCTTCTACAACTATCTTCTACTCTATTCTCTGCAGCTGTCGTCTACAACTATCCTCTTCTACAATTATCACCTGCAAATATCCTCTGCGTGTTTGCAAGCATGTAAGTCCCCCTCTCTCTATCTCTCTGTGCTTGCAATAATGTACTGCTATTGATTACAATCTGGATTTTTTTATTTAATGGCCAATGTAAAAACTCCTTCTGTACAATGACTATGATGGCATAGTCATGGCTCTGCAGATGAAGTCTCGAGATAGCTCTGTAGTGGCCATGTTTAGCTCTACAGTGGCCATATTGAGGATCAAAACATGTCTATGTAGGGCCTCCAGGATCAAGTGCGCTGAGCGCACTTGATCCTGGAAGCTCTACAATGACAAGGATGGCATAGTCATGGCTCTGCACATGCAAGTCTCAAGATAGCTTTGCAGTGGCCATGTTTAGCTCTACAGTGGCCATATTGAGGTGTAAATTTTCTGCTGGATCAAGACATGTTTATGTAGGTCCATGTTGACATGTTTATGTAGGTCCATGTTTATGTAGGTCTGTCTATGTAAGGCCTCTAGGATCAAGTGCGCTGAGCGCACTTGATCCTGGAAGCTCTACAATGGCTCTGCAGATGAAGCCTCCAGATAGCTTTGCAGTGGCCATGTTTAGCTCTACAGTAAGTAGCCATGTTGAGGTGTCTATGTAAGGTGTAAATTTTTTTACTGGATCAAGACATGTCTATGTAGGGCCTCCAGGATCAAGTGCGCTGAGCGCACTTGATCCAGGAAGCTCTACAATAACCATGTTAGCTCTGCAGATAAAGCATAAGCCAATGTTTAGCTCTACAGTGGCCATGTTGAGGTCTAAATTTTTTGATGGGCATGTTGAGCACTTATTTTTAATAAAAACATAGACATCTTTTGCTAATGTGGATGCCTCCATGGATAGACAAGACATGCCTGTGTAGGGCCTCCAGGATCAAGTGCGCTGAGCGCACTTGATCCAGGAAGCTCTACAATAACCATGTTAGCTCTGCAGATAAAGCATAAGCCAATGTTTAGCTCTACAGTGGCCATGTTGAGGTCTAAATTTTTTGATGGGCATGTTGAGCCCTTATTTTTAATAAAAACATAGACATCTTTTGCTAATGTGGATGCCTCCATGGATAGACAAGACATGCCTGTGTAGGGGCCTCCTAGATCAAGTGCGCTCAGCGCACTTGATCCTTAAAGCTCTACAATGACCATCTTGTGCCAGTACGTGGCCATCTTTAGCTATACAATGAAGAGGAGGAGCCAGTAGACATTCATGGTCTTGGCCCCACACACAAAATACAAATGCAAGGAAAAAACGCACATTTAAAAAACGTAAAAGAACATACTCTCTTTCGGGCAGGTGATGCTCGGGCAGGTGATGCCCTTTGTCGTGAGGGTGAGAGTTGCAACATGAGCGCAGCAGACATCTTCATCTTCAACGTTGTTGAGAAAACTAGAGATAGTAATATATAAATAGAAAGATAGAGCAGCTCCATTGTATCTTAAGAGGAGGGTGGTCTGAGAGCAGCTTGAGGGTGAACTAATAAGAAGCAATGGCAACCTAATAAGAAGCAATGGCAAAACAGTGCATGAGAAATAACATATAAAGAGAAGAAGGAGTTTTACCACGAGTTGATTGATTGCAACATCTATATTTTTTTTTGTGATGGGTTGATAGTCTAGAAATAGTCTGTTTTAGTAGTCTTTCAAACTAGTGAGTAAATATACTAAAAAATAGCTTTTCCAGCTTGTCCTTTCATTAGACTTTCATTCCAAAGGAAGCCTATGCCTTTTTCTCACGTAGTCGTTTTATTAGCTTTAGTGTAATGTATATAGTATTACTTTGTTTTGAATATTAATGGATATGTGTGCTCACATTATACTTTCTTTTGGAATGTATTCCTGAAATGTAGGGATTCTGAGTCAGATGTTCAGATTTTTCTACACAAAGTTGGAGGCCCTCTTTTTAGACTGTCATTTTCACATGGGAAATGTTTATTATCAGCCGAATTAATGAAAGAAAAACTAGGTGCAGAACATGAAATTTTTATTGAAGGTCTATTGCAAACTGATGATGGTTTTGAGAGCATAGGGACAATTCCCTTGTACCATGGGATTGGTGAACATGGGTATTATATCTTAGATAATACCCTGTCATCATTTTATGTTGCAAAAGTAGCCATTACATCAACACCACTCCCTACCCCTGGGGATATTCCTTCTGGATCTGGCAGCAAGACCTCACCTATGTGAGTGACATTTCAACTTTTGAAACATGGTAAAATATAGTGAGGTTATCTTTCTTGTTTCAATTGTTGACTTTGGATTGTTGATTTTTTTCCTAGTGACTTGGATGAAGAGGACATGGAAAAGGTGGTGCATGCAGATAATTTAATTGACATTGAGGAAGGTGATCCTGCATTTGACACTGTAGTATCTGCCTTCCAAATTGTTCGTACTTTGCCGCCCAATGACATATTCCATAATATTATAAATGAATGCACATTCAAAGGAAAAGTCAAGGAGCTCCCTAAGAAGTATGAAGAAAATTGCATTTATGAGCTTTTAGATGGGAAGGGCATGGAGGGTATGGAGCACAAATATGAAGGAAATGCATGGACAAAACCCCAGACACAAACAAGAACTAATAAATCTTTTATTTTGAGAAAGAGTTTTTGTGGGGGTACCTTCCAGTGTATGAATGAAAGATGCACTTATCGATTTCGAAACAAATCACCGAATAGGCTCCATTGGAATGGCCAATTATTGAAATCCCCAAATGAAGGATGTTTGGCTTTGGGAAGTTATGGAAACTTAGAGTGTTTCTTTTGTAAGCATGTTCCAATGTGCATAAAAACATGTTCAGTGTCTGCCTACTATTTTATGCGTAAAGATCACTCCCATAGTAGATTGTTCCTTCATTATGGGAAACATACACACACAATTGCTAGAGGCATGTGTCGAGCATCTATGCGAAACATTAAAGCCTTAGTAGCTCGTGTTGTTCAGATGGACCATAATGCGGGTCCACGAAAGGTACAAATGATTGTTGCCAGGGAGTTGGTTTTGAAGGCTTTCACTGACGATGATAAAGTGATTGGAGAGTTTATGTCAGAGAGGGAACTCCAGGAGATGTCTCAAGAGCTAATATCTTTAATAAATCTCAAAAAGTAAGTTCTTCTCTATTGAATATATATATATATATATGTAATTTCTTAACCAACTTGGTAAATGTAGGGTGAAGCAGATGGTAATGCAAAGTCGAAAGACAAGTCGAGCACTAGGTGATGGATTTGAGGCTATCCTAGAGTTAAAAAGAAAATGCCACTTTCAGTTCTTCCACGGATCAAGGTTTCCCTTGCAAGCAACCAAAAGTGATGAGAGGTGCTATCTTTTCAAGATGTCCACAACTGGCCCTGGCTCTGGCGTTGATATTGTCAATAGAATGGATGCTGCGGGGGATCGAGACCTTCGACATTCATGGGTTTGTTTTGATCATGTACACCGAGTGGAGAATGATTGGCACACAATGGGTGCACATGTGTATGATCACACGTATGTTTTAATTTTTATTCTCTTTTCAAAATGAAATGACTGTTCGACTGAGTTGTTACAATACAATAATCTTCCAAATACTCTTCTTGCAGGATTGGAGAGCTACTCACAATTGCAACTTGTGAGTTTAGAGAGGAGGATGAGACAGCACAGATAATGTTTTGGGAAAATTTGAATGCAGTTATGATCGACCATACTGGGAAATCAGCAAACTTTTTTGGCTTCATGGCCGACGAAGCAGGTGCAAATTGGAATGCTATTAGGTCAGTATATAACAATGGAGATGAGATGGTAGGAAAGGAGAGATCTTGCCTTTTTCATTGGAAGGACAATCTTCGAGTGCATACACAAAAGTATATATATGCTCAACATATGGAAAAACACAATGAAATGTGTGAGAGGTGGAGGACTGCACCAACCAAAGAGGATGCTTTAGTGCAATTCCGTAAGATACGTGCATGGTGGGCAACAAGAAAGGCAGCAGACAGAAACATTCCCAAGCTAGATAGTTGGCTTAGTTGGTGGCACTATAGAGCAAGTCGTTGGGGTCATTTTATTATTAAGGTATGTTATGTATGTTTTTTTTTTTCTATGAACTTAATTCAATAGCAGTAATTAAAAAACCTACTGGTTTGGGTTTATCTTTGTGCAATGGGTTTTCAATGAACAGGATGGTGAGCCTATTGTAAATGCTCTGGTACCACGGACGAACCTCTCTGAAGCCAAGCATGCTAGTTGGCTAGCAGGAGAAGGATACAAACATAAAATTAGTTTGTACGATGCATGTGTTTCAGATCTCATCAATGCTTACTTCCAGTGTGCTCGTCAAATGGCTTTTATGGAAGGAAAATATATAGGTGGAGGGCCTGACCTAGAGATATTAATTGAGAGAGCTCTTTCCAGACAAACTTCAAGCCCTTCTCCAGCTGCTACTTCAAGGGCAATTGATGATGCAGTGATGGGCACTCCAATGTTTACAAACAGGATAAATTTCAAGGGTGAGAAAAAGACTATTCGAGCTAAATGTCCACTTCATGAGGTCCATGAGGGGAATGTAGGGAGCTCTAGCCACCGACCAGAGTTTGTTTATGTGACAGTGGATAAGCATGAAAAAGGGCAAGCATCAATAAATCCAGAAGAAGGTGACGTAGCACTTCAATCATTAGAGCAAGATATTCATCAGACAAAGTGGGCATTGCGCAGGATTCCGATCTTCAATAGAGTAGAATGTAACCATTGGGTAGGAGGAAAAAAATGTAGCAGAAAGCTACGAGGCGGAGAAGTGGCACCATGCTTTTGGAGTGATTGTCAATTATCTTCTTGGAGGAAAGAAAAGTACTGCTATTTCTATAATAATGATGTTTGACACACTTGGAAGCCTACAAAGATAATCTTACATCCACCTGCAAGTGTTCCTAATGTTTGGCCAATAGCAACAGGTACACACTTGAAAGTCAGGGAAGCTCATGATTTAGTAAAAGCTGGATTTGAGATTGGTGTACAAATTCCAAATAGTTTGCTTCAAGAGAGTGAACAAAACAAGCAAAAAATTCTTGAGGAAGATAAGCAAAAATACCCCTATCGAAAAGGTATATCGAAAGCTGCATATGCACAGATCAGTGCTGCGTTAGATATGAATGTAGAAATTATGGGAGGACATGTTCAAATGGAAGGGCAGAAGGAAATATTTAAAGTGAGGGAAATCCAGAACAAAGAAGCCCTACCCATTGAAGTAACCATTCAGAACCACCCAATATGTTCGTGTGCAGAATTCAATGATAGGTTGGTCAAAAGAAAACCATATCTTGCCTGTAAACATATCTACTTTGTTTTCCTGATGATTCTTGGACAGGATGTGAACAATAATATGCATATCCATCAGCCAAAGATTCCTAATTATATTTTGAAAGAGATGCTCACAAGATCTCAGAGGAGCCACCCACAACAATTATAGGATATACTTATAATGTTTTGAGAATATTTTGAGAATATCAATTAAACTTTTTGTACTCTGTGCGCTATATAAATAACACACTTATATTGATTGATTTAATTAAGTTCAGTGTTATGTCAATGTTTTCAGTCATTTAATAATTAAGTTCAGTGTTATGTCAATGTTTTCAGTCATTTAATAATTAAGTTCAGTGTTATGTCAATGTTTTAGAGAGCAGCACAAGCACAAATCTGCTCGCTTGAAGGGGATAATCTATTTTTGTATTCTGTGTGATTTTTGCTCTTATTTTTGTATTCTGTGTGATTTTTGCTCTCGGCTCGCTTTATTGACGCACTCGTCTCATTGCTTTTGGAGGCAAACAGCAACATGTCTAGCAAGTTGCTCAAAGACCTATCCACTAGACCTCTTCTAGCCTCCCACCTTTTATTAATCACCTCCTCCATGACCCTTTGTCCAGCTACTTTCATGCGTTTTACACTAGCCATGCAGGTCCAACCAGCGAAACAGAGGGATATAATAGCTCACATAGAACACACCGAGCAGGTAGTGCACTTCATCGATAAGGCACAACAAGTCATACTTCATAGCATTAAATCTAGTGGACATCAATAAGGAAAGGTGAAGCAGGCTCGCAGAAGCAAAAACGCAGTCGTACAATCTATGGGAAGATAAGAAGGAGTAGTCAATCCATATGTTGGTGGAATAGAACACACTGAGCAGGTAGTGAGCTTCATCGATAAGGTGCAACAAGTCATACTTCATAGCATTAAATCCAGTGGACATCAATAAGGAAAGCTGAAGCAAGCTCGCAGAAGCAAAAACGCGGTCGTACAATCTATGGGAAGATAAGAAGGAGTAGTCAATCCATATGTTGGTGGAATAGCTCCTCACATTAGTGCCAAACTTTAGGGATATGTTGTGCCGTCTGATGCTCTAGGAGGAGAAGATGGTACCCTCGTAGCCTCTCGAAGCCATGTGCATAGAGAGGATAGAAACTCCGTCGAGGGAAGCCCCAATTTATGGATGAAGCCATCCCGATGATCCATGTCAAGTTGGCCGGAATGGACATAGCAAAAGTACTATAGGATGGTGGATCAGGAGTCAACATTTTGTCAGATATGACATGCAAATTGCTTGGGTTGAGAAGATGGGATCGATCCCTGTCTACCGTAAAAATAGTGGATCAAAGGTGAATTCAGTCACTCGGATTAATTTGTGAGCTCACACTGGAAACGGATAACAAGGCCAAGTCCACCACCAAATTCCTTTATGAGATGATCATCAGCCGCCGGTTTGGCTACCCAATCAAGCTGATTAGTGACCAGGGCAAACACTTTGTGAATGATATTATCTGGCAACAACTGGTCACTTAGCACTTCATCATCCATGAGAGATCCACAATCTATTATCCATAGGCCAACAGTCACGTGGAGTCCACCACTCCACCAACAAGATACTGTAGTGCATCCTCAAGAAGTTGGTTAATGAGAATCGCATGGATGAGAAGTTGTACCTAGCGCTATGGGCATTCTGCACAACCTGTAAGGTATACACAGGGATGACTTTGTTCAAACTGGTATATGACACTAAAGTTGTTGTGCCCATGGAGTTCTTAGTGCTGAGTCTTCGGATAGCCATAGTCGAGAAGCTAAGCCCCGAGGAATCCCTCTAGCATCATCTGGATCAGATCCTTCATCCAGACAAAGATCAATTCAAGATCTTCTTTATCACTACAGTGATCCACAAGTGGAGGAAGAAATGGGTTGAGCGGCAGTCCAGGTTTTGACTGTTCAAAGAAGAAGATTCGGTCATGGATGGGTCCCCGGCCGGGGAAGTTAAAGCTAAGGTGGACTCGACCCTTCTCAATTGTGGAAATATTCATTAGGAAGTGAATGGGGTCTTCTTGGGCCCTTTAATTTGCCCAAGCCTAATCAAGGTGATTAAGGAATAGCCAAATGGGGGGTTGCCATGTGGACTGAAATGTTGGGTTTGTAAGAGAGGTGTAAGAGTGGTCAAAGGGTGCACTTTTTCCCCCAAAAAGGAGGGGAGGCAATTTTACAATTTTCGGACCTCCATAACTTCTACATACAAGCTCCGATTTGAGCGGAGATTATAGATCCGTGATCTACGCATCAAGAGCTTTCCATAGATATGTTACATGATATGGTTTTGTCCGCTAGATTTTAAATTTCATTTTCCCCCCAAAATTCAAATTCGAATAAAGTAGCCGTTTTGAAGCTTCTAATTAGAAAACGTTTCTTCTTAAGAGAAAAGGTTTGACTCCTTAAACTGCCAAATAAAAGGGCCCAAGAAGCCTTCCATTGAGGTCCTAATGCAAAGAACATTCCTCCTCGAGACGCTCATAAGCGAAGTCGTTTAGATATGCTAATGCACCATGTAAAAACATCCTACATTTAACTACACTTGAATAGATATACAATGATGGTGAAATTTTGATATTTGTACACCGTAAAAAAAATGCCATGAGGTGATCTCACCACCTCTATGCAATACTGCATCACTCAATTCAAACTTTCAATTACACCTACTAGAAATGTAATACCAGTGTAAATATCATGTTAGAGGTGGATGAGAGAGAGAGAGAGAGAGAGTTTCAAATACAAGGAGGTGGTAGAGTGTGGGTAGTGCTATAGATAGAAAGATAGCATAAGCAAAACAACAATCAACAGCACACATAACAAGGTGATGATGTAGCAACCTCAAGTTGTGCTAAGCTACTGGGTGATAAGGGTGACATTGCATGTTTCTTCTCTAAGGACACACACCTTCCTCAAGTATCTAATCAATCAAGACATTACAACTTCACAATGATCCAACCATCCTAAATAGTTACATAAAGAGTAATTTTCCATAAAATCATCTACCATATGAGCATCTACAACATCGACACAATAGTAATAAATGATAATCACATGGGAGAAGGCATTGAGGATTCATCCTCATGAAAGATCTTCCTCTACGATGAGGGTGGCATTGCATGTTTCTTCTCTTAGAACACACACCTTCCTCAAGTAGCTAATCAATCAAGATAGACAATGCAACTTCACAATGATTAATCTAGTACATGGCATCTTAAATAAGTGCATAAAGAGGGGTCTCCCATAAAGTCATCTACCATATGAGCATCTACATTGCCATAATAGTAATAAACGATTAGCGCATGGGAGATTGCATTGAGGAGGCATCCTCATTAAAGATCTTCTTTCACTCAAAAACTCCAAATTATTTGGTATTAGGTTGGCAAGCTTCACGTTGGAGGCAGCTGCTTTCATGCGTTTCACGTTGCCATGCAGGTACCAACCGGCCCAACAGAGCGATATAATCGCCCAAGAGCACTTAATCGATAAGGCCAGTACTGGACAGTTCCGTAATTCCGTTTCCCACGACCATCCTGCAGTTGATGTTGTTGGCGGCAGCCAGCAGGCTTGGGCGGAGGGACGGGTTTTTTTCCGCCCGCGCCCATCTCCGGCAAAGAGAGCATGAGCGCCCTGGACTCTTCCACACGAATGGGTCGGAAAGCTTCCAAGCGCTTGGTGTTGAAGAGATCTGAGGCGCAGAGCTGGCGCAACAGCTTCCAGCAGGGGCCGTAAGGGGAAAATCCAATGTCGGTGCAGCCGAACAGCATGTGGACGGCCGCTGCGATGCGTGGCCCAGAAGCGAAGGCCAGGCAGAATCTCCTTGGCCATGTCCGGCGAGGAGGCGAAGATGGTCGGACGCTGCCCAGCCGCAGCCACATGAGGGGGCCATAGCGATTGTACAGCTCGCACAGGGACTAGCGGGACTGGTGCCCGATGATGTGCAAAGCGGGAGGTCCGGACGGCAACAATCTAGGCCGCCTGAACAATACCACCGAAACCACAGCTACACACACCATAAAGAGAAACATGGTATACATCGCAAAGCTTCTTTGCCACTCCATTTCTAACTAGTGGACAACTAGTACTTCTCACGTCTTTTGAGACCCCAAATTCAAATTCTATGCAAACCTCCTCCTCTCCTTCCCGAACTTTCGAATTCTTATCATGTGGCAGCTCTGTGAAACTCTTTCTTAAGATAATATAGAGAAGAGAAGCAAGCCAATGCAATACCCTTTGATCACAAGCTGATTCTTATATCATATGAAGCCTAAGAGAAGGTTGGACAGAACAGGGCCCATACACATGTATCCCAGATGGTTCGTTCACGTGATTGTAAGCATTTGGCCCGCTACTTGTCAAAGTCCAGTACTTGTCAAAGTCAAATGAAAGTAGTAGGGAAAGCAACCTATAGGAAAGAATGCCTTAGTGACAATGTCATGCTAAGCGACAAAAAAATTGGACCCCAAAGATAACACCTTCTTTATTTTTAACTTTGTACATAAAGCATCAAAATATTAGTAAGAGTAATGTATTTTGATTGAAGGTGGAGATATTTCACTTATTGATTAATTATTCAAATACATACATATGTGAAAGGTGAAAGTGGATTGTTGTGAATATCAAGGATTCTATACAATAGAGAAATTTCAATTATGGAATAATGATTCGAATACATACATATAGGAAATAAGGATTGCATTATTATAAATGTTAAGACCTTTAAGACCCTTGGAGAAAGAATTCTAACTTTTCAACAGAGAAATTAGAGCATTATATATATTTACACAAATTAAAAGCATAAACCTTAATAAACTATTAAATTAAACCAAGTAAGATGGAGAGTAGAAGTCATCATTGACACAAGATTGTAAGCTTTTGGCCCACTACTTGACTTGAGTGGGTATAAGATTTTGGCCCAGTACTTGACTTGAGTGATTGTAACTTATTGGCTTACTACTTGTCAAAGTAAGTGAGAGATCCCTGCCCTCTCTGGGCATCAAACTCTGGGGTGCTGGCAGCGGAAGTAGCAACCTCTTGTGCAGGGTAGAGCTTCCCACTCGGGGCCTCGCCCACCACGAATTTCCAAACAAGAGACTAATCCCTCGATTCTTCCAAAACCGAGGGATTCTTCCAAAACCGAACCCGAAAAAAACTTCCCTTGCCCAGAGTGTATAGGTGATTCTTCCAGGAAAAATCTTCTAACATAGTCAAGGGCCTTAACTAACCTTTGTATTCTGACCGAACCCACGGATCACATGGCTGAATCAAAGGAGGAATTTGCACTTGGTTTATAGAAACCAACTCTTTTTTCCCCATCAAAGAGGCACAGTCGTTGATTTTTTTTCATAGAACAAGGATTATCCTGTGACTTACTTCAACTATCGTAACTTGAACAGAATTGATTTTTATTATAGGAATCCATCAGTCCAGCCTAGCCCCATCTAATCCCATGGGTTAGCCAACCGCTCAGCCACTATATTGATAGGATCCATTATAAATATTTGGTTGTGTTTTGTCTCGGGTACCAAGGAAAAGAGTTCCCAAGCCCCCTAGTCGGCTCTCATGCAAAATTTAAATAGACACATCACTTACACATCCAATAGGAAATTGCCATTTCTCTGATTCAACTATTTCCAAAACAGCATTGCAATAAAACCAAAGTGTTTTCATCATAATTCTTAGTATTCCATTTCCAACTTTTCTACTTCCTAACCATAAAATCCAAATTTCAATCATTCCTTCCTCAGTGTATCTATGGCATCATCGACAACCAGAACGCTCACCACCTACTCACTTAGGGGCCTTTTAAATAGTTCCTAGCCCATAGCACCTAGGAGTATAATCACATAAAATCCATATGGACTCTCAGTTGGAGATCAACAAGATCAACCAACAAGATCCATGTAAAAGAGCCATGAACTCATCCGTTGTAAAGACCACCAAGGCCAATCAACCAGATCCATACCCGTGTTCAGAAGACAGCTCCAACTCATTTTTCTTCCTCGTCCCACGCATGGGTATCCTGAGCGATCGAGAGCCCAAGCACTGTATGGTCACCACCCTCTAGGCTCCTTTCGCAGGTCACCTAGTGCTTCACTCATAGGCTGCTTCCTTGGTCCCTCATCCACTCTACCGGAAGCTCACCATTTTAATCGAACCGAGGCTGGTCAAGACCTCGGCCAACCTTGCCACGCAAGACATC
Organism: Cibotium barometz; assembly: GCF_041138505.1. NCBI lineage: Eukaryota > Viridiplantae > Streptophyta > Polypodiopsida > Cyatheales > Cibotiaceae > Cibotium > Cibotium barometz. The sequence continues at coordinate 24,436,086 of NC_141057.1, read as the reverse complement.
CTTCATTGACTCTCCGTCAGCTGGTGTAACCTTTTCACTTATATTCCCACCACGACCTCATTCCACAAGATAGTCAAAATGCTTCCCCAGCATTCTTGACATAAAACAATCTTTAAAAAACATGTTTCACGTACAAATACAGTTCCAAATAAAAATTCCCATCTTTCCTCATTATGACACATCCTTTCTCATCATTCCTTATCATTTCTCACCATTCCACTTTATTTCTCATCATTCATTATCATTTCACGTCATTTCTCATTATCATTTCACGTCATTTCTCATTATCATTCCTCATCATTTCTCACCATTCCACTTTATTTCTCATCATTCATTATCATTTCACGTCATTCCTCATCATTTCTCACCATTCCACTTTATTTCTCATCATTCATTATCATTTCAAGTCATTTCTCATTATCATTTCACGTCATTTCTCATTATCCCACATTTTTCTATATCAATTCACATCAATTCATATCCACCCACATCATCCCACATCAATTCTCATCCATTCACATAATCCCACATCAATTGACATTCATTCACATCATCCCATATCAATTGACATTCATTCACATCATCCCATATCAATTCACATCCATTCACATCATCCCACATCATTTCACATCCACTCACATCATCCCATATTAATTCACATCCATTCACATCATCCCATATCATTTCACATTCATTCACATCATCCCATATCATTTCACATCCACTCACATCATTCCACAGTAATTCACATCCATTCACATCATCCTACATCAATTCACATCAATTCACATCATCCCACATCAATTCATATCCATTCACATCATCCCCACATCAATTCACATCCAAGTCTATGTTAATAAACACCCTATGGCCTCCCGGTCATAGGCCCCTGGTAACCAATTCATTGTAGGCCTTATCATCAAGTTTGAATAGATGACATGTGCTCCTATTGGTCATAGGATTTTCCCTCATACATGATTAACAAGTTGGTGTGAAAAGGCACCCTATGGCCCCTTGATCATAGACCTTATCCTCATTATGTACTTGACAAGTCCAAATGAACAAACACCCTATGGCTTCTCGGTCACAAGCCTTTCCCTCATGATTTAATTGACAAGTCCAAGTCAAGAGACACCCTATGGCTGCTCAATCATAGGCCTTACCCTCATGATTTACTTGACAAGTCCACTAGTCATAGGCCTCTTGTAATCAAGATAGGCCTTATACTAATGTTTTAATAGACACCCTATGGCCACTTAGTCATAGGCCTTCTCCCATTTGTTAATTTTCAATTCCATTTTAATAAGCAACCTATGGCCTTATAATCAAGTATTTTAGACCTTATAATCAAGTCGTCGTAGAGGTCTTATAATCAAGTTTGAATAGACATCCTGTGGCCCCTCAATCACATAGGACTTGCTATCATGCTTTACTTGACAAGTCCATGTAATTAGACACCCTATGTCCCGTCTATCATAGGACTTGTCCTCATGATCTACTTGACAAGTCCATTTGAATAGACACGCCATGGCCCCCCAGTCACAAGACTCTTGTAATCAAGTCATATATATCTTATAATGAAGTTTAAATGAACAGCCTATGGCCCCTTGGTCATAGACTTGCTATAATCAAGTCCATTCTATAAGTTTGAAGACATTTTTGATGTATTTGCTGAGAAGATGTCTCCACCACTACCAAAAAAGATATCATCTAAATCACGAGTAGCCTAAATAGATGATTTATGGCCCCATTGGTCATAGGCCTTGCCCTCCTAATTTACTTGTTCGCAAGTCGGTGTGAATAAGCACCATGAGGCCCCTCGGCCATATGTCTTATCCTCAATTCTTAACATGACAAGTCCATGTGAATGGACACCATATGGTCCCATTGGTCACATGCCTTACCTTCCTTATTTACTTGATAAGTCCAAGTGAACAGACACCCTATGGCTGCTCTATCACAAGCCTTTTCCTCATGATTTACTTAACAAGTCCAATTGAATATACACCATATGGCCCCTGGTCATATGGTGTCTTATCCTCAATTCTTAACATGAAAAGTCCATGTGAATGGACACCATATGGCCCCATTGGTCACATGCCTTACCTTCATTATTTACTTGATAAGTCCAAGTGAACAGACACCCTATGGCTGCTATATCATCACAAGCCTTTTCCTCATGATTTACTTAACAAGTCCAATTGAATATACACCATATGGCCCCTGGTCATAGGCCTCTTGTAATAACAAGTCCAATTGAATATACACCATATGGCCCCTGGTCATAGGCCTCTTGTAATCAAGTCCAATTGAAATTTCACCATGTGTCCCCTGATCATATACATCTTGTAATCAAGTTCTGGAGGCCTTATAATCAAGTTTGAATAGACATCCTATGGCCCCTCTTTCATAGGCCTTGCCATCATGCTTTACTTGTCAAGTCCATGTAATTAGATGGCATGGCCCCTGCATCATAGGCCTTGTCCTCATTATTTACTTGACAATTCTATTTGAATAGACACCCTATGGCCCCATGGTCATCGGCCTCTTGTAGTCAAGTCCTATAGGCCTTATAATGAAGTCTTAACAGACACCCTATGGCCTGTTGGTCATAGTCCTCATGAAGTCTTATATGTCTTATTATCAAGTCTATCTAGACACCCTATGGCTCCCTAGTCACATAGGCTTTGCCTTCGTTCTTTACTTGACAAGTCTATGTTAATACACACCCTATGGCCTCCCGGTCATAGGCCCCTGGTAACCAATTCATGTAGCCCTTATCATCAAGTCTGAATAAATGACCTATGGCCCCATTGGTCATAGGCCTTAGCCTCATGCTTTACTTGACAAGTCGGTGTGAATAGGCACCCTATGGCCCCTTAATCTCATAGGTCTTGTCCTCATTCTTTAATTTACAAGTCCATGTGAATAGACACCCTTTGGCCGATTGGTCATAGGCCTTGGACTCATTATTTACTTAACAAGTACAAGTGAACAAAACCTTATGGCTTCTGAGGCATAGGTCTTGCCCTCATGATTTACTTGATATGTCCAATTAAATATACACCCTATGGCCCCTTAGTCATAGGCCTCTTGTAATCAAGATAGACCTTATACTCATTTTTAAATAATAGACACCCTTATGGCCCCCATTGTCACAGGACTTCTCCCATTTTTCACTTGTCAATTCCATGTTAATAAGCAACATTGGCCCTATAATAAAGTCCTAGAGGCCTTATATCAAGTCCTAGAGGTCTTATAATAAAAATTGAATAGACATGCCATGGCCCCTTTAGAGAAAGGCCTTGTTATCATGCTTTACTTGACAAGTCCATGTAATTAGACACCCTATGGCCCTTGTATCATAGGACTTGTTTTCATTATTTACTTGAAAAGTCCATTTGAATAGACACCCTATGGTTGCCCGGTCACAAGCCTCTTGTAATCAAGTTCTATATGTATTATAATGAAGTTCTTATAGACACCCTATGGCCCCTTGGTCATATTATTATTGTAATCAAATCCATTCTATAAGTTAACTATATACCATTCTAGTTTTAAGATATAATGAATTTACAGAGAAAATATCTCCACTACCACCAAAGAAGAGATCATCTATCAAATCATAGTAGTCGATGGTACACCGATTGAACATCCTTCTCCATGGTACATGGATATCTTCTTGCCTAAAGGTTAACTTCTACAAAAGGTGCACTTATTTTTTAAAGATCGCCATGGGTCACCTTTCAAGAACTGTGGAGTTGTAAAAGATATGAAGGAGGATACATGTGGTCTTGATATGACTTCATGTCTTCAAGTCAACATTATCGAAGGCCCATCTTACATGGTGGATCCGATGGCTTTAGATCATGGGTCACTCAATTGTGACAATGAGTTCTCAATGCTAAAGGCTGATTGGGTAGATGTCAGCCCTAGCAGAAAGATAATAAGTGCACTACCAGCATCTTCATAGAATCATTAAAGAGAGCAAATAAATATCTCTCTAAAAAGAGTTCTATAGTAAAGCTCCAAAGATATGGAGGCAACAACTATCATAGTGCCAGACATTATTGAAGTACAAGATGCTTTAACAATTGTTCCATAAGAGTCTCAACCAACAATGGAGCATGCATTTTTGTCTAGTACCAATGTAGCCATTGTGGCCAACCCAGCTTCAAGTGCTTTACTTTTGACTCTATTGTTTAGCCATTGGAGAAGGATCTCGACAAACAGGTTGCAGAGACCTCTAAACACAGTCTTGATGGATATGTGGGAATAGAGAAGTATTTCAAGTTTGGAGTGCGGTTTAACTCAATCTTTATGCACTCTTGCAACCTTACACCAAATGCTTACAAATGTAGGCCTTTGTCAGATACATATGTCAAATATCTTCTAAAGATATTTGCAGCGAATTCAAGGCCATGCTCAATTTGCAACAAATTTGATGCCTTATGATCCCTTGATAAACAAGCCTCTCAAATTAGAAGATGTGCAATTGGACAAGATTGACACGTACCATTACTGGATTCTTTCAGGCCAGCACTCAATCATGGCCGTTAGATCTTTCTTACGTAACACAAACAAGAAGTATGCCATAGGGAAAGTATTCTATGAAAGAAGGATTAGTAGGATAATTGTCAATGCTCCCAAAGAGATTGTCGTGCAAATATCTCGGATGGAGAACATTGAGACACAAACTACAATGAAGAACTAGCCCCATGTGCAAATCCTAAAACATGGATGTGGACAATGGTTGGCTTACTTAAAGCCAACAAAGCCAAATGCTGGAGTACCCACCACTGGCCCATGAGGGTAGAAAGCTTTGGGATGTAAGTGTCAAATTCTATTTTGTTCTCACCTAGTGCTCATTGCATAAGTATATCTACTAAATTTACAAATTTTTGTGATCTTAATAAGGACTTTGTGTGCATGGCAAAGATCACATTCAACTCCTCGAAATTTGCCACTAGAGATGCACACATGGTTCTTTTCGACACTGATATCTATGATGCATGGATAGACATGCTTGAGAAGCAACGTGCAACAATGTCTCGGTGACAACCCAACATTTAGATTTTTAGATGCTTACGAGGGCTCGAAGACAAAGGTGTGAAGCTCATACAATCTCAGCTATTAGAGGGCAAGATTACTCTTGTGAAGCAAGCTATATCACTACATGCGCAAAGGGAGATAAAGCAACGAAAGGGCTTTACTGAAGAGCTTGTGAAGGTCTTTAAGGAATCTGATCCCTCCTCAAATGTAAGTACATATGGGATGATTGTATCACCTTCTACAACATCACCGAAAAGATCTACAAGTCACTATTTATCAATTGCACACCTTGGCTAGAGTTGAAGCTACAACAACAGACTAAGGAGACACCTGATTTCCCTAGTGTCACAAGCGGATAAATTCATTGGATCATTGCTTAAAAGAATGGGACTTCATCTTCAAATGTTGCTTTCCCACCTGAACTATAAAGAGGGTTGGCAATAGCCTAGAGGGGATCAAATTTCTTGGTGATAAAGAGGGATCCCCACTCTCTGTTGGTGTTTGCATTTTATATGTAACACAGTTTCATTGCAGAAGGTAGATGGTATTCTACTAACTTTGGAAAGGTTCTTGATGGTGTCTCTAGCATTCTGAGGTGAGGTCCTTGATGACAGTAAATGAGCTTTGCTTTGGTGTGGTGGTTTTTCTTAGCCAAGGAGAGGAATACACTGACTTTTCTCATATCAAAGAATCCCTCTTGATGCCAATGAACTGTATTTGAGAGTGAGGATCACGATGCAATTACGATGGCAAAGGCCTATTTAGTTAGGCATGCCATCAAATGTTTGTGCATCAAGGAGGATGACCATTTGGTGGATATTTTCCCACTGGGATATGGTGCCAGGGAAGCACTTGAGTAGCAAAAAAGGATTATTTATGTTGCATGTTCTAATGAGCCGATTATACAACTACAATTTACTTGCATGGCATTGATTGAGTAGACCCTATTCTCATAAAGTGGGAACGATTGGGCAAGCAAGGTAGAGAGGAAGCATCCAATGGGAGAGATGAAGACAGAGTGGAGAGAATGGTTTTGATTTGGAAGCAAATGCTGAGACCAGGTTAAATTGATATCACCTAGCTCTATTGATTAAGGCATATGCTATCTTTTTTATTTTGTAATTTCTTTCGATGTAGCTTGATCTATGACATTGGGTTTTGAATTATGAATTATGATACTAGTATTATTATCCTTTTTATGTTTGTGCTATTTTAAAGGTTGCACAAAATCATTGTGTTGGATTCTTTTTTGTGAGTTATGTGGTCTTGTGATCAACTTTTAATAGCTCCAAAAATAGAATCTTGCTCTAGTATTTATACAATCCTTGTATATAGACACCCTATTGCTACTTGATCATTAGGCTTATGATGATAATCCACAAACATATTTCTAACCTTTGAAATGCACTAGCCTATTGAAACTGCATAGAAAGGAACCTTATGGCCTCTCGGCATAGTCTTAGGGTTAGTTCCAAAAGAGAGTTCTACTCTTTTATGAAATGCATTGAACTATTGAGACTGTATGAGTTTTTCATAGAATGGACTCCTGATGGTATGCCTATGTGAAAGACCTTGCAATCACAATCAAAATACCTCCTACATAAAATGCTTGTGTTGGATTCTTTATTGTGAATTATGTGGTCTTGTGATCTGCTTTTAATAGCTCCAGTAATAAAATCTTACTCTAAAATTTATTCAATCCTTGTATATAGACTATTAGAAATTTATGATCTAGCATCCATTCTTAGTGTGTTTCCTTAGTGACACCTTAGAGTGATTTGTTCTAAGGTTAGAAGGCTCAAATTACTAGAGTAATTGGGTGTAGCTCTAGTAGTTATCTTCCTTTGATTGGGGCATCACCTTTCAGGTGAGTCAGGTGAGAAATCGTAGGGAGGTGGAGAGAATCAAGTGCTTTAGGTGCCTCGCTCTCATGAGCCTATAAATTCAGGGGCTACTACTCACACATTAGAGAGCTAGTGATAGCTAAGTGGAGAGTATAGTGCCCATAATTTGTGTACTTGCTTAGTGATCAATATACTAAGTGGACCTTTGTGGAAATACTGTCTCTTTAATCTCTTCATTGGTATTTGTCTATGTGATACATTTGTGGTGACCTTTGAAAAGATGCAAGGGCGAAGAGAGCTTGAGCTCTTGCAAGCACACACACACTCACAAAACCCTAAAAGAGAACACACAAGGTGAGAGGCTGAAAATCTTCTTCTCTTCACACAACACTCAACACACCATATACAAAGATAAGAGTACACACCATATGAAAAGATACTCAACCAAATACATACTAGGGTTCTCTATAGTGTGAACCCAACTAAATGAGCTAGCACTAAAACTATGCCAGTCTCTAGGATGGCTGTCACACAGCTTGTCATCCCACTGGCCGCATATCACCCATGATCTCACCAACCATGCCAGTGGTGTAAGTGTGGGGTCTATTCCCAGGTGGGTCATCAGTGTCCACCGTCTCACTAGATGAGCTCAATATCTCAACACTCCCCCTCGAGCTCAACTCCATCTCATGTACACCAAGCAAAGCCCTGAATCTGCGGAGCTTCTTTGTACCCAATGCTTTGGTGAAGATGTCAGTGACCTGATCCTGTGTGCTGACATAAACAAGGTCAACGTCTCCTGCCAAAAACTTCTCTGTGACAAAATGGTAGTGAACCTCTATATGTTTCGTGGTACGAGCATGAAAAATTGGGTTCCTGGCCAACTGTATACTGCTAATGTTGTCACAGAAAATGATAACTTGTCTATCCACTGATAGACCCAAATCTGCAAGTAGCTTTCTCAACCAAGCTACCTCACATGCTACCGTAGGAGCACCTCTGTACACTCAGCCTCTATACTGGATAGAGTATCTGTAGGTTTCTTCTTGCTGCTCCAAGTCACAACTGCACTCCCCAAAGAAAACATGAAGCCACTAGTAGATCTTCTATCTGAGATACTACCAACCCAATCAGCATTGTACCCATGTACACATATCTCTGTCCGAGTTTCATAAAATAGTCCACAATGCAAAGTAGACCTCACATACCTTAATATGTGACTCAATGCATCCAAATGCGACTTCCGAGGAACCTGCATAAACTGACTCACCAACCCAACAGCATAGCTCAAATCTAGCCTGGTGATCGTCATGTAGATCAAGCTTCCTACTATGTGTCTATACATAGTAGGATCCTCAAAAACCATACAAGGCTTTCTTCAACATGCAAACATGCTCGGGGGGGTGACTTACATCCTCATAACTAGGTGGCTGCAACATATGCACCTCTTCCTGCAAATCCCCATGTAAGAATGCATTCTTTACATCTATCTGATGTAAAGACCATTCCTTTGACGCAGCCACTGCTATCACAACTCTCACTATTGCCATCTTGGCAACTGGGCTGAAAGTTTCCTCATAATCAATGCCATATGTTTGTGCATATCCTTTGGCTACCAATCTAGCCTTGTACCTGCTTATGCTTCCATCACTTTGTAAACCCACTTACATCCAATGGCTTTCTTGCCTTCAGGCAATTGTACTAAATCCCAAGTGTCATTTCCATATAGTGCATCCATCTCCTCATCCATAGCTTTCTCCTAACACACATTTCCAATAGCCTCATCAATGCATCTCTGAGCCACTAGACTCTCCATCAACATGAGAATGCCCTGTAGAAATGTCAGGCATACTAAGGGCTCAACCACTTTCTCTTTGCCTTTATGTGATGTACTAATCACATTTGCAAGACTGGTATTATGACGTAGCCTGCCACTCCATGGTCTAGATGAGGACTCTCTTGGTCCACTCAAAGATTGTGATTGTTGACTTGCATTCTGTGCAACCACATTTCCACTCACATCAGCCCACCAAGGCTTTAAATGTCTGAAAGTGAGAAAACACCTTACTTTTCTCCTTCATGAAATAAACCCACACTTTCCTAGTGTGGTCATGAATGTAACATAGTACCTGCAACCTACAATTGTTGCAGTCTTGGTCGGTCCCCATACATCTAAATGTATGACATCCAATGGCCTTGCCCACTGACATGCTTTTCATATGGGAAAGCATGTTTGGCCTGCTTATTACCAAGTTGGCATGCTTCACATACCTTATGCATACCATTAACCTTAAACTTTGGCAAACCTGCAATAATATTTTGGGCCTGCATACACTTCAATCGATGTACATTCACATGACCAATGCACTTGTGCCATATGTCAATATCTACAATGACACGTTCCATGCACAAACATGGCTGCCTTTATCTCAGGCATGTTCCATGCACAAACATGGCTGCCTTTATCTCAGGCATGTTCACATCCAAATTAAACATCCTGCCATTTCTGTTACCCTTTCAACTAAGGGATAGTTATTTTTGAAGTCTTCCACAAAACATCCTTGAGGATTCAACCTCACTTGCAGACCCTGCTCAACCATCTGTCCAACAGAAACCAGGTTCTTTGTAATATTTGGAACATGAAGTACATCAACCAAGTACTTCATTTTGCCATCCTGCATAGACAATGGCACTTTACCAACATGCACAATGGGATGTGCAGTATCATCACCTGTTTCTACATAACCTGGTTTTTCCATTTTCTACATATCTTTAAACCACTCAGCATGATTGGTCATGTGGTTAGAGGCGCCAGAATCCACATACCATATATCTTGAGATCCTACCACATCCCCTGTTATGAAACTAAGCATGTGCTACATCATAAACAGCTGCTCACCTCTGTCATCACCTCCATGTTTGCTAGATGATGCGTAGTTGCCTTGCTGCAACTTCCCACTTTTAATGTCATTTTGCCTTGCTTCCACTTTTAATGTCATTTTGCTTTTTGTAGCAGTCCTTTGCCATGGGTCTTGGTTTGCCATAATAATACCACTCTATACTATTTGCATTTTGATTTCTTTGTCAACCACCTCGGTCGCTTTGGCTCCCCCTGCCTCTAGACTGGCCTCTTCCACCTGTGTATAATTGCTGTTGTGAATCATTAGACTGTTGTTGTCCAGAATTATGATTTCCTTGTCGGCCACCAGCTTGGCCTCTCGACCACGGCCTATACCTCTTCCTCTACTTGAATTAGAGTAGAAGGCTTGTTCCGATGTATTCTTGCTTTGTAAAGAAGACTCCTCACCTAAAGCCTTTTCTTCTATGATCAGCATAGATATCAAGTCCCGAAAGTTGGGAATATTCTCCCTAACTCTAATGGAGGTCAATTTGAAAGAATAAAGTTTAGTATTATTCATGTGACTAGAATAACCACTAATTGGATCATTATCCAATTATGGATTGATTCTTAATTTTATCATAAATTAAATAGCATAAAAGTATTAAAAGCCATTATTTTGGCCTCCAATTAGACAAGCATAGAAATTACTTTTAGATTCAAGAAATGCTTCATGAGAAGCTTCATTTGAATTGAGAATAGGTCATAGGAATGACCATTCTTTGGGAGAGAGAGAGAAATGCTTAAAAACCATTATAAATTAAGCATAAAAAGAAATTTATGTATTTCTTCATTACAATACATTATTGAAGAATTTCAATAGTATTCAAAAGCCATTCAAATTAATGCTTCTCAAGCTTGAGAGAGGTTGAGAAGAGAAACATTTGGAGATTTAAGAAAAAGATGACAATAATCCACACTTTATCTCCTAAATTACTTGATTCTTTGATCACAGTAGAGGCCCCCAACCAACCAATGGGTTTGGTATTTTGTTGGAGTCCCCAAGGAAGATTGAAGAGAGAGAGAGAAGCCCCAATCTCTTCAATTTGTAGAGGATTTTTAGAGGATAGAAAATATCATTATTTCAGTATAATACTGGCATGGTATAGTTCTCATATTTTTTTACAAAGGGCTAAGGATCTATTTATAGGTGAGGGAGACCTCTAACCAAGTCCAACTAGTTTCTAGAATTTTCCAGGTTCAGTTTGGCTGAATTTGGACAAGATTTGGACCTAGTTTGTCTCTCTTTTGATTTGGTTTGATCTAGGAGAGAGGAGAGATAAAAATATCACAATATTTTTGAGTTTAAAACTCCACTCTCTTTGACTTTCCCTATTCTGAGGTGGTGGTCTTGCATTACTTTGGATTAAAACTGCAGGTTGGTTAGAGGGTCTACCTCTGGGATTTCTCTGATTTTGGTGGAAAGAAACCTTATTACTCTGGAAGGAAGGAGCTGGAGTCTGGAATCTTGATCCCTGATTTTCCTGCCCTGAAAACTCTGTTCCAAAAGGAGTTGGGCAATCCATACTGCGATGTCTAAATCCTTGACAATTATAGCATTTCACTCCCTTGTTTAAGGGTAGAACTTCTGAAGTTGAATTCCAAGGGATTGAGTTCCAGGAAAAGGATATTTCTTCCATTTTGGAACTTCCCATATCCTGGGCTTGATCCTTATATCTCTTAGACGGTGGAAGGCTGGAATCACCTTCTGGAGCTAAAAACACTTTGAAAGGTGATGGTGATGGCTTCGTCGCGGAACCTTGACATCAAAGGCCTTGGTGAAATCCTTCACCATCCGCACTACTTCAGTCATAGAAACTGGCTTGGCATTCTTCACTAGGATATTCAAAGGTTCGTTCAATCCTCGAATGAACTTGGCCATCAGCTGTTCTTCATTCAATGGTGGTGAGTATTTGAGGAGGAGAGCGAACGCTTGGTGATATAATTCAATAGTTCTGCTCTCTTGGGTTAACTCTAAGAATTAGTTCATCTTTGTTTCCAAAAAGCTGGGAGGATAGAATCTCTTCCTTAGGTAAATTTTGAGATCATTCCATATCTGAGTGTTTCGATCCACAAGGTTTGGCTCACAGTGGTTTCTCCATGCTACTCTGGCTATTTCTACTATCTTCAGCCTTGCAAGAGCCGTTTTTCTCCTCATTGTACCCGGTGACATCGAAGTACTCTTCCATTGCTTCGATCCACTTCTCCACAATCTCGCCCAAGTTTTCCCCTTCACCCTTGAAAGGTCTAGGCTGCGATCTATGAAGAGTTTTATGAACATCCAAGTCGAGCTCTTCCTCATCGAGTTGGGGGTTATCATTCCTACCACAATGACCTTGATCTATGATCCTATCAATACGAAAATTCTTGTTAAGTCCTTTTATTTACAATTCAAATTTGACTTTAGATCCAACTGATTCTTGTTAAGTCCTTTTATTTACAATTCTTGTGTTAAGTCCTTTTATTTACAATTCAAATCCGACTTTAGATCCAACTGATTCTGGGGTTCTTTAGATTAGACAGCTCTCCCCAGAATCATGGAATAAAGATCCCTTATATAGAACTCATTATCAGATAACAATTCATTCAGAACATATCATTCATATTCTTAACACAATAATGGTCCATTAGATCAAAAATTCTATCTAAACATTCCTCCATGGAAGTTTCAGTTATGCAGGTTTTTAATTTGTCATCCCTTAACTGGATCCACTAGGTCAAGTGTTAACAGTAGCAATCAGTCAGCATAATCCACTAATCTTATAGTGATTTTGCTGAAGTCATTATCATCATTCCAATTTACAAACATCATCACAGGGATTCGTCCCATTCATCCTCATTGTGGCTTTGTTCAACTGATCGCTTTTCAACCAAAATTCAAGAATCATCTCAATCAGAATCCAATTCAACTCATCAATTCTCAACCAAAATTTTAAAATCATATCAACCACATTCAAATTCATCATCTGGATAGCATTTTTATTTATAATTTCAAGGTCTTAGATTTACTCATATATATTGCCAGTAAAGAGCTACAGTTATACCCTCGGTATATATGGATAGTCATGGTCCTTGGAATTATAAGGTAAATACCATCATGTCTAGGCCTCAAGCAAGTCAACGATTCCATACAATTGCAGTACTTCCATCTGAAGACACAATTACCAATTTACGAATGTCAGTCTGAATATTAATCTGTATGAATTTCATCACACAATTTCAACCTTTTACTGTTGCTTCATAAATTTTTGACATTTTTGGCTTCTCAGTTGATCCACTTTAGTCAATTCTCTATGATACCAGCTGAAAGATCCCTGCCCCTCCGCACAACGGATTCGGGGGTGTTAGCAGTGGAAGTAGCACTCCTTGTGTGGGGCAGGATCCCTCACTTGGGGCCTCGCCCACATGGATATCTGGACGAGAGACTAATCCCTCGGTTCTTCAAAAACCAAACCCGAAAAAACCTCCCTCGTCCAAAAGGCATGGGCGATTTCTCGAGGATATTTTTACTGTAACGTAGTCAGGGTCATTACTGACCAAACTAATTCGACCGAACTTGTGAGTCTCTTGGTCAGATCAAGGAAGAAACATGCACTTGGATCATAGAAACCAATGCTTTTTTCCAAATCGAGAGAGGCACAACTGTTGATTCTTTTTCCATAGAATAATTACTATTCCGGGTTTACTTCATCTATCGTACTATAACAGAATTGAGTCTCACTTTACGGATCCATCAGTCAAGCCTAACCCCATCCAGTCCCATCATGGGTTAGCCAACCGCCCAACCACTGTAGTGATAGGATCCAATTAGGAATTTGGTTAGGTTTTGTCCCAGGTACGAGGGAAAAGAGTTCCCAGTCCCCATAGCCAGATATTCATGCAAATTTAATGCCACTCACACCACTTACACACCCAATATGAAATTGCTTTTTTCAGAGATTAATCATTCCTTCATCAGTGTATCTATAGCATCATTGGCAAACCAGAATGCTCACCACCTGTCCACTCAAGGGCCTTTTCGATAGTTCCTAGCTCATTAATAACTGGCAATATATTCACATCAAAAATGGAATCTCCATTGAAGATCAGCAAGATCAACCAACGGTGTTGGAATTAGGGTTGCAGGAAAGCACACAAAGCTTGGAGAAGAAGAAGCAAGAATGTACACAACACAAAAGTGTTAGATTGTGTCAATGTACAAAAGATAAGTTAGCCCTAGAAGGATGGGTGTATATACAATCCGGGGGGAAAAAACTTCCTAAAGAGGAAAAAAGTGCCCCGGCGGTCCTAAGTGTGTTCACACACATCACTGCCTATATATATGGCAACAAATCCCCCCTGGGAGTGATGGTGTGAACGAGAGCTGGCACTCATGTATAGGGGAGTGCCATGCCCAAAGTAGATCAATCTACAAAGGTGAGCAAGCCCAAAGCTTTGCGGAAAGCTTCGAACCTGTTGATTCCATGTAAAATATAGATCTCCTGATTCTACGTCAGATTCCAACCTGCCTTCTGATGCCATGATGCCTCCATGATGCCATGCCAGATTCACACCAGGAGTTCTTAGAGGCCAAAGGGTAACAATACCATGAGAAGAATATAGAGAAAACACACACACAAGAGTAGACAAGCACACATGAGAGCTAAATTCTCTTCTCTTCTCCATGACCATAACACATGAGAGCTGAATTCTCTCCTACTAAAACATATAAGGTTGGTCCATAATATGAACTCGATTATATGTGTTGGTACTATAACTATATAATCCTCATTACATCCAAGTACATGAAAAATTATATCTTTAATGAGCTCATAGATAGCACACAATGCTAGTTAATCACTTGCCACATAAGTTGCACAAATTGTGTTCCACATCATGAGTGACTCATCTACACTTTTTTCACACAATCGAGATTATATTTTAGCTAATTTCTCAACTTTTTGCTTGCCTTTGTCTTGCTCGCCAAGTAGAGAGCCAAATTGAGCTTGGAGCTCCACTCTCTATATAAGGGGGATTATTCTTTCTTTTAAAAATAGTATAGGGCTATATTATTTTTATCTACCGCTAGCTATGTGTAATGAATTTAGCGACTTAGAAACGAGAGATATTCCCTCTTTTTTAAATTTTATTATACTTACTTTTCCAAACAATGTCACTTACTCGCCACTCTTAACATACTGATTTTAAAGATAATGTTGATAGGTTTTTTCATGTCCAGAATTGAATCCCCAAGATACGTCCCCACCAAAACCCAGAATTAGAATAAGCCCGTAGAGTATAGTTAGAACCTTAGGAAAATAGGGGCTTATGCATGGCCAACTTCTAAATAAATCTAGTTGTTATTAGTTCCAATTAAGTGAAGGAGGAACTTCTACATACATAGGGAATGGAGAGTAGTTGACAAGGAGAATAAGAACGAAAGAGCCAGGAGAAGAAGGGATAGTCGAGATTTGTGTAGAAGTTGTGTGGAAACTTGTTTGATAGTTGTTTTTGTTGTTTTTCTTTGTTTGGATTGAAGGTCATTGCGATGATAGTGATTGTCTTGTGAAGAGGCAAGAATTGATGTGAGAAAGCTTGGGTTTTTCCAGAGAAGGGGGTTCAGGGGTCACAGAGGATCTTGTAGGAGGTTGGTGCCCTAGGATCTCTGAGTTCCAGCTCTATTAGAACTTGGACACCAACCCAAGGATTTGCTCAACAATTATCTGTTATGTTTGATGGTGGAAGTCTAGTTTGCAGAATATTACTACACATCCCTTTGTTGCTAGTTCTTATGAAATTGAAGATACAGGCTTGAAGAGCTTTGCTGGTCGATCATCTTGTGGTGGATCCCTTGTTTCCTTTGTGCTTCCTCTTTACTGTGTGAAACCCATGTCTCACAATTGTTGAGACATGCTCTTTTATCATCCATATGCAAAAATTTTCCTCTGGTTTTGATTGATGAGTTGTTTATGCTCTAGTTTATGTTGTCCTATTTGAGACTTCTAAGAGAACTCATGTGTGAGTAAATATCTGAGGATTGCTAAGTCAGGTCTGTGTCAGAAAGCTTTAATTTGGAGTCAGTAGGGTCTAATAGAGTCAGCTGGAGTCAGTTGTGTGTTTGGGTTAGTTAGTTCATGGTATTGAAACATGGATCTTGACTTGTTTGAAGCCTGTGACGTCTCATTGACAATCTGAGTTGGATGTTAGTTGGATAGGTTGTGAGTTGGATGGTGGTCTAGGTAAGGTAAGTGCTGTTTCAGGTCAAAAAGATGTAAGCTAAGCTTTCAGGACATGGGTAGGACTAGGGGGAGTCGGGACATGTGTGGACGGCTAGGGCTATTCTAGCAGACTAGGGTTCCTATATCAGCGGTCGAGCCCTATTCTGTTCTAGCAGGCTCGAGGAGGTCTCATGGATGATCCCACACTAGTATCAGAGCTGGTTCATCCCTTCCTTGCTTTCCTCTGTGTAGGAAGCTCTCATAGCCATCGCCTTCACAACAGCCCAGCCATAGTCGTGGAAAGCATACAATAGTTGTGCGCTACAGTCAACAACATCCTCTTTTTCTCTTCGCGTTTTCACAAGCGTGGAGGAGAAGAAGTCACACATTACAGCCTTGGGAGAAAGAGGCACACAACAGTCTCACACAGTTGGCAACAGCGGATCGTGGAGGCGTATTACTGTCATATCATATGGCTGTTTTTTACAGTCGCCATATACGTCTGTAACCAATAGTAACGTTGCAGCCGTAGTGCCACGCAAGGTGGACAACAACACGCCCAGGCTGCCAACAGTAACGTTGGGCACAACAGAGCACGATACAGAGCCGACAAATAAAAAAAATAATAGAGTTATCTAAGGGTACTTGGTGCTGTTTTTCGGCTCTATGAGGATGCATGAGACTGGCTGTCTGCTAAGGGTTGTGGGGGAGAGGAAGTGCGGGTGCTGAAAATAGGCATGGAAGGCGTCAAATTTGTACAGTTGGGTCTTTTGGTTGTGTGGCTGGTCTGGTCACCATGTGTGGTTCCCATGATGGACCAAATAAAGGCTAAGGGTCACAACTTTGTTTGGGGTTCTGACTAATAACAAAGTTTTGATCGCCTTAAAATTTCTATAGCTCCTACACCTGTGTTGGCAATAGTAGATCCTAATCAATCGTTTGTGGTTGAAACAGATGCTAGTGACCGTTGTGCTTCTTCAAGGAGGAAGACCGGTAGCTTTTGAGAGCAAGAAGTTGGATGGAGCTCAGTAGAATTATTCTGTGTATGAGCGTGAGCTTTATGCCATCATTTATGCTCTAGGCAAGTGTATACATTATCTCTACGGTGCTAAGTTTGAGATTGTCTTTGATCATGAGATTATCAAATGGTTGACAACTCAAACTGATTTGAAAGGTCATAAATCTTGGTGGAGAGAAATCCTTCAAGAATTCAACTTTCAATTAAGGTATCGCATGCTGATACAATATCATGGCCGATGCTTTAAGTTACATGCCTCAATTCAGCTCGTTGAGTTTCACAGGGTTGAAAATTGAATTTTTAGATTCACTCAAGGAAAATGTCAATATGATTAGTCGTATGCACAACTGTGGAAAGTTGTTACACGCAGGGATCCCTCCCACTTCGTAGTAGCAAGTATAGATGATAGTTCCACTTATATCTCTTCTCTTTCTAGGGACAAGATTAATCATTGGAAGCATTTTTCCATTGATAATGGGTACGTTTTACACAAAGGAAGAGTGTCTGTACCCTCGAACTCCAACACTAGGTGCCAAATACTTTATGAGTGTCATGATAGTCCAAGTTCAGGTCATCAGGAAGATCTATGCCTTAGTTAGAAGGCAATTCTATTGGCCTGGACTTCACAAGGACGTCCAAGAATATGTTTTGCATTGTCAAAAATGCCAGGTCAATAAGGTTGAGCGTCTTAAGATAGGTGGACTATTACAACCATTAGAGATCCGTGATAGTAAGTGGAAAAGCATCTCTATGGATTTTATTATAGGTCTACTTACAACTAGAAGAGGCCATGATGCCATCTAGGTTGTAGTGGCTAGGTTGACCAAGATGTCTTGGTTTATTCCAAATAAAACCACAATGAAAATACTAGAGTTATCTTGGCTTTTCATTGAGAATATCTATCGACTCTATGGGCTATGAGCCAATAAGTCAATGATAGAGACCCGAAGTTTAATAGTCACTTTTGGCGAGAAGTGTTCAAATGGTTAGACACAATGCTCAGTATGAGCACTACTGACCACCTCCACAGTGATGGTCAAACAAAAAGGGTCAACCAAGTACTTGAGGATATGCTAAGAACATATGTGAGTAAATGGCAAACGAATTGGGAAGATTACTTATTACTAATTTTAGAATTTGCCTACAATAATGATGCAAACTATGTCGCTCTACAGGGCTTTAGTCCTTTCATGCTTATGTATGGGTTTCAACCCTGATCCCTTGTAACTGTCGGGTTATCTATTGAAAGAATTCAAAAGGTGAAAGATTTTATGCAAGATCATCATGATATGTTGAAGATCACTAAGGAAAATGTTAAACGGGCCCAAGATTGTTACAAGCATTATGCAGATGAAGACCACAGAGTGGTCACATTTGAACAAGGTGACCAAGATTGTTAAAAGGTGAAAGATTTTATGCAAGATCATCATGATATGTTGAAGATCGCTAAGGAAAATGTTAAACGGGCCCAAGATTGTTACAAGCATTATGCAGATGAAGACCACAGAGTGGTCACATTTGAAAAATGTGACCAAGTATTTCTCAAAGTTCCCCCGAGTTAAAAAACTTTGAAGACGGGAAAAGTGCCAAAGTTGTCGCCTAGGTATTGTGGACCTTTCACAATACTTAAGCGTGTAGGTGAAGTTGCTTACAAGTTAGCTCTGCCCAGAACATTCCAAGGTTCATCCAATTTTTCATGTTAGCCGTATCCGAAAATGAATAGGCGAAGATGCCTTAATGTGGTGGATACAAGTGTTCTTGTAGATATAATTGTGCCTTCGGTGTTACCACACGAGCCATAACGCATCTTGGATTATCAAGAGAAGCGAAGTCATCACAGAATTAGACAACAGTGTCTAGTTAAGTGGAAGGATAGACTAGAAGAAGGTTCACTTTGGGAGGACGTTAGTACTCTCAAGACCCGATATCTTACCTTGTTTTTGAGGACGAAAACTCTTCCAAAAGGGGGGAGTAGTGTCAGGACACGAGTAGGACTAGGGAGAGTCTGGTGGTTTAGGGGAGTCCGGGCATGTGTGGATGGCCATGGCTATTTTAGCCGGCTAGGGTTGGAGGTTTGATCCCATATAGGGTAAGAGCTGAGTATCAGAAGGAGTAATTTGAGGGTGTACAAGGGTAGATATGATGTTTGTGGATTGAAGGGAAAACATTTGGACTTTAGTCTGGTTGTCAGATTTTTCAGTCAGTCAGTAGTAGAATTGAAGCAAAAAGTGTTCCAGAGCCAGCAGAGCAGCAGCATACAGTCACCTTTTCAATAGTCAGTTTCACAGAATTGAAGGGGAAAGTGTGAGCCAGCAGACAGGCAACTGTTGTCAGCCTTAAGTTTGTGGAGTTGTCTTAGTGGGATTTGAGGTTTTTAAGGGATTGGAGGTGTCAGTGGGTACACTAGGGTGTTGAGATTTGATTCAATATTATTGAGTCAAATGGTGAGGTGTTAGCTCAGCTGAGGGGGTTAGAAGTGAAGATTAGAGCTATCGGAGGTCAGGACTGAGATGGGAGGACAATTGACGGAGTTATCTGAGTCAGTTTGAGGGGTTTAGAGAGTGTTCAGATGTCCAATTTTGTCAGTTGAAGGTCTGGGGATATTAGTTGAGTGGATTGGTACCTTGATTTGGTGTTTGTGCTAGTGTTGTGGTGTTGGGTGTTAGTATCCTCGTCAAGGTGTTGTGTTGGGACAAGCTATAGAGGCAGGCTTCCCTGACACATCATTATGATAGGTTTTCTTGTTTCAAGATGCTGATGCCAAAAGATGTGTGCCTGTCCACACCCCAAGAATAAGAATACACCTGCCAGGTATGTGTAGAAGCTTAGGGAATAAGTGGTTGTTGCATGGCCACCTTCTATAATAGAACTAGTCATTTTTAGCCCCAGCTTAAAGAAGAAAGAGCTTTTGCATGCGTGAGTGGAAGAGGAGATAGATGCTAGGGAGCCAGAAGAGAAGGAATAGTTGCGGGAAATAGGGTAGAGGTGAAGGGTTGTGAGAGAGCCAAGGGGTCTTGTTGTGTAGCAGCTCTGTGGAAGCTTGCTAGGCTGTTTGTTTTGTTTGGGAAGAAGGCGACGTGGAATTTTCTTGAGGTTTGGGTCTCCCCAGAGCAGAGGGTGCTAAGGTGATAGAGGGTCTTGTAGGAGGTTTGTGCCCTAGGATCTCTAAGTTGCACCTCTATTAGAACTTGGACCAGACCAAAGCTTTGCTCAAACATTCTCTATTGTGTTTGATGCTTGTTTGATGGTGGAAGTCTGCAGAATGTGGCTGCAAATCCCTTTGCTGGTGCTGGCTCTTCTGAAATTGAAGATACATGCTTAAAGTAATCGTGTGGAGGGATATTTCTTTTCTGTTTGAACCCCATGTCTCAAGGTTGTTGAGATAGGCTCAATTGTCATCTATATGCAGAAGGGTTTTTATGGTTTTTATTGATGACTTTTTTATGCTCTAGTTTATGTTGGTTGGTTTGAGATTGTTGAGAGTATACATGTATGAGGGAAGATTAGAGCTATTGGAGGTCAGATCTGACATGAAAAGTCAGCTGAATATGTTTGAGGGGTTTTTAAGGTGTCCGACTGTGTTAGCTGAAGGACCGATCAGCTGAGTGGATTGGTGCTCTAGATTGGTGTTCTTAGTGGTTGCTAGTATCCTCCTCAACGGTCGTGTGTTTGGAAAAGCTATAGATGCAAGTCTCCCGTGACACATCATTGTTTTTGTGCCTCCATGAGGAGGGTTTCGAAAGCACCTTTGAGTCTGTTTGCAGTTCTGAAAAGTTTTCAGTAGAGGAGATAACTGCCATGATGACTAATCTTGTTTTCTATGGTCATGCTGGTGAAGATCAAGAGGAGTTCTTGGCAGGGATGGAATTGACATCCTTTACCTTTGGTAAGGAGAGAGAGGAGGATAAGTTGACTTTACTGACTATGTTGCTGAAAGGAGATGCTAAAAGGTGGTTGACTAATCTTGTTTTCTATGGTCATGCTGGTGAAGATCAAGAGGAGTTCTTGGCAGGGATGGAATTGACACCTTTACCTTTGGTAAGGAGAGAGAGGAGGATAAGTTGATTTTACTGACTATGCTGCTGAAAGGAGATGCTAAAAGGTGGTTGACAACATGGAGAGCCCAGCCACAAACCAGGGTCAGCTGACATGTGAGGATATTAAAGTGGCTTTACTATAGCATTACAAGCAGAGTGAATCCCTGGATTCTTTAATTTAAGGCATAGTTTGTCTGATGTTATTGACAGGTTTTTAGATAATTTTGAAGACCTGTGGGGAAGATGGGACACTTCCCTAGAAACAAAGCACCTGCTAGTTCTTAAAAAGAAGGACATGTTTATTCAATCTCTCCATGCAGATCTAAGAGAGAGGTGGAATTGAAGAGGCCATGAACTTTTGAAGAAGCCTTAAGAATTGCCAGGGAGAAGGAGAGGAAGCTACAAAGGATGGCTCAGAAGCAAAGGGAGATTCAAGTTGAAAGAAGCAAAGGGAGATTCAAGTCGAAAGAAGCAAAGGATGGCTCAGAAGCAAAGGGAGATTCAAGTCGAAAGAAGACCACTCATGCCCAAGGACACAAGAGCTGAAGAAGGGAGAAGTGCTCCAGTGGTTCCAATGGTTACTGATCAACTCACATAGGGTATCAACCATCTGACTTAGTAGATGGAGAATCTAAACTTGAATCTCTTGCAAGGGCACATGAATGTTCCTAGAAATGAGACAAAGATGGTTTAACAGTTAGGGGAAGAGAAGGACCCAATATGAATGTTCAGTGCTTCAACTATACAGAGAGAGATCATATATCTCCCCATTGCCCTTATCTTGGGAGGATGGGAGGTGGCCTTTACCCTTTACTACCCAGAAGAGAAGACAAATAGGATGTCAGGAGGAAAGAGGAAATGCCAAACTAACAAGTACCATAGGCTCAACACCACCAGGCACAAAATGGTCCTAGACCAGGAGAGATGAACCTGATTGGGATGGACTAACCTGTGAGGGGGCAGATTTGGTATGATATGGCCAAGGGAAGAGAGTGAATTTAGGAGAGCAGTACTTCAAAGGAAGAGGATGACGAAACCAACTCTACAGAGGACTTAGAAAGAGAGAAAGTTAGCTCAGAAGATGATGGAGAAGAGGTCCACATGCTAGAGCTAGATCTAGACCTTTTGGGCTTGTTTATGCTGCTATGTGCAGAGGTTGGGCCAGAGGAGCCTAGTGTGTGTTTGCAGAAAAAGCTGCCCATGGAGATAGAAAACCAAGTGATGTTGTCAGATTTCTCATCAGGGAGTGGTAACCATGATATCAATGAGAAAGATAGTAAGGAAATGCATCTTGAGGCTATGTACATGGACTCGCACACATGTTATGAGGATGTTGATACAGGTGCCACCAGGTGACCAAGACGCAGATAAGGAGTTCGCTTATGACTGTTTGGAGGGAAAATGTAATGGTGTGGATGATGTGGTGTTAAGTAAGCATGATGATTGGGATATTAATGATTTCAATGAGAATGAGTCAAAAGTGGAGCTTGATCTAGAAGTACATATGAATGTGCAGCATGGGATTACTATGTTAAGGAGCAAGTGTAATAGCCCGTCTTTGGCTGCTATGATGATGTTTGTGAAGATATTGATGATGTGCTAGATGCTTTTATGGACTCCCCTGATATGTTGAATTAGAATGTTTTGAGGCAAGGTGATTCCATGGTATAAATAAGCTAGTAGGAGATGGATCTACTTGCAGTGTTTGAAGAAGGTTTTTGCCAAAATAAGTGGTTGAGCATGAATGCTTTAACCAAGGGGGGGCTTTGCAAACTATGATAGGTTTTTTTGTTTCAAGATGTTGATGCCAAAAGATGTGTGCCTGCCCACACCCCAAGAATAAGAATAAGGCCGTCGGGTATGGGTAGAATCTTAGAGAATAATAAGTGGTTGTTGTGTGGCCACCTTCTATAATAGAACTAGCTAATCAGCCCCAGCTTAAAGAAGAAAGAGCTTTTGCATGCATGAGTGGAAGAGGAGATAGATGCTTGGGAGCCAAAAGAGAAGGAATAGTTGTGTGGAATAGGGTACAGGTGAAGGGTTATGAGAGAGCCAAGGGATCTTGTTGTGTAATAGCTTTGTGGACGCTTGCTGGGTTGTTTATTTTGTTTGGGAAGAAGGCGACGTGGAATTTTGTTAAGGTTTGGGTCTACCCAGAGAAGAGGGTGCTAAGGTGATAGAGGGTCTTGTAGGAGGTTGGCGCCTTAGGATATCTGAGTTGCAACTCTATTAGAACTTGGGTCTACCCAGAGCAGAGGGTGCTAAGGTGATAGAGGGTCTTGTAGGAGGTTGGCGCCTTAGGATATCTGAGTTGCAACTCTATTAGAACTTGGACCAGACCAAAGCTTTGCTCAACAGTTCTCTGTTGTGTTTGATGGTGGAAGTCTGCAGATCTCTTTGTTGCTAGTTCTTGTGAAATTGAAGATACAAGCTTGAAGAGCTTTGCTGGGATAATCATGTGGAGGATCCCTCTTGATCTTGATGATCTTTCTTTTCTGTTTGAACCCCATGTCTCAGGGTTGTTGAGACAGGCTCAATTGTCATCTATATGTAGAAGGGTTTTTATGGTTTTAATTGATGAGTTGTAACTTGTCTATGTTGCTTGGTTTGAGATTGTTGAGAGTATACGTGTATGAGTGAAGATTAGAGCTATTGGAGGTCAGGTCTGACATGGAAAGTCATCTAGAGGAGTTAGCTGAATCTGTTTGAGGGGTTTTAAGGTGTCGTACTATGTCAGCTGAGTGGATTGGTTTTCTTGCTAGTGTTGTGGTGTTGGTATGCTCCTCACAGTGGTGTGTTCGAACGAGCTATAGAGGTAGGTCTCCCCCGACAGAAAGACAACTCTTATGGAAAAACCGTGTGTCAAACTACATGAAAGGCCAACTAAGGTGCGTGACAAGGGATCACTAACTTCACCTCTTGGTTGATCCACCATCACTTAAAAGGCCCGTTCTCATGTCCTGAAAAGAGAATTGACCTACATGTAAATGAAATGGCCCATCCGTGGTACGCTCTATACACCAGCTCCTCTTGCTGATCGGCAATCAAAGAACACCAGCTCCTGACTAGTAGGCTTCCTTCTGCGAATCCTTTTGAGCTTTGATAAGTGTGTGAACGGGCTCTTAAAAGCGTGTCCACGGTTAAAAAGCGTCACCAGCATCGTCCACCGTTGAAAAGCGGCACCGCTATATATAAAGAGCGGCGTGTAAGTCGGTGTGACGTGGGTTGATCTACGCAAATTGCTATGTCGAGAGAGCGATAGCGAGAGTGTTACTCCAAGAGGACGATGATGTCTTGAGGAGCCTGTTGGGCAGCGCCCCCTTGGACGTGCAGACCTCCATAGTGGCGAGGATGGGGTATTGCTGGAAACTGGACGACATGCAACGTAGAGTCTACGTGGACGCCTACGAGCTCTCCACAGCCTCCGACTGGAGGCTGCAGCTGGCGCTGATGCAGGTGGTGGCCAGCCTGGGACCCACCCTGGCGTCCGACTTCTTCATCGAGGCCTTTCACCCAGTACCATCAGTCCACCAGCTGGCACTCTGTCCCCATATCGTCAAGAACCTGCCACGTGGCATTAAAGTCCACGTCCAACAACACCCAGGCGAGTGGCCTTGATCACCATCCTTCTATTTATGAAAAATCTATCATTTGTAATTTGAAGATTCAGATTAACTACTAGGCAACCCTTGTCTAAACATACGTTTTTTTGAGACTCCAAATTCAAATTTTACCCAAACCTTTTCTTCCCCTTCTCGAAGCTCCAAATTTTTGCACGTGGCAGCTTTGTGAAACTCTTCCTTAAGATAATATAGAGAAGAGATGTTTAACACTCTTTTATGTGTAGTACTGAATGTTGTAACTAGACTATAAGATTTTATATGAGGAAAGGGTGAGTTGATTCGAACTGACGCCCTTCACATGTAAGACATGATCATCTTACCGTTGGGCTATCCCTCCACTCTTGGGGTAGATACTAGTTAGCGTTATATTCTTGAAGGTTAAATTTAGCTTTTTCAACATAAATGTACACCATTATGTTGGACAGGAGCATCCAAAGAAATGGGTATAGATCCCAAATTAATTTCTAGTGCTTAGGGTGTGGGAAGGAGAGGGTGAGTTGATTCCAACTCACACCCTTCATCACAATTAAGACAAACATCTTACTGCTATTGGGCTATCTCTCTACTCTTGGGGTAGGTTATTCTCAAAGGTTAAATTTAGTTTTTTCACCATAAATGTGCACCTTTTTGCTGGACAAGAGCATCCCCAATGAAATGGGTATAGGGCTCTTGCTTCCAACAAGATCTTTGGAGCATCAAATGAAATGGGTAAAGGGCTCTTGGCTCTTGCACACATCTTGGCATTCTTTTTCTATTAGACATTTGTGTAATAGACAACACATCTTGTAAGTTGGAATCTTGCAATGTTTTGATAGCACCTTCACCAAGTTGAGCAAGCATGCACAACACAACATCTTCTACTTTAATGCAATATCAATGTATATCAAATACAATCATTCAAAATACGATGTGAAAATTTAAATATATGATAACTCTTTAATCATTCACATTGTTGATGGGAAAATTTAAATAGGTAAAATGGTATTGTGGATGGGTAAATTTGGATAGGGTATATGTACGGACATACTGTGGATGGGCAAATTTGGATAGGATATATGGACATACAAATGGTAGTGTAGATGGGAAATTTTGGATAAGACCATTATGTTTTCCTTTTCTCTCACCGATGGCCACCATTAGTAATGTGAACGAAGGTTATTGTCACACCAAATAGCATTGTAGAGGTAAGCTTTGGACTCTACTGATGGAAATCATAACTAGAAATTTATGATGTGTTGATACAATAGGAAGGTTCAAGCCGATGAAATGGGTGTCGTAGGAGCATTTCTCAGATCTTCATTCGAACTAAGGAGGGTATATTTATAATTGGGATTCTGTGGGGGGTCATTATATTGATACAACCCCTTCACATTCGAAAATCAATAGAACCCCCTTTGAGTGTGCGTAGGTAGGTGGGTTGACAAGGCTATGTCCAAGGTGTGTATACACATCTGTGTGGACTGAGAGTAGGTCGACTAGACCTTGTGTGATTTCGAGGTTTTGTGGTGGCTCGCGAGTGTGTATCATTGCATGCTAAGGAATATTGGGAACTTTGGCGGTGGCACTCGAGTTGGCAAAGCGATGCATGTCGCGCATGCAGTGTGTCTGTAGGTAAGCATGGCAGAGTGGATGCACGATATTGGAGAGCTGGGGGATCAAGATGCCCAAAGCTAGGGCGCTGAAGATTCTGACGAAATGCAGAGGGCTCGTGTGAGGAAGTAGAGGAGACTCAAGAGAAGAAGAGGACGCAGTCAGATTGGGTAGCAGATAGATTGCATCATCCCAATCCCTCTTTAGTACACTCGTCGGTTTCGAAGGTATGTAGTACCAAGGTTTTTGTCGACTTGGTAAGGAAGCAGGTGAATATGTTTTCCTTTCGTAGTGTTATATTATTCTACTCTTGTAAGCCCCCCTCAAAAGCTTAGCTTCGCAGATGGATTGATGAAGTTTTGCATGAAACGGTGGTGCTTCAGACATTTTACCTCGGGAAAGGATTCTTTAATGCCCTTTTCTCTAAAGGGCAGGCTATCTCTAATCTATTTTCTAAAGCTCCTCTGTTTATGGGCCCCAAGATGGTGCATGCAATCCCATTTGACCCTCTCTTTGACATGAACCATAGCCTTAAAAAATCTTGTCCTGTTTGGGTTGAGCTGGTAGGACTCCCTCCCTTGCTTCAGCTTGCTCTGGGAGATTTGGCAAAATCATTGGGTCCACCTTTGTTTATTCCTAAGGTGGAGGACACTGTCCGGCAAGCAAACAATGTTTGAATATCTTGGAATACTAGCTTTAGAACCCCAAAAACATTAGAGGTAGACCTTGGTGAAATTGGCAAAATTGAATTAGCTCTTAAGTTTGACCCTTTTCCAGAAGCATGTTCTAAATGTGGTGATCTTGGTCATATAGCCAGATTCTGTGATGCTTATTCCCAAGGTAAACAGAGGGAATATAGTAAGGAGGTTAGGGATCTAGGGGGCGAGAAGGAATTGGATAGTGCAAAAATGAAAGTTAACAAGGGCAAAGAAGACAAGGGGAAATGGGTATAGGATCCATAGGGAAGTGTGCCTACGAAAAGGGGTTGGACTACAGTTATTGAAAAACCCAAAGGAAAAAACCAATCTTAGAATAGCTAAAGAAGAAGCTAGAAGACCATGAAATAAATCTCTTGAGAAGGGAAAGAGTACAGTTAGCACTCCTAGGGATTACATTCCCTTGATATACTCTAATCCTTTCAACCCTTTGGGAATAGTGACACTTATTGCATGGAAAAATTCAACTAGCAAGTGGAGACAACATGGAAAATGGTCCAAAACTCTACTCGTGATGAGAAATATAGTCAAGAGGTGGAGATGGTCCCTGAAACAACTCTTTAATGAATAACAAGGTTGAGATGAGGAGATGCACATGGAATGTAAAAGGCATTAAGGATAAGAAGAAAAATGCAACTTTTTGGAGTCTGGTTTTAAAGAATGGAAGCTGTCCTTGTTGGCTATCCAGGAACATAATCTCTTTGGTGGAAAAAGGATTAGAAGGGAGAGATATAAGGATTGTGTAGTTTACTATGGGGTAACTGACAAGGGATATAGTGGGTTAATGACCATCATTAAGGAGTCCATGAATCTTTGCCTGATTGCTAACCACCCCAATGCTAGAGCTCTTCTAGTAGTAGAATATTAGGTTGAGGGTGAGATATTTTGGGTTGTCAATATCTCTGGAGCTCATAATTACAAAGAAAGGGGAGGGTTATGGGACTGGCTCTGTGGTCTTAATATGCAATTCCCTTGGATTCTAATGGGGGACTTTAATATGGTGGAGGTACCAGTTGACAGATGTGGAGGAAGCACCAGCAGAAAAAGAAATGGGGAGAACTTAGAAGAAAGTTGGGTCTGGTGGATGGTTGGAGTCTAGGGGAATGGGGATCTAATCCCGGACATACATACTTTAGCCTAAAATACTTTGGTTCCACTAAATAGGGTTGGGTGTCCCATACCTTAGAGATTAAGAATGATAACTCTTCTTCTCTCTGAGATCATCATATGCCATTAAAGTGGTGGTGGCATGTTAGAGATTGGGAAGATGAGAAACTGATTCACTTTCCTACTAGGAAATTAAGGGTACACAACTCCTTGTTGAAAGATGAACTGTTCATAAAATATATTGAAGAAGCTATTAGTAGATGAAGGAGAAGAGGCATTGGGAAGGAGCCTAGAGGGCTTTTGCTATTGAAATTCAAGGAGTCATAAGAAGGGTAGGGAAGATGAGAGCTTATGAGAGGAAAGAAAGAAGAAAAAGGTGGAGTGACCAACTGGAGGCACTGCAAAGAAAAAGACAACTGGGGAAGCTCTCAGATGAGGAAATCAACCTGTACACAAGATGCCAATTGAGCTTCAAAGAAGAGGATGACAAAACTAGGGAAGCTCTCAGATGAGGAATAAAAGGTACACAAGATGCCAACTAAGCCTCAAAGAAGAGGATGACAAATTGGTAGTGTACAGTTTGGGTGCCCTCAAAAGAAGTGCATTTTCCTCAAAAAAGAAACTTAATAGAAATTTATTTAAATTAGCACAAGAGGAGGGACAATAGGGAAATAGTTGGGAATATTAGGGATGAGAATGGATTAGTGATTCAAGATATATAGGAAGTTCTCAAGAGATGGGTGGAATATCTAGGGGCCACTTTGAGGCTCAAAGAAGATGGCTCCATATTCAAGATTTATTACAGAAAGTAACATGCTTAAACTGGTTAAACAAAGTATTAAGGCTGGAGAATTCAATTGGCTTGTGAGGAATATAGAGTAGGATGAATGCTGGGTAGCTAATACCAATCTGGGGAAGGAAAATTCTCCAGGGTGGGATGGTCTCTGTGTAGAAGTTTTCATTTCATTTTGACCCTCTATAAAGGATATAATTTGGAAAGTGTGCAGAGAAGCCTTCAGCCCAGGGATTTTGGACAAAGACTTGAAGGAGGGGGTGGTGAAACTCATTCCCAAATAAATTGCCTACTCTACAGGTTTAATAATTACTCTCCTAACTGTGGTATACAAAATTCTGGCTAAAGTCATTGCCTTAAGGATTTCCCCGATTATCTAGAAGGTGATATCTAGGAAACAAATGGGTTTATAAAGGGCATATCCATCTATAATAACATCCTGGCTGCTATGGTAGGGAGAGATGTAGCAATAAGAACCAACCAGAAATGCATCATTCTTCAGTCAGATCTAGAAAAAGCTTATGATAGGATTCACTGGTCCTATGTGGCAAGAGTCATGGAAAAGTTGGGATTTGGTCTCAGGATAGCTTCTTGCATATTGACTCTGTCTTTGGGGGTTTTTTCTAGTCTTCTCGTAAATGGTAGGATAGTAGGGGATTTGAAATCAGAAGATCTCTATTAGACAAGGATGCCCCTTATCCCCCCTTCTCTTTGCCATAGCCTCTCACCCCCTGATTGTTGCCTTGGAAGAGGTGAGTGAGAAACGTAGAGTTGCTGGTCTTAAGTTGAAGATTGGGAGCAACTCATTATTAAATGCTCTGATGATTCTCTACTTTTTCTTAGAGCTAATGGGGATAACATGAGACAGGCTTTATCCATAGTGCAAGAATTTGTTGATGCCTTTGGATCCAAATGTAATATTCAAAAAACTAATTTGATGAGTTTAACAAAAGATAATGACTTTGATCTAGATAGATGGGGGTGTGAGGTGATCAGGGGAGGGGTCTGATTGTCAGACACCTGGGAATACCCTTTGGTGTCATTAGGACATTTTGGTGGTCATTTGGAGGGCCTCCTAAGAAATTCACTATTTGGTAATTTCTCTCACTAAAAAATATAAAGAAATACAAAAACTTGAGTATCAAAATCTATATTTTATTCCAAAGTACCATTCCATTATTTATGAAAAGGCTGCAAGTTTGTTTAAGGTCATGATTCTCAAATCCTCTTCACTAAGTTATTTCTCTTAAATGAAGATTGTGGTGGTTAAATTAGCATTCAATAGAGAAAAGTCTCTGATGTTCCTTCAATCCTCATCATCAGCTACTCCTTTTTAATCCTAATATGTATCTGTCTGTAGGCAAAGGTCTCTCTCTCTCTCTCTCTCTCTCTCTCTCTCTCTCTCTCTGTGTGTTTTTCTGTGTCTATCAAAATCGAGACACGTTTTCTCAAGTTCTTTTATGATATCCACATGACATAATGTTCAACACTGGTTTTTGTCTTATGTGGAGTTAGGTCTAATATAAAAAAAATTCTCTCTCTCTCTCTCTCTCACACACGCACACACACACACACACACACACACACACACACAAAACAAATCCAAAGAGGCAGTGGCCAATTGGTGCGATAAGGACTCTCCAACATTTTTGAGGTCATTATAGCGTGCCAATTGGCCACGAACGTTTTTGATGGAAAGAGATAGTATCTCTCTCTCTCTCTCTCTCTCTCTCTCTCTCTCTCTCTCTCTCTCTCTCTCTCTCTCTCTCTCTCTCTCTAACCCCTTATTATATATCTCTCTATATCTGGTGTTAATTATAATTCAGCTCTTTAAAAAAAAAACTATAGTAGCCAATTGGCACGATAACACTTGTTGCTTCAATTTGTATGCGTCTTATTGTGTCTTATTGCGCCAATTGTCCATAAGTTTTAAATGTGTATCTCCGACTATTCTCCTCTTTGTCTCTCGCTCTACCTCTCTCTCCCTCTCTCTCCCTCTCTCCCTCTCTCTCTCTCTTACACTCCCTCTATATACTACGTTTCTTTCCACATATACATATTTATCTCTCCTTCTCTTCTTTGGCTTCTCTATATTGACTGGATCAATTCATTTTCTCAAATGGCTCGGAAAAAAGCAGACAGCAAGAGTGCAGAGGAAAGGACCTCTATTGCTTCAAAGGCATGTGGAAAGAAAAGCAAGAAGGGGAAGCCTATGCATATTTTGAAGCAAGCACGGCGTAGGAGATTCTCCTGGAGAGTCACAATTTTAAGAGAGATCAGAAAGTCCCAGGATTCTGTTAAATTATGTTTTCTCAGAGCTCCATTTCAAAGAGTTGTTAGAGGGATTTGTGAAGAATGGGATTGAAGAATAGAATTTGGATAATAGGGGGAAGAGGGTAGCTCTGTTATGTATTCATGATGCAGCATAGGACTTTATTCTAGAGTACTTCTTAGATCTTTATATTGTAGCTGTCTATGCTCACAGGATGACAGTAATGGTAAAGGACTCAGAGACTTTGAAGAGAGTAAGATGGAGATATGACAAGCTTCTCCATCCAGTTGACTATGTTGATCCCAAAATGAGGGATATCTTGCTGATTCCACCTGCTAGAAAGCCAAAGAAAGATTTAAAAATAAAAGAGATAACTCATTAAGTGAACACTAGGGCAAAGGATGAGTAGGAAGAGTTACAAAGACAGAAAAAAGAAAAAGCAGAGGACAAAAAACATGATGACAATATTGAGGAAGAGAATGAATACAGAAGACAGACTACAAGGCTGTAGTTTCTGAATTCAGAGATCTTGACTTTAGGAGAACTATTGACTCAAAATTTTGCCCCTTAAGGAGTGAATAAAAAAAGATTGGCCTAACCAATGAGAGATCTGGGATTCTAGATCCATGTAACATGGATCTTTTTGTCATATCTTTGCCCAAATCTCTTAAGACAATAAAATAATAGAGCCCATATCTTTAAAAAATAGAGAAATGTCAGATTTCACGTCATAAACTATTCTTCCATGTTAAATGTACCTTGTGGTTAGCACATGGAAGTTTGAAAACCGAATTTCATTTTTTTCGATTTTTTATGTTGTTTAACTTTTTACTTTCCCTCCTTTTGGCATTCCACTACCTTTTCATTTCCCCCCTTTTTTTTGGCAGAATTCAATTTCGCCATATCTTCTGCAACTCTGGTTCTTTCTTCACGAAAATTTACAAGTATGTTGTTCTCCATCATAGCTCTCTCCTCGTAAAATTTCATCTCATTTGGACAAAACGTTTGTGAGTTATGCCTGATTTCTCACATAAACTTTCTCTTCTCTACACCATAGATAGCTATCTTGATGTGAAGTGGCATCAAATTCTTGTGAGTAATTATCATATGTTTAGGGTTTGTCTATGTTTTGTCTTCATGTGAGAAATGATCATAGGTTTAGGATTGGTTTATGTTTTGTCTTGATGTGTTGCTGTTTATTTTCAAGGAGCAAGGTTATGTAAATCAAAGCGATAAGTTGCTGTTTATTTCTTGTTGTTTTATTCTTTATTTGTTGCTTACAATCTTCTTTGCACAGTAATGATTTGAAGTGGCATAAAATACCATAGTAATGATCATAGGTTTAGCTTTTAGCGTTAATGCAGAGAGTCATTGGCCCCTTAGTTTTCTGGAGGCGGGAAATCCAACTTATGTCCAATAATCACCCTTAAAATTTCTATTTTAAGTTGGATGGTAGGAAGGTTGGTGGGTGCCAAATCTTCCTGCCGCTCAGGAATTCTACGATGCTTACATAGAATTATGGATCCGTAGATGGCCATCTCTAAAACCCAAGCACAAAATGCGAACTAAGCCAACACATTCAAACCCTAAGACAAGCTTCAACGTTGGCTAGTCCCCAACCACCTATTACAATCACAAGGCTACTATGAAGGCAACACTCACCTCTGGCTACCCAAGCATGTTGCTTGTACTCATCCACCACAACTCCCCAAGAAGCCATGACAAAACGTCCCACAACCACAAGTTCGGCAACCCCAAGCACACTGAAGCTAACAACACTGGGTACCTACCAATATGCTCAAAGCACAAGGCTTCCATGAAGGCAACACACACATGTGGCTCCCCAAGCCACAATCAAAAGCCTCTTCTCTGTGTTGACAACCACCTCATAGCTCAAAGCCTCGTCCCAACCACAAACCTTCATCACTCAGCAGCATTGGGTGCCCAAATGTCTCTTAGAAGCCCAAGGATTCCATGATGGCAATTCCATCATTTGGCTCCCAAGGCATACCCCTCATAGTAGTTTCCCAAAACCACATGCACCATGCCAGTACCTATCCAATCGACAAAGATGGTTTGGCCAACGGGCAGATAAGTCCCCTCCTCCTCGCACACCCAAAACTTCGGAACTCCAAAGCTCAGATAGCCCAACCCTTTCAACCCACGGAGCCTCATCCACACGAAGCTCCACCCGCCCCTTGACTTCTTCACCAAACGAAGGGGCAGTGCTACACATGGCAGAGCTTATCCAACCACTCAAAGATAAACCCAAAGGTGTGCTCACAACTCTAGTCACATGGGCCATTTAGTACAAAACCCTCTTTAGGGGTGCTGACCAATAAACCCATGGCAATAAACCCAAAAACAAAGAGTCTCTTGGTGATTAGGATCTAGGTGATGAGGACCACGGGCTCATCTTTTGCCCTGGCCCATGCACAATACCTACAAATCTCACTAGGCTCTATCCTGTGTGAACACATCATATAAAGCTTCATCCTCGACAGCCATCCAGGTACATCTATGGATGGGGAGACCATGGTGGGCACAAGCTTGGTCCATGGTACGACCCATCGCCTAGATCTCCTTAATCATGCCTACTGCACCCGAATAATTGCGCTTCATGTCCAATCAATTCTACCCAAAACGTCTTCTTCAACTCAACACCTATGGATCCTCGACATCAGCTACCGCTCCTATCAACACAAGATCCTAGAGCTCCAATGACATAAGAAGACAAAGAATAAAAAGAAAAGAGAGAACACCGTAACCTGATGACTCAACATCCATGGGAGCCAAGATACCCATCATGGTGTCTTGACAAAGATATTAGAGCTTCATGAACATCGCCATTGACATACATCATCTTGGAGCACAAGCAGTCTCCATTCGTGTTGCCTCCTTGTCCCTCTGGAATTACCCCCTTTCCACTTTCTTACTAACTCCTCTTTAATCCTACCACCTACCACTGGGATATTGGTAGTTAAGTTTTCCATGCTAGTCTACTCCTTCAAGTAAAAAGACTCCTCTAATGAGGATGTCCCGCCGCAAAGGTGACAAAAAACCAAAAAATACCAAAAATAAAATAAAGAGTACTACTAGGCACATACAAAAAAGAGTACTACTAGGCACATACAAAAAAGAAAACTCATAAGAGCCTGTAAGTACGACTAGCTGGATACTTATTCACCAGTACTCCACTAACTTCTTTCCATCATACTAAACTCCCCCACCCCCTCTCATTTCCGGAGAGACAGGAGAAACAACCAAGTGCGACCTTCCCCACATGCCTCACCAACCTCCCAGCGATCACGAGGATGCAACTGACTTCAGGAAGGGGAGTATGTTAACCACATATTGGTTAACACATTCCTATGACAACTATGCCCGCACACTTATATAATGGGCGCACATGCTATATTGTAAATCCCGTCATGTAATGAGGGAAACACCCTAAAGGCGCTCCAAAGTGTTGAGCTTAAAAGGAAAGACAAGAGGATCTTGGTCAATTAGCCAAACCATAGAGAGAAGCCTTGTAACTATGTTTTGGGCAACCCGGGTTACTTATTCTTGGGCGGCCTAGTGGGAAAGGACTTGGAACTATAAAAGCCAATTTCTCTTGCTTGTAACTAACTCTCCCATTTGTGCAATAGAAGTAGAGTGTTGTATCTCTCCCTCTCTCTTGGAACTCTAATCTAGCATGTGTGGTGTGCTTAGGGTTAGGGTTTGGGAGTGATTACTAGTGCTAATCACTTGTTCTCTCTTGCTTCCTCTCTCTCTCTCTCTCTCTCTCTCTCTCTCTCTCTCTCTCTCTCTTTCTCTCTCTCGTGATTAGGCTAACAAACGTGATCTTCTTCCGCAAAGATCCCACATGATCTTTGTGAGAGAGCTTGCATCACGCATTGGATTAGAGCAACCACCTCGGTGCGATAACGAGTGCGGGAGAACGACAATGAAGCGGCTATGGTGGAGATCTTGTGCCATTCTCAAGCTTCGCAGATAGGCAACTTCCCATGACACGGTTACGATAGGCTTTCCTTAACATTCATAAACCTCTGAAAGGTTGCAGGGGCATTCATCAGCCCAAAGGACATAACTCTGTAAAAGCAAAATACCCCCATGGGGTAATGAAAGTGGTTTTCCTTTGGTCCTTTGGAGCAATTGAGATCTGAAAGTATCGTAATTATCCATCACATACTGTATCTTTCATCCTGAATACTCTCCAAATCCCTCAAACTAGTTCAGCTGACTCCTCCCAACTATCATCCCAGGTCAGTCCGGACCTCCAACAGCTGTGATCTTTATTTAATACCCCTCACCTGACCTTAGCTGACCAAAAACACTCCTAGCCCGTGACACAAACTGATCAGTTCTTGATTGAAAACTAAATTAGATAGTTGGTGCAAACCCTAGTTAGAATTATGTCTGCCAAGCTTCCTTAAAGTTCCTTCAACCTCAACTATCTTTCAAAGTTGTTTCAGAACCTCACAGAACCTGCCAACATACTCGTGCTGACCTAGTTAGTTCAATTGACTTAGTTCTGAGTGAGACCTCACCCACCCAGTGTCCGTTGACACCTCAAATCCCCCAAATACCGCAAATCCCACCAAGACTGAACTCCACAGACCTAAGGCTTAGAGCACCTGACTCCTTTCTGACATGAGATAGCATTCAGCTAGACACCGAGACGATAATCGAGCTCACAACCTATCAGACTGACTTCCAACTAAACTCAGATTTTTAGACCAGACTTCAGAACTGTCTAACAAGACTAGATCTACACTCCCACAATATTGGAGCCCCATCTCCACCCAGCCTTTTCCTTGAGAGCCAAGGAGAAAGGATCTGCCAACCACATAGTGAAACTGTTAATAATTATAAATGATGCACATCAATGCTTGAGGAATAAATTTTTCTGGGACCAATAATATTTATTTATATTAACTGTTCTACATCTGAAATACACCAAACCTAGAAACTCTACTATCTGCTCTTTTTTAACCTCATTTAAGATTTTACATAAAAATTCCCACAATCCATGAGGTATAAATTTGATTATAGACGCATACCCAGTCAACAGAAGGAAGTAAAGCCATTAGCAAGCTATCTTAGCCCCTATGCTGGCTATTTAGGAGGTGCAAATCAAAGTTAATACTTTGAATTAATTGAGATTAGTTCTTGACAGAAGGGATCTATTCACACCTCATCATACGGGAGTAGCATCACAATGGCTGCTGCCACCAAACAATATAGCACAGTAACTAGTACCACGGAGCCAGCTATGCCGATGGGCATTGTTTTGGAAGGTTTGTGCACTTCTTCGGCCATTGTTGACACAGCATCATATCCGATGAAGCTAAAATATACCACAGCTGCTCCATTGAAAATGCCCTTCGCTCCATAAGGAGTAAAACCTCCCGGCGAGTTGGGATCACCAGGCTTTGTGAGGTTTCTCAAGGAGCCATTGGCAAAGCCAGCCACCACTATGAATGCAATCAAAACAAGGTGGAAGACGGTAATCACAACGTTGAGAATGGAGCTAACCTTGGTGCTGAAGCAAACAAAACAACATTTAGTCACACTTTAATCAATATAAATGATATTAACCTGTGATTGCTTAAGAAGAAGAAGAAATATACAAATTTAAATGATACCCTATGATTGCAGCTTAAAAAGTAGAAAATCAAGACCAATTATAGGCATTAAGTATAATGATAGTGGAACCTTATAACATGTGTGGTGAAGTAGGCTTTACCATTAGTGTAATTAATCACTGATTAAGTTTAGATACCAATTCAGATCAAAATATGAAGCATTATTGGTAAATAGTGTTGCTAATTATACCTCCAACATATGCAAATTGTCAAAAGGATGATGACTGCAACTGCTGGGAAGTCTGCTTTGACACGCCATGTATCCGAGTTGTCCACTCCCAGGACACTGGCTAAATAGGACGAGCAACTGCCGCATTGGATATCACATACTCCATTATAAGGTTAGCTCCGGTGATGTAGCCTGCGAATTCACCTATGAAACCCTCAACGGAAGTTAATCACTTGCACTAAAAAATCTTTCCTAACTTGAGAAAATTAGACCAAGGTTTTACCTAGGGTTATGTGCAGGTAGCTGAACGCGCCTCCGGCTGATGGGACTTGAACTGCGAACTCGGTGTAGCAGAGGGCGGAGAGAAGGGCGGACAGGCCGGCTATGGCGTATGAAACGACTACGGCCGGGCCAGCAGAGAGGTGGGCGGCCTGGCCAGTAGTGACGAAGATGCCGGCGCCCACCATGCCGCCAACGCCCATGGCCATAACGTCCACCCAGCCAAGCCTACGTTGCATGTGAACATCCCCACGGGCAAATCTCTCTGCTTCCGCCGTGCTAACCGCCGTCATCCTCGCCGTGAGCCGCGTCGGCGTGTCCGTGACTGCCGTCATGTACGCCGTCAAGGTGGCAAACGAGCTTGTGTAGGCATTTTCACCACCTTGTATTGATACTTCTACGCCCATTTCTCAGTGTTGTTCTTTAGGTATGCCTCCTCAGAGCTAGAAAACTCAGCACCCTTTTTCTTTAAATACCTTTTGGTCACCCCAGTTCCGTTGGACCCAAAGGGTCACAAAAACTCTAATTTGCACGCGAGCGTGGAAACCCACTTCTGTTTTGTTTTGTGTAGCTTGCTCTCGTACATTCCACTATACACACAAGTAATGATTCAGCACACTAAGGTACCAAGTCAACTACCTCTCCACTCCCTCCTCTCTGTCTTCTTTTCTCTCTCTCTCTCTCTCACACATACACACTTCTTCTATTCAAAATCAAGGGGTTCCTAATTGATTCCAACCTTACTAGGACTCCTAATGGTGTTATAAAGTTTTCAAACCTTTGCATGTTAAACATAAAAGTTTTTTCTGTTTGGTAGCAAATCACACTTCCAAAGTTTCTTGTGTGGCATTCAAGACTCTACAACACAAGGAACAGTTCACACTACAAGGTAAGGGACCATTTTTTTCCTCTTTCAAAGGGGCTTTCGAAGGCTCTTGGGGGGCGAGATAAAAGTGTGGATCTAAGTAAATTAACAAACTCATGCAATGATAATCAACACATATGAAGGAAAAACTCCACTAATAAAGAGATTCCACTCATAATCAACCTTGAAGTACAAGCTGACGTAGTTCCAAGTGAGCATTGATGACTTAACACTTTCGGTACACCATATACATTGCATGTGACAAGAACAAAGCATGTGACCCCATTCAGACCATGCATGGAACCATCCATGTTGTGCCTCATAAATGGCACCTTCACCTTCACCCATTTACATTCACTTATACCCTTTCACAAACACCTTTTATCTACATCATACAAATTGGCATTGCTATCCAAGCTAATTTCAATAGTCCTTCTCAATGACAAATTGGAGGAGGTCCTAAAAACAAATGCACCTTCTAGCCACTTATAGCTTGTACAATGATGGTCTCTCATGCTCACTTGTAGGTATCTTGAATTATGCCTTTTATTCATGACATCTTGAACAATAGGGCCTATGACCCTCTCCTTTGTTGCTAGCATCTTGCACATTGTAACTACTAACCTTGGGGTTGATCGTTAGCCAATCAAATCAGATCTTTGTATGCCACTAGGCTCTCTTACACATTTAGGAGGGATACATGAAGAATGTTATTTTAGGCACCAGATATTTGATGTGCAATTTGAACAAAACTTAGTATAAGTGTTTTTATTACAAGTTAGTTATCTATTCATAAAAAAATTCATCACCTTCTTATGTAGATTCAATGGCATTTGGTGTTGAGAAATATGGTGCCAAAGAGCACAAGGAAGAGGTAAACTACAACATATCGAGAGCACATCAGCGTTTTTGGAAGGAAAATATCAGGGGTTTTAACGATGCTGAGCAGTGATTTGGCGCTGCTCACAACAGCGTTTTCTTGCTTTTCAATAGCACTTTTCGTAGTGAAATATCGTTGCCTAGTAGAGGTAGCAAAAAAATGCTACTATACTGTAAAAATATCCCGCTTATTTTTGTCGTCACGTAGTTTTTATCTTTTGAATATAATAAACCTATACTCTAAGTTTTTTACTGATTTATGTCTTGTCTATCACTTCTACCTCTCCTACACTTTCCTTCTCAAACTCAAGCAAGGTATGTCTACTCTGTTCCTTTATCTCCTATGCAAAAAAGCTTTCCATGAAAGCTTTCTTCTTGTGAGTATTTCCTTTCTCTTTCCTCTCTTTTAAGTTTTTCTTTTCTTCTTTTTTCCTTCTTATTGAAGCTTAACCATTATGAGTATTTTTCCTTGTTCTTTATTAAAGCTTCATATGGTAAGAGATCTTGATTTTTCTTAATACATTTTTTTCTTAACTTGGTTTAATTTTATAGGTTTTCAACACATACAAAGCCTTCACAAAAGATATCTTTCTTGTATGTTTCTTCTTTCATGCTTTTACATGTTAATAGGGTTTGTAAGTTTTAGGGCTTTTAAGATTGGAGTTTGTTATTACTACTTTTTTTTCTTAATTTAGTTTGATTTTGTTGGTTTTGAACGCATACAAGCCTCACAAGGTAAAAGATCTCTTTCTTGTATGTTTCTTCTCTTATGCTTTTACATGCTATAGGGTTTATAAGTTTTAGGCTTTTAAGATTAGGGTTTTTTTATTTTTTCCACGCTCTATGGATAGATTTTAGAGAGCTATGCTTCTCTCAAGACATGGCCATATGCCTTAGCCTTATGCATGAGACTTATGCATTATCCATATGCATAAGCTTTATGCATGAGCCTTGTGAATAAGTCACATGCATGAGACTCGTGAATAAGCATGCCAGTAGCTACCTATGCATGCCAGTAGCTACCTGGGCATGCCGATAGCTACCTGAGCATGCCGATAGCTTCCAAGGCATGCCGATAGCTACTTGGGCATGCTGGTAGCTTCCAATGCATCACTACTAGAGCTTGAGGGCATACCGATGTTAAAATACCGACGCAAATGTCGAACTTCGGTATGCCCGTTGTAATCTTGGAGGAGACAAGTCGGGCGGGGTAATTTGAAATTTTCGTATACCGACGCGTATACCGAAGCACATTTCGACGCATATTCCGAAGCATATACCGAAGCATATTCCGAAGTATATACCGACGCTGATACCGACGCACATACCGACGCTCGTAAGTTTTTTACAGCCGAGAGCGTATTTTCTCTATTTTCCGCGGCGTCGCGCAGAGAAGGTATGCAACGTCTCTTTTCTCTCCTTCTCCTCTTTTCTCCTCTCTCCTCTTTTCTCCTTCTTTCTTCTTTTCTCCTCTTCTCCTTCTCCACTTTTACTAATATGCTCTTGCTTTTGCTTTTTAATTTAGGATATAGGACGTTTAGGGTTTTGTGTTTTTTTTGGCTCTCTATGCATGTTGAGAGCTCTCTATGTATGCATAGATCTCCTAATGCATGCATAGAGATTTTAGGGTTTTGTATTAGTTCTTATTCTTGTGTTTAATTTACTAATTATTTTGTTTAATATTTTGTTTTGCAGCTCTTTCACCAATCTTTCACCAATCCTCTCCTTCAGCTTCGCAAAAAAGAGGTAGATCCTCTTTCGATTTT
Source organism: Cibotium barometz (assembly GCF_041138505.1). Lineage (NCBI taxonomy): Eukaryota > Viridiplantae > Streptophyta > Polypodiopsida > Cyatheales > Cibotiaceae > Cibotium > Cibotium barometz. Next base: position 24,395,329 of record NC_141057.1, on the reverse strand, counting down.
CCTTGTTTATGCTTTTTTCTACGTATTATTGCATCCCTGTTTTATGGTTTAGGGTTAGTTTAGGGTTCTTGTAAGCTTATACATAGGATTAATTCAAGATCTATGCATAAAACCTATCATAAGCTTGCAATCTCTATGCATAGCCTTCTTGCAAGCTTTATGCATAAGCTCTATTCATAGAGCTTGCGAGCTTGTGAAATCTCTATGCAGAAGCTCTATGCATAGGCTTTATGCATAGAGTTTGCAAGCTTATAAAATCTCTATGCATAGGTTTCTTGAAAGCTTGCATGGACATTGTACATAGAGCTTGCATAGCCTTCTTGTTGAAAGCTCTATGCATAGCCTTCTTGTAAAAGCTTAATGCATATGCTCTATGTATAGGCTTTATACATAGAGGTTGTAAGATTATGAAAGCTCTATACATAGGGCTTGTAAGCTTATGCAAGCTCTATACATCGAGTTTATGCATAGAGCTATATGAATCTAGCTGAATGCATGAATTAAGATCTATGCATAAGGCTTAATACATAATGTTTTATGTATAAATCTTATGGATGAGCTTTATGCATAAGGTTTCACATGCGTTATGTTTTTATGCATAAAGCTTTCTTTGATGTAGAGTGCCTTGCATGGATGGAGAGCATAAGCTTTTTTGAATGTTTATACTCTCTTATACATATAACATATATTTCTTATGCTCTGTTTTTCTATGCATAAGGTATTCTCTTTATTCATAGAGTTTATATATGTTATCAAGATAAGATCTCTTATCCATGTAAAACAAGATCATGTTTATTACACCATTGGGTGATGGGATTAAGGGTTAGCATAGTGCATAAGGCTTATAGCATAGAGCTTATGCATAAGACTTATGCATATGGCTTATGCATAGAGCTTATACATAAGTCTTGCATAGAGCAAGATTATGCATAAGACTTATGCATAGAGCTTATGCATAAGACTTATGCATATGGCTTCTGCATAGAGCTTATGCATAAGACATGCATAGAGCTTATGCATAAGACTTATACATATGGCTTATGCATAGAGCTTATGCATAAGTCTTGCAGCCTTATTATGCAAGCTTATACTTAAGGCTTGCAAGCCTTACTATGCATACGATTGCATAAACCTTATTCATAAAGCGTTCATAAGACTTACGTATAGAGCATTACACATAAGCTTATGTATAGATCATTATGCATAGGCTTTATGCATAAGACTCTATGCGTTCAGCTTTAGGTATAGGCTTCTATGCATAGAGCTCAATGTGTAGGCTCTATTTACAGAATCTATGCATATAGATTTTTGCATAAGGCCTTTATAAATAGCTATTTATGAATAGAGATAGCTTCTCTCTCCATCCTTGTTCTAATTATCTTCTTAATTTTGTATGGAGAGAAGATAAGCTAATGTATAAGTTATTTTTAAAATCTCCCTCAACGGCTGGGGAAAAGAAGCCTGTTTGACGCTTTTTTTAATATTTTTAAAGTCTCCCTCAACAACGGCTGGGGAAAAGAATCCCGTTTGACGCTTTAAATGTTATTTTTTAAAATCTCCCTCACGGCTGGGGAAAAGAAGCCCTGTTTTATGGTTTACATAATGCTTTGTGTAATGCATAATGATTTGTATTTAATGAGCTACATATACATGTTATCCTGCTAGATGGAGCCTCTCAATCTTGAAGAGAGAATAGCGTGTCCATGCATGCGATGTAAGTACCAAATCTTTCGAAAACGAAGGATTTGCAACCAGCATGTTCATGACGCTAGCATATTTCCAATGGAGCGCTTGCAAAATTTACGGTTTCAATCGTACAACCAAGCAAGTGTGCAGCCGCATCTTGACAACATTGCGCCTGTGAATTCTCGTCCCCAACAAAGGATGAGGATATCGCAGGAGGGAGTGACATCTATGGAGCACAATTAACAGCACCCGAGGGAATGGAAGAAGGTCAGGAAATGGAAGAAGGTCCAATGGAAGAAATGTTGGATGCCTTCATCGAGCAACAAGAAGCTCCCTTCGAGGAGCATGAACATGAAGATCATCAACCACGACATTTTCAACGGTCAAATTATGAACCAGAGGAAGAGGCCATGTGTAAACTTGCACGCCTTCCATTATACAATGGTGCCAACATATCTGTATTGCGTGCATCTCTTACGATGCTAAATTTGTAGTCAATTTTTGGATAGTCTAATACAAGTGTCACTGAACTATTCAAGTAAGGACTTCTTTTGGAGATTACACCTACTGTTGAAACGATAAATTATCAACTTGTATTTGAGAAAATCTTAATAGTAACGATCAGATATTGCCATACTTGCAGGCTTTTGAAAGACCAGATATTGCCTCCTGGCAACGAGATGCCTCCATCTCGTGTAGATGCCAAGAAGTTTTTGAAATCCATAGGCATGGATTACAATAATATTCATGCTTGTCGCAATGATTGTTGCCTCTTCCGCCATGAATATGAGCATTTGCAAGAATGTCCCCATTGTGGCTCTAACAGATATAGAGAAGATGTTCAGGGGGAAGATGTCCCCGTAAAGGTTCTCAGGCACTTTCCAATCATCCCAAGAATAAAAAGCATGTTCAGGTGCAAATCTATAGCAAGCTTGATGACATGGCATGCCACAACTCGATCCACAGATGAAGTGATGCGTGTGCCTGCTGATTCACCCGTATGGAGACACATTGAAGAGAAATGGCCGGCTTTTAAGGAAGAACCTCGAAACCGCCGTCGGCCTAGCAATGGTGGATGGTGTAAACCCTTTTGGTTTAAGGAGTTCTTATGGAGCACATGGCCTGTTTGCCTTGTGAATTATAATCTTCCGCCATGGTTAGCAATAAAGAAAGGTCATTTGTTGCTCTCATTAATAGTTCCAGGAAAGTACAAGGTGAAGAACATGGATGTATATTTGGCATCACTTATTGATGAGTTACGCACCTTGTGGAACGGAATTGAAGTGAAGGACATGTCAAAGCAGCAAAGTGGCCAAAGACTTACAACTGTGCAAGGTATTCTCATGTGGACAATGCATGATTGGCCTGGCTATGGAGAATGCTCAGGTTTGTCTATATCGGGTCACAATGCATGTTGTGTATGTGGTCCTCGACTTGATTCAAGATACTCAAAAGCATTACGAAAGAATGTCTACCAAGGACATGTTAGGTATCTTCCAGAAAATCATGAATTGTCGGATGGTAATCTAGGAAGATCTCCTCCAAGTGCATTGAAGGCAAGCGATTGGAAGATCAAATGGGAGGAATGTGGCAACTTGGCATGTCCTGGGATGAAGAGGCTCTCTATCTTTCACCAACTCCCCTATTGGGGTGATCTCCTTATAAACCATTTTCTTGACCCGATGCATATTTTCAAGAATGTAGCTGACATTCTGTGCAAGACCATGATAGGAAAAAAGGAGACTAAAGGCCAAAGGGATGACTTGGAAGAGATTGGTTGCATGCAAGAGTTGTGGGCTCGCACTAGACCCAATGGAAAGGTGCTACTTCCAAGAGCCCCATGGGTTTTTAGTAAGATGGAGGAACAACAAGTCAAGAGGACAATTTCAGAGTTTCGGACTCCTACAGGTTGTATGCATTGCTTGAAAAGTGTATTTACAAAGGATGATGATCTTAGTGGCCTCAAGAGTCATGATTGGCACAAGTTTCTACAATTTGTGCTACCCATAGCAATAAAAGATTGCCTCACTGAAGACATTAGAGCTACTATCTATAAGATTGGCACATTGGTGCGCTCGATTTCTTCAAAAGAGATAAAGAGACACACTTTGGAGATAGCGCGTTTAAACTCCATAGAGGCAGTCTGCATGGTAGAGAAGTTTTTCCCTACAAGTTTATTAATAATCTAGATGCATCTGCTAGTTCATGTTGTAGATGAGGTTGCAGTTGCTGGAACATTCCATTCAAGATGGATGTTCTTTTTGGAGAGGTTTATGAAGACATTAAAGGGATTTGTTCACCAAATGGCTCACCCAGAGGGTAGTATATCAGAAGGGTGGCTGATACAAGAGTCCCTTGTTTACATCACTGAATATTTAAGTTCCTCAGATCCAGAGATACCTCGACTATGGTCTCAAGAGTCTAACAGGCGAGTCATTGGTAAGGAACGTCAAGGCCAAGGCATTAAGAGAAAGATGGATAACAATTTGAGGGAAAAAATCAACAAATTTTGCATCTTGAACTCTCATGTAATGGAGAAGTGGATTGAGACATATGAAGCTCTCAAGCGACAGCGAGTACAAGATCGTTTAAGTTTCAGAAGGAATCGCACTACAAGAAATCTCCCATATCCAGAAGGTATGCAAGCTCTTCCGGACTTTCCCATAGGTAGATGGCTAGAAGCTACAATTTTAGAAGCCAAACGTGCTGGTTTAACTATAACAGAGGAGGAGGAGGAGCTTACAAAAGGATGCGATTGGCATGTAAGTGTTTAAGTTCTACATGTCTCTCTTTTTTTTCTCTACATGTCTCAGTGTTTGATTCTCCATCAACAATCTTTATGTGCTATTTGTAGTATCACAAATATGGGGCGTTTTGGTCACATGGACGTCATTTTCGAGTAGAACGAATAGACCAAAGAAGAGAAACCTTTGATTGTGGTGTCACAGCACAGTTTGTTCAAGAAAGTCGTGCAAGTGCAAGTGATGATAACACAGTTACTGGAATGCTTGATTACTTTGGAACCATTTAAGATATATTAAAGGTTGGCTTCAAAAGTTTTGAGTTGTTTATCTTTGATGTGAAGTGGTTCAAGGTAATCACGAATGGGCCACATGCAACTGTACGTAGAGACAAGAGTGGCCTCATCCAAGTGGACTCCACAAAGGTATGGACCGATCAGCAAGATACTTTTGTGCGCCCAGAGCATTGTGAGCAAGTTGTCTTTAAAGCGGATCCAAAAGATCCACGCTGGCTATTTGTGGTTCAAGTCGCCCCCGCAGTAAGCAAATTTTTGAAGAATTTGAGCTACAACAAGGTGATGTGGATGCACAGGGTGGTGGAGAGCAGCAAGAACAAGCCGATATCAACAATGAAGAGGAGCAAGCAAATGAAGAGGAGCAACTAGAGCAAGATCCAAATGAAGAGGTGCAAACCAAGGAAGCTGAAAAACATGTTGAGGAAGAAGACATAGATGATGAAGACATCCTTCATCAAGGGACTTTTAATGATGAGGATGCTGAAATGTACATAGACATAGATCTCTTTGTGGCTACTGATCTTAATGAGGATGATAGAATAGATAATGATTTTTAAAATGATGTATCTTAATGATTATGCAAATAGTTATGACATATTTGTAATGAATTTATGACATTGAAGGTCCTTTCATTGTTTACCATTGTTAATGTTTACCATCATAATCACTACTGTAGGAGCAAGTTGATATAGTTTTACCAATGTTGTTTATCATTGTTAATGTTTGTCATATGGTTCTTTCATTGTTTACCGTGTAATTTTCATTTCGCACAAGTTTGTCACATGGTTTTTTGTCCAACAGGCCATGGGTGACTCACCGCCCTACGACTACAGTCCTGATTTCTCATTTAATCCTACACCCGCAGGGCATGAGTCCCCAGCAGTTATATGGTTTTCTTTCGTCCATGACTCTAGAGCAGAGAGCCATGGTTCAGAGTTATTGGGGTTCTGGAGCAGGGACATCTGCCTCACCATCTGGCTTCCCGACGCTAGTTCCCACACCCGTGGGTACGACAGCAGCTCCCACACCTCATACCACACAGCCTTCCACTCCTCTTACAGCTCGATCTACCACCTCTTCACATAGACGGCGCTCACGTAGTAGGTCTTGAGGGGGAGGTTGTTGTCGTGGTAGTGCCACAGATGCTGTGACACCACCACCATGTGAGCGCGTCATCCTTCGCTCTCATCTGTTGATAGCACACCCATAGGGTCACCTTCCACTCCTTGGGGTGCACATGACCATGACAACAGCAAGATATACACAATTAGGGATGGGGCACCAATAATGAATAGTGCAGGGAAGGCAATGAAGACGCGCATTTGACAATTGTGCACTATACAGTTTCACGACTCTGTCATGACTAAATGGGATCAGCAAGATAAGGGGAAGAAAAATTATATAAATACAAAGATAAAGCAAGAGTTTTAGCCATCTGACCCTATGAATGTCGTCTCTAATGAGTGGATACAGTATACAGCTCGCATTTTGATGGGGCATCGTAGGTCAGAGGCGAGGGATGCATTTAGAGAGGGGAAAGAGAAACCTGTTTGGCTAGATGACAGGGAGTGGGCAGCCATTGCTCAGGAGCTCACAGAGACACCAGAGAGGTTTCAACAACAAAGAGAGGCGGCGAGGGCAAGACTCCAAACAGTAGGGGCTTCTCATCTTGGGAGTGGTGGTTACGAAACCATGCGCCATGAATTCGTAAGTATTTGTAGCAATTTTATTTATGTAAATGTATGTATGTGGGCTAAATGTTGATTTCTAAAAGTTATAATTGTTAATCGTTTGTGTAGGAGTTGGCCATGAATCGCCCACCAAGTAGGCGAGAGGAGAAGTACGCTCACAAACATGGCCTTGTGGCCTTATTTGAGATGCTTGAAGAAGAAGGAGAGACCGTCAATTGGGAGGCATTACCATGATGTAAGATGACCTTCAAACTAATGGTATATGATCAAAACATTCTTGAGTATTAATGTTTAATTTAATTTCTTGTTTATCGATCTAGAAAATAAAAAAACGAGCACGGTTGTTTTTGTGCTCTATTTTAGACAGAATGGTGCTGTTTGTTTGCTGTTGTTGATCCTGTTCATTGCAGGCAACCAGGCAACAACCAGGCAACACTATTCTGCCCAAAAAAAAAATTCTGGTACAGCGTCGGTATATTTCCCGGTATGTACACCGGTATATTCATTGGTATATCTGCCGGTACTGGCATCGGTATAGATACCGGTGAACGTCGGTATAGCGGCAGGTATACACCCCAGTATAAGTGCTGGTATAGTAGCCGGTATAGACGCCGGAATAGCCATCGGTATTAGCACCGGTGAGACATCGGTATAGACACCGGTATAGGCACCGGTATTGTTCCCCGACACTTATACCGACGTCGTGGTTTCGGCGCGTATACCGGTGTTTATACCGATGACGGGGCTTTTTTTGACCCCGTTGAATGACGTCGGTATAAGCGTCGGTATTAGGCTAACATGTAGTAGTGCATGCATGTAGCTACCTAGCCATGCCAGTAGCAACCTGGCATGCCAATAGCTTCCAATGCAAGCCAGTAGCTAGCTTCCTAGGCATGCTGGTAGCTACTTAGGCATGCCGATAGCTATAGCCATATGCATAAGGCCATATGCATAAGCCTCATGCATTGGAGTATGCATAAGAGATTTAAGTATTTATGTTTCTTCTTGGATAGATGGTAAATAACTTGCAACGTGATGTTACACGACGTGAAGGAGGAGTCGATATCCTAACAATATTTGTAAGTATATATTGGCCTCAAATTGTATCTTATCTTTTAAATTAAAGAAGGTTATCTTAAATAATGACATAATTATAATGTTCATTTGTTTGTATGTCTATAGCTTGAAGTAGTGGGACGGCCCCCTAGGCAAGATAAATATGATTTTGCATTACAACGGGATTTGGAAGCTCTATTTAAAAGGGTACAAGAGGAAAGATATATTGTTATTTTACCGGAGGACATACTTGGCAAGCATGACAAGTACATTCCTAACACCATAACCTCTTTGTTTTTGCAAAACAGATTTTCACTTGTGTTAGTTTTATTGCGTTTTAGGATCATGTTACTAGAAATGATGGCGCGAATGTCCAAGCAAGAAAAATGGAAATGTGGGAAGAGAAGGGGGTGGAGCTGCAAGGAACAATAATAATCGAGCTGCAAGAGATATAGACCCCCTCAATGTAGCCCCTAGCTCCATATATTTTCATTACGTTTTATTTTGTATATGAGCTTTTTGGAATCATACACTTCTATAATTCTGCCAAGTATTGCAATTAAATTTTGACATTCCTTAAACCATGAATTGTAATTGTTCTTTTTTGTTGTTGTATTTTTCAAGTTTTACATTAGATGTGTCCATCCATGACGATGAGTATGACATGAAGTTGTGTTTTTTTTACTGTGTCTACATTAGAAAAAAAGGAGTCCCGTGGGTAGAAAGACTGGGAGGTCAACTTGTGCAGACTCCCTAGTCCACCCTAGCTTTTTTTAATTACGCAGTACTTTTGCTGCTCCATAGAGAGCGGTCCATAGAGCGGAAATAGCAATGAACCCGTTGTAGCGAAAGCGTTGTTGCAAGATCAGGGTGTCCAATTTTGACTAGTTTATGTTGGACTAGGACAATGCTTGGAGAGAAAATTTAGGCGAGCACAAGGTACTTCAAATGAGATCAAGAAACTAATAGAAAATCCACATGCACTCAAATTAACCCAATATAACTTCAATTAATACAAATTGGTCTAATTAATCAAAATTAATAAAAAATAAGATGAATTGATAAAAAATTGATCTTTCCATACTTGGAGTGATCCAATTTTTTTTTGATAGATGCACCATTACAATTACACTAGTCCCTATAGGTTTTAGATCATTTACATCAAAAATATAATTTTACTAATTTGATTATTAATATTTGTTTCCCTTCCAATAGCTTGGAAGAATTTTGCAAAAGAGATCATTGAAAATCTAGCCATTCAATTTGTAATTTTTACTAACCACCACATTCTACTACTGTCTACCACTCTTTTGATCTACAAGATTGAGAATTTAAGTGGTAGTTATTGTGGTTCCAAAAAGTGGCATATATTATAACACTTTAAAGACCTTGAATAAAGAAAATAGACAAATAGCTTAAATTTTTCTCAAAAAATCAAGTTAAGCTCTATATTATATGAATATCTTAGGTCCAAAATGGGAATCTTATATGAGTTTATATATAAATGATAATAGCATTTAATGAAATTATTCCAAATTTGGGATAGGGTGTATACATTTACTTGTACCCAAGCAAATGAGGACTTTCGACTATCTAATGCTTAATCAGATTATGCAACTATATTCCCAAATTTGCATGTGATGTTATGATAAAAGAACTCGAAACTTGAAATTCCTTCGTTAGCTAGGAGAGATTGGTCCACTAAAGGTTTAAAAATGCTTATTTTTTTATTGTTTACAGGGTGCTTGAGTGGACAAAATCGAGCACCCTGATCTTGCAACCACCCAAAAATAGTGACTTTTTTAGTAGCAAAATAAGCCCGACATCTCCCTACCCTTCTAGTTATATAAGCGCTGCTATTTTCGTTGCTACACCCTCATTCTGTTGTAGCTGGTAGGGAGTGAGTTAAGTAGCTAGGAAAGTGCAAAGCATAGCACGAAGCCACATGAATAAAGGGATATATCCCACATTGATGTAAAAAACCAAGGGTGTACCTCATCATATAAAAGGGGGCCATTTCAAACAATGAAATCATATCACTTGCACACATCTCAAGCCTCTTTATGAGTACAAGTTTTAATCTTGTAACCTAATTGTGCTTGAGTCTATTGCACTTACTCATCAACATGAGTACACTTAGATTACATCCACCTTAGATTAATTCACTGTAATCACACTAGATTAGTATAGGATTAGAACTAATCACCTTGCTCATGCACATGAATGCACATGATGTTCATGATTCTCAACATGGTATCGGAGCTACCCCTCTCCTCTTGAGCTTCTCATTAGCACTTCTCGAGAATTATTTTCACTTATCACATCATTTAATCGCTCCATTCGTTGTCTTTTCTTTGAGTTAGGTCAAGCCCTTCTAGGGCTCGTTCAGTAATACTACAAGAAACCGACAACTTGAATCTCAACTAATTTCATTAACTATAGGAAGCACAATCAGAGAAAAACCAGTCGCACATTCAAGTGTAGATTTATGTTTTTCGGCTCAATTTGAGCTGGATATTTTGCTCATACAAGTGCCCATCTCATCAAGGGCAAGAAGCCAAAGCAAAAAGTCCCATCAAATTTATCTTCCTTGAGCTCGATTGAATCCTCCAGTAATCATATATGTTAATCATCATGGATTAAGCACTAATCAGTGTCATTAGTATAACAATAATAAAAATTAGGCCAAATTAATCTTAAAGTTGGACAATTACAGTGTTAATATATTGTGGGAAACTCTCTCTTGCATCCACACTCATCACATTCATTTGCATTGCTCAATGTGAGAAATTTTCACTACATTCAGTTCATTTTTAGTGCATAATTTGTATCTAAAACATCTTCATTAGCTTGAAATTATCATTACAAGAAAATCCAGAGCACATTGCCAACCTCGTATAAGATTAGACACTTCTAGTGAAGCACAACACAAGCTCATTTTTATGGTAAGACCTTATCAAATGGCAAGCATTTTGAACTTCAAGGCATTATTTGGGGAAGGGTTGAATCCTTGGGAAACTCTTCATGGAAAAACACGTGCATAAGCATCAAAAGAAAGGATAAAGTGCATTAAACACTATCATGAGCATGCTCAAAGAAACAGTGCATATGAGATGACCATAGCACATAGCATGGCATCCACACTAAAAGCATTTAAGGAAGCATCAAGTGGAAACAAGAAGAACAATGTCCACACCAAAGGAGTAGTCAACAAGCCAAGTGTCAAGCCAAAGAGCAAAGACCAAGATCCAAGAAGCAGTCAACAAAGTGAAGAAGGAAACGACATCGACATGAAGAACAAAGGAAGCAACAAGGGATCTTCATCAAGAAAAATTAAGGAGATCTCGAGCCAGAGCAGTAGCACTAAGCAACATTAAGTTACCAACCACCACCTAATTCTTTAAAAAAACTTTGTTGTAAAAAAATCCTAGTTCCTATAAAAAGTGCTTGTATCTACCCTCTGCATCGATGATGTAGCCAATGTATAAGAAATAGCCAAAAATGTGTTACCTCATTCTTAGAAGAGACCTCTAAACCTCAAAGATAGGTGAAGTCTCTATCAAGGGGAGAACCTCACTCTTAGAGATGACCTCTAGGCTTAAAGATAGGTCAAGTCACCATCAAGGGAGGGAAGTACTAAAGTAGCACATGAGCCAAAGTTTCTCCATTAGGGCCAAAAATGGCTAGAAAAGGGCTGTTTGTTAATCCAAGGATTAAGAAATTGTCCAATTGTGAATTGACACGTATACAAAAGTATGGCATTCTTGTCTCCTCCAAATGTCTTCTTAACGGTTCTATTTTAGTGGCGAACGGCTAAAACGGCTAAATTTAGACGTTTACGATGGCTAACATTAAAGTTTGGGTCCAAAATAGTGACATCTTGTTCCATTTTTTATTTCAAAAAATCAAGCATTAAGATACGAAATCCTCTTTTCAGGCCTTGAAAACAACGCTATTAATGACAAAACATCAGACGTCTACTTTCCGCCTTCCTTTCATTTTGGCATATGGTTTATTCTTTCTTCTTTGCACTTTCAAAAGATTCACTATTCAAAAGATTCACTATTCAAAAGATTTACTATTTTTCTCTTATCTGTGAGCTTCTATGGCATCCTCACGTCGTCCTTCTCATAAAATAACTTCTTGTGATTTTCATAACACGAGAGAAGATGGTGTTTGGAAACCCATGTCTTTTCGTGTGAATGATTGGGTAACAATGCTTCCCTCTTGCAAAGGTGCCCACAGGGTGAAAAGAACCAAGCGAAATGAAGTGAAATCCCATTGGAAAGGTCGTGTTCTTGCATTCAAAGTGACCGACAATGGCTGGCTTGCAAAAGTTCAACATGTCTACATGGCCAAAGACATGGTGTTGAACTTGGATGAACATCCAATTCTCCATTCTTACTGTAATTCAACAAACCTTTATCTATTTGACACAACACAATATTTCTCTTTCTGATATATTTGTTGTTTGTTTCATTTCAGTTATCTTTCCGTCAATAGCTGTGGAGTGGAAGCCTGTTGAGAGCTTAAGTGGCACATTCAAGGCAATTCACAAGGGGATTGCAGATGTCATGTACGCAGACAAACCACCTTCATTTTACAAATCAGTGGATTTATTTGTGTATTTTGCAGAATACAGGGTTCCATCAAGAGAAGGTGTTCATGGAGAATTGTATGACATACCTATTCCCACAATAATGTCACTAGAATGGGAAGTTCCTGATCCAAATACCATAACAAGCTTCAAATCCAAAATCAAAGATGATATTCTTAAAGCAATGTCTCCTGGAAGGATTTCAAGAAGGATTAAACTTCAATGGTTCTTGCCTATACATGTCTTTGTGGCATGTTTCAAAACAATGGAATTGGAGAGGACAAGAACGATGTGGCTTAATAGAAGACTATCTCTGACTGATCTGGACACTGTACTTGGAGAAGGATGGAGTACCAAGGAAACTTTTCATATGGGGGACAATATCAGTTGTAGAGTAAGCCCAAATTCTTTGTCCATCTCATACCAACTGTGTCGCCAATCCTTAGTTTTGGGCTATGACTATAGGAGATGGAAAAGCAAGCTTGGTAGTTGGGTCCCTTTGGACTCTGAAGAGAATTGTCCAGAGTTTGAATTTAACATCATAGTCCATCCATTCATAGATCCTAGGAAACTCATAGTAACATCAAACTGGCGACTACAACATGTTAGAGAGTCGCTTGAGTTTCTGGATGAAATATCACCTGAATATAGATTCAAAGTAGATGATATTGTAATCCGTACAAGGATGGAGAGTGTAACCTCATGCATCACATGTCTCCCCCCAAAAAAAGTTGTATTTGAGCCACTTGCAAGGGCAAGTTTGTATAGTTGAAAAGGATAATGTAATCAATATATTCTGCTAGATTTCCTCTCGTCTTCTTCACAAAATTGGTTAACAAATTGTTCGCGACACAAAACAAGGTTTAACAGATTGATATCAAATTATTGATACAGAATTTTATAGAAAATTAACCCAAAAAGGGTGTGTTCATATGGACAAAATGAACAAAACAAAATCCAATATGTGGAATCACTCTGCAAAATCAACTTTCCTTTTGGCATGAGATGACCCTGCATCTTTAGAGAATCTTTCTCTCTTCTGTTTGCTTCGATCAAATTTTGCTGATTGAGGTTCAAGTTCTGGAGTTTTCAGCACTTGAGGTGTTGGAGAGGAAGACTTTAGAGTGGATTCCCCTAATGGTGGTAAGTTGGGCTCCTCTTTGAGACCTTCACGTGTTGGCGAGGGAGATTTGGCAGTGGGTTCTGGTTTTGGAGAAGATTCTTTGGAAATTGGCCTTGGAGACTTGGCAGTCTTCTTGGGGAACATGAACAAGAAATTAAATGGAGAGCCAACATTTGCCCTCTTACTACCTTTGTTGGACAAACGACGCTTCTGAATTTTAAATTTTACTGGTGAGTGAAAAGGAAGACCTTTAGCAGCACTCCTCTCTTTGACAGGGGTCTTCTCTTTGATAGGTGTCTTCTCTTGAGCTGGAGAAGAGCTCTTCTCTTTGGTAGGAGGACTAGGGATCTTCTCTTTGATAGGTGTCTTCCCTTGAGCTGGTGAAGAGCTCATCTCTTTGGCAGGAGGGCTAGGGGTCTTCTCTTTAGCAAGTGGGCTAGGGCTCTTCTCTTTAACAGGAGGGGTAGGGATCTTCTCTGTAGCCTGAGGGATCTTTAATTTAGAATGGCTCTTCTCTTTAGAATGGCTCTTTTTCCCCTTGGAAGACTTGATCTTGGAAGGGCTCTTCTTTCTCTTCTTCTTCTCTTTGGCAGAGGTCTTTTCCTTCTTGAATGAGTCATCCTTGTCTTTGCTTTCCTTCTTCTCCCTTTTCCTTTTCTTTGAAGTTGTATCCTTGGCTCCAGGTGGAAAGGGAGAATCAGGATCATATGGATTGATGGATCTGCTCAAAACCATGGACACTGCCTTCTCCCTTACCCAACTTACCCAAGAATCTGAATACTCATGCAACTAAGACAAAAGAAAATAAGAAAGTAAGAAAACAGGTCACTCAATGTATTCACTAAATCAATCAATGGTTTTTATTCATGAACTTACAGGAAGTGTTGTCATTCTGAATCTTGACTCAAGAAATCTCCAAGCATTAGCAAGAACCATCCATCCACAAGATGTTGAGTCTTTCTGCAAGGGAACTTCCTGATTGAAGTACTTAAAATCTTCAAGTTTGTAGTCTACATAGGTAGAGGCTAGAAAACTCAAGATAAGTTTGGCAGCACTGCAAACATAAAATTTTGAGGGTCAACCAAATAATTGAAATCATGCAAGAAATTTGAGGGTCAACACATGGCAAAATTGATTCTTACATTTTACTTCTCCCATGGATGGATGCCAAAGAGTTCATAAAGATCACATCTCTATCCAATAGATTGATAATAATGAGACTCCAATGGCCTCTGTGATAATATGAGTACTGAAATTAGTAATGAATACTGTCATGTCTATAATAGGCAAAAGGTAATTGAGAATGAGTCTTACACTTCAACATAAGGGTACACAATGTAATTGCAGGTAAGCATATCAAAGTTTTTGAGAAAACTTGCAAGATCCCCTTGCCTATTGAAAAGGCACTGTGTAACAAGGGGATCAAGAATTGTAACTTGCACAGCCATTGATTCATGAAGATCCCTCATAAGACATCTGGATACACAAACAAAACATGTCAACAAAATATGGTTCCTGGGAAATTCATCAAGAAAACAAAAGCAAATCCCTACAAACCTCAGGCAGATGAAGAGGACTGTGTCAGATATCTCAATATTAGGATTCACAAGCATGCTTGTGTCCTCAGGGGCAATGTCACAATACACCTCATCCTCTCCAGGCATGGACACATCTACTATCATTTGCCCTGTCACATTCTTATAAAGCTCTGAATTGGATGAATGGAGAATCTCAGCTTGCTGAGAAAGAAGTGCATCCTCTGAAATTTTCTCTTGCTCTCTCTCTTTTTCAACTTCTTCTTTGATATCTTGAGCTTTTCTTGTATCATAAGGATGAGAAATATCTTCAATAACAACAGACTGCTTGGGTTGCCTTGCTGGAGGGATATTAAGAATTTCAAAAGCTCTCATATCTTGACTTGGAATAGGCTCCAAAGCTTTGTCAAACTTATATCTAAGTCTGGACACAAGCACAAAATCTTTGCTCATAAGAGTGATCCTATGAGCAAATGCAGCAGCAATGTAGCCATCATTCATAAAGTCGATTAAAAAATCTTCAGCAGCCTCTTGAAGACACATGAGGGCCTGGGTTTCCCATCGAACTTTCTGAAGATATGTGTTTCTCATTTTACCAACCAACCTTTCTGATATGTCCCTGACAACCCGTGTAAATGGCAGTCGAGGGATGAGGAGACTTGTAGATTTCTGTGCTGCTCTTATCTCTCTTAAGGACTTCACCTGATAATTCAATCTCTTTCTTGCTGTCGCCCTCGCACGAGGCTTTGGAAGGGGCTTTTCCTGTTCGGAAGGTCCTGGCTTGTCTTCAGCTTTTTCAGTCTCCAATGGTGGGTAAACTTTCCTTGCAGTCTGCTTCGTCCTTGCCATTGAAGCTAGAAAAGGAGACCAGATCAAGCAATTTATATTATAGGACAAAAAAAATGAAGTAGCCCGAACGAAGCGATATAGGGAATCCAAAGATTATGGAAGGTGATAATCGCTTGATTCGGGCACGAAATAAAAAAAGAAAAATCCCGAACGAAGCGATGATGAGAATCCGAGAGGTTCGGATGTGTCTTATCGCTTGATGCGGGCAGGATTTAATGAAAAATTGAAGACCCAAACGAAGCGATGAGGAGAATCCTAGAGGTTCGGATGTATGTTATCGCTTGATGCGGGCAGGATTTAATGAAAACTTGAAGACCCGAACGAAGCGATGAGGGAAATCCTAGTGAATCGGATGTGTGTATTCGCTTGATGCGGGCAGGAACGAAGCGATGCGGAGAATGCAAGGATCTCGGATGTTCATTATCGCTTGATTCGGGTAGGGAATTGAGAAAACGCTTGATATGGGAAAAGTGGGGTTGAGAAACAAAAGGTAGCCTGGTTTTGCTTGATACAGTGACGGAGAAAAAAATGAATATTTTTAACAATATTAAGTTTTTATACCTCGGATATGTCGTACAAAGTACCGTTGAGTACACGTGGTATGTAATCATTATTGCCACGTGGCATAAACGGTCACTATTTAATGTCTTTTAGTCACGCGCTTTTAAATTTTTTTCCCAGTTTTGGACCACTCATTTGGGTCAGATCAAGCTGTGCACCGTTTTCTCTTCCAAACCCTATTTTGCAAAAATCAAAATTAATTTGGAGACCTTGGAATTGTCAAATCCCGCACCAAGCGATAGAGTCATTCCAATTTTTTTGGACCTTTCATTTTCGCTTGGTTCTGGCACATCAGAATTTTTCAGGCATTTTTCTCAAATATCTCAATGAGTAAAGGTGTTGCGGGTCGACATGAGCTTGTTGAGGAAAGCCCAAGTGAGAAACTCTTGAATGCTATTTTGCAAGATGGTCATGATATGAAGGTATACTTTGATGCAGTGGAGATTTTCAATCCAAGGTTTTCTCTTTCAGATGTTTTGTTGAAGCTCAAGGACATTCTTGAAGATGAGTACAACCAATTTGAAATGTCAATTCAAGCTCATTGTTTTCGTATCGGAGACCATGATTTTTGTCACCTTACAGATTTTACACAGCTATCTGTGGAGAAAGCCAAAGTAACAAAGAGGTTCAATAGATTTTCAAATAGAACTTCTTTCACATGCCCTTCATCCATTTCTTGTCCTATCCATAAAAAACATTGCAACCTTGTCCCCAAGGATGTCTCCTTTCTTTTCTTCCTATTTTTGAAAGCAGAAATACAGGATAAAGAGCAACAACCAGAAATTGATGCAGAGAATGAGGAAGAAAACTTAATTGTCACCACAGTTTCAAAGTTAGAGAAATGTGAAATTTTAGAAGAGGAAGAAATTGATGTTCAAGCTGAGGAGAGAGAAAGTGCAAATCTTGATGTTGCAGAATTTAGGGCTTCCACTATTACTGAAGAGCCTTCAGAGGTAGCAAGTATATCTGAATCCTCTGTTACTCTTCCAAACCTTCCTTTCTTTTATATCAATGAGAAAAATTTTATTCCTCTTTCCTATCTTCAATGTCTCTTCAATATCAGAGAAGACTACTGTATTGCAGCAATTTCAGAAGCTTGTGAAGTGGCCAAAGACTTTATTGATACAGAAGTAGAGCCAAAGGAAGATTTTTTGGCACTTGATTTGCAAACATCTGACAACTCATTTATCCCTGCTACTGATGCACTTGCCTTGTGCCTTAAAAAAATGGAAGAGGGGAAACCTTCCTTGAGTGATGAGGATTTTGAGGACAGGCTAATTGAGTTAGGTATTGAGTCTTTTGGCAGAGATTTCAAGCTTCAGGCAGATTCTGGTAAAGTGGAAAGGGTTGGCTCTTGCAACTTGATGAAAGACAAAGTAGTAATTGAGGATGAGTTGCAGAAGGTAGCTTCCATTTAATCCTTTGTTAAATGTTATTGTGATTGTAATTTTTTTTAATTGAGGTTTTTGTCTTGCAGATTGAATTGCTTGATAAGGATGATTTTCTGGGAAGAGCTAGAGGCACCAGAGTGAAATCTACAGAAACAAGGTCAAGAAGGCCTTCATCTGCTCTCATGCACTACTTGCCTACATTGGATAAGGCTGTGTTCTGTGCATTCCACATGAACTTCTCTGAAGATGCTGAGTTGCCAATATTTGTCTTCAAGGTGTTGTCAAGGTTTATGGGATATACTCCCCTTCAAATAAATGCTAACAAGGTTTTGCTTCTAGAGAGAGCTGCTGCTCTTAGAATCTTTGGATATGCTGCAGGTTTCAATGCCTCAAGAGCAGGATACTTTCTTTGCTACTCTAGCTATGCAGCTGCACAGCTGAGGTGTCAGATATCAATCTCCTTGGAGGTTATAGAAGGAGAAAATTTTTGAGATACAGAGGTGACATGCCAAGTAGTCCCAAGAGAATCAAATACTAATGTACACAATATTTTGCAAGGACCAACTTTATTTTCAGCAAAACTTTTTGTTAGAGGTACAAATGTGTTAGTAATCATTAGTCTCTTTCTTGAGGTGTTGGTGTAGTTTCAGATTGCTGGGTCTTTGATCTCATCCTTTGTAATTGCCTCCTGTAGAACCAATTGAATAATTCGTTTAGTGCATTGCTTCTTCTTTGTCCACCTCCTCCTCTTCGGGTACATCTAAAAAAGGAAGTTCTCGCTTGATAATGAGACTTTTCCATTCCTTGTGTATTCCATGTTGCAAGTGGTCCTTCTGTAGCAAAATATGGTCCATGCAAGTAAAGAATATGCTACAAAGAAAATTTTTGTTAGTACATTTAAGAAATTTCAAGTAATAAGTCTGGACACACCAATTTATAACTGTTTTGATAAGTCTGAATACTCACCAAGTAATAAGTTATGTCTTTTTCTCCCCAGGCATCTGTGATAGCTTTGATCAAAAGCTTTATTGCGTTTTTGAAATCATCTGCATAAGTATTTGAACCAACTTGTCGTCTAAGGACTTTGAAAAAATTGTCGAGTTTTTTCCAAACTTCCATACGTTTGTTGGCTACATCTGGTCTACTTTTGACATTTGTGGTGATGACACACAGCTGTTTCCAACAGTTCCACATTGCATTGACTTGTTTGGTGTCATGGTTGCTCAAAAATCTTCTCGCTTTTGCTCCTCCCATTGAAACATCTTGCAGAACATCACCTGTACCTCCAGAAAGAACAGGATCTTTTTTAAGATGCACTTCCCCACCATGAAAACCCATTTGAGAGAGCAAGGCTTCGCACTTTTCTATGCACTCATCTGCAAGTTTAGTCGGCTTAATAGAATATGCATAGTCCAGATGAAGTCTGAGCAATTTGTCCAAGATTCTTATCTCTGCATGCAGTGTACATATATGCACATTTTTCAAATGTATTGGTAGAATTGGATCCCATATTTTAACAGAAGTTGGATAATCGACAACATTCACATTATTTCTGGATGGTGGTTTTCCAATCTCATTTTCTGCAAGCCATTCTTTTGTCCCTGTGCTTGCCATGCAATAAAGACATGGATATTTGGTATTTGCTCCTCCACATACACCAAACATACACTTCAACGCCTTGAGGTCGGCACTCAAATGCCATTCCACAATGAAATCACCTATGTCATCAACATGAAGGTGTTCACCTGTATTCTGGCTCTGAATAACTGAAGGAATGTCTGTTTTTGAGAAGAGCCACTTTAATGTTTCATGACTCTCTACTGGTACCTGAGCTGATCCAATCCACCATAGCTCCATTTCTGATTGAGTTTTGTGGTATGGAGAATCAAGCTTACCCTGACTATAGTCCAATGCTTTATTCATTAGGGATATAGATATTCTTTCCATTTTTTGACACTTTTGGATTTGAGCTTCATCTTATTTTAAAACAAATACAAGTTTTCCTTCACAATCTATTTCTCTTATGTTGTAATATCTCACCATAAAAGATTGGACTTTTCTAATGTTCATCCAAATATTATTATAAACGTTGTATTCAAAAGATGATTTTTTTTTTGTCTCTCATATGGCATTGTTCCCTCAATATGGAAATACTCTCCGAAATGTTTAGAAATTTCCTCATTTAACATAGTTCTATATTTTCCAACATTGTGAGGTCTAGGCAACCCAAAAGCTTTGATTTTGTAATACTTAAGGACCCTGAACCAGGTTTTAGAGATGGCTCTGTATTCCTTTCTACTCACTCCCACTGTGTCACAAACTTCTTGCATTTGGGAAGGCTGGACTAATAAGTCCATATCTTTTAATAGATGTTGAAAGACCAGTTTTTTTTTAGTTTGATTTTCAGGAAGTTCTAAAAGTTTCAAGATATCCGACCTATTCATAAGCTCATTCAAAAATCTCACCCTTTCCTGAGCATTAGACATGTCAAATCCTAGAAGGTTAGTAACATGATCTCTTACAAGTTTTAACCTTTTTTTTCTTTGTCCAGATCTCTCTGTTAAGTTAACTACATCCCGCATTCGTTTTACTCGTGCTCTTAATCCTATTGGAGTTTCTTTTAAGGATTTCAATTGATCATTTTCTTGTTTCAAAGACACTATTTCGTTTTCAAGTTCTAAAAATTTTGTTGCATTCAAAGATGAAGTATTTTGAAGATATGTAGTATATTCTGCATAATTAATATGTGATTGAGATAGTCTTGAACTATAACCAAGTAAGCCATCCTCCCCATCACCAACAAATCTAATCAAATCATGTGGTGTGTGAAAAGAAGGATACCTTCCTGTTTTGGGATCCGGTGGATATAGACTTCCATCTGTCCATAGGTCAATATGCTTCTTTCCTTCGTTGCGAAGATGTTGAGCTTCATTTGCACATGATAGGGATCTTTGGTAGACACTCCGTGTAGTTGCATACTCTTGGTTGAGCTTGATGTTCAAATGAAACTTACGACTAGATGTATCACTCATTACTAACCGAGCAAAAAGTATAAGCAGAGCTATTAGATCATGAGAGACACAGAAGAATGAGAATGAGATGTAGCTTGTGAAATTTTTAGAGAAGCAGAGGAGTGAAATTTTTTTGGAGAATGGATAAGAGCACGTTTGGAGAGAATGGTCATTTTGCCGCGTAGTCACTAAAAGAGGACAAATTTCGAGACGAGCCATTAAAGAGTAGCATGAAAACGATCTATTTTTTAAGATTTTAAAATATGCACTTAGATACGTATTCAGTCAGATAGATATGCTTTAAATACCCAAATCGGCTAAATTTGGAGCCGTTTTGACCGTCAACATTCTACTAATTAGCAAGTTAGCGAAATTCCTTACACGGCCCATTTTGAGACGTTTTTGGCCCTAATGCATAGCACATAGGGGACTGTAGAAAGTAAAAAGTTAAAACAACATTTTGTGACCGACATCCTCTAGACCTCAAAGATAGGTGAAGTCTCTATCAAGGGGAGGACCTCACTCTTAGAGATGACCTCTAGGCCTCAAAGATAGGTCAAGTCACCATCAAGGGAGGGAATTACTAAAGTAGCACATGAACCAAAGTTTCTCATAGCACAAGAGGGGACTATAGAAAGTAAAAAGTCAAAATAACATTTTGTAACAGACATCCAACCATCTTGAGTAGCCCAAAGATTTGGCACCAAGGGGGGTTGTTGAGAAATATGGTGCCAAAGAGCACAAGGAAGAGGTAGGGAGTGAGTAGAGTAGCTAAAAAAGTTCAAGGCATAGCATGAAGCCATGTGAGCAAAGGGATATATCCCACATTGATGTACAAGCCCAAGAGTATACCTCCTCATATAAAAGGAGGCCATTTTAAGCAATGAAATCATATCACTTGAACCACACATCTCAAGCCTCTTTATGATTACAAGTCTTAATCTTGTAACCTAATTGTGCTTGAGTCTATTGCACTTACTCATCAACATGAGTATACTTAGATTACATCCACCTTAGATTAATTTCCTCTAATCACACTAGACTAGTATAAAATTAGTATACTCATCAACATGAGTATACTTAGATTACATTCACCTTAGATTAATTCCCTCTAATCACACTAGACTAGTATAGAATTAGTATACTCATCAACATGAGTATACTTAGATTACATCCACCTTAGACTAATTTCCTCTAATCACACTAGACTAGTATAGAATTAGAACTAATCACCTTGCTCATGCACATAATCTTCATGATTCTTAAAATTTGGATTAAGGGGTTAGTTTTTAGGATTAAGGATTTAGGGTTTAGGGTTTAGAAGACTTACAATTTAGGGTTTAGAGTGTAGGTCGAAAATAAAATTATGTGTACCATGAATCCCTAAGCCTATGTTTCATCACACATAGAATTGGAAGCCCTGCACCATTGGTTTAACCAAATCACTCTTGTTGACCTAAATCATTTACCCTAGTCCCTAAACACTAAGTCCATATTCACAAGACATCCCATGGTCATTTGATATAAATTTAATGATCTAATATTTAGGGTTTTGGGTTTGAAACATTTTTCAAGTACTAGAATTGATATAATTTTACCTTAATTAAATACAAAAATCTAAAGCTTGATTGGTATATAATTATGTTTAATTTTATCTCAATTAGGTCCAAATAACTTTAATCTATGTAGGTCCAATCGGATTCAATTAGGCTAAGTTGAGATGTATTGAGAAAAAACTATCTTTAGTTTATCTTAATTGTGCCAAAGTTTGATCTTGCGTATATGCAGTTAAGTTTGATTAGATCCATTTGGGTCAATTTACAATCAGGCCTAAAACTAAGATAATATGATCTTTAATTTTATGTCATTTGGATCCAATGTATGTATATGATAGTTAATCAATATTTTAGGCTAATTTACAACTATTTTTGCATCAATTTTTGAGATAAATTGAGACCATTTGTTGATACCAGTTCATAAGTTAACACTAATTAATATTCATAATACCAATTAGTATCAAAATTAAGAATAATTTAGCATGATCTTAATTGGACATGATTAGCATAAGCCTAAATGTATATTAATTCAATAAAACCTTAATTTAATTGTATATTAAATTTCACATGCTAAAGTAATTTTTAGGTATTAAAAAACCTAGCTGAAGTTTTAAACTATTTTTAAAAATATTATGAAAAAAGCCATTTTTGTAATAGTTTGAATATTTCAATTCTTGGTTTAACTATCAACATTAGCAAGTGGACCAAGAGTCTTTTCATAGATTTTGACATATTTACTATGTGGCTATGTTTGGAGTTTTCATATAACATAAAGATTATAAAGAAGATGGAACACTCTTTGTATTAGTCGCTACACACTGGGAAGAGCAAATAGAATCTGCCTCTATATATAGTATCTAAATCAATGAAAACATCCAGCACATGACATCCAGCACATGACACCCAGCAACCCCTTAACTATCCTCTTAACCTCTGATATAGTCCAACACCTAACCTTCATTGGCCTGAACTAGCCGACCCATTAGAATGTTATACTGGGTTAGATCTAGATCTTAACAACTCTGATCTTTAGTTCTATCACTTTAGTTGATCTCCTTTGATTATCTGTTCACCTAATCGGACCCCTAATTGATCTTGGCAAACTCTATTAGACTTTTAGGCAATTGCATGTCCTTTAGAGTGCAAGTTTTTCTCTAGATTCAACAATCCTCAAATCTCTTGCTCCATAACCCTACTGAACATGTCACACCTTTCTACTGACTGTCAATTGACTCTTATTTGATCCAATTCTGATTGTGCTGACTCAGTTGACTTAGACCTTTCCACTCCTCTGTCCTCTGACACTTACAAACCCCCAAACACTTTAGACCCCACAATGATTTAGCGTTACAACCCCTGATCTAACATGAGTTAAGCCCCAACTAACTCTGTTAGATATCCTTTAGCCTAGAAAATTGTCTAACTGACTCTCTCTAACAGACCTCTGACTATTAGATATGACTCTAATTTACTCTCTCTCAACTCAAAAAGATTAATTCTATCCTTCTACACCTTCAAAACTGACTTCCTATGACACTCAGCTAACCTTGTCTGACACTGCTGACTCTTAGCTGCTGGGACACCGACTGATTCGGCCCCTGTTGGCTATATATAGAATGTCTCTATATATATAGCCCTAGGATCTCCTCTATATATACTCATCTATTGTGTGTATTCCACACACCTTTGGGGATGCATATGACGTGTCTCTCTCTCTCTCTCACGTTGGTTCAACATTCCACACACCTTTGGGGATGCATATGACGTGTCTCTCTCTCTCTCTCACGTTGGTTCAACATGGTATCAGAGCGTGGTTGCTTTTTCGCTATGAAAAGCATTCGTTTTCGGCTTCGCGCGGCTCCGCGCAGCGCGCGCGCAGAAAAATCTGCAATTCTGCGAAACGTAAAATCGCCATAATTTTCTGCTTCGGACTCGGAATTCAGTGTTTTTGAAGTCGTTTTGGGGGTATATGGTGCGTTTCCGAGCTATCTAGCATATTAGATTTATCAAATTCTACACCGATTATAATCTGCAGCAGCAGACTGATAGCAATCTTTTGACCGTTGGCTATCAAAACTTCTGTCTGGACAAAAGAAGATAAGTGATTTAGTTTTCTCAATCTTTACAATGATTTATTGCTTGATTATGTGTATGTTATGCATGAGAAATTTTTTAGAGAAGATCTCGTTATCCCTTATATGTATGATGTTCGTATTAGATAGAGATTTGTGAAACTAATAAAATATTTCATGAGCATCGATTTTCATGTATAGATTGCATCATACTTGTGAAAAAGAAAATATCGTTTGTTTCTCATAGAAAATAAAGGTTTCTAGGAGAAAGATCTTTCATGAGTATATATTTGCATGTATATATTTCTTCATACTTGTGAAAGAGAATATATTGTATGTTTTTCATGGTTGCAAGATTCCCTTAAGAAGTTTTAGGTGAATTCCCTTGAATCATTTCAACTTTGAAAATAATATATAGGTTGATACGACGGCTTCTACAGTGGTTTACTTCCTACGTCGGATCATGGCAATTTTATCAAAACTAAGAGAAAATTCATATTTAGCGTTAAAAGATCTCTTGCATCATGCATAGAGTTTAGCCATCATCATGATGGTATTTGATATTGATGAGATGCATATTCCTTAGAGTTGTTTGTCCATGATAATCAACATATTTGATTCTTTCTTTCATGATGTAAGTAGAAGAAGATCTTTCGTATCTTATGCAACTCACATTGATCATGACTTATGCCATGGTCTGGTATACCTCTTATGCTACCATGATGTACTTCTACAATAATCTTGATCTTTTTGATTGCTTCATGAGCTAATATGTTGTGATCTTGTTTTAGTGCTAGCTACAAGAATCACATGATTAAGCTTGGACGTTCATAATGTATTTATTGACAATCCAAGGTATTATCACATGATGGTAATTATGCCTTTCTTTTCGATCGACTGATGTTATGTATATGGATTTTGTTCATCCTGTCATGGTTTTATTTTGATATTAATGAGATGCATATTTGTTAGAGTTGTTTGTCCATGATAATCAACATATTTGATTCTTTCTTTCATGATGTAAGTTACTAAGTAGAAGAAGATCTTTCGTATCTTATGCAACTCACATTGATCATGACTTATGCCATGGTCTGGTATAACTCTTATGCTACCATGATGTACTTCTACAATAATCTTGATCTTTTTAATTGCTTCATGAGCTAATATGTTGTGATCTTGTTTTAGTGCTAGCTACAGGAATCACATGATTAAGCTTGGACGTTCATAATGTATTTATTGACAATCCAAGGTATTATCACATGATGGTAATTATGCCTTTCTTTTCGATCGACTGATGTTATGTATATGGATTTTGTTCATCCTGCCATGGTTTTATTTTGTGATGCTCATTATGATGATTTCTTTATATTCGTTGATGACGTTTCCATGGACTTTATCCATGATGTCATGGTTTTGGCTTGCTATCCTTTTGGTGTACGTCTGCTTGATATTACTTACATATCTGATGTTGGATCTTACTTTTTGAATGGTTACTCCTTCTCTAAATATCAATTCGTAGCCCTGTGCGTAGCAAAAATCCTGCATACCAAACCAAAGGTGTGCATTAGTTTGTTTGAAATAGGTTGGTTCTAATTTGTGCCCATGAAATGCTTGTGGTAAATTCAATGATCCTGACTTTAGAATCGTTACAGTTTCTTGCTCGTGGTCATCTCGGTGATGATCTGATTGTTTTATCTCATGACTTCAGAATCATTACAGTTACTTGGTCATGGTCATCTTGGTGATGATCTCATTATCCTTTTATCTCGGCGGTGATGTTGATCTCTCGTTTGATTGTTCTCACAAGGAAGTTGTGTATTTGTTCTTTCTATGGCTTCGAGGAAGTTTGTCTTGTGTGTAAAGAGGACTTTATTGATGCTTAGCATGCTGTTACTACTCGAGAGGCTTTGTAAGCATGCAACTATTTCTCGAGAGCCTTTGCAAGAAATAGTTAAAGGTGCCATGTGTTCTACCTTTGCTTGTTATATTACAACCAGCCTCACGGACTTGACAATTATTATTTTAAGCATGCAAGCCTCGGTGATTCTGACAGGTTTGGTGAGTTTGTAATTTTGGTGCCTTGGTATGATGCCATGGTGGTGATGGTTACACATTTTATTGATATATGTATATGTGTTCATTACATTGATGTAATTCACTTACTACAATCCATGATGCCATGGTGTTGTTCCATGACGATGGTTACATGTTTCGTCAATGATGGTTGACTACGTTTCCATGGATTGTATCCATGATGCCATGGTGTTGTTCCATGATGATGGTTACATGTTTCGTCAATGATGGTTGACTACGTTTCCAATGATGATGGTTACATGTTTCGTCAATAATGGTTGACTACGTTTCCATGGATTGTATCCATGATGCCATGGTGTTGTTCCATGATGATGGTTATATGTTTCGTTGATGTTGGTCATTCCAAGCTATATGTTTTGTTGATGTTGGTCATTCCAAGCTACATTTTTCGTTGATGTTGGTCATTCCAAGCTACATGTTTCGTTGATGTTGGTTCACTTGGCTAATCTATATTGGTTAATTATGTTTCCATGGATTTTATCCATGATGCCATGGTGTTGTTCCATGATGATGGTTACACGTTTCGTGAATGATGGTTGACTACGTTTCCATGGATTGTATCCATGATGCCATGGTGTTGTTCCATGATGATGGTTACATGTTTCGTCAATGATGGTTGACTACGTTTCCATGGATTGTATCCATGATGCCATGGTGTTGTTCCATGATGATGGTTACATGTTTCGTAGATGATGATTGATTACGTTTCCATGGATGCACCGTGCCTTGGCTTTGGCTCATCAGATTGACTAGGTTTATTTAAGTCTATCAATGTCTTTTGTGGTCGACAATGCAACCATGCAGGTCTAAATGGCTATAATGGTGGTCAAGTCTTGGAATTCAATCTATGGCAACTAACAAGAAATTCCGTCGAGCATATTTCCCGAGAGGTTTGATTTCTCGTTCCGTCAGCTTATGAGGTTTATGTTCACGTCATGTCATCTTGACTACATGATAGAGGTTTGATTTCTTGTCCCGTCACCTTACGAGGTTGGTTTACGTTCACGTCATGTCATCCCCTGACTACATGTCAGAGGTTTGATTTCTCTTCCTGTCAGAGGTTTGATTTCTCGTCCTATCAGCTTATGAGCTTTATGTTCACATCATGTCATCCTGGCTACATGCTGCTTGTGGATGTCAAAGGTTTGATTTCTTGTTCCGTCATCTTATGAGGTTTACTATCCTGATTGTGAATGTCACACGTTTGATTTCTCGGCCTATCATCTTATGAGGTTTACTTTCAAGTACGTCATGTCAGAGGTTTGCTTTTTCATCCTGTCAGAGGTGTCTATATCCTAATTATTGTTTCATGTCAGAGGTTCGCTTTTTCATCCTGTCTGGTTATCCTACCTATGGACGTAAGAGGTTTGATTTCTCGTCTTGTCATCTTATGAGGTTTACTTTCATATCATGCCATCTTGGAGGTTTGATCCAAGTTATAGTTGTCTCATTATCTTGACTCATAATATTGGAGGTTTGATCTTATGTCATAGATTTTTCCCATGGC
The DNA here is from genome assembly GCF_041138505.1 of Cibotium barometz. NCBI lineage: Eukaryota > Viridiplantae > Streptophyta > Polypodiopsida > Cyatheales > Cibotiaceae > Cibotium > Cibotium barometz. The sequence goes on along the minus strand of NC_141057.1, from coordinate 24,367,563 downwards.
AAAGATATGATTCTAGCTTTCCATGATATCCTTACTAACTAGAATGAGTGTCATTTTCTATTTTAGTGACAGGTCAATCTTCCAAGTCAACTTCTCCAAGTAACCAGATTCCCTTACCAAATCTAGTTCATTTGCCATTGATTGGATGATCTTCCACAAGTTGACATTGCCATGCATATCCTTGCGGATGGACTATATTCCTAAGCAACCATATAATAGATACCTTTATGTCTATTTCTTTATGTACATCTTTTCGTGTACATCTCATATTTCTATAACAAAATTATGGTTTTCCATTTGTTATGGAGACTTCTTCCATATTACAGGGTTTATGGATCAGGATTGTATTTGGATATTGCTGAGCTTCAATATAGAGAAGAGACTACAAAAATATTATTTGGCATCGTCACCCCACGAAGATAGACTCGCACCCAACCTACATGAATGGATCAAGACAACATGAAAATGGATGACCTTCAAAGCCTTCGTTTGGCTATTGTACACATAAGAGTGATGAAGTATATATGGGAGTGATGTAGCTCCTTCATGGCTATTGTATATATGGGAGTGATGTAGCTCCTTCATGGATATTGTATATATGGGAGTGATGTAGCTCCTTCGTAGCCTTCATGGCTATTGTATATATGGGAGTGATGTAGCTCCTTTGAATAATACTTTGTAACTATAAAATAATTTAATATAGCGGTAGGTGTATATAGAGCTGTGGGTTTTTCCCTTGAGCCCCCAAGGGTTTTTTCATCCACAGTTAGAGACCCTTCTTTGAGCGGGGGGTGTTGGCTATATATAGAATGTCTCTATATATATAGCCCTAGGATCTCCTCTATATATACTCATCTATTGTGTGTATTCCACACACCTTTGGGGATGCATATGACGTGTCTCTCTCTCTCTCTCACGTTGGTTCAACATTCCACACACCTTTGGGGATGCATATGACGTGTCTCTCTCTCTCTCTCACGTTGGTTCAACAGCCCCTAACTCAATAGACTTTAGATGCTCATTCACAATTTCTTTTCTTCAACAATTTCAATCAAAACAACATATCCACCCTAACTAAAACACCATATTACAAAACTGTATCATCCACTTACAAACAAATTCAAACCCAAGCACTTTGTCTTTTGCATATAGATAAAACCAAACCAGTCTCAACAACCATGAAACCTTGGGCTCAAATAAGAGAAAACAAACATAAAAATTGAGAGATCCTCCATAGATTCAAACCTCTTTGATGAATTTTGCAGCCACCTCTGCAGATCTTCTTCCTTAAACACAAACCTATAGTTGAGTAAAATCCTGGGTAGCACCAAGTTCCAATGTAATCAGACATCCTAGGGCTTCCCTCAACAACCCTCAACTGATCTACTGACTCACAAGCACCCCCTCTCTTTGGTCTTAAACCCAAACCTACTTGCTTTGTTTCCCTCTTGCTTTCACCAAAACGCCTCCACTCTATCATGTCCTTCCTCTCTAATGGGTTCTCCCAAAGCTTTTCTACTCTTGTGACCTTCAGCCAAAGACCCCTTTCATATTTAAACAAACACACTGCTTTTCCTACCTTCCCCCCTATTTTCTTCAAACTTCCCATGCGCATCTTTTTCATCATCTAGATCTTCTGAATCTCCCCATATCTTCATGCATAGTTTCCCTTTCTAGCTGTTACACAACCTTTCTATTTATCCTTTTCATAACGTTATGTTGACTATACACTATGTTTTAGACTAGCATATGTGCATCATATCTTCCTGTAGCCTGTCTTTTCCTCCTCTAATCTTGTCCATGTCCTGACTTAATTGGTCTCAAAAAACCACATATTTTTCCCAACCCCATTGTGAAACACTTTCCAGTGTTTCATCCTGTCTCCTTTTCTCTACATGACTCTGATGTGGTATGGCTTCAACCTCAAGCCATTCACTCTGATTGGGTGCATCCTACCATCAAGATCCTTTAACTAGTATCTTCCATTAGAAGACATTTCATGCATAACATAAGGACCTTACCACTTCACTCTAAAGTTGGTCTAGAAAGTGGTATCAAGATCACTATTATATCTCAACACAAGCATACCTTTTTCCAAATCCTTGTTGTTGCCCAGCTTCTCATTGAATTTTTCAGTCTTTTCATACCACTTGCTGGATCCATCCCTATCCAAAAGAAGAGAATGCAGGCTGGTCCATCTCTTTCTCTCTTGTTCCTTCTATGCTAAATCATGCTACAAGATAAAATCAAGTAAAGGGAGCATGATATTGATAGGCAACAAACACTCATTCACCATAGACCAGATGATAGGGAGTGAATCCTATAGCACTCTTTTCTGAAACCCTGTATGCCCATAAAGCCCTATCCAAATACATATCCCAATCCCTTGGATGTTCTTCCACAAGGTTGAATAATAACTTCTCCAAGAAACCATTAAAACTCTCCACAAGCCCATTGAGTGTGGGATGATAATGAGTACTAATCCTATGCTTCATGTTCAACATCTTGGCAAGATTCTTCATCACATCAGTCATGTCATAAACTCTCTTCCTTGATCGGTAACTAGATTTGAAGGGATTCCAAAACAACAAGAAATCATCTCATAAAGGAACTTACACACCTATTTTGTTGTAGCACTGTTAGTTGCCTTCACTTCTTGCCACCTAGTTAGATAATCTGCACCCAGTATTTGTCTCTTGTGTGGTGATGCTCTTTCTACTCTATCTCTTGTTGTTATTTATTTTCATGCACAATTTAGTTAATTTGAATTCAATTGTATGGTTATAACCTTAAAGTATTTGTGAGTTTTGATTATTTCTTCAAGAGTATTTCAAGATCTTATGTCAGTGTGGTATCAAAGCTTAGGATACTTTGATTTGGAGAATAGGGAGAAACTCACTAAAACCCAAAGGGTAAAGTAGTGAAAGAGTGAAGAACCCATGGACAAAAGCATGGGAATTCTCTAAGCCCTTTGATGGAAATTGCAATCAAGGGATAGGGTTGAATGTCACCAAACCACCTCTGTGAAACAAAAACCACTCTTCTTCTTCACAAAACCACCTTCAAGAATATTAATCCTCTCTCTAATCCATCTATATGGATGGAATTGTCAAGAGAAGGAGATTAAAACCCTATTCTCAAAATTGTTCAGCAAATCGGTGAGCTCAAACTCCATAATTGACAGTGGAGAATTTCTCACCTATAGGGAAATTGAGGTAAAGACCAAGTCTGTCAAGGATTTCGAGAAGCAAATTGTACCTAGTCCTAACTTGCATTGAGGAGTTGCCGGACATCGATGGTGTATTATTTTTTGATGGAGATTCTAAGAAAAATGTCAGCAAAGCAGGAACAAGATTTGTTTTTGTGGATGAACAAGGGAAAGAGCTATGGTATGGATGTCAAGAAATAGAGGTAAAGAGCAACAATGAGGCTAAATATTTCAGCCTATGTTTGGGTCTTGATGAATTCAAAAGAAGAGAAGTGAAAAGGTTGATCATCAAAGGTGATGCCATGATAAGGAAAGAACAACGCACTTGGAAGGTCAACAAAGATGAGATGAAAGTCTAGCTGTTGAAGGTAAGAAGGCTTCTTAACAATTTTCAAGCTTTTCAAATATGAAAAGATGACAACAAGAGGATCAATGAATTGGCAAAACAAGTCTTTACCAAAGATGTGCATGATATAAAGTTCCAGGAGCTTTTGTATCAAGGTAGAGAGTCATTTCATGAGAAAGAGCAAGTTCTTCTTATAGGTTTTGCAAGAAAGAACTTGGATGCTTCAAAGAGGACAGCAATTGTCAAGAGAGCCATGAGGTATGTTCTAATTGGTGATTACCTTTATCACAAAGGGACTGATGGTGTTGTGCGAAGAGTTTTATGTCATGATGAGATTCAACATTTCTTAAAGGATTGTCACATGAGGAGGGATGTGGAGGCCATTATGGATTTAACATCACAAAGAGGAAGGCTTTGACAGCCAATCTTATGTGGCCAAGCATGAACTGGGATATTAATGATTGGCATAGGATTTGTCATGAGTACCAGGCATTCCAAAAACAGGTGTTGATTTGAGAGCCTATGCATCATATCTTGAGTTATGGAGCTTTTGAAAAGTGGGGTATGGATGTTATAGGACCTCTTCCAAGGACCAAAAACAAGAAACACTATATTATCTACAATTCTCCCCCCTTAATCAAAACTCACAAATACTTTAAGTTTATAACCATACAATTGAATTCAAATTAACTATATTGTGCATGAAATTAAATAACAACAAGAGATAGAGTAGAAAGAACATCACCACACAAGAGACAAACACTGGGTGCAATCTCCCCCCTTAAGCATGTATCTCCACTTCCACGACTTGAGTATTGAAATAGCCCAAGGAGCTAATAATAGTTGTGCATACAATTTTGGGCTTGCTTTTCCACTTTTGGGTTTTGCTCTATATACTAATAATTATATCAAGGTTTCTAAGGTTTCTACATATCAAAACCTTTGCCCAATGATAAATACTAATGGGCCTTTACACATTAAATAATGGGCCTTTGCCCAATGATAAATACTAATGGGCCTTTACACATTAAATAATCTTCTGCACACTCGCACATAAAATAACTTAGCCACATGAAAGGCTATACATGATTAATGAAATTCTAATACATGGTTGGAAAATAATATCGATCTTCTCACTACTACTCAATCCACCAATTCATATGACACCTCAATTGCTACCCTCATATAGTGTAACACCTCAATTAGTACCCTCACACATCTCATGTCATACGACACCTCAATTGGTATGCTCGTATAGTGCGGCATCTAAATCGATACCCTCGTACATCTTGGTACCTATAATCATGAACACAATCCACATTAGTTAAACAATTAAATGAACACATCAATTAATCCCAACGTCGTCATGAGAATATAGGCAACCATAATATCAAATTACACGTACCAATAGGCATGGCACAGACGGGCATCCTTAATATAAAATAAGAAATATAAATCCCAATAAAGAAGAGTAATTCTCATAACAAATGATCTCCCACATGCATACTAGTTTCATTTTGTCGAGATTTGTCTTATTGCAAAAACACCACAACCAACTCATCAAATGTAATACACTTTATATCATATGAGCCAAAATATGGATGCAAAACCCTGGTTGCAAAAAGGAACCATGGTGAACCTTTTTAAGTTTTTGTCAAAAACCCTTCCTATGACATGCCATTGGAAAAATCATAAAGAGTAGATTCTAAATGCACATTCTCCGACAACTTTTGAGTTCGTATGCTTGAGACACACCAAAAAGTAGATTGAAAGAAAATTCCCAAAGGCTTGCGATTTTTCCAAATTCTTCAATATGGTAATTTGGAATAAATTTTATAAATCTATGAGAACAATAGAAACCAATGAAAATTTTCCAGATAGGCCTTATCAAGACATGCAAGTTGCTCTCTGAGATCTTTGATCCTTATGAGAAACATAACCATTAAGTCCCCCTCATTCATATGCTTAAACTCACTGCTTGTATAAGTAGGCTACCCATGTCTCGATATGCTTGAACTCACTGCTTGTGTAAGTAGGCTACTCATGTCTCGATATGCTTGAACTCACTGCTTGTATAAGTAGGCTACCCATGTCTCGATATGCACCTATTAAAGCGTAGCAAGCACATCTAAAGCCTACTTGGGAGTTTTACATGACTGAATATGAGGAATAATGCTCCTTTTTAGAAAGTGCCACCAATGCATGTGTACCTGTCATCCCACTTGGCTTGTTGCATTATGGGAGGTAGAGACACGTATGGCACAACTACTCAGTATCCAATGTACTTGTACTATCGTGAACTGGAGAGATAGGGGATGCCTCAATAATAATAAAAACATTCCAAAACCATTTGAAAAGAAATACATGATGCATCATGTGGAGTATAGAAATTTTACTCGTCTCGCAGCACATCGAATGAAAAAGTCAATAACTCAATGATGAAGATGCTAATGAGGCTCATGCTTATGAGCTCAAGGATGTAATGTCAATGATGACAAAGAAGAGACAATGACAACACTATCTATACACCAAATATTTTCTACTATAGTGCAAAAAACCTAAAATCAACCAAAGAGTTTGAATTGACACTCCCATGTATATATGTTGTGGGTGGGAACCTTATGTATCATGCAAATTAGCCCTGAAATGCACTTGAGAAGTCCTAGAAAATGTAAAAATATGGTTAACATAGTTAGTAATACACTTTAGGGTATACATTCTCCACCTAAGAGAAGGTATATCTTATCCCAAAATACAATTAGTTAACATAATTTAACAACACACTATAGGGTATACCTTCTCCACCTAAGAAAGAATAGATTGATTTGAGACAACTAGAAGAGTATCTCGGAGGAGGTGAGGGGGTGAGTGCAAAGAGAACCTGCTCTAATACCAATTATTGGAGTGGAGACAAAGGTAGCAACACACACACAAATGTAGTAAGCAAGAAGAGATAGAGAGACGCACAACCCTCAAAGTAGATTGATGATGAGCCCCAAGACAGACTTGGGGATCTGCTGACGGGGAAAGATGTGAACAAAAAATGATAACTTTATTTTAAGAATAAAAATATGATGCAAACTTGTGGGAGAATCTTGCAAGGCCCACAATGTGATGGAAAAGCTAGCCATGGATACATGGGAAACGAGAAGCGTGATGGAGAAGCTGGCGGCAGGAGATGGCTTTTGGCGGTTAATCTCCTTGTGTGGCTTGTCAATCATTTAATGACTACTTTATCTCATGTAATAACAAATATGGGCTTGATACTAATTAGAATAATTAGTAGAATGATTGAGGAAGTTCTACTAATTAGAATAATTAGTAGAATGATTGAGGAAGTTCACGAGTATGAGTGGAGTGAATCATTGTAAATACCAGTGTATGAGTTATAAATACCTTGGTATGGGGATAGAGTGGTTTGAGAGGGAAATATTATTGGATTGTATTGGGAAGATAGAAATGAGTCATGTATTTAGGGTGGGCCAAGTGTCTACATGGACTCAATAAGATACTTAAGTAATATGGAAACCACATGACAAGCACATGAAGGGCATGTGGAGGAGTGTGGGATCAAGAGGAATCCTTCTAGAAATCCTAAGTGGAATATCCATGGAGGATGTTGACATGTGGAAAAGAGAGGGTCCCTATAGGAGGCTGCATGTGAGAGGACTCTTTACTTTTTCAATTTTAAAAGATTCATGAGCATATTTAGATGGGACACTTGTCAAAATATACCCAAAAGGACAATTGATGGTGACCCATATCCTTATGTCACCAGGGGTGAAGGCATTTACTAGCTAGAAATGTAACAGGGTAAGAGCTCTATAAAAGAGGCCTCTCTCCTCCCTCTCAAGCACCTCATTTTTTCTCCTTGTGACTATGCCATAGCCTTGTATCCAGATTCTTCTATGCTTTTACATCTTCCCTTGAGCATTAGGCTCTCCTACTCTTGTAGTCCTCTCTAGTTGCAAGTCTTTGTTTTTGCTTCATGAATCAAGCTTTTGGTTCCTTTCTCTATCTTTTGCCTCTTTGCTTGAAAGCTTAGTGTGTCCACATGAGTAGCTTGCTTCTAGATCTGTTATAAGAGGATCCTCTACTCCGTTGGGTGACCTCAACCCACCATGCATCTTGGAAGTTACTTCTCTAGTGAGGGAAATCGTTGCCTCTCTTCATAGCTGCAGAGGCGGGTATAGGCAATTTTAGTACTGTTCACTAAAACAGTCATAACTTTGTGTCCCTTCTCTGTTTTTTATGAAACTTATATCAAAATCATCATTTTTTCAAGATCTATCCACCATTGATGTTTTCAGTTATCTATTCTAAGCAGCACATAAAAAGTTATGGTGGTCTGATGAGAGAAGCCTGTGTATTTGGGACAGTTTTGACACCTCTCACTAAAACAATCATAACTTTGTGCTCGCTTCTCTGTTTTTAATGAAACTTAAAAAAAAAATCAAGCTCTATTCATTGATGTTTTCAATGCTTTGTTTTATTGAGTAGCGCTGAAAAAGTTATGGCTATCTAATCAGAGTAGACTGTGTATTTGGAACAGTTTTGACACTTTTTCACTAAAACAATCATAACTTTGTGCTCGCTTCTCCGATTTTCATGAAACTTATATAAAAATCTTTGTTTTTTTCAAGCTCTATCCATTTATTGTTTTGGGACTTTGTTTGGAGACTTTGTTTTAAGTACCACATAAAAAGTTATAGCTGTATGATCAAAGCAGAGTTTTCACTTTGGGAAGTTTTATTGGTTTCTTTCTCTTTTTTTTTGAAAATGATGCTGCCCAAACTTTCCGATCCATCCAAATCAGCCGTATCAATATACCCCTTTCACTTCAATTCACATCGTATATTGAGACGAAAGATTTTCTTCCATCAAAGACTTGCCCTCACTTTTGGAGCTGATCGCTTGGCTCAAATTAATGCTTCCCTAGAGCCTTTCCTATTTCCTCTTCTAGACTACAATCTCACATTCAATGTCTATGTATTTATTTTGATCTACGGAGATAGAGGGTGAGAGTTTGTTCATGTTGCTTTCTTTGGCACTTGATCGCCTCCCCTTCTTCAACCTTTGGGTTTGAGACCTCGATGTGTGTGATCAAGGATGAAATAAGTCCTGCACTTTGTTCATAGAAGCCAATACCTTTTTCTTTGGCATGGTCATTGGTGTAGTCCCTTGAAATGGAACTTGTTTGGGGCCCTACTTTTACTATGGATCATAATAAATAAATATGTTCGAAAGTTACTCGACTCATCGGGTCCACCCATCCATAGGATGGCACCATCAAGGCATAAATCCACCCACTTTTCCATGCACTCAATTAATTTTTATTATCTAAATTAAATCCTACCACACTGTGAAATACATAAAAATAGATTCCTTAATTAAAGAAGTTCTAGAATGTTCTCTAAAACTACTTTTAGTGCAGAAAATTGAAAGCAACAATATTTACGTTGTGTGGTAGTTGGGTGATGGCCTCTACAACAACACCATCACACAAACAAGAGGAATGTAAGATTCCTCCTCAGCCTGAATAATGAATAAGCTTTTACCTCAATCCCCTATAGTCATTTCCTATTTCAAAATGCAAGAAAATAATGTTTTTCCTTGTTTTTACCTAGAGAGAAGAAAAATTCTAGAGAGAGGTAATTCATTATAGAGATATTTTTTGATATAAAAATTCTCCTAATATCTAAAATATATTTCCTTGAAAATAGAAGTTCAAAATAAATTCTCCAATGTGCATTAGGAATCAATTAAAAATGATATAAGGGACCTTAACCTAAGGTCTAGATTTTCAAAAATTTATAGATTATGGTCCAATTAAGGTTCTCATGGGCCAATAGGATTAATCCAATTGTTGGGATGAGACAAAGAATAAAAGAAAATACCCAAAAATGAGTACACATAAGATGAAGAGTTGACTAAGTACAAGGTTTATTAGTTAAAAATTAAGAGATATTACTAAAAAATGAGATATTTTAGAGAAATGATTAATTTTTAACACCTTGGTAAGGAGAGGGCGACCTTTGAGGTAGGTCCCTTTTTCACATGTGTAATAGGGTTTTTTAATTCAAAAATTTGTGTTATTTTTATCTCTCCTCTCTCCTGGATCAAACTAGATCAAAAAGGGAGCCAAACTGGTCCAAATCTTGTCTAAATTGAGTCAAATTGAAGCTGGAAAATTCTAGAACTCAGTTGGACTTAGTTAGTGGCCTCCCTCGCCTATAAATAGACCCTCATTCCTTTGTATGCTCATCTTTGAGCTATACCATGCCAGTATTACATTAAAATAATCACATTTTCTATTATCCCTCTACTTTTGGGGAGCTTGGAGCTTCTCTCTCTCTTCAACAACTCTTGGAGTTCTCTTCTCCTCTTTGTTAAAATGCAAGCAAAGTGATGAGCTATGGTGGATCAAATGCAAGAGTCAACATCATTAACAAAGTGATTAGATGATGATTAAGACAAGATTAGTGAGCAATTAACTGATATCTTAATGTAGGCATGGATACTCAAAAACTAGAAAATTCTCATTAGGCCAATGCCTCTATTTATAGAGTTTATATCCACAAGATGCCAAGCATCTAATCCCACCGATCTCCCCTTGATTCACTCCACCTCTTTTGCTTGATTCTCTCCACCTCTTCACTTTTTCCAAAATATCTCCACACATCCTAAATCTTCAACATCATTAATAAAATGATTAGACGATGATTAAGACAAGATTAGTGAGCAATTAACTGACAACTTTATGCAGGCATGGATACTCAAAAACCAGTAAATTCTCATTAGGCCAATGCCTCAATTTTTAGAGTTTACATCCACAAGATGCCAAGCATCTAATCCCACTAATCTCTCCTTGATTCACTCCACCTCTTTTACTTTGATCTCTCTACCTCTTCACTTTTCCCAGAATATCTCCACACATCCTAAATCTTCTCATGCTACCCTTTATTCTCTCTCCCAGTAGATTCCACTCACCTTTTCACTCTGCTACTCACTCATTTACAAACTCTTTTTTACAGCCTCTTGCTAAGGGCTTATACCCGCACACACCCATTCACTTGTATATTTCAACACTCTTGCTAACCAATTGATTGGTTGGGGGCTTCTCTACTAGAGAAAGAATCAAGCCAATCCTAGAGGTAAGAATGGATTTTTATGATTTTTAGTTAATTTCCTCAAATAACTTCTCTTCTCAACCCCTCTCAAGCTTGAGAAGTTTTCTAGATGGTTGTTTTAATTCAAATCAAGCTTTCCCTAAGAATCTTAATGTTTAATTAAGAGAAAATTAATCATTATGCTTATTTAGAATACTTTCTTATGTATATCTCTCTCTCAAAAAAATAGTCATCTCTATGGCTAATTCTTTAGCAAAAGAATGCTTCTCATTGATAAGTTAGTAGTTAAAAACTACTTTAATTGATTCTAAATGAGAAATAGATTATCCTATCAAATTACGAAAAGAGGAATAATGGAATTAGCTTAATCTAGTGGGATAATTATAATTAAGTTTATGATTATGGTTAAAATTATGATTTAAATTCATAGTTTAGATTTAAGCTTAAAAGTAGATCTTCTATCATATTTTCATTACAAGGTTTTATTATTTTAGGAAAATTAAAAATTAGCCCTAAGGTGTTCAGCCTGTTCACTTTTTAAATTGGACAACACTTTACACACATAGTCATGGCACAATGGCATTTACCTTATTACAAGTTCCAACATTAGTAACAGCACTATATTTTTAGTTCTAAAATATGCTTTGATGATGTTGATTATTTGTAACATTCATCGAACATGAAAATCATTGTTTTGTAACAAAATAATTGAGCAAGAAAAATTTAAAAACTATTTTGTTGTCTTTTAATAATCTCGTCTTGTCTTAACCACTTGAAATACGTACCAAAGAAAACTTAACTTTTTCTTGCCTATATATTGTAGCAATGATGTTGGTTTATTAAATTTTGGATACTATTTTGAAATCTAGTCCTGTAGATAGAGAGAATCATAACACCAAAGAGATAAGGATTTAGATCCCTTATGCCTAAGTTGTATCAGTTCTTTTGCTTGCTTCTAATATAACTTTCTTCCTATGAGTCAGATGCCTAGGGGGCCATATTTTCTTGCATGAACAATGGGTTGTTTTTTATACTTCCATATATACTTTATTGGAGTTTTCTTGTTTGTGGATGGTCGGGATGGTTCATCTTCTCTCTCATAAAATTTAGAATTTTGAGTTGTAATGGTTATTAACTTGTTACTAAAACATTGCATTTACAATAATCGTTTTTTATGGGTTCTTGATAGTGAAGTATTTTTAAGCGACCAAAAGATAAATGCAAGAATTTTCTTAGGAGGCTCTATTGAGGACCTCCTAGGCCCCCTAATGGTTTCTATTAGGTTTGTGCCTAAGGATTGATTGGCACACGGTCTTCCTCAAACCCATCAACCAAGAACCTCAAACCCATCAACCAAGAACAGTGTTAAGAAATATCAGTTTCAACAATATAGGATAGAATTAACGACTCGCCTACTGAATCATCTCGGGCTCTGGCGCTATTATCTGCATAGTTTATTCCGTTATTTAACATGTCGATAGCTTCTAGGCTCATTGATTTAACAATAATGTGAACGACGACACCCAAAAAACCATAGTTATCATCGCTTTCCATATCGTTAGTTTTTCAAACGGCACGGATGATTCAGTAGGACAGCTGCTGCGCCTTCAGTCGATCTTTAATTTGTGCATGCGAGACACTTTCTGTTCTTCTAAGGACAAAACTTTAATTAGTGCTGTCCATAAGCTAGCCCTGAGGTCCTCTCATGATATCACATGAATTGATGGTGCTCCACACTGTGTTGGCAGAGGATAGCTTAATTAATAGTCAGGGTTGAGGTTTGAATCATTGTTAGTTAATTAAGCTAGACCCAATAGTAGCTGGTTTGGCTATTAGTTAGCGAAAATGGGGCGCACGCTCATGGTGTTAATCATGCTAGAGCTAGTAGGGATAATCATGTGCCGATCAGAACTTTACATAGTGGTAATGGAAGATGAGCCTGTTGTGACCAAATTCGCCGCCGCTGATGGGGGAGACAGAAAGATGGTGGAGAAGTTCCGGTAAAATCGACTATGCACGAGCTTGATAATCTTGCAGTTTAAATGCAGCAGGGTAGCTTAATTAGGGTTAGAGTAGGTTAATTGAGATGGATGGAAGAGTTTTCAAATCCTGTTTAGATATACAGAAATAGGTTATAATTCATTTTCTTTGTTTTTTACGATATATTGCAGTGGGCTGGAAGCGCAACGTTATGTGGAGTACTTGACGGAGAAACACGACTCACTGCTTGCACGAACTAATTCGGAGACGACCGGGAGCTCTATTGAGAAGCTATACTCCTACACGCATGTCCTAAACGGCTTCGCTGTGAAGCTCGCCTCTGAACAGGTGTGGAAGCAATAGCATATCATCGCTTGAATGGCAGATCGATATTTTTTTTTAATTGATTTTTTTTTAAAAGTTTCGATTTCCTCTCATAGGACTTAGTCATGAATTTTCGAAGCTCCTCCATGAGTTTTGTCAAGTTTTAGTTATAATAAGCTTAAAGTTTGAAAACAAATGTTAGGTTTCAAAATTTACAAATTACCCTCTTGAATCCATGGTGAAAAGGATTGATGTGAAAGCCTTTCATGGGATGCCCCAACTGGCATCCGACTCACAGGGCTACCATTCCCCTTGGGTCTTGTGTTGCTCTTGTTGGATTTTGCACCTTCATCTAGGACATTGTCAATGTTTAGATTGCTGAACGTCAAGCTCTGATACCAATGTCACATACATAGAAGCTTTGTGTCATCCTTCAGCCCTAAACACCTTTCATAGGAACACATAGATGCAAAACGCAAAGAAGAGATGAAGAGTGAGAGAGATAGCCCTATTTTCAATATATTCATATAGTACAAAAGGGTGCATGTTCCTGGTAGCCATAGGCATGCCCTAAAAAGGTAGTCTTGGACTCCAAAAGTCCTAATCTATGATCCAATCCCAAAAGGAATGAGATGAATCAAACAATTCTTTGTTGAGCCTTTATATAGGTCTAGGGACTCCAATTCATGCTAGGGCCAACTACTCTCGACCCAGCATCTATGGACATAAGATCCATAGATGCTACAGAATGAGCCTAGTGTGGTCTTTGCACCTGGTCGACCAAGTCTTGATCCAAAAGAACCCTTCCTGGTGTCTTTCAATGCCTTGCTCGTGCCTTAAATCTTCTATTCTTCTATTTATTTGCTACCTTCTTGAGGTCAGCCGCCCTAGGATAAGCATGTCCATGTGCAGGCACATGACATTCTACTATCTACATGATGACATAAGCCCAAAAGACGAAATAGATGATTTCTACAAATGAAGCCTAAAGCTTATATAGGCCTGAATATGCTGGTCTTAAAAACTATCGGTCTGTTTATACGTCCATAACTTTATAAATTAAGCATTAAAGTTTCACACATGTGACCTTGATATTGTTCATGCCAATAGTGCCCATGATGTTGGAGACCATCATAAGACCATATCCTAGCCTTGCTAATGTCCTAAATGTTGTCTAACCCAAGGAATATGCTGAATATTATGAGATTTATACCATGGCAACACAGTCATGCATGTGACATCACAGGGCAAATACTTTGTCATCCTTCCGTCCTCCCTCGACTCCTAACTTTGACTTACTACTCTGACTGAACACCATCCACTTCTAGACTTCACCTTCAAGTCTTGATGAAGAAATGTGTATCTCTTCCATTGTTGTCCCCATTTATGGTCTCCCTTCAAGTCTTGATCCAAAGGGACCCTTCTTGGTGTCTTCTAGTGCCCCACTCATGACCTAATTATTCTATGTATCTGCTATCTTTCAAAGATTAGCCCTAGGATAAACATGTCCATGTGCATGCACATGACATCTTGATGCTATTCTACTACCTACATGATGACCTAAGCCCAAAAGAGGGAATAGATGATTTCTAAAAATGAAGCCTAAAGGCTTGAATATGCTTGGTCGGCTAGATGTAGGGGCTATCAGCATGTTTACATGTCCATGACCTGATAAATTGAGCATCAAATGTTCACACGTGTGACCTTGGTATTATTCATGTTGCGGACAATGCCCATGATGTTGCCGATTGCTCATCATACCATATCCTAGCCTTGTTAATGCCCTAAATGTTGTCTAAACTAAGGAATATGTTGAATATGCTATAAGACCATGTCTTAGCCTTGTTAATTCTGTAAATGTTATCTAAACCAAGGAATATGCTGAATATCCTAAGATTTATGCCATGGAAGGAGCACATGTGTGCATATGACATTCCTCCTGGTAAACTTAATGACGGGACAGATACTCTGTCATCCTTTTGTCCTCCGTGGACTTTTGACTTTGACTTACTACTCTAACCAAATACTATCCACTTATAAACTCCAGTTTAAGTCTTGATGAAAGAACTGAGCAACTCTTCCACAATTGTCCCCATGCTTGCTATCCCTTTCCCTTAACACAACAAGTAGCGAGTCACCTATATTAGGAATTGATCATGGCTATTTGCTAGGCTGAGAGAGCTAATTGATATACTAGTTTTGAGTATATACTCCCAGAGAATGTTTTCCTCTAGAATCACCTATTTCTAGCCTGCTGCATCTACTACCTTGGTTGCATTCTCTTGATGGATTTGTACACGTTTTTAGGACAATGTGCTTAGTGATGGTGGCTAAGCCTAATGATCTGACACCAATGCTCCATTCATGGAAGCCTTCTTCTTTCATCCCTAAACACCTCTCATAGGAACACATAGATGCAAAATGCAAAGAAGAGATGTAGAAAAGAGAAAGAGATAGCTGTATTTTTTGTATATTCATATAGTATAAAAAGGGTACATGTTCTTGGTAGCCATAGGCATGTTAAAAAAGTAGTCTTGCACTTTAAAAGTCATATTCTATTATCCAATCCCAAAAGGAATGACATGAATCAAACAATTCTCGGATGAGAGTTTATGTAGGCCTTGAGACACTAATATATGATGGCTGATTGTTGTTGATGTCAGTTAGCATCTATGGAAATAAAATTCATAAATTCTACCAGCCAACCAACAGTGCTCCTCACACCTAGGTGACGAAGTCTTATCCAAAAGGAACCTTCCTAGTGTCTTCTAGTGTCCTAATAATGCCCTAAATCTTATGTTTATCTGTTGCCTTTCAAAGATTAGACTTGGGAGGATGAGCACATCCATGTGCATGCACATGGCATCTGCTTATGCTCAACTCAAGGATGAGATTCCTAGTTTTGACCTTGCATGACTATCATCATCCCCTGTCTCCACTTGACATCTACTTTTGCTAAACTTGATGATGATGACCATGGATGATTGGTATTATCCCTTGTCTCCTATAGCTACATCCTTCCCTTATTGGGAACTTTTTCATCACTAAAAACCTTGCCCTATCTCCAATTCCACTCCAAATCAGATGAGATTTGTGCATCTATTCCACTTTATCCCCTTAGAGCCTTCATGCCTTGTCCTTGAACACTTTCTTTGGTATTCTTTTCCTGAGTATTAAGTGTGGCATCCTCACTCCACCCCTTACATGCCTTTTTTGGTATGATCCAAGTGGCATCTGACTCACAAGGCTACCATTCCCCTGGGGTCTCGTGGAACACCACCAACCAACCACTTGGGAACTTCTTCCATGTCTTGTGTTTGTTGGATTGTTTGCCTTCGTCTAGGACACCATAAGTGTTTAGCATTACTGAACCTAAAGCTCTGATACCAATGTTACATACACACAAGCTCTGTGTCTTCTTTCATCCCTAAACACCATTCATAGCAACACATAGATGCAAATTGCAAATAAGAGATGGAGAGAAGAGAGAGATATAACTGTATTCTCAGTTTATTCATATAGCACAAAAAGGGTACATGTTCTTCGTAGCCATAAGCATGCTATGAAAAGGTAGTCTTGGGCTTAAAAAGTTCTAATCTATGATCCAATCCAAAAAAGAATAAGATGAATCAAACAATTCTTGGTTCAGCCTTTCTATAGGCCTAGGGACACCAATATATTTTGATCGCCTACTACTATCGGTCTAGCATCTATCCCTAGCCACAGTAGTCCTCACACCTGGCCAACCAAGTCTTGCTTTAAAGGGATCCTTCTTGGTGTCTTTCAGTGCCCTACTCATTCCCTAGATCTTCTATTTATCTGTTAGCTTTCAGAGATTAGCCCTATGATAAGCATGCCCATGTTCATGAACATGACATCCTGATGCACTTCTACTACATACATGATGACCTAAGACCAAAAGAGGGAATAGATCATTTCTACAATTGAAGCCTAAAGCTTATATAGGCTTGAATATGCTGGTCGGGTAGATGTAGGGGCTATCAACCTTTTTATATGTCCATGACCTGATAAATTCAACATTAAATGTTCACATTTGGGACCTTAATACTGTTCATGCTGCCATAGTGACTGCATGATGCTACTGAATGCTCACGTAAGACCATATCATAGTCTCGCTAATACGCTAAATGTTATCTAAACCAAGGAATATGCTGAGATTTATGCCATGGCAGTATGGGCATGCATGTGACATCCCCTCCTACTAAACTTGATGACGGGGCAAGTACTCTATCCTCCTTTCATCCTCCCTGGAATACTCACTTTGACTTACTACTCTAATTGAACACCGTCCACTTTAAAACTCCACTTTAAGTCTTGATGAAGAACCGAGCATCTCTTCCATTGTTGTCCCTATTCCTATTATCCCTTTCCCTTAATGTAGCCGATGGTGGGTCACCTATGCTGGAACTTGTCATGCCTGTTTGCTAGGCTTTTGGAACTGATATGAGAGAAAAATAATGTACTAGTTTTGAGTACATACTCCCAGAGAATGCTTTCCTCCAACATTGCCTTGCAAACCACTCCATCTGCTACCTTGGTTGCATTTTGTTGATGCATTTGTATATCTTCTTCGGGCAATGTGCTTAGTGCTGGCTGAGCCTAATGCTCTAATACCAATGTTACATGCACAAAATCCTTCTTTGTTTAGCCCTAAACACCTTTCATATGAACACATAGATACAAAATGCAAAGAAGAGATGGAGAGAAGATAGAGAGATAGTTGTATTTTTAGTATATTCATATAGTACAAAAAGGGTAAATGTTCTTGGTAGCCATAGGAATGCCTTGAAAAGGTAGTCTTGGACTCTAAAAGTCCTAATTGTAAAACGCAAAGAAGATATGCAGAGAAGAGAGAGAGATAGCTGTACTGTTAGTATATTCATAGAGTACAAAAAGGCTACATGTTCTGGTAGCAATATGCATGCATGCCTTGAAAAGGTAGTCTTGGAATTTAAAAGTCCTACTCTATGATCTAGATGCATCAAATAATTATTAGCTAAGTCCATATATAGGCTTTGGGACACCAATATAGTTGAAAGGAATGGATGGGCATCATGGAAAGAAAAACAAGATAAGGTTACATGGAGAGAGGGAGAGCCAAGTAGCAAAAAATTATGAACTGCTTAAGCTAAAATAAGACTTACAAAGTGCCTTTCTCCTCTCACACAAGATGAGAGAGAGCTTCTAGGCTAGGGTTTGATACACACAAACCTTATCTCAACATGAGATGGTTTGCTACACACACACACACACACACCTTATCTCAACATGGGCATACAACAATTTCAACACCCCCCCCCTTAATTCTAATGATGGGACATGGCCACATGGGACATGGGAAGGCCTTGGACATACTCATACACCAAAAACAAGGGGAAAAGCCTTTAGAACATAGGCTTGTGCAAGAATTGGCTTGTGAGTTACAATGTGTGCTTATTACAAAACTCCTTTATCATAGGATTCCCTCATTAGGAATAGAGGTATTGGATACAAAGTTCTCTGCCTCTTGTTTAGAAGCACCTTGAAGTAGTGTTCCCTTTCTCTCCACACTTTCTACATTTAAGCTTATGGGGATACCTTTTGAAACATTGATCGGCTATATGCCCTTTTTGTTACAATAAGAGAATTTAAGGTTATGCTTCATGACAAGAGCCTCATTTTATATAGTAGGAGAATTCAATGTAGATCCTCCATTCTTCACACGTAGTCATTAATATTCTTCAAGGAGAGCCTCCTCTATGCATTCGAAGGTAGGGCTGGGAAGGTGCTTTATGGTGGTGATGGGAGAACTCATCGAGCATTTCCTTAAGAAGAACCGCCATGGTATCCTCCTTTTCGATTCTTGCATCAATGCTTGCAAGTTGTCCCATTATCCTCTTCATGTTACTTATGAAGCCTCAAAGGGACTCTCCACACTTCATTTTAAGGCCAAAAAAATTCACCTTGAGAGAGATACGGGAGTGCTTGCCCTATGCTCCATACAACTTGCCATCTCATCCCATATTTCCTTAGTGGTCTTCGTGTCGGCCACATGATGGATGGGATTTTTGTCCATATTTAGAGCTATAATGGACTAAGTTCATTCATCATCTTCCACAACTTTGAATCATTAAAATCCACCACGTTCGTGCCTTTCACCAAAGGGCCACAAACCCTTTCCCATGAGAGTATACCACACTTGGACTTGCCAAGTGTGAAACCCTTGTCCATTTTGAACTTGTCAATGACATATGTGTCTTTTGACATGATGATGATGGGGAGGTAGGAGAGGTCTTACTACTTTCCTTATAGAATAGCAAGAGCACTGTCTAGATTCTTTACAAACTAGATGCCTCAATACGAAAGAAGAAAAGCAAGCTTAATGATTGTAAACACTATAAAGAAATTGCATATGAACACACTCTATTTGGGGATATGTTACACCATTTGAAAAAATGAGGCTAATGGTTGACCCTTAGATGGTGGTGGAGCTCGGGAGGGTCACTATATGTAAATCCTCTATATCACGTGCGTTCAAGGCCTATTTATACGAGTGACCCCCCCCGAGTGGTGGAGGTGGCATGTAGCATGCAAAGGCGTGTGTCCTTAGCTAGGCGGAGGATAGCCTTACAATCATCACGAGAGCTGTGTTGGAGAGAGGAGGCGACAGTTGGGAGGTGGAGATGATGACATTGACGAGAAAGGGCAGTGTGGATAAAGCAAGGAGACATCAATATGCTACACAAAAGTGGACGATCCTGCAATTGAAGTTTAAGGCTTGTTTAATACTTCTAACAAGTATTATAAGCCTTATATTAAGGCTTTAGCTACCTACTTCCACGTGGAGAACGAGTGCTGGAACCCAGTGTGATGCGTGGTGTGCAATAAAACTTTGCCCTGAATGCCCTGGCAAGTGTACAGGCTGAGTGGTTTTGTTGTCAGCTGGTTTATGCACATTTTTTTTGGGAGAAACTACTGGAGATCTGGAAGTTTATTGCAACATATGGTGAGCGGGTGCTTACTAAATCCATGGCACCGAGACTGAATGGCAACTCATGATTGGTAAGATAATATTGCTGATGACGAGGCTGTGGGCAGAGCTCTCACATTTCTTTAGAAAAAGTTATGGGCTGGGTGTGATAACCCGAAGTACAAGGAAAAGAAGAGAGGAGTAGCATGGCTAACCATCATTTTAATGTTCAAAAAAAATTAATTAAAATGTAATACAAGTGGCCAATAAAACCAATGGCCACTTGGAAGCTTTTTTGAGCCGCCACCTCGACGTCTAGAAGGGAGGAGAGAACGTGAGGATGGCCGCTTCGGAGAAAAGGGTCGCCAAGTAAGAGACGAGAGGACCTTGTAAAAAAGTCGGGAGAGGGAAGACAAAAGGAGGATGTGCGGTGGAGTTGCTGCAGAGGCCAACGTTGGTGAGGCTACCGTGTGTACGCACTGGAGTGATCGAAAAGTGGCGATTGCTGAGGAGCTGCAGATATCTTGTGGTAGCTCTGTAGGTGTGGCCGCCTTGCTGTTTGTTGAGGGGCTCTTTGGGCACAGCTGAAAGACAAGTGGTGAAGCGCAGTGTGGAGAGTAAAGACGTGAAGGATGCCTGGTAGAGCAGAGGCTGGCGACGGCTGGACAAAGAGCTGCATAGAGGGTGGCTTTGGTGCGTGGAGTGCAGCTGCTATGTAGCGACGGGGGTCTTCTCAGGTGAGAGCGCATGTCAAGGGTGTGGCAGGCAAAGACAGCCGATGGTGAGTACCCGCCTTACAGAGGCGCTGTGGTTCCAGAGGAAGTTGAGGCCTCGTTGATGAGGGTGATTACCTAGTCATGGTAAAAGAGCTCTGGTGAGCTGCAGATAGAAACAAAGGGTGAGTATAGTCGCCGTGTACAGAGGGAGGAGTGAAAGCAGGTTATTGCCACCTTGGGTCCAAGAGGGGGTCGCCCCTGGTGATTCAGCGAAGAACCGAAGGTGAGGAGCCGCCTTGTACATGAGGAGTGGGCTAGTGATAGCATAGGAGAGGCAGTGATTGGCGAGAGTGGAAGGAATATTGTGAAAGGTGGTGAGGCTGGTTTGGTTGCAGAAGTGGGCAACAGCTGAAGACTGGTTGCCTTGTGAAAAAGGCGGATCGAGTGATCGGGTGAAGGCAGAGAAGCTGCCAAAGGGTTGACAGTCGCAAGGAAAGCTGCTTGGGGTGCTACCTCAGAGGTGACTAGTGTTGGTGCAGCTTTCTACTGGGAGAGGGCTATTTTGTTCGAGGCCTCTTTTGTGAGACCAAGATAAGCTTGGGCAGTGTGTGTGTGAGTTGTTTGCTGTGAGTGTGTGATAAAAGGAGAGTGTGAGGAAGAGTGGGTTGAAGTTTGTCAATTAATAAAATCTATGGTGATGGATCACCCCTTGTAAATGGACAAACAGGGTTTGTGTTGATGATATGTGAGTGGCTTAGCCTTGCTGACAGATAAAAGGCTTTTATAATGAGATATGTGTGCTGTTAAAACTGCCTTTCTTTGGGTATCTCTGGGTGGTAGAGAGAGAGAGAGAGATTTTTTCTTTCCAGCTAGAGAAGCTGGTGATGCCCTTTGTGCTTGTGAGTGTTTTGAAGGTGGTGAGTCGGTGAGCTATAGTGGCCTTCTTGTGTTCCTGAGCTGCCTCACATCTTTCTTGTGCCCCCACTGAGGAGTTGCTCAGGCATTGTTTTCAGTTTATCAGGGTGTGTGTCCTAGGAGTTGAGAGTTTTAGGTAAGGAGTTTTCTTGGATCTGAGGTGAAGTTTGGGGGTTAAAATGATATCTTATCCAGAGTTTTATGGTAGTCCTAATGAGGATGTGGCAGACTTCTTGGAAAGAATGGAGGTTGCATGCATAAGCAACCATATTAATGAGTCGGTACAGGTGTTGCGACTACTACTTGAAAGGGGATGCAAGGACGTGGTACAGGACTTATGAGGAGTCATTGAGGGTTGCTGTTCCACATCTTGATAAAGAAGGTAGAAGACCACGACAAGGTTTGGCATGAGGTGCAAGCTCTGACACAAGGTGAGTTTGAATCATTAGATGATTATATGAAGAAATTTTCTTTGCTATGGGAGACTCTATGCAGGGCTTTAGGGGAAGACCGGGTACCCCCTGACATGATGAAGAAAAACAAGTTTGTAGCCGGGCTTAAGAGGAGTATTCGCTGGGAAGTGGAATTGAAGAAGCCCAGGTCTTATGAGGATGCGGTAGAAATTGCTAAATCAAAAGACTGGAAGCTGCAGCGGATGAATCAGCTGGGGATGATTCTAGTTGTAGCACAGCCTGAGATTCGTAGAGTGGAGGCTACACCCATGAATGCAGTGATAGAGAGGATGAAGCCCACTGAAGCCCAAGCTATGCAGATGGTACCACAAGCTAGTCAAGGAGTACATATGGTTCCTGCAGGTTCTGATGAGGGATTGCGACATGATATGAAACAGATGGTTGATCTTATGAAGAATTTGAGCTTAAATTTAATGGGAAGTACAGGTGGTGGACGTGGTAGAGGCCGAGGCAATATTCCTGAAGGGGGAGATGGACAAGCAGGGTATGGACGTGGTCGCAGTAGGGGCCGTCGTTTCATCCCTACATGCTGGAACTGTGGTGAGCTTGGTCATCTGAGTACAGATTGTGATAAGCCTCAGCGTATGGGTGGTGATATGTACCCACTACCTTCACAGTTACCTGACAGGTCAAATGATTATGGTATTGATATCAGGGATCAAGCAGGCCCCAGTGGAATCACAACTGAAGAGAAGGGGAAGGCAAAGGTCATGAATGTTGTTACTCTAGAGAATGTTCAGGTGAGAGAAGAAGGGGATGTGATGCCAGCGCACAACAGATGAAAGAGAAGGAAAAGGGGTGGCTGGACCCAGCCGTAAGAAGGGGAAGCAGCAGGAAGGAGAAGATGTGAAAGCCAAAAGGAAACGGAAGCCTCATAGAAGGTTCCAGGTGTAAGACTTCCCACTGGGATGGGCAAACCAGCTATGACTTGAATCCGATTTGGTGAACAGGAAGGCCAACATCACCTTTGGGCAGTTGGTGGAGATGGTGCCAAAATTGACAAGGCAATGGAAGGGACTTGTGAATCCAATAGAAAAGGAGTCAGAGAAGAGGTAGTCAAAGTACTATCTTTAGAAAAGCTTCCAGATATTTGCCCTATTGTGGAGGTGTGGAGTAAAGGTAGGAATCTTGGTCAGGCCTATATAGATGGAGGAGCTCAAATCTGTGTAATTACCCAATCATGTGTGGAGCAGCAGGCTTGAGGGTGTCTGGGGTTTCTGGTTTTCGAATCAGGATGGCTAATCATCAAAAGGTAAAATATCTTGGTATGATAAAGGAATTGGAAATTGAAGCTTTTAATGTCAAAGCTACTGTAGATTTTCATGTGATGTCTGCGAGTCTTGGTGCTTTTCCAATTATTCTTTGACGACCCTGGTTGCGAGTGGTGGGTGCAGTATAGGACTGGAGGTATGGGACCATTTCTTTGCATAATAAGCAAGGTAATAAAAAATCTTTTGAGATGCATAGTAGGAGATCTTTGAATGATGTGTGGGAGAGGCCACAGGATTCAAGTGAAGAGGAAACTACCACCACTACTTCTGAATCAGAGATGGATTCATCGACCACTGCTTCTAGTGGAGAAGAGGCAGATGTGGCTTTCCTAATATCAGAGCAACAAGGTAATGAAGATAAAGAAGTGCATGAAGTGGGTACTGAGGGAGAAGATACTATGGGGTCGTATGAAGTGATCGAGGAATTACTGCAGCCAAAGATAGAAGTGAAGAGCTGATTGAAGGAATGCTGAGTCCGGATCTCTCGAGTGGAGAAAAGGTTAGATATGTTAATATGCTGTCTCATTTTCCAGAATTGTTCATTACTTCTTATAGGGAGATTCGAGGATTTAAAGGGCAAGACTTGAGGATTGAATTGAAAGAAGGTGTAAAAACAGTTAGGCAGAAGCTTCGCAGGATGGGACGAGAACAAATGCAGGCCCTGAGAGAGGAAGTTGATAAGCTGTTGAGTGTAGGTTTTATTACACCAGTGGATACAGCTGAGTGGGTAAGTCCTACAGTGGTGAGTCCAAAGAAGGATGGCAGGTGGCGTATATGTGTGGATTTCAAGCCTTTGAATGCTGCTACAAAGAAGGATTCTTACCCCCTACCTTTTTTGGACGAGATCTTGGATATTGTAGCTGGATATGAAAGGTATAGTGTTTGTGATGGGTATTTTGGTTATTTCCAGTTGAAGATTGCAGAAGAAGATCAGCGCAAAATGACTTTCATTACACCGTGGGGGTGTTTCTGCTACAAAGTTCTTCCTTTTGGATTGATGAATGGACCAGCCTACTATCAGAGAAGGGCAAATTGGGTATTATCTCCTTTTTTGAACAAGTTTGTCAAAGATTTTATTGATGATTTTTGTATATACAGCTCCAGGCAAGAGCATTGTGATAAGCTGGCTACAGTTTTTCAGCGTTATGATGAGTGTGGTGGTCAATTAAATCCAAAAAAGTGTTTTTTAGCTCAACCGAGGGTGAAGCTCTTGGGCCATGTTATTTCGGAGAATGGTATTGATCCGGATCCTGATAAAGTCAAGTCTCTTCTTCTTCTTCCTACACTGAAGAATACAAGGCAACTGGCTACTTTTGTGCAAAAGGTGAAGTATATGGCTCGATTCATTTCTCTGTCTTCACAGTTGTTATATCCTTTGCAGGAAGCAGCAAAGCATGATCCTTTGCATTGGACGGAGGAGTGTGAGGTTGTTTTCCAAAAAGTGAAAGAGGTGTTGGGAGTTATTCCTACAATGCAGGCACCTAACTGGGAACATGTATTTTATGTCAATCCTTCAGTAGGTGAAGATGCTATTGGAGCTATGTTGTTACAAAAGGGGAAAGAATCACATTATATGCAACCAGTCTACTGTGCTAGCAGGGTAAAACTTGCTAGAGAAAGGTTGTTATCAGAGGTGGAACTTGTTATGGTTAGTGTACTTTATGCATGTAGGCAGTTCTGCCATTACTTGTTGCCTTGCCCCTTTGTGTTTTTGACGAGCTACACTTTTTTGCCTCAGTCGATAAATGGCACAAATTTATCTAAAGCTATGATGAAGTGGGTGATTGAGTTGCAGGAATTTACTTTCTCATTCTTGGTGGAGGAGAGAGTACCAGGGCTACCTTAGCTGATCTACTAACATATAAGGAGAGTCCTCTTCTTATAAAGGAGGAGACCATCAAGAAGCCAGTTGAGGATGCGGCTGAATTGGTGAATGCACACTTATTATATTTTGATGGTTCTTACAGGAAAAGCCATGATGCAGCCTCAGGAGGTTTGGTGCTTTATGATCCACAAGGTTGCCTTGTTTTTAAGAAGGGTGTTAAGGTGGATGCACATAGCAATAATGAAGCAGAGTATCTGACTCTAGAAGTTGGATTGCAAATATGTTTAAAGCATGGTGTACACAGGATTCACATTGGCCGAGGAGATGCATTGCTTGTGGTAAAACAGGTATTGGGAGTTTGGAAGTCAAAGAATATGTTACTCAAAGAAATGTGTTTCAAGATTAAAGGTCTGTTGAAGGAATTTGAAGCTTGGAGTCTTAAGCATGTGGATCAAGGCCATAATGAGGAGACTCATGAAGCAGCCCAGGGAATGATTGGTGAAGTTTTTGTTCTTAAAGCTCATGCATCATTTTATTGTGGCAGGGAGAATTTACAGGATGTTGAAGAGTTTTTGTTGACAAGGATGATTCCTAATGGTATTGAAAGATCAAAAAAATATGGTTTCATTAGGAAAGCTGCAAGGTATGTGATGGTGGTTGGTGATGCTTTGTATTTGAAGGGAATTGATTTGATAATGCGACGGGTACCTTGGAAGGAAGAAATCTACAAAATTCTTAAGGAAAACCATGAAGGAGCATGCGGTGGACATTTTGCCTCAAAGATTACCTTGCATAAGGTATTGCAGGAAGGTTATGTATGGCGGCCAAGTGTACATAAGGATGTTAATCATTGGTGCAGGTCATGCAAACAATGCCAAGCTCATAGTAGACGGATATTAAAGCCTGAGATGAGGAAGAAAATTCTTGCTTATGATGTTTTTGAAAAATGGGGAATTGATGTTGTGGGACCATTGCCTATTACTAGCCGAGGGAAGTGCTACATCTTGACTGCAGTTGATTACCTTTCTAGATGGGCATAAGCAAAGGCAGTGAAACAAATTACTGCTAAGGAGGTAGCAAAGTTTGTATATCAAGATATCTGTTGTAAGTTTGGTGTGCCATTGGAATTGCTTTCTGATCAGGGTCTACGTTTCAGAGCACATCTTATGGACTATTTGTGTACAAAGATGAAAATCAGTTGCAGTTTTACCACACCTTACTATCCACAGTGTAATGGCCTGAATGAGCGTTTCAATGGTGAATTGATCAAGATTTTATCTAAAGTGACAGAGCAACAAGGCAAGAATTGGGATCTGGAGTTGCCTGCTGCCTTGTGGGCATACATGACAGCAATTAAGACTGGTACGGGTTTCACTCCATTTTATCTGGTTTATGGAAAAGAAGCCTTATTGCCTATTGAGGTGGAGATACCAGCTGTGAAAATGTTGGAAAAGCTTTTGGAAGAGCCTAAAGATGCCCTTAAAGAGCGGCTATTATATTTACAAGAAGCACAGCTGAACACGGATAATGCTTTGAAGCATTATGAAGATATGCAGGCAAGGACGCTGGAGAAGCTCAACAAGAAGATTAAAAGTAAAGGAATTATGAAGGATGATTTGGTATTACGTTATAATAGCAGGCTGGATAATGCCTTTCATAAAAAGTTCCAAATTCAATGGGAAGTACCTTTCTTGGTGATGCAAGGATTTGCAAATGGTACCTATCAATTGGCAGATTTAGATGGGACTTTACATGCTTCCAGGGTAAATGGATACAGGTTCAAGAAGTATTATGCACGTTTGATGGTGATTGTGCAGGATGCAGCGTCTGAAGATGTGATTTCAGATGAAGGGCAGTTTTTGGATATGGATTTAAGTCTTGAAATGCTTTTTACTACTGATCATGAATGATTCAGTAGGCTGGGGGTTGGGCAAAGTATGACAGCCATTTTTCTGTAAAGATTTTTTGAGTCCGTGTACATATGGGATGCGTGGTGTGCAATAAAACATTGCCCTGAATGCCCTGGCAAGTGTACAGGCTGAGTGGTTTTGTTGTGAGCTGGTTTATGCACGTTTTTTTGGGAGAAGATGCTGGAGATCTGGAAGTTTATTGCAACATATGGTGAGCGGGTGCTTACTAAATGCATGGCACCGAGACTGAATGGCAACTCATGATTGGTAAGATAATATTGCTGATGACGAGGCTGTGGGCAGCTCTCGCATTTATTTAGAAAAAGTTATGGGCTGGGTGTGATAACCCAAAGTACAAGGAAAAGAAGAGAGGAGTAGTATGGCTAACCATCATTTTAATGTTCAAAAAAATAATAATTAAAATGTAATACAAGTGGCCAATAAAACCACTGGCCACTTGGAAGCTTTTTTGAGCCGCCACCTTGACATCTAGAAGGGAGGAGAGAACGTGAGGATGGCCGCTTCGGAGAAAAGGGTCGCCGAGTAAGAGACGGGAGGACCTTGTATAAAAAAGTCGGGAGAGGGAAGACAAAAGGAGGACGTGCGGTGGAGTTGCTGCAGAGGCCAACGTTGGTGAAGCTGCCGTGTGTACGCACTGGAGTGATCGAAAAGTGGCGATTGCTGAGGAGCTGCAGATATCTTGTGGCAGCTCTGTAGGTGTGGCCGCCCTGCTGTTTGTTGAGGGGCTCTCTGGGGCGCAGCTGAAAGACAAGTGGTGAAGCGCAGTGTGGAGAGTAAAGACATGAAGGATGCCTGGTAGAGCAGAGGCTGGCGACGGGTGGACAAAGAGCTGCATAGAGGGCGGCTTTGGTGCGTGGAGTGCAGCTGCTATGTAGCGACAGGGGGCTTCTCAGGTGAGAGCGCACGTCAAGGGTGTGACAGGCGAAGACAGCCGATGGTGAGTACCCGCCTTACAGAGGCGCTGTGGTTCCAGAGGAAGTTGAGGCCTCGTTGATGAGGGTGATCGCCTAGTCATGGTAAAAGAGTTCTGGTGAGCTGCAGATAGAAACAAAGGGCGAGTATAGTCGCCGTGTACAGAGGGAGGAGTGAAAGCAGGTTATTGCCGCCTTGGGTCCAGGAGGGGGTCACCCCTGGTGATTCAGCGAAGAACCGAAGGTGAGGAGCCGCCTTGTACATGAGGAGCGGGCTGGTGATAGCATAGGAGAGGCAGTGATGATTGGCGAGAGTGGAAGGAATATTGTGAAAGGTGGTGAGGCTGGTTTGGTTGCAGAAGTCGGCACAATAGCTGAAGAGTGGCTGCCTTGTGAAAAAGGCGGATCGAGTGATCGGGCGAAGGCAGAGAAGCTGCCAAAGGGTTGACAGTCGCAAGGAAAGCTGCTTGGGGTGCTGCCTCAGAGGTGACTAGTGTTGGTGCAGCTGCTGGCTTTCTACTGGGAGAGGGCTGTTTTGTTCGAGGCCTCTGGTGTGAGACCAAGAGAAGCTTGGGTAGTGTGTGTGTGAGTTGTTTGTTGTGAGTGTGTGATGAAAGGAGAGTGTGAGGAAGAGTGGGTTGAAGTTTGTCAATTAATAAAATCTATGGTGATGGATCACCCCTTGTAAATGGACAAACAGGGTTTGTGTTGATGATATGTGAGTGGCTTAGCCTTGCTGACAGATAAAAGGCTTTTATAATGAGATATGTGAGCTGTTAAAACTTCCTTTCTTTGGGTATCTCTGGGTGGTGGAGAGAGAGAGAGAGATTTTTTCTTTCCAGCTAGAGAAGCTGGTGGTGCCCTTTGTGCTTGTGAGTGTTCCGAAGGTGGTGAGTCGGCGAGCTATAGTGGCCTTCTTGTGTTCTTGAGCTCATCCATTAAGGTCTCCATCTAGGGTGACCATTAGGGAAATTATGAACTCATTTTGAAGCCCTCTAAGGAGTTTCATGCTCTTTCTCTCTCTAAAAAATGGGTCCATGTTGAACCCTATCAATCTTATGTCAGAACCCCTCCATGTGACATATCATTGAGAAGCTTATGATGAGTAGATCAATCAAGTAGTAATGCTCAAGATACACCACAAACAAGATTTAAGATGCCAAAATGTAATGTTACATGCCACATCATCACTTTTAAAACCACTTTTTGGGAAGCTTCACTATCCTATGTTAGAACCCCATCATGTTATATACCATTAGAAAGATCTTGAAGTGTACATTCTAAATTTACCAACTCCAAAAAATTTAGAAATGATGTGCTCAAATTTCACCGTGGCCCCATTTTTTAGAGAGAGAGAGAGAGAGAGAGAGAGAGAGAGAGAGAGAGAGCATGAAACTCCTTAGAGGGCCCAAAATGAGCTCATACTTTCCCTAATGCAAAGTAGTGTACTCCCATGGCTCGGTGCAACCCAGATGCCATCTGCCACCACCACCGGCTTGCATCTAGTCCCTTGCACGATTTAGAGTCTCGATGCCATCCCCCCTCCCCCCAAAATCTGGTGTCATCCCCCCACCCTGAAGCCATGCCCTCCAGTGGTAGCATGCCAAGGTTAGCCACAAGGCCTTTTAGGGATGGAGATTCATGTCTTAGGCTTGTGACCTATTACTAGTGAGGTCCCATTCAAGCTACAATGTGAGCAAGTGTGTGTCTTGTACTAATATAGTTCAGGTCTCTCGACGTCCCTAGACGAAAACTAGGCAATGGTCACCTTGACGAGGTGTGGTCCTAACAGGGATGCACCTGTGATCGCCGATCGGTCTGATACATTGGTGTTGGCAGTCACCCTGTGCCTCACCCCAGATCGGTTGACCACCACCCCTCTCCCCCACCAAGAGTCGGTGCCATCCCCTCCCACCCCTCATGCTATGCTCCCTACCCTGTTCCCCCACTATTGCCATTAGCATGTCCCTCACACCCCTCCCATAGTGGCCCCCCTCCATGATTTTTTGAGTGGCAATGCAAGAGAGGAAGAGAAAAACTTTACGCTTCATTTATAGAAATCATCTATTCCCTCTTTTTGGGCTTAGGTCATCGTGTAGGTAGTAGCCACCTTTTGGGTAGGCCAAATTCCTCATAAAGTTGTAAAGTCATACATCTTTTTGTAACATAGTAATATACCAAATACCAACAACCAATTCTCTCTCTCTCTTCTTAGTCTAATAATTTTATTAAGCATCTACAAGTGTTCCATAATCAGGCTTAGGGCTAGATCATTAGAAGAGGACTTTCGTGCATGTAACATTGGTATCAGAGCATTAGGCTTGGCCACTAAGAACATTGTCCCAAGAAGGTGTACATATCCATCAGGAGAATGTAGCCATGGTAGCAGATGAGTGGTTTGCAAACTGGTGAAGCTAGAGGAAAGCATTCTTTGGGAGTATGTATAACTCAGAAATAGTACATCAGTCAGCTCTTCAATTAGTTCCAAAGGCCTAGAAATAGGCATGATTAGTTCTGGTAGGTGACCTACCATGTTAAGGGAAAGGGATGGCAAGCATGGGGACAACAGTAGAAGAGATGCCTAGTTCTTTATCAAGAGTTGAAGTGAAGTGTAGAATTGGATGGTGTTCAATCATAGTAGTAAGTTAAAGTCAATAGTCTAGGGAGGATTGAAGGATGATAGAGTATCCAACTCATCATCAAGTTTCATAGGAGGGGATGTCATATGCATGCATGCACACCCATGTCATGGTAGAAATCTCAACATATTCCTTGGTTTAGACAACATTTAGGGCATTACAAGGCTAGGATATGTTTTTATGAGCAGTCGACAGCATCATGGACACTGTTAGCATGAACAATATGAAGCTCACACATGTGAACTGAACAATATGAACAGCATGAATAGTATGAAGCTCACACATGTGAACTGAATTTATCAAGTCAGGGACATATAAACAAGCTGACAACCCGACCAGCATATTCAAGCCTACATAAATTTTAGGCTTAATTTTTAGAAATCATGTATTCCCTCTTTTGGGCTTAGGTCATCATGTAGGTAGTAGAAGTGCATCAAGATGTCATGTGCATACACATGGACATGCTTATCCCAAGGCTTAGGTCATCATGTAGGTAGTAGAAGTGCATCAAGATGTCATGTGCATACACATGGACATGTTCATGTGCATACACATGGACATGCTTATCCCAGGGCTAATCTTTGAAAGGCAATAGATAAATAGAAGATTCAGGCCAAGTACAGCACTCGAAAGCACTAAGAAAGGTCCCTTTGGATCAAGACTTGGTCAACCAAGTGTGAGGACACCTCTAGGCTGGTCAGCAAGATTTTATGTCCATAGATGATGGGCCAAAAGTAGTCGCCCAGCACATATTGGCATCCCTATGCCTATATAAAGGCTCAACCAATAATTTAATGTTGAATTTTTTATGTCATGGACATATAAATGGGCCGACAGCCCCTACATCTGGTTGACCAACATATTCAAGCCTATATCAAGGTCACATATGTGAACATTTAATGCTAAATCTATTAGGTGGTCTTGGATATATAAAGAGACCGACAGCCTCTACATCTAGTCGACCAACATACCCAAGCCTCTATAAGCTTTAGGATTCATTTGTAGAAATCATATATTCCCTCTTTTGGGATTAGGTCATCATGTAGGTAGTAGAAGTGCATCAAGATGTCATATGCATGCACATGGACATGCTTATCCCCCAGGGTTGATCTCTAAAAGGTAGCACATAAATAGAAGATTTAGGGTATGAGCATGGAAATTGAAGAAACCAAGAAGGGCCAATTTGGATCAAGCCTTGGCCAGGTGTGAGGACCACTCTGGGCTAGTTGTCAGTAGCATATATCATTTATGGATTTTATGTCCATGATAGATGTTGGGCTGACAGGTAGTCGGCCAGCATTATCGGTGTCCCTAGGCCTATATAAAGGCTCAACAAACAATTGTTTGATTCATCTCATTCCTTTTTGGATTGGATCAGATATTAGGACTTTTGGAGTTGAAGACTACCTTTTCAGGGCATGCCAATGGCTGCAAGAACATGTACCGTTTTGTACTATATGAATATACAAAAAATATAGCTATCTCTCTCTCTTCTCTCCACAAAGAAAGTGTTTAGGGATAGCGCAACAAGGGCTAGGGGGCAAAGTGGAACAGATGCATAGATCTTCATCTTATTTGGAGTGGAATTGGAGAAATAGGGCAAGGCTTTCAGTGAGAAGGTTGTAAAAGTAAGGGAAGGATTACGGGCATGGGAGACCGTATGTGGAGAGGTAGGGGATGATGATAGTAATCTAGGTCCATAAGTTGGAATCTTGTCATCAAGTTTAGCAAAAGTGGTTGTCATGTGCATGCACATGACATCCACAATCAAAAGTTGGAATCCCATCATCAAATTTAGCAGAAATGGATGTCATGTGCAAGCACATGGACTTGGTCATCACATAGGTAGTAGAAGTGCATCAAGATGTCATGTGAATGCACATGGACATGCTTATCCTAGGGTAATCTCTCAAAGGTAGCTAATAAATAGAAGATTTAGGGAATAAGTAGGGCACTAGGAGGCACCAGAAATGGTCCCTTTGGATAAAGACTTGGTCGACGAGGGGTGAGCACCACACTAGCTAGTCTATAGTACTTATGGATTTCATGTGCATGGATGTTAGGCCGGTAGTCGACTAGCATATATTGGTTTCCCTATGCCTACATAAATGCTCAACCAAGAGTTCTTTGATTCATCTCATTCCTTTTGGGATTGGACCAAAGATTAGGACTTTTGGAGTCCAAGATTGCCTTTTCAGGGCATGCCTATGGGTACAAAGACCATGTGACCTATGCCTATGCCTATGCCTTTTGGGATTGGACAAAAGATTAGGACTTTTGGAGTCCAAGATTGCCTTTTCAGGGCATGCCTATGCCTATGGCTACAGAAGACCATGTACCCTTTTGTACTATATGAATATTCTACAAATCTAGCTATTTCTCACTCTTCTCTCCATCTCTTCTTTGTGTTTTGCATCTATGTGTTTCTATGAAAGGTGTTTAGGGCTCAAATAACACACAATGATTATGTACATGTGACATTCGTATCAGATCTTCAGGTTTAGTAATGCTAAACACTCATGGTGTCCTAGATGAAGGTGCAACGGTAGCCTTATGAGTCGAATGCCACTTGGAGTATACTAGGAAAGACTTTCAAGAAAATTATTTCAAGGGATCATCTAAGGGGTGGAGTGAGGATGCCAAACTTAATATTGAGGAAAAAAGACCAAAGAAAATGTTTAGGGATAGGCTGCAGGTGACTTGGTAAAACAGAGCTTAAGCATTCAATGTTTGGTCAAATCTTCTGTTTCTTGGCTTTATCCTCTACTAGACTAACTGCTATTGATGGACTTAAAAGGGGTTGAGCTCATTTGAACTCTAAGGCCCCATATCTGGACTCCCCGCATACTCTATTTTCTGCACACAAAACAGAGGATTATTTTGCTAGTCAGTGATTAATCAATACTAATCACTGTATTTTGGTGCAATTGAGGGTTCAAATCAACCTTTGGGTATCTGATACAGATCTGTATAACTTCAGATTGCAATTCAGAGATGGTTTGATACTCCAACCATTCAGTACAGATTTGTTACCCTTGGCTTAATGTAATTTTTGGTGAATTTATGCTGATAAACCTGTGTTGTAATCATCAGTTAAACACCAGATTGAGTTGTAAAAGGGTAGACACTGCCCTTGAATCTTGAAATTGGATCGAGGTAAGACCCCCTTCACATCATCATAAGCACGGCACAAGAGAAAGCCAAATTTAATGGGGAGCAGTTTTCTACAAGGCAAACAAAAACCATGTATCTACTCATGAGGAAAAGTCTGTGGGGGCTAGTTGAGGGAAGAGATGAATGCCCAGAGGTGAGTGGGAAATTGAGTGGAAGAGCAGGAATGAGAAAGCATTAGGACTTATCGCACTCAGTCTAAATGATGAAATCATTCATCACATCACAGGGATACAATGGGCAAAAGATGCATGAGATGAACTCAATAAATTATTTGGCACTCAAGCAAAAATCTCAAAGATAAATCTGTTAATGCAATTATACAAAGTGGATATGCAGGAAAGTGAACCTTTAATCACACACTTGAATAAATATAAAAGCATTAAGTAACAACTCGCAGCCATTGGCAAGAAGGTAGAAGATGATGAGGCACTAGTAGTGCTTTTGAAGAGTGTGGATAAAGGTGAATATGAAAACATTGCAGCAACATTAAAGAATGTACTTGAATTGAAGCTGCACGAGATAGAAGGAGCTCTACTAGAGCAAGAGACCAAGGTCAAAGAGACTATGAGTTTAGGGACTCGAGGCACTAGTGGTGCACTACCAATTAAGAGGGAAACTTGGTATAGGGTCCAAGTGTGCTAGGATTATTCACTTGAGGGGAGGTGTTGAAATATACAAGTGAATAGGGTGTGTGTGCGGGAACAAGCCCTTAGCAAGAGGCTATAAAAGAGAATCATGAAGGGCTAGGGGACAAAGTGGAATAGATGCACAGATTCTCATCTGATTTGGAGTGGAATAGAAGACATGGGAATGTTTTTAGTGAAAAGGTTTCTAGGAAGGGAAGGATGATAGGTATGGGAGACCATATGTGGAGACAAGGAATGATGATAGTCATCTAGGGCTTGGGGGGTGCACTTCTAAAAAATCATATGTATCACATGCGTTCAAGGGGCATTTAAAAAACCCCTTAACTAAAAATTTTTCCCCAATAAAACCACTCCTCTAACGGATTTTTTTTTTTGAAGTTGAATTAAAATACCCCTCTTGTTATTGTAACCCTGCTAAAATTTTTCCAAAATTTGAATTAAAATACCCCTGCTCTTGATCACTGGTGGTACACTAAATTTTTTTGAGGTGAACCCCCGAGATCTAGGGTTAGGAGATCTAGGGTTAGAAGTTGGAATCTCATCATCAAGTTTAGCCGAAGCGAATGTCATGTGCATGCACATGGACATGCTCATCCCAATGTTAATGTCTAAAAGAAAGAAGATAAAGAGAAGATTTAGGGCATGAGCAGTGCAATGGAAGACTCCAGGAAGGGTCCCTTTGGATCAAGACTGGCCGGGTGTGAGGACCACTCTCGCAGCTAGTCGGTGGCATTTATGAATTCTATGTCCATAGCTGCTAGCCCTGCTAGTAGCAACAACAGCCAACCACCGTATATTGGTATATCCAAAGGCCTGTATAAAGGCTCAACCAAGAATTATTTGATTCATCTCATTTCTTTTGGGATTGGATCATAGATTAGGACTTTTAGAGTCCAAGACTACCTTTTCAAGGTATGTGTATGGCTTCCAAGAACATGTACCCTTTTTATACTATAGTTTAAGGCTTAAAGAAGAAGTATTGTGTGCTTGCAACATTTGTATTAGAGCACCAGGCCTAGCTTCTAAGCACATTATCCCAAGAAGGTGTATAGATCCATTAGTAAAATGGAGCTAGGGTAGCAAATGGAGCCAGGGTAAGAGCCAAGGTAACAAATGGAACCAGGGTAGAAAATGGAACCAGGGTAGCAAATGGAGCTAGGGTAGCAAGCTCAACCACTAAGCACATCATCTCAAGAAGGTGTACAAATCCATCAGTAGAATGGAGCCAGGGTAGCAAATGGAGTGGTCTGCCAATACGCAATGTTACAGGAAAGCATTCTTTGTGACTGTGTACTCAGAACTAGTGCATCATTTAGCTCTCAAAGGCCTAGCAATAGGCATGATCACTTCTAGTAGGTGACCCTCTACAACCATTGTGTGTAAAGGAAAAGGGATAGTAGTAGTTATGGGGACAACAATGGAAGAGATGCTCAGTTGTTCATTAATACTTGAAGTGGAGTTTAGAAATGGATGGTGTTTATTCAAATTTATAAGTGAAAGTAAATAGTCCATGGAGGACGGAAGGATGATAGAGAAGGGGTGTTGAAATATGGCCCATCATGTCATGCATGGAGCACATATATGTGGGAGCAAGGTAGGTGAGGTTAGGATGTCATGAAATTAAAATGGATGAAGAATAAGGTTATTCGAGAATGTGAACATATGAATATAAATGAGATTCAATTGTCAAAAAGTAGGCACATGGAAAGTGCAAGGGTGCACAAGGCATGTGGGCATTTATGAACACATTGATGGCACAAGGGTGCATGGAGCATGTGGATGAGAGCTTGATGAGATCTATAAATGGATGTAATAAATGAATTCTCGGTATGCTCTCATGGCCAAGGGTTTGTGGCCCTTTGGTGAAAGGCAAGAAGGTGGTAGTGTTTGATGATTCCAAAGTTGTGGAAGATGATGAACGAGCTCAGTCCATTATAACTCTAAATATGGACAAAAATCTCATCCATCACGTGGCCAACATGAAGACCGCTAAGGAAATGTGGGATAAGATGGCAAAGTTGTATGGAACAAAGGGCAAGCACTCGTGTATCTCTTTTAAGGTGAAATTTTTCGGCCTTGAAATAAATAATGGAGAGTCCGTTGGAGGCTTCATAAGAAACATGGAGAGAATAATGGAACAATTTAAAAGCATTGATGTAAGAATCGAAGAGGAGGATACTGTGGCTGTTCTTCTCAAGGAAATGCCCAATGAGTTCTCCAACCAGGAAACCACCCTAAAGCACCTTCCCAACCCTACCTTCCAAGGCATTGAGGTGGCTTTCCTTGAAGAAGATCAATGACTACATGTGAAGAATGGAGGTTCTACATCTACTTCTCCTACTACATCAAATGAGGCTCTTGTCATGAAGCAAAGGGGCTCCTATGATAAAGGAGTGTTGTAAATAAGCACACATTGCAACTCACAAGCCAATTATTGTACAAGCCTATGTTATAAAGCATTTTCCCCTTGTTTTTGGTGTATGAGTATGTCCAAGGCCTTCCCATGTCCCATGGTTAGCATTAAGGGGGGGTATTGAAATTGTTGTATGCTCATGTTGAGATAAGGTGTGTGTGTGTGTGTGTGTGTAGCAAACCATCTCATGTTGAGATAAGGTTAGTGTGTATCAAACCCTATCCTAGAAGCTATAAAGGGATCAACTCTCTCGCATATTGTGTGAGCGGAGAAAGGCACTTTGTAAGTCTTATTTTAGCTTAAGAAATTCATAAGATTTTTGCTACTTGGCCCTCCCTCTCTCCACATAACCTTATCTTGTTTGTATTTTTGTGATTCTCATCCATGCTTTTCAACTTGGTATCACAGCCAATCATATCAAGGCGTCTCTTCTCCAAGTGCAACTCACAGACTCAAAACATCTTTACAGAAAAATGCCTGACAAATACTAAAGAAATCTTATATATGAAAGTTGCAAAGTTCTTTATGGCTAGTTTATGCACAACCATTATAGTTTATGCACAACCATTATAGTTTTTCTATGGTTTTAGCTATATCAACCATTTCTATCTGGGATTATTCCAAAAAAGGTTGAAAAGGGGGGCTAGATCAAGTAAAGAATCCCAGCTTAGGTAATCATTAATGCTAGTGGCATAATGGATGACATGACTAGATTCAAAAATCAAACATTTTACCTTTTTGGATCATTACAATCCAATTATTGCCATGGCCCACATTGTATACCTTCACAAAATCAATATAGCAACCCCTAATTATCGCACTTACAACTTGACAAACTCTTTACTATTTTACTTATCTATGGTCCACATTGTATACCATCACAAAATCAATATAGCAACCTCTAATTATCGCACTTACAACTTGACAAACTCTTTACTATTTTACTTATCTATGGTCCACATTGTATACCATCACAAAATCCACTATATTGTGTAGAAATGATTTCAATCCAAGTTTTCCACTAACTTTGCAAGCCTAAAATAATTCTCTAGTTCCATATTACCCTTCCCATTCTTGGAAATTGTATTGCTAGAAATTGTTCATTAAAGGGGCAATGTCTGTCTTTGAGTTGCATCTATGAGTCATTGAGGGGGAGCGTACACCTTTGATTATTGTGTGGCTCATTAGTTCAAATTTTAGGTGTAAATGAGTGATTGTAAAGGTGAAAGGGTAGAAGAAGACTGTGGAAGGTGGAAGAATCCAAGTGTTATAACTATCATTGAAACACTTTTGGGCCACATTTTTGGGTTGATTTGGACCACTTGTTTGTGTGATGTCTGGAGCTCTTGAAATTTAGTACTTGGCACTTTGATTGAGTAAATGATTTCTAAATCATTGTGTATTAGCATTGATTAGTGTGACTTTATTAAGCTCTTCTTGAGCAGTGTGAATTTCTTAAGCTCTTCTTTAGCAGTGTGAATTTCTTAAGCTCTTCTTCAGCAGTGTGAATTTCTAAATATTACAATTATGATTTTTACTATTTATTTTGATCCACCATAAATTTGTGGGATGTAAAGTACGCCTTCTTTCCTCCCTTCCACAACCCCCACCACGCAAACACAAACAGACACATGCATCCACACGTGCATATACATGCACACACACAAACTCACTTGCTTAAGTCACTTTGTGATCTCTCTCTCTCTCTCATGGCTAGTGGGTTGATCACTTTGTACATGCATGACTTACATAGTGCATGGGTCCTATTATTTGGGTAGCTACCTAGGCTTCTTCCTTTCATGTTAAAAATATATCACCCATAGATCACTTGCATTAATTTTGGTCTCATTGACCCAAGTTAACTCTTATCTTGATGTTTAAATCTCTCTCTCTCTCCCACACACACACACACACAAAGAGGGAAAAAATAGAGTATTTGAAGTTGACTTGGAATTTTTAAATCTTATCTATGACAAACCAACTTCATTTATTGAAATTTTAAAACTATATACACTAGAACATATGGTAACAAATAATAACTAATAATATATTTGGGTAAATCAGTAAAAATGAGTGCATCCTTAAGAAAAATATTATAATAATTAATTAAAGCATTTAAATGACTTTATATTTTGGTAAATGGCCATTGAGGAATATTATATAAGTTAAAAATAAGAGCCACTTGAAGCATGGCAGAAGGAAGGAGCATTACTTAATAATAACTAACAATAAGAGCCATTAGAAGCATGGCTATAATTAAGCATCATTACTTAGAAATGCTCTTAGTGTTGTTAATCACTTGTATTTTCATATTAGGACTTGTTTGGGGTCTTCTTGGGCCCTTTTATTTGGACACTTAGTGAAATGCTTAAAATGCTAATCAAGCTTTGACCAAGCTAGTGGCCTAGGCCTGAAAATGCATTTTTCCTTTTCTACAAAAAAGAAAATAGGCCAAAAGGTAATCTAATCATTAGATCTTCTGTCCTTGGGAAGGAATATGGACGTAACTGCCTTTTTGTCTTGTAGTGAAGTACCTTTCACAAAGAATGTTTGAAAATTTTCGTCACTTTGTTCCCTCCCTTTTTGGAGGTGCTACAGATCCCACTCTCTCTCTACACTCTCTCTCTAAAACGCGTTTAGGGTGTTTTACTTGGGTAAGGGCTTCTTTTTCTCTCTCTAGGAGTCATGGCCTGTAGATCTGGACCTCCTACTCCATCATCCTCTCCACCAGCTCTCATGGAAGAGCTCACCATCCCCTCTTGTGAAGGTACAGATCTACACATCCTTGCAAGCTGTGAAGCTCTCCATCTCCATCACTAGCAAGCTCTCCATATCTATCATCCTCTCCACCAGCTCTCATGGAAGAGCTCACCATCCCCTCCTGTGAAGGTACAGATCTACACATCCTTGCAAGCTGAAGCTCTCCATCTCCATCACTAGCAAGCTCTCCATATCTATCTCCTCAAGGCCTCCATTTCTCTATATCCATCTGCATCTCCTCCACCTCCATCTCCATCACCATCTCCATCTTCATCTCCTCCATCACCATCCACATTTCCATCCTCCACCTCCATCCTCCATCTCCATCATCTCCATCACCATCCACATTTCCATCTCTGTATCCATCATCTACATCTCCATCTCCATTTGCTAGGTACAATGGCTCTACGGGACATCACCAACAAGCAATCAAAGTTTCACTTGCACATGGACGAGTATGCCACAATGCGAAGTAATCGAACGAAGGGATGTATTCCTGCTGAGGTGCTACGACTTCAAGGTGCAAAAGCCATTGATCTTTGGACTGATGGAAGCATTTATCCCCTTGATCCACAGACTGGTGCACCTCCCCCTTTTCGTAATATCACGCAGGTCGTACGCTTCTTGGGTGATGGTTATAATGGTTTCTTAGGGTACTGTCAGAGGCTCTATTCTTTGTACTTGCAGGAACTCTCAAATCAAAATCACCTCAGGAAGCTTCTAAAATTATGCAAGGCAGAAAAGAAAGAATGTGCGTCAACTTTCATGGCCACAAAGAAACATATGCTGGCTCGAGTCAAGGATCTAGAGAAGGAGGATGCAGAGCAGAAGATGAAGCTTGATAAAGGTGTGGAAAGGAGGGATCGAGCTATAGAGAACTATCTCCGTCTTTGAAACTCAACTCGGAACCTTCGCCGACGTGTCGATCATTTCACTCACCTCCCCGTGGGATATAATGCAAGGCAGCGAAAGCGCAAGCCTCTGAGTCTTCTTTCCAAAGATGGGGGGGCTCGCAAGCGACGTGTGCGTCAAACAAGGTAATCACAGCTTCAAAACTAGCATTACATTCCTTTTTCATATAGTTATGTCATTGACTCTGAACTATGTGATGTCCAGGGAATGTGCTAAAGCAATATTAGGTTGTTCCAATACTGAGGAGTCTATCCTTGAGCACATTATTCCAGAGCAGAAAGTAATCAATATGATAACCAATCCAGTAAATAGTACGTTGCGTGACAGGATTCAAAAGTATTTTCTCAAGGAATTCGAGCAGATTGTCAGTCCCGTTGACATGCTCACTGTGTGCGACACAGCAGGTATCAGTGATAAGGGATACAGGGCTTTGTATACTTGCATCATAGCACGTCTACGAGGCAAAGGAATGACACGATCTATACTTCCAACACCATACAGTATAGTTATGGCAAGGAAGTCAGCAAACAACAATATTGCCGACTTGCTAGGCGGCTCTACAGATGGGTGGATGGTAGCATGCCAATGTCAAATTCAAAAGATTTTGCTTACAACAAGTTTAACAATGTTTACGTCGAGGTGGAGGCGCTTCAACGAGCTATGATTCAGTTTTATGATATGACATTAGAGGAGACGGATGGAAAGGCTATATTTGTCCTCAAATTGGATGAATGTCAGGTTGTAAAGGGCCAAAGGGTGGAACGTACAAGTCTGACACTCATGAGCAAGGCATTGAAGCGAAAGAGCTTAGACGGCGAAGATGAAACAGGTGATGCAGAGAATAACTTGCACACAAAGGGACGCAAGCAAGATTACTTTGGAGTGCAGTCTGAGAAGAACATATGGTGGCAGGCGGCATGGACCCTTCCGCACGAGGACCATGACAGTCTGAGGTGGTACTTCACCCGTACAGGTATTCAAGGAGTGATACACAGGCAATCAAATGGTGAAGTCTTGCATGTGCCTGGCACTGGTCACTTTGAAATAGAGTGGCACCTTGGTGGTGATCTCAAGACCCTCAAATGCATGTTGGGAACTAAAAGCGGTGCTAACACTTTGTTTCCATGCATCTTTTGTTGTCATCCAAGGATGCCAAGTGTCGCAGTGGGGAAGGCCAAACAAGCAACCAAGGTGAAAGGTCGTAAGCAGGCAAGTGCAAAGGGCTCAAATCAATTACAAAAAGGGAAGGGTATGCACGTCTGGCTCAATGGAATTATGAGCTGCAATCAAAGCAAGGCACCATCTCGCGCAGAGGAG
The DNA here is from genome assembly GCF_041138505.1 of Cibotium barometz. Classification (NCBI taxonomy): domain Eukaryota; kingdom Viridiplantae; phylum Streptophyta; class Polypodiopsida; order Cyatheales; family Cibotiaceae; genus Cibotium; species Cibotium barometz. Next base: position 24,325,701 of record NC_141057.1, on the reverse strand, counting down.
GATGCTACTTGGAACCTATTCTTTCAATTCCACTGTCGCGAGTACATGTGTGTACCTTGCATGCAAGACTTAGAATTCTGGACAAATTGTTGATGCTCCACATCAATTATGCTTGGAACATGGAGCCAGAGTCACGGCGAGAACAGGGCATCAAAGAGCTTGAAGTTGTTTTATCATCCGTGGGGCTTCACGCAGGTGCTGTCACCCTCTCTAAGGATCGCAAAAACCCATCAAGTACACAAGATAACCCTAATAAGATATGTATGGGTGGTGCAAAAGTAAGACACCTGCTCTCAAACTATGGTGAGGCTCAAAGCCATACACATTTTGAATTATGGAAGCAGATTTGTGATGTAAGAACCTATCGAGGCAATGAGGCGACACTAGGATTGAAGCATGCACATGTGTGGGAAGCTTGTGATGAGATGATGAGGCTTCTTGAGCACCCGTATCTTGATGAAGCAGAGATAGCTACATTCAAGACTTCGATTGACAGATTCACAGAAGAAATGATCGATGCTTGAGGGGAAACTCATATAACACACTACATGCATATTCTCTACGCGCACAGTTCCTTCTTTCTAGATGAATATGGGTCTCTTGCACTCTGGAGTAATCAAGGCATGGAACGATCACATTACCAAGCCAAGGCGGCCTATTTTAAGAACACGGGTCATGGCGGTGGCAAGGTTCGCAGCAATGCGTTTCAGGAAATGTTCAATTGGTTTTACCGTGCACTTACTGGGAGAAAGGCCCAAAAGCGAGCCGAAAATTTGTCTTTGAGGCGCAAAATCATGAAGGTGTTAGGTGCAAGGCAAAAGAGAAGGGTGCAATGCATCAATGGCACGTGAAAGAGCGAGGCAATGGCACAGTGGTCAACTAAGAAATGGCCGCGTGTGGTTACCCACCCAATAATTCTTGTTCGCCACTTTTTGGCGCGTTCATTTTGTAAATTGACTTTTTTGTAATTTTGACCCCCTATAAATATCAGTGAGTTTTATAGTCATTTTTAAAAGTCTTGACTTGTGAGCTCTCTCTCTTCCTCTCCCCTTGACTCTCTCTCGCGCACTCTCTCTCTCTCTCTCTCTCTCGCTCATGCACTAATATCTCACGCACATGGAGCCCCCAAATGATCCTCCCTCCAATACGCAGGATGACATTTTCAAAGACCTTGGGCCCTTACCGGTGGCACATAGAACTGCAATCCCAAACATTTACCCACAAGCCCAAATGGATCTGGAAGCTGAGCGTGTGAGGCTTGAGCGAGAGGCCCAAGAAGCCCAAGAATGCCAAGAAGCGAAGAGATTACACAAAGAAGCAGAGGACATGGAGGCAGCTGAGAGAGCAAGAAAAGAAGCCGAAGAGACCGTCAGAACACAGGAGGACGAGGCAGCAAAAAAAGCACAGGAGGATGAGGCTGCCAAGAAGGAGGAAGAAGACGAGGCAGTTAGGAAGGCGGAGGCAGATAAGAAGGCTGTAGAAGAAGCTCAGGCCGCCGCAAGCAACAAGAGAAGATTAGCATTCTTTGCTGCGGAGGAGGATTGGCTTAACAGAAAAGCTCACGGATTTGTTGCTGACCTGCGAATGGCCGAATACGAAGATGACACAATTTTGGAAGCGGCTATACAAAGTCTTCGAGCAGAATATACAAAGAGGAGAAATGAAGACACAGTAGAAAGGGAGCACCTGCCGAGCAATAGGATTGTCAATGCAATGCTAGACAGAGTCTTGGCTCGTGCACTTGGTAAAGGAAAGAGAAAACTCTCAGCTGAGGAAGTAGAAAATAAGAGACAGAAGAACGAGAAGCCAGGGCAGCAAACACACGGAGGCTTTGTGAGGAAAAAGAAAGGAAAGATGAAGAGGAGCGAGTAAGGAAGGAGGCAGAGCAGAGAGCAGCTCAGAAGACTCCATCTGCAAAGGCAAAGAAAACTCCAACACCTGCAAAGGCTAAGAAGGGAAAAACCATTCCTAAACGCACAGAACCCCCTTCCGATAACTTCCAAGAGCAGCGACAGAAGTTTAAAAATGACACGCCAGCTTGGACTCGCCACGCGCAAGCACCACCGCCCCCAACAACGCAGAAGAAGCAAAGGTGGAGACCAGGGATAGTTGCCCTTAGAGAAATTCGCAAATATCAAAAGATCTGCACACCAATTATTCCAAAGGCACCTTTTGGACGTCTCGTCAAAGAGATTATCCACGACCAGCGCGCCGGGATGTCAATCGTGTGCAAGCGACGGCCCTAGGCGCTCTGCAACAAGGTGCCGAGGATATTTTGGTTTCACTTTTCCAAGACGCGGTTTTGTGCATGGTGCATGCAAAACGTGTCACTTTGAAGCCATCTGATCTTCATCTAGCTAGGCGTATCGGTGGAGAGGAAGCTCTCTTTCACTAGATAGGGGAAGCCTTTGTAATGCAACAAACCGTGTTTTGTAATCTCAATTTGATTAATGAAAAACCATGTCTATTTTAAAAAAAGTTATTTTCTATTGCAAGTGATTGTTGTCTTGTCAAGGTAATTGTAGTCTTTTGCATGTAATTGTTGTCGCTATGTACATTCGACCTCATGTGAACGCTCGTCTGCCACCGCCCGTCCGACTTTGGCTCGACTCGAGACGACGGGCCGATTTCTCCTGCATATGGCCCCAAAAGGGTAGATCAGCTATGCGGGGTGCGCCGGGGCCGAGGGGGGGGCCGGTGGTCGCGCCGTGGAACCTGTGTGCCACGGAGCGACTTTTGCCTGTTTGACCAGGCAAAACAGGCAAAAGTCGTGCCGTTGGAACCTGTGTGCCACGGAGCGACTTTTGCCTGTTTGACCAAGTCAAACAGGCAAAAGTCGCTTCGTGGCACACAGGTTCCACGGCGCGACCACCGGCCTCCCCCTCGGCCCCGGCGCACCCCGCACAGCTGATCTACCCTTTTGGGGCCATACGCAGGAGAAATCGGCCCGTCGAGTCGAGCCAAAGTCAGACGGGCGGTGGCAGACGAGCGTTCACAAAAATTGATTGAAACATCATGACAGGACACGACAACAACATATAAACACATCAAGAAGATAAAACTTAAAATCAGCTCGAAAAACATCTTGATGTCATTAATTGTTTGATTTTCATAGAAGGCAAATGAGTACATTGGATCTAGCCAACTCGCTTGATGAGCTTGGTGAAAGCCTCATGGGTGAGAGTCTTTACTGATGGTTTGTCACCAATGCGTTCGGCTATCTCTTTGGCATCAGTGATGCCTTGTCCAAGGCTAAGGCCACAAAATCCTAGGAAAGACCCTGCACTTTTATCACCAAAGCTATAGATAGCTGCTTCCCTATTTACAAGAATACATTTATGGGCATTTTGGGCTATAGGGGCTTCAGACAGGATGGCGCTTAGGGCTCTGCACTTCAAAAATTCAGCTTGCGCATCATTTGAAAAGTCGTCGTGAATTACGCGAAGCATCTCGGCATTGAAGCTCGGGATGTAGTGCCATAGCGCAGCATCTTTCCCCTCCACCTCCTTTCGTGCTCCACCCTTTCGGCTTGCGAACCAGTCCATTTCTCTTGCGGTCTACAAAGTAGATAGAAGAATGAGTTGACTTCAAAAAATTACAAATTAAGAAGGAAAGAAATTGGGTGTACTACCTCAGTGGCATCATCATGATCCGCAAGGTCTGCATCACTAATATTGATGCTCCCGAGGCTGACGGAATCCGAAATGGCAAGCGGCTTGTGAGGGGCAAAGCTAGTTTCTCGCACACTCTCGTAGAAATCCTTGCATTGGGATATTTGTACAAGAGTCTCTGCCACAAGGGACTCTATTGAGGCATGATTTTCCGGGAGCGCAAGCACCTTTGTGACATCTGCGAAACTAAAGTCAATGCGGATGTCATCATCTTTGGATGGCTGTTGTGTGTCTCGCATGCCCGCGTACATAGCAATGACTGAGAGAGTTTCATCCTGGTGCAGCCCAAGGACATGGGCGATGTTATCCAAAAATAAGAACTCTACACCTTCTACTATGATGGGGTGTAGAGTTCGCACTTCGAGCTCTGGAACTTCATCCATGACATCGTCCCCTTCGATGTCCCCTTTCACAGCCTCAGCTTGCGGCTCTTCCGCCAGAGTCACAAGTGCAAGAGATGCTTCTTGCACTGGGGTGACAATCTCCTCCTTTGGGTCAGCTTCCTTGATCAAGAGATAAGGTGTGGCTTTCTTTGGAGGAGTGGCCTTCCTCTTTCCCTTGCTTTTCTCTGTTCCCTCCAAGATTAGGAGGGCAAGAGTCATGTCCCACCTCAAAAAACTTGTGCCGATGTTGTCCATTCCAAGACCTACCAGGTTATCTTCTTCCTCCTCCCTTAGATATGTGCTACTAAGGCCTTTGAGGAATCTTGCAAGCCTGAACCTGAAATTTTTGTCCACTTTGTAGGTATGCTTGATAAGATCCACAGGCACCCAAGTTCCCTCCTCGTCTTCAAAGTTGACACAATATTCAGCCATGTATGTGTCCATGTAGCTAGTGAACGCCCCAAACACATCATTATGGAGTTCGGCGGTGCCTTCCATGTCAATAGATGTCTGAAAGATGGGTGTAAGCTTCTCGATCAAGTGACCGAGGTCAAGCTTGTGCAATTGAGATAGGAGAGCTTGGGCGGGGGTGGCCATGCTTGAGTAACGAAGAAGGCGAGGGGACCGCAAAGATGCCGAGAGTGAGGAGATGAACTCAAAGTGGCCAAAAGTGACATAAAGAGGTCTTTAAAACTTTTTTTATGTTTAAAAACTCACTTAAAACCTCCAAAAAAATAAAAACACGCGACAAAACTTAAAAGTGCACAAAATTGAACGCAAATTGCGAGTAGCCAAAATTGTTTTGAATTAATCTCTCAAAATCTGTTACATAGCTTGCTTGATATGGATACATCTGGGGAAGGGAATGCTTTTACAAAAGTAAGATGCCTCTTTCCTCTTACGTAGAGGTGTGTTATCAATCACAAATGAAAAGTCACCTTTAAGTGCAAACCTAAGGCCTAAGTACTCCCTTAGGTTCGCCATATTCCAATCAGCATTTACTACGATATCCCACACATCAGCTTGCGTGCTAACATGTACATCAAGCTATTCTGCATCGTTGATGTCCGAATTGAGTGCTTGCCATTCGCCTCCAGTCAGCTTCCAACGTCTGTAAGGAAAGATAATAGAGAGTTGTTGCTTTCCAAGCTGGTACCGAACGACCATCTTCTCCGACACCACCATGCACTTTATCTTGTCACCCTGATGTTGAATAACCTTCAAATCCCACGAAGGTGGCAAAAAGGCACTCATTACTGTGCCTCCCTTTGCAATCCACATTGTAGGAGTCCGGTGAACATCAGCCTCCTTGAACAAAAACACAAACAAATGTAAAGGCATGAAGAACGTGAGAGTCGGACGATGTGATCCATAGGTGCACTTCATTGCATTGCACACATCAATCTCAATCCGACGTCTGGTTAGTGCAACCAAAGTATTGTCGGGCTTTGGCCAATCATGGTCCGTGAGACTTGGTGTAGGGAGCCTCCGTAGAGTCCCAGAACCATCTCTTGACGTGGGTACAATATACTCTGCATGAAAGAAGAAAACTGAGCGCTCTAAAAGCTCTGATACCGAACAACCAGTATATAGTAGCTTGCCGATTTCAAAGTGGTGCGCCTCAAAGGTTCCAGAAAGGGCCTCTAAAGGCTCCCATTCCACAAATGTCGACGAAAAGATGTCTGCACAGAACATTACAAGAACACACTTGAAAAAATCAAGCTTCCGTAACATGAAATGATATTAGCATGTCTCAGTGCAGTCCATAAAACAAGAAGCACAAAAAAAATTTCCAATTTGCAGGAAAGCGTTTGTGATTGGCATTGTCAACACGGAGTTGCGATGCCTTGTAGACATGTTGGATCATCACCTGCTTGCTTCCGTCAGCCCCCTGCTTGAGATCCACTATGCGACCCTTCCAATGGTGTGACTTTAACCCTATGTATCTGCGAGAGACTTTGTGGGCTCCCCTTGTGCTTGGACGCATCGTCACCCACATTCCTTTTGCAAAGGTGCTTGTAACCCACAAGCCAGTGTCGTCTTGTTCGTTGCTGCTGCTGCCAAAGGACTCCACCCTTGAACGAGGTCGGCGACTCATTGTGCTTGGCTAACCGACTAAGCTAAATGCTATGAAGTTGTAGGTGTGTGAGAAGATCTCTGCAACCTAATGCTAGCAGAGCATATAAGCTGGCAAGAGGAGTCAAGAATGTGTATAAGCTAGTAAGAGGAGAGTGAAGAATGTGTGCAAGCAAGAGAGGATGGACTTGATGGGGAAAAAAGGACTGTTTTCCAAGCTTTCCATAGCCAAGAAGATCTCTGCAACCTAATGCAAGCAGAGCATATAAGCTGGCAAGAGGAGTCAAGAATGTGTATAACCTAGCAAGAGGAGAGTGAAGAATGTGTGCAAGCAAGAGAGGATGGACTTGATGGGGGAAAAAGTGGACTGTTTTCCAAGCTTTCCATAGCCAAGAAGGCACAGAAAGATAGATCTAACTTTAGGAGGGAAGGGGAAGGCAGAATGGGGAGGGAGGAGGCCAAAAAAGATTCTTTTAGTTAGAGAGAGACTCAAAACCGAATTGCTAGTTTTAGAGAGAGGAAGAGGGAGTGGGGAGAGGGAAAAGTAGCTTTAAATGAGGGATAATGATGGGGGGGCGTTTTTGGCCCTAGCCCACTTTTTGAGGTGGGGTCATTTATGCCAGTTTGAGCTGTCTTTATTAAAAAAAGGTGGGAAATTTGATTTTATTGAAAGATTTTGCATTTTCAGCCCAATTTCTTTTAAAAAAAAACGTATGATTCAAGTTTGACCCCTACATATTAGGGGCAGGGAAACCCAACATTTTTCTCCACATGGCCTTCTCCCATTGCACCATTCCTTAATGACTGTCATTAGGCTTGGGGCAAATTAAAGGGCCCAAGAAGACCCCAAACAAGTCCTAATGATAATATCCTTTGAATATGTATTAATATTCTCATTTATGGCTTCATTACTTCATTATGTTCTTCTTCACCTTGAGAAAAGGTAAGATTATATACACTCTTATTTGAATTTGGTTTCTCCGCCCACTTTCTTTTCATTCCTTTTTATTGGATTTTGGAGCTCTATCTTGTTACTTTTCATTAAAGGTGGGTTTTTTTTGCTAATTTACTTGTAGGCTCTAATTGGTGGATTGTTTTTTGTTTTGAAACTAGAAAACACCTTATATGTATATATTTTTGTAACTCCATAATGAAAGAAAAACCATTTCAATTGCACACTTGTGTTACCTTACAAAACATTAAGTGGGACCACTTGGGCCTATTTGACAATAGGTGGGGATTGGTTGATCTTGGATAAAAATTGCTTATCCAATCCTCTCGGTTCACTTTTTAGTATATCTTATAAGGACCTCAAATCCACTTTAGGATCATGACCCAATAAGGTTGGTAGAAGTAGAAATGGTTCTAATGGATGATGATCATGCAAGGGGTGAAGTGAGGATGCCATACTTAATACTCAAGAAAAGAAGACCAAAGAAAGTGCTCAGGGATAGGGCATGAAGGGCTAGGGGACAAAGTGGAATAGATACACAAATATTTATCTTATTTGGAGTGGAATTGCAGACAAGGAAAGGTTTACAGTTAAAAGTTTGCCAAGAAAGGAAGGATGATAGTTATGGGAAACCATATGTGGGGACAAGGGATGATGACAATCATCTATGGTCAAAAGTTGGAATCTCGTCCTCACGTTTAGTAGAAGTGAATGTCATGTGCATGCACATGGACATGCTCATCCTAGGGCTAATCTCTAAAAGGGAGCATACAATTAGAAGATTTAGAGCATGAGGAGGGCACTAGAAGACACTAGGAAGGGTCCCTGTGGATCAAGACTTCGTCAGCCAAGTGTGAGGACCACTCTGGGCTAGTCAGCAGTATTTGTGAATTTTATGTCCATAGATGCTAGCCGATAGCAGTAGCTCAGGCAATCAGTAGCCAGCATACATTGGTGTTCCAAGGCCTATATAAAGGCTTATCCAAGAATTATTTAATTCATCTCATTCCTTTTAGGATTTGATCATAGATTAGGACTTTTAGAGTCCAAGACTACCTTTTCAAGGCATGCCTATGGTTACCAAGAACATGTACCCTTTTTGTAGTAGTACATGAATATACGTATTAGATCATTAGGCTCAACCACTAAGCACATGTCCCAAGAAGGTGTACATATCCATCAACAAAATGCAGCCAGGGTAGAAGATTGTGTGGTATGAACAACAGGCGAAGCTAGAGGAAAGCTTTTTTTCTGAACATGTACTCAGAACTAGTACATCAGTTAGCTCTTAGATCAGGTCCAAAGGCCTAGAATTAGGCATGATCAGTTCTTCCGGTAGGTCACCCATTAGCACCACTGTGTTAAGGGAAAGGGATAGCATGCATGGAAACAATAGTGGAAGAGATTCTTAGTTCTTAATCAAGAAATGCAGTGGAGTTTAGAAGTGGACATTGTTGAGCCAAAGTAGTGTCCATGGAGGATGGAAGGATGACATAGTATCCACCCCATCATGAAGTCTAGCTATGGGGATGTCGCATGCATGCCCATGCCATGGCATAAATCTCAGCATATTGAGCATATTCCATGGTTTAGACATCAATTAGCGCATTAGCAAGTTTAGGATATGGTCTTATGAGTAGTCCGCAACATCACAGGCACTATGAGCATTAGCATGAATAGTATCAAGGTCACACATCTGAACATTCAATGCTAAATTTATTAGGTCATGGTTATACAAACATGCCAATAGCCCCTACATCTAGCTGACTAGCATATTTGGGCGTATATAAGCTTTAGGCTTCATTTATTATAGAAATCACCTCTTCCCTCTTTTGGGCTTAGGTCATCATCTAGGTAGTAGAAGTGCATCAGGATCTCGTGTGCATGCACATGGACATGCTTATCCTAGGGCTAATCTCTCAAAGGCAGTAGATAAATAGAAGATTTAGGGCAGGAGAGGAGCATGGCACTGGAAGACACTAGGAAGGGTCCCTTTTGATCAAGAATTGGCTGATGAGCACCATTCAAGGCTGGTCAAAAGCAGTTATAGATTATATGTTCATAGATGCTAGGCCAACAGTAGTCAACAAGCACATATTGTCGTCCCTATGCCTATATAAAGGCTCAACCAAGAATTGTTTGATTCATCTCATTATTTTTTGGATTGGATCATAGATTATGAATTTTGGAGTCTGAGACTACCTTTTCATCACACCATGCCTATGTGGCTCTGCCAAGAATATGTACCCTTTTTGTACTATATGAATATATTGAAAATGCAGCTATCTCTTTCTCTTTCTCTTCTTTGCATTTTTCATCTATGTACCCTTTTTGTACTATATGAATATATTGAAAATGCAGCTATCTCTTTCTCTTCTTTGCATTTTTCATCTATGTGTTCCTATGAAAGGTGTTTAGGGCTAAAAATAAGACATGGAGCTTCCATGCATGTAAGATTGGTATAAGAGTTTCATGTTCAACAACAATGGTAAACATTGTTGGTCTCCTGGATGAAGGTGCATAGTCCAAGGTGAGTAACACAAGACATGGAAGAAGTTCCCAAGAGGTTGGTTGGTGTTGTTCCACAAGACCCAATAGGAATGGCAATCCTATGAGTCAGATGCCTCTTGGGACATACCATGAAAGGCTTTTAGGAAAATGGTTCCAAATAATAATGATCATCCAAGTGGTGGAGTGAGGATGCAAGACTTAATACTCAAGAAGAGAAGACCAAAAAAAGTGTTCACGAACACGGTATGATGGGCTAGGGGAAAAAGTGGAACAGATGCACAGATCTTCATCTTATTTGGAGTGGAATTGGAGACATGGCAAGGTTTTTAGTGAAAAGGTTACCATGAAGGAAAGGATGACAGATATGGGAGACCATATGTGGAGACAAGGGATGATAAGAGTCATCTAGGGTCAAAGGTTGGAATCCCATCATCAAGCTTAGCACAAGTGAATGTCATGTGCATGCACATGGACATGCTCATCCTAGGGCTAATCTCTAAAGGGAAACAGATAAACAAAAGATTAACGGCATGAGGAGGACACTAGAAGATTCCAAGAAGGTTTCCTTTAGATCAAGCCTTGGTTGGCCAAGTGTGGGGACCACTCTGGGCTCGTCGACACACAGCAGTCTCATTAATTTTATGTCCATAGATGCTAGCCGTCGATAGTAGCAACAGTAGACAATTAGCATATATTGGTGTCCCAACGCCTATATAAAGGCTTAACCAAGAATTATTTGATGCATCTCATTTCTTTTGGGATTGGATCATAGATTAGGACTTTTAGAGTCCAAGACAACCTTTTCAAGGCATGCCTATGGTGGCTACAAAGAGCATGTATCCTTTTTGTAATATACTAAAAAACACAGGTATTTCTCTCTCTTCTCTCCATCTCTTCTTTGTGTTTTCCATCTATGGTCATAAGCTTTAGCTCATATATATGCATAAGCTTATGCTTGTGCATAAACATACATACCCTCATATGCACATACATACATATGTATATTATAAACATAAAAAGCAATACAAAATCAATCATAGCCTCATAAAAGCACACACATACATAAGCTTATATATGTGCATGCATAAAAAGCAACACATGTACTTTGATATGCATGAAAAAAAAAATTAAATCAATAAATTTACTGGAAAGAAAACTTACGATCACTTAGGTGGAAGCTTCTTTTTTCATTACTCCTCCACAACCACCGCTTTGCCTTTATCACATGTTGGAGGTGCATCTTGAACTATTTCTAATTCCCGAATGGTCAAGGGAGCTTCCCTTGTGATTGGCCTCTCTCTCATCATATCAATTGATGCTTGGATGCATAGAATTCAATGAATCTGTCAATGTGTCTTCATCAAATCCTAAGTCTTGCAAGATTTGAGAACAAGCAAGAGTTACTTTCTTGGGTCCATGTGAGAAAGAGATCCTTGTTAAAAATCAATGTTCCCTCTTTGACCCATGGTTAAAAGAAATTCAACCAAGGTTCACTCAAAGATGGTAAAAATGATTCAGATAAGGTTCGCTCAAAGATGTATTCCAGATGGGGCCGACCAAAATGAAATAATGTTCTTCTTTACCAAAGTATTTGTTGTGGTCCTATAATTTTTGTTATGGAAATTTGATAGACTGATTGTAAGAGGCTGGTGCACACTGCAGAGGGAATCAATAAAATGGGCATCTGGAGTCCGGCATGTTTACAAGAGCCGGAGGGCAAAGCTTGATACAACGCACACGCCGGAATTTCTAGGCTTGCCGACAGGGGCATGGTCGACGGTAGGAGGGGAGGAGAATGCGGGGGAGGGAGTGGTGATCGGAGTCGTGGATACCGGCATTGACGCCTCGCATCCCAGCTTCCAGAACAATGATCCATCCAAGCCATACAATACAACGCTACCGCACTTCCACGGCCAGTGTGATGTCGGGCCCATGTTCCCCACGGGGTCCTGCAACGGAAAGCTCATTGCAGCTCGCTTCTTCAACAAGGCCGCCAAAGCCTCTGGAAGCTTCAATGCCTCACAGGACGTGGAGTCGCCTTTTGATCAGGACGGCCATGGAACGTAAGTGCTTTCTACCAAAGAAATACTTGCATGCTCGCAGAGACACAGAGACAGAGAGAGAGAGAGAGACAGAGAGAGAGAGAGAGAGAGAACAGCCGACTGTATTCAATGGAAACAACAGTTATAATAAATGCGCGTCGAGAGAGAGAGAGAGAGAGAGAGAGAGAGAGAGAGAGAGAGATCCCTATTCAATGGAAACAATGCATGAATTGAAACTTGAATTTACCAGCTTTGTGTCACAGGCACACTGCATCTACTGCAGGAGGAAATCACGGCATCCCAGTTATCGTGAATGGTGTGAATTTTGGAAATGCGAGTGGTATGGCTCCACGTGCACGGTGAGTATAACCATCATGATTTGATAAAACGAATGTCTGCAGGAAAATTTGTATATCTAACACAGCTTTAGGTCACCACAGTATTGCAGCCTATCGTTGTCTTTACTCGAACTCGGCAGAGGAAGCTGATGTAGTGGCAGCTATTGAGCAGGTAACATAGCAATTCTCTCTCACGATCTTGCCCCATAACTCTACAAAAGGACCAGGAGGCCTGCCTAGTGTTTACAACAAATTATCATAATCATCACTATAAAAATCTCAAAAACATTATATCTTACTTAAATCCCACTATGTTTTGTTAGTTTGACTAGTAGGATTGCCTTTATATCTCAGTTTAAATTATATCTTCTAAGATACATAATTATCTTTCTGTTTTTGTCTCATTAAATGTACACCTAAAGGCATAGCCCCTCTCTCTCTCTCTCTCTCTCTGAAACTTGTATTCGAATATGATGAATAAATATTGCATTCTTTTTTCTTTCAAATGTGGTTGATGTTGTTGGTTGGGGGGAGGTATATGCAGGCTGTTGAAGATGGGGTGGATGTCATAAGCATTTCTCTTAACTTTGATCCACCAACAGACAACATCACTTCTTTCTTATCAGCATTCAATGTGGCCTTGCTGCATGCTGCAAGAGCTGGTGTTTTCACGGCCAACTCAGCAGGAAACAATGGGCCACGTGCAAGCTCAATGAGATCCAATGCACCCTGGACCATGACTGTGGGTGCAAGCACCACTGATCGAACATATCCACAAGGCATCACCTTGGGAAATAATGTGACCGTAACGGCGCGAACTTTATCATGTAAGTACATGTATGATGCCACATGACAGCTTTGATGATAAGTTTGTGAACTCATTATAAGATGGGTTCTCATTATTTTATGGACAGGGGGATTTACAATGCTCGAAAAAAACTATATATATATATATATATATATAGTTGAAAAACTTCCATTTCACAAAACTGAAGGTTTGAATGTCTATCAATTTTAAAAGTATTGTTACTAAAACCTCTTAAAAAACACCACTTTGTATATCTTCAGTCTCAAAAATTTGAGGTTATTTGAAAGGTGTAATTACACCTTAACTAGGTATTTTTCTAGCTCTGAAGGGAAATGAAAGGGCAAAGATAGAGGAGATGAAATGTAGAAAGATGAGATAAGTATTTTAATATCATACACTTCAATTCATATGACGCCACAAAAGTGGAGGGAATGGGATTTAAACTAAGAATCTCTCACTTAGGAGCCTAATTCTTATATTTTCACTATTATTGCATACACTACAACTCTTACAATGACATGGAAGTTTAGGAAATGGGGTTTAAACCAAGAATTTCTTACTCAGGAGCCTAGTATTGCAACCGATACACAAACACTCGATAGTGAAAGAAAGGTTGCAGGCTCCTGGAGCTAGTGACCAAGTGAAAATAAGGATTGACTTTTCTCGCCCTTCAACTTTTAAGGCCCAAGATCCTTCAATAAAGCCATTGATGATGGTGATATCCTATATAAGGTATTAGGAGATTTATCCTTATTATGCTGTAACGGACGAGCTTAGAAGAGCATACATAATGTAATCCTATGAGCATATATAACTCTCTCTATCATTGTCATGGGGAGGTCATGGGTCGATAGAAAACAAATATGGAGCATTGAATTGGGACTCCTTTCTTTTCAAGAATATATATCTCCTTGATTCGCATGGCACCATCATCGATTGAATTCTATAAAAGCTAATGTGGCTGCAATTCTTGCAGTAACCTCCTGTCAATTTCACAAGTAGGAATATGATGTGTTGACCAAGCTCTTATTTTTTTTGGTTGTCTCTATCAAGATTGGAATGGATGCCTCCCTAAGATAATGATGGTTGGGAAAGGTAGGGCCCCAACAAAAAATTTTGCACATTTTCCCAAGCGTAATGGTCGTGGGTCGGTCGAGGCTGTATCCGAGGCGTTCAATCGCCTTGCATTAAATTAGGAAAATGCTCTAGGATGCTGACATGTCACATCATGGAATTTTTGGCATTCTAGTTACTGAGCTATCTTTATATGGCTGAGCACTAGGTCGTCGTCCCTCCTACTTGTTGATGTGCTTACAAGGCCTCAACTGTAATGGGTCGGCCTTTCCCAAGGGAAGAGGGGCCACCAGCTATAGCGATGGCTCCCAATCTTCCTCCTAGGAAAGGCGTCTCGATGGCCTTTCCATACTACAAAAATGTTGGGGAATTAGGGCTTGATAAAAGCTTCTTTTTTTTACCGGTCAAAATAAGGACATGCTTATAAACTAACAAATTGTGCCGGTATTTGAACTAAAAACTAGTAAATTTGAATCTTTTTTTTAAGGGCTTGATATATTTCTAGGGGAGTTTTTCAAATTTCAGGCAGTAAAAATAAATTGGAATGCTGTTTTTGTGTAGCCTAGGGGAATTGTTTCCCACAATCTTTCCCTGATTCAGAATAATAATAAATTGATTTTTGAGTTAGATGTAGTGGTTCCATATTCCAAGATTCTACTAATTAGAAGTTCACATTTTTGCTTGTATTAAATCATATGGAAGAGACAAGCACATCAACGACTAAAGAATTTAATTTCTTTGTATGAAATTTTTCAATTGACTTTCTTTAATAACTTTGTTATTTTCCTTGAGTTTGAGGGTCATTCTTTTTTCACTGGTTAGAGGAAAGGTTACTGATTTCCCTTGGTGTACTTCAGTCGGAACTCCGGCGGAGATCATGTACCCAATTATTGGTGCAGAGAGTGCTTTAATTGGAGAGCGATACTCACAAGATATCGATTTTCCTTGTAAGGATTCTGGATATTACAACAAGACTTTAATCCAGGGAAACATTATCCTCTGTGTTTTCTCAAATTATGATCAGGACTTCATCATGAACAACTCAATTTTACTGCAAGTGGAGAAAACTGCAAAAGATCTTGGCGCGGTGGGATTCGTTCTGGATATCAGCAATGTATCGGATGGCGGCATGGAGCTTTTCATTGTGGAAACACCTGCTGTTGTGCTCGACTTTACTGAAGACGTGCAGGCAAGACAACCTTAATTAGAAAAGCAAGCAAAAAGCTCATTAGTTTACGTTAAACTGATGCACAATAAGCCTTCTTCTTTGATCAAAATCATTTGTGTTTGCCATCGCTGCTGCAGGCATTTTACAGTTATTACAATTTTACTGTAAACCCAGTTGGAAGAATTGAGGGGAACGTGGATGGGGAGTTCACTTTAAGGGCGCCTATGGTTACCAGTTTCTCGGCGCGAGGTCCTGCTTATGCAAATTTTGTCAGCGAGCAACCCATCAATTTGTTGAAACCTAACATTATCGCTCCAGGGGATTCCATATGGGCTGCTTATAGTTTAGCGGCTCCAGTCGAACAAGCACCAGAATACGCCGGTAAATTAATATCTTTGCCTAAATAACATCTCATTCTTTCTATTATGAATCCGAATTAATTATCGATCTACAAATATAGCCATTTACTATCATCAATTATCTTAAATTGCGACGAGAGAGACAGAGATGTGATTACTAAAAATTACATGCAACAAGCACCGGAACATGTAGGTAAATTAATATATCTCCATCTAATAGATCCAACAATTTTGATTATAAATGCAAATTATCAACCTACAAATTAAGCCATTTCCTATCACCAATCATCTTACATTTTATAGACTGCAATTCCACTAGCTGTAAAGCTATTTCTTTTCCGTTTTTTAAAACTTCGTTTTTGAGAGAGAGAACACACAAAAGAGATTAAAATGTGCGGATTATGTGTCTCTGTGTGAACTAATGTACGTATTAACCCTAGTGAATGAGAAATTATGTATGTACATGTGAACTTTACATATTATTTGGGTATGTGTATGCACGTGTGGGTATGCATATGTGCATCAACATGTGAACGTGTTTGATTATGTGCATGTATGTACTTTTATTTGTGTGCAAGAGATCATTTGATTTTGTGCATGTGTGTACTTGTGTTTGTGTGCGAGAGATCATTATATAAATTTCTGGCAATATGCTCTTTCTATATGACCATCTTATATAAAATTTAGGTGATCTTCTCTTGCTATATTTAATCACCTAGTTACTCCACCTTTAATAATGATAACTCTTCTCATCGTCCCTTCAAAGTGCCCCATATGAAGTCTTGGCCGTGTTTATTAAGACCATTCTCATACCTTTCATTTCTCCCAACACCGTCTAAGTCCAAATAATTACTTTATGCACTTTATAGGTGACTCATAAACTAGGATCTCCAACCATGATGATACTATGCAGTTTTCTAATGAAGTTTGTATAAATTACACAAAAGTAAAGGTAATGCTTAGGCTTCAAAAGAAACATAAGATTGGGAAACACTTGGGGTCTTCAACCGTGATGATCCTATGCAGTTTTCTAATAAAGTTCATATAAACAACAAATATAATGCTTAGACTTGAAAAGAAACATAAGCTTGGCAAACGCTATACATTACAAAACAACAAATATAATGCTTAGACTTGAAAAGAAACATACGCTTGGCAAACACTGGGGTTGGGGACGATAGCCACGTAAATAAGGTGGCCAAACCCTTTTGCCTCCCAGACATAGGCTCAATCAATACTGGACCACCCCTCCCCCTCACTCCACAAAGCAATGATTAAAATGTGTGTGATGTGCTCGTCGCGAGAGAGAGAGAGAGAGAGAGAGAGAGAGAGAGAGAGAGAGAGAACATTTATAGTATGCATTATAATGATTAAGTGATAATGAAGAGAGCACACTATGACGGATAGCCCGCTCGCTGAAGCTCCCGCCCCCCCCAGCTCTGCGCACCTTCGCCCCCCCCCCTTTGCCGCTGCGCCCCCTCTCTCCTGCCTCGCTGCTGCGACGCCCCCCCCTTTTTTCGCCTGTTTCGCCCCCTCCCCTCTGCGCCTTTGCGCCTGCCCCCCCCGCTGCTGCCTGCTCGCTATCCCCCCCCCGCTTCCGCCTGTTCCCCCCCCCCCGCTGCCGCCCTTTTCGCCATCCCCCCCGCTTCCTCCTGCTCGCCATCCCCCCCCCGCTTCCGCCTGCTGGCCCCCCCGCCGCCTCGCTCTCACCTCGCCCGCCTCCACTCAGCAGCGCCCCCCCCCCCTCTCCTTCTCGCGTTCGCCGCCCCCCCCCTTCCCTCCTCTGTCGCGCTGCCTATCCCCCCTTGGGGGTTTGTGGTGTTTTTTTCCTCTTCGTCATCCGTCTTCCGCTTCTTGGTGTGCAGCCCGCTTCTTGCTGGGGTTTTTCGCTTTCGCCTCGCCTTCGCTTGAGCTTCAGACTCTGATGGAGACTCCTCCCGCCTCGCCTCAGAGGGACTCTTCCGCAGCCCCCTCGCCCGCCCCCGAGGTCATCCCCATCAGGCTTTCTCTTTCGCCGGAAGAGGAAGCGAGCCTCACCGCAGAGGTGGAACGCCTTCAGGCTCACTCCACCATCTGCCGTATAGTCGGCACTCGCCCCAGCAGAGGGGAGATCAGGGATCTACTTCAGGCTCGCCTTCTTGCAGATGTGGGCAAGATCCTTGATGTACAGCTCTTGGGCCGGGGACATTATCAGATCGAGTTCGAGGCCGCCCAGAGCGTTGCCAAGGTCCTTGCCATGAGTCCTCTGGATATCAGGGGTGCTCGGGCTTTCTTCAGGCCTTGGCAGCATGGATTTGACCCAGCTGCGGCAGAGCAGGGAGAGCGCCTCTTCCATATTACAGTTTGTTTCCCTGGTCTCCGCCGGGAGTATCTTCCGCTCCTCTCCAGGCTCGGAGCATTGGTGGGCTCGGTTCTTGAGACGGGCCCCTCAGCAGCTTCAGTGGTGGCCAGAGCAGCTGGGCTACCTTCGGTCAGAGTGTTGGTATCTGACATCTCCTCCCTTCCTAAGGTCATTCAGCTACCTAGGATAGGGGGGGGGTGGATAGATCAGAGAGTGGAGTTCTCGGGGCTCCCGAACCAGTGCTTCATTTGCAGGCAGGTCGGTCATTTGGCCAAGGCCTGCCCTCGCAGGAGACCTCGGCCCTCACCACAGCAGCAGGCCACGGATGGCCCGCCCACAGATTCGGCTCGGCAGGCTGCCTCAGGGACACCTGCTCAGGCCACAGAGACCTCGGAGTGGCAGCCTGGACAGGGGCGCCGTCGAGGGAGACAGCCACAGCAGCACGCCCAGGTACCGCTGCAGCAGCAGCAACAGTCTCAGCCTCACTGGGTTCCCGTGAGGAACAGATTTGCTCCCCTTCAGGAGGAGACCCCTGCAGCGACCGAGGACCAGGAGATGCCAGCTCCCCCTCCTTCACCTCCCCCACACCCATCCCCTCCCACCGCCTCGCTTCCACCTTCGCCTCCTCCCGTCCCCGCTCCGGCCTCGGCAGCGGCTCCCTCTCCTCCTCCCTCGCCTCCCCCTCCTCCCCCTCCGCCCGCCTCGCCTTCCCGGGAGGTTCTGGCAGCTCCCTGGCGCTCACCTGCAGTCCGGAGGGCGCTGAGCACTGACCTCGCTCGAGCATCTCAGAGGAGACCTATGCCGATTAGGGCCTCACGGATTTCATCTATCCGCAGTCGGCTGAGTCGTCTCGGCATTCGACAGCGCTCGGCGGCGTTTGATTATACCTTCACACGGCTTTTTGGAGCAGAGGGCCCCCATGAGCCAGCACCCATCCGAGTGCATGTAGTGATACCCCCGGCCCGCGGGGAGGAGGCACTAGACTCAGCGGTGGCCTTCTCGTTCCCTCTATGTGGACCTTGTGATCGGGAGTGGACTCTAGAGCTCGCTCTCAGCACGTTGAAGACTCAGGCAGTTGAGTTTTCTCATCACATGAGCGACTTGGAGGTTACAGATGTGCTAGGCCGACTTTGGGAGTTGGCTCATTTTGTCTTGGATCCCGAGGGAGTGGATACATCCGGGATTCGGCATTTGGTCGTGCGCATAGTTGCAGATTTGGCACGCGACCCAGGATATGTGAGTATTCACGAGGTTACTATGTCCGAGCAGGAGGCAGTCGTCATGGGTCACAGCCACTGGCGCCTGATCCGGGATACTTGCAGTACTCCGGGTGGGCAGACTCGCAGCCGTTCGGATGGGGACTACTCTCCATCCAAGCCGCTTGCGAAGGCCTGCCGCACGGCTGAGACAGCCTCCACCTCAGTAGGACATCCATGAGGATCATCTCATGGAATGTACAGGGCCTTGGCGGAGCACACTTTGTACGCTATCGAGGCTGCTTGAGGCAGGAGCTACAGAGATGCCTGGTTGGTGGCAGCATTGACATTCTGATGATGCAGGAGCATCACTTGGGAGAGAGCAGGATCCGGAGATATGGTTCGGTGATGCCTGGTAGATGGGATACTTTCTGGTCTGCAGGGTTTGGTCCTTTGGGAGGACAGGGAGGAGTATGCATGGTTATTGCAGATGCATGGCGGCAGGCCATTGTGGATCGAGGGATCATTGTGCCTGGTAGAGCACAGTATGTCATTCTGAGGATGCATGATGAGCTATTGGGTGTGCTCAACATCTATGCGCCCAATCATGCTAGTGCCAGAGCAGAGTTCTGGACTCAGGTTACAGATGCATTGCCAGAGGCCGCACATTGGTGTGTTGGGGGAGACTTCAACATGCTTGAGGACCCGGCAGATAGGGTGGGAGGCAGTCATGTAACAGTGCACGGCACGGAGCTTGCAGCTTGGGACCGGTTTTGTATGACATTGAGGATCACTGATGCATGGCAGCATGGGGCTTTCTCCCGGTCTCAGGACAGTCTTAGTTTCTCTCGGTCGGATCGCCGGCAGGGAGGGACTAATCTATCTCGGATTGATCGCTTTTATGTGGGCGATTGGTTGGGGGAGCGAGGGGGCTCCGTCGGCATTCTTGCTGGCACCTCATTTTCAGATCATGCGCCAG
Source organism: Cibotium barometz (assembly GCF_041138505.1). Lineage (NCBI taxonomy): Eukaryota > Viridiplantae > Streptophyta > Polypodiopsida > Cyatheales > Cibotiaceae > Cibotium > Cibotium barometz. The sequence goes on along the minus strand of NC_141057.1, from coordinate 24,305,803 downwards.
TTATACTGACTTTGGAGGAGGGGACACGGGAGCCCAGCTTGCAGTTGAGGATCCCAGAGAGGGTACTTGCAGACCCCAGTCTCGCTGAGGACATTGAGAGGATCTGGCATGATAGTCAGTGCTCTGACCAGGATGCAGCGGGCCAGTGCGCCCAGGGACTCATTGATCTTAGCTCTTTTCTACACGCTGCAGCTTTGACACGACTGGGAGAGATTCGCGAGCGGGAGCAACGGCTGAGACGCAGCCTTGCTTCGCTACAGCGCCTTCAGGAGCAGCAGCCTGCATGTGAGTGGGTGGCGTCCCAGCTGAGCCAGGCACGCCAGGAGGTTAGAGAGGCAGAGGAGCAGAGACATGAGTTTTACTATCGTCGTCAGGCCTCTCAGTGGACGCAGCTTGGTGATAGAGTGACTGGGGAGTTTTTTGAGATCACTGGACCACGTCATGCGCGAGCAGGGGTTCGCCAGCTTGGTAGACCGGATGGCTCGATAGCTACTGAGCTCGGGGAGATCAGAGCCATTGCCACTGCTTTTTATCGTGACTTGCTTTCAGCGGAGCCAGCCACTGAGGATCGAGATGTATGCAGACAGACAGTGTGGGCCCATGTGCAGAGGAGGGTCACAGACCATATGCGCACAGTTCTAGGTGCGCCTCTGTCAGAGATTGAGCTTGCCGAGGCCTTGAGGGTCCTGCCGCGACATAGTTGCCCAGGGGAGGACGGACTGACGCCGGCCTTTTTTATGCGCTATTGGGACCTTCTGGGGCCAGGCCTCCGCAGGGGCTTTCAGCATGTTTTGGATACTGGGGTGATGCCACAGAGCTTTTCAGAGGGCTTGATCTATCTTATCCCCAAGGGGGAGGGAGTATCGGATGACATTCGGCATTGGAGGCCTATTACGATCCTCAATACTGTATACAAGGTCTTGGCAAAGGCCTTGAGTTTGAGGATCCAGCCCTTCCTGGGGGAGTTGATTCATGCTACTCAGACAGGATTTGTCAAGGAGCGCAGTATCCTTGACAACATCTTTACTTTTTGGGAGGCGACGGCCCGAGCTAGGTTTCTTGGCGAGGACTTGGTCGTGATGCTTCTCGATTTTGAGAAGGCATACGATAGAGTTGATTGGGGATTCTTAGAGGGCACTATGCTGCGCCTGGGCTTTGAGCCAGGATGGATCAGAGGGGTGGCAGCTCTGTATTCCACAGCTCGCAGCCAGGTGCTGATTGCAGGAGGTCGGGGGCCGAGTTTTGAGCTGACCAGATCAGTCCGTCAGGGGTGTCCTCTCGCCCCTTTCCTTTTTCTCTTCTTTGCGGAGGCTATGAGTATGTATTTGACGGCAGAGGAGGTTGGTTTGAGAGGACTTCAGCTCCCAGTCCGGGGGGAGGATTTGCTTGATGCAGAGTTTGCAGACGACACGGGCTTATTTTTGCATGGCCAAGAGGCCAATCTTATTCGGGCAGAGCAGTCGCTTCAGGTTTTTAGTGCAGCTTCGGGAGCATTGATCAATTGGCGCAAGACAGTGGCCTTTTGGATCAGTAGTGCTCCCACTCCGGCATGGAGTCCGGACCCCGGTTTTAGATGGATTCCTTCCGGCACAGCAGTGCGGTATTTGGGATGCCAGATTGGCCTCGATTTGTCACCTGAGCAGCAGATTGCCCCGCTTCTTCTGAGCATTCGGAAGAAGCTATTGTATTGGAGTACAGCTCGACTATCCTTGGCTGGGAGGGTGGTGGTGGCAAATCAGGTGCTGTTAGCGACTATGTGGTACATTACGTCTTGCTGGATTTTCTCGAGCTCTTGCATCAGCCAGGTACAGAGGCTGATCAGGAACTTTCTGTGGTCTGGGCGGGACGGTCAGCCAGCCCGGGCAAAGGTTGCATGGGCAGTTATTACACTTCCGCTGGCTCAGGGCGGTTTGGGCATTATAGATCCAGTCGATCAGAGTAGAGCCTTATTGGGGAAGCTTATTGTTCGGGGGTTGCTTCCAGGCGCTGAGCCTTGGAAAGAGCTCCTCTTGCAGCGACTGCAGGCCCGGGCGCCTCTTGCAGGGGGTACTTGGGCACCAGAGATTCGCTGGATATTCATAGAGATGAGGAGGACAGGCCTCAGTAGAGGATGGGAGGACAGATTTGCTTTGAGTATCCTGCGAGCTTGGGAGCTACTGAGACCGGGGCTCTCTCAGCGGCCTCCGTCTTGTGTTGAGGAGCGGGCCAGGCAGCCGCTCATCTGGAGCCCAGCGGTTCGTACAGAGCAGGGTCATATGCTGGGTTCTCGGCCTCGTCTAGCCTGGGGACCTTTAGCGGCAGGCCCAGCTCGTAGTTTTGGAGACTGGCAGGCTTTCTGCAGTCTACCAGAGGAGACCCAGGTGGAGAGGCTGAGTCACTTCAGAGGGGGGTTGATTATGAGGGATGATATTCGGGAGGCACTTACAGAGGAGTGGTTCACACCTCTCGAGCCAGTGGCCCCACGGTGGATGGGTGCCTTCACACAGTTGGAGATCCTGATTGCTGTCAGAGCTAGCACTGAGGATGGCAGATGCCTCTATTATGAGATTCAGGATGAGGGCCGACTCCAGAGAGTGGAGGTGGAGTCGCCTTTGGTTGCAGAGTGCACCTTTCAGAGGATTCGGGTAGTGGCTGCCGCTTCTCGGAAGTGGCATATTGACCCCGACCCTGCTGACGTGCTCCCGGATTGGCGCATATGGGCATATGCAGCGCGCCCCTTGGCCCGGCTGCAGTGGGACCCCGGAGAGTACGAGTGGCATGATCCTTATGCATCCCTTGAGGCCACAGAGATCACATTTTTCCAGTATACTGTTCGGCTGGGACGGCATATCTTGACGGCGAGGAGGACGGTTTCTCCAGCGGCATCGGGGCATTGGCGATTGCAGGGACTATCACAGGAGTTCCTGGAGGATTTCTGGGCTCGGCTCTGGGCTAGTCGACACGCCCGCAGGATCTCGGCTTTTCAGTGGCTGGTCGCCCACAGGGGCTCAGCAGTTGGCACTTGGCTTGTTTACAGCGGTCTCACGGCGGCCTGCGTCCGATGCGGCCACCCTATGGAGACACAGAGACATTGCCTTTGGGACTGCCCTCAGGCTCAGCAGATTTGGCTGCGGATGCTGCGTATTCTGGCCCCCCTCTCTCCAGAGGGTATGTTTACGTGGGGTGCCGCTGCTTGGTCGACTTCGTCAGGGCCTGCTATGGGCTATGAGATGGAGCAGGGCAGTCAGGCCATCAGCTTTATTAGGGGCCAGCCTCGCCTGGTTCCGGCACCGGATTACTCGTCCGCCAGCTGGACACAGGAGAGGGATTTACGATGGGAGCTCCTCAGCAGCCTCACCATCTGGTTCACCTGGAGGGCCCGGTGCTTCACGGCCTTTGAGGGGAGATTGGAGCCACCAGCAGAGACTGTTCGAGGGATTTGGCAGGAGTTGATCCACACCCTGCGAGGACAGTACGACCGCATCCGGGGAGACTCGGATGAGGCGATCTTACGGCGCCAGGCCTTTCATACCACTTGGCGCTGCGGCCCGTTCTACACCCTACACACGGGATCCCCCCGTTGGCACTACAGGCCACCTGTTTGGCTCTTCCCCCCCCCCATTGTATGATTTAGCCGTTCAGTCCTTTAGACTGATGTTTGTATTTTGCAGCACCTAGGGAGAGTCTCCCGGGCTGCCATGATGTATTCACTGCTCTTCTCTCTGTTAGGAGCAGGAGAGATCTCTTTTGTAGCCCTACGGGCGTTTTTTACATAACTAATGAAAGGATCTTTTCTTGGAAAAAAAAAAAAAAAAAAAAAAAAAAGAGAGCACACTATGTTCTTCACTATGAGACTTTCTTTAATGAGCCTCGAGGAGAGTACCAAGTAGCCTTCTAATTTGGATTCAAACCAAGAGTATTTTTTTGTTTTCATCGAACAAAGAGCTTTGATAATGCACTATACCAAATGGATTCTCGCACATTAACTTCCCCTTTTTCTCTCTTGTAATTTTATTCCAAGGATGTCATTGTCATCAAAACATATTGATTTATGCCTCCCTTCTTATGCATATACATGCATGCCGATCATAAAACAAGGTTTGTAGAAGATCTATCATCAAGAAGGTAGTTCTCCAATCGGCCACTAAGTTTGTTCTCCTATAGGCCCCTAGTGGCCTCAAGAGACGGTCCTATAGCCATTTTTCCTCACCCAACATGATGGCCATCGAAGCCCAATATGTGCACAGAACTTCTACCACCACTTATAACCACCATTCACCAACACAACATGAAATTTGGCCTTGGCGCTTGGCCCTTAGGCAATAAAATCCAAGCTATAGGCACTTCAAAATTGGTAGTAAAGCACTAGACTCTCAATCTCCTCAATTTTTGGGGTTTACCAAATAGAAACACGGTTATCTCACTCTAATTAAATCCTCAATAATGGGTAAAAATTTAGCTTGTACAAAAAACAAAATCCATTTCTTATCATTAGACTCTCAATCTCCTTAATTTTTGCGGTATTACCAAAACAAACCAAAAAAAAAAACTCACTCGACTTAAATATTCTCAATAATGGCAAAAGCAACTTTAGCTTGTATGATAGACCCCCTCTCTCTTAAATTTATGAATAATGGCTCTTGCCCATCAATTGGATGATAAGGTGAGACAAAGTATTCCCATCTTTGTTATACATCTTTGTATGGTTGTGAAAAATTTAAATTACAATTTTTCGTTGTCAAAACTATCATATGGCATTATGTGCATGTCACAACCATAACTTATTATTTTCATCTTTATGGTGTCATGACTCATGATAGCACCAATGTGTCGATAGCATGAATCATGGCCACACCAATGTGTGGGTGGCATGACCACCTTGTGGGTGTTACAAAACAAGTCACGACAATTATCAATTTTTTAAAAATCTTTTTTGTTGTTGGACAATGAGAGCCAATGACACTAAAATGACCATGTGGATGACGCCACTTATCATAATCACCATTTTATGACACTACATGTGTATGTTAGAACAATCATGCCCATTCTAACTAGGATTTAAACCACAACTTCCAAATTGAGATGTTTGATTTGAAAGGACTAGGCTAATAATGCCTTGAATAGATTACCTATCATTAAATGTCTTAATCTTCTTATTCTTATCTTTTTGTTGTTGTATACAGGTGCTAGATTTGCTTGTTTATCAGGAACAAGTATGGCAGCTCCCCATGTAGCTGGAGTAGCCGCTCTCATTAAACAAATGAACCCAATGTGGAGCCCTGCAGCCATTGCCTCTGCACTATCTACTACAGCAACTACAAAGGATAACATGAGAATGCCCATCACTAATCAAGGATCTACAAAGCACCCACATGGAACCCCATTTGACTATGGATCTGGATTCCTCAATGCCAAAACTTCTCTTGACCCTGGATTTGTTTTTGAAGCAGGTTTTATTCTATGCTTAAGCATGATTAAATAATAATAATATCTACCTTATTTTGCATATATAAAATAAACTATAGCACATGACTTCACATCTAGATTCCTCAATGCCAAAAATTCGCTTGATCTTGGATTTGTTTTTGGTGTAGGTTATTGCATGCTGAAGTGAGTTTTTGAAAATAATTTGCAAATATCTACCTTGCTTTGCATATATAAAATGAACTATAGCACATCTCTCATGGCACAAGTTATTAAGAATAAACTAATTCAAAAAAGTAAAATTATGGACACAAGTTATTCAAAAAATAAATTATCCACTTTGGTTTTCAAAGTCATATAACTATGTAAACCACCTATAACAAGTAAAAGAAGTTAGATTGGGCTTTTAAAATAAGAATGTGAGATCATTTTAAATTCAATGTTTGTGTGGACAAAAATTAACAATAACTTATTATTAAAATTTCCCTTTCATTGTTGTGTCAATCAATCTTCTTCTCATGGGTTTAGTTCCTAATGGGATTTGAAAAGTTTTATTTCTTTAGATTTTACAAAAGAAATCTCATCTTCATTTACTTTATTAAAGGATGGATTAGATGTAGAATTTTAATTTTGTTATTCCTTATAAAGGAACCTTATTTCATTTATTCTTTTTAATGATGACGTGGATGTAGGATTTGAAGACTACATCAACTTTGCATGCTCTGTACCAGGAGTTAGTGAGGATGAGGTCTATAGAGCAATAGGGATAAGGTGCCATGACCCCATAAGCAATGTATCTGATTTAAACATGCCATCACTAACCATCGCACTCTTAACTCGGAGCCTTCAATTGACAAGGAAGATTACAAGTGTAGCTAAAACTATGGAAACATACAATGCTAATGTGAAACATCACCATCACAATCCTCTTATTGAAGTGAGTGTTTCACCAGAAACTTTTAATCTCCAACCTGGATCATCCCTAAACCTTAACTTCAATCTCTCCATACCTACATTGTCTACTAGTAGCTCACTTCACCACCAAAAATTTCAATTTGGTGAGATTGCTTTTCATGGAGACCAAGGCCACTCTCCTAGAATCCCATTTGCCATCTCTTCTACTCTCCACACCTAATCTCCCGTACTGCTTGATTAAGCATTGAGCATGAATCTTCAAAAACTCTACCTTATATTTCATGTGTGATCAATTCATGTAGAGATAATGTGTTATCTTAAATTAAGGAATTGAACCTAAATGTGTTATCTTAAATTAAGGAATTTTTGGGTCATTGATTATGTGAAAATTTTAAGATAACGCTATATGCATAATAAACTCAATATTCTCAAATTCAAACCATTGAATCTCTTACATATTCACCCGAACAAGTGTTTTTAATCCATAGGTTGCATTGTTTGAATGGGGTACCAATGTGGTCCATTTAACTAAATCATTTGTGTAAGGGTTCCAACAATGCTATATCTTGATGTTTCCCTTATCCCCTTTCCTAGTTACCTCCTCACCTTATAACCACTCTCCTTGATCTAGCATGGCTCTGTGTGTGTGTGTGTGTGTGTGTGTGTGACATCGGCAAACTTCATGATGGAGGCTCCTAAGGAAGTGGAGTCAGATCATATTTTCTGTGAGGAGAGAGAGAGAGAGAGAGAGAGAGAGAGAGAGAGAGAGAGAGAGAGAGAGAGAGAAACCCACAACCCAATGTAACTTGCCCCAATAGAGTAAAGCCACCTCTGAGCCACTGATGATATAGGCCATGTGGTAGATGTATGTGTGAGCACGAGCACTTGTAGTAGCCTTGGACATATAGAGAGAGAGAAAGAGAGAGAGAGAGAGAGAGAGAGCGAGCGAGAGAGAGAGAGAGAGAGAGAGAGAGAGAGAGAGAGAGAGAAGAGAGTGTGTGTCAAGGACTATAAGTTTAGGGACTCGAGGCACTAGTCATGGTAAGAGGGAAACTTGGTATAGGGTCCAGGTGCGCTAGGATTATTCACTTGAGGGGAGGTGTTGAAATATAAATGTGAATAGGGTGTGTGCGGGAGCAAGCCCATAGCAAAAGGCTATAAAAGAGAATCTGTAAATGTGAGAGAAGCTATGAAAAGGTGAGAAGTATCTACTAGGAGAGAATAAAGGGTAGAATGAGAAGATTTAGAAGGTGTGGAGATATTCTGGGAAGAGATGGAGAGAACCTAATGAGAATTTGGTGTTTTTTGATTATCCATGCGTACACTAAGCTACTAGTTAATTGCTCACTAATCACATCTTAATTATCCATGCCTACATTAAGCTATTAGTTAATTGCTCACTAACCACATCTTAATTAGTTAATTGCTCACTAATCACATCATCTAATCTCTTTTCTAATGATGTTGATTCTAGCATTTGATCCACCATAGCTCATCACATTGCTGCAAATTTAACATGGTATCAGAGCCTAGCCTAGAATCCATCAAATTTATGAGCCCATTATCTTGCTAATCACCTAGCTAATCAACATTAGTAGATAATCAAGTTTTTTTACCTCTTTTTCAAAGAGCTTCTGAGGGGCTTGATCTCCCTCTAGGCTTTGTTAAGATTCTAGAAATGGGATTGATCATGGTGAAGGACATAGATTAAGCATAAGATTAAGGTGGATTAAACCACACTAAAAACTCCATGACTAGAGAGAGAGGGAGATTGCACACTCAACACTATTCCCTTGTATTGCATTCTCCATGAACCATACAATGATATAGGCTCTCTAGCCTTATCCCACTTTACACATCATCATCCATGTGGCAACTCCTTTTCCACTCTTTTAGTCAACACTCACACACCATACAATATTACATGTGGCATTCCACCTCACCACAATATCTTGCACCTCTAGGGTGCTTTCCCACATACACATAACACCACGATTATATCTCTCAACACCCCCTCTTAATCGAGGTGTTCCACAATTCACCCATCATCCATCAATGTAGCATTGCACAACCGCAATCGCTACCTCTCAACACTCCCCCTCAATGATACATTGGAGTGTCAAACATGTGTGCCCGTGTCTACCATCTTAGACACCTAGTCCATTTTGAGCCGACTCATCGCTCACAGCGGAACCACTGAGTCCGATTTGAACATGGAAGTTCGGGTGGGATCCAACCCATGCGCATGCACCTCACACGTGCATCGCTCTTGCACACATCACACAACAACCATTTTGAGCTTCTAGGTGAGCTCGGGCATGACGACCCTCATACCATGGATGATTTACAAAATTTTGTTGTTTTTGAGCACGCATGCTCGTGGACGATTTATCCATCATCATGTTTGGGTGAAAAAATGAAAATTATACAATCTATTTTAGTTGCAACCGGGTAGGTGTTCTCGATGTGTGAACATATCTTTGAAGAAAGTTAGAATCCTTGTGTGAATGGACCTTTATTTTTTTGAAAGTTGAATTATTTTCTCTCAAAAATTTAAAAAACCGGGATGTTTGTAGCTTGCGTTGCAGGCTACTGGCACGCGTCACGTTCATTTTTTTTTTAAATTTTCAGCGCCATTCTCGGATTCCCTGACCCCTGACATTACTGGGCTGTCTTCTTCTCTTTCCTCTCTCGAGATTGCTTGCGCGCCAGCTGGCTTCTTTTTCCATCGCAATAGCTTGCTTGCTGCCTGCGGTTACGCCATCAAATTCAACAGTAAGCTCCTTTTGTTCTGCACATGCTGAGCTCTGGAAATTTGGGGGGGTGATCGAGGCAACCCCTTTTCTCCCAATCTGACTATGAAGAGTACCAGCCCCACTGTCTTCTTTGCCACCGACATAGCTACTGTAAGATGCGCTTGCTTAGTACTCTTATGCAGAACACTGTTATGCCTTCGTCTCTGCTTTCTCTTTGTGGAGCCAGCTCCTTTGTCAGCTCGTGCATAATCCAACGCCTTTGGGCGCCTTCATGAGTTGGGTTGTCATTGCTCGCACCCTTGCAAGCTGCTCGCTTGTCTCTCGCTCAGAAGCCATGCAGGAAGTCGTCTCTATCATAGAGTTCATTTCGAGCTCATGCTTGCTTATCTCTTCTTCTATCTGCACTCTGACAGAATCAACGCTAGAGTTGCTGCTTTGCAAATGCTCTTATACGGCTAATGCCTTTGCAGAGATGCGAGAGAAGCTTCCTCTTTTAGAGAGTTCACTTCAGACTCATGCTTTGCCCTTTCTTTTTACATCTGTACTCTCCCTTCATTCGCTCTTCCATTGCTCCTAGCATCTACTTCTTCCTTCTAGGTGTACTGTTGCTCAATAATCTCCACTTTTGAAAGATGCAGCTCTCCATGCTACAATCATATCTTTAATTTGCCTCAACAAACCTCCCATTTGAGGCTTACACACAGCCATCCAAATGGCCTTCAAGAGCTCCCCAATTTGAGCTCTAACATGCATCTCCTTCTTGTTTCAATCTCTTTGCCTCTTCTAAACCTCTCTCATTGAGGTTTCTCCCATAGCCATCAACATGGCCAAGCAAGTTCCCAAATGAACTTGCACTCTCTATGCTTTTTCTTGCATACAAACTTCAAGGGTGCTTCTTCACATGGTCTCTCAAATGAAACCATAGGTGCAAACCAATGTGAAAACTCCAAAAACTTCCACCAAACATTGCCCATATTCTATGAGCAAAAACATGAGCATCACTCTTTCCAATGTGCTCAACCATGGACTTCTTCCAAACCCATAACCGCTTGTCCCTTCTTAGACAAGCATTGTACCTCTTGCACTCTTTGTTTGGAAGCAAAGAACCTTGGGATTCTTCCATCCCATCAAGCAACCCTTATACATTGAGCATTTTTCCATGCTCAAACACAAAACTTTGAGACAAAACTTCACAAAACCAACCTTCTTGAGGCATAATCAGCAGCATATCTTCTCTTGGCAGCTTCTCCTTGATGATGATGAAGACTCCATAGCCTTCATAATGCTGAAATCTTCATTTTCAGCTTCTTTGATGATGATCAAGCTCTCTATGTTGCAAAACTCCATTTGCAACTCTCTTGGGCAGCTTCTATGCAACCTCCTTGTTGCAAATCTCCTCTCAAATCCTCACAAATGTAAATCTCCTCTCAAATCCTCATCACAAATGCAAATCCAAATGATAATATGAGTGTGCATAATTTTTTTCTCATAATAACTCAAAATAATGCTTAATCAAACAAACACACAAACAAGCTAATATACATAATAAACACCATGACCAAGAGCCCATTTGGCTCTGATACAATGTCAAGATTCTAGATATGGGATTGATCATGGTGAAGGACATAGATTAAGCATAAGATTAAGGTGGATTAAACCACACTAAAAACTCCATGACTAGAGAGAGAGGGAGATTGCACACTCAACACTATTCCCTTGTATTGCATTCTCCATGAACCATACAATGATATAGGCTCTCTAGCCTTATCCCACTTTACACATCATCATCCATGTGGCAACTCCTTTTCCACTCTTTTAGTCAACACTCACACACCATACAATATTACATGTGGCATTCCACCTCACCACAATATCTTGCACCTCTAGGGTGCTTTCCCACATACACATAACACCACGATTATATCTCTCAACAGGCTTAACAATAGGTTTCAAGCCTTTAGCCACACATAGCCACAAGCCTTATGCTCCAGCCCATCAAAAAAGCAATTTGTCAAACCGCCTTGTAGAACTAAAGATTTTTGCGAACTCATCAGCGCCTTTTTTCTGAAGGGTATTTTGGTGCAATTGAGGGTTCAAATTAACCATTGGGTATCTGATACAGATCCCTATAACTTCAGATTGCAATTCGGAGATGGTTTGATACTCCAACCATTCAGTATAGATTTTTTACCCTTGGCTTAATGTAATTTCTAGTGAATTTATGCTGATAAATCTGTTTAATCATCAGCTAAACACTAGATTGAGTTGTAAAAGGGTAGAGACTACCTTGAATCTTGAAATTGGATCAAGAGGTAAGATCCCCTTCACATCATCATGAGCACGGTGATGGCACGGAAGCGGTAAAGCTGTCCACGCCCTTATAGCATGCCACACTTCCACACACGCATGCAAACACACCAGAACACCAGACCAAAGAGCATGAACAAGACTCATATTTCAGAAAGGACCTTGACCTTTACAGAGGTGGATATCCCAAGATATCCCAGACACCAGCTACACCAAGCACCCGCTCGCAAAAAGCCCTCTCCAGCTCCTGGTCGCTCCAAAATCCCTTCGCTCCTCGCTTCTCTGCAACAACCCTTCTCGCTCTCTTCTCTGCTCCTCAGCAGATGACTCTCAGCTACACCATCAGCCTTCTTGCTCTCTCTGCTCTATTCCTCCTTTGCTTGCTTCCCAAGCGGTCCTTTCTGCAACCTGCGAGGACAGTTACACTCCAGCCACGCTTGCTACCTGCAACGCCAACCCTTGTCACTTCACGCCAGCCCCAGCACTATCTGCTCTTCATACGAGAAGCACCCAGCTCCTCTACAGCCCGTGTACCTTCGTTCCAGGCCACTGATCACCTTTGCAATCGCCACTTAGTCACCAAGGACCATCTTCTCTCACACATGCAGCAGCTACGCATCACCTAGTCATTACAAACCTTCCATGGCGGCCCCTCTTTTTGCGTGTGGCTGCGCTTTCAAGCCAAGTCCCCAACTAGCTCCCACATGCGGCCCACTGCACCTGGCTCCACGCCTCCAGCCACCTTTGCACTATCACCAGTTTCCTTCGGCCCTACTACCCATGCGCTCACCAGCTCCTTCTCCTCTCGCCCAGCAGCTGTACACGCTCCCAGAACCTCCAGCTCTTCACACGGCAGTCCCTTCACATCTCTGTGCTCCTGTGGCTACAGCTAGCCACCATACACAACACCAGCCGGGCTCTCCCGTCCTCGTGCCCTTCCGACTCCGCCTAGCTCGCACTTCGCCTGCAGCCCTCACACCAGAAAACACACGGGGCTCTCTCTATCTGTCGGCTCCGCCCTGCCGTCTCTCTAAAAACAACACCCCCCACTGTCTCTTATCAGCTGCGCCTGTAGCGCCTGTAGCCCCTCTACACGTAATCCTCCTCGCCAGCTTTCTGGATCCTCTCGAAGAATTTCGCTGGCGGCCCTCCCAATTTCCACGTAGCTGGCCACCAGCTCACTACGTTTTTTATTTTATTTATTAAGTTTTTTGAAGATGGCCACTATTGCTTTTCACACTCATGCCCAAGGCACATGGCCCCTCATTGCCTTTTTCTGTTCTTCCTTCCATACACACTTCAAAAAAACTTCAAGTGCCCGTTCTTTTCTTTGATGCGCCCACACATTCGATGCCAAGTAGCTGATACCGCCTTCAGCAACCTACGTTCCGGACGAGCCTGTGCTTCCAGAATCCCAACATTGTCCCTGCACACACTTCCATCAAGACCCTATGCCTGACTGCCGCATCCACGATGCCCACACCGAGTCAATGGGTGCCCCCATGACTTTATCACAACACGAACAACACTCATGTACACATGTACAAGTTGAGTTTGAGGTTTCCACAAAACATCACACATATTTAGCAACCCCCTTTCTTTTGCTGAGACATTTATGTCCAGCAGCTGCTCAATCAGAAACTACTTATCCCCCTCGATCAAACACAAACCTCGGTGCATCTTCCTCCCAGTCCTTCAGGCATTCCCCTCCATCAGACAACCATTGACACACCCTGTCATCGCCTTCCATTTTTAGCAACCCCCTAGGCTCACCATATATGGCCTCATCACCATCCACTGTCACACTTCCTCCTCCAGACCAGCTCTCATAATCTTGTGATGGAGACCACCACTCCTCACCTCTACTCCCCTCGGACACATCTGACTTCCACTCATAATCAGATACCGAGATAACACTCATCTCATCATCAACCCCCATCTCATGGTCGCTCAATCTACTGCCCACATCACTGGCTTCCAACCCTTCCTCTGGACAACCTGCCAGACTCGAACTATAACCAAAACACTCATCCATATGCTGAGCATCCACATGTGGTGTGTCCACCATACACTCACTTCCCTTCAGCCCATCAACATCACACACAGCAACTTCATGCACTGCAGACTCATCATTGTCGCTTTCCTGCAGTTTCTCCAGCTTCAAGACCATTGGCGATCCTGCAAGATTCTCCACATCTTGCACAGGCATCTCTACCAAGTCTAAGCTCCCCAAACTCCCAGGCAAAGCATCCTGGTCCCCCTGACCAACAACAATAGTCTCACATGCATCCTCACCACTCACAACCACCTCATCCTCTTGGGCATGACAAGGAACACACACCTTTTGATCAGCATCCACACCTGCGAAATCTCTCACACCATCAACCAAAGGAGCATCCAGCTCACCATCAGTCACACCATCACTCTCTTCATGCTGCACAACTGGCATGCAAGCACTTGTTTCCTTCTCCAAGGAAGCCATCTTCAACAGATCATCTAGTGCACTATCAAGTACACTGTCCAGCTCGCCATCCACACTCTCACAACAACAGGCTGCAATATCCAACTCATCACCTGGATCATCCATACAGACTCCATCCACAGCATCTTCATTAGTAACACCTTGATCATCACACTCTACCTTGACTGGCTGAAGTCTTGGCATCTGCTCACAATCCACAACATCATCAATAACCTCATCCTTCTCCTCCTCACCTTTTGAAAGCTCTTCATGGCTGATTCCAGAAACCTCATCCTTCTTCATTTCCAACAGGCTAACCTATCCCATACCTTGCTCTGCAAATGTGACTTTATGGACCTCACAAACACTGGGCTGAATTGCCTCCTTCACCTGCATATTAGGGCCACTCACCCTATCACTCATTCCCCAAGACAATTGATATATTCCACCATCAGCTTTGGCTGGTCTCTCACATTGTGGACTCATATGACCCCACTCACCACAATTCCGGCATTGCACATCACACAGATACCCTCTCCCTCTTCCAATATCTGCTGAATTTCCTCCAGAACCAGATGATGCATCAGTTTTCCTTTCCATAGCACCTATGCCTCGTCCTCTTCCTGTGGACTCTATCCAATTCAAGCTTAAAGACTTCATGAGCTCCACTGCATCATGAACCTCCCTCTTCAAAGAATCCTCCTGTTTAGGTACAATAGCAGCTTTCCTTCCAAGATGCATACTCTCAATCTGTGGCACCTTCACAAATCTCCTCGGCTCTTCCTGCATTCCCAACTGCCTCAAACGCTTCACCTTCCACTCCTTCTCACGAGCAATTCTGACAGCCTCCTCAAAGCTATCCAGGTTCTTCAGCTCCACCTTCAGACGGATCGTTGGCTCCAGACCAGCCACAAACCGCTCCCTTTTTATCATCTGCGGGGGTACTTCAGGAATGAGAGCCTCACACCATAGACTCCACAGTCTACCAAACTCTATCAGATACTGATCCACATCCTGACCATCCTTCTGCTGAATGTTGCACAACTCCTTCCACACCTCATTCGGACTCTTCACATGGACAAACTGTGCCAAAAAGGCAGCTCTGACTACACGGTACTCAGGATCCTGTTGATGAACATTCTTGTGTGCAGTCACAAACATCTGTAGCCATGCTTTTGCATCACCCTGCAAGCACTAAGTCAAAATCCGAGAAAGGATCTCCGGGGTTGCCCTGTCTTTCATCAAAGATGTAAACTCCATCTTCTCCAGAAACCTGGTTGCATTCTCCTGTGGCAATCCCCAATACTCCGGAAAATCTTGAGCCATTTCCAAATCTTTCTTCACACAGCCCCTATCTTCTTTCACAAACCAGAGGAACTCTGCTCCTCTGTGGAGGCACCAAAAAGTGATGGCACGGAAGCGGTAAAGCTGTCTACGCCCTTATAGCATGCCACACTTCCACACACGCATGCAAACACACCAGAACACCAGACCAAAGAGCATGAACAAGACTCATATTTCAGAAAGGACCTTGACCTTTACAGAGGTGGATATCCCAAGATATCCCAGACACCAGCTACACCAAGCACCCGCTCGCAAAAAGCCCTCTCCAACTCCTGGTCGCTCCAAAATCCCTTCGCTCCTCGCTTCTCTGCAACAACCCTTCTCGCTCTCTTCTCTGCTCCTCAGCAGATGACTCTCAGCTACACCATCAGCCTTCTTGCTCTCTCTGCTCTATTCCTCCTTTGCTTGCTTCCCAAGCGGTCCTTTCTGCAACCTGCGAGGACAGTTACACTCCAGCCACGCTTGCTACCTGCAACGCCAACCCTTGTCACTTCACGCCAGCCCCAGCACTATCTGCTCTTCATACGAGAAGCACCCAGCTCCTCTGCAGCCCGTGTACCTTCGTTCCAGGCCACTGCTCACCTTTGCAATCGCCACTTAGTCACCAAGGACCATCTTCTCTCACACATGCAGCAGCTGCGCATCACCTAGTCATTACAAACCTTCCATGGCGGCCCCTCTTTTTGCGTGTGGCTGCGCTTTCAAGCCAAGTCCCCAACTAGCTCCCACATGCGGCCCACTGCACCTGGCTCCACGCCTCCAGCCACCTTTGCACTATCACCAGTTTCCTTCGGCCCTACTACCCATGCGCTCACCAGCTCCTTCTCCTCTCGCCCAGCAGCTGTACACGCTCCCAGAACCTCCAGCTCTTCACACGGCAGTCCCTTCACATCTCTGTGCTCCTGTGGCTACAGCTAGCCACCATACACAACACCACCCGGGCTCTCCCGTCCTCGTGCCCTTCCGACTCCGCCTAGCTCGCACTTCGCCTGCAGCCCTCACACCAGAAAACACACGGGGCTCTCTCTATCTGCCGGCTCCGCCCTGCCGTCTCTCTAAAAACAACACCCCCCACCGTCTCTTATCAGCTGCGCCTGTAGCGCCTGTAGCCCCTCTACACGTAATCCTCCTCGCCAGCTTCTGGATCCTCTCGAAGAATTTCGCTGGCGGCCCTCCCAATTTCCACGTAGCTGGCCACCAGCTCACTACGTTTTTTATTTTATTTATTAAGTTTTTTGAAGATGGCCACTATTGCTTTTCACACTCATGCCCAAGGCACATGGCCCCTCATTGCCTTTTTCTGTTCTTCCTTCCATACACACTTCAAAAAAACTTCAAGTGCCCGTTCTTTTCTTTGACGCGCCCACACATTCGATGCCAAGTAGCTGATACCGCCTTCAGCAACCTACGTTCCGGACGAGCCTGTGCTTCCAGAATCCCAACATTGTCCCTGCACACACTTCTATCAAGACCCTATGCCTGACTGCCGCATCCACGATGCCCACACCGAGTCAATGGGTGCCCCCATGACTTTATCACAACACGAACAACACTCATGTACACATGTACAAGTTGAGTTTGAGGTTTCCACAAAACATCACACATATTTAGCAACCCCCTTTCTTCTGCTGAGACATTTATGTCCAGCAGCTGCTCAATCAGAAACTACTTATCCCCCTCGATCAAACACAAACCTCGGTGCATCTTCCTCCCAGTCCTTCAGGCATTCCCCTCCATCAGACAACCATTGACACACCCTGTCATCGCCTTCCATTTTTAGCAACCCCCTAGGCTCACCATATATGGCCTCATCACCATCCACTGTCACACTTCCTCCTCCAGACCAGCTCTCATAATCTTGTGATGGAGACCACCACTCCTCACCTCTACTCCCCTCGGACACATCTGACTTCCACTCATAATCAGATACCGAGATAACACTCATCTCATCATCAACCCCCATCTCATGGTCGCTCAATCTACTGCCCACATCACTGGCTTCCAACTCTTCCTCTGGACAACCTGCCAGACTCGAACTATAACCAAAACACTCATCCATATGCTGAGCATCCACATGTGGTGTGTCCACCATACACTCACTTCCCTTCAGCCCATCAACATCACACACAGCAACTTCATGCACTGCAGACTCATCATTGTCGCTTTCCTGCAGTTTCTCCAGCTTCAAGACCATTGGCGATCCTGCAAGATTCTCCACATCTTGCACAGGCATCTCTACCAAGTCTAAGCTCCCCAAACTCCCAGGCAAAGCATCCTGGTCCCCCTGACCAACAACAATAGTCTCACATGCATCCTCACCACTCACAACCACCTCATCCTCTTGGGCATGACAAGGAACACACACCTTTTGATCAGCATCCACACCTGCGAAATCTCTCACACCATCAACCAAAGGAGCATCCAGCTCACCATCAGTCACACCATCACTCTCTTCATGCTGCACAACTGGCATGCAAGCACTTGTTTCCTTCTCCAAGGAAGCCATCTTCAACAGATCATCTAGTGCACTATCAAGTACACTGTCCAGCTCGCCATCCACACTCTCACAACAGGGCTGCAATATCCAACTCATCACCTGGATCATCCATACAGACTCCATCCACAGCATCTTCATTAGTAACACCTTGATCATCACACTCTACCTTGACTGGCTGAAGTCTTGGCATCTGCTCACAATCCACAACATCATCAATAACCTCATCCTTCTCCTCCTCACCTTTTGAAAGCTCTTCATGGCTGATTCCAAAAACCTCATCCTTCTTCATTTCCAACAGGCTAACCTATCCCATACCTTGCTCTGCAAATGTGACTTTATGGACCTCACAAACACTGGGCTGAATTGCCTCCTTCACCTGCATATTAGGGCCACTCACCCTATCACTCATTCCCCAAGACAATTGATATATTCCACCATTAGCTTTGGCTGGTCTCTCACATTGTGGACTCATATGACCCCACTCACCACAATTCTGGCATTGCACATCACACAGATACCCTCTCCCTCTTCCAATATCTGCTGAATTTCCTCCAGAACCAGATGATGCATCAGTTTTCCTTTCCATAGCACCTATGCCTCGTCCTCTTCCTGTGGACTCTATCCAATTCAAGCTTAAAGACTTCATGAGCTCCACTGCATCATGAACCTCCCTCTTCAAAGAATCCTCCTGTTTAGGTACAATAGCAGCTTTCCTTCCAGGATGCATACTCTCAATCTGTGGCACCTTCACAAATCTCCTCGGCTCTTCCTGCATTCCCAACTGCCTCAAACGCTTCACCTTCCACTCCTTCTCACGAGCAATTCTGACAGCCTCCTCAAAGCTATCCAGGTTCTTCAGCTCCACCTTCAGACGGATCGTTGGCTCCAGACCAGCCACAAACCGCTCCCTTTTTATCATCTGCGAGGGTACTTTAGGAATCAGAGCCTCACACCATAGACTCCACAGTCTACCAAACTCTATCAGATACTGATCCACATCCTGACCATCCTTCTGCTGAATGTTGCACAACTCCTTCCACACCTCATTCGGACTCTTCACATGGACAAACTGTGCCAAAAAGGCAGCTCTGACTACACGGTACTCAGGATCCTGTTGATGAACATTCTTGTGTGCAGTCACAAACATCTGTAGCCATGCTTTTGCATCACCCTGCAAGCAATAAGTCAAAATCCGAGAAAGGATCTCCGGGGTTGCCCTGTCTTTCATCAAAGATGTAAACTCCATCTTCTCCAGAAACCTGGTTGCATTCTCCTGTGGCAATCCCCAATACTCCGGAAAATCTTGAGCCATTTCCAAATCTTTCTTCACACAGCCCCTATCTTCTTTCACAAACCAGAGGAACTCTGCTCCTCTGTGGAGGCACCAAAAAGTGATGGCACGGAAGCGGTAAAGCTGTCTACGCCCTTATAGCATGCCACACTTCCACACACGCATGCAAACACACCAGAACACCAGACCAAAGAGCATGAACAAGACTCATATTTCAGAAAGGACCTTGACCTTTACAGAGGTGGATATCCCAAGATATCCCAGACACCAGCTACACCAAGCACCCGCTCGCAAAAAGCCCTCTCCAGCTCCTGGTCGCTCCAAAATCCCTTCGCTCCTCGCTTCTCTGCAACAACCCTTCTCGCTCTCTTCTCTGCTCCTCAGCAGATGACTCTGAGCTACACCATCAGCCTTCTTGCTCTCTCTGCTCTATTCCTCCTTTGCTTGCTTCCCAAGCGGTCCTTTCTGCAACCTGCGAGGACAGTTACACTCCAGCCACGCTTGCTACCTGCAACGCCAACCCTTGTCACTTCACGCCAACCCCAGCACTATCTGCTCTTCATACGAGAAGCACCCAGCTCCTCTGCAGCCCGTGTACCTTCGTTCCAGGCCACTGATCACCTTTGCAATCGCCACTTAGTCACCAAGGACCATCTTCTCTCACACATGCAGCAGCTACGCATCACCTAGTCATTACAAACCTTCCGTGGCGGCCCCTCTTTTTGCGTGTGGTTGCGCTTTCAAGCCAAGTCCCCAACTAGCTCCCACATGCGGCCCACTGCACCGTGCTCCACGCCTCCAGCCACCTTTGCACTATCACCAGTTTTCTTCGGCCCTACTACCCATGCGCTCACCAGCTCCTTCTCCTCTCGCCCAGCAGCTGTACACGCTCCCAGAACCTCCAGCTCTTCACACGGCAGTCCCTTCACATCTCTGTGCTCCTGTGGCTACAGCTAGCCACCATACACAACACCAGCCGGGCTCTCCCGTCCTCGTGCCCTTCCGACTCCGCCTAGCTCGCACTTCGCCTGCAGCCCTCACACCAGAAAACACACGGGGCTCTCTCTATCTGCCGGCTCTGCCCTGCCGTCTCTCTAAAAACAACACCCCCCACCGTCTCTTATCAGCTGCGCCTGTAGCGCCTGTAGCCCCTCTACA
Organism: Cibotium barometz; assembly: GCF_041138505.1. Taxonomy (NCBI): domain Eukaryota; kingdom Viridiplantae; phylum Streptophyta; class Polypodiopsida; order Cyatheales; family Cibotiaceae; genus Cibotium; species Cibotium barometz. The sequence continues at coordinate 24,285,671 of NC_141057.1, read as the reverse complement.
CGTAATCCTCCTCGCCAGCTTCTGGATCCTCTCGAAGAATTTCGCTGGCGGCCCTCCAATTTCCACGTAGCTGGCCACCAGCTCACTACGTTTTTTATTTTATTTATTAAGTTTTTTGAAGATGGCCACTATTGATTTTCACACTCATGCCCAATGCACATATCCCCTCATTGCCTTTTTCTGTTCTTCCTTCCATACACACTTCAAAAAAACTTCAAGTGCCCGTTCTTTTCTTTGACGCGCCCACACATTCGATGCCAAGTAGCTGATACCGCCTTCAGCAACCTACGTTCCGGACGAGCCTGTGCTTCCAGAATCCCAACATTGTCCCTGCACACACTTCCATCAAGACCCTATGCCTGACTGCCGCATCCACGATGCCCACACCGAGTCAATGGGTGCCCCCATGACTTTATCACAACACGAACAACACTCATGTACACATGTACAAGTTGAGTTTGAGGTTTCCACAAAACATCACACAACGGCACAAGAGATAGACAAATTTAATGGGGAGCAGTTTTCTACAAGGCAAACAAAAACCATGTATCTACTCATGAGGAAAAATCTATGTTGGGGGCTAGTTGAGGGAAGAGATGAATGCCCAGAGGTGAGTGGGAAAATGAGTGGAAGAGCATGAATGAGAAAGCATTAGGACTTATCGCACTCAGTTTAAATGATGAAATCATTCATCACATCACAGGGATACAATGGGCAAAAGATGCATGGGATGAACTCAATAAATTATTCGCGGCACTCAAGAAAAAAATTCAAAGATAAATCTGTTAATGCAATTCTACAAAGTGGATATGAAGGAAAGTGAACCTTTAATCACACGAACAAATATAAAAGCATCAAGCAACAACTCGCAGCCATTGGCAACAAGAAGGTAGAAGATGATGAGGCACTAGTAGTGCTTCTGAAGAGTGTGGACAAAGGTGAATATAAAAACATTATAGCAACATTTAAGAATGTACCTGAATTGAAGCTACACGAGATAGAAGGAGCTCTACTAGAGAAAGAGACCAGGGTCAAAGAGAAGAAATGGCTGGACTCAATAGTTGAAGAAGAAAAAGCATTCTTCACCCAAGGAGGATTCTCTTGAGGACGAGGACGAGGAAGAGGCAGAGTAGGAGGAAGGTCCTTCACTTGCCACAACTGTGGAAAGCGAGGACACATGGCAAGAGACTGCTACAGCAAACCCAGTGGAGAAGGAACGGCATCGGCAAACTTCATGGAAGCTCCTAAGGAAGTGGAGTCAGATAATCTTTTCTGAGAGAGAGAGAGAGAGAGAGAGAGAGAGAGAGAGAGAGAGAGAGAGAGAGAGAGAGAGAGTGAGAGAGAGAGAAACCCCACAACCCAATGTAACCTACCCCAACAGAGTAAAACCACCTCTGAGCCACCGATGATGTAGGCCATGTGGTAGATGTATGTGTGAGCACTTTAGTCAAAGTCACGGGCACTTGTAGTAGCCTTGGACACATAGAGAGAGAGAGAGAGATAGTGTGTGTGTGTCAAGGACTATGAGTTTAGGGACTCGAGGCACTAGTCATCACGGACTACCAAGTAAGAGGGAAACTTGGTATAGGGTCTAGGTGTGCTAGGATTATTCACTTGAGGGGAGGTGTTGAAATATATAAGTAAGAGGGAAACTTGGTATAGGGTCTAGGTGTGCTAGGATTATTCACTTGAGGGGAGGTGTTGAAATATACAAGTGTATAGGGTGTGTGTGGGAACAAGCCCTTAGCAAGAGGCTGTAAAAGAGAATGTGTAAATATGAGAGAAGCTGTGAAAAGGTGAGAAGTATCTACTAGGAGAGAATAAAGGGTAGCATGAGAAGATTTAGGAGGTGTGGAGATATTCTGGGAAGAGGTGGAGAGAATCAAGCAAAAGAGGTGGAGTGAATCAAGGAGAGATCAGTGGGATTAGGTGGATGTAAACTCTATAAATTGAGGCGTTGGCCTAATGGGAATTTGTTAATTTTTTATTATCCATGCCTACATTAAGCTATCAGTTAATTGCTCACTAATCACATCTTAATTATTATCTAAACTCTTTTCTAATGATGTTGATTCTAGCATTTGATCACCATAGTTTATCACATTGCTGCAAATTTAACATGGTATCAGAGCCTAGCCTAGAATCCATCAAATTTATGAGTCCATAATCTTGCTAATCACCTAGCTTATCAAGATTAGTAGATAATCAAGTTTTTTAACCTCTTTTTCAAAGAGCTTCTGTACCCCCAGCTGGTGGAGGGGCTTGATCTCCCTCCAGGCTTAACAATAGGCTTCAAGCCTTTAGCCACACATAGCCACAAGCCTTATGCTCCAGGCTTAACAATAGGCTTCAAGCCTTTAGCCACACATAGCCACAAGCCTTATGCTCCAGCCCATAAAAGCAATTCGTTAAACCACCTTCTAGAATTGTAGATTTTTGTGAATTCGCTAGTGCCTTTTTTCTGAAGAGAACTAGAGATCTACACTTACATAGAAGAGATTGCTCTAATTCCTCTTGGCCCCCTAGGGGTTTACAAGGGTGCTCTACAAGCTGGTGAAGACAGTTTTTGATTTCATCAAGTCTACAGTGAGATCCAAGCTCTCCATTAAATCTGCACGCGACTTTGGTAAAACAGAGATTAAGCATTCAATGTTTGGTCAAATCTTGTATTTCTTGTCTTAATCCTCTACTAGACTAACTGCTATTGATGGCCTTGAAAGGGGTTGAGCTCATTTGAATTCTAATGCCCCGGAATTGGACTCCCCGTATACTTTTTTTTTTGCACATAAAACAGAGGATTATTTTGCTAATCAAAACTAATAACTGTATTTTGGTACAATTGAGTGTTCAAATTAACCATTGGGTATGTGATAAAGATCCCTATAATTTCAGATTGCAATTCGGAGATGGTTTGATACTCCAACCATTCAGTACTAGATTTGTTACCCTTGGTTTAATGTTATTTTTGGTGAATTTATGCTGATAAATCTGTTTGTAATCATCAGCTAAACACCAGATTGAGTTGTAAAAGGGTAGACACTGCCCTCCTTGAATCTTGAAATTGGATCAAGAAGTAAGACCCCCTTCACATCATCATGAGCACGGTACAAGAGATAGCCAAATTTAATGAGGAGCAGTTTTAAACATGGCAAACAAAAACCATGTATCTACTCATGAGGAAAAATCTGTGGGGGCTAGTTCAGGGAAGAGATGAATGCCCAAAGGTGAGTGAAAAAATGAGTGGAAGAGCAAGAATAAGAAAGCATTAGGACTTATCGCACTCAGTTTAAATGATGAAATCATTCATCACATCACAGGGATACTATGGGCAAAAGATGCATGGGCTGAACTCAATAAATTATTTGGCACTCAAGCAACAAATTCAAAGATAAATCTGTTAATGCAATTCTACAAAGTGGATATGAAGGAAAGTGAACCTTTAATCACACACTTGAACAAATAAAAAAGCATTAAGCAACAACTCGCAGCCATTGGCAAGAAGGTAGAAAATGATGAGGCACTAGCAGTGCTTCTGAAGAGTGTGGACAAAGCTAAATATGAAAACATTGTAGCAACATTAAAGAATGTGCCTGAATTGGAGCTGCACGAGATAAAAGAAGCTATACTAGAGCAAGAGACAAGGGTCAAAGAGAAGAAATGGCTGGACTCAACAGCTAGAGAAGAAAAAGCATCCTTCACCCAAGAAGGATTCTCTTGAGGATGAGGACGAGAAAGAGGCAGAGTAGGAGAAGGAACTTTACGTGCCACCACAACTGTGGAAAGCCATGACACATGGCAAGAGACTGCTACAGCAAATCCAATGGAGAAGGAACGACATCGGCAAACTTCATGGAGGCTCCTAAGGAAGTGGAGTCAGATCATCTTTTCAGAGAGAGAGAGAGAGAGAGAGAGAGAGAGAGAGAGAGAGAGAGAGAGAGAGAGGGAGAGAGAAATCCCACAACCCAATGCAACTTGCCCCAACAGAGTAAAACCGCCTCTGAGCCACCGATGATGTAGGCCATGTGGTAGATGTATGTGTGAGCACTTTAGTCAAGGTCACGGGCAGTTGTAGTAGCCTTGGACACACACACACACACACACACACACATATATATATATATATAGAGAGAGAGTCAAGGACTATGAGTTTAGGGACTCAAGGCACTAGTCGCGAGATGGACTACCAAGTAAGAGGGAAACTTGGTATAGGGTCCAGGTGTGCTAGGATTATTCACTTGAGGGAGGTGTTGAGATATACAAGTGAATAGGGTGTGTGTAGGAACAAGCCCTTAGCAAGAGGCTATAAAAGAGAATCTGTAAATGTGAGAGAAGCTGTGAAAAGGTGAGAAGTATCTACTAGGAGAGAATAAAGGGTAGCATGAGAAGATTTAGGAGGTGTGGAGATATTTTGGGAAGAGGTGGAGAGAATCAAGCAAAAGAGGTGGAGTGAATCAAGAAGAGATCAGTGGGATTAGATGCTTGGATGTAAACTCTATAAATTGAGGCATTGGCCTAATGAGAATTTGTTGGTTTTTTGATTATCCATGCCTACATTAAGCTATCAGCTAATTGCTCACTAATCACATCTTAATTATCATCTAATCTCTTTTCTAATGATGTTGATTCTAGCATTTTAAGCTATCAATTGCTCACTAATCATGTCTTAATTATCATCTAATCTCTTTTCCAATGATGTTGATTCTAGCATTTGATCCACCATAGCTCATCACATTGCTACAAATTCAACATGGTATCAGAGCCTAGCCTAGAATCCATCAAATTTATGAGCCCATTATCTTACATCTTTTTCAAGCCTTTAGCCACACATAGCCAGAAGCCTTATGCTCCAGCCCATCAAATCAGTTCGTCAAACTGCCTTCTAGAACTGCAGATTTTTGAGAATTCGCTAGCACCTTTTTTTTGAAGAGAACTGGAGATCTACACTTACACAGAAGACATTGCTCTACTTCCTCCTGTCCCTAGGGGTTTTCAAGGGTGCTCTACAAGCTGGTGAAGACAGTTTTTGATTCCTCTTGGCCCTATGGGTTTTCAAGGGTGCTCTACAAGCTGGTGAAGACAATTTTTGATTTTATCAAGTCTACAGTGAGATCCAAGCTCTCCATCAAATATGTAGGTTACTTTGGTAAAACAGAGATTAAGCATTCAATGTTTGGTCAAATCTTGTGCTTCTTGGCTTAATCCTCTACTAGACTAACTACTATTGATGTCCTTGAAAGGGGTTGAGCTCATTTGAACTCTGAGGCCCGAGATCTAGACTCCGCGCATACTCTGTTTTCTGCACACAAAACAGAGGATTATTTTACTAGTTAGTGATAAATCATTACTAATCACTCTATTTTGGTGCAATTGAGGGTTCAAATTATCCATTGGGTATTTGATACAGATCCCTATAACTTCAGATTGCGATTCGGAGATGGTTTGATACTCCAACCATTCAGTACAGATTTGTTACCCTTGGCTTCATGTAATTTCTGGTGAATTTATGCTGATAAATCTGTTGTAATCATCAGCTAAATACCAGATTGAGTTGTAAAAGGGTAGACAGTGCCCTTGAATCTTGAAATTGGATCAAGAGGTAAGACCCCCTTCACATCATCATGAGCACGGCACAAGAGATAGACAAATTTAATGCATGGCAAACAAAAACCATGTATCTACTCATGTTGAGGAAAAGTCTGTGGAGGCTAGTTGAGGGAAGAGATGAATGCCCAGAGGTGAGTGTGAAAATGAGTGGAAGATCATGAATGAGAAAGCATTAGGACTTATCGCACTCAGTTTAAATGATGAAATCATTCATCACATCACAGAGATACAATGGGCAAAAGATGCATGGGATGAACTCAATAAATTATTTGGCACTCAAGGAAAAATCTCAAAGATAAATCTCTTAATGCAATTCTACAAAGTGAATATGAAGGAAAGTGAAACTTTAATCACACACTTGAACAAATATAAAAGCATTAAGCAACAACTCGCAGCCATTGGCAAGAAGGTAGAAGATGATGAGGCACTAGTAGTGCTTCTGAAGAGTGTGGACAAAGGTGAATATGAAAACATTGTAGCAACATTAAAGAATGTACCTGAATTCAAGCTGCACGAGATAGAAGGAGCTCTACTAGAGCAAGAATGTACTTGAATTGAAGCTGCATGACGAGATAGAAGGAGCTCTACTAGAGCAAGAGACCAGGGTCAAAGAGAAGAAATGGATGGACTCAACAGCTGAAGAAGAAAAAGCATTCTTCACCCAAGGAGGATTCTCTCGAGGACGAGGACGAGGAAGAGGTAGAGTAGGAGGAAGGACCTTCACTTGCCACAACTGTGGAAAGCTAGGACACATGGCAAGAGACTGCTACAGCAAACCCAATGGAGAAAGAACGACATCGGCAAACTTCATAGAGGCTCCTAAGGAAGTGGAGTCAGATCATCTTTTTTGAGAGAGAGAGAGAGAGAGAGAGAGAGAGAGAGAGAGAGAGAGAGAGAGAGAGAGAGAGAGAGAGAGAGAAACCCCACAACCCAATGTAATCTACCCCAACAGAGTAAAACCACCTCTGAGCCACCGATGATGTAGGCCATGTGGTAGATGTATGTGTGAGCACTTTAGTCAATGTCATGGCGGGCACTTGTAGTAGCCTTGGAGAGAGAGAGAGAGAGAGAGAGAGAGAGAGAGAGAGAGAGAGAGAGAGAGAGTCAAGGACTATAAGTTTAGGGACTCGAGGTACTAGTCTCGCAGACTACCAAGTAAGAGGGAAACTTGGTATAGGGTCCAAGTGTGCTAGGATTATTCACTTGAGGGGATGTGTTGAAATATAAATGTGAATAGGGTGCATGTTGAAATATAAATGTGAATAGGGTGTGTACATCACTGTGTATGAGCTGTAATTTACTTTCAGCTCTAACAGCTCCATCTTTGGGGAATGGTTTTCGATGTCTTCTGCAAAAGCATCAAACTCTGAAAATTTACATGCCCAAAACGAGCATGCCATAGCTCTGCATCATGCATAGCAGGAGTGTGGGTAGCCACTGTATTTGCATCATAAGTACGCTTGTCATAGCTGTCCAACTTATACAAGCCTTTGTATCGTGTTCCCGAAGTGACTATTTAATAACCCTTTGATGGGTCTTTTACCAAATACTTCCCATCTTCAAATTCAACCTTTAAACCTTGGGTGTTTATGGCTGAGACGGAGAGTAGATTTTTCTTTATCCCTGGAACATACAACACATTTGTCATACATATATTGGCACCATTGGCTGCAACAAGTATGACATTGCCCATTCCCTTTACTGGATATGTGGTATGATCTACACATGATACAGTGCGGCCATCTAAAGCATAAACCAAGTGTTGAAATAGATCTTTGCATGAAGTGATGTGGCTCGAAGCACCACCATCAAAATACCATGATACATCCTGTCTGTCAGATGCAATGCAAGACATATCATTGTGTGAAGCACTTGGTGTGTCACTAGTGCATGTGAACAAAAAAGTGTACTCTTCCTGAATTACATTATCCGATTGCTGTGCTTTGTCATCAAAAGAGTCTGCTACACCATTGCCTGCATCTTTCTTTTTCTCTTTTGCAATCCGCTTTCTAGATTCATTGATGTAGTGGCCAGGCTTATGGCAGTAGTGACATTTGCCCTTCTTTTTAGGCTTGTTTGCATCCCCTTTGTCAGACTTTTCACCACCAGAAGAGGGCTGTATAAGCCCTTAGCAAGAGGCTATAAAAGAGAATCTGTAAATGTGAGAGAAGCTGTGAAAAGGTGAGAAGTATTTACTGGGAGAGAATAAAGGGTAGCATGAGAAGATTTAGGAGGTGTGGAGATATTCTGGGAAGAGGTGGAGAGAATCAAGCAAAAGAGGTGGAGTGAATCAAGGAGAGATCAGTGGGATTAGATGCTTGGATGTAAACTCTATAAATTGAGGCATTGGTCTAATGAGAATTTGCTGGTTTTTTATTATCCATGCCTACATTAAGCTATCAATTAATTGCTCACTAATCACATCTTAATTATCATCTAATCTCTTTTCTAATGATGCTTGGATGTAAACTCTATAAATTGAGGCATTGGTCTAATGAGAATTTGCTGGTTTTTGATTATCCATGCCTACATTAAGCTATCAATTAATTGCTCACTAATCACGTCTTAATTATCATCTAATCTCTTTTCTAATGATGTTGATTCTAGCATTTGATCCACCATAGCTCATCACATTGCTGCAAATTTAACATGGTATCAGAGCCTAGCCTAGAATCCATGAAATTTATGAGCCCATTATCTTGCTAATTTCTAGCTAACCAAGATTAGTAGATAATCAAGTTTTTTTTAACCTCTTTTTCAAAGAGCTTCTGTATCCCCAGCTGGTGGAGGGGCTTGATCTCCCTCTCTCAAGCCTTTAGTCACACACACATAGCCACAAGCCTTATGCTCCAGCCCATCACAAAGGAATTCGTCAAACCGCCTTCTAGAACTGCAGATTTTCATCGCGAATTCGCCAGCGCCTTTTTTCTGAAGAGACCTGGAGATCTACACTTACACAGAAGACATTGCTCTAATTCCTCTTGGCCCTAGGGGTTTTCAAGGGTGCTCTACAAGCTGGTGAAGAGAGTTTTTGATTTCATGAAGTCTACAGTGATCCAAGCTCTCCATCAAATCTGGTACTGACTTTGGTAAAATAGAGATTAAGCATTTAATGTTTGGTCAAATCTTGTGTTTCTTGGCTTAATCCTCTAATAGACTAACTGCTATTGATGGCCTTGAAAGGGGTTGAGCTCATTGAACTCTAAGGCCCCAGATCTGGACTCCCTGCATACTTTGTTTTTTGCATACAAAATAGAGGATTATTTTACTAATCAGTGATTAATCAGTAATAATCACTGTATTTTGGTACAATTGAGGGTTCAAATTAACCATTGGGTAACTGATACAGATCCGTATAACTTCAGATTGCAATTTGGAGATGGTTTGATACTCCAACCATTCAGTACTACAGATTTGTTACCCTTGGCTCAATGTAATTTCTGGTGAATTTATGCTGATAAATCTATTGTAATCATCAGCTAAACACTAGATTGACTTGTAAAAGGGTAGACACTCCCCTTGAACCTTGAAATTGGATCAAGAGGTAAATCATTCATCACATCACAGGGATACAATGGGCAAAAGATGCCTGGGATGAATTCATTAAATTATTTGGCACTCAAGCAAAAAATTCAAAGATAAATCTGTTCATGCAATTCTACAAAGTGGATATGAAGGAAAGTGAACCTTTAATCTTACACTTGAACAAATATAAAAGCATCAAGCAAGAAGGTAGAAGATGATGAGGCAGTAGCATCCATTGGTAAGAAGGTAGAAGATGATGAGGCACTAGCGTCCATTGGCAAGAAGGTAGAAGATGATGAGGCACTAGCGTTGCTTTTGAAAAGTGTGGACAAAGGTGAATATGAAAACATTGTAGCAACATTAAAGAATAAGCCTGAATTGAAGCTGCACGAGATAGAAGGAGATCTACTAGAGCAAGAGACCAGGGTCAAAGAGAAGAAATGGCTGGACTCAACAGCTAGAGAAGAAAAAGCATTTTTCACCCAAGGAGCATTCTCTCGAGAATGAGGACGAGGAAGAGGTAGAGTAGTGGAAAGCCAGGACATATGGCAAGAGACTACAGCAAACCCAGTGGAGAAGGAATGACATCGGCAAAATTTATGGAGGCTCCTAAAAGGAAGTGGAGTCAGATCATCTTTGCAGAGAGAGAGAGAGAGAGAGAGAGAGAGAGAGAGAGAGAAACCCCACAACCCAATGTAACCTGCCCCAACAGAGTAAAACCACCTCTGAGCCACCGATGATGTAGGCCATGTAGTAGATGTATGTGTGAGCACTGTAGTCAAGGTCACAGGCACTTGTAGTTGCCTTGGACACATACAGAGAGAGAGAGAGAGAGAGAGAGAGAGAGAGAGAGAGAGAGTGTCAAGGACTATGAGTTTAGGGACTCGAGACACTAGTCACAGACTACATGGTAAGAGGGAAACTTGGTATAGGGTCCAAGTGTGCTAGGACTATTCACTTGAGGGGAGGTGTTGAAATATACAAGTGAATAGGGTGTGTGCGGGAACATGCCCTTAGCAAAAGGCTGTAAAAGAGAATCTGTAAATGTGAGAGAAGCTGTGAAAAGGTGAGAAGTATCTACTAGGAGAGATTAAAGGGTAGCATGAGAAGTTTTAGGAGGTGTGGAGATATTCTGAGAAGAGGTGTAGAGAATCAAGCAAAAGAGGTGGAGTGAATCAAGGAGAGATCAGTGGGATTAGATGCTTGGATGTAAACTCTATAAATTAAGGCATTGGCCTAATGAGAATTTGCTGGTTTTTGATTATTCATGCCTACATTAAGCTATCAATTAATTACTCACTAATCACGTCTTAATTATCATCTAATCTCTTTTCTAATGATATTGATTCTAGCATTTGATCCACCATAGCTCATCACATTACTGCAAATTTAACATGGTATCAGAGCCTAGCCTAGAATCCATCAAATTTATGAGCCCATTATCTTGCTTATTTCTAGCTAATCATGATTAGTAGATAATCAAGTTTTTTTTACCTCTTTTTTAAAGAGCTTCTGTACCCCCAACTGCTGGAGTGGCTTGATCTCCCTCCAGGCTTAACAATAGGCTTCAAGCCTTTAGCCACGCATAACCACAAGCCTTATGCTCCAGCCCATCAAAGCAATTCGTCAAACCGCCTTCTAGAACTGCAGATTTTCGCGAATTCGCCAGTGCCTTTTAACTGAAGAGACCTGGAGATTTACACTTACACAGAAGACATTGCTCTAATTCCTCCTAGCCCTAGGGGTTTTTAAGGGTGCTCTACAAGCTAGTGAAGACAGTTTTTGATTTCATCAAGTCTACAGTGAGATCGTCAAACCGCCTTCTTGAACTATAGATTTTCGCCCAGCGCCTTTTTACTGAAGAGACCTAGAGATTTACACTTACACAGAAGACATTGCTCTAATTCCTCCTAGCCCTAGGAGTTTTTAAGGGTGCTCTACACGCTGGTGAAGACAGTTTTTGATTTCATCAAGTCTATAGTGAGATCCAAGCTCTCCATCAAATCTGGTGCTGACTTTGGTAAAATAGAGATTAAGCATTCAATGTTTAGTCAAATCTTGTGTTTCTTGGCTTAGACCTCTACTAGACTAACTGCTATTGATGGCCTCGAAAGGGGTTGAGCTCATTTGAACTCTAAGGCCCCAGATATGGACTCCCCGCATACTCTGTTTTTTGCATACAAAATAGAGGATTATTTTGCTAATTAGTGATTAATAAATAGTAATCACTATATTTTGGTGCAATTAAGGGTCCAAATTAACCATTGGGTATCTGATACAGATCCCTATAACTTCAGATTGCAATTCGGAGATGGTTTGATACTCCAACCATTCAGTACAGATTTGTTACCCTTGGCTTAATGTAATTTCTGGTGAATTTATGCTGATAAATCTATTGTAATCATCAGCTAAACACTAGATTGACTTGTAAAAGGGTAGACACTGCCCTTGAATCTTGAAATTGGATCAAGAGGTAAGACCCCCTTCACATCATCATGAGGACGGCACAAGAGATAGACAAATTTAATGGGGAGCAGTTTTCTACAAGGTAAACAAAAACCATGTATCTACTCATGAGGAAAAATCTGTGGGGGCTAGTTGAGGCAAGAGATGAATGCCCAGAGGTGAGTAGGAAAATGAGTGGAAGAGTAGGAATGAGAAAGCAGTAGGACTTATCGCACTCAATTAAAATGATGAAATCATTCATCACATCACAGGGATACAATAATGGGCAAAAGATGCATGGGATGAACTCAATAAATTATTTGGCACTCAAGGAAAAAATTCAAAGATAATTTTGTTAATGCAATTCTACAAAGTGGATATGAAGGAAAGTGAACCTTTAATCACACTTTCCCAATGCAGGGAGAGATCCTCTTCGAGATTCTGAGCACCATCTTCCTTTCCCCTCTCCCTTTCCCAAAAGGAAGGGAGAGATCCTCTTCAAGATCCTCTTGAGCACCACCCGAGGAGGAGGACACCCAAGGAGGAGTTAAGGGGAGCACTCTCTTGGCAGCATATAGACAATCTGGGACATACTCTCATGGAAGAGGACACTCTCTCGTGTATCACCTTGAGTTCTAGCATAGTCCTTCTATTGGAGTGGAGTCTCCCTTCTTGTATCACTCCTTTTTGGGATTGTGATGGTAGTGTTGTGCTCTGTTTGGTGTTTTATCTATCTCTTTGTGTGAGCGAGGTGAGTGAGGTGTGAGTGGTGTGTGTGGTGTGAGTGAGAGGCCTGTAGGGGTACTGTGGTGCTAGGTGGTGGTCAAAGAGCATGGTAGATAGTGTAGAGCCTAGGTCTTGCATGTCTAGCCAGTGAGGTCCTTGGTGGGTATACTTTCCTAAGAGGATTCATGCTCCCTTCTCCCCCAACCTTAGTGTTTGTGGCGGTTGTCTTCGAGTTCCCTCTAGCAAGGACCGACGGAGTCATCCACAGCTTAGACAAGATTTGGCAATCATGATGGGACTCTCCTAGAGGTCAAGGATAGTCTCAAAGTTTTTTTCTTTTTCTTTTTTGGTGATTTTTTGATCGTGGTGAGAGGAGTGTTGTGCATGCCCCTGAAGACTAGAGCTTCTGGAGGTGATTCACCCCTTTATTCTCCTGTTCGAACTAGTCAAACTAGTCGTAGGGTTCTTCCTTGTTCCCTTAATCTTCCCTCAGCATCTTCCTCTTCTAACCCTATGGTAGCTCCAGGGCCAGAGCATTGGCTACTATCCTGAACTGCGTGCAAGTTAAGCTACCAACCTTCAAAGGTACCATCACTGAAGATGGAGAAGACCATGTGTGCGGCGGTTCCTCACTATGTGTGACTCAAGAGGTCTCAATGGAGATGATGCATGCTTGGTCTTGTTCTCGACCACATTGGAAGAAAGTGCCGACCGGTGGTACAGTCAATTTCCCATCAATCACTTCCCAGATTGGGCCACCCTCAGGCTACAGTTCTTGGCTACCTTTCGGCCAGGGAAATACTTTGACCTCATCACTCGAGAGCTCAACCAACTCTCCATGAAGGCGGGGGAGTCAGTGGCCTAACTTGTCACAAGAGCTAAAGTTTTGGTCGCTCGGCTACCCCAAGATCCTGGAAACTACATGCTGCAATAATGGGGACTTCGAGCACTCCCTACTCAAATGGCGATGAAGATGAGAGAGATGTTTTCACCCCAAGGCACCCTACAAGACTTCCAAGATAGAGCTACACAACTGGAGAATGCTCGCCTCATGGCGGAGCGTAGTACCTCTTGGTCCCCACTTATCCCTGGCATGTCTTCGGCTCCTCCAATTGTTCCTCTAGCCCCGACGGTAGCTTCTACATCCGCTTCCATGGATGAGCTAGCCAAGCTCAAGAAGGAGCTTGAAGATTTCAAAAGGTCACAACAAGAGGACGTGGCTGTGGGGCAGCGCTCCGGAAGGAGATTAAGCAACACAAGGTCAAAGATCCCAAGACGAGTCCTGGGTTCCCAGTATGTAGCTCGCAAGGCCATCTTCCAAATGATTGTCCCTCCAAGAAATATTGCTCATTTTTATCAAAGGCGGGCCATGAGGACAAGGAGTGTTACTACCTCAAGGGACTTTGCCTTATGCAACAACAACTTAAGCAAGGTGCCTCCCCGCTTAATCCCTTTGCCAAAGACTACATGGTGACTCCCACCAATAGTGCTTCAACTTCTTCCCCCAGGATCCTAACCACCAACCAAACCCAACACCCTTCTTGAACCCTCAATCAGCCCCCCAATCCCAAGCTTATATTAACCCTGCCCCCACTGGTCCCTCCTACTTAGCTAGCCCACATACCCTTTCCCCCCCCCATGGTGGCTACTTTTGTACAAACCCCTCCACCACCCCAGACCACTTCATCTCAACAGGGAGCTCAAGTAGCCACGGTAGCATACACCAATACCCCTCATCTCCCGGAGCAACCCTAACATACAACCCCCTGCCTATGCAAACTCCATATCAAGCAAGCACTCTCCTAACCTATCAGCAGTACCTCCCCAGAGTGCTACCTATCCCACAAACACCTCAAGTCTATCAAAACCCACCTCTGATGGTATATGCGACAGCCCCTCCAGTACCTCCGGCCACTAACAACATGTATGGGGCTCGGCCTAACCAAAGGTATCCCAATCGCCGTCCTCCCAACAACCCCACCCGACCTCTTATATGCTACCGTTGTGGGGGGAGCGGCCACATGCAAGCTCAATGCACTGCTCCAGAGGGCTCGCCCCCATGCCTCCATTGCCCGGAGAGCCGAGACCACTACACCCGGGATTGTCCTAGAACCCCATTGGTTAACATGGTGGAACCTGTGGTGCCATCTTGACACTCCAATAGTGGTAGTGGTGCCACCTCGCACTGCTAGCACTCTAATAGTGGTAGCCGTCACTCGGTACCAAGGAGCCCCAAAGACACCAACTCCTCTCCCTGATGGTGCAATCTACCCATCCATTGTGGACCAAGCTTATAAGGAAGCGGTGGAGGAATTCATTCAACCACCACCCATGAAGAAGGAAGCGGCACCTACCTTGGTCATTCCCCCAACCACCACACCTGCAAAGGCGGATGAGGAGTCTACCCAACCCAAGGTTAGTAATTTAAGTTAGGAAGAAAAGTTGGTAGGAGTAAAGGTGGACATTACCCTTCCTCAGTTATGTAGTTTGAGCCAGGAAATAGAAGAACAACTACTGGGCTTGGTCCAGTATTGGATGGATCCGAAGGTAACTAGGGGTGAAGCCACATCTCGTAGTAGTGGGCGACGGCCCAGGAGGTAGCAAGCAACAGTACGCCTCACTATCCGAGGAGTGGCCGATCACCAAAGCCCAAGGGTGACAGTCTCCATGGGAGGAACTCAAATTACAGGAGCCATTGTGGATGGTGGTTTTGGTGTTAACATCATGCCCGAAGCTACTAGGAAAGTCTTGGGTCTCCGTGAGCCAGCTCCCTTTGCCATCCGAGTGGTAGACCAGAGAGAAGTGATGCCCGTGGGACTAGTCAGCCAAGTTTCGATCAGTTTTGAAGGATTAGGATATGAAATGACTTTTATGATGTTAGACCTCCCACTAGCTCGAGGGGCCTACAGCTTACTCATTGTTGGAAGACCTTGGTTGAGGGCAGCTCAAGTGATCCATGATTGGGGTCGGGACAACTTGCATATCCCTAACCAAGAGGGGACAGTGACCTTGCCCTTGGAAAAAGGCCCCGATGAGAGTGCGCGGGGTACTGCCCTACGTGACATGATTCCCATTCATGAGGAAGGACCCAATGACGAGGAAGAATAGGAGGAATGGCAAGGCTTACCAATGGATGAGGCCTAGGATCCATTCGGTTTAGAGGGAGAGGTGGTAGAACCTCTATGGAATTGGTTAAATTCCTATGAGGGGTTCCAGTGCAACATGGTGGACATAGTTGAGTTGGACCCCGACCCTATTCAAGAGCTATACCAAGAAGAAGAGATCTCAAAAGAAGCAGGAGTACAGGAGAATCTTTGCTCACTTTGGCCTCCTCCTCTGCAGCAACAATGTCTCAAAACAACAAGTGTCTCAATAGGAAGAGATGGAGGTCATAGGTCTAGGGAAACCTGAGTTTTCTGGATAACCTCGAAAGAAGGTCTCTCAAGAGGAGTCATGAGAGGCACCTACAACCCCTCCTAGACGCACCTGCAAGGAGAGGCGGGCAGAGCACCTCAAGGCTCAGGAAGAAGCCTTGCCAGTAGAAGAGATACCCGCTGTGGTGGCTGGACGGAGGAACGCATTGGTGATTTCCCTCTAGACAACACCCAAGCCTATGACCCCGTAGCTCTCCATCAAGCAGCACTCGGCACCACTCCTCTTCCACCAACTACTTACCACGAGGAGGTAAGAGAGCTGAACCTGGGCACAAGAGAGGAGCCATGCCTTATCTTGGTGGAGCTTGGGTCTAGGAGGACCCTTCCACTATAAGATTCCTCCCCAGGCTCTCAAGATGTCCAGCATCTTCCCCCGTAATCAAATCCCTCTTCAAAAATATAAAAGATCTTGTTTTTACCAGTTTTGGCCTAGAGAGAGAAAATCTTCTAGAGAGTAGTAATTTAGTTTTTAAATATCTTTGGATAGAAAAATATCTCATCTTATTAAAATAAGTTCCCCTGAAACAGAAGTTCAAAAAGATTTCCAGAAGGTGCATTAGAAATTAAGTATAATCTGTTCAAGAGGCATTATCCTGGGGGTGAAGATTTTTTTAAAATTTTAAATTAAGGTTCCTATGGACCAATAAGATTCATCCAAATGTAGGGAGGAGATAAATAGAAGAATAAAAGAAAAGTCCCCCAAAAATGAGTAAATACTCACATAAGATGAAGAGTTGACTAAGGACAAGGTTAATAGTTAAAAAAGAGAGATATTTAGGTGAAATGATGCATTTTTGACACCTCAGTACGGGGGAATTCCCCTCATGAAGGAGGCGCCTATTTCACATGCTTGAATGAGTTTTAAACTCCCAAATAATGAGATATTTTTATCTCTCCTCTCTCCTGTTTCAACTAGATCCAAAAAGTGAGCAAAACTGACCCCAAAAATTGACCAAATTGATTTGGAAAATTCTAGAATCAGTTGGCTTGGTTAGAAGCTCACTTTTTCCTATAAACAGAAGCCTTCCCCTTTGTTGAAACTCAATAGTGTTTTGCATTGTTACCTTGCCTCTCCCAAGTGCCAAAAACAGTGAATTTTACTCATAATTCATTAGTTTTTGACCTTCCCTCTTCCAAAAGATTGGTGGCCACTTGTTTCAAACAAGAGTAGAACCCTCAAACCATCAAGCCAAAGGAAAGCTCTCAAATTCATTAGTAAGTTAGAGATTCTTCTCTTTTCCATTCATTTTATGGTTTTTTATGGTTTTTTATGATTTCTGTCTTCTCTAAATTACAAATGATGTTATGCCTCATTGAAAAAAGGCATTTCCCTCTCTTCTTTAGTAAATCCAACCATTCTTTATCCTAGATGATTGATTATTGGATGAAATCAAGTTTTTCATAATGTTCTCTTAAATAAGTAGAAAATGTTTACACTAGAATGGTTTAAATACTCTTGGTGAACTTCTAATTAATTTAAATGAGTTAAAAATTAAAAATGGTCAGCCATACAAAGGCGGTTATGGCAAATTTTTTTAAAATTTGTGAAATAAATTTTATCTTTTATTAATCAAAAAGAGTAATCCCCATCATTAGAGCATTCTAAAAGTGTCATTTTCATTCATGCATAGAAAGATGCATATTGATTAATTTTTATAAAAGAATGATTTTCAATAGAATTAAATTCTATGAAAGATACTTATTGATAATTTTTTTTATTATGAAAGTGTTACTTTCTTCATTATGGATTTTTATGCATAAAATAATGCATAAAAGTATATTTTTTATTACAAAAGAGTTACTTTCATCATGTTGATTTTTATGCATAAAAGAAATTTATTTTTATTAACAAAGTGTTACTTTTATCATATTTGATTTTCATGCATAAAAGTATGCATAAAAGATTATTATTATTTTAATTATAAAAGTGTTACTTTTATCATTTGATTTTTATTCATAAGAGGATGCATAAAAGAAATTTATTTTTATTATAAAAGTATTACTTTTATCATATTTGATTTTCATGCATAAAAGTATGCATAAAAGATTATTTTTTATTATTATAAAAGTGTTACTTTTATCGTTATTGATTTTTATGCATAAGAGGATGCATAAAAGAAATTTTTTTAATGATAAAAGTGTTACTTTTATCATTATTGTTTTATGCATAAAAGTATGCATAAAAGATTATTATTTTTATTATTAAAGTGTTGCTTTTATCATATTTTATTTTTATGCATAAATGGGTGCATAAAAGATATTTTTATATATTAAAAGTGTGATTTTTATCATAAATGATTTTTATGCATAAAAAGATATTTTTTTATATTAAAAGTGTGATTTTCATCATAAATGATTTTTATGCATAAACATGTGCATAAAAAATATTTTTTTATATTAAAAGTGTGATTTTTATCATAAATGATTTTTATGCATAAACATATGCGAAAAAGATATTTTTTTAATATTAAAAGAGTGATTTTCATCATAAATGATTTATATGCATAAACATATGCATAAAAGAAATTCTTTCATGATAAAAGAGTGATTTTCAACATAAATGATTTTTATGATGATAAAAGTGTGACTTTCATCAGAATTGGATTTTATGCATAATTAGATGCATATAGAATCTTTCTAATTAAATAAGGGTTCTCCTTAATCATCTGTTTAATTTTTGTAAAAATTGGAAAAATGAATAAGTAGATAATCTGTGAGAAGAAATGCTACCGTTTCATATTCATTAAGATGGTATTGAGAAAATTCAATAAAACTATCGAAGTCAGAGATTGAGATAATGATTATTTTATTCCTCATAAGAGATTCATGTTTTAGAAATCTGTAAGCAAATATTCGTCGAATGAAATTTAGAGAAAATGAAATTGAAATAGTACCTTTCAAGAAAGATAGTTTAGGAAAAACCTTTCTAGACCCAAACTCTGATTCAGACTATTGACCAAGACCTTCCTTTGTCAATTTCTCAGGGGGTGCACCTCAAAATATGTAAGTCTACCACGTGCGATCATTAGGTGGGGTTTTTTTAATCCAAAATATTGGGCAAATTTACAGAAATACAATTACAAGTGGGGTATTTTAATTGTACTTTGGAAAAAAAACCGTAAGTTTATAAAGAAAAAGGGGTAGTTTTATTAGCTCAAAATTCACAGATAAGGGGATTTTTAAATACCGCTTGAACGCACGTCGTAGGAGGGGCTTCCATATAGTGGACCCCCCGAGGTCAATTTCAATCAATGATGATGTGCCCAGTTCAGGAAAAATGTACTCAAATCACCCACCGAATCTGAAACTAAGTTAAGACTTTTGATTTTGATATGAGGATCAAGTTAACAAAATTCGAGGAATTTTGTTTGAAATTTAGACCTGGATCTAGAAGTATTGAGATACAGATTTAAGATTATTCATGGTTTTCAAACAAAATCAAAACTGAAAACTTGCATAGAAATCCTGTTTTCTTGTCTTACGCCAGAATGCGAGGGAGCATTTGGCATATATGTTTATCTAAGGGAAGTTCGGTTGCAACAGCTGGCGGGGAGTGTTCGAGGGATAGCTCACGCAGCAAAAACCTGCCCAAGTCTTGACCAGCCTGGGTATGGTGAAAAATGGTATGCTTCTGGTACGATGGGCGAGGGCCGACGAAGCGGTCCCTGAGTGAAGTGCCAGGACGCCTAAGGAGGATCTTGGAGGGTTCTGACCAGGCAATGCACGGGCTCGCGGTGCTTAGGACACCCATTCGTATGTCAAGGAAGATATATATATGTATGTTGACGAAATGATTATTATAATCTGTTACTGGATCTCGCTGTGGACTAGCTGGTCCCAACGGAGAGTCCAGATTGGTACTGTTTTTGTGAAACAAGGGATTGAATGAAAATTTTAAATTATGAAATCTGTGATCATATGTGTTTTGTCAATGGATTATTTTTATATTAAAGTTTTAAAGAGGAGTGTGTGTGTATCTATTTTCTAAAGCTAAAGTTAAGAAAGACATTTCAATTATGGGTGGGTGAGTACTTGTTTGGATCTACCAATTCCAGTGGGGTAGGGTGGTGACCCATGGATTGGATGCTGGAATGAGTGGAGTTTTAATAATCAAACTGAAAAATCTTAGGATTACACTAGGATTCGAGTAGCTAGTTAATTCCCTGATAAATTTCTCAATTGAGTGGATCAACGGTTGTGCCTGATCTTGATCAGGAAAAAAGCGTTGAAATTACTCAGATGATCAAATTATATCAGTGATAGCTTCCTTCTATCTGGTTTATTCAGGTGAAGTATAGTTTAAATTAATCTCGTTAGAAGAAAAAAAATCGTTAAGAAAATTCAAAAAGGTGGAATCGTCCCCGCTTTTCGGGCATGGGAAATTTTCCCGGTTTCAGTTTTTGGAGTGACCACTAGCCTAGTCTCGTGTCCGAATATTCGAGGGCGAGGCCCCGAGTGAGAAACCTTGCCCCACGCCGGAGGGGGTTGCTTCCGCTCTGCTGTCAGCCCTACCGGGAGTCTGGTGCGCGGAGGGGGGCAGAGGGATCTCACAGTTGGTATCAGAGCCAAGTTGAAAGGTAATAAGGATAAACAAATTCTTATTAGAAATTGATAATAAAAACTTAGAAAAAGCATTTTTCATAATGTATTTTTATTATGTAAGCTTCTTTAATGAAGAATTTTTAATCAAAGAAATTGTTTTTATAGATGGAAGTTTCCTATTTATCTAGTATTCCCGACCTCACCCAGTCTCAAGATATGACTGCGTTCGCCTTCGAGCATCTCATCTCTTCCGCTTCAACTTGAACAAGCCGAGCTAGACTCGCACGCCATTTCGAGGATTTATATTTTCCTAACCCAGTGGAGAGACTACAGCATAAGTGGTTTGCAGGGCAGTATGTCCATGCCTCTTGCGACCACCATGCAATGCTATGGCAGAACCTCTCATTGGCTATGATTCTGTTAAAGTTGAAAATGGTGCGTGGCATCATTCTATATCATTCGACGCCTTAGAATTTGAGACTTTTATGCCAAGTCTACAGACTCCTTAGTTGTTTTATTCCTAAGGAGAAAATAATAGCTCCCTTGTCAGTAAGTGAACGTTTGTATCAGGGCATGCCTATGGCCCAGTACCGTCGTCTTATGTGACTCCCGAGGAGATTTTGAATTCTGGAGCTAAGCTGCTCTATGTACATATTGCAACTTTTATATAAATAAAGAAATGTTTTCCGGAGAAAAATTCCCTGTCGTATAAGTGATTGTTTATGGATGATCTGATAAAGAAAAATCTGTTATCGGACATATGTCATAGATCTCCAATAAGATCATTGTCTTGTTTAAGAAATTGTTTTCCGAACTTCTTAAGTCTTAGGATCTCATGAAGGATATCAAAATAAAAATTCAATAATATATAAAATTTTGACAGAATCATGAGACGAGGAAACCGTGGCCGTCAGCCAGACCCTCTCTCAAAAGATGACGAGCTTGACCGTGATGTTCGCAAGGCTCTTCATAAGACTCAGCCAGGACCCTTCAAAGGAGAAGGGAAGAACCTAGGCGAGGCTGTGGAGAAATGGGTGGAAGCCATGGAAGAATATTTTGACGTCACAGGCTACAATGAGCGGAGCACAATGGCTCGTGCCTGGCTGAAAATAGTGGAAACAACTAGGGTAGCATGGAGGAACCACTGTGACACCAACCGTCTAGACAAAAATACTCAGTCCTGGACCTATTTGAGAAAGAGATTTTGTCCCCCTAGATTTTTGGAAATCAAAATGAACGAATTCTTAGAGCTGAAGCAGGAGAGCAAGACCATCGAGGAATATCACCAGGCCTTTGCTCTTCTACTCAAATATTCACCACCTTTAGATGAAGAACAACTCATGGCCAGGGGAATGAACAAACCCTTGGACACACTGGTCAAAAATGCCAAACCAGTGTCCATGGCTGAAGCAGTAAGAATGGCAAAGGATTTTGCCAAAGCCTTTGTAGTAAAGGTCCCGCCAAAGCCTGCACCCTCTAACTTTAAAAGATTCCAAGCCCAGGGAAGTACTTCAAACTTTCCACCCCCGAAGAGGCAGCAAGGCCCGAATCAGAATCAGGATGCAGGAAGATTCCGAAGTGAAGGAAGACCCTTCCCCCAGAATACTTTTTTAGGAACCCCACCTCTTTCTAGAAATCAGAGGGATGAGCTCAGAAGTGAAAACCGATGTTTCGGATGCCAAGGGTTTGGTCACCAACTGAAAGACTGCCCGACTCCTGCCATGTCAAGGGGACAGGGAAGTCAAGGACCCCGAGTTCAGAGACCAACCCCTTCATACCAATCCAATTAGGGTCTGTCTCGCCCAAGCCAGGGAAACCCCAGAAGAACTCCAGCTCAGCCATCTGCCTCTGTCCAGAGTAACTTAAGAACTCCCTCCCAGAACTAGGGCAACCAAAGAGAAAGAGTTCCACCTCAGACTGCAGCAGCCAGAGCAGTCACAATTTTAGATGTAGTAGAAGAGGAAAGAGGGCAGATCTTTGCTGCAATTGAAAACCAAGGACCTAACCGTGAGTTCTCAGTCATCCATACTCTAGCAGAATATCAGGGTAAGCCTTTTAAGCTTTTGATTGATTCAGGCAGTTCTCATTCATTCATTTCCCATGGATGCTTGCATAAGCTAGTCTTAGAACAGAAATCAGGGAAACCTATGCAAGTTGAATTGGCTAGTGGGAAGATTCTTTTCACTCACCATGAGACAGATCTTATCCAGTTCAATTTATATGGACAAGATTGCATAACTCCATTAACTTGGTCCGACCCATTGATTAGGGTCAAGATGTCCAGACACATGCTTGACGACATGGAGCAGCAGACGCAGTCAATTCGTAAAGATATTAAAGCTGCCCAGGATCAACAGAAGCAGTATGCAAATAAGAAGAGGACAGACAGAAAGTTTGAAGAAGTAGATATGGTCTTCATTCGAGTACGGCCCAAAAGAAGTTCTTTATCTCTTGGAAAGTACAAGAAGTTATCCCCCAGATATTGTGGGCCATATCTGATTACAAAGAAAGTAGGTGACTTATCCTACGAGCTTCTTCTGCCTCCTCATCTCAAAGTTCATAATGTATTCCATGTAAGCCTTCTAAAGAAATATGTGCCAGGCCCAAATCATGTACTTGATGATGAAATCCTAACCTCTTCAACCCAAGGGCAGATGGAACTCCAACCTGAAGAAATTCTTGATGTTCGAGAAACGATTCTCAGGAACAGAATTCTCAGAGAGTTATTGGTAAAATGGAAGTTCTATCCTTTTGAAGATGCCACCTGGGAGAATGAAGCCGATTTGTTGCGGGATTACCCCCAGTTTGCGAGATGAGGGCATCTCACGTTTTTCAAGTGGGAGAGAATGTAAGATTCCTCCCCAGGCTCTCAAGATGTCCAGCATCTTCCCCTGGAATCAAATCCCTCTTCAAAAATATAAAAGATCTTGTTTCTACCAGTTTTGGCCTAGAGAGAGAAAATCTTCTAGAGAGTGATAATTTAGTTTTTAAATATTTTTGGATAGAAAAATATCTCATCTTATTAAAATAAGTTTCCTTGAAAGAGAAGTTCAAAAGATTTTCAGAAGGTGCATTAGAAATTAAGTATAATCTGTTCAAGAGGCATTATCCTGGGGGTGAAGATTTTTTTGAAATTTTAAATTAAGGTTCCTATGGACCAATAAGATTCATCCAAATGTATGGAGGAGATAAATAGAAGAATAAAAGAAAAATCCCCCAAAAGTGAGTAAATACTCACATAAGATGAAGAGTTGACTAAGCACAAGATTAATAGTTAAAAAAGAGAGATATTTAGGTGAAATGATGCATTTTTAACACCTCAGTATGGGGGAATTTCCCTCATGAAGGAGGCACCTATTTCACATGCTTGAGTGAGTTTTAAACTCCCAAATAATAAGATATTTTTATCTCTCCTCTCTCTTGTTTCAACTAGATCCAAAAAGTGAGCAAAACTGACCCAAAAATGGTCAAAATTTGACCAAACTGATCTGGAAAATTCTAGAATCAGTTGGCTTGGTTAGAAGCTCACTTTTTCCTATAAATAGAAGCCTTCCCCTTTGTTGAAACTCAATAGTGTTTTGCATTGTTACCCTGCCTCTCCCAAGTGCCAAAAACAGTGAATTTTACTACTCATAATTCATTAGTTTTTGACCTTCCCTCTTCCAAAAGATTGGTGGCCACTCTTGTTTCAAACAAGAGTAGAACCCTCAAACCATCAAGCCAAAGGAAAGCTCTCAAATTCATTAGTAAGTTGGAGATTCTTCTCTTTTCCATCCATTTTATGTTTTTTTATGGTTTTTTATGATTTTTGTCTTCTCTAAATTGCAAATGATATTATGCCTCATTGAAAAAAGGCATTCCCCTCTCTTCTTTAGTAAATCCAACCATTCTTTATCCTAGATGATTGATTATTGGATGAAATCAAGTTTTTCATAATATTCTCTTAAATAAGTAGAAAATGTTTACACTAGAATGGTTTAAATACTCTTTGTGAACTTCTAATTAATTTAAATGAGTTAAAAATTAAAAAATGGTCAGCCATACAAAGGAGGTTATGGCAAAAGTTTTTAAAATTTGTGAAATAAATTTTATTTTTTATTAATCAAAAAGAGTAATTCCCATCATTAGAGCATTCTAAAAGTGTCATTTTCATTCATGCATAGAAAGATGTATATTGATTAATTTTTATAAAAGAATGATTTTCAATAGAATTAAATTCTATGAAAGATACTTATTGATAATTTTTTTAATTATGAAAGTGTTACTTTCTTCATTATGGATTTTTGTGCATAAAATAATCCATAGAAGTATATTTTTTTATTACAAAAGAGTTACTTTCATCATGTTGATTTTTATGCATATAAGTATGCATAAAAGAAATTTATTTATATTAAAAAAGTGTTACTTTTATCATATTTGATTTTCATGCATAAAAGTATGCATAAAAGATTATTATTATTTTAATTATAAAAGTGTTACTTTTATCGTTATTGATTTTTATGCATAAGAGGATGCATGAAAGAAAATTTTTTTAATTATAAAAGTGTTACTTTTATTATATTTGATTTTCATGCATAAAAGTATGCATAAAAGATTATTATTTTTAATTATAAAAGTGTTACTTTTATCGTTATTGATTTTTATGCATAAGAGGATACAGAAAAGAAATTTATTTTTATTATAAAAGTGTTACTTTTATCATTATTCTTTTTTATGCATAAAAGTATGCATATAAGATTATTATTTTTATTATAAAAGTGTTAATTTCTTATATTTGATTTTTATGCATAAATGGGTGCATAAAAGATATTTTTTATATATTAAAAGTGTGATTTTTGTCATAAATGATTTTTATGCATAAACATATGCATAAAAAGATATTTTTTTATATTAAAAGTGTGATTTTCATCATAAATGATTTTTATGCATAAACATGTGCATAAAAGATATTTTTTATATTAAAAGTGTGATTTTTATCATAAATGATTTTTATGCATAAACATATGCATAAAAGATATTTTTTAAATATTAAAAGAGTGATTTTCATCATAAATGATTTATATGCATAAAATAAATTCTTTCATGATAAAAGAGTGATTTTCAACATAAATGATTTTTATGATGATAAAAGTGTGACTTTCACCAGAATTGGATTGTATGCATAATTAGATGCATATAGAATCTTTAATTAAATAAGGGTTCTCCTTAATCATCTGTTTAATTTTTGTAAAAATTGAAAAAATGACTAAGTAGATAATTTGTGAGAAGAAATGCTACCGTTTCATATTCATTAAGATGGTATTGAGAAAATTCAATAAAACTATCGAAGTCGGAGATTGAGATAATGATTATTTTATTCCTCATAAGAAATTCATGTTTTAGAAATGTGTAAGCAAATATTCGTCGAATGAAATTTAGAGAAAAAGAAATTGAAATAGTACCTTTCGAGAAACATAGTTTAGGAAGAACCTTTCCAGACCCAAACTCTGATTCAGACTATTGACCAAGACTTCCTTTGTCAATTTCAATCAATGACGATGTGCCCAGTTCAGGAAAAATGTACTCAAATCACCCACCGAATCTGAAACTAAGTTAAGACTTTTGATTTTGATATGAGGATCAAGTTAACAGAATTCAAGGAATTCTGTTTGGAATTAAGACCTGGATCTAGAAGTATTGAGATACGGATTTAAGATTATTCATGGTTTTCAAACAAAATCAAAACTGAAAACTTGTATAGAAACCTTGTTTTCTTGTCTTATGCCAGAATGTGAGGGAGCATTTGGCATATATATTTATCTAAGGGAAGTTCGGTTGCAACATCTGGCGGGGAGTGTTCGAGGGATAGGATGTGCAACAAAGCTAGCTCAATCCGGTATATTTTTTATTGATCATTTTTATCAGTTGGACAATGCAAACACACATGGTGTGTTAAGAAAACAAGACCTTCCGGCATGGAATTCAGTAGATTGGCCTCTCCCACATTTTAGTGTTACAGAGGCATACAGGGCCAAGCTTTTCAAAGAAGTACAGAAAGCTCTGAGGCCCAATATTGCCACAAGGATAATAAAAATTTCTTTATGCATGCCTCTCACAGTTTTTGTAGACTTGTTTAATACCTTTCCAGTGAAGGTTTCAAAAACAATGTTCACAGTTAAAGCAACAAGTCTGGCATGCATGCCACAATTTTTGGATAAAGGTTGGGATAAGAAGACATGTAGTTCAGTGTTTTGTGAGGTTGTCCAACCTTCTATACAACTGAAGTACATGGTTGCATCACAAAATTTCATTTTTTCTTTTTATTATAAGCGCAGTCGAATGCTAGGTACAAAACTAGTCCCAATGGATCAAGATGAAGATTCTTTTGGTGCAAAAAATAAACTTCTTGATATTGATGTTGTTGAGAATGGTGATGTGCTAGTCAATATCTCATTAAGACAATGTTGCTCCCTAGCTCAATTGTGCAATGACATTCTATTTGAGATAGAAGGTTCTATTTCAAAGGACTTTTTATTTATCTACAACAATAAGAAGGTATACCATGTGACTTATCCTAGTCTCATTAAGCACTGCTATTAGTTTACTTTACCCTATTGTTTCATATTGCTTTTTTGCAAGTGCTCAAAAGAAGGCAATTTTCACCCTTGCAAACACCTACCTCTTGATGTCAAAATCATATGAGACTTGGTATGATTCAAGAATAGTATATTGACATACTCCATACCAAACCCTCTGACCTAATTCACTTCCAGTAGAGAGAAAACAAGGTTGGAACAGGGCACTTTGGCCATGCTGAAATTTTGGAAACAGGCAACAATACTAAATCTAGACCCTATCTTCTATACTTAACCAATTGTAGAAGTTGTATTTGCATAGATTCCACTCTCCAGACCCTGTTCCTTACTACATCCGACACTTGCGTCGATGGATCTATCCTAGCAGAGCGGACCGCTCAGGAGGCTACAGCTTGGGTGCAGCAAAGGATGCAGAGGAGACCCTTTAGCAGTTACACAAGACCATGGCCCAGCAGGATGGAGAGCTTTAGGAGCTTCGCGATGACGAGGAGGAGCTATTTGAGCTGTACTTATCTCCCATCCTTGATGAGGATGCCATGGCAGCCATTCCAGAGAGCAGGAGTGTACACTTTTGGTGGAGACCCATCATCAGCATGAGTCAGAGATGCAAGCCCTTCGGTTGGAGAATGAGAGAGAGCTCGCCACTTTGCAAGACGCACATGAGCGTGCTCTTACAGATTTCTATCTCAGCAACATGCGTTTGAGTTAGCTGATCTCTGCAAACAGGCTTCATCTGCAGAGGACGACCTTGCAGAGTTCCACCGACTCATTGAGCAGTGTCGTTCAATTGCCCGTCCACACTCCAGATCCACCACGGGTCCACCAGGGTTTGGGACTGATGCCTCCTCCCATGCCACTCATGATGGTTGATTCAGTCTTTTGTCATTTTATTTATTTTATTTTCTTTGTTTGCCTACGGGCATGTACTGGCCATGGACAACTTTCATTTTGTATCTTGTATGCCTGGACTTTGTGGTTCCAGAAGTTTTGCCCAAATGAAGTGGCCAGTGATTATTACGGTTTAGATTGGTTTTTGTACTTTTGTTGAGGTAACCTTTGGCTGGATGCTTGCACGGGGGATGACAGTGGTAATACAGTTAGTGATCGCTTTGCTGGATGATGAAGTGCCCACCAGGAGCTCTAAGAAATAGCTTGCTAGATGAAGTGCCCACTAAGAGCTCCCTGTTCAATCATTTTTTTTCTACAGCTCATTGGATGAAGTTGCCCAGGAGCCTAGTTGATTCATTTTTATTTATTTTGTATCTCTCCAGAAGGTTTGCCTGGAAGGATCATTGTATGAGGTATGCCTTGTAGCCTGCTTGCCGGATGTTTTTCTCGGAGGCTCACCTGTGTTTTCTTGGCATTCACCGGGATGGTGAATTGAGTAGTAGTGTGCACCTGCGGACGCGAAGCCAGTTCCTCCACACTCCACCGAGCACTCCAACCATTGGTGCCCTCCGTTGGTGCCCTCCGATTGCTCCGACCACTCCGGTCGCCCTCCTCTGACTACTCCAACCGCTCCGACCGCCATCACCGCCAGTGTGCTCCGACGATCACTCCGACCATCGGTGCCTTCCAACGGCTCCAACCACTCCGACCGCCGCCGGTGTCCTCCTCTGATGACTCCAATCCCCGTCACTCACTGTCGGTGCCCCCGACCGCCAGTTCTCTTCGACCCCTTTGACCGCTGGCCCCCTTTGACATCTCATACGTGCCGCATGGCCAACTCTGATGGCACTCATGGAGGCAACAACCCTCTCCCTTTCCCAAGGCAGGGAGAGATCCTCTTCGAGATTTTGAGCACCATCTTCCTTTCCCCTCTCCCTTTCCCAAGGAAGGGAGAGATCCTCTTTGAGATTCTCTTGAGCACTATCCGAGCAGGAGGACACCCGAGGAGGAGTTAAGGGGAGCACTATCTCGGTAGCATATAGACAGTCTGGGACATACTCTCACGGAAGAGGACACTCTCTCGTGTATCACCTTGAGTTCTAGCACAGTCCTTCTATCGAAGTAGAGTCTCCCTTGTATCACTCCTTTTTAGTATTGTGATGGTAGTGTTGTGCTCTATTTGGTGTTTTGTTTATCTCTTTTTGTGCGCGAGGTGAGTGAGGTATGAGTGGTGTGTGTGGTGTGAGTGAGAGGGCTGTAGTAGGGGTACTACGGTGCTACGTGGTGGTCGGAGAGCACGGTAGACAATGTAGAGCCTAGGTCTTGCCTGTCTAGCCAGTGAGGTCGACTCATCCTTGGCGGGTATGCTTCCCTGAGAGGATCCACGCTCCCTTCTCCCTGAACCTTAGTGTTTGTGGCAGTTGTCTTCGAGTTCCCTATAGCAAGGACCGGTGGAGCCATCCACACTAGTCCGTTCATGCAGATCTGAAGGAGAAAGTAGAGTTGAAGAGACCTGGAACCTTTGAAGAGGCCTTGAGAATATCTAGAGAGAAGGAGTGAAAGCTACAGAGGTTGGCTCTAAAGTAAAGGGAAGTTTAGACTAAAGAAAGGCTAGCTGTGCTTGAGGGGAGAAGAGCAAAAGGAGCTACTCCAGTAGTCCCAGTGGTTTCAGATACCTATTAGGAGGATGGGAGGTTATCTTGTGGTATTCACAAGAAAAGAAATGCAAGATGTCAGAAGAGAGGAGGAAATGCCAAATTTGCAAGAGCTAGAGGTGAGGCAGCCAAGGAATATGATACTCCTATAGAGTCCATCTGTAACTATTTGGCCCTCCTAGCTCTATTTCACATGATGAAACCCCCAAACACCAAATAGGTGGAAGAAGAAATGGGGACATGGCATAGTAGCAGGGGAAACCCGTTTCCCTCCATGGGGAACGGTGCACTTCAAGAGGCGGGGCCATTATCCACACCTTTTTTGATGCTTTAGAACTAAGCTTAAAATCCATGAAATGTCAAAAATCACGTCGAAAAAGAAACGTCGAAATAAGAGCCGATATATGCGTCAAAATAAGGGTCAAAATAATTATGTTTTCCACGCTTTTTTTTATATGCTTTTTGACGCTTATTTCGATTGATATTTTGACTCTGATTTCGACTGACATTTTGACTCTGATTTTGACACCGATTTCGACCAACATTTTGACTTCTATTTCGAGACAGATGCAAGAAACTTTTGACGCTTTTTTCAACGGTTATTTTGACGCGTGCAGGTATTATTATTTTTTTGGCATAATGGTGCATCCAGTTGCAATCTTGTAGCTGGATACACCATTATTCCAAATTTATACAATACCAAAGGCAGCTGTACTCTTATGTAAACGGAGCCAATTTGTTGAAAAAGTTAGAGTGCCATAACGTTTTTGACATTACAAAGTAGGTGCACAATTCACACAAGTGTAAACAATGGCCAAATTATATTTCAAGATGTGAAATTTACATATCAAGCTCTGACGAGATAAGCCAAAATTGCATAAAGTAGTTGCATAAAATTGCATACAAGCTCTACAAGCTATACTTGATGACCAAAATTGCATAAAGTAGTTGCATACAAGCTATACAAGCTCAAACAAAAATGTGAGCTGACCAGAATATGTATGTACAAGAGGAAAGACATGGACAAGGCCACTCTATGCGAAGCCCTCACTTAGGGTCAGGCATTGGTCCCTGCAAAAACCATACAAGACGTTTTTTTGGTATACAAAACAACGATCTAACATGACATGGTAAAGCAAGTATACAAAACAACGATCTAACATGACATGGTAAAGCAAGTATACAAATCATAAGTTTCAGGCTTATCACACTTACCATATCTGCAATGCACCCCCAATTGAGGTTGGCGCCTTCTTGCTCAAGCTTCTCCAAAAGAAAGTACGTGTTATGGCGGGCGAGCAATGTCCTCCTCCCGTTGCCGGCCGACCAACCACTTGATTCTAAAAGTACCAAAATAACAAGATAAGTGTTGATACTTACAAAGTAGACATAACATCAAATGAAACATACAAGATAAGCGTTGATAGTTGATAGTTACAAAGTAGACATGGAATGCATCCCAACTGCGGCTTTCAAGGTAAGAGCTTCCTACACTCTCCATTTGGGCTTTGGCCACATCCTCTTGTTGCTTGTAGCATTGGGGATTTCTTGCATGCTTTTGCTTCTCCTCATTCCAATCCTTGGTGCTCATGTACCAAGGCTTGTCACCCACTACCTTCACTCTCCTAGTCACATCTCCCTGCCAATGTTTCATGACGTCCACCATGTGGTCCTTTATCCACCTTATGGGGATGACATCACTACCGACTGCCAACTTGTACTCATCCTTGATTTGATTTATGAATCTATCTTTCTTATCTTTATCCAACTTTGGCCATAAAGTCATAAAGTCATTTGCAAAGACAATGCGACAAAGCTCGCGGATGCGGCTCTTCATCTCTTGCCCGACATTATCCAAAACCACATTGCCATTGATAATTGTGTAATATTTTTCCCCATCGAGACGGGTGTGGGCTGTGTGTCGAAATGTCACGAGATGATTGCGAGTGTGGAGCTGCCTTTACCTCCATTACTCGAGCGTCATGGGGCCATTATCCACACCTTTTTTGACGCTTTAGAACTAAGCTTAAAATCCATGAAATGTCGAAAATCGCGTCGAAATAGAAACGTCGAAATAAAAGCCTATATATGCGTCGAAATAATTATGTTTTCCAGGATTTTTTTGATATGCTTTTTGACGCTTATTTTGATTGATATTTTGACTCTGATTTCAACTGACATTTCGACTCTGATTTTGACACCGATTTTGACCAACATTTTGACTTCTATTTCGAGACGGATGCAGGAAACTTTTGACGATTTTTTCAACGGTTATTTTGATGCGTGCATGTATTATTATTTTTTGTCATAATGGTGCATCCAATTGCAATCTTGTAGCTGGATGCACCATTATTCCAAATTTATACAATACCAAAGGCAGCTGTACTCTTATGTGAAGAACGAAGCAAATTTGTTGAAAAAGTTAGAGTGCCATAACATTTTTGACATTACAATGTAGGTACACAATTCACAGAAGTGCAAACAACGGCCAAATTATATTTCAAGATGTGAAATTTACATATCAAGCTCTAACGAGATAAGCCAAAATTGCATAAAGTAGTTGCATAAAATTGCATACAAGCTCTACAAGCTATACTTGATGACCAAAATTGCATAAAGTAGTTGCATACAAGCTATACAAGCTCAAACAAAGATGTGAGCTGACCAGAATATGTATGTACGAGAGGAAAGACATGGACAAGGCCACTCTATGCGAAGCCCTCACTTAGGGTCAGGCATTGGTCCCTGCAAAGACCATACAAGATGTTTTTTTTGGTATACAAAACAACGATCTAACATGACATGGTAAAGCAAGTATACAAAACAACGATCTAACATGACATGGTAAAGCAAGTATACAAATCATAAGGTTCAGGCTTATCACACTTACCATATCTGTAATGCGCCCCCAATTGAGGTTGGCGCCTTCTTGCTCAAGCTTCTCCAAAAGAAAGTACGTGTTATGGCGGGCGAGCAATGTCCTCCTCCCGTTGTGCTGACCGACCAACCACTTGATTCTAAAAGTACCAAAATAACAAGATAAGCGTTAATACTTACAAAGTAGACATAACATCAAATGAAACATACAAGATAAGCGTTGATAGTTACAAAGTAGACATGGAATGCATCCCAACCACCGCTTCCAAGGTAAGAGCTTCCTACGCTCTCCATTTGGGCTTTGGTCGCATCCTCTTGTTGCTTGTAGCATTGGGGATTTCTTGCATGCTTTTGCTTCTCCTCATTCCAATCCTTGGTGCTCATGTACCAAGGCTTCTCACCCACTGCCTTCACTCTCCTTGTCACATCTCCCTGCCAATGTTTCATGACGTCCACCATGTGGTCCTTTATCCACCTTACGGGGATGACATCACTACCGACGGCCAGCTTGTATTCATCCTTGATTTGATTTATGAATCTATCTTTCTTATCTTTATCCAACTTTGGTCATAAAGTCATAAAGTCATTTGCAGAGACAATGTGACAAAGCTCGCGGATGCGGCTCTTCATCTCTTGCCCCTTGCTCGACATTATCCAAAACCACATTGCCATTGACAATTGTGTAATATTTTTTTCCATCGACGGGTGTGGGCTGTGTGTCGAAATGTCACGAGAGATGATCGCGAGTGTGGAGTGCTTCTGGCGCTAGATGGCGAAGGAAGATCACGTGGGGGTGTAGACCCATCCGTGCCCCCACTTAGACAACAACTACCTCCACCTCCACTACTCGAGCATCATCCTCTACTGCAAGTGGATGAGCGACCTGAGAGAGGAGTTCTGGTGGTTCTTTGTGGGGTTTGCACAGGTGAACTAGGGTTAGCGGCGGTGGTGGTGCCCGATGGTGTGGCCGAAGTGCCCACCCCTCTCTTAAAATATTGTTGTGCCATCGCTCTTTGCTCGGGCGTGGCTTGTGCTAAAAAACCCATAAATTGGTCAGGCGACATGGCATATGGAGAGAAGGATGGAGAGTAAGCCGGTGTCTCATCTGGAGTGCGCGACATGTTTCTACACACACATAACAAAGCCCACATGGACACTTTAATAAGAGCATACACATGAATTATCCCTCAACATTCATTCATTTATGCATGAGGCCTTATGCATAAATCCTATGCATAAAGCTATGAATGAGGCCTTATGCTACATAAAGCTATGCATGAGGCCTTATGCTACATAAAGCTATGCATGAGGCCTTATGCATGAGGCCTTATACATAAAGCTATGCATGAGGCCTTATACATGAGGCCTTATGCATAAAGCTATGCATGAGGCTTATGCATAGAGCTTATGCATAAAGCATGCATAAAGCTTATGCATAAAGCATCATGCATAAAGATTATGCATAAAGCTTATGCGCAAACCTACAAAACTATGCATGAGGCCTTATGCATAAAGCTATGCATGAGGCCTTATGCATAAAGCTTATGCATAAAGCATTATGCATAAGGCTTATGCATAAAGCACTATGTATAAGGCCTTAAGCACGAGGCCTTAAGCATAAAACTATGCATGAGGCCTTATGCATAAAGCATGCACGAGGCCTTATGCATGAGGCCTTATGCATAAAGCTATGCATGAGGCTTATGCATAAAGCATGAATGAGCATTATGCATAATGCTTATGCGCAAGCCTACAAAACAAATCCCCAACACCTAAGGGTGTAATAATAATAGAGGAAAGAGAGGAAAGATAGAAAAGCACTTACCTCTTTCTCATGATGTTGAAAGAGAGGATTAGAGGACCTACAAAGCCAACAAAAGGGTGAGGAAAGGATTAGTAATGCATATATATGAAAGCTTATGTAAGCCTTATGCAAACTATGCCGCTATGCAAGCCTTATGCAAGCTATGCTAAAGCTTTTGCATAAAGCATGCATGAGGCCTTATGCATAAAGCTTTAAGCATAAAGCTATTCATGAGGCCTTATGCATAAAGCATTATGCATGAGGCTTATGCATAAAGCATTGTGCAAGCCATGCTATCCTAAACTAAACCATACCCCGACACTATGCATTAAGCATGCATGCATAGATTATGCTCGATGCATGCATTAAGCTCTATGCAGAGAGCTTGATGCATGCATAGAGCTCTATGCAGAGAGCTTAATGCATGCATAGAGCTCTATGCATTATGAATGCATGCATAGAGCTTAATCTATGCATTAAGCTCTATGAATAGAGCTCAATGCATAGATTAAGCTCTATGATTAGAGCTCTATGCATGCATTAAGCTCTATGCATAGAGCAACTACAAAACAAAACCCCTCTTTTTGGTAGACAAAAATAGAGGATAAAAAGATAGGAAAGAGAGGAAAGCACTTACCTCTTTTTGGTGATGTTGAAAGAGAAGATTAGAAGACCTACAAAACCAACAAAAGGGTGAGGAAAGGATTAGTAATGCATACATTCAAATGCATACATGCAAAAGCCCTAAGAATCTAATGTATACATACAAAATCGAAAACAGAGGAAAGAGAGAAAAGAATTTACCTCTTTTTGGTGAAGTTGAAAGAGAGGATTAGAAGACCTACAAAACAAAACAAAAAGTTGAGAAAAGAATTAGTAATACAAAACCCTAAAAGTGTGAATAGCATGGATACACAAGGAGGTTTATCTTTCAACACACACACACCAATTTAACAACCAAGAGGAGAGGGGAGGGGAGGGGAGGGAGGGAAAAGAAGGAGGTGGAGAAGAGCTTGGGAGAGAGAAAGAACCTGCAAAACAAATGAGAAAGCAAAAAAATAAGAAAATTACCCACATCAGTACACACACAGACATTTTACATCACATGTACATGTAACCAAGAGGAGATGGGAAAGAGAGAAAAGAAGGCATATGTGGTGAGGAAGCACAACACACGTGCAGGAAAAAAAATACAAAAAAAAGAGAGGTTCTATTTTACTGTAAAAACTTGCATCATCGATATATGCGTCAAAATAACCATGGAAAAAAGCGTCGAAATCAGGGTGAAAAAAAGCGTCAAAAAGTGCGTAAAAAGTAGCGTGGAAATAAGTGTCGAAAAAATAAATTTCCACACTGTTTTTGACACTTTTTTCGATGCTCTTTTCGATGCTTATTTCGACGATCGCTACTTTTCATTCAAATTCAAAATCTTGCGCACCCCCGACATTTCAAATTACCTATCACCGACTACCACCCTCCACAAATACTTAATGGAGGATTCTCCTCCAAAAATAAGCATTCGTTACCATTTTCCAAATTAATATGGAAACCATGGATGATGCCACACCCTCAAATATTGTTGATTTAGAGGAGAAGATACTTTGCCCATGTACTTGCTACTGCAAATACCAAGTGGCTCGACGTCGACGAATTTGCAATGATCATACAAAAAATGGAAAATATTTTCGGTGGAGCGATTGGAACATCTAATTAGTGGCAATGCGCGCTTCAACAATGATGAACCAGTGGATATCCGGCCGAACGATGGAGACCAACAAGAGTAGCCACAAAAACGAGGTGATCCAACAACCCGAGGAACTTGAGGCAGATTCAGAGCAAATACTAGAACATGACATGGATGACATGATAAATGCCTTACACGATGGAACAGAAGATCAAGGTTTGAAACACGAAGGGGTAGAAGAAAACACACGACATGTGGAATACGCTTTCCAAGAAGAGAAACAGCTACGTAAACTTGCTCGTCTTCTAATATATCGTAGAGCACATGTGTCTGTTTTATGTGCTTGCCTATCCATATTGAACTTGCAATCGATTTTGGGATGGTCTGATACGAGCGTATCAAAACTTTTTAAGCAAGTGATTGACATATGCAATTAGTGAGTTATGTACCTTTATATGCATTTTCTTAGCCTGACTATTTTGTGTAACACCTTATTGAAACATCAAATATTGCTAGAAGATAATGAGATGCCAGTGGACTGTAGTTGATCAAAAGCAATGTCGCACTCGATTGGCATGGACTACAACACACACCATGCTTGTCCAAATGATTGTATTCTTTATCAACAAGAATATAACAATGCAGTACAATGTCTGCATTGTGGTACATCGAGATATAGACAAGATGTGCAAGGAGAAAGGGTACCAGCAAAAGTTTAACGACACTTTCCCATCATCCCTCAGATTAAAACAATGTTCAAGTGCAAATCCATTGTAGGATTGATGACTTGGCACCGTAACACTGAGTCCACAGATGGTGTTATGCGTGTGCCCATCGTCGCAGATTCCCCTGCATGGAAGCACATTGTAGAGAATTGGGTAGCCTTTCAGGAGGAGTCTCGCCATATTCGACTCAGACTAGCGATGGATGGAGTGAATCCATTTGGTCTACGAAGTTCATCATGGAGTACATGGCCTATTTGTCTAGTTAACTATAATCTTCCACCATGGCAGATTCCCCTGCATGGAAGCACATTGCAGAGAATTGGGTAGCCTTTCAGGAGGAGTCTCGCCATATTCGACTCAGACTAGCGATGAATGGAGTGAATCCATTTGGTCTACGAAGTTCATCATGGAGTACATGGCCTATTTGTCTAGTTAACTATAATCTTCCACCATGGCAGATTCCCCTGCATGGAAGCACATTGCAGAGAATTGGGTAGCCTTTCAGGAGGAGTCTCGCCATATTCGACTCAGACTAGCGATGGATGGAGTGAATCCATTTGGTCTACGAAGTTCATCATGGAGTACATGGCCTATTTGTCTAGTTAACTATAATCTTCCACCATGGCTAGCGATAAAAAAGGGCATCTTTTATTGTCTTTGATAGTTCCTAGAAAGTACAAGGTGAAGAACATGGATGTGTATTTAGTACCTTTAGTTGAGGAGCTTTGTGTTCTATGGGAGAGCATTGAAGTTCATGATATTTCCAAGAGGTTTGGACAACGTGTGCTAACATTGAGAGGAATACTTATGTGGACTTTGCATGATTGGCCTGGCTATGGAGAGTGCTCAGGTAATACTGTAGCTTATTCTTAACATATTATGTTAAGTCATGATTGTCATCCAAACTTACATGGTACAATCGTTTTTGATGCTCTACAGGGCTTTCAGTGTCAGGGTATAATTGATTTCCATTATGTGGGCTGCAACTTGAGGCT
Source organism: Cibotium barometz (assembly GCF_041138505.1). Classification (NCBI taxonomy): domain Eukaryota; kingdom Viridiplantae; phylum Streptophyta; class Polypodiopsida; order Cyatheales; family Cibotiaceae; genus Cibotium; species Cibotium barometz. Next base: position 24,248,192 of record NC_141057.1, on the reverse strand, counting down.
CGATACTCAAAGTCTATGAAGAAGATAGTATACGAGGGCCACAAGAAGTATCTCCCAGTGGACCATCCTTTGCATGAGGGATTTCTAGGGAGGTCTCGTTGCATATGGAAGAGGAGTGATTGGAGGACCTTATGGGAGCTAGATCCAACAACCTATACATCTCCATGAATGAAGCGTCTATCCATTTTCCATCAACTTCCATACTGGAATGACCTTTTAGTGAACCATCTTCTTGACCCAATGCACATTTTCAAGAATATAGCTGAGGTGCTTTGGAAAACCATCATAGGAGCAAAGGAGAGCAAGGCACAATGAGATGATTTACAAGAGGTTCAATGCATACACCACTTATGGGCCCAAAATAGATCAGATGGAAAGGTGAAGCTACCAAAATCACCTTGGGTCATGCAAAGGATGAGCAACGGTGTGTAAAGAAGTGCATTAGTGAGTTTCGTACCCCTACAGGATGCATGCATTGCTTGAAGGGAGCATTTACAAAGAATGATGAGCTTAGTGGCTTGAAGAGTCATGATTGGCACAAGTTCTTGCAATTCATGCTTCTTCCTATAGTCATCAAGGATTACCTCAATGATGACATTAGAGAAACAATTTACAAAATTGGTGTAGTAGTATGTTGGATATCAAGGAAAGAGATTAGTAGAGACACATTGAAAGCAGCATGGTTAAACTCAATCGAGGTTGTTACAATGGCTGAGAAACACTTTCCAAAAAGTATTTTAACCATTCAATTGCACTTTCTAGTTCATGTGGTTGATGAAGTCGCTATGGCTAGGGTTGTCCATAAGATGAAAAACATCCAAGATTATGGACACAAGAAGAAGATGATCGACTAGTTGGGGAAGAGTTGTTGAAATTTGAGCAAAATGATGAGCTATGGTGGATCAAACACTAGAATCAACATGATTAACAAAGTGATTAAGAAATGATTAAGACGTAATTAGTGAATAATTAGCAGATAGATTAATGTAGGCATGGATACTCAAAAACCAGCAAATTCTCATTAGGGCTATGCCTCAATTTATAGTGTTTACATCAAGCATCAAATCCCTTTGATTTCTCCATGATTCACTCCCTGAATATCTCCACCTTTTGCCTGATTCTCTCCACCTCTTCTCTTTTCCCTGAATATCTCCCAGAATATCTCCACACTCCTAAATTACCTCATGCTACCCATTATTCTCTCCCAGTAGATTCTTCTCACCTTTTCACAAGTTCTTTCACAATTACATCTCCTCTTTTACAGCCTCTATCCAAGAGCTTGTTCCCACACACACCTTATTCACTTGTATTTTCAACACCTCCCCTCAAGTGAATACTCCTAAAACACCTAGACCCTATACCAAGTTTGCCTCCCCTTACTTGGAAGTCCGCGACCAGTGTCTACTCCTCCCCTCAAGTTATCTCAGCACACCTGGACCCTGTATCAAGTTTCTCTCTTACTTGACAGTCCGCGACCAGTGCCTCAAGTCCCTAAACTCCATAGTCCTTGACACTCTCTCTCTCTCATGTGTCCAAGGCTACTATAAGTGCCCGCGACCTTGACTAAAGTGCTCACACATACATCTACCACGTGGCCTACATCATCGGTGGCTCAGAGGTGGTTTTACTTTATTGGGGTAGGTTACATTGGGTTGTGGGCTCTCTCTCTCTCTCTCTCTCTCAGAGATTTTCACATGGCTCCTCACTCTTTGGAGCCTCACATCTTCTCTTTTCTTCAGTCTTCTTCTCGTGGCAGCATCTCTCCACGCGTCCGTCTCTTCTTCCAGTCTTCTCGGGGCAGCTTCTCTTCTTGTGGCACCTTCTCTTCTGCTGTCCATGTCTTCCTTCAGGTCTTCTTCTCGGTGTGGATCCTCTTCTTGGGAAGAGATATTCTTCTTCTTTCATGGCTGGGGCCATGAGCTCGTCCGTCATCAGGTCATTTTGCTCCATGTGAGCAACATGTTTCAATGTTTTGCTGACAGTTCCTTTGGGATTTTTATGTTTATTTTGTATCATTATGCAATGCAAACCCAAATTTATGCGGGAGGTCTTACCTCTTGCCTTAATCTGGACAAGGGCAGTGTCTGTTCCCATTTTTACACTGATAAAATGTGCCCAATACATAATGCGTATAGCATTCATTCTCATGCACATTCCAAATGCAACTTTGGCTGTGAATAATATTGAATTTGAGTGAGATTTACAGGCATTAACCAAGGGTTAAATGCAAAATGATGATTTTCACAATTTTATCAGCACAATTTTCCCAGAAATTACATTAAATTAAGGGTAACCAATTTGTACGGGATGGTTGGAGTATCAAACCAACTCCAATTTGAAATTTGAAGTTATAGGGATCTGTATTAGATACCTAATGGTTAATTTGAACCCTCAATTGCACCAAAGTACAGTGATTAGCACTGATTAATCACTGATTAGCAAATTAATGCTCTGGTTTGTAAGCAGAAAACAGAGTATGCGGGGAGTCCAGATCTGGTGCCTTCCACTTCAAATGAGCTCAAATGCTTTCAAAGGCATCAATAGCAATGAGTCTAGTAGAGGATTAAGCCAAGAAACACAAGATTTGACCAAATATTGAAAGCTTAATCTCTGTTTTACCAAAGTCACCTGCAGATTTGATGAAGAGCTTGGATCTCACTGTAGACTTGATGAAACTGAATTCTGTCTTCACCAGCTTGTAGAGCATGCTTGATTACCCCTTGGGCTAAGAGGAATTAGAGAGCTTTGATCTGTGGAAGCTGCAATGTCAAAAACATCTCAGAAAAACATAGCCTGTAAATCGAGCTCCCGCCGACGTTCTGCACTGAATTAGCCCACAAGATTTGAGATGTGTGTAGCCCTATGAGTCTACTATGAGTACCTAAGAGGGCTTAGCCTAATGTTATGTGTGCAAGGAGAATGGAGTCCTCCACTGGCTGGGGGTGAAGGGGAGAAGTGAAAGCTTACTAAAAAATTGATTTTTTTTGCTAATTATCTACTAATCCTCATTAATTAACTAATGGGCTCATAAATCTGGTTGATTCTAGGCATGGCTCTGATACCATGTTGAAATTTGAGCAAAATGATGAGCTATGGTGGATCAAACACTAGAATCAACATGATTAATAAAGTGATTAAGAAATGATTAAGACGTAATTAGTGAATAATTAGCAGATAGATTAATGTAGGCATGGATACTCAAAAACCAGCAAATTCTCATTAGGGCTATGCCTCAATTTATAGTGTTTACATCAAGCATCAAATCCCTTTGATTTCTCCATGATTCACTCCCTGAATATCTCCACCTTTTGCCTGATTCTCTCCACCTCTTCTCTTTTCCCTGAATATCTCCCAGAATATCTCCACACTCCTAAATTCCCTCATGCTACCCATTATTCTCTCCCAGTAGATTCTTCTCACCTTTTCACAGGTTCTTTCACAATTACATCTCCTCTTTTACAGCCTCTATCCAAGAGCTTGTTCCCACACACACCTTATTCACTTGTATTTTCAACACCTCCCCTCAAGTGAATACTCCTAAAACACCTAGACCCTATACCAAGTTTGCCTCCCCTTACTTGGAAGTCCGCGACCAGTGTCTACTCCTCCCCTCAAGTTATCTCAGCACACCTGGACCCTGTATGAAGTTTCTCTCTTACTTGACAGTCCGCGACCAGTGCCTCAAGTCCCTAAACTCCATAGTCCTTGACACTCTCTCTCTCTCATGTGTCCAAGGCTACTATAAGTGCCCGCGACCTTGACTAAAGTGCTCACACATACATCTACCACGTGGCCTACATCATCGGTGGCTCAGAGGTGGTTTTACTTTATTGGGGCAGGTTACATTGGGTTGTGGGCTCTCTCTCTCTCTCTCTCTCTCAGAGATTTTCACATGGCTCCTCACTCTTTGGAGCCTCACATCTTCTCTTTTCGTCAGTCTTCTTCTCGTGGCAGCATCTCTCCACGCGTCCGTCTCTTCTTCCAGTCTTCTCGGGGCAGCTTCTCTTCTTGTGGCACCTTCTCTTCTCCTGTCCATGTCTTCCTTCAGGTCTTCTTCTCGGTGTGGATCCTCTTCTTGGGAAGAGATATTCTTCTTCTTTCATGGCTGGGGCCATGAGCTCGTCCGTCTCATCAGGTCATTTTGCTCCATGTGAGCAACATGTTTCAATGTTTTGCTGACAGTTCCTTTGGGCTTTTTATGTTTATTTTGTATCATTATGCAATGCAAACCCAAATTTATGCGGGAGGTCTTACCTCTTGCCTTAATCTGGACAAGGGCAGTGTCTGTTCCCATTTTTACACTGATAAAATGTGCCCAATACATAATGCGTATAGCATTCATTCTCATGCACATTCCAAATGCAACTCTGGCTATGAATAATATTGAATTTGAGTGAGATTTACAGGCATTAACCAAGGGTTAAATGCAAAATGATGATTTTCACAATTTTATCAGCACAATTTTCCCAGAAATTACATTAAATTAAGGGTAACCAATTTGTACGGGATGGTTGGAGTATCAAACCAACTCCAATTTGAAATTTGAAGTTATAGGGATCTGTATTAGATACCTAATGGTTAATTTGAACCCTCAATTGCACCAAAGTACAGTGATTAGCACTGATTAATCACTGATTAGCAAATTAATGCTCTGGTTTGTAAGCAGAAAACAGAGTATGCGGGGAGTCCAGATCTGGTGCCTTCCACTTCAAATGAGCTCAAATTCTTTCAAAGGCATCAATAGCAATGAGTCTAGTAGAGGATTAAGCCAAGAAACACAAGATTTGACCAAATATTGAAAGCTTAATCTCTGTTTTACCAAAGTCACCTGCAGATTTGATGAAGAGCTTGGATCTCACTGTAGACTTGATGAAACTGAATTCTGTCTTCACCAGCTTGTAGAGCATGCTTGATTACCCCTTGGGCTAAGAGGAATTAGAGAGCTTTGATCTGTGGAAGCTGCAATGTCAAAAACATCTCAGAAAAACATAGCCTGTAAATCGAGCTCCCGCCGACGTTCTGCACTGAATTAGCCCACAAGATTTGAGATGTGTGTAGCCCTATGAGTCTACTATGAGTACCTAAGAGGGCTTAGCCTAATGTTATGTGTGCAAGGAGAATGGAGTCCTCCACTGGCTGGGGGTGAAGGGGAGAAGTGAAAGCTTACTAAAAAATTGATTTTTTTTGCTAATTATCTACTAATCCTCATTAATTAACTAATGGGCTCATAAATCTGGTTGATTCTAGGCATGGCTCTGATACCATGTTGAAATTTGAGCAAAATGATGAGCTATGGTGGATCAAACACTAGAATCAACATGATTAATAAAGTGATTAAGAAATGATTAAGACGTAATTAGTGAATAATTAGCAGATAGATTAATGTAGGCATGGATACTCAAAAACCAGCAAATTCTCATTAGGGCTATGCCTCAATTTATAGTGTTTACATCAAGCATCAAATCCCTTTGATTTCTCCATGATTCACTCCCTGAATATCTCCACCTTTTGCCTGATTCTCTCCACCTCTTCTCTTTTCCCTGAATATCTCCCAGAATATCTCCACACTCCTAAATTCCCTCATGCTACCCATTATTCTCTCCCAGTAGATTCTTCTCACCTTTTCACAGGTTCTTTCACAATTACATCTCCTCTTTTACAGCCTCTATCCAAGAGCTTGTTCCCACACACACCCTATTCACTTGTATTTTCAACACCTCCCCTCAAGTGAATACTCCTAAAACACCTAGACCCTATACCAAGTTTGCCTCCCCTTACTTGGAAGTCCGCGACCAGTGTCTACTCCTCCCCTCAAGTTATCTCAGCACACCTGGACCCTGTATGAAGTTTCTCTCTTACTTGACAGTCCGCGACCAGTGCCTCAAGTCCCTAAACTCCATAGTCCTTGACACTCTCTCTCTCTCATGTGTCCAAGGCTACTATAAGTGCCCGCGACCTTGACTAAAGTGCTCACACATACATCTACCACGTGGCCTACATCATCGGTGGCTCAGAGGTGGTTTTACTTTATTGGGGCAGGTTACATTGGGTTGTGGGCTCTCTCTCTCTCTCTCTCTCTCAGAGATTTTCACATGGCTCCTCACTCTTTGGAGCCTCACATCTTCTCTTTTCGTCAGTCTTCTTCTCGTGGCAGCATCTCTCCACGCGTCCGTCTCTTCTTCCAGTCTTCTCGGGGCAGCTTCTCTTCTTGTGGCACCTTCTCTTCTCCTGTCCATGTCTTCCTTCAGGTCTTCTTCTCGGTGTGGATCCTCTTCTTGGGAAGAGATATTCTTCTTCTTTCATGGCTGGGGCCATGAGCTCGTCCGTCTCATCAGGTCATTTTGCTCCATGTGAGCAACATGTTTCAATGTTTTGCTGACAGTTCCTTTGGGCTTTTTATGTTTATTTTGTATCATTATGCAATGCAAACCCAAATTTATGCGGGAGGTCTTACCTCTTGCCTTAATCTGGACAAGGGCAGTGTCTGTTCCCATTTTTACACTGATAAAATAATAATATTGAATTTGAGTGAGATTTACAGGCATTAACCAAGGGTTAAATGCAAAATGATGATTTTCACAATTTTATCAGCACAATTTTCCCAGAAATTACATTAAATTAAGGGTAACCAATTTGTACGGGATGGTTGGAGTATCAAACCAACTCCAATTTGAAATTTGAAGTTATAGGGATCTGTATTAGATACCTAATGGTTAATTTGAACCCTCAATTGCACCAAAGTACAGTGATTAGCACTGATTAATCACTGATTAGCAAATTAATGCTCTGGTTTGTAAGCAGAAAACAGAGTATGCGGGGAGTCCAGATCTGGTGCCTTCCACTTCAAATGAGCTCAAATTCTTTCAAAGGCATCAATAGCAATGAGTCTAGTAGAGGATTAAGCCAAGAAACACAAGATTTGACCAAATATTGAAAGCTTAATCTCTGTTTTACCAAAGTCACCTGCAGATTTGATGAAGAGCTTGGATCTCACTGTAGACTTGATGAAACTGAATTCTGTCTTCACCAGCTTGTAGAGCATGCTTGATTACCCCTTGGGCTAAGAGGAATTAGAGAGCTTTGATCTGTGGAAGCTGCAATGTCAAAAACATCTCAGAAAAACATAGCCTGTAAATCGAGCTCCCGCCGACGTTCTGCACTGAATTAGCCCACAAGATTTGAGATGTGTGTAGCCCTATGAGTCTACTATGAGTACCTAAGAGGGCTTAGCCTAATGTTATGTGTGCAAGGAGAATGGAGTCCTCCACTGGCTGGGGGTGAAGGGGAGAAGTGAAAGCTTACTAAAAAATTGATTTTTTTTGCTAATTATCTACTAATCCTCATTAATTAACTAATGGGCTCATAAATCTGGTTGATTCTAGGCATGGCTCTGATACCATGTTGAAATTTGAGCAAAATGATGAGCTATGGTGGATCAAACACTAGAATCAACATGATTAACAAAGTGATTAAGAAATGATTAAGACGTAATTAGTGAATAATTAGCAGATAGATTACTGTAGGCATGGATACTCAAAAACCAGCAAATTCTCATTAGGGCTATGCCTCAATTTATAGTGTTTACATCAAGCATCAAATCCCTTTGATTTCTCCATGATTCACTCCCTGAATATCTCCACCTTTTGCCTGATTCTCTCCACCTCTTCTCTTTTCCCTGAATATCTCCCAGAATATCTCCACACTCCTAAATTCCCTCATGCTACCCATTATTCTCTCCCAGTAGATTCTTCTCACCTTTTCACAGGTTCTTTCACAATTACATCTCCTCTTTTACAGCCTCTATCCAAGAGCTTGTTCCCACACACACCCTATTCACTTGTATTTTCAACAAGAGTCACAAGGGAAAGGCCTCGTGAGAACAGTGGATGTAGCATTGCGTGAGAAGATCAATAAATTTTGCATCTTAAACTCACATGCTATGGAGAAATGGATCAAGAGATATAACTTGGTGAAGGCTGAAAGGGAGCAAGCTTGTTTGAGTTTTAGGAGTCGAACAACCTGCACACTACCGTACCCAACAGAACTTGCACTTCTTCGAGACTTTCCTTCTAATAAATGGCTTGAGCAAACCATACCACAAGCTAAACGTAATGGTGAATCAATAAATGATGAGGAGAAGGAGCTTGCATATGGTTGTGATTTCCATGTATGTGAGTTAGAGATATCTACGCATTGTCTTTTATGTTGTGCTTTCGTGAATTTATACAATAAAATTACTTATTTATTATGCTTGCAGTATCGTAAGTTTGGGGCAATTTGGTCATGCGGACATCACTTTTGAGTAGAAGGAATAGATAAAAAGAGAACAACATTTGATTGTGGTGTGAAGGCTAATTTCATGCAAGAAAGGCGTTCAAGTGCAAGTGATGGCAATACTGAAGTAGGCATGCTAGATTATTGTGGAACAATCCAAGATATTATCAAGGTTGGATTCAAAAAGTTTGATATGTTCATTTTTGATGTGAAATGGTTCAAGCTCGTAACTCAAGGGATGCAAGTAACTCTATTCAAAGACAAGTGTGGATCTCTTCAAGTAGACCGCACAAAGATATGGACTGACCAAAGGGACACATTTGTGCTACCAGAGTACTGTGAGCAAGTCATTTTTGTGGAAGACCCGACAGATCATAAATGGTTGTTTGTGATTAAAAAAATCCACATGGAAAACAAATATTTGAAGAGGTGAAAATAGCAGTTGACTGTTTGCCAGATGCTGAGGAACTCCCCCTAGATCATGTGATGGTTGCGCATACACCACTAGCACCTATTGAACAACAAGAAGAACAAGAAGAAGACATACTAGTTGAGGAAGTAGGTGAGGCTCACACGGGATTAGGATCGGATGAAGGTGTAGTCATTGAGCAAATGCATCTTGAATGAGAAACAGGCACTATAGATAATCCAGAAGAAAAAGAGATTCAAGCTGAGTATGATCATGATGCATCGATAGCTCTCATGCTAGAGCTAGAAGAGGATGACTACATGGATGAATTACCTTCTACTACTACAAGACAACCGGTTCCACCAATTGACAACAATGATGGAGTATTTCTAGAAATAGATTTATTTGGAGCCATGGATCTCGCTGAGGTTGATGATGAACTTTAATTTCATTGTAAAATAGAGCACTTTCTTAATTGCACCTTAGTGATAAGGAGGAGGAGCTAGCATTTTTTCTCCTTTAAAGAGCGTGATGGAAGTTATACTCTCCTCTCTCCCTCGCCCCCCTCTCTCTCTCTCTCTCTCTCTTTATCTCTCGTTCTCTCTGATCTCTCTCTCTCTCTCTCTCTCTCTCTCTCTCTCTCTCATAGAACATATGCTTGCAAAGAGGTAGAAAGAGAAGGCCAAAACACACCCCAAGATGGGAACTAGTAAATATTATATATAAATCATTTTTAAAAATTTTTGACTGTTATTTCGATGCCTGTTTCCACGCATATTTCGACGGATATTCCCACGCAGATTTCGATGCACATATCAACGACGCAACCACGCGTGGAAACTAAGTGTCAAAAAATAATGATTCTCTTGTAGTGGTGGAACGTGTTCCCCTATGGCCATCATGAAGGAAACGAGGGAAATGCGGCTCGGGAGTGACAAGAGGTGGAACGACCGTGGAATGTAAGTCGGAACGGTGGGCTGTCATTCCCCCACGTGGGAACAATGACGTGTATTTTTTAAAGCAAAAAGGTACTGTACCTGCCCGTCGCCAATTGCTAGTCCATCTCTAACATCGAAAAAAGCGTCGAAAAAATTGTCTAAAATATCATCAGAGCATGCGACTAACAAGTCATCTAAAAAAGCATCGGAATATCTATAATAAATAAAATGTTTTTGACTAGGATTTAGATTGATATATAAACATATATTTAGACTATTATTCTGATAAATATTTTGACGTTGTTTTGAACATTTTTTAAGATGAATATACCGATGATTCGATACCGATGGGAGCACCGACGCGCATATGGACGTTCTTGTCTTCTCATTCTCCTGTTCATTTTTGTCGGATTAAACATGTCGGATTAAACATCAAAATTTAGGTGGCTTCTAGTGGTCACACACACACACACACACACACACACACACACACACTTCTCATCTATCATAAAACTCGCATGAAATTGGATACCTTTCTCTCTCTCTCTCTCTCTCTCTCCCACACACACAGACACACACACACACACACACATCCACCCACCCACACACACACACACACACACACACAGAGTTCTCATTTTGGTAAATCTCTTATTAGCGATGTGAAAGCTTTAGGATCGGATTCACATAACCACCTAATATTTAGGATCTATTCACATAAGGGTGACTTCCTAATAATAAACTAATCCAAGCCTACTGCATGCGAGATCTACTCGCCTGACTTGGTATTCATTCTTGCTGAGCCGGCTGTGGCTGTTTGTGGTTTATGACTCTGCGTATGGCAAGCGCACTCTGGTGAGGATCTTTCATGGCGACGACTCACAGCTTCATGCGGCTCTACCTATATAAACGTGCACAAGGTGAGTGCTTATACAGTCACTTAGCCCGTGTCTTGGGGTTCTTTCGCCATGTGTCTTGTGCTTGCATCAGCCGAGAGTTCTTCCTCTCTCAGGTAACTCATATGGATTTACCTCTAATATACTAGTGATGGTATATAGACTGTTGAGTCCCATGATGGCTGTTAATGGGAATCTCTTTGCTTTATACAAAATTATGGGTTAATGACTAGGTTGAAACCCATATTGTGCTCTGTCCATAATGCGTATGCTTCAGATTGCTCGTGGAAATTTTGACTTATGATGCATGAATGGATAATGACCTGTGGTGGAATCCTATCTGTGGATTAATATCCGAATTTTGATAATATATTCTCTAGGTTTTTGGTTGAGAAGTTCTCTCAGTCTTTATGCTACACCTACTATCGAGTCTTTCTGGCTAGGACGATCTTATCACTGCACTTGCTCTAATACCAATGTTACATGCACAAAAGCCTTCTTTGTTTAGCCCTAAACACCTTTCATATGAACACATAGATACAAAATGCAAAGAAGAGATGGAGAGAAGAGAGAGAGATAGCTGTATTTTTAGTATATTCATATAGTACAAAAAGGGTAAACATTCTTGGTAGCCATAGGAATGCCTTGAAAAGGTAGTCTTGGATTGTAAAAGTCCTAATTGTAAAACGCAAAGAAGATATGCAGAGAAGAGAGAGAGATAGCTGTATTTTTAGTATATTCATAGAGTACAAAAAGGCTACATGTTCTTGGCAGCAATATGCATGCATGCCTTGAAAAGGTAGTCTTGGAATTTAAAAGTCCTACTCTATGATCTAGATGCATCAAATAATTATTAGCTAAGTCTATATATAGGCTTTGGGACACCAATATAGTTGAAAGGAATGGATGGGCATCATGGAAAGAAAAACAAGATAAGGTTACATGGAGAGAGGGAGAGCCAAGTAGCAAAAAATTATGAATTGCTTAAGCTAAAGTAAGACTTACAAAGTGCCTTTCTCCTCTCACACAAGATGAGAGATAGCTTCTAGGCTAGGGTTTGATACACACAAACCTTATCTCAACATGAGATGGTTTGCTACACACACACACACACACACACACCTTATCTCAACATGAGCATACAACAATTTCAACACCCCCCCCCTTAATTCTAACGATGGGACATGGCCACATGGGACATGGGACATACTCATACACCAAAAACAAGGGGAAAACCCTTTATAACATAGGCTTGTGCAAGAATTGGCTTGTGAGTTACAATGTGTGCTTATTACAACACTCCTTTATCATAGGATTCCCTCATTAGGAGTAGAGGTATTGGATACAAAGTTCTCTGCCTCTTGTTTAGAAGCACGTTGTGGACACCTTGAAGTAGTGTTTCCTTTCTCTCCACACTTGCTACATTTAAGCTTATGGGGATACCTTTTGAAACATTGATCGGCTATATGTCCTTTTTGTTACAATAAGAGCATTTAAGATTATGCTTCATGACAAGAGCCTCATTTTATATAGTAGGAGAATTCAATGTAGATCCTCCATTCTTCACATGTAGTCATTGATATTCTTCAAGGAGAGCCTCCTTGATGCCTTCGAAGGTAGGGCTAGGAAGGTGCTTTATGGTGGTGATGAGGTTGGAGAACTCATCGGGCATTTCCTTAAGAAGAACCGCCATGGTATCCTCCTTTTTGGTTCTTGCATCAATGCTTGAAATTTGTCCCATTATCCTCTTCATGTTGCTTATGAAGCCTCAAAGGGACTCTCCACTCTTCAAAGGCCAAAAAATTTCACCTTGAGAGAGATACGGGAGTGCTTGCCCTTTGCTCCATACAACTTTGCCATCTCATCCCACATTTCCTTAGCGGTCTTCATGTTGGCCACATGATGGATGAAATTTTTTTCCATATTTAGAGCTATAATGGACTAAGCTCATTCATCATCTTCCACAACTTTGGAATCATTAAAATCCACCACATTCGTGCCTTTCACCAAAGGGCCACAAACCCTTTCCCATGAGAGTATACCACACTTGGGTGAAACCCTTGTCCATTTTGAACTTGTCAATGACATATGTGTCTTTTGACATGATGATGATGGGGAGGTAGGAGAGGTCTTACTACTTTCCTTATAGAATAGCAAGAGCAGTGTCTAGATCCTTTAAAAACTAGATGCCTTAATACGAAAGAAGAAAAGCAAGCTTAATGATTGTAAACACTATAAAGAAATTACATATGAAAACACTCTATTTGGGGATCTTTTACACCATTTAAAAAAATGAGGCTAATGGTTGACCCTTAGATGGTGGTGGAGGTGGCATAATGTAGCATGCAAAGGCATGTGTCTTTAGCTAGGTGGAGGATAGCCTTACATTCATCCCAAGAGCTGTGTTGGAGAGAGGAGGCGATAGTTGAGAGGTGGAGAGGATGACAGGTTGAGCAAGGGAAGTGTGGATAAAGCAAGGAGACATCAAGATGCTACACAAAAGTGGACGGGCCAACTGAAGTTTAAGGCTTGTTTAATACTTCTAACAAGTATTATAAGCCTTATATTAAGGCTTGTTTAATACTTCTAACAAGTATTATAAGCCTTATATTAAGGCTTTATAGCTGCCTACTTCCACGTAGAGAATGAGTGTTGGAGCCCAGTGTAGCCAATGTTTACCTCCTCATTCGATTATTAAGAGGTGAAATCCGTTGAAGGTAGCAAGATCCTGGGTGAGTTGCACTTGGAGAAGAGATGCCTTGATATGATTGGTTGTGATACCAAGTTGAAACAAATGGATGAGAACGGAAATACAAACAAGATAAGGTTATGTGGAGAGAGGGAGGGCCAAGTAGCAAAAATCTTATGAATTTCTTAAGCTAAAATAAAACTTACAAAGTGCCTTTCTCCACTCACACAATATGCGAGAGAGTTGATCCCTTTATAGCTTCTAGGATAGGGTTTGATACTCAACGTGAGATGGTTTGCTACACACACACACACACCTTATCTCAACATGAGCATACAACAATTTCAACAACCCCCCTTAATGCTAACCATGGGACATGGCCACATGGGACATGGGAAGGCCTTGGACATATACTCATACACCAAAAACAAGGGGAAAATTCTTTATAACATAGGCTTGTACAATAATTGGCTTGTGAGTTACATGTGTGCTTTACAACACTCCTTTATCATAGGAGTCCCTCATTAGGAGTAGAGATATTGGATACAAAGTTCCCTGCCTCTTGTTTAGAAGCATGTTGTGGACACCTTGAAGTAGTGTGCCCTTGCTCTCCACACTTACTACATTTGAGCTTATGGGGATACCTTTTGAAACATTGATCGGCCGTATTCCCTTTTTTGTTACAATAAGAGCATTCAAGGTTATGCTTCATGTGGCAAGAGCCTCATTTGATGTAGTAGGAGAAGTCGATGTAGAACCTCCATTCTTCACATGTAGTCATTGATCTTCTTCAAGGAGAGCCACCTCGATGCCTTCGAAGGTAGGGTTGGGAAGATGCTTTAGGGTGGTGACATGGTTGGAGAACTCATCGGGCATTTCCTTGAGAAGAACAACCACGGTATCATCCTCTTCGATTCTTGCATCAATGCTTTCAAGTTGTTCTATTATTCTCTCCATGTTGCATATGAAGCCTCCAAGGGACTCTCCATTATTCATTTCAAGACTGAAAAATTTCACCTTGAAAGAGATACGGGAGTGCTTGCCCTTTGTTCCATACAACTTTGCCATCTTATCCCACATTATCTTAGCGATCTTCATGCTGGCCACGTGATGGATGAGACTTTTGTCCATATTTAGAGTTATAATGGACTGAGCTCGTTCATCATCTTCCACAACTTTGGAATCATCAAACACCACCACCTTCTTGCCTTTCACCAATAGGCCACAAACCCTTGCCCATGAGAGCATACCGAGAATGCATTTGTTACATCCATTTATAGATCTCATTGAGCTCTCATCCACATGCTCCATGCACCCTTGTGCCATCAATGTGTTCATAAATGCCCACATGCCTTGTGCACCCTTGCACTTTCCATGTGCCTACTTTTTGACCATTGAATCTCATTTATATTCATATGTTCACATCCTCGAATAACCTTATTCTTCATCCATTTTAATTCCATGAAATCCTAACCTCCATCTACCTTGCTCCCACATACATGTGCCACATGCATGACATGATGGGCACCATATTTCGACACCCCTTCTCTATCATCCTTCCGCCTCCATGGACTATTTACTTTCACTTAAAAATTTGAATAAAACGTCACCATCCATTTCTAAACTCCACTTCAAGTATTAATCAAGAACTGAGCATCTCTTCCATTGTTGTCCCCATAACTACTACTATCCCTTTTCCTTTACACAATGGTTGTAGAGGGTCACCTGCTAGAAGTGATCATGCCTATTGCTAGGACTTTAAAACTTACTTGAGAGCTAAATGATGCACTAGTTCTAAGTACACACTCCCAAAGAATGCTTTCCTGCAACATTGCATATTGGCAGACCACTCCATTTGCTACCAAGGATCCATTCTACTGATGGATCTATACACCTTCTTGAGATGATGTACTCAGTGGTTGAGCTTGCTACCCTAGCTGCATTTGCTACCCTGGTTACATTTGTTACCTTGGCTTCTCTTACCCTGGCTCCATTTGCTACCCTACCTCCGTTTTAGTGATGGATCTATACACCTTCTTGGGATAATTTTCTTAGTAGCTAACCTTGATGCTCTAATACAAATGTTGCAAGCACACAATACTTCTTCTTTAAGCATTAAACTGTAGTATAAAAAGGGTACATGTTCTTGGAAGCCATACACATACCTTGAAAAGGTAGTCTTGGACTACTCTAAAAGTCCTAATCTGTGATCCAATCCCAAAAGAAATGAGATGAATCAAATAATTCTTGGTTGAGCCTTTATATAGACCTTTGGATACCAATATATGGTGGTTGGCTGTTGTTGCTGCTGTCAGGGCTAGCAGCTATGGACATAAAATTCATAAATGCTACCGACTAGCCGAGAGTGGTCCTCACACCTGGCCAACCAAGTGTTGATCCAAAGGGACCCTTCTTGGAGTCTTCCATTGCCCTGTTCATGCCCTAAATCTTCTCTTTATCTTCTTTCTTTTAGAGATTAACACTGGGATGAGCATGTCCATGTGCATGCACATGACATTCGCTTCAGCTAAGCTTGATGATGAGATTCCAACTTCTAACCCTAGATCTCGGGGGGTTCACCTCAAAAAATTTTAGTGTACCACGTACGATCAAAAGGAGGGGTATTTTAATTCAAAAACAGGATTACAATAACAAGAGGGGTTTTTAATTCAACTTCAAAAAAAATCCGTTAGTTCATAAGTAAAGAGGGGTGGTTTTATTGGGGGAAAAATTTTAGTTAAGGGGTTTTTTAAATGCCCCTTGAATGCATGTGATACATATGATTTTTTAGAAGTGCACCCCCCGAGCCCTAGATGACTATCATCATTCCTTGTCTCCACATATGGTCTCCCATACCTATCATCCTTCCCTTCCTAGAAACATGTTAAAGATATATCACCCATAGATCACTTGCATTAATTTTGGTCTCATTGACCCAAGTTAACTCTTCTGTTGATGTTTAAATCTCTCTCTCTCTCTCTCTCTCTGTCTCTGTCTCTGTCTCTCTCTCTCTCTCTCACACACACACACACACACTACTACATATTAGCCTAATACCGGGGCTTGTACCGGCGCTATTTAACGGGGTCTAAAAAAGCCTCGTCATCAGTATAAGCGCCGGTATAAGCGTCGGTATACCTGTCGGGTATTAATACCGGCGCATATAACGGCGCCTATACCGATACATTTAAATAAATAAAATTGCTACAAACACTTACGAATTCATGGCGCATGGTTTCGTAACCACCACTCCCGAGATGAGAAGCCCCTACTGTTTGGAGTCTTGCCCTTGCCGCCTCTCTTTGTTGTTGAAACCTGTCTGGTGTCTCGGTGAGCTCCTGAGCAATGGCTGCCCACTCCCTGTCATCTAGCCAAACAGGTTTCTCCTTCCCCTCTCTGAATGCGTCCCTCGCCTCTGACCTACGATGCCCCATCAAAATGCGAGCTGTATACTGTATCCACTCATTAGAGACGACATTCATAGGGTCAGATGGCTGGAACTCTTGCTTTATCTTTGTGTTTATATAATTTTTCTTCCCCTTGTCTTGCTGATCCCATTTAGTCATGACAGAGTCATGAAACTGTATAGTGCACAATTGTCGAATGCGTCTTCATTGCCTTCCCTGCACTATCCATTATTGGTGCCCCATCCCTAATTGTGTAAATCTTGCTGTTGTCATGGTCATGTGCACCCCAGGGAGTGGAAGGTGACCCTATGGGTGTGCTATCAACAGATGAGAGCGAAGGACGACGCTCACGTGGTGGTGGTGTAGAACTTAAACACTTACATGCCAATCGCATCCTTTTGTAAGCTCCTCCTCCTCCTCTGTTATAGGTAAACCAGCACGTTTGGCTTCTAAAATTGTAGCTTCTAGCCATCTACCTGTGGGAAAGTCCGGAAGAGCTTGCATACCTTCTGGATATGGGAGATTTCTTGTAGTGCGATTCCTTCTGAAACTTAAACGATCTTGTACTCGCGCTGTCGCTTGAGAGCTTCATATGTCTCAATCCACTTCTCCATTACATGAGAGTTCAAGATGCAAAATTTGTTGATTTTTTCTCTCAAAGTGTTATCCATCTTTCTCTTAATGCCTTGGCCTTGAGGTTCCTCACCAATGACTCGCCTGTTGGACTCTTGAGACCATAGTCGAGGTATCTCTGGATCTGAGGAACTTAAATATTCAGTGATGTAAACAAGGGACTCTTGTATCAGCCACCCTTCTGACATACTACCCTCTGGGCGAGCCATTTGGCGAACAAATCCCTTTAATGTCTTCATAAACCTCTCCAAAAAGAACATCCATCTTGAATGGATTGTTCAAGCAACTGCAACCTCATCTACAACATGAACTAGCAGATGCATCTGGATTGTTAATAAACTTGTAGGGAAAAACTTCTCTACCATGCAGACTGCCTCTATGGAGTTTAAACGCGCTGTCTCCAAAGTGTCTCTCTTTATCTCTTTTGAAGAAATCCAGCGCACCAATGTGCCAATCTTATAGATAGTAGCTCTAATGTCTTCAGTGAGGCAATCTTTTATTGCTATGGGTAGCACAAATTGTAGAAACTTGTGCCAATCATGACTCTTGAGACCACTAAGATCATCATCCTTTGTAAATGCACTTTTCAAGCAATGCATACAACCTGTACGAGTCCGAAACTCTGAAATTGTCCTCTTGACTTGTTGTTCCTCCATCTTGCTAAAAACCCATGGGGCTCTTGGAAGTAGCACCTTTCCATTGGGTCTAGTGCGAGCCCACAACTCTTGCATACAACCAATCTCTTCCAAGTCATCCCTTTGGCCTTTAGTATCCTTTTTTCCTGTCATGGTCTTCCACAGAATGTCAGCTACATTCTTGAAAATATGCATCGGATCAAGCAAATGGTTTATAAGGAGATCACCCCAATAGGGGAGTTGGTGAAAGATAGAGAGCCTCTTCATCCCAGGACATGCCAAGTTGCCACATTCCTCCCATTTGATCTTCCAATCGCTTGCCTTCAATGTACTTGGAGGAGGTCTTCCTAGATTACCATCCCGCAATTCATGATTTTCTGGCAGATACCTAACATGTCCTTGGTAGACATTCTTTCGTAATGCTTTTGAGTATCTTGAATCAAGTCGAGGACCACATACAGGACATGCATTGTAACCCGATATAGACAAACCTGAGCATTCTCCATAGCCAGGCCAATCATGCATTGTCCACATGAGAATACCTTGCACAGTTGTAAGTCTTTGGCCACTCTGCTGCTTTGACATGTCCTTCACTTCAATTCCGTTCCACAAGGTGCGTAACTCATCAATAAGTGGTGCCAAATATACATCCATGTTCTTCACCTTGTACTTTCCTGGAACTATTAATGAGAGCAATAGATGACCTTTCTTTATTGCTAACCATGGCGGAAGATTATAATTCACAAGGCAAACAGGCCATGTGCTCCATGAAGAGCTCCTTAAACCAAAAGGGTTTACACCATCCATTGCTAGGCCAAGACGGAGGTTTCTAGGTTCTTCCTTAAAAGCCGGCCATTTCTCTTCAATGTGTCTCCATGCGGGTGAGTCTGCAGGCACACGCATCACTTCATCTGTGGATCGAGTTGTGGCATGCCATGTCATCAAGCTTGCTATTGATTTGCACCTAAACATGCTTTTTATCCTTGGAATGATTGGAAAGTGCCTGAGAACCTTTACCGGGACAGCTTCCCCCTGAACATCTTCTCTATATCTGTTAGAGCCACAATGGGGACATTCTTGCAAATGCTCATATTCATGGCGGAAGAGGCAACAATCATTGCGACAAGCATGAATATTATTGTAATCCATGCCTATGGATTTCAATAACTTCTTCGCATCTGCACGAGATGGAGGCATCTCGTTGCCAGGGGGCAATATTTGATCTTTCAAAAGCCTGCAAGTATGGCAATATCTGATCGTTACTATTAAGATTTTCTCAAATACAAGTTGATAATTTAACATTTCAACAGTAGGTGTAATCTCCAAAAAAAGACCTTACTTGAATAGTTCAGTGACACTTGTATTAGACCATCCAAAAACTGACTGCAAATTTAGCATCGTAAGAGATGCACGCAATACAGATATGTTGGCACCATTGTATAATGGAAGGCATGCAAGTTTACGCATGGCCTCTTCCTCTGGTTCATAATTTGACCGTTGAGAATGTCGTGGTTGATGATCTTCATGTTCATGCTCCTCGAAGAGAGCTTCTTGTTGCTCAATGAAGGCATCCAACATTTCTTCCATTGGACCTTCTTCCATTTCCTGACCTTCTTCCATTCCCTCGGGTGCTGTTAATTGAGCTCCATCTGTCACTCCCTCCTGCGATATCCTCATCCTTTGTTGGGGACGAGAATTCACAGGCGCAATGTTATCAAGATGCGGCTGCACACTTGCTTGGTTGTACGATTGAAACCGTAAATTTTGCAAGCGCTCCATTGGAAATATTCCAGCGTCATGAACATGCTCGTTGCAAATCCTTCGTTTTCGAAAGATTTGGTACTTACATCGCATGCATGGACACGCTATTCTCTCTTCAAGATTGAGAGGCTCCATCTAGCAGGATAACATGTATATGCAGCTCGTTAAACACAAATCAGCTTATCTCCTCTCCATACAAAATTAAATAGAATTTGCACAAGGATGGAGAGAGAAGCTATCTCTATTCATAAATAGCTGTTTATATATAAAGGCCTTATGCAATAATCTAAATGCATATTATAAGTATAAGCTTGCATAATAAGGCTGCAAGACTTATGCATAAGCTCTATTCATAAGCCTTATGCATAAGCCTTATGCATAAGCTCTATGCATAAGCCATATGCATAAGTCTTATGCACACGCTCTATGCATAAGTCTTATGCATAAGCTATATGCACACGCTCTATGCACAAGTCTTATGCATAAGCCATAAGCTCGAACCTAATTCCAAAAACCCTAGGATTGAATTACGGTTTTGTAAATTCCGCCAGAGTCTCCTTTGTAATTGGAACCAAATCTCAATTGAAAATGCAACTTCTTAAAACTTGTACGCAATACTCTTTGCATCCCATAATGTCATGAAAGATCATATGCATTTGCAATATCCACACAATATGACAGAAAAGGGACCCCATTGCCCAAATGCATCCACAAAGTCGATGGTGAGGATTGTTGAGGACGCGCGTTGAAGCTTGCCGATCTCCCGGCCAAGCTCTTCTCACCCCTTCACCGAGTTTTCCTCCAAGGTGAAGGTTGAGGCCATTTCTTCACACCGGTGTACCTAATCCCCCTTCGTACCGCTTTACCAAGCAATCACGGCACAAAGAGTTCAAGCCATTCTCCCCTTGGCCTCTCCAACCAATGCCAAGGTACCCTCACACATTGCTAGATTCTATAGAAACTTGAAGTGGTTGCAATGGTGAGTGTAGGTACAAAATGATGTGGATAATATCAAATGATAGAACAAGTTTGTTGGCTTACAAGTATTGAGCATGACTCATGCCCTTTTACAATTTAGAACTCAGCAATAAAGCATGGACTCATGCCTCAATCCATCATCCAAAAGCTCCAACACAAACCAACAATTCACAATGCCCTCACCATGGCATTTGCATAAGCATTTGTTAACCACAATCAAGGCATTTGCAATTGCATTTTAACAATCCCTTTCATATAAGCCATATGCATAAGTCTACCTGCGTACGCTCTATGCATAAGCCATATGCATAAGTCATATGCATAAGCCTTATGCATACGCTCTATGCATAAGTCTTATGCATACGCTCTATGCAAGACTTATGCATAAGCTCTATGCATAAGCTCTATGCTATATGCCTTATGCACTATTATGCTAACCCTTAATCCCTTTCACATAAGCCTTATGCACACGCTCTATGCAATTACGCTCTATGCATAAGCCTTATGCACATGCTCTATGCATAAGCCTTATGCATAAGCTCTATGCATAAGCCATATGCATAAGTCTACCTGCGTACGCTCTATGCACAAGCCATATGCATAAGTCATATGCATAAGTCTTATGCATACGCTCTATGCATAAGTCTTATGCATACGCTCTATGCAAGACTTATGCATAAGCTCTATGCATAAGCTCTATGCTATATGCCTTATGCACTATTATGCTAACCCTTAATCCCTTTCACATAAGCCTTATGCACACGCTTTATGCAATTACGCTCTATGCATAAGCCTTATGCACACGCTCTATGCATAAGCCTTATGCATAAGCTCTATGCATAAGCCATATGCATAAGTCTTATGCGTACGCTCTATGCATAAGCCATATGCATAAACTCTATGCATAAGTCATATGCATAAGTCTTATGCATACGCTCTATGCATAAGTCTCTTGCATACGCTCTATGCAAGACTTATGCATAAGCTCTATGCATAAGCTCTATGCTATATGCCTTATGCACTATGCTAACCCTTAATCCCATCACCCAATGGTGTAATAAACATGATCTTGTTTTACGTACATGGATAATAGAGATTGCAAGCTTATTATAGGTTTTATGCATAGATATTAAATTAATCCTATGTGTTGTAAGCTTACAAGAACCCAAAACTAACCCTAAACCATAAAACAAGGATGCAAAAATTCATATAAAATAGCATAAACAAGAAAAATCAAAAGAGGATCTACCTCTTTTTTGCAAAGCTGAAGGAGAGCTCGAGGATTGGTGAAAGATTGGTGAGGTGAAAGAGCTGCAAAACAAAATATTAAACAAACTAATTAGTAAATTAAACACAAGAAAAAGAACTAATACAAAACCCTAAAATCTCTATGCATGCATTAGGAGATCTATGCATACATAGAGAGCTCTAGATCTCAACATGCATAGAGAGCCAAAAAAACACAAAACCCTAAAAATCTTAATTTTTCAATTAAAAACTAAAAGCAATTGCAATAACATGTTAGGAGAAGGAGAAGAGGAGAAAAGAAGAATGAAGGAGAAAAGAGGAGAGAGGAAAAAAGAGGAGAGAGAGGGAGAGAAAGCACCTCTTTCGCTTGATTACTTGCGCATCTTCTGCGAAAAACCAGAAAATAGGGTCTCGGCTGTGAAAAACTTACGAGCGCCGGTATATGCGACGGAATATGTGTCAGAATATTCGTCGGTATATGCTACGGAATATGCGTCGGTATCGGCGTCGGTATAGGCGTCGGTATACGCGACGGGAAATGAAAATTTAAAAAAACCCCGCCATACTTGTCTCCTCCAACATGACGACGGACATACCGACGTTCGACATTTGCGTCGGTATTTTGGCGTCGGTATGTCCTCAACCTCTTGTAGTGACACACACACAGAGGGAAAAAATAGAGTATTTGAAGTTGACTTAGAATTTTTAAATCTTATCTATGACAAACCAACTTCATTTATTGAGATTTTAAAACTATATACACTAGACATATGGTAACAAATAAATAACTAATAATATATTTGGGTAAATCAGTAAAAATGAGTGCATCCTTAAGAAAAATATGATAGTAATTAATTAAAGCATTTAAATGACTTTATATTTTGGTGAATGGCCATTTAGGAATATTATATAAGTTATAAATAAGAGCCACTTGAAGCATGGCTGCTAGAAGTAAGCAGCATTACTTAACATTAACCAACAAGAGCCATTAGAACCATGGCTATAATTAAGCATCATTACTTAGAAATGCTCTTAGTGATGTAAATCACTTGTATTTTCAATAATATCCTTTGAATATGTATTAATATTCTCATTTACGGCTTCATTATTTCATTATGTTCTTCTTTACCTTGAGAAAAGGTAAGATTATATACACTCTTATTTGAATTTGGGTTCTCCACCCAGTTTCTTTTCACTCCTTTTTATTGGATTTTGGAATTCTATCTTGTTACTTTTCATTAAAGGTGGGTTTTTTTTGCTAATTTACTTGTAGGCTCTAATTGGTGGATTGTTTTTTGTTTTGAAACTAGAAAACACCTTATACATATATATTTTTGTAACTCCATAATGAAAGAAAAACCATTTCAATTGCACATTTGTGTTACCTTACAAAACATTAAGTGGGACCACTTGGGCCTATTTGACAATAGGCGGGGATTGGTTGATCTTGGATAAAAATTGCTTATCTTAATAAGGACCTCAAATCCACTTTAGGATCATGACCCAATAAGGTTGGTAAAAGTAGATTCTATTGGGGAGTAAAAATAGCTAGTGGAGGGCCACAATCACCTTTTGAGAGATGGACAATGAGATGAATATGCATGTAAGATTTTCACAAATGTGTAAAATAGCTAAGAGCTATGTCCTACTACATTATAGTGGGGCAAAGAGGGTTGCGATAGCCTTGTTACGTGTCCATTCCACAGAAGGGGTTAGCAAGGGGCCATGGATGGATGGGTTAGTTTGGGGGTAGGAGTTGGATATGGATAACGAGGTTACTTATTATTCATGAGAAGCATGGGTGCAGGTAGCTACCCTATTTTCGTACAAGCACCATCAAGAAAATTGATGAGATAAGGCCACATATTCAGTAAATAATTAATGGATGGTTATTTGCAACCAGGCTTGTTTTTTGATGGGTGTCATGCCCGCTTCAATTTTAGGCTTTTTGAGGACCACTTTTTTTTTTGGGACATTGAAAAATAAGGTAAAGTGAAAAAATGGGCGCTATTTCTACTAAACCCGTCATTTTGAAAAGTGGCCGAGCTTGTCAAAAAGCATCGTTGTTTCCAATTTATGATAACTTTTTAATTTATGAACGCCTGCGGGATAGCATTAGCTTCCTTTTACCCCCAAGGTAGTAAATTACGTCCATCATAGAGCTTTACATCAATCCTTTTCACCATGGATTCAAGAGGGTAATTTGTAAATTTTGAAACCTAACATTTGTTTTCAAACTTTAAGCTTATTATAACTAAAACTTGACAAAACTCGTGGAGGAGCTTCGAAAATACATGAATAAGTCCTATGAGAGGCAATCGAAGCTTTTTTTTTTAAAAAATCAATAAAAACAAATACCGATCTGTGCCATTCAAGCGATGATATGCTTTTGCTTCCACACCTGTTCAGCGGCGAGCTTCACAGCGAAGCCGTTTAGGACATGCGTGTAGGAGTATAGCTTCTCAATAGAGCTCCCGGTCGTCTCCGAATTAGTTCGTGCAAGCAGTGAGTCGTGTTTCTCCGTCAAGTACTCCACATAACGTTGCGCTTCCAGCCCACTGCAATATATCGTAAAAAACAAAGAAAATGAATTATAACCTATTTCTGTATATCTAAACAGGATTTGAAAACTCTTCCATCCATCTCAATTAACCTACTCTAACCCTAATTAACCTACCCTGCTGCATTTAAACTGCAAGATTATCAAGCTAGTGCATAGTCGATTTTACCGGAATTTCTCCACCATCTTTCTGTCTCCCCCATCAGTGGCGGCGAATTTGGTCACAACAGGCTCATCTTCCATTACCACTATGTAAAGCTCTGATCGGCACATGATTATCCCTACTAGCTCTAGCATGATTAACACCATGAGCGTGCGCCCCATTTTCGCTAACTAATAGCCAAACCAGCTACTATTGGGTCTAGCTTAATTATCTAACAATGATTCAAATCTCAACCCTGACTATTAATTAAGCTATCCTCTGCCAACACAGTGTGGAGCACCATCAATTCATGCGATATCATGAGAGGACCTCCGTGCCGTTTGAAAAACTAACGATCTGGAAAGCGATGACAACTATGGTTTTCTGTGTGTCGTCGTTCACGTTATTGTTAAATCAATGAGCCTAGAAGCCATCGACATGTTAAATAACGGAATAAACTATGCAGATAATAGCGCCAGAGCCCGAGATGATTCAGTAGGCGAGTCGTTAATTCTATCCTATATTGTTGACACGTGCAAAAACTGATATTTCTTTTTTAAAAGTCTTGGGCGCTTACAAATTATATTTTATATTTCAATTATCTCTAGGTTAAATAATAGTGGTGCTAATCCACCACTTCCACCTCAAAATCCACTCTCCTTGCACTTGTGCACCTACAGCCTTGCACTGTGCACACAAGCTCTTGGGTCCTAGTTACCTTGTGTGGCATGTTTGTATGAAACTCTTACTTCTTGGTTGATGGGTTTGAGGAAGACCCTGTGCCAATCAATCCTTAGGCACAAAACTAATAGAAACCATTAGGGGGCCTAGGAGGTCCTCAATAGAGCCTCCTAAGAAAATTCTTGCATTTATCTTTTGGTCGCTTAAAAATACTTCACTATCAAGAACCCATAAAAAACTATTATTGTAAATGCAATGTTTTAGTAACAAATTAATAACCATTACAACTCAAAATTCTAAATTTTATGAGAGAGAAGATGAGCCATCCCGACCATCCACAAACAAGAAAACTTCAATAAAGTATATATGGAAGTATAAAAAACAACCCATTGTTCATGCAAGAAAATATGGCCCCCTAGGCATCTGACTCATAGGAAGAAAGTTATATTAGAAGCAAGCAAAAGAACCGATACAACTTAGGCATAAGGGATCTTAATAATTATCTCTTTGGTGTTATGGTTCTCTCTATCTATATGACTAGATTTCAAAATAGAATCCAAAATAGAAAGTTATATTAGAAGCAAGCAAAAGAACCGATACAACTTAGGCATAAGGGATCTAAATAATTCTCTCTTTGGTGTTATGGTTCTCTCTATCTACATGACTAGATTTCAAAATAGTATCCAAAATTTAATAAACCAACATCATGGTTGGCTACAATCTATAGGCAAGAAAGAGTTAAGTTTTCTTTGGTATTTCAAGTGGTTAAGACAAGACGATATTATTAAAAGACAACAATATAGTTTTTAATTTTTTCTTGTTCAATTGTTTTTGTTACAAAACAATGATTTTCATGTTCAATGAATGTTACAAATAATCAACATCATCAAAGCATATTTTAGAACTAAAAATATAGTGCTCTTACTAATGTTGGAACTTGTAATAAGGTACTAGAAAAATGCCATTGTGCCATGAAAGTGTTGTCAAATTTAAAAAGTGAAAAACTCTTTATTTAAATAGAGGGGGGAATATATATCCAATGTATTCAAAGCTGTTTTGGCACAAAAAGGCATTAAGTACCAATGTACAACTCCTTATACAACAAAATGATGTTGCTGAGAGATGGAATAGGACTCTCATTGAGATGGTTAGATGTATGGCTAAGGGTTAGCAACTTGCACACAAGTCTTGGATAGAAGCAGTTCTTTGTGCTACCTATTTGTTGAATAGGTGCCCCACTAAAGCTTTGAAAACCATCCTTATGAGGCTTGGTTTAATTGGAAACCTAAGGTTGAACACATGCGTGTCTTTGGTTGTTTTACATCTGAAAATGTACCAACACAAGTTTTAACTAAGCCCCAAGATGCAATAAATATTGAAAGATCAATAATCAATTAATGAATCTAGGGTTATGCCTATATGGGTTAGAAGCACCCTGCGCACGATAGAAAGTGGTCTACCTCTTTGCAAAGTAGAACGATATCCAGTGCTTGAACAACTTCTTCAGATTTTGCTGAGTTGGCATTCCTTAGTTCTCTACATGACGTAGATGAACGTGAGTCTTTTGAAGATCCAAATTGGCTAAAAGTTATGAAAGATGAAATTCATTCCATTTAATAAATAATACTTAGGATTTAGTGGATCTACCACTTGGCAAGAAAGATATTGGTACTAAGTGGGTTTTCAAAGTCAAGAGAAAGGTAGATGGATCTATTGATAGACTGAAGGCCAGACTTGTTGTGCTAAAGGTTATGCCAAGTAGAAAGGGATTGACTCAGATATGTCCATGCATAATTCTACAAATTTCTACCATGCATTAAAAGATTGTGATAGGATTAAGCTAAGGAGGATCATAATTACATAGTTTAGGCAGCATTAATGCTAAGTAAGAGTGATTAAGCTTGTGAACTAAACTGAGAACATAATCAACGCTAGAGAGGCGAGTCTGATTTAATGAAAAGAGGCGTGTAATTTCTTCATTGAATTGAGCCTTTAAATAGAGTGTGTAGGGAGAATGGAGTAAATCTGTCGTAGCACCCCAATTTGACGTTTTTGCTTAATTCACTATACTTGAGCAGAATTGGCTAGCAAGGTTTGATTTAGGGAGTGCGTAATGTGTAATCTAAGAGATTATATCATTAGATTATGACCTATTTCTTTGATATCAATGATATGATTAAACTAAGGAGGATCATAATTACATAGTTTAGGTAGCATTAATGCTAAGCAAGAGTGATTAAACTTTTGAACTAAACTTAGAAAATAATCAAGAATAGAGAGGCGAGTACGATTTGATGAAAAGAGGCATGTAATTTCTTCGTTGAATTGAGCCTTTAAATAGGCTTCTTGCATACACAGATTGCTCCCTTTAATTTGAGGCAATTGCCCTTTAATTAAGGGTATGGTGGAGATGATTGAGGAGAGTTGGCTGCCTTCATTTCTAGCTAAGGTTTTAACCTTTTAGAGAATATGTAATGTAATGAATTCATACCACTAGATGTTACATGGCTTTATCCAACAGATTGGACATTTTCTATCCCATCTACTTAAGTTGAAATCTACTAATAAGATGCTCCATCTCTTGCGATAGAATGTGGCAATCCAAACTTTGAAATGCCATGTATGAATAATCCATACATGAATAACCTAGTATGAAACAATGGCCTCATCAACATGCATCATAAACATGGATTATTGATGGGTATACGGTCTACTTTATAATACACCATCATGGTCTCCATCCCTCTTGCAACTATGAGCCTCTATAAGATGAAGATGAGGTAGGTAGTTAATTAATAATTTTCTCACTCCCCCCTATCACACACACATACACAAAGTTACATTTTCAAAGTTTCCATTACCTAATAGCCTATTCACCAATTAAAAACACTTGATACTTGCAAGATAGAGAGAAGGAGAGGAGAATGCAAGGGTCTTACCTGTTTGCACCTCAAGCCACTCTTGGTAGAGTAGCTCTCTCTTGTGGAGAGATAGGGTCCTAAAACTTGCCTCCTTTGATATCACCACAAAGGAGCTTTGCAAATCTGAAGAGAAGAGAGAGAAAGATCTATGGAAATTGCAACCTCTACTTTGATGACATGATGAGTGTGTGAGAGCATGAGAGAGAAGAGAGAGAGAAAAGAATATATATCAACACCATCACTCACCTACACACAAAGAAGAAGAGAAAGCAAACCAGCAACTTCAATCAAAAGATCAAGAAGACTCAAATTGTTATGAGAATGGGATTATGTGTCTTATCATTAGTCAAAATGTCCTATATACAAGACTTGACCATATATTCGAAAGTGAGCATACATCAACCTTGCATCCACTATACTTGCTTATAGTAGCTAAGTATTTGAAAAAGTGTGGGACCCTTGTTGATGTTGAAGGCAATGCCTATTGACCTTCATAAAATGCATGCCAATCGAGAAATTTCACCAAAAGGATAATGATAAGACTAAAATGTAGATGGTACCATGTCTAGGTTTGGCACTCCATCACTATCTAGGATGAACTTTTGCATGGTGTATGAATTGTTTATCTAGGATGTGGGATGGTTGAGGTGGAGGTATCCATAGAAAGTTGAACTGTAGATTCGGGTTCTTCTCGAGCTCCTACTTGAAGAGGTCCCAAGCCCATCTACTTTTGATCAGGAGATAAACAGGGCGGATCATACATGTGGGGTCTACATATCCTAAAGGCCCTAAATATAAAATCTGGGGGAGCAACTGGTAAAAGGAGATACCTTTTCTACTTTGTCAAGCTCCTTCTGCAAGGGTGCCTCCAGATCTTATCCTGGAATGGTTCTGCCATTGTTCGGCTGGACCACAGGTGTCGCATGCTATGGTTGAGGTTCGAAGAGTTCATTCTGCAAGTGCTCGAACTCTTCATCTGAGATCTCATATTGAGGAGCTGCATCCTCAATCTGCTTCTGGACGACAATGATAGTAGAGATATCATCTACACTACTTTCATCATGTCACCCTACCTCATCAACCTGTGGTAGGGCTTCTTGGTAATCAAATTCCAAGAAATCATCACTGGAATCTCGCACAAGTATACTATATAGTTCCTCCTCCCTCAAGTCCAAGAGCTCCAACACATCCTGCATGAGGAGGTACTCCACCCCTTCGATGGTGAAGCTAGTGGTGGGTCGTGACTTTGGGTTTCACCAAGCTGGATGGATGCAAGCGCCATGCAAGAGCTCTCTACGGCCTCAACGATAGGGTCTAGAGTGGTCTCTTCTAGCTTTATGTCTATGTATTGCGTTAGAGGGAGATCCTAGATGTCATCATCCTCTGGCTCTTGAACATTAGAGTTCAAGATGTAAATAGCAAAAGCAATATCCCGCTCATCAATGAGATTGAGTGGGATGTGCTCTTCATAAGAGGTTGGGATAGCAGTAGTGCAAAAATCTTGTCCGACATGAGCTAGAGCTCTGTTCACCGCCTTCTTGTGGTTGGATCCACTCTTCATGTTGAAGAGGAACTCCAAAGGAATCTAACTCAAGGTGGAATTTGGGATAGAATAGGTGAACTCTCGCTGGTTGTATCGTAAAATGCAGGTAGCAGGATGGAGTTTGGGTCTAAGGTAGAGATGATAGCCTTGAGGTCTAAACGCTTGCAAAACCTAGGGTAGATCTGGTCCCCAAGGTGAGCATAGTGAGTACTGCTAATCCACGTGGCAAAAGAAGAGGAGGTGACCATAATGGGTAGTGGGGAGAGCTAGAGAATAGATAGTATAAATGAGTTTAATCTATAACTTACTCATATTTATACCTACACTTAAATTTATAATATTTTTAATAAATTTATACTTGTGTTTATTATATTACTTACAAATATCTATAAACTTATATTTATTTTTATACCTTATGTTTATACTCTAGTAAATAAAGGACACTTCATTAAAATATAATAAATAATAAATCATACTTCTATTTTATGTTATATTATATTATTATTATTATATTATTTACATAGTTACTTATATTATTATTTGCACTTAAATATATACCTAAAGTTATTTTTATTTTTAAACTTATATCTATAGACTTAGAAACTAATGACACTTCATTAAAATATAACAAATCATAAAAACATATTTATATTTCTAGCAAAATTAACTATATTATTATTTGTATTTAAATATATACAAATAATAATATATATATATACTTATATTTATATTTACGTTTGTACTTACTTATACTTATCATTATTTTCTTACATACTAAAGGGTTTGAAACACAGTAGACTTAAAAAACCACAACACTTTATGAAAATGAAGAAAAATTAAATTTACAACACTTTTAGAAAAACAACTTCTTATGAAAATAAAGAATAAGAATTACATTGACTAACTCCACAATCTCAAGGATATGTGGAGCAACACATTGCTTGCATGTTTTGCAATGTTCACTTCGACTCCCAACCTTCCTACCATCCAACTTAAAATAGAAATTATAAGGGGGATTATTGGACATAAGTTGTATTTCCTACCTCAGAAAACTAAGGGGCCAACGACTCTCTACATTAACTCTAAAAGGGATATGACCCTCCCAAAGAATAACCACATCAATGAGTGTTGAATGCGTGCCATCTCACATGTCTTGGTCCAAGCTGAGCCACGCCCCTCGTAGAAGTCGCCACCTCCTCTTAGAGAATGTACAAAGTTTGTCTTGCAATGAAGTACCTGTCCATAGAGACAAACAACAACCAACATAAAAACATAAAATCAACAATCAGTGTCTTGCAATGAAGTACTTATGAATAAAAACCATCAACAATCAACATAAGTGCAATGTTACCTAAAGATAACATCTGACATAGTAATTCTTCACTCAATGATATCATCGTGGGGTGAGTTCTCTTGAGATGCCATGACTCACCTAGTAAATGAGTCATCCAATCCTCAGATGGGCACTTGCATTGATAAGTAATCTTAGTTTTCTTAACTACTTCACAGGATCCAAACAAATGTGCCAACAAACCAAATGGTACAAACCAACTTAAATGTACATCTCTAGAGCCTGTGGATGGTTTCGTGGCAGCATGCACATAAGTTTCTATCTTTACCCTCCTACATGCTTCTCACATGTCTAAGCTAGGACTATACCATTCCTGGCTAGACAACAGTGGTAGTGGAATATACTCCAAACTATGTCTCTCCACATCATACACTGAATCATAAAAGTAAACATTCTGAGATGCCAATTTGGTTGCACTCTTGTTGTCATAGATCAAGGCACCTATCTCTGCATGTAAAACATTTAGCTTTCCACTAAAACATTCTACATTATGCCATTAAAGCAGAGTGGATGGATATAAAGCTGCAAGTAACTAACATTCTTTTATTAACACTAGTTTGGTACCAAAACAGGACACTTAAGTGTCCTTTTTTGGGGGTTGCGAAAAAAAATCAAACTCCTAATGTAGGCTTTAAAAACCAAAATGCTTCATTGGGCATGTAGAACATAACCCTATGCTTATGTAAAAAATGCTAAACATATAAAATGCCTTTTTATTTGGAAGTACATAAGCAACAAAGTAGCATATGTCTTGAAAATGAACATTTTTCAGGATTTTTCCAAATATGCAAGCATCATTCTCTCAAAAACAAAATCCAATGATATCAATAGCATTTTTCCCAAGATATTTTGATAGCATACATCAGTCCAAGGAGGTAGAAGTTCACCAAAAAAAATCATTTTCCTTTCCTAGAATTTTTTCCAAAAAAGTTGCATAAAATCAGCAAAAGTAACGCGTATTATCAAAACTCAATCACGCCACTAAAAAATAATGTAGCCCTATCAATGAGAATGGGATGTCGACATGACGAGGGTGGCCGTGGGATGGATGTCAATCACGAGGGTGGCCGTGGGATGGATGGCGATGATGGCTGCTCCCTAAGGAGGCAGGCTCACGTGGCGAGGTTGTGAGGGGGAACCAAGGTCGGGTCAGGGATGGCACTTAGGATGGGGGCCATCGAGTGAGTGTAAAAGTAACGTGCCATGTGTGCATAAAGTTGGTGTGCATGTAGATGTGAGACGGCGAGCTACAGAGCGGAGCGGAGAATAGTCACAGATGAGTGCAGCCCAGTAAAAGGGGCGAGTGGTGTGCAAAGAGAGAAATGCATCAAACAAGGGGAGGCAAGTACTCCTGGTTGGGGATGAGGGGCAAGGCAAGTGAGGAGATAATAGATGAAAAAATGTGGGGGGTGAAGCGATTCTGCCAACACCAAAGTGCTGGCATCCACCAGGGAGATGATGGGGGATGCTGGGTCATGAGGGGATTTCCACCTAGGAATTATCCCAGGGAGGACTGACCCCTGGGAGGTCAAGGACCCAATCCTCCTCAGGAATCCTCGAATACCCAATCCTGTCTGCTGCAGGCTTGGGAATGGTGGGAAACTGAAAAACCTCACCAATGTAGGCACTGGTGAGTGTGGGGATGCGCTTGGTGTGGCTAAGTCCACCAAGAAGGATCTGCATAAATCCTCCAATGCAATGGTGAAATCTGAAGAGTCAAAGTGAGCCAACCCTACTAAGGCACAAGCTCATACGATGATAAAACAAAAGATAATGGAGGACCTAGAGGGTGGCGAGGAAATGATACCTCAACCCCAGTGGAGATGACAGCCCGGTGGTGGCAGTGGTGATGGTCGAAGCAGCTGCGCGAGCTGTGCTAGCAATGTCGATGGCGGCCACACGAGAGAGGTGGGCACAAGGGGGGATCCAAGGAGAAGAAGAGACTGTCGGAGGTGGTGGGCCACCGGAGAAGAGTGATGGTGGCGGGCCGGAGAAGAGGGACACTCCTGAGGATGAAGTTAAACCCTCGATGCAGGCCCTACCACTCACTGTGTGCTCCTCCTCCATGATGAAGTCTATGGCGGAGACACTGACTCTGCTGCTGCAAGGGTGGGGTGCGGAAGGAAAATGAGAGCACGGGAGAAGGGTGGGCTAGGAAAGAGAGAGAGAGAAAGTGGTGGTTGCTTAGTGATAGAAAAAGAAGAGAGAGGGTGACTCGATGAATATGAGAAAAAATAATTAATAATAAGAATAAAATAAAAGAAAAAATGAAAAATAACCAAGAGGCTAAGAGAGAAAAGAGTTGGGAAGGCATTTTTTTTTTAGCGGTCGTGAGGTGAGAGAAGGGCGCACAAGGGAAAACGAATGGGGGGGGCTGGTGGTGAGGTGAGAGAGGGGGAAGGCCTAGTCGTACGATGGGCTAGCCAGGGGGGCTGGTCATGAGGGGAGAGAAGGGTGCACAAGGGAAAACGAAGGGGGGGCTGGTGGTGAGGTGAGAGAGGGGGGAAAGTAAAGGGGGGGCTGCTGCGCACCCGAGAGCAGGCGAAGGGGGGCAGCTGGTCGTGAGGTGAGAGAGGAGGGAACGAGAGCTGCAGGGACTGGGGGTGGTCAAGTGAGGGGCTGGTCGATGGGGGGATGGGGCCCGGGGGGTGAGGGGGGCATGAGTAAGTATGGGATTGCAAGGGCGATCAGGGGGGATGCTAGGGTGTCACGCACGAGAGAGGAGAGGGGGGGATGCTACACACGCATGAGGGGGGGTGGTCGGTCAGTGAGGAGTGGGAGGGAGGGAGCTGCGGGCGAGAGGGGAGAGTGTTGGGTTGGTGGGATGAGTGAACAAGGGGGGGCGCTGGGGACGGTGGGGTGACGGTGAGGGAGAGAAGGTGGTGGGGTTGCCCGAGGGAAGGGGGAGAGGAGAGGGATGGTGGTCGATGGGGTGAGAGGTAGGTGAGGGATGGTGGTCGGTGGGGTGAGAGGTAGGTGAGGGGGTGAGGAGTGTGGTCGTCGATGCGGAGTGAGGGTCAGTGAGGGTGAGAGAAGCCGAGAGACGTTTAGGGGGGGTCAGAGAGAAAGACGTTGTTGTTGTTGATTTTTTTATTTTTTATTGTTTTCTAATAAACTCGTGGGGTGGGGCAAGAAGTGCAGGGTTGCACTGAGAGAGGGGAAAGAGAGGGTGGGGTCAGGGCTGCACACAAAAGAGAGTGAGGAGTGAGGGCTAGGGGAAAAACGGGTGGGGTGGCGAAGGAGAGGGTGCGGGGTCAGGTGAGAGAGGGAGGGGGCTACTGGTGGCTGCACCCGATGAGAGAAGGAGAGGGGGGTGCGTAGGGGAGCGATGGTGGGGTTGGGTCAACTGAGAGAGAGAAGACTAGTGAGTGGTCAGTGAGAGGGGGCTAGTGGTGATGGTGGGTTGGTGAGGAGAGGGGGCTGGTGATGGTGAGATGACAAAGGGGCGAGGGGGTGGTTAACTGTGGGGTGAGAGAGTGAGAGAGAGAGAGAGAGAGAGGGACTGGGTGATGGTCGATAAGGCATGACGCGAGTGTAAGATTCCTCCCTCCAGCTTTTGAGGTGTGCAGGTGTAAGAACCTCCCTTTCTGACCTTATAATTATTCCCCTCTCTCAAATAAAAGAAAGATCCTGTTTTGGTCTAGAGAGAGAAAATGTGTAGAGGGAGGTAATTCAAAATTGAGATATTTTTGGATATAAAAATCCTCCTAGTGTCTAAAATGGTTTCCCCTGAAACAGATATTCAAAAAAAAAATCCAATGTGCAATTGGAATAAATTGAAATTAGGTAAAAGGGACCTTAGCCTAAGGGTCCAAATTTTCTAAAATTTTTGAATTAAGGCTTCTATGGACCCAAATGTAGGGGGGAGATAAATGGAAGAATAAAAGAAAATCCCCCCAAAAATGAGTAAATGCTCATATAAGATGAAGAGTTGACTAAGGACAAATTTATTAGTAAAAGAAGAGATATTTAAAAGAAATGGTGCATTTTTGACACCTCAGCGTGGGGAATTTCCCTCATGAAGGAGGCACCTATTTCACATGTGTGGTTGAGTTTTAAACTCAAAAATAATGAGATATTTTCATCCCTCCTCTCTCTTGCTTCAGCTAGATCCAAAAAGTAAGCTAAACTGACCTAAAAATGGTCAAAATTTGACCAAATTGATCTGAAAAATTATAGAATCAGTTTGCTTGGTTAGAGGCTCACTTTTTCCTGTAAATGAAGCCTCCCCATTAATAAATGGTTAATAGTGTTTTATGCACTGTTACTCTACCAAAAACAGTGAATTCATTGATAATTCATTTGTTTTTGACCATTTCCTCTTCAAAAGAATTGGTGGCCATTCTTGTTGTACAAACAAGAGTAGATCCCTCAAACCATCAAGCCAAAGGAAAGCTCACAAAACTCCTAGTAAGTTAGAAATTCTACTTTTTCTTATTCTATTTTTTGGTTTTCTGATTTTTGCTTTCTTTAAAATGAAAATGGATGTTATGCCTTGCTGGAAAGGCTTTCCCCCTTCTCTTCATTATTGAATTCAGCTTTTCTTATCCTAGATGTGTAATCAAATTGATGGAATTAAACTTTTCATATTGTTTACTCTTAACAAAGTGAAAATTGATTAGATTAAAATGATTTAAATCATCTTGGATAATTTCTAATAAATTTTAGAGTGAAAATTTTAAAAAATGGTCAACCATACAAAGGAGGTTATAGCAAAATTTTCTTAAATTTGGAAGTTTTATCTTTTTATTATTCAAAGAGAGTAATCCCCACTGCTTGTGTATTCTAAAAGTGTTATTTTTATTCTATGCATAGAAAAATGCATATTAGAAATATTTTTATTATAAAAGTGTTATTTTCATTAGAATTAATTTCTATACATAGAAAGATGCATAAAGAAATTCTTTTATTTCAAAAGAGTTATTCTCATTAATTTTGATTTTATGCATAGAAAGATGCATAAAGAAATTTATTTTTATTTCAAAAGAGTTACTCATATCAATTTTGATTTTATGCAAAGAAAGATATATAAAGAAATTTATTTTTATTTTAAAAGAGTTATTCTCATCAATTTTGATTTTATGCATATAGAAAGATGCATAAAGAAATTTATTTTTGTTTCAAAAGAGTTATTCTCATCAATTTTGATTTTATGCATAGAAAGATGCATAAAGAAATTTATTTTTATTGCAAAAGAGTTATTCTCATTAAAATTGAATTTATGCATAGAAAGATGCATAAAAGATTTATTTTTATTTTGAAAGTGTTATTCTCCTTAAATTTGAATTTATGCATAAATAGATGCATAAACAGATTTTTATAAAAGTGTTATTTTCCACTACAGTTGTTCTTATGCATAAATAGATGCGTAAAGAATCTTTATATCAAAAATAAGAATTCTCTTACATTCTATAAATAGATGTGATAAGATGTGATATGAATCACATAGATGAGAATGAATAGAGAATGGATGTGATGAGAATAGAAGTAATGAGAATGAGAGGTAAATAGATGTGATAAGATATGATGTGAATCAGATAAATGTGAATGAATAGATGAGATGTGATATCATGTGAATTAGGATGTAAATGAATGATATAGGATGTGAATGAATGTGTTAGCATGTGAATCAGGATGTGAATGAATGAGATAGGATGTGAATGAATGTGATAGCATGTGAATCGGGATGTGAATGAACGATAAGGGACGTGAATGAATGTGTTAGCATGCGAATCGGGATGTGAATGAATGAGATGTGATGTGAAATGGATGTGATAAGATTTGATGTAAACTGGATAGATGTTAGTGTATGTGAAGTGATGGGATGTATGGATGATGTGGGTTGATGTGTGGATAATGTGGATTGATGTGGATGGATGTATGGATGATGTGGATTGACATGAGGATTGATGTGATGGATGGATGTGTGGATAATGTGGATTGACGTGAATGGATGTATGGATGATGTGGATAATGTGGATTGACGTGAATGGATGTATGGATGATGTTGGTTGATGTGTGGATAGTGTGGATTGACGTGAATGGATGTATGGATGATGTGGATTGATGTGTGGATAATGTGGATTAATGTGGATAGATGTATGGATGATGTGGATTGACATGTGGATTGATGTGGATGGATGTATGGATGATGTGGATTGATGTGCGGATAATGTGGATGGATGTGGATGGATGTATGGATGATGTGGATTGATGTGTGGATTGATGTGGATGGATGTATGGATGATGTGGGTTGATGTGTGGATAATGTGGATTGACGTGAATGGATGTATGGTGATGTGGATTCATGTGGATTGATGTGGATGATATGGATGGATGTATGGATGATCTGGATTGATGTGTGGATGATGCGATTGGATGTGATTTGATGTGGGAATGATAAGATGTGATAGGGATTGATGAAGAAGAAAAAAATATGGGAATGATGTGGGTTGATGTTTGGATAATGTGGATTGACATGAATGGATGTGTGATTGATGTGGATGATGTGGATGGATGTATGGATGATGTGGATTGATGTGTGGATGGATTGGATGTGATTTGATGTGGGAATGATGTGATAGGGATTGATGAAGGAAAAAAATTTATGGGAAGATGAGAAAAGATGGGGACTAATGTGAAAGGATGTGGAGTGATGAGAAAAGATGGAAATATTGTTGGAACTGTATTTGTATGTGAAATCTGTTTTTAAATGACTGTTTTATGTCAAGAATGCTAGGAAAGCATTTTGACCGTCTTGTGAATGAGGTCGTGGAGACCTATCT
Source organism: Cibotium barometz (assembly GCF_041138505.1). Lineage (NCBI taxonomy): Eukaryota > Viridiplantae > Streptophyta > Polypodiopsida > Cyatheales > Cibotiaceae > Cibotium > Cibotium barometz. The sequence goes on along the minus strand of NC_141057.1, from coordinate 24,210,341 downwards.
GTTAAAGTTGCAACTGCTGACGGAGAGTCAACGGAGGACGTCTCGCGTAGCAAGGTCGGTCGAGGTCTTGACCAACCTCGGTTTGATTTAAATGGTGAGCTTCCAGTACAGTGGGGGATGAGGGACCAAGGAAGCGGCCTATGAGTGAAGCGCTAGGGGACCTACGAAGGATCCTAGAGGGTACTGACCATACGGTGCTCGGGCTCTGGGTCACCGAAGATACCCACATGTACGTCGGGGAAGATATTGGAACAAGGAGTAAGAGTTGTTTTCTGAATTCGGGCATGGATCTGGTTGATTGACCTTGCTGGTCCTCAACAGATGAGTCCTTGGCTCTTTTATATGGATCTATTGGTTGATCTTGCTGATCTTCAACGAAGACTCCATTTTTTTTAAAGTGAATACTTGCCGGTTACTATGAGCTAGGAACTATCGAAAAGGTCCCTAAGTGGATAGGGGGTGAGCGTCCTGGTTGCCAATGATGCCATAGGTACACCGATGAAGGAATGTTTGGAAATAAGGATTCAACTGGATAATTAGAGGATTATGATTAGTGACACTATGGTTTCATTAAATGATTGTTTTAAAGACTATTGAATCTGTGAAAAAGGCAATTTCATATTGGGTGTGTAAGTGGTGTGACTATTTTTAAGTTTGCATGAATATCCGGCTAGGAGGCCTGGGAACTCTTTTTCCTAGTACCCGGGATAACCTAACCAAATTCTTAATTGGATCCCATCACTACAGTGGGGGCGGTTGGCTAACCCATGGGACTGGATGGAGTTAGGCTGGACTGATGGATCCCTAAATTGAGACTCGATTCTGTTCTAGTTCGATAGATGAAGTAAATCCCAGACAAAAATTATTCTATGGAAAAGAATCAACGGTTGTACCTCTCAATGAGGAAAAAAGTGTTGGTCTCTATGACCAAGTACAATCTTTTCCCTGATCTGACTATGGGACTTACGGGTTCGGTCAGATCAGTTCAGTTAGTTAAGGCTTTTGACTACGTTAGAGAAAAGTTATCCTGGAGGAATCGCCCGTGCTTTTCGGGCAAGGGAAGTTTTTTCCAGTTCAGTTTTGGAAGAACGATGGATTAGTCTCTTATCCGGATATCCGTGGGCAAGGCCCCGAGTAGTGTGGGACCCTGCCCCGCGCAAGAAGTGCTACTTCCACTACTAGCACCCCTGAATTTGTTGCGCGGTGGGGATAGGGACCTCACAGCGAGGGGAGAAGGAGAGCTGCAGCAGGGGCTGGGGGTGGTGAGGCACGTAGGGGAGAGGTAGTGGTCGATGGGGTAAGTGAGAGAGGGGGTGGTCGGTGGGGAGAGAGAGAGAGAAAGAAAGAGAGAGAGAGAGAGAGAGAGAGAGAGAGAGAGGGGGGGGGGTCGCAAGAGGGAAGGGGGGGAGGCAGGGTTGGAGAGAGAGAGAGAGAATGAGAATGAGGGGAAGGGCTTGGTCAGCGGGGGAAAGAGATAAGGGGGTGAAGGTGAGGTGATGACGAGGGGGGGTGGGCTGCGCACAGGGGGGGCGGTGAGTTGGCTACACGAGAGAGAGAGGGGGTGGGGTCACCGAGGGAATGAAGTAGATTATAGAATAGGCTTTTGTTTACCCCTTTTGGGAAGGCCTAAGGCCAAGATATTATATCCTTTTTATACATATATGAATATACTGAAATACACAACCAAATCTCTCTCTCTATTCTTTGTCTATGTTGCTTGTTCTTACATTAGGTCTTCCTATGTAGCTCTTAGGGGTGAAAGATGACACAAAGCTTCCGTATGTCACATTCATTCCCTAATTCATGTCTAGAAAGAACCTAGACGCTCTAATATCAATTTGACTAACACATGTACATTGATGTGTTTGAACTGCCTCTTAGACAAACCAGAAGCTCTAATACCAATGCAACACAGTGTAACATGATAATTGTGCGAAACGAATATTATTGCTAACCAAAGGTTTACGCTTATGACATGAATACTCAAATACATAGAAGACAAGGCAAAGACCTAAAATACTATACATTTCTTAAAATGTCATGTATATACACAAAGTTTTCCATAGATATACATCATATTCGAAACCATGGTTGTTGTGCATATAAACTGATTTTATGCATGACTGAAAACAGTCTATTGATATCCTTCATATAAATGTTAATGAAAGATGCACTTTTATTACTGACACTACTCCTTAAAGTTGTGTATCAACCTAGGTTTTTGTTGCTGAACTATCTCCATTCATGCTACTAAATGACTCTCTATCTGCCCTTTTAGAAGCTACTGAAGGGTTGGTTGGCTAGTAGGGTTTATAAAGGGCATATCCATCATGGCTGCTATGGTAGGGAGAGATGTAGCAATAAGAACAAACCAAAAATGCATCATTCTTCAATCAGATCTAGAAAAAGCTTATGATAGGATTTACTGGTCCTATGTGGTAAGAGTCATGGAAAAGTTGGGATTTGGTCTCAGGATAGCTTCTTGCATATTGAGACTCTGTCTTTGGGGGGTTTTTCTAGTCTTCTCGTAAATGGTAGGATAGTAGGGGATTTGAAATCAGAAGATCTATTAGACAAGGATGCGCCTTATCCCCCCTTCTCTTTGCCATAGCCTCTCACCCCCTGATTGTTGCCTTGGAAGAGGTGAGTGAGAAACATAGAGTTGTTGGTCTTAAGTTGAAGAATGGGGAGCAACTCATTATTCAATGCTCTGATGATTCTTTACTTTTTCGTAGAGCTAATGGGCGTCTTATTGCGCCAATTGTCTATAAGTTTTAAATGTGTATCTCCGACTATTCTCCTCTTTGTCTCTCGCTCTGCCTCTCTCTCTCTCCCTCTCTCCCTCTCTCCCTCTCTCTCCCTCTCTCTCTTACACTCCCTCTATATACTACGTTTCTTTCCACATATACATATTTATCTCTCCTTATCTTCTTTGGCTTCTCTATATTGACTGGATCATTTCATTTTTTCAGATGGCTAGGAAAAAAGCAGACAGCAAGAGTGCAGAGGAAAGGACCTCTATTGCTTCAAAGGCATGTGGAAAGAAAAGCAACAGGGGAAGCCTATGCATAAGAGATCTTGATTTTTCTTAATACATTTTTTTCTTAACTTGGTTTAATTTTATAGGTTTTCAACACATACAAAGCCTTCACAAGAGATATCTTTCTTGTATGTTTCTTCTTTCATGCTTTTACATGTTAATAGGGTTTGTAAGTTTTAGGGCTTTTAAGATTAGATTTTGTTATTACTACTTTTTTTTCTTAATTTAGTTTGATTTTGTTGGTTTTGAACGCATACAAGCCTCACAAGGTAAAAGATCTCTTTCTTGTATGTTTCTTCTCTTATGCTTTTACATGCTATAGGGTTTATAAGTTTTAGGCTTTTAAGATTAGGGTTTTTTTATTTTTTCCACGCTCTATGGATAGCTTTTAGAGAGCTATGCTTCTCTCAAGACATGGCCATATGCCTTAGCCTTATGCATGAGACTTATGCATTATCCATATGCATAAGACCATATTCATAAGCTTTATGCATGAGCCTTGTGAATAAGTCACATGCATGAGACTTGTGAATAAGCATGCCAGTAGCTACCTATGCATGCCAGTAGCTACCTGGGCATGCCGATAGCTTCCAAGGCATGTCGATAGCTACTTGGGCATACTGGTAGCTTCCAATGCATGCATGTAGCTACCTAGCCATGCCAGTAGCAACCTAGCATGCCAATAGCTTCCAATGCAAGCCAGTAGCTAGCTTCCTAGGCATGCTGGTAGCTACTTAGGCATGCCGATAGCTATAGCCATATGCATAAGGCCATATGCATAAGCCTCATGCATTGGAGTATGCATAAGAGATTTAAGTATTTATGTTTCTTCTTGGATAGATGGCAAATAACTTGCAACGTGATAATACACGACGTGAAGGAGTCGTCGATATCCTAACAATATTTATAAGTATATATTGGCCTCAAATTGTATCTTATCTTTTAAATTAAAGAAGGTTATCTTAAATAATGACATAATTATAATGTTCATTTGTTTGTATGTCTATAGCTTGAAGTAGTGGGACGGCCCCCTAGGCAAGATAAATATGATTTTGCATTACAACGGGATTTGGAAGCTCTATTTAAAAGGGTACAAGAGGAAAGATATATTGTTATTTTACCGGAGGACATACTTGGCAAGCATGACAAGTACATTCCTAACACCATAACCTCTTTGTTTTTGCAAAACGGATTTTCACTTCTGTTAGTTTTATTGCGTTTTAGGATCATGTTACTAGAAATGATGGCGCGAATGTCCAAGCAAGAAAAATGGAAATGTGGGAAGAGAAGGGGGTGGAGCTGCAAGGAACAATAATAATCGAGCTGCATGAGATATAGACCCCCTCAATGTAGCCCCTAGCTCCATATATTTTCATTACGTTTTATTTTGTATATGAGCTTTTTGGAATCATACACTTCTATAATTCTGCCAAGTATTGCAATTGAATTTTGACATTCCTTAAACCATGAATTGTAATTGTTCTTTTTTGTTGTTGTATTTTTCAAGTTTTACATTAGATGTGTCCATCCATGACGATGAGTATGACATGAAGTTGTGTTTTTTTTACTGTGTCTACATTAGAAAAAAAAGAGCTAGGACAGACTGGGGAGTCCCGTGGTAGAAAGACTGGGAGGTCAACTTGTGCAGACTCCCTAGTCTACCCTAGCTTTTTTTAATTACGCAGTACTTTTGCTGCTCCATAGAGCGGTCCATAGAGCGGAAATAGAGCAATGAACCCGTTGTAGCGAAAGCGTTGTTGCAAGATCAGGGTGTCCAATTTTGTCTAGTTTATGTTGGACTAGGACAATGCTTGGAGAGAAAATTTAGGCGAGCACAAGGTACTTCAAATGAGATCAAGAAACTAATAGAAAATACACATGCACTCAAATTAACCCAATATAACTTCAATTAATACAAATTGGTCTAATTAATCAAAATTAATAAAAAAAATAAGATGAATTGATAAAAAATTGATCTTTCCATACTTGGAGTGATCCAAATTTTTTTTGATAGATGCACCATTACAAATACACTAGTCCCTATAGGTTTTAGATCATTTACATCAAAAATATAATTTTACTAATTTGATTATTAATATTTGTTTGCCTTCCAATAGCTTTGAAGAATTTTACAAAAGATATCATTGAAAATCTAGCCATTCAATTTGTAATTTTTACTAACCACCACATTCTACTACTGTCTACCACTCTTTTGATCTACAAGATTGAGAATTTAAGTGGTAGTTATTGTGGTTCCAAAAAGTGGCATATATTATAACACTTTAAAGACCTTGAATAAAGAAAGTAGACAAATAGCTTAAATTTTTCTCAAAAAATCAAGTTAAGCTCTATATTATATGAATATCTTAGGTACAAAATGGGAATCTTATATGAGTTTATATATAAATGATAATAGCATTTAATGAAATTATTCCAAATTTGGGATAGGGTGTATACATTTACTTGTACCCAAGCAAATGAGGACTTTCGACTATCTAATGCTTAATCAGATTATGCAACTATATTCCCAAATTTGCATGTGATGTTATGATAAAAGAACTCGAAACTTGAAATTCCTTCGTTAGCTAGGAGAGATTGGTCCACTAAAGGTTAAAAATGCTTATTTTTTTATTGTTTACAGGGTGCCTGAGTGGACAAAATCGAGCACCCTGATCTTGCAACCACCCGAAAATAGTGACTTTTTTAGCAACAAAATGGGCCCGACATCTCCCTACCCTTCTAGTTATATAAGCGCTGCTATTTTCGTTGCTACACCCTCATTCTGTTGTAGCTGGTAGGGAGTGAGTTAAGTAGCTAGGAAAGTGCAAAGCATAGCACGAAGCCACATGAATAAAGGGATATATCCCACATTGATGTAAAAAACCAAAGGTGTACCTCATCATATAAAAGGGGGCCATTTCAAGCAATGAAATCATATCACTTGCACACATCTCAAGCCTCTTTATGAGTACAAGTCTTAATCTTGTAACCTAATTGTGCTTGAGTCTATTGCACTTACTCAGCAACATGAGTACACTTAGATTACATCCACCTTAGATTAATATATACATTACTAATCCTTTCCTCACCCTTTTGTTGGCTTTGTAGGTCCTCTAATCCTCTCTTTCAACATCATGAGAAAGAGGTAAGTGCTTTTCTATCTTTCCTCTCTTTCCTCTATTATTATTGCACCGTTGGGTGTTGGGGATTTGTTTTGTAGGTTTACGCATAAGCATTATGCATAATGCTCATTCATGCTTTATGCATAAGCCTCGTGCATAGCTTTATGCATAAGGCCTCGTGCATGCTTTATGCATAAGGCCTCATGCATAGTTTTATTCTTAAGGCCTCGTGCTTAAGACCTTATGCATAGTGCTTTATGCATAAGCCTTATGCATAATGCTTTATGCATAAGGCCTCATGCATAGCTTTATGCATAAGGCCTCATGCATAGTTTTGTAGGTTTGCGCATAAGCTTTATGCATATTCTTTATGCATGATGTTTTATGCATAAGCTTTATGCATGCTTTATGCATAAGCTCTATGCATAAGCCTCATGCATAGCTTTATGCATAAGGCCTCATGCATAGCTTTATGTAGCATAAGGCCTCATTCATAGCTTTATGCATAGGATTTATGCATAAGGCCTCATGCATAAATGAATGAATGTTGAGGGATAATTCATGTGTATGCTCTTATTAAAGTGTCCATGTGGGCTTTGTTATGTGTGTGTAGAAACATGTCGCGCACTCCAGATGAGACACCGGCTTACTCTCCATCCTTCTCTCCATATGCCATGTCGCATGACCAATTTATGGGTTTTTTAGCACAAGCCATGCCCGAGAAATAGCGATGGCACAACAATATTTTAAGAGAGGGGTGGGCACTTCGGCCGCACCATCGGGCACCACCATCGCTAACCCTAGTTCACCTGTACAAACCCCACAAAGAACCACCAGAACCCCTCCCTCAGGTTGCTCATCCACTTGCAGCAGAGGATGACGCTCAAGTAGTGGAGGTGGAGGTAGTTGTTGTCTAAGTGGGGGCACGAATGTTTCTACACCCCCACATGATTGTCCTTCCCCATCTAGCGCCAGAAGCACTCCACACTCGCGATCATCTCTCGTGACATTTCGACACACAGCCCACACCCGTCGATGGGAAAAAATATTACACAATTGTCAATGGCAATGTGGTTTTGGATAATGTCGAGCAAGAGATGGGGCAAGAGATGAAGAGCCGCATCCGTGAGCTTTGTCACATTGTCTTTGCAAATGACTTTATGACTTTATGGCCAAAGTTGGATAAAGATAAGAAAGATAGATTCATAAATCAAATCAAGGATGAGTACAAGTTGGCAGTCGGTAGTGATGTCATCCCCATAAGGTGGATAAAGGACCACATGGTGGACGTCATGAAACATTGGCAGGGAGATGTGACTAGGAGAGTGAAGGCAGTGGGTGACAAGCCTTGGTACATGAGCACCAAGGATTGGAATGAGGAGAAGCAAAAGCATGCAAGAAATCCCCAATGCTACAAGCAACAAGAGGATGCGGCCAAAGCCCAAATGGAGAGTGTAGGAAGCTCTTACCTTGAAAGCCGCAGTTGGGATGCATTCCATGTCTACTTTGTAACTATCAACTATCAATGCTTATCTTGTATGTTTCATTTGATGTTATGTCTACTTTGTAAGTATCAACACTTATCTTGTTATTTTGGTACTTTTAGAATCAAGTGGTTGGTCGGCCGGCAACGGGAGGAGGACATTGCTCGCCTGCCATAACACGTACTTTCTTTTGGAGAAGCTTGAGCAAGAAGGCGCCAACCTCAATTGGGGGTGCATTGCAGATATGGTAAGTGTGATAAGCCTGAACCTTATGATTTGTATACTTGCTTTACCATGTCATGTTAGATCGTTGTTTTGTATACTTGCTTTACCATGTCATGTTAGATCGTTGTTTTGTATACCAAAAAAACGTCTTGTATGGTTTTTGCAGGGACCAATGCCTGACCCTAAGTGGGCTTCGCATAGAGTGGCCTTGTCCATGTCTTTTCTCTTGTACATACATATTCTGGTCAGCTCACATTTTTGTTTGAGCTTGTATAGCTTGTATGCAACTACTTTATGCAATTTTGGTCATCAAGTATAGCTTGTAGAGCTTGTATGCAATTTTATGCAACTACTTTATGCAATTTTGGCTTATCTCGTCAGAGCTTGATATGTAAATTTCACATCTTGAAATATAATTTGGCCATTGTTTACACTTGTGTGAATTGTGTACCTACTTTGTAATGTCAAAAACGTTATGGCACTCTAACTTTTTCAACAAATTTGCTCCGTTCACATAAGAGTACAGCTACCTTTGGTATTGTATAAATTTGGAATAATGGTGCATCCAGCTACAAGATTGCAACTGGATGCACCATTATGCCAAAAAAATAATAATACCTGCACGCGTCAAAATAACCGTTGAAAAAAGCGTCAAAAGTTTCCTGCAATAGAAGTCAAAATGTTGGTCGAAATCGGTGTCAAAATCAGAGTCGAAATGTCAGTCGAAATCAGAGTCAAAATATCAATCGAAATAAGCGTCAAAAAGCATATCAAAAAAGCGTGGAAAACATAATTATTTTGACCCTTATTTTGACGCATATATCGGCTCTTATTTCGACGTTTCTTTTTCGATGTGATTTTGACATTTCATGGATTTTAAGCTTAGTTCTAAAGCGTCAAAAAAGGTGTGGATAATGGCCCCGCCTCTTGAAGTGCACCGTTCCCCATGGGGGGAAACGGGTTTCCCCTGCTACTATGCCATGTCCCCATTTCTTCTTCCACCTATTTGGTGTTTGGGGGTTTCATCATGTGAAATAGAGCTAGGAGGGCCAAATAGTTACAGATGGACTCTATAGGAGTATCATATTCCTTGGCTGCCTCACCTCTAGCTCTTGCAAATTTGGCATTTCCTCCTCTCTTCTGACATCTTGCATTGCTTTTCTTGTGAATACCACAAGATAACCTCCCGTCCTCCTAATAGGTATCTGAAACCACTGGGACTACTGGAGTAGCTCCTTTTGCTCTTCTCCCCTCAAGCACAGCTAGCCTTTCTTTAGTCTAAACTTCCCTTTACTTTAGAGCCAACCTCTGTAGCTTTCACTCCTTCTCTCTAGATATTCTCAAGGCCTCTTCAAAGGTTCCAGGTCTCTTCAACTCTACTTTCTCCTTCAGATCTGCATGAACGGACTGGTGTGGATGACTCCACCGGTCCTTGCTATAGGGAACTCGAAGACAACTGCCACAAACACTAAGGTTCAGGGAGAAGGGAGCGTGGATCCTCTCAGGGAAGCATACCTGCCAAGGATGAGTCGACCTCACTGGCTAGACAGGCAAGACCTAGGCTCTACATTGTCTACTGTGCTCTCCGACCACCACGTAGCACCGCAGTACCCCTACTACAGCCCTCTCACTCACACCACACACACCACTCATACCTCACTCACCTTGTGCACAAAAAGAGATAGACAAAACGCCAAATAGAGCACAACACTACCATCACAATACTAAAAAGGAGTGATACAAGGGAGACTCCGCTTCGATAGAAGGACTGTGCTAGAACTCAAGGTGATACACGAGAGAGTGTCCTCTTCCGTGAGAGTATGTCCCAGACTATCTATATGCTACCGAGATAGTGCTCCCCTTAAATCCTCCTCGGGTGTCCTCCTCCTCGGATAGTGCTCAAGAGAAACTCAAAGAGGATCTCTCCCTTCCTTGGGAAAGGGAGAGGGGAAAGGAAGATGGTGCTCAGAATCTCGAAGAGGATCTCTCCCTGCCTTGGGAAAGGGAGAGGGGTGTTGCCTCCATGAGTGCCATCGGAGTTGGCCATGCGGCACGTATGAGATGTCAAAGGGGGCCAGCGGTCAAAGGGGTCAAAGAGAACTGGCGGTCGGGGGCATCGGCAGTGACGGGGATTGGAGTCATCAGAGGAGGACACCGGCGGTCGGAGTGGTTGGAGCTGTTGGAGGGCGCCGATGGTCGGAGTGATCGGAGCACAGTGGCGGTGATGGCGGTCGGAGCGGTTGGAGTAGTCGGAGGAGGGCGACCGGAGTGGTCGGAGCAATCGGAGGGCACCAATGGTTGGAGTGCTCGGTGGAGTGTGGAGGAACTGGCTTCACGTCCGCAGGTCGCACACTACTACTCAATTCACCATCCCGGTGAATGCCAAGAAAACACAGGTGAGCCTCCGAGAAAAACATCCGGCAAGCAGGCTACAAAGGCATACCTCATACAATGATCCTTCCAGGAAAACCTTCTGGAGAGATACAAAATAAATAAAAATGAATCAACTAGGCTCCTGGGAAACTTCATCCAATGAGCTGTAGAAAAAAAATGATTGAACAGGGAGCTCTTAGTGGGCACTTCATCTAGCAAGCTATTTCTTAGAGCTCCTGGTGGGCACTTCATCATCCAGCAAAGCGATCACTAACTGTATTACCACTATCATCCCCCGGGCAAGCATCCAGCCAAAGGTTACCTTAACAAAAGTACAAAAACCAATCTAAACCGTAATAATCACTGGCCATTTCATTTGGGCAAAACTTCTAGCACCACAAAGTCCAGGCATACAAGATACAAAATGAAAGTTGTCCATGGCCAGTACATGCCCGTAGGCAAACAAAGAAAATAAAATAAATAAAATGACAAAAGACTGAATCAACCATCATGAGTGGCATGGGAGGAGGCATCAGTCCCAAACCCTGGTGGACCCGTGGTGGATCTGGAGTGTGGACGGGCAGCTGAACGACACTGCTCAATAAGTCGGTGGAACTCTGCAAGGTCGTCCTCTGCCTGCAGATGAAGCCTGTTTACAGAGATCAGCTAACTCAAACGCATGTTGCTGAGATAGAAATCTGTAAGAGCATGCTCAGTGCGTCTTGCAAAGTGGCGAGCTCTCTCTCATTCTCCAACCGAAGGGCTTGCATCTCTGACTCATGCTGATGATGGGTCTCCACCAAAAGTGTACACTCCTGCTCTCTCGAATGGCTGCCATGGCATCCTCATCAAGGATGGGAGATAAGTACAGCTCAAATAGCTCCTCCTCCTCGTCACGAAGCTCCTAAAGCTCTCCGTCCTGCTGGGCCATGGTCTTGTGTAACTGCTAAAAGGTCTCCTCTGCATCCTTTGCTGCACCCAAGCTGTAGCCTCCTGAGCGGTCCGCTCTGCTAGGATAGATCCATCGACGCAAGTGTCGGTTATTAGTAGCGACGTCGGTGAAGACACCTAGGACTCTGATGAATGAGTCCCATGGTCGTGATCTGTCAAGAGGCTTCCATCAATGTGTCAGCCACCAGATAGCACTCCGCAAGAAGCCTAGTCAAGTCTGATGGAGTGGTTCGGGACTGTCTGAGCGAGAGACTCGGAAAGAGCCCAACCTGGGGAGTGGTGGAGAAGATGGTGGAGGTGAAGCTTGGGAGGAAATGGTGGTGCTGTCGAGAAAGACTGTGTCAGAGGGGAGGATGAGGGTGGTAGTGGCTGAAGTAAGTAGCTCATGTCCGTGTCGACAGGAGATCGAGGTAAAGTGGAAGATGAGGTGGTGGACGAGGGAAATCGGCGCACTGAAAAAATGGGTGAGGTGGGGCGAACTAAGGGGTGGAGTGCGGAGGAACCTCCGTCGAAAGAGATTCCCATATTGCTTTGGATGGTGTGCAAGGAGAGGGTGGCGAGGGTAGTGGCGAGGGTAGTGGTGAGGTGGGAAAACTAGGGAGATGTGGTGTGATGCCGGTCCCTGGGAAGCAATGATCCATGGAAAGAGAATGGGGTGTGAGGATGACGAAGGAGTAGTTGATGAAAGAGCCGTCGATGATGAAGGTGGTAGTGGATGGATGTCGATGATGGTGGGCAAGGTGTCCATGGATGATGAGGGTGGGGGTGGAGTGGATGTCGATGACGAGGGTGGCTGTGGGATGGATGTTGATGGTGGGCAAGGTGTCGATGATGAGGGTGGGGGTGGAGTGGATGTCGATGAGACGAGGGTGGCCATGGGATGGATGTCGATGGTGGGCAAGGTGTCGATTGACGAGGGTGGGGGTGGAGTGGATGTCGATGATGAGGGTGACCGTGGGATGGATGTCGATAAAGAGGGTGGCTGTGGGATGGATGTTGATGGTGGGCAAGGTGTTGATGAGGGTGGGGGTGGAGTGGATGTCGACATGACGAGGGTGGCCATGGGATGGATGTCAATCACGAGGGTGGCCGTGGGATGGATGGCGATGATGGCTGCTCCCTAAGGAGGCAGGCTCACGTGGCGAGGTCGTGAGGGGGAACCAAGGTCGGGTCAGGGATGGCACTTAGGATGGGGGCCATCGAGTGAGTGTAAAAGTAACGTGCCATGTGTGCATAAAGTTGGTGTGCATGTAGATGTGAGACGGCGAGCTACAGAGCGGAGCGGAGAATAGTCACAGATGAGTGCAGCCCAGTAAAAGGGGCGAGTGGTGTGCAAAGAGAGAAATGCATCAAACAAGGGGAGGCAAGTACTCCTGGTTGGGGATGAGGGGCAAGGCAAGTGAGGAGATAATAGATGAAAAAATGTGGGGGGTGAAGCGATTCTGCCAACACCAAAGTGCTGGCATCCACCAGGGAGATGATGGGGGATGCTGGGTCATGAGGGGATTTCCACCTAGGAATTATCCCAGGGAGGACTGACCCCTGGGAGGTTAAGGACCCAATCCTCCTCAGGAATCCTCGAATACCCAATCCTGTCTGCAGGCTTGGGAATGGTGGGAAACTGAAAAACCTCACCAATGTAGGCACTGGTGAGTGTGGGGATGCGCTTGGTGTGGCTAAGTCCACCAAGAAGGATCTGCATAAATCCTCCAATGCAATGGTGAAATCTGAAGAGTCAAAGTGAGCCAACCCTACTAAGGCACAAGCTCATACGATGATAAAACAGAAGATAATGGAGGACCTAGAGGGTGGCGAGGAAATGATACCTCAACCCCAGTGGAGATGACAGCTCGGTGGTGGCAGTGGTGATGGTCGAAGCAGCTGCGCGAGCTGTGCTAGCAATGTCGATGGCGGCCACACGAGAGAGGTGGGCACAAGGGGGGATCCAAGGAGAAGAAGAGACTGTCGGAGGTGGTGGGCCACCGGAGAAGAGTGATGGTGGCGGGCCGGAGAAGAGGGACACTCCTGAGGATGAAGTTAAACCCTCGATGCAGGCCCTACCACTCACTGTGTGCTCCTCCTCCATGATGAAGGCTATGGCGGAGACACTGACTCTGCTGCTGCAAGGGTGGGGTGCGGAAGGAAAATGAGAGCACGGGAGAAGGGTGGGCTAGGAAAGAGAGAGAGAGAAAGTGGTGGTTGCTTAGTGATAGAAAAAGAAGAGAGAGGGTGACTCGATGAATATGAGAAAAAATAATTAATAATAAGAATAAAATAAAAGAAAAAATGAAAAATAACCAAGAGGCTAAGAGAGAAAAGAGTTGGGAAGGCATTTTTTTTTTAGCGGTCGTGAGGTGAGAGAAGGGCGCACAAGGGAAAACGAATGGGGGGGGCTGGTGGTGAGGTGAGAGAGGGGGAAGGCCTAGTCGTACGATGGGCTAGGCAGGGGGGCTGGTCATGAGGGGAGAGAAGGGTGCACAAGGGAAAACGAAGGGGGGGCTGGTGGTGAGGTGAGAGAGGGGGGAAAGTAAAGGGGGGGCTGCTGCGCACCCGAGAGCAGGCGAAGGGGGGCAGCTGGTCGTGAGGTGAGAGAGGAGGGAACGAGAGCTGCAGGGACTGGGGGTGGTCAAGTGAGGGGCTGGTCGATGGGGGGATGGGGCCCGGGGGGTGAGGGGGGCATGAGTAAGTATGGGATTGCAAGGGCGATCAGGGGGGATGCTAGGGTGTCACGCACGAGAGAGGAGAGGGGGGGATGCTACACACGCATGAGGGGGGGTGGTCGGTCAGTGAGGAGTGGGAGGGAGGGAGCTGCGGGCGAGAGGGGAGAGTGTTGGGTTGGTGGGATGAGTGAACAAGGGGGGGCGCTGGGGACGGTGGGGTGACGGTGAGGGAGAGAAGGTGGTGGGGTCGCCCGAGGGAAGGGGGAGAGGAGAGGGATGGTGGTCGATGGGGTGAGAGGTAGGTGAGGGATGGTGGTCGGTGGGGTGAGAGGTAGGTGAGGGGGTGAGGAGTGTGGTCGTCGATGCGGAGTGAGGGGAGGGGATGAGAGGGATGGTCAGTGAGGGTGAGAGAAGCCGAGAGACGTTTAGGGGGGGTCAGAGAGAAAGACGTTGTTGTTGTTGATTTTTTTATTTTTTATTGTTTTCTAATAAACTCGTGGGGTGGGGCAAGAAGTGCAGGGTTGCACTGAGAGAGGGGAAAGAGAGGGTGGGGTCAGGGCTGCACACAAAAGAGAGTGAGGAGTGAGGGCTAGGGGAAAAACGGGTGGGGTGGCGAAGGAGAGGGTGCGGGGTCAGGTGAGAGAGGGAGGGGGCTACTGGTGGCTGCACCCGATGAGAGAAGGAGAGGGGGGTGCGTAGGGGAGCGATGGTGGGGTTGGGTCAACTGAGAGAGAGAAGACTAGTGAGTGGTCAGTGAGAGGGGGCTAGTGGTGATGGTGGGTTGGTGAGGAGAGGGGGCTGGTGATGGTGGGTTGGTGAGGAGAGGGGGCTGGTGATGGTGGGGTTGGGTCAACTGAGAGAGAGAAGACTAGTGAGTGGTCAGTGAGGGGGCTAGTGGTGATGGTGGGTTGGTGAGGAGAGGGGGCTGGTGATGGTGAGATGACAAAGGGGCGAGGGGGTGGTTAACTGTGGGGTGAGAGAGTGAGATAGAGAGAGAGAGAGGGACTGGGTGATGGTCGATGAGGCATGACGCGAGTGTAAGATTCCTCCCTCCAGCTTTTGAGGTGTGCAAGTGTAAGAACCTCCCTTTCTGACCTTATAATTATTCCCCTCTCTCAAATAAAAGAAAGATCCTGTTTTACCCTGTTTTGGTCTAGAGAGAGAAAATGTGTAGAGGGAGGTAATTCAAAATTGAGATATTTTTGGATATAAAAATCCTCCTAGTGTCTAAAATGGTTTCCCCTAAAACAGATATTCAAAAAAAAAATCCAATGTGCAATTGGAATAAATTGAAATTAGGTAAAAGGGACCTTAGCCTAAGGGTCCAAATTTTCTAAAATTTTTGAATTAAGGCTTCTATGGACCCAAATGTAGGGGGGAGATAAATGGAAGAATAAAAGAAAATCCCCCCAAAAATGAGTAAATGCTCACATAAGATGAAGAGTTGACTAAGGACAAATTTATTAGTAAAAGAAGAGATATTTAAAAGAAATGGTACATTTTTGACACCTCAGCGTGGGGAATTTTCCTCATGAAGGAGGCACCTATTTCACATGTGTGGTTGAGTTTTAAACTCAAAAATAATGAGATATTTTCATCCCTCCTCTCTCTTGCTTCAACTAGATCCAAAAAGTAAGCTAAACTGACCTAAAAATGGTCAAAATTTGACCAAATTGATCTGAAAAATTATAGAATCAGTTTGCTTGGTTAGAGGCTCACTTTTTCCTGTAAATGAAGCCTCCCCATTAATAAATGGTTAATAGTGTTTTATGCACTGTTACTCTACCAAAAACAGTGAATTCATTGATAATTCATTTGTTTTTGATCATTTCCTCTTCAAAAGAATTGGTGGCCATTCTTGTTGTACAAACAAGAGTAGATCCCTCAAACCATCAAGCCAAAGGAAAGCTCACAAAACTCCTAGTAAGTTAGAAATTCTACTTTTTCTTATTCTATTTTTTGGTTTTCTGATTTTTGCTTTCTTTAAAATGAAAATGGATGTTATGCCTTGCTGGAAAGGCTTTCCCCCTTCTCTTCATTATTGAATTCAGCTTTTCTTATCCTAGATGTGTAATCAAATTGATGGAATTAAACTTTTCATATTGTTTACTCTTAACAAAGTGGAAATTGATTAGATTAAAATGATTTAAATCATCTTGGATAATTTCTAATAAATTTTAGAGTGAAAATTTTAAAAAATGGTCAACCATACAAAGGAGGTTATGGCAAAATTTTCTTAAATTTGGAAGTTTTATCTTTTTATTATTCAAAGAGAGTAATCCCCACTGCTTGTGTATTCTAAAAGTGTTATTTTTATTCTATGCATAGAAAAATGCATATTAGAAATATTTTTATTATAAAAGTGTTATTTTCATTAGAATTAATTTCTATACATAGAAAGATGCATGAAGAAATTCTTTTATTTCAAAAGAGTTATTCTCATTAATTTTGATTTTATGCATAGAAAGATGCATAAAGAAATTTATTTTTATTTCAAAAGAGTTACTCATATCAATTTTGATTTTATGCAAAGAAAGATACATAAAGAAATTTATTTTTATTTTAAAAGAGTTATTCTCATCAATTTTGATTTTATGCATATAGAAAGATGCATAAAGAAATTTATTTTTATTTCAAAAGAGTTATTCTCATCAATTTTGATTTTATGCATAGAAAGATGCATAAAGAAATTTATTTTTATTGCAAAAGAGTTATTCTCATTAAAATTGAATTTATGCATAGAAAGATGCATAAAAGATTTATTTTTATTTTGAAAGTGTTATTCTCCTTAAATTTGAATTTATGCATAAATAGATGCATAAACAGATTTTTATAAAAGTGTTATTTTCCACTACAGTTGTTCTTATGCATAAATAGATGCGTAAAGAATCTTTATATCAAAAATAAGAATTCTCTTACATTCTATAAATAGATGTGATAAGATGTGATATGAATCACATAGATGAGAATGAATAGAGAATGGATGTGATGAGAATAGAAGTAATGAGAATGAGAGGTAAATAGATGTGATAAGATATGATGTGAATCAGATAAATGTGAATGAATAGATGAGATGTGATATCATGTGAATTAGGATGTAAATGAATGATATAGGATGTGAATGAATGTATTAGCATGTGAATCATGATGTGAATGAATGAGATAGGATGTGAATGAATGTGATAGCATGTGAATCGGGATGTGAATGAACGATAAGGGACGTGAATGAATGTGTTAGCATGTGAATCGGGATGTGAATGAACGATAAGGGACGTGAATGAATGTGTTAGCATGTGAATCGGGATGTGAATGAATGAGATGTGATGTGAAATGGATGTGATAAGATTTGATGTAAACTGGATAGATGTTAGTGTATGTGAAGTGATGGGATGTATGGATGATGTGGGTTGATGTGTGGATAATGTGGATTGATGTGGATGGATGTATGGATGATGTGGATTGACATGAGGATTGATGTGATGGATGGATGTGTGGATAATGTGGATTGACGTGAATGGATGTATGGATGATGTGGATAATGTGGATTGACGTGAATGGATGTATGGATGATGTTGGTTAATGTGTGGATAGTGTGGATTGACGTGAATGGATGTATGGATGATGTGGATTGATGTGTGGATAATGTGGATTAATGTGGATAGATGTATGGATGATGTGGATTGACATGTGGATTGATGTGGATGGATGTATGGATGATGTGGATTGATGTGCGGATAATGTGGATGGATGTGGATGGATGTATGGATGATGTGGATTGATGTGTGGATTGATGTGGATGGATGTATGGATGATGTGGGTTGATGTGTGGATAATGTGGATTGACGTGAATGGATGTATGGTGATGTGGATTCATGTGGATTGATGTGGATGATATGGATGGATGTATGGATGATCTGGATTGATGTGTGGATGATGCGATTGGATGTGATTTGATGTGGGAATGATAAGATGTGATAGGGATTGATGAAGAAGAAAAAA
This sequence comes from Cibotium barometz, assembly GCF_041138505.1. Classification (NCBI taxonomy): domain Eukaryota; kingdom Viridiplantae; phylum Streptophyta; class Polypodiopsida; order Cyatheales; family Cibotiaceae; genus Cibotium; species Cibotium barometz. The sequence goes on along the minus strand of NC_141057.1, from coordinate 24,192,487 downwards.
ATATGGGAATGATGTGGGTTGATGTTTGGATAATGTGGATTGACATGAATGGATGTGTGATTGTTGTGGATGATGTGCAGGGATTTCATATTCACGTGATCACAGCCTTTTTTCTTGTGATCACAGCTATTGTTCACAAATCTCAATGTTCACAAAATTCACAGTTCTCAAATCCTAGAGGGTGGGATAACCTGGTAACCCACAATTGGCCCGCCGGGCTACAAGTCTGGCCCGCCGGGCCCGCCGGGCGCGCAGAAGCCCGCCAGGCCCGCCTCTCGGCCCGGCGGGCTATATTGTAGTATAAAAGGGTGGTCCAGGGGGTCACTGTTCATAGAATCTTCCTTGTACTTGGTGTCAGTGGTGCTAGTGTGATCAATTTGAGGTAATTTTTAAGTTGAAAGTGTTGGTGTCATTTAATTTTTTGCATACGCTTAAGTTTAACGTTGTTTGTGATGCATGTGCATGTGTCGTTAAATGTTAAGAGGCCCGCTGCAGATGGCCGAGTGATTGGCTAGGTCTGCTAATGTGCACTCTTAATATTTAACTTATGTAGAAGTTTTCGTTGTGGCACGGTATCTGCAAATGGTCGGTTTACTGACTAGGTTTGCAGTTACCAAGTTACAATGCGGCTTTGTTTTTGTTAAATGCTTTGAGAGCCCGCTGCAGATGGCCGGTTTACTGGCTAGGTCTGCTGATGTGCGCTCGTAGCATTTGACATGTGTGATGCTTTGCTACTTAGTACGGTATCTGCAGATGGTCGGTTTACTGACTAGGTCTGCTGACACCAAGCTATGTGGTGAAGTTTGTTTTTGTTATTTGGTTTGATAGTCATCTGCAGATGGTCGGTATACTGACTAGGTCTGCTGACGATGTGTCAAAGCATTTAACTTGTGCCATAGTTTTCATCTTAATGCGATATCTGCAGATGGTCGGTATACTGACTAGGTCTGCTGACGTCAAGTTAAGTCGTAAACTTGTGTTTTGTGTTTGTTTTTGACGATGAATGTGATTATTTAGTTTGCATGACATGAGTCATAAGTGTGTTGGATGTAGAAATCTCTTAGTTAGCTTACAAATAGCATTTTTTGTGGTTATAAATGTTGCAACTATTTGTCAATTATATTGTGCAGATTGATGGCGACGCTTGCACTTACTCCTGAAATCAAGAAATCAATTCGTATCAAACTCGTTACCCTCATTAGTTGCTTGTCACCTAATCACATCGAGGGTATTGTGTCTGATAGGTATCGATTTGAGCAAATATTAGGTGAGGTTGTCCGCGCAGTGAAAAATATCCATGTGGGTGCTGATGGAGCAGCCATCAAGCATTTTGTTACTAGCATTGTGGGCAACATGCCTAGATGCGCTGTTGACCTAGGTGACGACAGACCAGCGGAAACAAATGAATCCAAGCTGGAGCACTTCCACACAAAATGGAAGGTAGAGAAAGAGAGGTCCAAGCGTGCAAAGGCCATAGACACCCAAGCTATCCTGAGCAAGAGAGCTCGCAAAGAGCTGGACCGGCCTCCTAATGAACAAGAAGATTTATCATCTGGTGCACGTGAGGTCTCTAAAGGCACCCACTTGCAGCGCACAAAGCATAATACTAACTGCAACATGACAATTGGGTTGCCTGCAGAGGCCATAATCACAGAAAAGAAGATGGGCTCTGGATCGTACGGAGTTGTACATAAATGCCATATTCAAGGTGTCTCCTGGTTTCCAGAAGGCATTTCTTATTGTGCAAAGCAATTCCTTGGTAGCCGAAGGGCTCAATTGAAGTCTTTTGCTCAGGAGGCTTCAATCGACCTAACCCACAGGGGCATAGTGCGCGCCATTGGGCACACAAGGAAGGAGCCATGGATACTGCTCTTCCCCCTCTTTAATGGGGGAAGTCTTGGAGATATAATGGAGTGTGTTCCGCCTCCTAAGGGGACCCTCAGTTCCATGCTTGCTGCAGGCAAAGGCAACAGATACAAGAAAAAACAAGTGGCTCCTCATGAAATGGAGCGATACAAGTCTTTGATTTTTCATGCTCCCGAGCTTATCTGTGCCCTTGTGAATACCATGGCCTTTGCACATGCTGAAGGGATCATCCACAATGATTGCCACCCCTGGAATATAATGATAGATTTCACCAAAGAAGGGGTGCCACGGGTAGGCATCATTGACTGGGGTCTTGCATTGAGGGATGGGATTGAGTTCAAACCCACAAATATCTCCAACAAAGCAGAGCACGATCAACGCCCCTGGAGAGCCCCTGAGCTCGCAGATGTAAGGTCCCCTTGTCCATGGAGCAAGGCATCAGATGTCTTCTGCTTGGCTTGGGTGATTGAAAAGTTTACATTATTTTGTGCTGAGTTTGCAGAAATGACCAAAGTGCCGTGGGTGGGTAAAACAGCCATCCACACAAATTTGATTAAGGAATGGACGGCTGCCTATATGACGCCATCAAAGGAAGATAGGAAGACCATGGCAGATTTTGAGGAGCAATTGAAGAATTTGGAAGTGTCACTTGCTGCATGCTTACGTCCACTATCTGAGATGACACCACACTTATTATAAAGCCTCTTGTAAATGATATGTTTTGGTCAATGGCTATCTATTCCATGACCTGTCTTTAATCGACTGACACTATTTTGGTCCCAATTGTTAAATATTATTTTGATCCCAACTCTCTCTCTCTCTCTCTCTCTCTGTCTCTCTCTCTAAGTATTTGAAAATAACAAGTTTGCAGTAAATAAACATTGATTTTATAAACTTATACCTAACATCTGAAAATAACTTTAAAGCTATTCCTAAATTAACATTGATTCTATAAACTTAAAGTGTATACATACTTTTTCTCAGATGGCTGATAATAATGAAGCCGCAAAGAAGGCATTTGAACGCTTAAAGCAAATCTCGGGCACTGGCACTGTGAATGATGCGGCACGTATTGCCGGACGCACCTCCAAATGGGCACCGGCCCATGGATTACAGTATGCCCAAGTAAATAAGAATGTGTCCAAAGAGATGGTCAAGAGCATCTGGCCTGACGTCTCCAATGATGCCATAAAAAAAGGGCGCTTGAAGCTAACACAATGTAGTGTTCCTTTAATTATCGAGCATGCAGAGCGCATTTTTGTGGATGTCATGGCCCAACCCATGCATCACGGTGACTGTCCCCTATGGTTTGCTAAAATGCTATATGCACAATTTGTGCAGAATTCAGTTGTAGACTTTAGCTCTCGACCTCCTCATCTACATGTGGAAGACATTCGGAGTGAGTCAATCACTATGCCTCGAGATGAGTTGCAACTGGCCATTCTTGGAGCCTCAATGGAAGTTCATCACACGCTTGATGAGCTTCAAACTCAAATCAACCAAATTAGAGGCACCCAAGGCCCTCAACAGACGGAAGCAGCACCAGAGCGCGGGCAAGCACCTGAAAGTTCAAGCGCTAGAGATATACTAAGAGAGAACAAGCTCTTGAAGAGACGCATAACGCAAATGGAGGAGCAAGGCCATGCAAACTCTCCTATGACGGCATCTGAACACCCGAATAGTTTGGAGCAACCACCTCTACATGGGCACGAAAGTGGCGGACCATGCCCTATTTGTTATAGTTTCTTTCACTCATGGTCTGGCCACTACACTGTCCCATGTGGGCACATGTACCACTTGACCTGTCTTTTGCAACACATGGTCAACAGTACTACGTGTGCTTTGTGCGGCAAAGAATTTCACAAAAATTTGTATATATGTTTTAAATTGGGTGCCGACTATGATCGGTTGACCAATGCACGACACATGGACGAGTTAGAGCCGCATTTAAACTTATCTCTCTCTTAAATGCAACCCTGGAATTTAACAAGATTCGGCAACTTTGTTCAAAAGATTTCCAATGCTCTATCTCTATCTCTCTCTCTCTCTCTCTCTCTCTCTCTCTCTCTCTCTCTCGCACACACACAAACACATGCACACAGATTACTTTGGAGTGTGTCAAAACTAACATGATTTCATATTCTAAGTTTAACATGACATGACTAAAAACCATACTCTCTAAATTGACACTAACATGTTTGATATCCAGTTGTTGCAAGACGGATTACTTTGGAGTGTCTCAAAACTAACATGATTTCGTATTCTAAGTTTAACATGACATGACTAAAAACCATACTCTCTAAATTGATCACCAACATGTTTGATATCCAGTTGTTGCAAGACGGATTACATTGGAGTGTGTCAAAACTAACATGATTTCGTATTCTAAGTTTAACATGACATGACTAAAAACCATTCTCTCTAAAATGTTCACCAACATGTTTGATATCCAGTTGTTGCAAGACGGATTACATTGGAGTGTGTCAAAACTAACATGATTACATCAAACGTGAGGAGCGTCTGCGAGTGGCTTTACTAACACCAAAATCGAGTTGCAAGTTTTCTTCTATCTCTTCAATAAAGCACAAGTTATCGCTCGTATGTGGGACATTAGGCTCTACATCTCCATTCTCTTCTGCATCATACTCATCCTGAGTAATGTCATATGTCCACTTAGGCATCTCTTCGTTGTAATCATCTGACTCAATTGACTTCACCAATTTATCATTACAATACATATACACCAACTTCTCAGCTCTATCACTCAATAAACGATTTCTGCTAATAGAATGCACATACTTGTAACTGCTCCAATTACGTTCAGAACTAGAATTTGAAGCACATTGCGCAAGCACTCTCACAGCTAAGCGTCGCAAAGTTGGAACACTTCCCCCATTCAACATCCACCATTTCCAAGCAGGCTGTTCCTTAGCAAGCTTTTGCACAAACTCCAAGGCAAATCTACCTTCTTTCAATTTATACTTGGTTAGCTCAATTACCGCTGTTGCTTGCTCATCTGGACCTTCATAAAATCGCTCCACAACATCATAGAAATCATCGATTACCTCCTCATCTAGGGCATTCACGTCCATATGCCAGTATTCTGGGTCAAGACAATATGCAACACTATGCAATGGACTATGTGCTCCTACCCACCGAGCGCTTACATACTTGGCCAAGATATTTCTCCTTGCTCTGGTGAATGGAGGACTCCAATGCTTGACAACAGTTTTAGTGGGCTCCTCTGGGTTTGCGAGGCTTTCTTGAATGGACCACCACGCCATCCAAACCTTCCCGATATTTGGCAATCTAGAATCCAACTGGCGCAAAGCAAGCATAGCTGGCATCATAACATGATAACAATCTGCTGCTTCCTCCCATAAACTACGATCCGATATCAAAGATCGCATGTACCTCACCTTTTCTTTAACCTTTTCGGACTGGTCAGCCTCCCACTCAGAGAAGCCAGCACACACAAAGGTTTCCATGACTGCATTCCTATTTCTTAGGAGAGATTGAAGCATATAAAAATTAGTGCAAAATCTGGTTTCACAAGGCAACTTTAGCATAGTTTCCATGCGTTGACGATACATATCTAAAACACGTTGCCGTTTGAGCACAAATTTGACAATCTTACTTGCACTATCGATAATCTCCTTGAACCACTCTGTATCAGCATTTTTGTACCAATCTTGTAACACCAAGTTAAGGCTATGAGTGTTACAACCAAATGTATAGATATTGGAAAATCGAGATTCCAACATACGACCTGCTGCTCGACAATTAGCTGCATTATCCATAATCACTTGAAGCACATTTTCAGACCCAACTTGGTCGATAGCATCACCAATGATATCGGCGATAAATTGACCAGATTTAATTTCCCCGGAGCTATCAACAGCTTTGATAAAGCATTCCCCACGAGGACATACCAACATTACATTTATCAATAGACGTCTTTGGGCATTCGACCAACCATCACTGACAATTGTGCATCCAGACTGATTTGTGGTGTCAATTATGAGTCTTTGAACGCTTTCCCGTGTGTTGTCATAGCACTTGTCAAGTAATTGATTTCGCATGTGGTGATAAGTTGGTGGACAAAACCCAGGTCCATATTCTCCAATCTTCTTCCAAGCCATCTTCCATGAATCTTTCGTGACCATAGACAATGAAGAACCAGTAAAGAAGATCGCTTTCGCTAAAGCAAGTTGAGCATCCTCTAAAGCAGTGGCACGAAAGCTGTCAACTAGATTAGTTTGTCTGGTACGAGACATACCCACCTGAAACTCAGGAGATGCATCCATCGGTATTGAGACATCTGGACCTTGGGTGTCATTTTGGCAAGTAGTATGTGTTGGAGTCACTCCTTGGTTGGAGATCCCTCCACTTGATGCTGCCAAATTCGGCGATTGGTGATTTCTTGCACAGAGATTGGGCCTCTTGTTTTGTGATGCTTGTTTACTTATCAAAGCTCTAAGGCGCTTTGCAGCATCATCAGCTCCTGCACCCTTGCATTTACCTCCGGGATTTTTTGTGCTAGTGCCAAGCAAATGCTCCCTTATTCTGGGAGCACCCCCAGATTTTACCAAGCCACAAAAATTACACTTCCATTCGACAAATCTAGAAAGATTGGAAGCAAATTGCCATTCAGGTCCCGGTGATTTTCCTCCGCTCCTCCTCTTGCCACTTTGAGACGCAACATTCAAAGTTTGTGCTGTCATATCTCGTTGCAAGGAAACTCCACTAGTTTCTAATGGTCTGTTGCTTCGTTGGGTTGATGTGCCGCAATTAGAAGCAACCATTGTAACACCTAAACAACAATCATGCAAGATTTGAGATCCAAAACAGCCTGAGTAAAACTAAAATATGCAATTATAAAGTCTAAAACCCAATTCTTGCCAATGCAACCGAACGTTTGGTGAGATGCATTTGAGGCAATCCATCCCTAAATAGAGATGATGTCCCGAACATCTCACCACCTATATCCTCCTCTAGAGAAGCTCCTACCTAGACCAATGGCACTCGAGTAGACCACCCAAGAGGAGGTATTGCTAGTCGACCTAAAGAAACCAAACGTTTGGTGAGATGCATTTGAGACAATCCATCCCTAAATAGAGATGATGTCCCGAACATCTCACCACCTATATCCTCCTCTAGAGAAGCTTCTACCCAGACCAAATGGCACTCGAGTAGACCACCCAAGAGGAGGTATTGCTAGTCGACCTAAAGAAACCAAACGTTTGGTGAGATGCATTTGAGGCAATCCATCCCTAGATAGAGATGATGTCCCGAACATCTCACCACCTATACCCTCCTCTAGGGAAGCTCCTACCCAGACCAATTGGCACTCGAGTAGACCACCCAAGAGGAGACATTGCTAGTCCACGTAACAAATACGATAAACCATTTACAATCAAAATCTTATAAAATACAAAATATTATTAACAAGCTTCAAACAAAAATCCAGAATATTTATACTCACCTCTTGTGTCTTTTAGCCTGAGGTGAGCCACCCAAGTGCTTTGGTAAAGCACATTTGGAAGTGAGGGGAAACCCTTTATATAGGTCCCTCCAAAATAGCCAAGTTTTTGGCGCAAAAAAAAAAGTCCCCGGGGCCCGCCGGGCTAGATAAGTAACCCACCGGGCTAAACAGTGGCCCGCCGGGCCAAGCTAGTAGCCCGCTGGGAAAACCGGGATAGCAAGTTTCTCCCGGTTGTGTGAATATCTATGATATTAACAAGTGTGTGAGAGTGTTATTAACTAGTGTTATTACCACTTCGCGGTTAACGTGATCACGTGAATGAAATCCCTGATGATGTGGATGGATGTATGGATGATGTGGATTGATGTGTGGATGGATTGGATGTGATTTGATGTGGGAATGATGTGATAGGGATTGATGAAGGAAAAAAAATTATGGGAAGATGAGAAAAGATGGGGACTAATGTGAAAGGATGTGGAGTGATGAGAAAAGATGGAAATATTGTTGGCACTGTATTTGTATGTGAAATCTGTTTTTAAATGACTGTTTTATGTCAAGAATGCTAGGAAAGCATTTTGACCGTCTTGTGAATGAGGTCGTGGAGACCTATCTGTTAAAGTTGCAACTGCTGACGGAGAGTCAACGGAGGACGTCTCGTGTAGCAAGGTCGGTCGAGGTCTTGACCAACCTCGGTTTGATTTAAATGGTGAGCTTCCAGTACAGTGGGGGATGAGGGACCAAGGAAGCAGCCTATGAGTGAAGCGCTAGGTGACCTACGAAGAATCCTAGAGGGTACTGACCATACGGTGCTCAGGCTCTAGGTCACCGAAGATACCCACATGTACGTCGGGGAAGATATTGGAACAAGGAGTAAGAGTTGTTTTTTGAATTCAGGCATGGATCTGGTTGATTGACCTTGCTGGTCCTCAACAGATGAGTCCTTGGCTCTTTTATATGGATCTATTGGTTGATCTTGCTGATCTTCAACGGAGACTCCATTTTTGTTAAAGTGAATACTTGCCGGTTACTATGAGCTAGGAACTATCGAAAAGGCCCCTAAGTGGATAGGGGGTGAGCGTCCTGGTTGCCAATGATACCATAGGCACACCGATGAAGGAATGTTTGGAAATAAGGATTCAACTGGATAATTAGAGGATTATGATTAGTGACACTATGGTTTCATTAAATGATTGTTTTAAAGACTATTGAATCTGTGAAAAAGGCAATTTCATATTGGGTGTGTAAGTGGTGTGACTATTTTTAAGTTTGCATGAATATCCGGCTAGGAGGCCTGGGAACTCTTTTTCCTAGTACCCGGGATAACCTAACCGAATTCTTAATTGGATCCCATCACTACAGTGGGGGCGGTTGGCTAACCCATGGGACTGGATGGAGTTAGGCTGGACTGATGGATCCCTAAATTGAGACTCGATTCTGTTCTAGTTCGATAGATGAAGTAAATCCCAGACAAAAATTATTCTATGGAAAAGAATCAACGGTTGTACCTCTCAATGAGGAAAAAGTGTTGGTCTCTATGACCAAGTACAATCTTTTCCCTGATCTGACTATGGGACTTACGGGTTCGGTCAGATCAGTTCAGTTAGTTAAGGCTTTTGACTACGTTAGAGAAAAGTTATCCTGGAGGAATCGCCCGTGCTTTTCGGGCAATTTCGAGTTCAGTTTTGGAAGAACGATGGATTAGTCTCTTATCCGGATATCCGTGGGCAAGGCTCCGAGAAGTGTGGGACCCTGCCCCGCGCAAGAAGTGCTACTTCCACTACTAGCACCCCTGAATTTGTTGCGCGGTGGGGATAGGGACCTCACAGCGAGGGGAGAAGGAGAGCTGCAGCAGGGGCTGGGGGTGGTGAGGCACGTAGGGGAGAGGTAGTGGTCGATGGGGTAAGTGAGAGAGGGGGTGGTCGATGGGGAGAGAGAGAGAGAAAGAAAGAGAGAGAGAGAGAGAGAGAGAGAGAGAGAGAGAGAGAGAGAGGGGGGGGGTCGCAAGAGGGAAGGGGGGGAGGTAGGGTTGGAGAGAGAGAGAGAATGAGAATGAGGGGAAGGGCTTGGTCAGCGGGGGAAAGAGATAAGGGGGTGAAGGTGAGGTGATGACGAGGGGGGGTGGGCTGCACAGGGGGGGCGGTGAGTTGGCTACACGAGAGAGGGGGTGGGGTCACCGAGGGAATGAAGTAGATTATAGAATAGGCTTTTGTTTACCCCTTTTGGGAAGGCCTAAGGCCAAGATATTATATCCTTTTTATACATATATGAATATACTGAAATACACAACCAAATCTCTCTCTCTATTCTTTGTCTATGTTGCTTGTTCTTACATTAGGTCTTCCTATGTAGCTCTTAGGGGTGAAAGATGACACAAAGCTTCCGTATGTCACATTCATTCCCTAATTCATGTCTAGAAAGAACCTAGACGCTCTAATATCAATTTGACTAACACATGTACATTGATGTGTTTGAACTGCCTCTTAGACAAACCAGAAGCTCTAATACCAATGCAACACAGTGTAACATGATAACTGTGCGAAACGAAGATTATTGCTAATCAAAGGTTTACGCTTATGACATGAATACTCAAATACATAGAAGACAAGGCAAAGACCTAAAATACTATACATTTCTTAAAATGTCATGTATATACACAAAGTTTTCCATAGATATACATCATATTCGAAACCATGGTTGTTGTGCATATAAACTGATTTTATGCATGACTGAAAACAGTCTACAGATATCCTTCATATAAATGTTAATGAAAGATGCACTTTTATTACTGACACTACTCCTTAAAGTTGTGTATCAACCTAGGTTTTTGTTGCTGAACTATCTCCATTCATGCTACTAAATGACTCTCTATCTGCCCTTTTAGAAGCTACTGAAGGGTTGGTTGGCTAGTAGGGTTGGCTAGTCAATTGACCCATCACCCAATAAAGTGTATAAATATGTCCACACATGGCTAGTCCACGGGCACCTTGCCCCACCTGTATGCCCAAATGCAACCAAACTTGGCCAAATCCGGCCTCGAAACTTGCGCTTTAGGTGGTTGCAAGTGGGAAGCATGTCCATGTGGCACCCTTTTAAGGTGTACACGTGGCAGGTGCCTAATATTTTTTGGATGTCACATTACCATTCTGTGTATTCTTATTGGTTGTTATGCCCATGGTCAGCATAGGTGTAAAGCCCTTGAGTGAAAAAGTGGGGTAATGGATAAATTGCCTTGTGTTTAGCCTGATTGACATCCTTATATAAATGAGACGTCTTGATCATCAAATAGAAGAGATTCATACCTAATAAATCCGACGGTAGCTTGAGTCTGGCTTGCTCTAGATTCAGATCCCTTTTCCTACCACCACCACAGCTTTAACCCTAGTTTTAAACTATCGGCCTGACCAACTTGAGGTTTCTGTGGAGTTACAAGGCGAGTGAGATGAGCCAAGTGAGTCGTGATGTGCCTGCTGCGGGCTGCAGACTACTACACCCTTACTGGGTAGAAGCCATGCCATCGCTTTGCTCAGAGTAAGAAGGGTTGCTGGTGGAGTTCCAATGCCGCCCAAAAGTAATTAATGGGGGAAATTATGAAAGAACTCAGCCCGTATCGACATGGGTTTGAATTTTGAATTAAAATGTTATTGATCTTTTATTATAAAGTTAATAATTAATTTATAAGAAAATAAAGGCTGATGGGATTTGAAGCCAGACCCATGGGTCAAAACCCTATGGGACACTGCCTTAACCACTATTACCCACTTATCCGTATTGTTAGATTTGAACTTCTCCTCAGAATTTATGAATATAAAAGCACCTTTTGTATATTAACCTTTTGAGCCTTAATTTTCCACCTTATGTATATGTAAATATGTAGAAGATGAAGTTAATAAAAACCCTTCTGTTGAACGAACGCACGTGATAGAGTTACATAATGATAACCGACCCCCCCAAGTAAGAACATATACTTTATGTAGAATTTGGCAATCCTTTCCCTTTAAGCATACCACACCATTTCTTGTACTCTTGGTAATACCATTTTATTGCAAAATATGAGTAACTACCTAATTTTCATTAATCTTGTGCTCCTTATTACAATAGGCATTGTAAATTCACAAGATGTGAATTCTCCTCCTCTATCTGTTAGAAACTTCTTCAGCCTCTTTCATGTGCCATTCTCCACCAAACTATGGCATACCACATTTTCCTACTGAAGTCATCAATAAGTAATCAAAACTAGGAAGAACTATCTAATGTAATGGTTAAATTTTATCACAAACGTCTGCAAGGACAAGATCTTGGCAGAGTAGAAACACTTTATACTTGATTTCTTGTTCTTCTCAGAAGGATTGAGTTGAAAATAAGCGTTGCCGCATCTCTCATGGTGTGTCATTATACTACACTATGAATGACATTGATGTCTGGCCAAAATATGTGCCTAGAGTGCTACCTCTTGTGTGATGGTGGTTAACTACACTAGAGTCACACACATCTACATGGGCCTATACATATTTTGTTAGGGGTTTTTTTTTGCCAGCATTTCCTTGCGAGCTTTTTTGGTATCTGAGAGGATTTTGCGATCTTTTTTCACAATCTAACATAATTTTCCCATGACTTACACAATTTACATGCTTATACATGCAATTTATTTGAATGTTCTCAATGGTTATGAATAAAAATAGATTGATAGACAATTTACATGCTAACAGTAGAAAGGCCCATGTATTACAGTTTAGCATGTAAATTCTTCTAGGAAGTGTTGTTGCCTCTACATACATCGACACAGAAAAGACCCATACATTGAAAGTCAAAAGTCAAAAGGTCCATGTACAATGAAAGTCAAAAGGCGCATAGATACATGGCCATAGTCAAAAGTCAAAAGTTCCATGATAATTTCGAAGAGATCTAACACTAATAACGTAGGCAAGAGTTCTAGTACGACTCAAAGCAGTATATAGATCTATACTAGAAAGGACTGGTTGATGCATGAACATGTTCTCATTTTGATGGAGACCAAAAACATGCAAAAACACATAATAGATGTGCTTGTAAGCAAGATATGACTTGTTCCCTTGCTTCCTCTTTTGGAAGTCAGGGCAAGTGCATCTTGGCTCAAACGGCCTAATTGACACTCTAAACTCATCATATGCCATGTGGCTACAAGGATACACCCCTTTTCGAGCATGTCTGATGGGCCGTCGAATGGCTGCAGTGATTTGTAGGTCACTTTGAAGCCAAGCCAAGTATGTCCCATAACTTAAAATATAGGTCACTTTGAAGCCAAGCCAAGTATGTCCCATAACTTAAAATATAGGACTCAAAACACAAGCCAACTGGCTTGAGATGTAATAATGGATGAGATGTCCCAATAGATCTTGTCAGGTCACATCCCATTTGGATGCCATTTGCTCCAAAAAACTGTCGAAAAGTGTCCTCAGAACCACCCACAAGGCATGTTTTGGTATCTCACCAATTCTTCATCAGACCATATCTCCTAGCTATAATGTCCAAACTCAATTCTACAAGCTCAAAATGTCAGGCTTAAAATTATCTTCAACCTCATATCAACACTTCCCACACATTGGGATGACATTAGGTCCCTTCTATATCAAAAAAGGGGTGGCTGTCCACAACAATACGCATGTGTATTTTTGAAAGCCACCATGTGTACATCAAGACAGATATGATTGAGCCGTTGATGAGAGCAGGAAGCCTGTCTCTATAGCTCCTCTATTGGTCCTCACCACTGTTACCCACTCCTCTAAGAGCACCACAACCATGCAAAAACCCCTTCTCAGAATCACCTCTCCCAAACTCCAAGATCTAACCCCAGACAATCCACCTTTAAACCACTCCTCTACCTAGAATCCACAAAAATAGCAAGAAATCCTATGTTTTAGCCCCTGTGACACCCTTTCTCAATTCCAAATATCATGCCCTCGCAAGGGAGACTAGTCCTTTGTATGGACTACTGGTAGCAAGTGATAGATCTCCAAAGGAATCAACCAGCTGCGCACAGCAGCCTACTGAAGAAGGTTGTTTACCCTATACCAAAAATAGTCTATATACACAACTTCAAGATAGCTTCCAAGCATGATCCTCATCTTCAAACCTCTCAAGGCTTCCATAGTAGCAAGAGCACAATGTCCTTAAAAAGTATGAACCCTCTTGTCAAAAAAACTTCTCAACTGTTAAACAATAGCATCAATGAAGATGGTCATTACACCATGTGTCAAGCATCCCCAAACCAATCCAAAATTCCCCTTAGCACTTGGTTTCCAACCAGCTGAAACCCCAACTACAAAATCCCAAAGCTTTCCAAGACTCTATAGGAGTAAGAACAGAGTCCCCTCTAAGAGTACTTAGACCACCCCTTGCCAAAAAAACCTCTCAATTGTGGACAACATCCCTGTAGAATAGAGATCCCACATAGTGTGGAAGCAGTCCAAGCCACAGTGCTCTTTCTTGACAGAGCTGACAACCCTCCCACCAAGTTTCAAATGCTTCTAAGATTTAGTAAGAGCAAGATCAAAGAGTTCTTCGAAGGTTGGAACCCTCTCTTGCCCAAAACACCTTTCAGCTGTGGACAATAGCCCCTAGGGAACATGACTCCACATATTCTGGAACCACTCAAAACAGCCCTACAACCCCCTTTTTAGCCAATTGCCATAGCCAATTGCCATTTATATTTACCAAGTTCAAACCTCAACAAACTGCTATAGATAGTAGGTACACATGATGGCCTGTAGGGGATCTATAACCTATTGGAAACACCACTAGTAAGTTGTATCCTTCACAAAGATGAAGAGAAATTCACAAGAGAACCATACTCAAAAAAACACCTTCTGTGAATGATCATTGCAAGACTTATACAATTCAATTCTCACACAAAAATTAGAGCATGATACCATTAAGCTACAAATTCAGAAACATAGAAACATGGGAGAGAGAGAGAGAGAAAGAAAAGACTCGAACAAAATAGCCTTCTTCCACACAAAAAAGCTCCTCCTTTTCTACAATGATCAAAGCTACTGTCGAGTTGGGTGAGAGCTCTAAAGTCCGAGAAGGTGTCATACACCTTGATGACACAGATGATGCGGATGTGGTGCCACAAGAACAAGGACCTGTGCTGATGAGGAGAAGCCACAAGAACAAGGACCTGCTGCTCTGCTGCTGATGTTATTGAGGAGATGATGGAGCAGCAGCAAACAAATGCTCCAGGGATAGTAGAGGAGACAATGGATCAGCACCAAGAGACTGTACACGACAGGATGGAGTAGCAAAAAATAGATTCTCCAAATAAAGATGATACGGTGAGCTTGGACCATGTAGAGCAGCCTCTGGATCAGCCTGTAGATAAATAGAAAATTGTTGTCAAGAATATGTTCTACATATATAATTAAACACTTCTATACAGAATTTTACTTTATTGAATATAATACCTTTGTTTATGGAGTCTGTGTTATCTCAATTTTCAAATTTTCAATGTCTTTGCATTTTATTGAACTCTCTCTTCTTTTGAGCACCTGCAAAAAAGCAATATGAAACAATAGGGTAAAGTAAACTAATAACAGTGCTTAATGAGACTAGGATAAGTCACATGGTATACCTTCTTATTGTTGTAGATAAATAAAAAGTCCTTTGAAATAGAACCTTCTATCTCAAATAGAATGTCATTGCACAATTGAGCTAGGGAGCAACATTGTCTTAATGAGATATTGACTAGCACATCACCATTCTCAACAACATCAATATTAAGAAGTTTATTTTTTGCACCAAAAGAATCTTCATCTTGATCCATTGGGACTAGTTTTGTACCTAGCATTCGACTGCGCTTATAATAAAAAGAAAAAATAAAATTTTGTGATGCAACCATGTACTTCAGTTGCATAGAAGGTTGGACAACCTCACAAAACACTGAACTACATGTCTTCTTATCCCAACCTTTATCCAAAAATTGTGGCATGCATGCCAGACTTGTTGCTTTAACTGTGAACATTGTTTTTGAAACCTTCACTGGAAAGGTATTAAACAAGTCTACAAAAACTGTGAGAGGCATGCATAAAGAAATTTTTATTATCCTTGTGGCAATATTGGGCCTCAGAGCTTTCTGTACTTCTTTGAAAAGCTTGGCCCTGTATGCCTCTGTAACACTAAAATGTGGGGCCAATCCACTGAATTCCATGCCGGAAGGTCTTGTTTTCTTAACACACCATGTGTGTTTGCATTGTCCAGCACAACTGATAAAAATGATCAATAAAAAATATACCGGATTGAGCTAGCTTTGTTGCACATCGACCTTGGTATTGTTGTTCTCCTATCGATCCATGCAAAACATCTATAAATCCCAGAATACAATCGATGTTTTGCCATGTCTCATACGATGAAGGGTATAAATCTGAAATAAAATAACACAAGAATGTCAATAAGCAAAGAAAGAAAGCTTTATCTTAAAAATCCATACACCTCATAAAGAACAAAACCACAATAGAAAAATATACAATTAGGCCTGTGTTGCGGAAGATCATTTGGATAGTCTCACAAGACAAGTTCTTTATGCATGTACACATGCTGAATCAAAACTTCTTTCACCGATATCTTCCCTCTGGTGATTTTAAAATCTCGTACTCTTCCCTTCCATGATGCCAAGAAAATGTTTTTTGTCTAGGGTCTCTTTCTTTTGCTAGGTTGCATGAGCACCCATGCTCCTTTTGAAACACTAAACCTTTCCCAAGTTCCTTCCGTTTTGACTGTACTTGAATCCTCTACCGAAGAAATAGAAGAAGCAGGTCGATGGGGTAAGGATGTGTGGTATAATTCTGCCTTCATAGCATTATCATCCACCACAGAGCGTCTTCCACAAGAACGGCCACAGTTTTTATTCACCATGGAGACTTTCTAAATCTATAACCACAGCAAAGTAATGTAAACAAGATAACAAAGTGAAGTTTCAAGAAAGAGAAAGTGGGCAGACAGACAGTTGACAAGAAACATCTTACTCTAAGCCAAACAGGATCAAGGGAGCAGTTTTGGAAAAGAAGAGGCTGCTGCACAATGAGGCAGTGGTGTAGAATGGTAGACCTTTCGAAGTAAAGGCAGCACAACATTTCAAAGTTCAAAGGAAGGTGGAAGCGGGAAGGCCCTTGTCAGAGAAAATGTCAAACTAGATTCTATCTTCATGTCCAAAGATCTTGTGAGAATAAAAAACCAATCTGCACATTAATGTAGTACGCTTGTACCTACATAAAATAATATTTCTTTGATCTATTTTCTCTTATTTTTGTGAATTTCCAACGTTACGTTGGCCCTCTGTTCATTGGTTGAGAGCTTATTTTTCCAAACCGTAAAAGGCCCCAAAATGAGCTCCCTTTTTCCCTAATGTAGCATCCATGTCTCACTGAGCTACAAAGGTGAGGTGACTCAAACAAGGAGCTAGTTTAGCATAAGTAATACATCTCAGCACAAGTAAAACATCACTACATACATTTATGTCTCGAAGACATAGCACAACTGAGGAGACAAATGCATAAGTGACCACAAACATCACCACCGTCAACAATACACATCATGTGTCCCCCCTCAAATGCAAAAGCCATAGAGACAATTTTGTTGACAACTACTATAAAACATGATTAGTGAAGATAGATCATCACCAAGATCAATGTCAGGCATATCACCTCTGACAATATTGATTCAGAGTACAAATCATCCTAGGTTCAATGTCAGGCATAGTAGCATCATGCAATTTTGCATCAGATGAACCAACAACTGACAATCGTGCATGTAACTAGTATTCTCCCCTTCAATCGGTCCACAATGTCAGGAGCTTGTGTGGGAGCTACATAGGTGGCAACTCTTGAACCATAAATTAACGATGTAACCGCATAAGAGAGGTGAAGTTAGGGTGACCAAAACGAGCGATGCATAACCAAATTAGCAATATGGAGGTTGGAAGATGCATGTGAAATCGGCGGTTGCAAAATCTTTAGGTCGAAATCTGCTAATGTGGAGTTAGCAAGTCAAAAAAGCTGACGTGGAATCAGTAGGTCAGCAAGTCGGAAGCTGACATGGCATCAGCAGGTCAAAGACTGACTTGGAATCAATAGGTCAAAAGTTGAAGGCAGCGTCGTCAAGTCAGAATCAATTAACTGACAGGCGCAAAACCAATTAATGAACGGACGTTGAACTAGCTAACGGATGGAATCTGAATTGGCTGACTAAATCAGGTGATGGAAGCTAAAAGTCAAATGTCGAATGCCTAAGGTGGAAGTCCAAAATTTGGATACCGAAGCAGAAAGGTAATTGCTCATGGTGGGTAAACTCGGCCAAGAAAATAAACCTCACCTAGGGAGTAAACTCGGCCAAGAGATTAAACCTAGCCAATTTTGCTGAATGCGGTTTAAAGCCAAGGCCAATGGCCAATGGCAGGAATGTCGATGTCGAGTTTTGACAGTCAAATGCGTGCAAGCTCCAAAACCAAGACACTGAATGCTGACAGCCCAACTGAAAGTTAAAAGTCAAGGCCAATAGCAGGAATGTCGATGGTGGCCAGTGTTGACAGTCAAATGCGCGCAGGCTCCAAAACCAAGACACTAAAACCGAGGCTATAAACCTTAGCTTTGATACCAATGTTGGAGAAGATGCTCTGCATGCTCACATAGACACACATGCACACTAAATTGAATTGAGCTCAAAGAACAAGAGAGAGAGAGAGAGAGAGAGAGAGAGAGAGAGAGAGAGAGACATAAAGCAAAGCTAGAAAGTACTTAATGATAATGATAAGAAATAAGTGGAGTACAAGAGTACAAATAGAAGCCCTAGCCATAGGGCTGATGTGGCTACCGTGTTGAACACACAAGAGTGTGTTCAACACGGGGAAATGGTGCCATGCCCGAACACCCTCCCCGGCCCCCGCGGTGCCGTGCCCCTCCCTCCCCGGCCCCCACCCCCATGCAGCCGTGCCCGAACACCCCGGTGTGCCATGCCCCCCGCCCCTGGCGCGGTACCGTACCCGAGCACCCCCCGGAGCCATGCCCTCATGCCCCCCGGTCGCCCCCCCAGAGCCGTGCCCCCAGCCTCCCCCCGCGGTGCCGTGCCCGAATACCCCCCGGCCAGCCCCCCCGGAGCCATGCCCTCACCCCCCACCCCCCTCGGTGCGGTGCCCGAACACCCTCCCCGGCCCCCACGAAGCCGTGCCCTCACGCCCCCAGCCCTCGCAGAGCCGTGTGCTCGAACACCCCCCGGTCGGCCCCTCGGAGCCGTGCCCTCACGCCCCCCCACACCCCCGCGGCGGTGCGGTGCCCGAACATCCTCCCCGGCCCCTGCGGTGCCGTGCGCGAACACCCTCCCCGGCCCCCCGGAGCCGTGCCCTCACGCCCCCCAACCCCCGCAGTGTTGCCTGAACACCCTCCCGGGCCCCCGCGGGAGCCGTGTGCCCGATCACCCCCCGGCCCCCAGAGCCGTGCCCTCACGCCCCCCTGGACCCCCGCGGTGTCGTGCCCGAACACCCTCCTAGACCCCCCGGAGCCGTGCCCTCACGCCCCCCCGACCCCCACGGTGCCGTGCCCGAACACCCTCCCCGGCCCCCGACGGAGCCGTGCCGTGCTGTCACCCCGGTGTGCCGTGCCTGAACACGCTCCCTCGGCCCCCCTGCAACCGTGCTCGAACAACCCCCGGCCGGTTCCCCCGAACCGACGTGCCCTCATGCCCCCGACCCCCGTGGTGCCGTGCCCGAACACCCCTCCCAGCCCCCCGCGATGCCATGCCCAGACACCCTCCCTGGCCCCCACAGAGCCGTGCCCTCACACCCCGATATGCCGTGCCCCCCCGGCCCCTGTGGTGCCATGCCCAAACACTCCAGTGCCCTGCCGAACACCTCGGTGCCACGCCCCGACCCCGTGGTGCCGTGCCTGAACACCCCCCGATCGACCCCCCGGGAGCCGTGCCCTCATGCCCCCCGGAGCCGTGCCCTCACGCCCCTGACCCCCGCGGTGCCGTGCCCTCACCCCCTCTAGAGCCGTGCCCTCACGCCCCCGAACACTCCAGTGTGCTATGCCCCCTGCCCCCCGCGGTGCCGTGCCCGAACACCCCGGTGCCGTTCTCGAACACCTCGGTGCCGCACCCCCTACCCCCGCGGTGCTGTGTCCGAACACCCCCCCAGAGCCATGCTCTCACGGCCCCGTCCCTCACGGTGCCATGCCCGAACACCCTCCCCGGCCCCCGTGGTGCCGTGCCCAAACACCCTCTGCGGTCCCCACAGAGCCGTGCCCGAACAACCCGGTGTGTCGTGCGCCCCCCGCCCCCCGCGGTGCCATGCACGAACACCTCCCGGAGGCGTGCCCTCACGCCCCCCGGCCCCCGCCCGGAGCCGTGCCCCCCCGGCATCCCCCGCGGTGCCGTGCCCTCACACCCCAGTGCCGTGCCCTCACACCCCCCGGAGCCGTGCCCTCACGCCCCCGGCCCCCGCAGTGCGGTGCCCAAACACCCTCCCCGCCACCCCCCTCGGAGCCGTGCCCTCACGCCCCCGGCCCCGGCCGAGCCGTGCCCGAACACCCCCGCGGCCGGCCCCCCAAAGCCGTGCCCTCACGCCCCTCGGACCCCAAAGCCGTGCCCTCACGCCCCTCGGACCCCCGCGGTGCCGTGCGCGAACACCCTCCTCGGCCCCCGCGGTGCCATGCCAAAACACCCTCCTCGGCCCCCTGGGAGCCGTGCCCTCACACCTCGGTGTGCCGTGCCCCCGGCCCCGGCGGTGCCGTGCCCGAACACCCCAGTGCCGTGCCGGAACACCTCGGTGCCGCGCCCCTGACCCGCGCACTGCCGTGCCCGAACACCCCCCGGCCGGCCCCCCCGGAGCCGTGCCCTCACGCCCCCCGGCCAGCCCCCCCGGAGCCGTGCTCTCACGCCCCCGGCCCCCATCGTGCCGTGTCCTCACGGCCCCGAACACCTCGGTGTGTCGTGCCCCCCGCCCCCCACGGTGCCGTGCCCGAACACCTCGGTGCCGTGCCCCCCACCCCCGCGGTGCTGTGACGGAACACCCCCCGACCCTGGAGCCGTGCCCTCACGTCCCCCGATTGGCCCCCCCGGAGCCGTACTCTCACGCCCTGAGCCCCCATGGTACCGTGCCCAAACACCCTCCCCGACCCCCGCGGTGCCATGCCCCCCCTCCCCGGCCCCCACGGAGCCGTGCCCGAACACCCCGGTGTGCCGTGCCCCCCTACCCGTGGGCAGTGCCGTACCTGAACACCCCCCGGAGCCGTGCCCTCACGCCCTCCGCCGGAGCCCCCCCGGAGCCGTGCCCCCCGCCTCCCCCGCGGTGCCATGCCCAAACACCCCCCGACCAGCCCCCCCGGAGCCGTGCCCTCACCCCCCGGCCCCCTCGGTGCGGTGCCCGAACACCCTCCCGTGCCCTCGCGAAGCTGTGCCCTCACGCCCCCCGGCCCTCGCGGAGCCGTGTGCCCGAACACCCCCGACCGGCCCCTTGGAGCCGTGCCCTCACGCCCCCCCGACCCCCGCGGTGCCGTGCCTGAACACCCTCCCCGGCCCCTGCGGTGCCATGCACGAACACCCTCCTTGGCCCCCCGGAGCCGTGCGCTCACGCCCCCCAACCCCCGCAGTGCTGTGCCTGAACACCCTCCCCGGCCCCCGCGGAGCCGTGCCTGAACACCCCCTGACCGGCCCCCCGGAGCCGTGCCCTCAGGCCCGAACACCCTCCCAGACCCCTCGGAGCCGTGCCCTCACGCCCCCCCGACCCCTGCGGTGCCATGCCCGAAGACCCTCCTCCGCCCCCACAGAGTCGTGCCGTGCCGTCACCCCGGTCTGCCATGCCCCCCCCTCGCCCCCCGCAGTGCAGTGCCCTCACACCCCGGTGCCGTGCGCGAACACCCCCCAGAGCCGTGCCCTCACGCCCCCCGGCTGGCCCCCCTGGGGAGCTGCCTCGAGCCGTGCCCTCATGCCCCCTGGCCGGTCCCCCCGGCATGCCCCCCTGGTGCCCTCACACCCCTCACACCGCGATGCCATGCCCGAACACCCCGGTGCCGTGCCGGAACACCTCGGTGCCGCGCCCCTGACCCGCGGAGTGCCGTGCCCGAACACCCCCCGGCCGGCCCCCCCGGAGCCGTGCCCTCACGTCCCCCGGCCAGCCCCCCTAGAGCCGTGCTCTCACGCCCCTGGCCCCCGCGGTGCCGTGCCCTCATGCCCCCAAACACCCCGGTGTGTCGTGCCCCCCGCCCCCCACGGTGCCGTGCCCGAACACCCCGGTGCCATGCCCGAACACCTCGGTGTGTGCCGCGCCCCCCACCCCCGCGGTGCTGTGACCGAACACCCCCCGACCCCGGAGCCTTGCCCTCACGCCCCCCGGTCGGCCCCCCCGGAGCCGTGCCCTCACGCCCCCAGCCCCATGGTGTCGTGCCTGAACACCCTCCCCGGCCCCCGCGGTGCCAGGCCCCCCCTCCCCGGCCCCCACGGAGCCATGCCCCCCCTCCCCCCCGACCCCCACGGAGTCGTGCCCGAACACCCCGGTGTGCCGTGCCCCCCCGTCCCTGGCGGTGCCGTACCTGAAAACCCCCCGGAGCCGTGCCCTCACGCCCCCGGGTCGCCCCCCTCGGAGCTATGCCCCCTCGCCTCCCCCCGCGGTGCGTGCCTGAACACCCCTCGGCCAGCCCCCCCGGAGCCGTGCCCTCACCCCCCGGCCCCCTCGGTGCGGTGCCTGAACACCCTCCCCGGCCCTCGCGAAGCCGTGCCCTCACGCCCCCCGGCCCCCGCGGAGCCGTGTGCCCGAACACCCCCCAGTCGGCCCCTCGGAGCCGTGCCCTCATGCCCCCCCAGACCCCCGCGGTGCCGTGCCCGAACACCCTCCCCGGCCCCCCAGAGCCGTGCCCTCACGCCCCCAACCCCCACAGTGCCGTGCCTGAACACCCTCCCCGGCCCCCGCGGAGCCGTGCCTGAACACCCCCCGACCGGAGCCGTGCCCTCAGGCCCTCCCGGACCCCCACGGTGTTGTGCCCGAACACCCTCCCAGACCCCTCGGAGCCGTGCGCTCACGCCCCCCGAGCCCCGCGGTGCCGTGCCCGAACACCCTCCCCAGCCCCCGTGGTGCCATGCTCGAACGCCCTCCTCGGCCCCCACAGAGTCGTGCCTTGCCGTCACCCCGGTGTGCCGTGCCCCCCCTCGCCCCCCGCAGTGCAGTGCCCTCACACCCGATGCCGTGCCCGAACACCCCCTAGAGCCGTGCCCTCACGCCTCCCGGCTGGCCCCCCCAGCCTCCTCGAGCCGCGCCCTCCCTCGTGCCCTCACACCCCCCACACCCCGGTGCCGTGCCCTCACACCCCGGTGTGTCGTGCCCCCCTCCCCCCCCGCAGTGCAGTGCCCTCACACCATGGTGTCGTGCCCGAACACCACCCAGAGCCGTGCCCTCACGCCCCAGGCCGGCCCCCCCGGCGAGCCATGCCCCCCCTCGTGCCCTCACACCCCTCACACCCCGGTGCCATGCCCTCACACCCCGGTGCCGTGCCCTCACGACCCCGGCCCCCGCGGTGCCGTGCCCAAACACCCTCCCCGACCCCTCCCGGGGCCATGCCCAAACACCCTCCCCGACCCCTCCGGAGCCGTGCTCGAACACCCCCCGGCCAGCCCCCCGAGCCATGCCCTGACGCCCCCCCGAATCCCCGCGGTGCCGTGCCCGAACACCCTCCTCGGCCCCTCTGGTGCCGTGCACGAACACCCTCCCCGGCCCCCCGGAGCCGTGCCGTGCCCGAACACCCTCCCGGAGCCGTGCCGTGCCCGAACACCCTCCCGGCCCCCCCGAAGCCGTGCCCTCACGCCCCCAGCCCCCGCGGAGCCGTGCCCTCACGCCCCCCAGACCCCCACGGTGCCATTCCCGAACACCCTCCCCAGCCCCCACGGCGCCGTGCCCGAACACCCTCCCCGGCCCCCACGGAGCCGTGCCCTCACACCCTGGTGCCATGCCCGAACACCTCAGTGGCGCGTCCCGACCCCCACGGTGCCATGCCCGAACACCCCCCGGTCAGCCCCCTCGGAGCCGTGCCCTCACGCCCCCAAACACCCCGGTGGGCCATGCCCCCCGCCCCCGTGGTGCCGTGCCCGAACACCCCGGTGCGGTGCTCGAACATCTCGGTGCCGTGCCCCCTACCCCCACGGTGCTGTGTCCGAACACCCCCCGGCCCCGGAGCCATGCCCTCACGCCCCATGGCCGGCCCCCCCGGAGCCGTGCCCTCACGCCCCCGGCCCCCGCGGTGCCATGCCCGAACACCCTCCCCGGCCCCCGCGGTGCCGTGCCATCATAGCTCTCTCCTCCTAAAATTTATTTTATGAATTGTATAGTTTAACAAGTATTAAGTCTTTGTTTTCTCTTTTCGTTATTTTCAACCATTCTCTGCACTTGGAAGCTCTGTAGCTTTTCCTTCAATCCTCATCATCAGCGACTCCTTTTTAATCCTAATATGTGTCTGTAGGCAAAGGTCTCTCTCTCTCTCTCTCTCTCTCTCTCTCTCTCTGTTTTTCTGTGTCTATCAAAATCGACACACGTTTTCTCAAGTTCTTTTATGATATCCACGACATAATGTTCAACACCGGTTTTTGTCTATGTGGAGTTAGGTCTAATATTAAAAAAAAACTCTCTCTCTCTCACACGCACACACACACACACACAAAACAAATCCAAAGAGGCAGTGGCCAATTGGTGTGATAAGGCCTCTCCAACGTTTTTGAGGTCATTATAGCGTGCCAATTGGCCATGAACTTTTTTGATGGAAAGAGATAGTATCTCTCTCTCTCTCTAGCTTTCTCTCTCTTTCCTCCCCTCTCTCTTCTATTTTCACTCTCTCTGTTCTCTCTTTCTCTATCTATCTCTTTCTCTCTCTCTGTCATTGAGTCTCTCTCTCTCTCTCTCTCTCTCTCTCTCTGTCATTGAGTCTCTCTCTCTCTCTCTCTCTCTCTCTCTCTCTCTCTCTCTCTCTCTCTCATTCTCTACCCCTTCTTTCATATCTCTCTATATATGTGGTGTTAATTATAATTCATCTCTTTCAAAAAAAATTATAGTAGCCAATTGGCACGATAACACTTGTTGCTTCAATTTGTATGTGTCTTATCGCGCCAATTGTCTATAAGTTTTAAATGTGTTCTCCAACTATTCTCCTCTTTGTCTCTCGCTCTGCCTCTCTCTCCCTCTCTCTCTCTCTTACACTCCCTCTATAAACTACGTTTCTTTCCACATATACATATTTATCTCTCCTTCTCTTTTTGGCTTCTCTGTATTGACTAGATCAATTCATTTTTTCAGATGGCTAGGACAAAAGCAGACAGCAAGAGTGCAGGGGAAAGGAACTCTATTGCTTCAAAGGCATGTGGAAAGAAAAGTAAGAAGGGGAAGCCTATGCATATTTTGAAGCAAGCACGGCGTAGGAGATTCTCCTAGAGAGTCACAATTTTAAGAGATATCAGAAAGTCCCAGGATTCTGTTAAATTATATTTTCTCAGAGCTCCATTTCAAAGAGTTGTTAGAGGCATTTGTGAAGAATGGGATTTGGATAAGAGGGGGAAGATGGTAGCTATGTTATGTATTCATGATGCAACATAGGACTTTATTCTAGAGTTCTTCTTAGATCTTTATAATGCAGCTATCCATGCTCACAGGATGACACTAATGGTAAAGGACTCAGAGACTTTGAAGAGAGTAAGATGGAGATATGACAAGCTTCTCCATCCAGCTGACTATGTGAATCCCAAAATGAGGAATATCTTGCTGATTCCACCTTCTAGAAAGCCAAAGAAAGATTTGAAAATAAAAGAGAACTTATTAAAACACTAGAGGATGAGTAGGAAGAGTTATAAAGATAGAAAAAAGAACAAGCAGAGGAAAAAAAATCTGATGACAATATTGAGGAAGAGAATAAATATAGAAGGGAGACTACAAGGCTGCAGTTTCTGAATTCACAAATCTTGACTTTAGGAGAAATATTGACTCTCCATTTTGCCCCTTTAGGAGTGAATAAAAAAAAGATTGGCCTGACCAATGAGATCTGGGATTCTAGATCCATGTAACATGGATCTTTTTGTCATACCTTTGTCCAAATTTATTAAGACAATGAAATAATAGAGCCCATATCTTTAAAAAATAGAAAAATGTCAGATTTCATGTCATAAACTATTCTTTCATGTTAAATGTACCTTGTGGTTAGCACATGGAAGTCTGAAAACTGAATTTCATTTTTTTCTATTTTTTATGTTTAACTTTTTACTTTCCCTCCTTTTGGCATTTCACTACCTTTTCATTTTCCACCTTTTTTTGGTGAAATTCAATTTTGCCATATCTTCTGCAACTCTGGTTCTTTCTTCATGAAAATTTACAGCAGGTATGTTGTTCTCCATCATAGCTCTCTCCTCCTAAAATTTCATCTCATTTGGACAAAACGTCTGTGAGTTATGCCCGTTTTCTCACATGAACTTTCTCTTCTCTGCACCATAGATAGCTATCTTGATGTGAAGTGGCATCAAATTCTTGTGAGTAATTATCATATGTTTAGGGTTTGTCTATGTTTTGTCTTGATGTGAAGTGGCATCAAATTCTTGTGAGTAATTATCATATGTTTAGGGTTTGTCTATGTTTTGTCTTGATGTGAGAAATGATCATAGGTTTAGGATTGGTTTATGTTTTGTCTTGATGTGTTGCTATTTATTTTCAAGGAGCAAGGTTGTGTAAATCAAAGCAATAAGTTGTTGTTAATTTCTTGTTGTTTTAATCTTTATTTGTTGCTTACAATCTTCTTTGCACAGTAAATGATTTGAAGTGGCATAAAATACCATAGTAATGATCATAGGTTTAGGATTTGTTTATGTTTTATCTTGATGTATTGCTATTTATTTTCATAGGAGCAACAAGGTTGTGAGTAGCAAGTTGCTGTTTATTTCTTATTGTTTTAATCTTTATTTGTTGATTACAATCTTCTCTACACACTAATGATTTCAAGTGGCATAAAATACAATAGTAATGATCATAGGTTTAGGGTTTGTCTATGTTTTTCTTGATGTGAGTAATGATCATAGGTTTAGGGTTTGTTAATGTTTTGTCTTGATGTCTTTATGTTTATTTTCATAGGAGCAACAAGGTTGTGTAAATCAAAGCAGTAAGTTACTGTTTATTTCTTGTTGTTTTAATCTTTATTTGTTACTTACAATCTAACATATATATTTATTAATCATGCAATCTAGCTTGATTAAAGTGTCCTGAAGAGTTCTTGAATTTTTGTGGGCAATCTATTAAGAGTTTTGAAATGCTTAACATCCATAGATGTTCCTCAAGACCCAAAAAATCCTTGAGATTTTTTAAATTGCACTTTTCTTAGCTTTTGCAAGGCAATATTTTAATTTTCTTAGACACATGCTGATAAAATGCATGATTTTTTATGTTTTCAAAATAGTAGTAATTTGGACATAACTTTTAGAAGGGACATAGTTTGATCATGAAACTTGGCTTGATGGAAAGCCCATGATGTAAACTAAATCCTGGAATCATCAAACGACAATTATAACGACAATTATTGGATAAATTTTTGACTCGCTAATATTGAAATGACGTTTTTTATACAGGTGGAGCATGAATTTTTCTCCTTCCATATACAAGCTAATAATGTAAAACTTGAGGTGCACCCATGTTATATAGGGTAAATACTACTTTGTTTTGAATTTTCCAAAACTTTAGAGCCACTTTTTGGGCCTCTTCTCATACATGGCCTTTTGCGCAACTTGTTTTTAATACATAAAATGTCTAATTATGAGCCTAATTTTGATTTTCATCAAAGGGGAAAGCTGTGTAAGTGCATTATTTGTTGTAACTATAGGTGTAGACTACTTGTGCAAGCATAGTTATGATTAGTTTTTGATAAAAGATGATCAAATTTTGCATTTTTATTTTTTACAGTTTTTTTAGAACTAGGCGATAAGAACCTTGCCCACCATCGACATCCATCCCATGGCCACCCTCGTCTCATCGACATCCACTCCACCCCCACCCTCATCATCGACACCTTGCCCACCATCAACATCCATCCCACGGCCACCCTCGTCATCGACATCCACTCCACCCCCACCCTCATCATCCATGGACACCTTGCCCACCATCATCGACATCCATCCACTACCACCTTCATCATCGACGGCTCTTTCATCAACTACTCCTTCGTCATCCTCACACCCCATTCTCTTTCCATGGATCATTGC
Organism: Cibotium barometz; assembly: GCF_041138505.1. Classification (NCBI taxonomy): domain Eukaryota; kingdom Viridiplantae; phylum Streptophyta; class Polypodiopsida; order Cyatheales; family Cibotiaceae; genus Cibotium; species Cibotium barometz. The sequence goes on along the minus strand of NC_141057.1, from coordinate 24,164,907 downwards.
TTCCCAGGGACCGGCATCACACCACATCTGCCTAGTTTTCCCACCTCACCACTACCCTCGCCAACTACCCTCGCCACTACCCTTGCCACCCTCTCCTTGCACACCATCCAGAGCAATATGGGAATCTCTTTCGACGGAGGTTCCTCCGCACTCCACCCCTTAGTTCGCCCCACCTCCCATTTTTTCAGTGCGCCGATTTCCCTCGTCCACCACCTCATCTTCCACTTTACCTCGATCTCCTGTCGACACGGACATGAGCTACTTACTTCAGCCACTACCACCCTCATCCTCCCCTCTGACACAGTCTTTCTCGACAGCACCACCATTTCCTCCCAAGCTTCACCTCCACCATCTTCTCCACCACTCCCCAGGTTGGGCTCTTTCCGAGTCTCTCTCTTAGACAGTCCCGAACCACTCCATCAGACTTGACGAGGCTTCTTGCGGAGTGCTATCTGGTGGCTGACACATTGATGGAAGCCTCTTGACAGATCACGACCATGGGACTCATTCATCAGAGTCCTAGGTGTCTTCACCGACGTCGCTACTAATAACCGACACTTGCGTCGATGGATCTATCCTAGCAGAGCGGACCGCTCAGGAGGCTACAGCTTGGGTGCAGCAAAGGATGCAGAGGAGACCCTTTAGCAGTTACACAAGACCATGGCCCAGCAGGACGGAGAGCTTTAGGAGCTTTGTGACGAGGAGGAGGAGCTATTTGAGCTGTACTTATCTCCCATCCTTGATGAGGATGCCATGGCAGCCATTCGAGAGAGCAGGAGTGTACACTTTTGGTGGAGACCCATCATCAGCATGAGTCAGAGATGCAAGCCCTTCGGTTGGAGAATGAGAGAGAGCTCGCCACTTTGCAAGACGCACTAAGCATGCTCTTACAGATTTCTATCTCAGCAACATGCGTTTGAGTTAGCTGATCTCTGTAAACAGGCTTCATCTGCAGAGGACGACCTTGCAGAGTTCCACCGACTCATTGAGCAGTGTCGTTCAGCTGCCCGTCCACACTCCAGATCCACCACGGATCCACCAGGGTTTGGGATTGATGCCTCCTCCCATGCCACTCATGATGGTTGATTCAGTCTTTTGTCATTTTATTTATTTTATTTTCTTTGTTTGCCTACGGGCATGTACTGGCCATGGACAACTTTCATTTTGTATCTTGTATGCCTGGACTTTGTGGTGCTAGAAGTTTTTCCCAAATGAAGTGGCCAGTGATTATTACGGTTTAGATTGGTTTTTGTACTTTTGTTAAGGTAACCTTTGGCTGGATGCTTGCCCGGGGGATGATAGTGGTAATACAGTTAGTGATCGCTTTGCTGGATGATGAAGTGCCCACCAGGAGCTCTAAGAAATAGCTTGCTAGATGAAGTGCCCACTAAGAGCTCCCTGTTCAATCATTTTTTTTCTACAGCTCATTGGATGAAGTTTCCCAGGAGCCTAGTTGATTCATTTTTATTTATTTTGTATCTCTCCAGAAGGTTTTCCTAGAAGGATCATTGTATGAGGTATGCCTTGTAGCCTGCTTGCCGGATGTTTTTCTCGGAGGCTCACCTGTGTTTTCTTGGCATTCACCGGGATGGTGAATTGAGTAGTAGTGTGCGACCTGCGGACGTGAAGCCAGTTCCTCCACACTCCACCGAGCACTCCAACCATTGGTGCCCTCCGATTGCTCCGACCACTCCGGTCGCCCTCCTCCGACTACTCCAACCGCTCCGACCGCCATCACCGCCACTGTGCTCCGATCACTCCGACCATCGGCGCCCTCCAACGGCTCCAACCACTCCGACCGCCGGTGTCCTCCTCTGATGACTCCAATCCCCGTCAACTGCCGGTGCCCCGGACCGCCAGTTCTCTTTGACCCCTTTGACCGCTGGCCCCCTTTGACATCTCATACGTGCCGCATGGCCAACTCCGATGGCACTCATGGAGGCAACACCCCTCTCCCTTTCCCAAGGCAGGGAGAGATCCTCTTCGAGATTCTGAGCACCATCTTCCTTTCCCCTCTCCCTTTCGCAAGGAAGGGAGAGATCCTCTTTGAGATTCTCTTGAGCACTATCCGAGGAGGAGGACACCCGAGGAGGAGTTAAGGGGAGCACTATCTCGGTAGCATATAGACAGTCTGGGACATACTCTCACGGAAGAGGACACTCTCTCGTGTATCACCTTGAGTTCTAGCACAGTCCTTCTATCGAAGCGGAGTCTCCCTTGTATCACTCCTTTTTAGTATTGTGATGGTAGTGTTGTGCTCTATTTGGCGTTTTGTCTATCTCTTTTTGTGCACAAGGTGAGTGAGGTATGAGTGGTGTGTGTGGTGTGAGTGAGAGGGCTGTAGTAGGGGTACTGCGGTGCTACGTGGTGGTCGGAGAGCACAGTAGACAATGTAGAGCCTAGGTCTTGCCTGTCTAGCCAGTGAGGTCGACTCATCCTTGGCAGGTATGCTTCCCTGAGAGGATCCACGCTCCCTTCTCCCTGAACCTTAGTGTTTGTTGCAGTTGTCTTCGAGTTCCCTATAGCAAGGACCGGTGGAGTCATCCACACCAGTCCGTTCATGCAGATCTGAAGGAGAAAGTAGAGTTGAAGAGACCTGGAACCTTTGAAGAGGCCTTGAGAATATCTAGAGAGAAGGAGTGAAAGCTACAGAGGTTGGCTCTAAAGTAAAGGGAAGTTTAGACTAAAGAAAGGCTAGCTGTGCTTGAGGGGAGAAGAGCAAAAGGAGCTACTCCAGTAGTCCCAGTGGTTTCAGATACCTATTAAGAGGACGGGAGGTTATCTTGTGGTATTCACAAGAAAAGAAATGCAAGATGTCAGAAGAGAGGAGGAAATGCCAAATTTGCAAGAGCTAGAGGTGGGGCAGCCAAGGAATATGATACTCCTATAGAGTCCATCTGTAACTATTTGGCCCTCCTAGCTCTATTTCACATGATGAAACCCCCAAACACCAAATAGGTGGAAGAAGAAATGGGGACATGGCATAGTAGCAGGGGAAACCCGTTTCCCCCCATGGGGAACGGTGCATTTCAAGAGGCGGGGCCATTATCCACACCTTTTTTGACGCTTTAGAACTAAGCTTAAAATCCATGAAATGTCAAAAATCACATCGAAAAAGAAACGTCGAAATAAGAGCCGATATATGCGTCAAAATAAGGGTCAAAATAATTATGTTTTCCACGCTTTTTTTGATATGCTTTTTGACGCTTATTTCGATTGATATTTTGACTCTGATTTCGACTGACATTTCGACTCTGATTTTGACACCAATTTCGACCAACCATTTGACTTCTATTGCAGGAAACTTTTGACGCTTTTTTCAACGGTTATTTTGACGCGTGCAGGTATTATTATTTTTTTGGCATAATGGTGCATCCAGTTGCAATCTTGTAGCTGGATGCACCATTATTCCAAATTTATACAATACCAAAGGTAGCTGTGCTCTTATGTGAACGGAGCAAATTTGTTGAAAAAGTTAGAGTGCCATAACGTTTTTGACATTACAAAGTAGGTACACAATTCACACAAGTGTAAACAATGGCCAAATTATATTTCAAGATGTGAAATTTACATATCAAGCTCTGACGAGATAAGCCAAAATTGCATAAAGTAGTTGCATAAAATTGCATACAAGCTCTACAAGCTATACTTGATGACCAAAATTGCATAAAGTAGTTGCATACAAGCTATACAAGCTCAAACAAAAATGTGAGCTGACCAGAATATGTATGTACAAGAGAAAAGACATGGACAAGGCCACTCTATGCGAAGCCCTCACTTAGGGTCAGGCATTGGTCCCTGCAAAAACCATACAAGACGTTTTTTTGGTATACAAAACAACGATCTAACATGACATGGTAAAGCAAGTATACAAAACAACGATCTAACATGACATGGTAAAGCAAGTATACAAATCATAAGGTTCAGGCTTATCACACTTACCATATCCGCAATGCACCCCCAATTGAGGTTGGCGCCTTCTTGCTCAAGCTTCTCCAAAAGAAAGTACGTGTTATGGCAGGCGAGCAATGTCCTCCTCCCATTGCCGGCCGACCAACCACTTGATTCTAAAAGTACCAAAATAACAAGATAAGTGTTGATACTTACAAAGTAGACATAACATCAAATGAAACATACAAGATAAGCATTGATAGTTGATAGTTACAAAGTAGACATGGAATGCATCCCAACTGCGGCTTTCAAGGTAAGAGCTTCCTATACTCTCCATTTGGGCTTTGGCCGCATCCTCTTGTTGCTTGTAGCATTGGGGATTTCTTGCATGCTTTTGCTTCTCCTCATTCCAATCCTTGGTGCTCATGTACCAAGGCTTGTCACCCACTGCCTTCACTCTCCTAGTCACATCTCCCTGCCAATGTTTCATGACGTCCACCATGTGGTCCTTTATCCACCTTATGGGGATGACATCACTACCGACTGCCAACTTGTACTCATCCTTGATTTGATTTATGAATCTATCTTTCTTATCTTTATCCAACTTTGGCCATAAAGTCATAAAGTCATTTGCAAAGACAATGTGACAAAGCTCGCGGATGCGGCTCTTCATCTCTTGCCCCATCTCTTGCTCGACATTATCCAAAACCACATTGCCATTGACAATTGTGTAATATTTTTTCCCATCGACGGGTGTGGGCTGTGTGTCAAAATGTCACGAGAGATGATCGCGAGTGTGGAGTGCTTCTGGCGCTAGATGGGGAAGGACAATCATGTGGGGGTGTAGACCCATTCGTGCCCCCACTTAGACAACAACTACCTCCACCTCCACTACTTGAGCGTCATCCTCTGCTGCAAGTGGATGAGCAACCTGAGGGAGGGGTTCTGGTGGTTCTTTGTGGGGTTTGTACAGGTGAACTAGGGTTAGCGACGGTGGTGGTGCCCGATGGTGCGGCCGAAGTGCCCACCCCTCTCTTAAAATATTGTTGTGCCATCGCTATTTCTCGGGCATGGCTTGTGCTAAAAAACCCATAAATTGGTCAGACGACATGGCATATGGAGAGAAGGATGGAGAGTAAGCCGGTGTCTCATCTGGAGTGCGCGACATGTTTCTACACACACATAACAAAGCCCACATGGACACTTTAATAAGAGCATACACATGAATTATCCCTCAACATTCATTCATTTATGCATGAGGCCTTATGCATAAATCCTATGCATAAAGCTATGAATGAGGCCTTATGCTACATAAAGCTATGCATGAGGCCTTATGCATAAAGCTATGCATGAGGCTTATGCATAGAGCTTATGCATAAAGCATGCATAAAGCTTATGCATAAAACATCATGCATAAAGATTATGCATAAAGCTTATGCGCAAACCTACAAAACTATGCATGAGGCCTTATGCATAAAGCTATGCATGAGGCCTTATGCATAAAGCATTATGCATAAGGCTTATGCATAAAGCACTATGCATAAGGCCTTAAGCACGAGGCCTTAAGAATAAAACTATGCATGAGGCCTTATGCATAAAGCATGCACGAGGCCTTATGCATGAGGCCTTATGCATAAAGCTATGCACGAGGCTTATGCATAAAGCATGAATGAGCATTATGCATAATGCTTATGCGCAAACCTACAAAATAAATCCCCAACACCCAACGGTGCAATAATAATAGAGGAAAGAGAGGAAAGATAGAAAAGCACTTACCTCTTTCTCATGATGTTGAAAGAGAGGATTAGAGGACCTACAAAGCCAACAAAAGGGTGAGGAAAGGATTAGTAATGTATATATTAATCTAAGGTGGATGTAATCTAAGTGTACTCATGTTGCTGAGTAAGTGCAATAGACTCAAGCACAATTAGGTTACAAGATTAAGACTTGTACTCATAAAGAGGCTTGAGATGTGTGCAAGTGATATGATTTCATTGCTTGAAATGGCCCCCTTTTATATGATGAGGTACACCCTTGGTTTTTTACATCAATGTGGGATATATCCCTTTATTCATGTGGCTTCGTGCTATGCTTTGCACTTTCCTAGCTACTTAACTCACTCCCTACCAGCTACAACAGAATGAGGGTGTAGCAACGAAAATAGCAGCGCTTATATAACTAGAAGGGTAGGGAGATGTCGGGCCCATTTTGTTGCTAAAAAAGTCACTATTTTCGGGTGGTTACAAGATCAGGGTGCTCGATTTTGTCCACTCAGGCACCCTGTAAACAATAAAAAAATAAGCATTTTTAACCTTTAGTGGACCAATCTCTCCTAGCTAACGAAGGAATTTCAAGTTTCGAGTTCTTTTATCATAACATCACATGCAAATTTGGGAATATAGTTGCATAATCTGATTAAGCATTAGATAGTCGAAAGTCCTCATTTGCTTGGGTACAAGTAAATGTATACACCCTATCCCAAATTTGGAAGAATTTCATTAAATGCTATTATCATTTATATATAAACTCATATAAGATTCCCATTTTGTACCTAAGATATTCATATAATATAGAGCTTAACTTGATTTTTTGAGAAAAATTTAAGCTATTTGTCTACTTTCTTTATTCAAGGTCTTTAAAGTGTTATAATATATGCCACTTTTTGGAACCACAATAACTACCACTTAAATTCTCAATCTTGTAGATCAAAAGAGTGGTAGACAGTAGTAGAATGTGGTGGTTAGTAAAAATTACAAATTGAATGGCTAGATTTTCAATGATCTCTTTTGTAAAATTCTTCCAAGCTATTGGAAGGCAAACAAATATTAATAATCAAATTAGTAAAATTATATTTTTGATGTAAATGATCTAAAACCTATAGGGACTAGTGTATTTGTAATGGTGCATCTATCAAAAAAAATTTGGATCACTCCAAGTATGGAAAGATCAATTTTTTATCAATTCATCTTATTTTTTTTATTAATTTTGATTAATTAGACCAATTTGTATTAATTGAAGTTATATTGGGTTAATTTGAGTGCATGTGTATTTTCTATTAGTTTCTTGATCTCATTTGAAGTACCTTGTGCTCGCCTAAATTTTCTCTCCAAGCATTGTCCTAGTCCAACATAAACTAGACAAAATTGGACACCCTGATCTTGCAACAACGCTTTCGCTACAACGGGTTCATTGCTCTATTTCCGCTCTATGGACCGCTCTATGGAGCAGCAAAAGTACTGCGTAATTAAAAAAAGCTAGGGTAGACTAGGGAGTCTGCACAAGTTGACTTCCCAGTCTTTCTACCACGGGACTCCCCAGTCTGTCCTAGCTCTTTTTTTTCTAATGTAGACACAGTAAAAAAAACACAACTTCATGTCATACTCATCGTCATGGATGGACACATCTAATGTAAAACTTGAAAAATACAACAACAAAAAAGAACAATTACAATTCATGGTTTAAGGAATGTCAAAATTCAATTGCAATACTTGGCAGAATTATAGAAGTGTATGATTCCAAAAAGCTCATATACAAAATAAAACGTAATGAAAATATATGGAGCTAGGGGCTACATTGAGGGGGTCTATATCTCATGCAGCTCGATTATTATTGTTCCTTGCAGCTCCACCCCCTTCTCTTCCCACATTTCCATTTTTCTTGCTTGGACATTCGCGCCATCATTTCTAGTAACATGATCCTAAAACGCAATAAAAATAACAGAAGTGAAAATCTGTTTTGCAAAAACAAAGAGGTTATGGTGTTAGGAATGTACTTGTCATGCTTGCCAAGTATGTCCTCCGGTAAAATAACAATATATCTTTCCTCTTGTACCCTTTTAAATAGAGCTTCCAAATCCCGTTGTAATGCAAAATCATATTTATCTTGCCTAGGGGGCCGTCCCACTACTTCAAGCTATAGACATACAAACAAATGAACATTATAATTATGTCATTATTTAAGATAACCTTCTTTAATTTAAAAGATAAGATACAATTTGAGGCCAATATATACTTACAAATATTGTTAGGATATCGACGACTCCTTCACGTCGTGTATTATCACTTTGCAAGTTATTTGCCATCTATCCAAGAAGAAACATAAATACTTAAATCTCTTATGCATACTCCAATGCATGAGGCTTATGCATATGGCCTTATGCATATGGCTATAGCTATCGGCATGCCTAAGTAGCTACCAGCATGCCTAGGAAGCTAGCTACTGGCTTGCATTGGAAGCTATTGGCATGCTAGGTTGCTACTGGCATGGCTAGGTAGCTACATGCATGCATTGGAAGCTACCAGTATGCCCAAGTAGCTATCGACATGCCTTGGAAGCTATCGGCATGCCCAGGTAGCTACTAGCATGCATAGGTAGCTACTGGCATGCTTATTCACAAGTCTCATGCATGTGACTTATTCACAAGGCTCATGCATAAAGCTTATGAATATGGTCTTATGCATATGGATAATGCATAAGTCTCATGCATAAGGCTAAGGCATATGGCCATGTCTTGAGAGAAGCATAGCTCTCTAAAAGCTATCCATAGAGCGTGGAAAAAATAAAAAAACCCTAATCTTAAAAGCCTAAAACTTATAAACCCTATAGCATGTAAAAGCATAAGAGAAGAAACATACAAGAAAGAGATCTTTTACCTTGTGAGGCTTGTATGCGTTCAAAACCAACAAAATCAAACTAAATTAAGAAAAAAAAGTAGTAATAACAAAATCCAATCTTAAAAGCCCTAAAACTTACAAACCCTATTAACATGTAAAAGCATGAAAGAAGAAACATACAAGAAAGATATCTCTTGTGAAGGCTTTGTATGTGTTGAAAACCTATAAAATTAAACCAAGTTAAGAAAAAAATGTATTAAGAAAAATCAAGATCTCTTATGCATAGGCTTCCCCTTCTTGCTTTTCTTTCCACATGCCTTTGAAGCAATAGAGGTCCTTTCCTCTGCACTCTTGCTGTCTGCTTTTTTCCTAGCCATCTGAAAAAATGAATTGATCCAGTCAATATAGAGAAGCCAAAGAAGATAAGGAGAGATAAATATGTATATGTGGAAAGAAACGTAGTATATAGAGGGAGTGTAAGAGAGAGAGGGAGAGAGAGGGAGAGAGAGAGAGGCAGAGCGAGAGACAAAGAGGAGAATAGTCGGAGATACACATTTAAAACTTATAGACAATTGGCGCAATAAGACGCCCATTAGCTCTACGAAAAAGTAAAGAATCATCAGAGCATTGAATAATGAGTTGCTCCCCATTCTTCAACTTAAGACCAACAACTCTATGTTTCTCACTCACCTCTTCCAAGGCAACAATCAGGGGGTGAGAGGCTATGGCAAAGAGAAGGGGGGATAAGGCGCATCCTTGTCTAATAGATCTTCTGATTTCAAATCCCCTACTATCCTACCATTTACGAGAAGACTAGAAAAACCCCCCAAAGACAGAGTCTCAATATGCAAGAAGCTATCCTGAGACCAAATCCCAACTTTTCCATGACTCTTACCACATAGGACCAATGAATCCTATCATAAGCTTTTTCTAGATCTGATTGAAGAATGATGCATTTTTGGTTGGTTCTTATTGCTACATCTCTCCCTACCATAGCAGCCATGATGGACATGCCCTTTATAAACCCTACTAGCCAACCAACCCTTCAGTAGCTTCTAAAAGGGCAGATAGAGAGTCATTTAGTAGCATGAATGGAGATAGTTCAGCAACAAAAACCTAGGTTGATACACAACTTTAAGGAGTAGTGTCAGTAATAAAAGTGCATCTTTCATTAACATTTATATGAAGGATATCTGTAGACTGTTTTCAGTCATGCATAAAATCAGTTTATATGCACAACAACCATGGTTTCGAATATGATGTATATCTATGGAAAACTTTGTGTATATACATGACATTTTAAGAAATGTATAGTATTTTAGGTCTTTGCCTTGTCTTCTATGTATTTGAGTATTCATGTCATAAGCGTAAACCTTTGGTTAGCAATAATATTCGTTTCGCACAGTTATCATGTTACACTGTGTTGCATTCGTATTAGAGCTTCTGGTTTGTCTAAGAGGCAGTTCAAACACATCAATGTACATGTGTTAGTCAAATTGATATTAGAGCGTCTAGGTTCTTTCTAGACATGAATTACCCCTCTCCCTTTCCCAAGGAAGGGAGAGATCCTCTTTGAGATTCTCTTGAGCACTATCCGAGGAGGAGGACACCCGAGGAGGAGTTAAGGGGAGCACTATCTCGGTAGCATATAGACAGTCTGGGACATACTCTCACGGAAGAGGACACTCTCTCGTGTATCACCTTGAGTTCTAGCACAGTCCTTCTATCGAAGCGGAGTCTCCCTTGTATCACTCCTTTTTAGTATTGTGATGGTAGTGTTGTGCTCTATTTGGTGTTTTGTCTATCTCTTTTTGTGCACAAGGTGAGTGAGGTATGAGTGGTGTGTGTGGTGTGAGTGAGAGGGCTGTAGTAGTAGGGGTACTGCGGTGCTACGTGGTGGTCGGAGAGCACAGTAGACAATGTAGAGCCTAGGTCTTGCCTGTCTAGCCAGTGAGGTCGACTCATCCTTGGCAGGTATGCTTCCCTGAGAGGATCCACGCTCCCTTCTCCCTGAACCTTAGTGTTTGTGGCAGTTGTCTTCGAGTTCCCTATAGCAAGGACCGGTGGAGTCATCCACACCAGTCCGTTCATGCAGATCTAAAGGAGAAAGTAGAGTTGAAGAGACCTGGAACCTTTGAAGAGGCCTTGAGAATATCTAGAGAGAAGGAGTGAAAGCTACAGAGGTTGGCTCTAAAGTAAAGGGAAGTTTAGACTAAAGAAAGGCTAGCTGTGCTTGAGGGGAGAAGAGCAAAAGGAGCTACTCCAGTAGTCCCAGTGGTTTCAGATACCTATTAGGAGGACGGGAGGTTATCTTGTGGTATTCACAAGAAAAGAAATGCAAGATGTCAGAAGAGAGGAGGAAATGCCAAATTTGCAAGAGCTAGAGGTGGGGCAGCCAAGGAATATGATACTCCTATAGAGTCCATCTGTAACTATTTGGCCCTCCTAGCTCTATTTCACATGATGAAACCCCCAAACACCAAATAGGTGGAAGAAGAAATGGGGACATGGCATAGTAGCAGGGGAAACCCGTTTCCCCCCATAGGGAACGGTGCACTTCAAGAGGCGGGGCCATTATCCACACCTTTTTTGACGCTTTAGAACTAAGCTTAAAATCCATGAAATGTCAAAAATCACATCGAAAAAGAAACGTCGAAATAAGAGCCGATATATGCGTCAAAATAAGGGTCAAAATATTTATGTTTTCCACGCTTTTTTTGATATGCTTTTTGACGCTTATTTCGATTGATATTTTGACTCTGATTTCGACTAACATTTCGACTCTGATTTTGACACCGATTTCGACCAACATTTTGACTTCTATTGCAGGAAACTTTTGACGCTTTTTTCAATGGTTATTTTGACGCGTGCAGGTATTATTATTTTTTTGGCATAATGGTGCATCCAGTTGCAATCTTGTAGCTGGATGCACCATTATTCCAAATTTATACAATACCAAAGGTAGCTGTACTCTTATGTGAACGAAGTAGATTTGTTGAAAAAGTTAGAGTGCCATAACGTTTTTGACATTACAAAGTAGGTACACAATTCACACAAGTGTAAACAATGGCCAAATTATATTTCAAGATGTGAAATTTACATATCAAGCTCTGACGAGATAAGCCAAAATTGCATAAAGTAGTTGCATAAAATTGCATACAAGCTCTACAAGCTATACTTCATGACCAAAATTGCATAAAGTAGTTGCATACAAGCTATACAAGCTCAAACAAAAATGTGAACTGACCAGAATATGTATGTACAAGAGAAAAGACATGGACAAGGCCACTCTATGCGAAGCCCTCACTTAGGATCAGGCATTGGTCCCTGCAAAAACCATACAAGATGTTTTTTTGGTATACAAAACAACGATCTAACATGACATGGTAAAGCAAGTATACAAAACAACGATCTAACATGACATGGTAAAGCAAGTATACAAATCATAAGGTTCAGGCTTATCACACTTACCATATCTGCAATGCACCCCCAATTGAGGTTGGCGCCTTCTTGCTCAAGCTTCTCCAAAAGAAAGTACGTGTTATGGCAGGCGAGCAATGTCCTCCTCCCGTTGTTTGCCGGCCGACCAACCACTTGATTCTAAAAGTACCAAAATAACAAGATAAGTGTTGATACTTACAAAGTAGACATAACATCAAATGAAACATACAAGATAAGCATTGATAGTTGATAGTTACGAAGTAGACATGGAATGCATCCCAACTGCGGCTTTCAAGGTAAGAGCTTCCTACACTCTCCATTTGGGCTTTGGCCGCATCCTCTTGTTGCTTGTAGCATTGGGGATTTCTTGCATGCTTTTGCTTCTCCTCATTCCAATCCTTGGTGCTCATGTACCAAGGCTTGTCACCCACTGCCTTCACTCTCCTAGTCACATCTCCCTGCCAATGTTTCATGACGTCCACCATGTGGTCCTTTATCCACCTTATGGGGATGACATCACTACCGACTGCCAACTTGTACTCATCCTTGATTTGATTTATGAATCTATCTTTCTTATCTTTATCCAACTTTGGCCATAAAGTCATAAAGTCATTTGCAAAGACAATGTGAAAAAGCTCGCGGATGCGGCTCTTCATCTCTTGCCCCATCTCTTGCTCGACATTATCCAAAACCACATTGCCATTGACAATTGTGTAATATTTTTTCCCATCGACGGGTGTGGGCTGTGTGTCGAAATGTCACGAGAGATGATCGCGAGTGTGGAGTGCTTCTGGCGCTAGATGGGGAAGGACAATCATGTGGGGGTGTAGACCCATTCGTGCCCCCACTTAGACAACAACTACCTCCACCTCCACTACTTGAGCGTCATCCTCTGCTGCAAGTGGATGAGCAACCTGAGGGAGGGATTCTGGTGGTTCTTTGTGGGGTTTGTACAGGTGAACTAGGGTTAGCGACGGTGGTGGTGCCCGATGGTGCGGCCGAAGTGCCCACCCCTCTCTTAAAATATTGTTGTGCCATCGCTCTTTGCTCGGGCATGGCTTGTGCTAAAAAACCCATAAATTGGTCAGGCGACATGGCATATGGAGAGAAGGATGGAGAGTAAGCCGGTGTCTCATCTGGAGTGCGCGACATGTTTCTACACACACATAACAAAGCCCACATGGACACTTTAATAAGAGCATACACATGAATTATCCCTCAACATTCATTCATTTATGCATGAGGCCTTATGAATAAATCCTATGCATAAAGCTATGAATGAGGCCTTATGCTACATAAAGCTATGCATGAGGCCTTATGCATAAAGCTATGCATGAGGCTTATGCATAGAGCTTATGCATAAAGCATGCATAAAGCTTATGCATAAAACATCATGCATAAAGATTATGCATAAAGCTTATGCGCAAACCTACAAAACTATGCATGAGGCCTTATGCATAAAGCTATGCATGAGGCCTTATGCATAAAGCATTATGCATAAGGCTTATGCATAAAGCACTATGCATAAGGCCTTAAGCACGAGGCCTTAAGAATAAAATTATGCATGAGGCCTTATGCATAAAGCATGCACGAGGCCTTATGCATGAGGCCTTATGCATAAAGCTATGCACGAGGCTTATGCATAAAGCATGAATGAGCATTATGCATAATGCTTATGCGCAAACCTACAAAACAAATCCCCAACACCCAACGGTGCAATAATAATAGAGGAAAGAGAGGAAAGATAGAAAAGCACTTACCTCTTTCTCATGATGTTGAAAGAGAGGATTAGAGGACCTACAAAGCCAACAAAAGGGTGAGGAAAGGATTAGTAATGTATATATACGAAAGCTTATGTAAGCCTTATGCAAACTATGCCGCTATGCAAGCCTTATGCAAGCTATGCTAAAGCTTTTGCATAAAGCATGCATGAGGCCTTATGCATAAAGCTTTAAGCATAAAGCTATTCATGAGGCCTTATGCATAAAGCATTATGCATGAGGCTTATGCATAAAGCATTGTGCAAGCCATGCTATCCTAAACTAAACCATACCCCGACACTATGCATTAAGCATGCATGCATAGATTATGCTCGATGCATGCATTAAGCTCTATGCAGAGAGCTTAATGCATGCATAGAGCTCTATGCAGAGAGCTTAATGCATGCATAGAGCTCTATGCATTATGAATGCATGCATAGAGCTTAATCTATGCATTAAGCTCTATGAATAGAGCTTAATGCATAGATTAAGCTCTATGATTAGAGCTCTATGCATGCATTAAGCTCTATGCATAGAGGAACTACAAAACAAAACCCCTCTTTTTGGTAGATAAAAATAGAGGATAAAAAGATAGGAAAGAGAGGAAAGCACTTACCTCTTTTTGGTGATGTTGAAAGAGAAGATTAGAAGACGTACAAAACCAACAAAAGGGTGAGGAAAGGATTAGTAATGCATACATTCAAATGCATACATGCAAAAGCCCTAAGAACCTAATGTATACATACAAAATCGAAAAGAGAGGAAAGAGAGAAAAGAATTTACCTCTTTTTGGTGAAGTTGAAAGAGAGGATTAGAAGACCTACAAAACAAAACAAAAAGTTGAGAAAAGAATTAGTAATACAAAACCCTAAAAGTGTGAATAGCATGGATACACAAGGAGGTTTATCTTTCAACACACATACACCAATTTAACAACCAAGAGGAGAGGGGAGGGGAGGGGAGGGGAGGGGAGGGGAGGGAGGGAAAAGAAGGAGGTGGAGAAGAGCTTGGGAGAGAGAAAGAACCTGCAAAACAAATGAGAAAGCAAATAAATAAGAAAATTACCCACATCAGTACACACACAGACATTTTACATCACATGTACATGTAACCAAGAGGAGATGGGAGTGAGGGAAAAGAAGGCATATGTGGTGAGGAAGCAAAACACACGTGCAGGAAAAAAAATACAAAAAAAAGAGAGGTTCTATTTTACTGTAAAAACTTGCGTTATCGATGTATGCGTCAAAATAACCATGGAAAAAAGCGTCGAAATTAGGGTGGAAAAAAGCGTCAAAAAGTGCGTAGAAAGTAGCGTGGAAATAAGTGTCGAAAAAATAAATTTCCACACTGTTTTTGACACTTTTTTCGATGCTCTTTTCGATGCTTATTTCGACGATCGCTACTTTTCATTCAAATTCAAAATCTTTCTAGATCTTGCGCACCCCCGACATTTCAAATTACCTATCACCGACTACCACCCTCCACAACTACTTAATGGAGGATTCTCCTCCAAAAATAAGCATTCGTTACCATTTTCCAAATTAATATGGAAACCATGGATGACGCCACACCCTCAAATTTTGTTGATTTAGAGGAGAAGATACTTTGCCCATGTACTTGCTAAGTACTGCAAATACCAAGTGGCTCGACGTCGACGAATTTGCAATGATCATACAAAAAATGGGAAATATTTTCGGTGGAGCGATTGGAACATCTAATTAGTGGCAATGCGCGCTTCAACAATGAAGAACCAGTGGATATCCGGCCGAACGATGGAGACCAACAAGAGTAGCCACAAAAACGAGGTGATCCAACAACCCGAGGAACTTGAGGCAGATTCGGAGCAAATACTAGAACATGACATGGATGACATGATAAATGCCTTACACGATGGAACATAAGATCAAGGTTTGGAACACGAAGGGGTAGAAGAAAACACACGACATGTGGAATACGCTTCCCAAGAAGAGAAACAGCTACGCAAGCTTGCTCATCTTCTAATATATCGTGGAGCACATGTGTCTGTTTTACGTGCTTGCCTATCCATATTGAACTTGCAATCGATTTTGGGATGGTCTGATACGAGCGTATCAAAACTTTTTACGCAAGTGATTGACATATGCAATTAGTGAGTTATGTACCTTTATATGCATTTTCTTAGCCTGACTATTTTGTGTAACACCTTATTGAAACATCAAATATTGCTAGAAGATAATGAGATGCCAGTGGACTGTAGTTGATCAAAAGCAATGTCGCACTCGATTGGCATGGACTACAACACACACCATGCTTGTCCAAATGATTGTATTCTTTATCAACAAGAATATAACAATGCAGTACAATGTCCGCATTGTGGTACATCGAGATATAGACAAGATGTGCAAGGAGAAAGGGTACCAGCAAAAGTTTTACGACACTTTCCAATCATCCCTCAGATTAAAACAATGTTCAAGTGCAAATCCATTGCAGGATTGATGACTTGGCACCGTAACACTGAGTCCACAGATGGTGTTATGCGTGTGCCTTGCAGATTCCCCTGCATGGACGCACATTGCAGAGAATTGGGTAGCCTTTCAGGAGGAGTCTCGCCATATTCGACTCAGACTAGCGATGGATGGAGTGAATCCATTTGGTCTACAAAGTTCATCATGGAGTACATGGCCTATTTGTCTAGTTAACTATAATCTTCCACCATGGCTAGCGATAAAAAAGGGCATCTTTTATTGTCTTTGATAGTTCCTAGAAAGTACAAGGTGAAGAACATGGATGTGTATTTAGCACCTTTAGTTGAGGAGATTTGTGTTCTATGGGAGAGCATTGAAGTTCATGATATTTCCAAGAGGTTTGGACAACGTGTGCTAACATTGAGAGGAATACTTATGTGGACTTTGCATGATTGGCCTGGCTATGGAGAGTGCTCAGGTAATACTGTAGCTTATTCTTAACATATTATGTTAAGTCATGATTGTCATCCAAACTTACATGGTACAATCTTTTTTGATGCTCTACAGGGCTTTCAGTGTCAGGGTATAATTGATTTCCATTATGTGGGCCGCAACTTGAGGCTCGATACTCAAAGTCTATGAAGAAGATAGTATACGAGGGCCACAAGAAGTATCTCCCAGTGGACCATCCTTTGCATGAGGGATTTCTAGGGAGGTCTCCTTGCATATGGAAGAGCAGTGATTGGAGAACCTTATGGGAGCTAGATCCAACAACCTGTACATCTCCATGAATGAAGCGTCTATCCATTTTCCATCAACTTCCATACTGGAATGACCTTTTAGTGAACCATCTTCTTGACCAATGCACATTTTCAAGAATATAGCCGAGGTGCTTTGGAAAACCATCACAGGAGCAAAGGAGAGCAAGGCACAATGAGATGATTTACAAGAGGTTCAATGCATACACCACTTATGGGCCCAAAATAGAGCAGATGGAAAGGTGAAGCTACCAAAATCACCTTGGGTCATGCAAAGGATGAGCAACGGTGTGTAAAGAAGTGCATTAGTGAGTTTTGTATAGGATGCATGCATTGCTTGAAGGGAGCATTTACAAAGAATGATGAGCTTAGTGGCTTGAAGAGTCATGATTGGCACAAGTTCTTGCAATTCATGCTTCTTCCTATAGTCATCAAGGATTACCTCAACGATGACATTAGAGAAACAATTTACAAAATTGGTGTAGTAGTATGTTGGATATCTAGGAAAGAGATTAGTAGAGACACATTGGAAGCAGCATGGTTAAACTCAATCGAGGCTGTTACAATGGCTGAGAAATACTTTCCAAAAAGTATTTTAACCATTCAATTGCACTTTCTAGTTCATGTGGTTGATGAAGTTGCTATGGCTAGGGTTGTCCATAAGATGAAAAACATCCAAGATTATGGACACAAGAAGAAGATGATCGACTAGTTGGGGAAGAGTCACAAGGGAAAGGCCTTGTGAGAACAATGGATGTAGCATTGCGTGAGAAGATCAATAAATTTTGCATCTTAAACTCACATGCTATGGAGAAATGGATCAAGAGATATAACTTGGTGAAGGCTGAAAGGGACCAAGCTTGTTTGAGTTTTAGGAGTCGAACAACCTGCACACTACCGTACCCAACAGAACTTGCACTTCTTCGAGACTTTCCTTCTAATAAATGGCTTGAGCAAACCATACCACAAGCTAAACGTAATGGTGAGTCAATAAATGACGAGGAGGAGGAGCCTGCATATGGTTGTGATTTCCATGTATGTGAGTTAGAGATATCTACGCATTGTCTTTTATGTTGTGCTTTCGTGAATTTATACAATAAAATTACTTATTTATTATGCTTACAGTATCGTAAGTTTGGGGCAATTTGGTCATGCAGACATCACTTTTGAGTAGAAGGAATAGATAAAAAGAGAACAACATTTGATTGTGGTGTGAAGGCTAATTTCATGCAAGAAAGGCGTTCAAGTGCAAGTGATGGCAATACTGAAGTAGGCATGCTAGATTATTGTGGAACAATCCAAGATATTATCAAGGTTGGATTCAAAAAGTTTGATACGGTCATTTTTGATGTGAAATGGTTCAAGTTCGTAACTCAAGGGGCGCAAGTAACTGTATGCAAAGACAAGTTTGGATCTCTTCAAGTAGACCGCACAAAGATATGGATTGACCAAAGGGACACATTTGTGCTACCAGAGTACTGTGAGCAAGTCATTTTTGTGGAAGACCCGACAGATCATAAATGGTTGTTTGTGATAAAAAAAATCCACATGGAAAACAAATATTTGAAGAGGTGAAAATAGCAGTTGACTGTTTGCCAGATGCTGAGGAACTCCCCCCAGATCATGTGATGGTTGCGCATACACCACTAGCACCTATTGAACAACAAGAAGAACAAGAAGAAGACATACTAGTTGAGGAAGTAGGTGAGGCTCACACGGGATTAGGATCGGATGAAGGTGTAGTCATTGAGCAAATACATCTTGAATGAGAAACAGGCACTACAGATAATCCAGAAGAAGAAGAGATTCAAGCTGAGTATGATCATGATGCATCGATAGCTCTCATGCTAGAGCTAGAAGAGGATGACTACATGGATGAATTACCTTCTACTACTACAAGACAACCGGTTCCACCAATTGACAACAATGATGGAGTATTTCTAGAAATAGATTTATTTGGAGCCATGGATCTCGCTGAGGTTGATGATGAACTTTAATTTCATTGTAAAATAGAGCACTTTCTTAATTTCACCTTAGTGATAAGGAGGAGGAGCTAGCATTTTTTCTCCTTTAAAGAGCGTGATGGAAGTTATACTCTCCTCTCTCCCTCGCCCCCCCCCCCTCTCTCTCTCTCTCTCTCTTTATCTCTCGTTCTCTCTGATCTCTCTCTCTCTCTCTCTCTCTCTCTCATAGAACATATGCTTGCAAAGAGGTAGAAAGAGAAGGCCAAAACACACCCCAAGATGGGAACTAGTAAATATTATATATAAATCATTTTTAAAATTTTTTGACTGTTATTTCGATGCCTGTTTCCACGCATATTTCAACGGATATTCCCGCGCAGATTTCGATGCACATATGAGCGACGCAACCACGCGTGGAAACTAAGTGTCAAAAAATAATGACTCTCTTGTAGTGGTGGAACGTGTTCCCCTATGGCCATCATGAAGGAAACGAGGGAAATGTGGCTCGGGAGCGACAAGAGGTGGAACGACCGTGGAATGTAAGTCGGAACGGTGGGCTGTCATTCCCCCACGTGGGAACAATGACGTGTATTTTTTAAAGCAAAAAGGTACTGTACCTGCTCGTCGCCAATTGCTAGTCCATCTCTAACATCGAAAAAAGCGTCGAAAAATTTGTCTAAAATATCATCAGAGCATGCGACTAACAAGTCATCTAAAAAAGCATCGGAATATCTATAATAAAAAAAATGTTTTTGACTAGGATTTAGATTAATATATAGACATATATTTAGACTATTATTCTGATAAATATTTTGACGTTGTTTTGGACATTTTTTAAGATGAATATACCGATGATTCGATACCGATGGGAGCACCGACGCGCATATGGACGTTCTTGTCTTCTCATTCTCCTGTTCATTTTTGTCGGATTAAACATGTCGGATTAAACATCAAAATTTAGGTGGCTTCTAGTGGTCACACACACACACACACACACACACTTCTCATCTATCATAAAACTCGCATGAAATTGGATACCTTTCTCTCTCTCTCTCTCTCTCCCACACACACAGACACACACACACACACACATCCACCCACCCACACACACAGACACACACATAGAGAGTTCTCATTTTGGTAAATCTCTTATTAGCGATGTGAAAGCTTTAGGATCGGATTCACATAACCACCTAATATTTAGGATCTATTCACATAAGGGTGACTTCCTAATAATAAACTAATCCAAACCTACTGCATGCGAGATCTACTTGCCTGACTTGGTATTCATTCTTGCTGAGCCGGCTGTGGCTGTTTGTGGTTTATGACTCTGCGTATGGCAAGCGCACTCTGGTGAGGATCTTTCATGGCGACGACTCACAACTTCATGCGGCTCTACCTATATAAACGTGCACAAGGTGAGTGCTTATACATGCACTTAGCCCGTGTCTTGGGGTTCTTTCGCCATGTGTCTTGTGCTTGCATCAGCCGAGAGTTCTTCCTCTCTCAGGTAACTCATATGGATTTACCTCTAATATACTAGTGATGGTATATAGACTGTTGAGTCCCATGATGGCTGTTAATGGGAATCTCTTTGCTTTATACAAAATTATGGGTTAATGACTAGGTTGAAACCCATATTGTGCTCTGTCCATAATGCGTATGCTTCAGATTGCTCGTGGAAATTTTGACTTATGATGCATGAATGGATAATGACCTGTGGTGGAATCCTATCTGTGGATTAATATCCGAATTTTGATAATATATTCTCTAGGTTTTTGGTTGAGAAGTTCTCTCAGTCTTTATGCTACACCTACTATCGAGTCTTTCTGGCTAGGACGATCTTATCACTGCACTTATGGGCACATCATGAAATCTAATCTTTAGATGCCCTAGATCCCTATATGCACATCGAGGATACAGAGCTACGCATAATATTTTTTCCTCTAAGAATCATGTTATGATGCCCGATGGTTGTTTAATATAGGCTTGATATAGACTAATTGAGCATTTTGATTTTTTTAGAAGTTTTAACTATGGTCTTGCATGGCTTAGTACCCATGATGTTGATTCAATATCAATGATGATATTTCTTTTTAGTTTTTCTCTTGTGATGATATCTCAGTCTTTTATGATTACACCTACAGTTGAGTCTGTGATGGTGATTGATCTATTAATATGGAAATCTAACCTTAGCTTATGATGCCCGAATCTCCTATTCACAAATATTGATAGATGGCTATGCGCTATTTTTCTTGAATCCATGATGCCCAGTATGGTTTTTTAATCGGCTTATAATAACAGGTATAGAATATCATTTTTTAAGAATTCTCTGCACTCGGTCATGCATGGCTGGTAGCCCTTGTTGTTGATTCAATATCAAGATAAATCAAAGCTCACACAACACTGATTTTAGGGTGACAAGATTTTAGGGTCTATGACTAAAACTACATTTGATCCAGGCCAAAGAAGAGCCAACATAACCCCCAACCTTATAGCTTAACCCTCGAATTAAATTTAGGCACATTGGAGGAGAGAGAGTCATGTGCATAGGATACTATCTCTAGCTTCTTTGCTCATCCCCAAGATAGAAGTGCTGCCTGTGAAGCCCTTAGAATGCCCTACATAAAACTGCGCAATGTATTCACAATGATGAGATAGCATGCATTCTTGGTTGCATCTTGGTTGCTTTCTGAATTTCTAGAGGAGATCTCCTATTACGATAATTGCACAAATACCAATTGTTTGAACCATATGTGTATAGTTATGATATTTCTAAGGAATATCTGTTGAGATACCCGAGTGTTTAATACCTTGATAAGTTTAAATAGATAAATTCAATATTTTGTAGCTTCTGTTGATATGATAGGAGATATTTACTAGCTTATTTGGAATTACTAAGAAGCTAATTGTCTTTGATACTTATAAGAGGAAATAGTGATTGATCTCTTTAAAGGAATCACTAGGAAGCCAATTATCTTTCATACTTATAATGATTGATCCCTTTACTTTGGGATGATACTATGGCTACATACCTTAGACATATCAAGGGAGTTGATCCCATCACTGCAAAAATCATAAGCTATTTTGGGTGACATCAATAACATGTGGTAGATTCTATGACACGTACAAGACACACACGGGTTAACTCTTATGGTTTGTTTGTTTGCATGGATGCAGATAACATGATCTATTCTCTCAAAATATCTTTGAGTTTATGCTCTACACCAAAATTTTTCAAATAATGGAGTCACTGGGTTCACTTACTTGTAACATGATTATTGTATACAAATCTATTATTATATAATCACGTTTAATGTTCTCACTGGTCAAGTTGGATAAGGTTCTTGGAGTTTTCTGATTGTTGACATAGAAGACTGAAAACACACACACACACACACACACACACACACACACACACACACACACACAGACCCATGCTAGATCAAGGAGAAAGTGGTTATAAGGTGAGGAGGTAAGTAGGAAAGGGGATAAGGGAAACATCAAGATATAGCATTGTTGGAACCCTTACACAAATGATTTAGCTAAATGGACCACATTGGTACCCCCTTCAAACAATGCAACCTATTTAGTTAATGCATTAAAAACACTTGTTCAGGTGAATATGTAAGAGATTGAATAGTTTGAATTTGAGAATATTGAGTTTATTATGCATATAGTGTTATCTTAAAATTTTCACATAATCAATGACCCAAAAATTCCTTAATTTAAGATAACACATTTAGGTTCAATTGCTGAATTTAAGATAACACATTATCTCTACATGAATTGATCACACATGATATATAAGGTAGAGTTTTTGAAGATTCATGGTCAATGCTTAATCAAGCAGTACGGGAGATTAGGTGTGGAGAGTAGAAGAGATGGCAAATGGGATTCTAGGAGAGTGGCCTTGGTCTCCATGAAAAGCAATCTCACCAAATTGAAATTTTTGGTGGTGAAGTGAGCTACTAGTAGACAATGTAGGTATGGAGAGATTGAAGTTAAGGTTTAGGGACGATCCAGGTTGGAGATTAAAAGTTTCTGGTGAAACACTCACTTCAATAAGAGGATTGTGATGGTGATGTTTCACATTAGCATTGTATGTTTCCATAGTTTTAGTTACACTTGTAATCTTCCTTGTCAATTGAAGGCTCCGAGTTAATAGTGCTATGGTTAGTGATGGCATGTTTAAATCAGATACATTGCTTATGGGGTCATGGCACCTTATCCCTATTGCTCTATAGACCTCATCCTCACTAACTCCTGGTACAGAGCATGCAAAGTTGATGTAGTCTTCAAATCCTACATCCAAGTCATCATTAAAAAGAATAAATGAGAATAAGGTTCCTTTATAAGGAATAACAAAATTAAAATTCTACATCTAATCCATCCTTTAATAAAGTAAATGAAGATGAGATTTCTTTTGTAAAATTTAAAGAAATAAAACTTTTCAAATCCCATTAGGAACTAAACCCATGAGAAGAAGATTGATTGACAACAATGAAAGGGAAATTTTCATAATAAGTTATTGTTAATTTTTGTCCACACAAACATTGAATTTAAAATGATCTCACGTTCTTGTTTTAAAAGCCCAATATTACTTCTTTCACTTGTTATGTGGTTTACATAGTTATATGACTTTGAAAACCAAAGTGGATAATTTATTTTTTGAATAATTTGTGTCCATAATTTTACTTTTTTAAATTGAGGAATCTAGATGTGAAGTCATGTGCTATAGTTTATTTTATATATGCAAAATAAGGTAGATATTTATTAATAAATTATTTTTTTAAACATGCTTAAGCATAGAATAAAACCTGCTTCAAAAACAAATCCAGGGTCAAGAGAAGTTTTGGCATTGAGGAATCCAGATCCGTAGTCAAATGGGGTTCCATGTGGGTGCTTTGTAGATCCTTTATTAGTGATGGGCATTCTCGTGTTATCCTTTGTAGTTGCTGTAGTAGATAGTGCAGAGGCAATGGCTGCAGGGCCCCACATTGGGTTCATTTGTTTAATGAGAGCGGCTACTCCAGCTACATGGGGAGCTGCCATACTTGTTCCTGATAAACAAGCAAATCTAGCACCTGTATACAATAACAAAAAGATAAGAATAAGAAGATTAAGACATTTAATGATAGGTAATCTATTCAAGGCATTATTAGCCTAGTCCTTTCAAATCAAACATCCCAATTTGGAAGTTGTGGTTTAAATCCTAGTTAGAATGGGCATGATTGTTCTAACATACACATGTAGTGTCATAAAATGCTGATTATGATAAGTGGCATTATCCACATGGTCATTTTAGTGTCATTGGCTCATTGTCCAACAACAAAAAAGATTTTTAAAAAATTGATAATTGTCGTGACTTGTTGTAACACCCACAAGGTGGTCATGCCACCCACACATTGGTGTGGCCATGACTCATGCTATCGACACATTGGTGCGGTCATGAGTCATGACACCATAAAGATGAAAATAATAAGTTATGGTTGTGACATGCACATAATGCCATATGATAGTTTGACAGTGAAAAATTGTAATTTAAAATTTTCACAACCATACGAAGATGTATAACAAAGATGGGAATACTTTGTCTCACCTTATAGATCATCCAATTGATGGGCAAGAGCCATTATTCATAAATTTAAGAGAGAGGGGGTCTATCATACAAGCATGTTCCCGTGCTTGTTGCATGTAATTTTTAGTAATCACATCTCTGTCTCTCTCGTCGCAATTTAAGATAATTGATGAGAGTAAATGGCTATATTTGTAGATCGATAATTAATTCGGATTCATAATAGAAAGAATGAGATGTTATTTAGGCAAAGATATTAATTTACCGGCGTATTCTGGTGCTTGTTCGACTGGAGCCGCTAAACTATAAGCAGCCCATATGGAATCCCCTGGAGCGATAATGTTAGGTTTCAACAAGTTGATGGGTTGCTCGCTGTCAATATTTGCATAAGCAGGACCTCGTGCCGAGAAACTGGTAACCACTTAAAGTGAACTCCCCATCCACGTTCCCCTCAATTTTTCCAACTGGGTTTACAGTAAAATTGTAATTACTGTAAAATGCCTGCAGCAGCGATGGCAAACACAAATGATTTTGATCAAAGAAGAAGGCTTATTGTGCATCAGTTTAACGTAAACTAATGAGCTTTTTGCTTGCTTTTCTAATTAAGGTTGTCTTGCCTGCACGTCTTCAGTAAAGTCGAGCACAACAGCAGGTGTTTCCACAATGAAAAGCTCCATGCCGCCAGCCGACGCATTGCTGATATCCAGAACGAATCCCACCGCGCCAAGATCTTTTGCAGTTTTCTCCACTTGCAGTAAAATTGAGTTGTTCATGATGGGGTCCTGATCATAATTTGAGAAAACACAGAGGATAATGTTTCCCTGGATTAAAGTCTTGTTGTAATATCGAGAATCCTTACAAGGAAAATCGATATCTTGTGAGTATTGCTCTCCAATTAAAGCACTCTCTGCACCAATAATTGGGTACATGATCTCCTCCGGAGTTCCGACTGAAGTACACCAAGGGAAATCAGTAACCTTTCCTCTAACCAGTGAAAAAAGATGACCCTCAAACTCAAGGAAAATAACAAAGTTATTAAAGAAATTCAATTAAAAAATTTCATACAAAAAAATTAAATTCTTTAGTCGTTGATGTGCTTGTCTCTTCCATATGATTTAATACAAGCAAAAATGTGAACTTCTAATTAGTAGAATCTTGAAATATGGAACCACTACATCTAACTCAAAAATCAATTTATTATTATTCTGAATCAAGGAAAGATTGTGGGAAACAATTCCCCAAGGCTACACAAAAACAACATTCCAATTTATTTTTACTGCCTGAAATTGGAAAAACTCCCCTAGAAATATATCAAGCCTTTACAAAAAAAAAACGATTCAAATTCACTAGTTTTTAGTTAAAATACCGGCACAATTGGTTAGTTTATAAGCATGTCCTTATTTTGACCGGTAAAAAAAAAGAAGCTTTTATCGAACCCTAATTCCCTAACATTTTTGTAGTACGGAAAGGCCATTGAGACGCCTTTCCTAGGAGGAAGATGGGGAGCCATCGCTATAGCTGGCGGCCCCTCTTCCCTTGGGAAAGGCCGACTGATGGCCTTTCCCAACCCATTACAGTTGAGGCCTTGTAAGCACATCAACAGTAGCTAGCACGGACGACGACCTGGTGCTCAACCATATGAAGATAGCTCAGCAACTAGAATGCCAAAAATTCAATGATTTGACATGTCAGCATCCTAGAACATTTTCCTAATTTAATGCAAGGCAATTGAGCGCCTCAAATACAGCCTCGACCGACCCACGACCATTACGTTTGGGGAAATGTGCAACATTTTTTGTTTGGGAAAGGTTGACCTTTCCCGTACCTTTCCCAACCATCATTATCTTAGGGAGGCATCCATTCCAATCTTGATAGAGACAACCAAAAAAATAAGAGCTTGGTCAACACATAATATTCCTACTTGTGAAATTGACAGGAGGGTACAAGAATTGCAGCCACATTAGCTTTTATAGAATTCAATCGATGATGGTGCCATGCGAATCAAGGAGATATATATTCTTGAAAAGAAAGGAGTCCCAATTCAATGCTCCATATTTGTTTTCTGTCGACCCATGACCTCCCCATGACAATGATAGAGAGAGTTATATATGCTCATAGGATTACATTATGTATGCTCTTCTAAGCTCGTCCGTTTACAGCATAATAAGGATAAATCTCCTAATACCTTATATAGGATATCACCATCATCAATGGCTTTATTGAAAGATCTTGGGCCTTAAAAGTTGAAGGGTGAGAAAAGTCAATCCTTATTTTCACTTGGTCACTAGCTCCAGGAGCCTGCAACCTTTCTTTCACTATCGAGTGTTTGTGTATCGGTTGCAATACTAGGCTCCCGAGTAAGAAATTCTTGGTTTAAACCCCATTTCCTAAACTTCCATGTCATTGTAAGAGTTGTAGTGTATGCAATAATAGTGAAAATATAAGAATTAGGCTCCTAAGTGAGAGATTCTTAGTTTAAATCCCATTCCCTCCACTTTTGTGGCATCATATGAATTGAAGTGTATGACATTAAAATACTTATCTCATCTTTCTACATTTCATCACCTCTATCTTTGCCCTTTCATTTCCCTTCAGAGCTAGAAAAATACCTAGTTAAGGTGTAATTACACCTTTCAAATAACCTCAAATTTTTGAGACTGAAGATAGACAAAGTGGTGTTTTTTAAGAGGTTTTAGTAACAATACTTTTAAAATTGATAGACATTCAAACCTTCAGTTTTGTGAAATGGAAGTTTTTCAACTATATATATATATATATATATAGTTTTTTTCGAGCATTGTAAATCCCCCTGTCCATAAAATAATGAGAACCCATCTTATAATGAGTTCACAAACTTATCTTCAAAGCTGTCATGTGGCATCATACATGTACTTACATGATAAAGTTCGCGCCGTTACGGTCACATTATTTCCCAAGGTGATGCCTTGTGGATATGTTCAATCAGTGGTGCTTGCACCCACAGTCATGGTCCAGGGTGCATTGGATCTCATTGAGCTTGCACGTGGCCCATTGTTTCCTGCTGAGTTGGCCGTGAAAACACCAGCTCTTGCAGCATGCAACAAGCCCACATTGAATGCTGATAAGAAAGAAGTGATGTTGTCTGTTGGTGGATCAAAGTTAAGAGAAATGCTTATGACATCCACCCCATCTTCAACAGCCTGCATATACCTCCCCCCAACCAACAACATCAACCACATTTGAAAGAAAAAAAGAATGCAATATTTATTCATCATATTCGAATACAAGTTTCAGAGAGAGAGAGAGAGAGAGAGAGAGAGAGAGAGAGAGAGAGAGAAAGAGAGAGAGAGGCCTTTAGGTGTACATTTAATGAGACAAAAACAGAAAGATAAATATGAATCTTAGAAGATATAATTCAAAGTGAGATATAAAGGCTTACAATCCTACTAGTCAAATTAACAAAACATAGTGGGATTTAAGTAAGATTTAATGTTTTTGAGATTTTTATAGTGATGATTATGATAATTTGTTGTAAACAGTACTAGGCTTGCCTCCTGGTCCTTTTGTAGAGTTATGGGGCAAGAACTTGGTACTCTCCTAGGCTAGGCTAGGCTCTGATACCATGTTAAATTTGATGGATTCTAGGCTAGGCTCTGATACCATGTTAAATTTGCAGCAATGTGATGAGCTATGGTGGATCAAATGCTAGAATCAACATCATTAGAGAAGAGATTAGATGATGTGATTAGTGAGCAATTAACTAATTAAGATGTGGTTAGTGAGCAATTAACTAATAGCTTAATGTAGGCATGGATAATTAAGATGTGATTAGTGAGCAATTAACTAATAGCTTAGTGTAGGCATGGATAATCAAAAAACACCAAATTCTCATTAGGCCAATGCCTCGATTTATAGAGTTTACATCCAAGCATCTAGTCCCACTCATCTCTCCTTGATTCACTCCACCTCTTTTGCTTGATTCTCTCCATCTCTTCCCAGAATATCTCCACACCTTCTAAATCTTCTCATTCTACCCTTTATTCTCTCCTAGTAGATACTTCTCACCTTTTCATAGCTTCTCTCACATTTACAGATTCTCTTTTATAGCCTTTTGCTAAGGGCTTGCTCCCGCACACACCCTATTCACATTTATATTTCAACACCTCCCCTCAAGTGAATAATCCTAGCGCACCTGGACCCTATACCAAGTTTCCCTCTTACCATGACTAGTGCCTCGAGTCCCTAAACTTATAGTCCTTGACACACACTCTCTTTCTCTCTCTCTCTCTCTCTCTCTCTCTCTCTCTCTCTCTCGCTCTCTCTCTCTCTCTCTATATATATATATATATATATATATGTCCAAGGCTACTACAAGTGCCCGTGCTCACACATACATCTACCACATGGCCTATATCATCAGTGGCTCAGAGGTGGCTTTACTCTATTGGGGCAAGTTACATTGGGTTGTGGGTTTTCTCTCTCTCTCTCTCTCTCTCTCTCTCTCTCTCCTCACAGAAAATATGATCTAACTCCACTTCCTTAGGAGCCTCCATCATGAAGTTTGCCGATGTCACACACACACACACACACACACACACACACACACACAGCCATGCTAGATCAAGGAGAGTGGTTATAAGGTGAGGAGGTAACTAGGAAAGGGGATAAGGGAAACATCAAGATATAGCATTGTTGGAACCCTTACACAAATGATTTAGTTAAATGGACCACATTGGTACCCCATTCCAACAATGCAACCTATGGATTAAAAACACTTGTTCGGGTGAATATGTAAGAGATTGAATGGTTTGAATTTGAGAATATTGAGTTTATTATGCATATAATGTTATCTTAAAATTTTCACATAATCAATGACCCAAAAATTCCTTAATTTAAGATAACACATTTAGGTTCAATTCCTTAATTTAAGATAACACATTATCTCTACATGAATTGATCACACATGAAATATAAGGTAGAGTTTTTGAAGATTCATGCTCAATGCTTAATCAAGCAGTACGGGAGATTAGGTGTGGAGAGTAGAAGAGATGGCAAATGGGATTCTAGGAGAGTGGCCTTGGTCTCCATGAAAAGCAATCTCACCAAATTGAAATTTTTGGTGGTGAAGTGAGCTACTAGTAGACAATGTAGGTATGGAGAGATTGAAGTTAAGGTTTAGGGATGATCCAGGTTGGAGATTAAAAGTTTCTGGTGAAACACTCACTTCAATAAGAGGATTGTGATGGTGATGTTTCACATTAGCATTGTATGTTTCCATAGTTTTAGCTACACTTGTAATCTTCCTTGTCAATTGAAGGCTCCGAGTTAAGAGTGCGATGGTTAGTGATGGCATGTTTAAATCAGATACATTGCTTATGGGGTCATGGCACCTTATCCCTATTGCTCTATAGACCTCATCCTCACTAACTCCTGGTACAGAGCATGCAAAGTTGATGTAGTCTTCAAATCCTACATCCAAGTCATCATTAAAAAGAATAAATGAAATAAGGTTCCTTTATAAGGAATAACAAAATTAAAATTCTACATCTAATCCATCCTTTAATAAAGTAAATGAAGATGAGATTTCTTTTGTAAAATCTAAAGAAATAAAACTTTTCAAATCCCATTAGGAACTAAACCCATGAGAAGAAGATTGATTGACACAACAATGAAAGGGAAATTTTAATAATAAGTTATTGTTAATTTTTGTCCACACAAACATTGAATTTAAAATCATCTCACATTCTTATTTTAAAAGCCCAATCTAACTTCTTTTACTTGTTATAGGTGGTTTACATAGTTATATGACTTTGAAAACCAAAGTGGATAATTTATTTTTTGAATAACTTGTGTCCATAATTTTACTTTTTTGAATTAGTTTATTTTTAATAACTTGTGCCATGAGAGATGTGCTGTAGTTCATTTTATATATGCAAAGCAAGGTAGATATTTGTAAATTATTTTCAAAAACTCACTTCAGCATGCAATAACCTACACCAAAAACAAATCCAAGATCAAGCGAATTTTTGGCATTGAGGAATCTAGATGTGAAGTCATGTGCTATAGTTTATTTTATATATGCAAAATAAGGTAGATATTATTATTATTTAATCATGCTTAAGCATAGAATAAAACCTGCTTCAAAAATAAATCCAGGGTCAAGAGAAGTTTTGGCATTGAGGAATCCAGATCCATAGTCAAATGGGGTTCCATGTGGGTGCTTTGTAGATCCTTGATTAGTGATGGGCATTCTCATGTTATCCTTTGTAGTTGCTGTAGTAGATAGTGCAGAGGCAATGGCTGCAGGGCTCCACATTGGGTTCATTTGTTTAATGAGAGCGGCTACTCCAGCTACATGGGGAGCTGCCATACTTGTTCCTGATAAACAAGCAAATCTAGCACCTGTATACAACAACAAAAAGATAAGAATAAGAAGATTAAGACATTTAATGATAGGTAATCTATTCAAGGCATTATTAGCCTAGTCCTTTCAAATCAAACATCTCAATTTGGAAGTTGTGGTTTAAATCCTAGTTAGAATGGGCATGATTGTTCTAACATACACATGTAGTGTCATAAAATGGTGATTATGATAAGTGGCGTCATCCACATGGTCATTTTAGTGTCATTGGCTCTCATTGTCCAACAACAAAAAAGATTTTTAAAAAATTGATAATTGTCGTGACTTGTTTTGTAACACCCACAAGGTGGTCATGCCACCCACACATTGGTGTGGCCATGATTCATGCTATCGACACATTGGTGCTATCATGAGTCATGACACCATAAAGATGAAAATAATAAGTTATGGTTGTGACATGCACATAATGCCATATGATAGTTTTGACAACGAAAAATTGTAATTTAAATTTTTCACAACCATACAAAGATGTATAACAAAGATGGGAATACTTTGTCTCACCTTATCATCCAATTGATGGGCAAGCGCCATTATTCATAAATTTAAGAGAGAGGGGGTCTATCATACAAGCTAAAGTTGCTTTTGCCATTATTGAGAATATTTAAGTCGAGTGAGTTTTTTTTTTTGGTTTGTTTTGGTAATACCCAAAAAATTAAGGAGATTGAGAGTCTAATGATAAGAAATGGATTTTGTTTTTTGTACAAGCTAAAATTTTACCCATTATTGAGGATTTAATTAGAGTGAGATAACCGTGTTTCTATTTGGTAAACCCCAAAAATTGAGGAGATTGAGAGTCTAGTGCTTTACTACCAATTTTGAAGTGCCTATAGCTTGGATTTTATTGCCTAAGGGCCAAGCGCCAAGGCCAAATTTCATGTTGTGTTGGTGAATGGTGGTTATAAGTGGTGGTAGAAGTTCTGTGCACATATTGGGCTTCGATGGCCATCATGTTGGGTGAGGAAAAATGGCTATAGGACCGTCTCTTGAGGCCACTAGGGGCCTATAGGAGAACAAACTTAGTGGCCGATTGGAGAACTACCTTCTTGATGATAGATCTTCTACAAACCTTGTTTTATGATCGGCATGCATGTATATGCATAAGAAGGGAGGCATAAATCAATATGTTTTGATGACAATGACATCCTTGGAATAAAATTACAAGAGAGAAAAAGGGGAAGTTAATGTGCGAGAATCCATTTGGTATAGTGCATTATCAAAGCTCTTTGTTCGATGAAAACAAAAAAATACTCTTGGTTTGAATCCAAATTAGAAGGCTACTTGGTACTCTCCTCGAGGCTCATTAAAGAAAGTCTCATAGTGAAGAACATAGTGTGCTCTCTTCATTATCACTTAATCATTATAATGCATACTATAAATGTTCTCTCTCTCTCTCTCTCTCTCTCTCTCTCTCTCTCTCTCTCTCTCTCTCTCGCGACGAGCACATCACACACATTTTAATCATTGCTTTGTGGAGTGAGGGGGAGGGGTGGTCCAGTATTGATTGAGCCTATGTCTGGGAGGCAAAAGGGTTTGGCCACCTTATTTACGTGGCTATCGTCCCCAACCCCAGTGTTTGCCAAGCGTATGTTTCTTTTCAAGTCTAAGCATTATATTTGTTGTTTTGTAATGTATAGCGTTTGCCAAGCTTATGTTTCTTTTCAAGTCTAAGCATTATATTTGTTGTTTATATGAACTTTATTAGAAAACTGCATAGGATCATCACGGTTGAAGACCCCAAGTGTTTCCCAATCTTATGTTTCTTTTGAAGCCTAAGCATTACCTTTACTTTTTTGTAATTTATACAAACTTCATTAGAAAACTGCATAGTATCATCATGGTTGGAGATCCTAGTTTATGAGTCACCTATAAAGTGCATAAAGTAATTATTTGGACTTAGACGGTGTTGGGAGAAATGAAAGGTATGAGAATGGTCTTAATAAACACGGCCAAGACTTCATATGGGGCACTTTGAAGGGACGATGAGAAGAGTTATCATTATTAAAGGTGGAGTAAATAGGTGATTAAATATAGCAAGAGAAGATCACCTAAATTTTATATAAGATGGTCATATAGAAAGAGCATATTGCCAGAAATTTATATAATGATCTCTCGCACACAAACACAAGTACACACATGCACAAAATCAAATGATCTCTTGCACACAAATAAAAGTACATACATGCACATAATCAAACACGTTCACATGTTGATGCACATATGCATACCCACACGTGCATACACATACCCAAATAATATGTAAAGTTCACATGTACATACATAATTTCTCATTCACTAGGGTTAATACGTACATTAGTTCACACAGAGACACATAATCCGCACATTTTAATCTCTTTTGTGTGTTCTCTCTCTCAAAAACGAAGTTTTAAAAAACGGAAAAGAAATAGCTTTACAGCTAGTGGAATTGCAGTCTATAAAATGTAAGATGATTGGTGATAGGAAATGGCTTAATTTGTAGGTTGATAATTTGCATTTATAATCAAAATTGTTGGATCTATTAGATGGAGATATATTAATTTACCTACATGTTCCGGTGCTTGTTGCATGTAATTTTTAGTAATCACATCTCTGTCTCTCTCGTCGCAATTTAAGATAATTGATGATAGTAAATGGCTATATTTGTAGATCGATAATTAATTCGGATTCATAATAGAAAGAATGAGATGTTATTTAGGCAAAGATATTAATTTACCGGCGTATTCTGGTGCTTGTTCGACTGGAGCCGCTAAACTATAAGCAGCCCATATGGAATCCCCTGGAGCGATAATGTTAGGTTTCAACAAATTGATGGGTTGCTCGCTGACAAAATTTGCATAAGCAGGACCTCGCGCCGAGAAACTGGTAACCATAGGCGCCCTTAAAGTGAACTCCCCATCCACGTTCCCCTACAGTAAAATTGTAATAACTGTAAAATGCCTGCAGCAGCGATGGCAAACACAAATGATTTTGATCAAAGAAGAAGGCTTATTGTGCATCAGTTTAACGTAAACTAATGAGCTTTTTGCTTGCTTTTCTAATTAAGGTTGTCTTGCCTGCACGTCTTCAGTAAAGTCGAGCACAACAGCAGGTGTTTCCACAATGAAAAGCTCCATGCCGCCATCCGATACATTGCTGATATCCAGAACGAATCCCACCGCGCCAAGATCTTTTGCAGTTTTCTCCACTTGCAGTAAAATTGAGTTGTTCATGATGAAGTCCTGATCATAATTTGAGAAAACACAGAGGATAATGTTTCCCTGGATTAAAGTCTTGTTGTAATATCCAGAATCCTTACAAGGAAAATCGATATCTTGTGAGTATTGCTCTCCAATTAAAGCACTCTCTGCACCAATAATTGGGTACATGATCTCCGCCGGAGTTCCGACTGAAGTACACCAAGGGAAATCAGTAACCTTTCCTCTAACCAGTGAAAAAAGATGACCCTCAAACTCAAGGAAAATAACAAAGTTATTAAAGAAATTCAATTAAAAAATTTCATACAAAGAAATTAAATTCTTTAGTCGTTGATGTGCTTGTCTCTTCCATATGATTTAATACAAGCAAAAATGTGAACTTCTAATTAGTAGAATCTTGGAATATGGAACCACTACATCTAACTCAAAAATCAATTTATTATTATTCTGAATCAGGGAAAGATTGTGGGAAACAATTCCCCTAGGCTACACAAAAACAGCATTCCAATTTATTTTTACTGCCTGAAATTTGAAAAACTCCCCTAGAAATATATCAAGCCCTTAAAAAAAAGATTCAAATTTACTAGTTTTTAGTTCAAATACCGGCACAATTGGTTAGTTTATAAGCATGTCCTTATTTTGACCGGTAAAAAAAAAGAAGCTTTTATCAAGCCCTAATTCCCCAACATTTTTGTAGTATGGAAAGGCCATCGAGACGCCTTTCCTAGGAGGAAGATTGGGAGCCATCGCTATAGCTGGTGGCCCCTCTTCCCTTGGGAAAGGCCGACCCATTACAGTTGAGGCCTTGTAAGCACATCAACAAGTAGGAGGGACGACGACCTAGTGCTCAGCCATATAAAGATAGCTCAGTAACTAGAATGCCAAAAATTCCATGATGTGACATGTCAGCATCCTAGAGCATTTTCCTAATTTAATGCAAGGCGATTGAACGCCTCGGATACAGCCTCGACCGACCCACGACCATTACGCTTGGGAAAATGTGCAAAATTTTTTGTTGGGGCCCTACCTTTCCCAACCATCATTATCTTAGGGAGGCATCCATTCCAATCTTGATAGAGACAACCAAAAAAAATAAGAGCTTGGTCAACACATCATATTCCTACTTGTGAAATTGACAGGAGGTTACTGCAAGAATTGCAGCCACATTAGCTTTTATAGAATTCAATCGATGATGGTGCCATGCGAATCAAGGAGATATATATGCTTGAAAAGAAAGGAGTCCCAATTCAATGCTCCATATTTGTTTTCTATCGACCCATGACCTCCCCATGACAATGATAGAGAGAGTTATATATGCTCATAGGATTACATTATGTATGCTCTTCTAAGCTCGTCCGTTACAGCATAATAAGGATAAATCTCCTAATACCTTATATAGGATATCACCATCATCAATGGCTTTATTGAAGGATCTTGGGCCTTAAAAGTTGAAGGGCGAGAAAAGTCAATCCTTATTTTCACTTGGTCACTAGCTCCAGGAGCCTGCAACCTTTCTTTCACTATCGAGTGTTTGTGTATCGGTTGCAATACTAGGCTCCTGAGTAAGAAATTCTTGGTTTAAACCCCATTTCCTAAACTTCCATATCATTGTAAGAGTTGTAGTGTATGCAATAATAGTGAAAATATAAGAATTAGGCTCCTAAGTGAGAGATTCTTAGTTTAAATCCCATTCCCTCCACTTTTGTGGCGTCATATGAATTGAAGTGTATGACATTAAAATACTTATCTCATCTTTCTACATTTCATCTCCTCTATCTTTGCCCTTTCATTTCCCTTCAGAGCTAGAAAAAGACCTAGTTAAGGTGTAATTACACCTTTCAAACAACCTCAAATTTTTGAGACTGAAGATATACAAAGTGGTGTTTTTTAAGAGGTTTTAGTAACAATACTTTTAAAATTGATAGACATTCAAACCTTCAGTTTTGTGAAATGGAAGTTTTTCAACTATATATATATATATATATATAGTTTTTTTCGAGCATTGTAAATCCCCCTGTCCATAAAATAATGAGAACCCATCTTATAATGAGTTCACAAACTTATCATCAAAGCTGTCATGTGGCATCATACATGTACTTACATGATAAAGTTCGCGCCGTTACGGTCACATTATTTCCCAAGGTGATGCCTTGTGGATATGTTCGATCAGTGGTGCTTGCACCCACAGTCATGGTCCAGGGTGCATTGGATCTCATTGAGCTTGCACGTGGCCCATTGTTTCCTGCTGAATTGGCCGTGAAAACACCAGCTCTTGCAGCATGCAGCAAGGCCACATTGAATGCTGATAAGAAAGAAGTGATGTTGTCTGTTGGTGGATCAAAGTTAAGATAAATGCTTATGACATCCACCCCATCTTCAACAGCCTGCATATACCTCCCCCCAACCAACAACATCAACCACATTTGAAAGAAAAAAGAATGCAATATTTATTCATCATATTCGAATACAAGTTTCAGAGAGAGAGAGAGAGAGAGGGGCTATGCCTTTAGGTGTACATTTAATGAGACAAAAACAGAAAGATAATTATGTATCTTAGAAGATATAATTTAAACTGAGATATAAAGGCAATCCTACTAGTCAAACTAACAAAACATAGTGGGATTTAAGTAAGATATAATGTTTTTGAGATTTTTATAGTGATGATTATGATAATTTGTTGTAAACACTAGGCAGGCCTCCTGGTCCTTTTGTAGAGTTATGGGGCAAGATCTTGAGAGAGAATTGCTATGTTACCTGCTCAATAGCTGCCACTACATCAGCTTCCTCTGCCGAGTTCGAGTAAAGACAACGATAGGCTGCAATACTGTGGTGACCTAAAGCTGTGTTAGATATACAAATTTTCCTGCAGACATTCGTTTTATCAAATCATGATGGTTATACTCACCGTGCACGTGGAGCCATACCACTCGCATTTCCAAAATTCACACCATTCACGATAACTGGGATGCCGTGATTTCCTCCTGCAGTAGATGCAGTGTGCCTGTGACACAAAGCTGGTAAATTCAAGTTTCAATTCATGCATTGTTTCCATTGAATAGGGATCTCTCTCTCTCTCTCTCTCTCTCTCTCTCTCTCTCTCGACGCGCATTTATTATAACTGTTGTTTCCATTGAATACAGTCGGCTGTTCTCTCTCTCTCTCTCTCTCTCTCTCTCTCTCTGCGAGCATGCAAGTATTTCTTTGGTAGAAAGCACTTACGTTCCATGGCCGTCCTGATCAAAAGGCGACTCCACGTCCTGTGAGGCATTGAAGCTTCCAGAGGCTTTGGCGGCCTTGTTGAAGAAGCGAGCTGCAATGAGCTTTCCGTTGCAGGACCCCGTGGGGAACATGGGCCCGACATCACACTGGCCGTGGAAGTGCGGTAGCGTTGTATTGTATGGCTTGGATGGATCATTGTTCTGGAAGCTGGGATGCGAGGCGTCAATGCCGGTATCCACGACTCCGATCACCACTCCCTCCCCGGCATTCTCCCTATTGCTGATGACGAGGTTGTGGGCAGCTCTCGGATTTATTTAGAAAAAGTTATGGGCTGGGTGTGATAACCCGAAGTACAAGGAAAAGAAGAGAGGAGTAGCATGGCTAACCATCATTTTAATGTTAAAAAAAAATTAATTAAAATGTAATACAAGTGGCCAATAAAACCAATGGCCACTTGGAAGCTTTTTTGAGCTGCCACCTCGACATCTAGAAGGGAGGAGAGAACGTGAGGATGGCCACTTCGGAGAAAAGAGTCGTCGAGCAAGAGACGGGAGGACCTTGTAAAAAAGTCGGGAGAGGGAAGACAAAAGGAGGACGTGCGGTGGAGTTGCTGCAGAGGCCAACGTTGGTGAAGCTGCCGTGTGTACGCACTGGAGTGATCGAAAAGTGGCGATTGCTGAGGAGCTGCAGATATCTTGTGGCAGCTCTGTAGGTGTGGCCACCCTGCTATTTGTTGAGGGGCTCTCTGGGGCGCAGCTGAAAGACAAGTGGTGAAGCGCAGTGTGGAGAGTAAAGACGTGAAGGACGCCTGGTAGAGCAGAGGCTGGCGAGACGGGTGGACAAAGAGCTGTATAGAGGGCGACTTTGGTGCGTGGAGTGCAGCAGCTATGTAGCAACGGGGGGCTTCTCAGGTGAGAGCGCACGTCAAGGGTGTGACAGGCGAAGACAGCCGATGGTGAGTACCTGCCTTACAGAGGCGCTATGGTTCCAGAGGAAGTTGAGGCCTCGTTGATGAGGGTGATCGCCTAGTCATGGTAAAAGAGATCTGGTGAGCTGCAGATAGAAACAAAGGGCGAGTATAGTCACCATGTACAGAGGGAGGAGTGAAAGCAGGTTATTGCCGCCTTGGGTCCAGGAGGGGGTCGCCCCTGGTGATTCAGCGAAGAACCGAAGGTGAGGAGGCGCCTTGTACATGAGGAGCAGGCTAGTGATAGCATAGGATAGGCAGTGATTGGCGAGAGTGGAAGGAATATTGTGAAAGGTGGTGAGGCTGGTTTGGTTGCAGAAGTCGACAACAGCTGAAGAGTGGCTGCCTTATGAAAAAGGCCGATCGAGTGATCGGGCGAAGGCAGAGAAGCTGCCAAAGGGTTGACAGTCGCGAGGAAAGGTGCTTGGGGTGCTGCCTCAGAGGTGACTAGTGTTGGTGCAGCTGCTGGCTTTCTACTGGGAGAGGGCTGTTTTGCTCGAGGCCTCTGGTGTGAGACCAAGAGAAGCTTGGGCAGTGTGTGTGTGAGTTGTTTGCTGTGAGTGTGTGATAAAAGGAGAGTGTAAGGAAGAGGGTTGAAGTTTGTCAATTAATATAATCTATGGTGATGGATCACCCCTTGTAAATGGACAAACAGGGTTTGTGTTGATGATATGTGAGTGGCTTAGCCTTGCTGACAGATAAAAGGCTTTTATAATGAGATATGTGAGCTATTAAAACTGCCTTTCTTTGGGTATCTCTGGGTGGTAGAGAGAGAGAGAGAGATTTTCTTTCCAGCTAGAGAAGCTGGTGGTGCCCTTTGTGCTTGTGAGTGTTCCGAAGGTGGTGAGTCGGCGAGCTATAGTGTCCTTCTTGTGTTCTTGAGCTGCCTCACAGTATTCATCCATTAAGGTCTCCATCAAGGGCGACCATTAGGGAAATTATGAACTCATTTTGAAGCCCTCTAAGGAGTTTCATGCTCTTTCTCTCTCTAAAAAATGGGTCCATGTTGAACCCTATCAATCTTATGTCAGAACCCCTCCATGTGACATATCATTGAGAAGCTTATGATGAGTAGATCAATCAAGTAGTAATGCTCAAGATACACCACAAACAAGATTTAAGATGCCAAAATGTAATGTTACATGCCACATCATCACTTTTAAAACCACTTTTTGGGGAGCTTCACTATCCTATGTTAGAACCCCATCATGTTATATACCATTAGAAAGATCTTGAAGTGTACATTCTAAATTTACCAACTCCAAAAAATTTAGGAATGATGTGCTCAAATTTCACCGTGGCCCCATTTTTTAGAGAGAGAGAGAGAGAGAGAGCATGAAACTCCTTAGAGGGCCCAAAATGAGTAGTGTACTTTCCCTAATGCAAAGTAGTGTACTCCCATGGCTCGGTGCAACCCAGATGCCATCTGCCACCACCACCGGCTTGCATCTAGTCCCTTGCACGATTTAGAGTCTCGATGCCA
Source organism: Cibotium barometz (assembly GCF_041138505.1). Taxonomy (NCBI): domain Eukaryota; kingdom Viridiplantae; phylum Streptophyta; class Polypodiopsida; order Cyatheales; family Cibotiaceae; genus Cibotium; species Cibotium barometz. The sequence continues at coordinate 24,125,198 of NC_141057.1, read as the reverse complement.
TCCCCCCTCCCCCCAAAATCTGGTGCCATCCCCCCACCCTGAAGCCATGCCCCCCAGTGGTAGCATGCCAAGGTTAGCCACAAGGCCTTTTAGGGATGGAGATTCATGTCTTAGGCTTGTGACCTATTACTAGTGAGGTCCCATTCAAGCTACAATGTGAGCAAGTGTGTGTCTTGTACTAATATAGTTCAGGTCTTAAACTCGATGTCCCTAGAAGAAAACTAGGCAACGGTCACCTTGACTGGTCCTAACAGGGATGCACCTGTGTGATCGCCAATCGGTATGATACATTGGTGTTGGTAGTCACCCTGTGCCTCACCCCAGATCGGTTGACCACCACCCCTCTCCCCCACCAAGAGTCGGTGCCATCCCCTCCCACCCCTCATGCTATGCTCCCTACCCCGTTCGCCCACTATTGCCATTAGCATGTCCCTCACACCCCTCCCATAGTGGCCCCCCTCCATGATTTTTTGAGTGGCAATGCAAGAGAGCAAGAGAAAAACTTTACGCTTCATTTATAGAAATCATCTATTCCCTATTTTTGGGCTTAGGTCATCGTGTAGGTAGTAGCCACCTTTTGGGTAGGCCAAATTCCTCATAAAGTTGTAAAGTCATACATCTTTTTGTAACATAGTAATATACCAAATACCAACAACCAATTCTCTCTCTCTCTTCTTAGTCTAATAATTTTAGTAAGCATCTACAAGTGTTCCATAATCAGGCTTAGGGCTAGATCATTAGAAGAGGACTTCCATGCATGTAACATTGGTATCAGAGCATTAGGCTTGGCCACTAAGAACATTGTCCCAAGAAGGTGTACATATCCATCAGGAGAATGTAGCCATGGTAGCAGATGAGTGGTTTGCAAACTGGTGAAGCTAGAGGAAAGCATTCTTTGGGAGTATGTATAACTCAAAAATAGTACATCAGTCAGCTCTTCGATTAGTTCCAAAGGCCTAGAAATAGGCATGATTAGTTCTGGTAGGTGACCTACCATGTTAAGGAAAAGGGATGGCAAGCATGGGGACAACAGTAGAAGAGATGCTTAGTTCTTTATCAAGAGTTGAAGTGAAGTGTAGAATTGGATGGTGTTCAATCATAGTAGTAAGTTAAAGTCAATAGTCTAGGGAGGATTGAAGGATGATAGAGTATCCAACTCATCATCAAGTTTCATAGGAGGGGATGTCATATACATGCATGCACACCCATCTCATGGTAGAAATCTCAACATATTCCTTGGTTTAGACAACATTTAGGGCATTACAAGGCTAGGATATGTTTTTATGAGTAGTCGACAGCATCATGGACACTGTTGGCAGCATGAACAATATGAAGCTCACACATGTGAACTGAACAATATGAACAGCATGAATAGTATGACGCTCACACATGTGAACTGAATTTATCAAGTCAGGGACATATAAACAAGCTGACAACCCGACCAGCATATTCAAGCCTATATAAATTTTAGGCTTAATTTTTAGAAATCATGTATTCCCTCTTTTGGGCTTAGGTCATCATGTAGGTAGTAGAAGTGCATCAAGATGTCATGTGCATACACATGGACATGCTTATCCCAAGGCTTAAGTGCATCAAGATGTCATGTGCATACACATGGACATGTTCATGTGCATACACATGGACATGCTTATCCCAGGGCTAATCTTTGAAAGGCAATAGATAAATAGAAGATTCAGGCCAAGTACAGCACTCGAAAGCACTAAGAAAGGTCCCTTTGGATCAAGACTTGGTCAACCAAGTGTGAGGACACCTCTAGGCTGGTCAGCAAGATTTTATGTCCATAGATGATGGGCCAAAAGTAGTCGGCCAGCACATATTGGCATCCCTATGCCTATATAAAGGCTCAACCAATAATTTAATGTTGAATTATTTATGTCATGGACATATAAATGGGCCGACAGCCCCTACATCGTCGACCAACATATTCAAGCCTATATCGAGGTCACATATGTGAACATTTAATGCTAAATTTATTAGGTGGTCCTGGATATATAAAGAGACCGACAGCCTCTACATCTAGTCGACCAACATACCCAAGCCTCTATAAGCTTTAGGATTCATTTGTAGAAATCATATATTCCCTCTTTTGGGCTTAGGTCATCATGTAGGTAGTAGAAGTGCATCAAGATGTCATATGCATGCACATGGACATGCTTATCCCCCAGGGTTGATCTCTAAAAGGTAGCACATAAATAGAAGATTTAGGGTATGAGCATGGAAATTGAAGAAACCAAGAAGGGCCAATTTGGATCAAGCCTTGGCCAGGTGTGAGGACCACTCTGGGCTAGTTGTCAGTAGCATATATCATTTATGGATTTTATGTCCTGATAGATGTTGGGCTGACAGGTAGTCGGCCAGCATTATCGGTGTCCCTAGGCCTATATAAAGGCTCAACAAACAATTGTTTGATTCATCTCATTCCTTTTTGGATTGGATCAGATATTAGGACTTTTGAAGTTGAAGACTACCTTTTCAGGGCATGCCAATGGCTGCAAGAACATGTACCGTTTTGTACTATATGAATATACGAAAAATATAGCTATCTCTCTCTCTTCTCTCCATCTCTTCTTTGCATTTTTCATCTATGTGTTCCTATGAAAGATGCTTAGGACTGAAAGAAGAAATAGAACTTCTATGCATGAGGATGATCATCATCCAAGGGGTGGAGTGAGGATGCTAGCCTTAATACTTACAAAAAGAAGACCAAAGAAAGTGTTTAGGGATAGCGCAACAAGGGCTAGGGGGCAAAGTGGAACAGATGCATAGATCTTCATCTTATTTGGAGTGGAATTGGAGAAATAGGGCAAGGTTTTCAGTGAAAAGGTTGTAAAAGTAAGGGAAGGATTACGGGCATGGGAGACCGTATGTGGAGAGGTAGGGGATGATGATAGTAATCTAGGGCCATAAGTTGGAATCTTGTCATCAAGTTTAGCAAAAGTGGTTGTCATGTGCATGCACATGACATCCACAATCAAAAGTTGGAATCCTATCATCAAATTTAGCAGAAATGGATGTCATGTGCAAGCACATGGACTTGGTCATCACATAGGTAGTAGAAGTGCATCAAGATGTCATGTGAATGCACATGGACATGCTTATCCTAGGGTAATCTCTCAAAGGTAGCTAATAAATAGAAGATTTAGGGAATGAGTAGGGCACTAGGAGGCACCAGAAATGGTCCCTTTGGATAAAGACTTGGTCGACGAGGGGTGAGCACCACGCTAGCTAGTCTATAGTACTTATGGATTTCATGTGCATGGATGTTAGGCCGGTAGTCGACTAGCATATATTGGTTTCCCTATGCCTACATAAATGCTCAACCAAGAGTTCTTTGATTCATCTCATTCCTTTTGGGATTGGACCAAAGATTAGGACTTTTGGAGTCCAAGATTGCCTTTTCAGGGCATGCCTATGGGTACAAAGACCATGTGACCTATGCCTATGCCTATGCCTTTTGGGATTGGACAAAAGATTAGGACTTTTGGAGTCCAAGATTTCCTTTTCAAGGCATGTCTATGCCTATGCATTAGGAACTCAATGGAGTCTTCTTGGGCCCTTTTATTTGGCAGTTTAAGGGAGTCAAACCTTTTCTCTGAAGAAGAAACGTTTTCTAATTTGAAGCTTCAAAACGGCTACTTTATTCGAATTTGAATTTGGGGGGGAAAATGGAATTTAAAATCTAGCGGATAAAACCATATCATGTAACATATCTATGGAAAGCTCTTGATGCATAGATCACGGATCTGTAATCTCCGCTGAGATCGGAGCTTGTATGTAGAAGTTATGGAGGTCCGAAATTTGTAAAATTGCCCCCCCCCCCCCCCCCCCCTTTTGGGGGAAAAAGTGCACCCTTTGACCACTCTTACACCTCTCTTACAAACCAATGGTTTTTGCTTACATGGCGGGCTCCTATTTGTCAAAAAGTTAAACGTTTCCATAACCTCATGGCAAATTAAAGGGCCCAAGAAGACTCCATTGAGTTCCTAATGGACTACAGAAGACCATGTACCCTTTTGTACTATATGAATATTCTACAAATCTAGCTATTTCTCACTCTTCTCTCCATCTCTTCTTTGTGTTTTGCATCTATGTGTTTCTATGAAAGGTGTTTAGTGCTGAAAGAACACACAATGATTATGTACATGTGACATTCGTATCAGATCTTCAGGTTCAGTAATGCTAAACACTCATGGTGTCCTAGATGAAGGTGCAACGGTAGCCTTATGAGTCGAATGCCACTTGGAGTATACTAGGAAAGACTTTCAAGAAAACTATTTCAAGGGATCATCTTAGGGGTGGAGTGAGGATGCCAAACTTAATATTGAGGAAAAAAGACCAAAGAAAGTGTTTAGGGATAGGCTGCAGGTGACTTGGTAAAACAGAGCTTAAGCATTCAATGTTTGGTCAAATCTTATGTTTCTTGGCTTAATCCTCTACTAGACTAACTGCTATTGATGGCCTTAAAAGGGGTTCAGCTCATTTGAACTCTAAGGCCCCATATCTGGACTCCCCGCATACTCTGTTTTCTGCACACAAAACAGAGGATTATTTTGCTAGTCAGTGATTAATCAATACTAATCACTGTATTTTGGTGCAATTGAGGGTTCAAATTAACCATTGGGTATCTGATACAGATCTCTATAACTTCAGATTGCAATTCGGAGATGGTTTGATACTCCAACCATTCAGTACAAATTTGTTACCCTTGGCTTAATGTAATTTTTGGTGAATTTATGCTGATAAATCTGTGTTGTAATCATCAGCTAAACACCAGATTGAGTTGTAAAAGGGTAGACACTGCCCTTGAATCTTGAAATTGGATCAAGAGGTAAGACCCCCTTCACATCATCATAAGCACGGCACAAGAGATAGCCAAATTTAATGGGGAGCAGTTTTCTACAAGGCAAACAAAAACCATGTATCTACTCACGAGGAAAAGTCTGTGGGGGCTAGTTGAGGGAAGAGATGAATGCCCAGAGGTGAGTGGGAAAATGAGTGGAAGAGCAGGAATGAGAAAGCATTAGGACTTATCGCACTCAGTTTAAATGATGAAATCATTCATCACATCACAGGGATACAATGGGCAAAAGATGCATGGGATGAACTCAATAAATTATTTGGCACTCAAGCAAAAATCTCAAAGATAAATCTGTTAATGCAATTCTACAAAGTGGATATGCAGGAAAGTGAACCTTTAATCACACACTTGAACAAATATAAAAGCATTAAGTAACAACTCGCAGCCATTGGCAAGAAGGTAGAAGATGATGAGGCACTAGTAGTGCTTTTGAAGAGTGTGGATAAAGGTGAATATGAAAACATTGTAGCAACATTAAAGAATGTACTTGAATTGAAGCTGCACGAGATAGAAGCAGCTCTACAAGAGCAAGAGACCAAGGTCAAAGAGACTATGAGTTTAGGGACTCGAGGCACTAGTGGTGCACTACCAATTAAGAGGGAAACTTGGTATAGGGTCCAAGTGTGCTAGGATTATTCACTTGAGGGGAGATGTTGAAATATACAAGTGAATAGGGTGTGTGTGCGGGAACAAGCCCTTAGCAAGAGGCTGTAAAAGAGAATCATGAAGGGCTAGGGGACAAAGTGGAATAGATGCACAGATTCTCATCTGATTTGGAGTGGAATAGAAGACAGGGGAATGTTTTTAGTGAAAAGGTTTCTAGGAAGGGAAGGATGATAGGTATGGGAGACCATATGTGGAGACAAGGAATGATGATAGTCATCTAGGGCTCGGGGGGTGCACTTCTAAAAAATCATATGTATCACATGCGTTCAAGGGGCATTTAAAAAACCCCTTAACTAAAAATTTTCCCCCAATAAAACCACTCCTCTTCACTTATGAAACTAACGGATTTTTTTTTTGAAGTTGAATTAAAATACCCCTCTTGTTATTGTAACCCTACTAAAATTTTTCCAAAATTTGAATTAAAATACCCGTGCTCTTGATCGCAGGTGGTACACTAAATTTTTTTGAGGTGAACCCCCTGAGATCTAGGGTTAGAAGTTGGAATCTCATCATCAAGTTTAGCTGAAGCGAATGTCATGTGCATGCACATGGACATGCTCATCCCAATGTTAATGTCTAAAAGAAAGAAGATAAAGAGAAGATTTAGGGCATGAGCAATGCAATGGAAGACTCCAGCAAGGGTCCCTTTGGATCAAGACTGGCCGGGTGTGAGGACCACTCTCGCGGCTAGTCGGTGGCATTTATGAATTCTATGTCCATAGCTGCTAGCCCTGCCAGTAGCAACAATAGCCAACCACCATATATTGGTATATCCAAAGGCCTGTATAAAGGCTCAACCAAGAATTATTTGATTCATCTCATTTCTTTTGGGATTGGATCATAGATTAGGACTTTTAGAGTCCAAGACTACCTTTTCAAGGTGTTGAAATTTGAGCAAAATGATGAGCTATGGTGGATCAAACACTAGAATCAACATGATTAACAAAGTGATTAAGAAATAATTAAGACGTAATTAGTGAATAATTGGCAAATAGATTAATGTAGGCATGGATACTCAAAAACCAACAAATTCTCATTAGGGCTATGCCTCAATTTATAGAGTTTACATCAAGCATCAAATCCCATTGATTTCTCCATGATTCACTCCCAAAATATCTCCACCTTTTGCTTGATTCTCTCCACCTCTTCTCTTTTCCCTGAATATCTCCTAGAATATCTCCAGACTCCTAAATTCCCTCATGCTACCCATTATTCTCTCCCAGTAGATTCTTCTAACCTTTTCACAGGTTCTTTCACAATTACATCTCCTCTTTTACAGCCTCTATCCAAGAGCTTGTTCCCATACACACCCTATTCACTTGTATATTTCAACACCTCCCCTCAAGTGAATAATCCTAGTACACCTAGACCCTATACCAAGTTTGCCTCCCCTTACTTGGCAGTCCGTGACCAGTGTCTACTCCTCCCCTCAAGTTATCTCAGCACACCTAGACCCTGTATCAAGTTTCTCTCTAACTTGACAGTCCGCGACCAGTGCCTCAAGTCCCTAAACTCCATAGTCCTTGACACTCTCTCTCTCTATGTGTCCAAGGCTACTATAAGTGCCCGCGACCTTGACTAAAGTGCTCACACATACATCTACCACGTGGCCTACATCATCAGTGGCTCAGAGGTGGTTTTACTTTATTGGGGCAGGTTACATTGGGTTGTGGGGCTCTCTCTCTCTCTCTCTCTCTCAGAGATTTTCACATGGCTCCTCACTCTTTGGAGCCTCACATCTTCTCTTTTCTTCAGTCTTCTTGTCGTGGCAGCATCTCTCCACGCGTCCGTCTCTTCTTTTAGTCTTCTTTGGGCAGCTTCTCTTCTCGTGTCCATGTCTTCCTTTAGATCTTATTCTCGGTGTGGATCCTCTTCTTAGAAAGAGATATTCTTCTTCTTCCATGGCTGGGGCCATGGGCTCGTCCATCAGGTCATTTTGCTCCATGTGAGCAACATGTTTCAATGTTTTGCTGACAATTCCTTTGGGATTTTTATGTTTATTTTGTATCATTACACAATGCAAACCCAAATTTATGTGGGAGGTCTTACCTCTTGCCTTAATCTGGACAAGGGCAATGTCTGTTCCCATTTTTACACTGATAAAATGTACCCAATACATAATGCGTATAGCATTCATTCTCATGCACATTCCCAAATGCAACTCTGGCTGTGAATAATCTTGAATTTGAATGAGATTTATAGGCATTAACCAAAGGTTAAATGCAAAATGATGATTTTCACAATTTTATCAGCACAATTTTCCCAGAATTTACATTAAATTAAGGGTAACCAATTTGTACGGGATGGTTGGAGTATCAAACCAACTCCGATTTGCAATCTGAAGTTATAGGGATCTGTATCAGATACCTAATGGCTAATTTGAACCCTCAATTGCACCAAATTATAGTGATTAGCACTGATTAATCATTGATTAGCAAATTAATACTCTGTTTTGTGTGCAAAAAACAGAGTATGCGGGGAGTCCAGATCTGGTGCCTTCCACTTCAAATGAGCTCAAATTCTTTCAAAGGCATCAATAGCAATGAGTCTAGTAGAGGATTAAGCCAAGAAACACAAGATTTGACCAAATAATGAAAGCTTAATCTCTGTTTTACCAAAGTCACCTGTAGATTTGATGAAGAGCTTTGATCTCAATGTAGACTTGATGAAATTGAATTCTGTCTTCACCAGCTTGTAGAGCATGCTTGATTACCCCTTGGGCTAAGAGGAATTAAAGACCTTTGATCTGTGGAAGTAGAAATCACCAAATCATCTCAGAAAAACGTAGCTTTTTAATTAGCAAAAATCGGGAGCTTCCGTGGGCGGTTTGCGCTTCTGATTCGATGGGCTGGAGCTCCTATGGGTTAGCTAGCTTGTGTTAGAATCTTATTCCCTAATTCTATGTGTGCAAGGTGCTAGAGATCCTCCACTGGCTGGGGGTCAAGGGGAGAAGTGAAAACTCACTAAAAAAATGATTTTTTGCTAATTATCTACTAATCCTAATTAATTAACTAATGGGCTCATAAATCTAATTGATTCTAGGCATGGCTCTGATACCATGTTGAAATTTGAGCAAAATGATGAGCTATGGTGGATCAAACACTAGAATCAACATGATTAATAAAGTGATTAAGAAATAATTAAGACGTAATTAGTAAATAATTAGCAAATAGATTAATGTAGGCATGGATACTCAAAAACCAGCAAATTCTCATTAGGGATATGCCTCAATTTATAGAGTTTACATCAAGCATCAAATCCCATTGATTTCTCCATGATTCACTCCCAGAATATCTCCACCTTTTGCTTGATTCTCTCCACCTCTTCTCTTTTCCCTGAATATCTCCTAGAATATCTCCACACTCCTAAATTCCCTCATGCTACCCATTATTCTCTCCTAGTAGATTCTTCTAACCTTTTCACAGGTTCTTTCACAATTACATCTCCTCTTTTACAGCCTCTATCCAAGAGCTTGTTCCCACACACACCCTATTCACTTGTATATTTCAACACAAGGTATGTGTATGGCTTCCAAGAACATGTACCCTTTTTATACTATAGTTTAAGGCTTAAAGAAGAAGTATTGTGTGCTTGCAACATTTGTATTAGAGCACCAGGCTTAGCTTCTAAGCACATTATCCCAAGAAGGTGTATAGATCCATTAGTAAAATGGAGCTAGGGTAGCAAATGGAGCCAGGGTAAGAGCCAAGGTAACAAATGGAACCAGGGTAGAAAATGGAACCAGGGTAGCAAATGGAGCTAGGGTAGCAAGTTCAACCACTAAGCACATCATCTCAAGAAGGTGTACAAATCCATCAGTAGAATGGAGCCAGGGTAGCAAATGGAGTGGTCTGCCAATACGCAATGTTGGAGGAAAGCATTCTTTGTGAGTGTGTACTCAGAAATAGTGTATCATTTAGCTCTCAAAGGCCTAGCAATAGGCATGATCACTTCTAGCAGGTGACCCTCTACAACCATTGTGTATGGGGACAACAATGGAAGAGATGCTCAGTTGTTCATTAATACTTGAAGTGGAGTTTAGAAATGGATGGTGTTTATTCAAATTTATAAGTGAAAGTAAATAGTCCATGGAGGACGGAAGGATGATAGAGAAGGGGTGTTGAAATATGGCCCATGATGTCATGCATGGAGCACATATATGTGGGAGCAAGGTAGGTGGAGGTTAGGATGTCATGAAATTAAAATGGATGAAGAATAAGGTTATTCGAGAATGTGAACATATGAATATAAATGAGATTCAATTGTCAAAAAGTAGGCACATGGAAAGTGCAAGGGTGCACAAGGCATGTGGGCATTTATGAACACATTGATGGCACAAGGGTGCATGGAGCATGTGGATGAGAGCTTGATGAGATCTATAAATGGATGTAACAAATGAATTCTCGGTATGCTCTCATGGGCAAGGGTTTGTGGCCCTTTGGTGAAAGGCAAGAATGTGGTAGTGTTTGATGATTCCAAAGTTGTGGAAGATGATGAACGAGCTCAGTCCATTATAACTCTAAATATGGACAAAAATCTCATCCATCATGTGGCCAACATGAAGACCGCTAAGGAAATGTGGGATAAGATGGCAAAGTTGTATGGAACAAAGGGCAAGCACTCGTGTATCTCTTTTAAGGTGAAATTTTTCGGCCTTGAAATAAATAATGGAGAGTCCGTTGGAGGCTTCATAAGAAACATGGAGAGAATAATGGAACAATTTAAAAGCATTGATGTAAGAATGGAAGAGGAGGATACTGTGGCTGTTCTTCTCAAGGAAATGCCCAATGAGTTCTCCAACCACGTAACCACCCTAAAGCACCTTCCCAACCCTACCTTCCAAGGCATTGAGGTGTCTCTCCTTGAAGAAGATCAATGACTACATGTGAAGAATGGAGGTTCTACATCTACTTCTCCTACTACATCAAATGAGGCTCTTGTCATGAAGCAAAGGGACTCCTATGATAAAGGAGTGTTATAAATAAGCACACATTGTAACTCACAAGCCAATTATTGTACAAGCCTATGTTATAAAGCATTTTCCCCTTGTTTTTGGTGTATGAGTATGTCCAAGGCCTTCCCATGTCCCATGTGGCCATGTCCCATGGTTAGCATTAAGGGGGGGTATTGAAATTGTTGTATGCTCATGTTGAGATAAGGGGTGTGTGTGTGTGTGTGTGTGTAGCAAACCATCTCATGTTGAGATAAGGTTAGTGTGTATCAAACCCTATCCTAGAAGCTATAAAGGGATCAACTCTCTCGCATATTGTGTGAGCGGAGAAAGGCACTTTGTAAGTCTTATTTTAGCTTAAGAAATTCATAAGATTTTTGCTACTTGGCCCTCCCTCTCTCCACATAACCTTATCTTGTTTGTATTTTTGTGATTCTCATCCATGCTTTTCAACTTGGTATCACAGCCAATCATATCAAGGCGTCTCTTCTCCAAGTGCAACTCACCTAGGCTCTTGCTACCTTCAACGGATTTCACCTCTTAACAATCGAATGAGGAGGTAAACATTGGCTACACTGGGTTCCAACACTCGTTCTCCACGTGGAAGTAGGTAGCTAAAGCCTTAATATAAGGCTTATAATACTTGTTAGAAGTATTAAACAAGCCTTAAACTTCAATTGCAGGATCGTCCACTTTTGTGTAGCATCTTGATGTCTCCTTGCTTTATCCACACTACCCTTTCTCGTCAATGTCATCCTCTCCACCTCCCAACTGTCGCCTCCTCTCTCCAACACAGCTCTTGTGATGATTGTAAGGCTATCCTCCGCCTAGCTAAGGACACATGCCTTTGCATGCTACATGCCACCTCCACCACCATCTAAGGGTCAACCATTAGCCTCATTTTTTCAAATGGTGTAAAATATCCCCAAATAGAGTGTGTTCATATGCAATTTCTTTATAGTGTCTACAATCATTAAGCTTGCTTTTCTTCTTTCGTATTGAGGCATCTAGTTTGTAAAGAATCTAGACAGTGCTCTTGCTATTCTATAAGGAAAGTAGTAAGACCTCTCCTACCTCCCCATCATCATCATGTCAAAAGACACATATGTCATTGACAAGTTCAAAATGGACAAGGGTTTCACACTTGGCAAGTCCAAGTGTGGTATACTCTCATGGGAAAGGGTTTGTGGCCCTTTGGTGAAAGGCACGAACATGGTGGATTTTAATGATTCAAAGTTGTGGAAGATGATGAATGAACTTAGTCCATTATAGCTCTAAATATGGAAAAAAATCCCATCCATCATGTGGCCGACACGAAGACCACAAGGAAATATGGGATGAGATGGCAAGTTGTATGGAGCATAGGGCAAGCACTCCCGTATCTCTCTCAAGGTGAATTTTTTTGGCCTTAAAATGAAGAGTGGAGAGTCCCTTTGAGGCTTCATAAGTAACATGAAGAGGATAATGGGACAACTTGCAAGCATTGATGCAAGAATCGAAAAGGAGGATACCATGGCAGTTCTTCTTAAGGAAATGCTCGATGAGTTCTCCCATCACCACCATAAAGCACCTTCCCAGCCCTACCTTCGAATGCATAGAGGAGGCTCTCTTTGAAGAATATCAATGACTACGTGTGAAGAATGGAGGATCTACATTGAATTCTCCTACTATATAAAATGAGGCTCTTGTCATGAAGCATAACCTTAAATTCTCTTATTGTAACAAAAAGGGCATATAGCCGATCAATGTTTCAAAAGGTATCCCCATAAGCTTAAATGTAGAAAGTGTGGAGAGAAAGGGAACACTACTTCAAGGTGTCCACAATGTGCTTCTAAACAAGAGGCAGAGAACTTTGTATCCAATACCTCTATTCCTAATGAGGGAATCCTATGATAAAGGAGTTTTGTAATAAGCACACATTGTAACTCACAAGCCAATTCTTGCACAAGCCTATGTTCTAAAGGCTTTTCCCCTTGTTTTTGGTGTATGAGTATGTCCAAGGCCTTCCCATGTCCCATGTGGCCATGTCCCATCATTAGAATTAAGGGGGGGGGGTGTTGAAATTGTTGTATGCCCATGTTGAGATAAGGTGTGTGTGTGTGTGTGTGTAGCAAACCATCTCATGTTGAGATAAGGTTTGTGTGTATCAAACCCTAGCCTAGAAGCTCTCTCTCATCTTGTGTGAGAGGAGAAAGGCACTTTGTAATTCTTATTTTAGCTTAAGCAATTCATAATTTTTTGCTACTTGGCTCTCCCTCTCTCCATGTAACCTTATCTTGTTTTTCTTTCCATGATGCCCATCCATTCCTTTCAACTATATTGGTGTCCGAAAGCCTATATATGGACTTAGCTAATAATTATTTGATGCATCTAGATCATAGAGTAGGACTTTTAAATTCCAAGACTACCTTTTCAAGGCATGCATGCATATTGCTACCAGAACATGTAGCCTTTTTGTACTCTATGAATATACTAACAGTACAGCTATCTCTCTCTCTTCTCTGCATATCTTCTTTGCGTTTTACAATTAGGACTTTTAGAGTCCAAGACTACCTTTTCAAGGCATTCCTATGGCTACCAAGAACATTTACCCTTTTTGTACTATATGAATATACCAAAAATACAGCTATCTCTCTATGTTCTCTCCATCTCTTCTTTGCATTTTGTATATGAAAGGTGTTTAGGGCTAAACAAAGAAGGCTTTTGTGCATGTAACATTGGTATTAGAGCATTAGGCTCAGCCAGCACTAAGCACATTGCCCGAAGAAGATATACAGATGCATCAACAAAATGCAGCCAAGGTAGCAGATGGAGTGGTTTGCAAGGCAATGTTGGAGGAAAGCATTCTCTGGGAGTATGTACTCAAAACTAGTACATTATTTTTCTCTCATATCAGTTCCAAAAGCCTAGCAAACAGGCATGACAAGTTCCAGCACAGGTGACCCACCATCAGCTACATTAAGGGAAAGGGATAATAGGAATAGGGACAACAATGGAAGAGATGCTCGGTTCTTCATCAAGACTTAAAGTGGAGTTTTAAAGTGGACGGTGTTCAATCAGAGTAGTAAGTCAAAGTGAGTATTCCAGGGAGGATGAAAGGAGGATAGAGTACTTGCCCCGTCATCAAGTTTATAGTAGGAGAAGATGTCACATGCATGCCCATACTGCCATGGCATAAATCTCAGCAGAAGACACAGAGCTTGTGTGTATGTAACATTGGTATCAGAGCTTTAGGTTTAGTAATGCTAAACACTTATGGTGTCCTAGACGAAGGCAAACAATCCAACAAACACAAGACATGGAAGAAGTTCCCAAGTGGTTAGTTGGTGGTGTTCCACGAGATCCCAGGGGAATGGTAGCCTTGTGAGTCAGATGCCACTTGGATCATACCGAAAAAGGCATGTAAGGGGTGGAGTGAGGATGCCACACTTAATACTCAGGAAAAGAATACCAAAGAAAGTGTTCAAGGACAAGGCATGAAGGCTAGGGGATAAAGTGGAATAGATGCACAAATCTCATCTGATTTGGAGTGGAATTGGAGATAGGGCAAGGTTTTTAGTGATGAAAAGGTTGCCAATAAGGGAAGGATGTAGCTATAGGAGACAAGGGATAATACCAATCATCCATGGTCATCATCATCGAGTTTAGCAAAAGTAGATGTCATGTGGAGACAGGGGATGATGATAGTCATGCAAGGTCAAAACTAGGAATCTCATCCTTGAGTTGAGCATAAGCAGATGCCATGTGCATGCACATGGATGTGCTCATCCTCCCAAGTCTAATCTTTGAAAGGCAACAGATAAACATAAGATTTAGGGCATTATTAGGACACTAGAAGACACTAGGAAGGCTCCTTTTGGATAAGACTTCATCACCTAGGTGTGAGGAGCACTATTGGTTGGCTGGTAAAATTTATGAATTTTATTTCCATAGATGCTAACTGACATCAACAACAATCAGCCATCATATATTAGTGTCTCAAGGCCTACATAAACTCTCATCCGAGAATTGTTTGATTCATGTCATTCCTTTTGGGATTGGATAATAGAATATGACTTTTAAAGTGCAAGACTACTCTTTTAGCATGCCTATGGCTACCAAGAACATGTACCCTTTTTATACTATATGAATATACAAAAAATACAGCTATCTCTTTCTCTTTTCTACATCTCTTCTTTGCATTTTGCATCTATGTGTTCCTATGAGAGGTGTTTAGGGATAAAAGAAGAAGGCTTCCATGAATGGAACATTGGTGTTAGATCATTAGGCTTAGCCACCATCACTAAGCACATTGTCCTAAAAACGTGTACAAATCCATCAAGAGAATGCAACCAAGGTAGTAGATACAGTAGTCTAGAAATAGGTGATTCTGGAGGAAAGCATTCTCTGGGAGTATATACTCAAAACTAGTATATCAATTAGCTCTCTCAGCCTAGCAAATAGCCGTGATCAATTCCTAATATAGGTGACTCGCTACTTGTTGTGTTAAGGGAAAGGGATAGCAAGCATGGGGACAATTGTGGAAGAGATGCTCAGTTCTTTCATCAAGACTGAAACTGGAGTTTATAAGTGGATAGTATTTGGTTAGAGTAGTAAGTCAAAGTCAAAAGTCCACGGAGGACAAAAGGATGACAGAGTATCTGTCCCGTCATTAAGTTTACCAGGAGGAATGTCATATGCACACATGTGCTCCTTCCATGGCATAAATCTTAGGATATTCAGCATATTCCTTGGTTTAGATAACATTTACAGAATTAACAAGGCTAAGACATGGTCTTATAGCATAAACAAGGCTAGGATATGGTATTATGAGCAATCGGCAACATCATGGGCATTGTCCGCAACATGAATAGTACCAAGGTCACATGTGTGAACATTTGATGCTCAATTTATCAGGTCATGGACATGTAAACATGCTGATAGCCCCTACATCTAGCCGACCAAGCATATTCAAGCCTTTAGGCTTCATTTTTAGAAATCATCTATTCCCTCTTTTGGGCTTAGGTCATCATGTAGGTAGTAGAATAGCATCAGGATGTCATGTGCATGCACATGGACATGTTTATCCTAGGGCTAATCTTTGAAAGATAGCAGATACATAGAATAATTAGGTCATGAGTAGGGCACTAGAAGACACCAAGAAGGGTCCCTTTGGATCAAGAATTGAAGGGAGACCATAAATGGGGACAACAATGGAAGAGATACACATTTCTTCATCAAGACTTGAAGGTGAAGTCTAGAAGTGGATGGTGTTCAGTCAGAGTAGTAAGTCAAAGTTAGGAGTCGAGGGAGGACGGAAGGATGACAAAGTATTTGCCCTGTGATGTCACATGCATGAGTGTGTTGCCATGGTATAAATCTCATAATATTCAGCATATTCCTTGGGTTAGACAACATTTAGGACATTAGAAAGGCTAGGATATGGTCTTATGAGTAGTCTCCAACATCATGGGCACTATTGGCATGAACAATATCAAGGTCACATGTGTGAAACTTTAATGCTTAATTTATAAAGTTATGGACGTATAAACAGACCGATAGTTTTTAAGACCAACATATTGAGGCCTATATAAGCTTTAGGCTTCATTTGTAGAAATCATCTATTTCGTCTTTTGGGCTTATGTCATCATGTAGATAGTAGAATGTCATGTGCCTGCACATGGACATGCTTATCCTAGGGCTGCTGACCTCAAGAAGGTAGCAAATAAATAGAAGATTTAAGGCACGAGCAAGGCATTGAAAGACACCAGGAAGGGTTCTTTTGGATCAAGACTTGGTCGACCAGGTGTAAAGACCACACTAGGCTCATCCTGTAGCATCTATGGATCTTATGTCCATAGATGCTGGGTCGAGAGTAGTTGGCCCTAGCATGAATTGGAGTCCCTAGACCTATATAAAGGCTCAACCAAGAATTGTTTGATTCATCTCATTCCTTTTGGGATTGGATCATAGATTAGGACTTTTGGAGTCCAAGACTACCTTTTCAGGGCATGCCTATGGCTACCAGGAACATGCACCCTTTTGTACTATATGAATATATTGAAAATAGGGCTATCTCTCTCACTCTTCATCTCTTCTTTGCGTTTTGCATCTATGTGTTCCTATGAAAGGTGTTTAGGGCTGAAGGATGACACAAAGCTTCTATGTATGTGACATTGGTATCAGAGCTTGAGGTTCAGCAATCTAAACATTGACAATGTCCTAGATGAAGGTGCAAAATCCAACATGAGCAACACAAGACCCAAGGGGAATGGTAGCCCTGTGAGTCGGATGCCAGTTGGGGCATCCCATGAAAGGCTTTCACATCAATCCTTTTCACCATGGATTCAAGAGGGTAATTTGTAAATTTTGAAACCTAACATTTGTTTTCAAACTTTAAGCTTATTATCACTAAAACTTGACAAAACTCATGGAGGAGCTTCGAAAATTCATGAATAAGTCCTATGAGAGGAAATCGAAGCTTTTAAAAAAAATTCAATTAAAAAAAAATATCGATCTGCCATTCAAGCGATGATATGCTATTGCTTCCACACCTGTTCAGAGGCGAGCTTCACAGCGAAGCCGTTTAGGACATGCGTGTAGGAGTATAGCTTCTCAATAGAGCTCCCGGTCGTCTCCGAATTAGTTCGTGCAAGCAGTGAGTCGTGTTTCTCCGTCAAGTACTCCACATAACGTTGCGCTTCCAGCCCACTGCAATATATCGTAAAAAACAAAGAAAATGAAATATAACCTATTTCTGTATATCTAAACAGGATTTGAAAACTCTTCCATCCATCTCAATTAACCTACTCTAACCCTAATTAAGCTACCCTGCTGCATTTAAACTGCAAGATTATCAAGCTCGTGCATAGTCGATTTTACCGGAACTTCTCCACCATCTTTCTGTCTCCCCCATCAGCGGCGGCGAATTTGGTCACAACAGGCTCATCTTCCATTACCACTATGTAAAGTTCTGATCGGCACATGATTATCCCTACTAGCTCTAGCATGATTAACACCATGAGCGTGCGCTCCATTTTCGCTAAATAATAGCCAAACCAGCTACTATTGGGTCTAGCTTAATTAACTAACAATGATTCAAACCTCAACCCTGACTATTAATTAAGCTATCCTCTGCCAACACAGTGTGGAGCACCATCAATTCATGTGATATCATGAGAGGACCTCAGGGCTAGCTTATGGACAGCACTAATTAAAGTTTTGTCCTTAGAAGAAAAGAAAGTGTCTCGCATGCACAAATTAAAGATCGACTGAAGGCGCAGCAGCTGTCCTACTGAATCATCCGTGCCGTTTGAAAAACTAACGATATGGAAAGCGATGATAACTATGGTTTTTTGGGTGTCGTCGTTCACATTATTGTTAAATCAATGAGCCTAGAAGCCATCGACATGTTAAATAACGGAATAAACTATGCAGATAATAGCGCCAGAGCCCGAGATGATTCAGTAGGCGAGTCGTTAATTCTATCCTATATTGTTGAAACTGATATTTCTTAACACTGTTCTTGGTTGATGGGTTTGAGGTTCTTGGTTGATGGGTTTGAGGAAGACCGTGTGCCAATCAATCCTTAGGCACAAACCTAATAGAAACCATTAGGGGGCCTAGGAGGTCCTCAATAGAGCCTCCTAAGAAAATTCTTGCATTTATCTTTTGGTCGCTTAAAAATACTTCACTATCAAGAACCCATAAAAAACGATTATTGTAAATGCAATGTTTTAGTAACAAATTAATAACCATTACAACTCAAAATTCTAAATTTTATGAGAGAGAAGATGAACCATCCCGACCATCCACAAACAAGAAAACTCCAATAAAGTATATATGGAAGTATAAAAAACAACCCATTGTTCATGCAAGCAAATATGGCCCCCTAGGCATCTGACTCATAGGAAGAAAGTTATATTAGAAGCAAGCAAAAGAACCGATACAACTTAGGCATAAGGGATCGAAATCCTTATCTCTTTGGTGTTATGGTTCTCTCTATCTACAGGACTAGATTTCAAAATAGTATCCAAAATTTAATAAACCAACATCATTGCTACAATATATAGGCAAGAAAAAGTTAAGTTTTCTTTGGTACGTATTTCAAGTGGTTAAGACAAGACGAGATTATTAAAAGACAACAAAATAGTTTTTAAATTTTTCTTGCTCAATTATTTTGTTACAAAACAATGATTTTCATGTTCAATGAATGTTACAAATAATCAACATCATCAAAGCATATTTTAGAACTAAAAATATAGTGCTCTTACTAATGTTGGAACTTGTAATAAGGTAAATGCCATTGTGCCATGACTATGTGTGTAAAGTGTTGTCCAATTTAAAAAGTGAACAAGGCTGAACACCTTAGGGCTAGAGGGATAATTTTTAATTTTCCTAAAATAATAAAACCTTATAATGAAAATATGATAGAAGATCTACTTTTAAACTTAAATCTAAACTATAAATTTAAATCATAATTTTAACCATAATCATAAACTTAATTATGATTATCCCACTAGATTAAGCTAATTCCATTATTCCTCTTTTCGTAATTTGATAGGATAATCTATTTCTCATTTAGAATCAATTAAAGTAGTTTTTAACTACTAACTTATCAATGAGAAGCATTCTTTTGCTAAAGAATTAGCCATAGAGATGACTATTTTTTTGAGAGAGAGATATACATAAGAAAGTATTCTAAATAAGCATAATGATTAATTTTCTCTTAATTAAACATTAAGATTCTTAGGGAAAGCTTGATTTGAATTAAAACAACCATTTAGAAAACTTCTCAAGCTTGAGAGGGGTTGAGAAGAGAAGTTATTTGAGGAAATTAACTAAAAACCATAAAAATCCATTCTTACCTCTAGGATTGGCTTGATTCTTTCTCTAGTAGAGAAGCCCCCAACCAATCAATTGGTTAGCAAGAGTGTTGAAATATACAAGTGAATGGGTGTGTGCGGGAATAAGCCCTTAGCAAGAGGCTGTAAAAGAGAGTTTGTAAATGAGTGAGTAGCAGAGTGAAAAGGTGAGTGGAATCTACTGGGAGAGAATAAAGGGTAGCATGAGAAGATTTAGGATGTGTGGAGATATTCTGGGAAAAGTGAAGAGGTAGAGAGAATCAAAGTAAAAGAGGTGGAGTGAATCAAGGAGAGATCAGTGGGATTAGATGCTTGGCATCTTGTGGATGTAAACTCTAAAAATTGAGGCATTGGCCTAATGAGAATTTGCTGGTTTTTGAGTATCCATGCCAACATAAAGTTGTCATCACTAATCTTGTCTTAATAATCGTCTAATCATTTTGTTAATGATGTTGAAGATTTAGGATGTGTGGAGATATTTTGGAAAAAGTGAAGAGGTGGAGAGAATCAAGCAAAAGAGGTGGAGTGAATCAAGGGGAGATCGGTGGGACTAGATGCTTGGCATCTTGTGGATGTAAACTCTATAAATAGAGGCATTGGCCTAATGAGAATTTTCTAGTTTTTGAGTATCCATGCCTACATTAAGATATCAGTTAATTGCTCACTAATCTTGTCTTAATCATCATCTAATCACTTTGTTAATGATGTTGACTCTTGCATTTGATCCACCATAGCTCATCACTTTGATTGCATTTTAACAAAGAGAAGAAGAGAACTCCAAGAGTTGTTGAAGAGAGAGAGAAGCTCCAAGCTCCCCAAAAGTAGAGAAAAATTAAGGGATAATAGAAAATGTGATTATTTTAATGTAATACTGGCATGGCATAGCTCAAAGATGAGCATACAAAGGAATGAGGGTCTATTTATAGGCGAGGGAGGCCACTAACTAAGTCCAACTGAGTTCTAGAATTTTCTAGCTTCAATTTGACTCAATTTGGGCAAGATTTGGACCAGTTTGGCTCCCTTTTTGATCTAGTTTGATCCAGGAGAGAGGAGAGATAAAAATAACACAATTTTTTGAATCAAAAAACCCTATTACACATGTGAAAAAGGGACCCTATTACACATGTGAAAAAGGGACCCTATTACACAATCAAAAAACCCTATTACACATGTGAAAAAGGGACCTACCTCAAAGGTCCCCCTCTCCTTACCAAGGTGTTAAAAATTAATCATTTCTCTAAAATATCTCATTTTTTAGTAATATCTCTTAATTTTTAACTAATAAACCTTGTACTCAGTCAACTCTTCATCTTATGTGTACTCATTTTTGGGTATTTTCTTTTATTCTTTGTCTCATCCCAACAATTAGATTAATCCTATTGGCCCATAAGAACCTTAATTGGACCATAATCCATAAATTTCTGAAAATCTAGACCTTAGGTTAAGGTCCCTTATATCATTTTTAATTGATTACTAATGCACATTGGAGAATTTATTTTGAACTTCTATTTTCAAGGAAATATATTTTAGATATTAGGAGAATTTTTATATCAAAAAATATCTCAATAATGAATTACCTCTCTCTAGAATTTTTCTTCTCTCTAGGTAAAAACAAGGAAAAATATTATTTTCTTGCATTCTGAAATAGGGAATGACTATAGGGGATTGAGGTAAAAGCTTATTCATTATTCAGGCTGAGGAGGAATCTTACATTCCTCTTGTGTGTCTGATGGTGTTGTTGTAGAGGCCATCACCCAACTACCACACAACGTAAATATTGTTGCTTTCAATTTTCTGTACTAAAAGTAGTTTTAGGGAACATTCTAGAACTTCTTTAATTAAGGAATCTATTTTTATGTATTTCACACTGTGGTAGGATTTAATTTAGATAATAAAAATTAATTGAGTGCATGGAAAAGTGGATGGATTGATGCCCTGATGGTGCCATCCTATGGATGGGTGGACCCGATGAGTCGGGTAACTTTCGAACATATTTATTTATTATGATCCATAGTAAAAGTAGGGCCCCAAACAAGTTCCATTTCAAGGGACTACACCAATGACCATGCCAAAGAAAAAGGTATTGGCTTCTATGAACAAAGTGCAGGACTTATTTCATCCTTGATCACACACATCGAGGTCTCAAACCCAAAGGTTGAAGAAGGGGAGGCGATCACGTGCCAAAGAAAGCAACATGAACAAACTCTCACCCTCTATCTCCGTAGATCAAAATAAATACATAGACATTGAATGTGAGATTGTAGTCTAGAAGAGGAAATAGAAAAGGCTCTAGGGAAGCATTAATTTGAGCCAAGCAATCAGCTCCAAAAGTGAGGGCAAGTCTTTGCTGGAAGAAAATCTTTCGTCTCAATATACGATGTGAATTGAAGTGAAAGGGGTATATTGATACGGCTGATTTGGATGGATCGGAAAGTTTGGGTCGCATCATTTTCAAAAAAAGAGAGAAAGAAACCAATAAAACTTCCCAAAGTGAAAACTCTGCTTTGATCATACAGCTATAACTTTTTATGTGGTACTTAAAACAAAGTCTCCAAACAAAGTCTCAAAACAATCAATGGATAGAGCTTGAAAAAAACAAAGATTTTTATATAAGTTTCATGAAAATCAGAGAAGGGAGCACAAAGTTATGATTGTTTTAGTGAAAAAGTGTCAAAACTGTCCCAAATACACAATCTACTCTGATTAGATAGCCATAACTTTTTCAGCGCTACTCAATAAAACAAAGCATTGAAAACATCAATGGATAGAGCTTGATTTTTTTTATATAAGTTTCATTAAAAACAGAGAAGCGAGCACAAAGTTATGATTGTTTTAGTGAGAAGTGTCAAAACTGTCCCAAATACACAGTCTTCTCTCATCAGACCACCATAACTTTTTATGTGCTGCTTAGAATAGATAACTGAAAACATCAATGGTGGATAGATCTTGAAAAAATGATGATTTTGATATAAGTTTCATAAAAAACAGAGAAGGGACACAAAGTTATGACTGTTTTAGTGAACAGTACTAAAATTGTCTATACTCGCCTCTGCAGCTATGAAGAGAGGCAACGATTTCCCTCACTAGAGAAGTAACTTCCAAGATGCATGGTGGGTTGAGGTCGCCCAATGGAGTAGAGGATCCTCTTATAACAGATCTAGAAGCAAGCTACTCATGTGGACACACTAAGCTTTCAAGCAAAGAGGCAAAAGATAGAGAAAGGAAGCAAAAGCTTGATTCATGAAGCAAAAACAAAGACTTCCAACTGGAGAGGACTACAAGAGTAGGAGAGCCTATTGCTCAAGGGAAGATGTAAAAGCATAGAAGAATCTAGATACAAGGCTATGGCATAGTCACAAGGAGAAAAAATGAGGTGCTTGAGAGGGAAGAGAGAGGCCTCTTTTATAGAGAAACTCTTACCCTGTTACATTTCCAGCTAGTAAATGCCTTCACCCCTGGTGACATAAGGATATGGGTCACCATCAATTGTCCTTTTGGGTATATTTTGACAAGTGTCCCATCTAAATATGCTCATGAATCTTTTAAAATTGAAAAAGTAAAGAGTCCTCTCACATGCAGCCTCCTATAGGGACCCTCTCTTTTCCACATGTCAACATCCTCCATGGATATTCCACTTAGGATTTCTAGAAGGATTCCTCTTGCTCCCACACTCCTCCACATGCCCTTCATGTGCTTGTCATGTGGTTTCCATATTACTTAAGTATCTTATTGAGTCCATGTAGACACTTGGCCCACCCTAAATACATGACTCATTTCTATCTTCCCAATACAATCCAATAATATTTCCCTCTCAAACCACTCTATCCCCATACCAAGGTATTTATAACTCATACACTGGTATTTACAATGATTCACTCCACTCATACTCGTGAACTTCCTCAATCATTCTGCTAATTATTCTAATTAGTATCAAGCCCATATTTGTTATTACATGAGATAAAGTAGTCATTAAATGATTGACAAGCCACACAAGGAGATTAACCGCCAAAAGCCATCTCCTGCCGCGCCAGCTTCTCCATCACGCTTCTCGTTTCCCATGTATCCATGGCTAGCTTTTCCATCACATTGTGGGCCTTGCAAGATTCTCCCACAAGTTTGCATCTTATTTTTATTCTTAAAATAAAGTTATAATTTTTTGTTGTCACATCTTTCCCCGTCAGCAGATCCCCAAGTCTGTCTTGGGGCTCATCATCAATCTACTTTGAGGGTTGTGCGTCTCTCTATCTCTACTTGCTTACTACATTTGTGTGTGTGTTGCTACCTTTGTCGCCACTCCAATAATTGGTATTAGAGTAGGTTCTCTTTGCACTCACCCCCTCACCTCCTCTGAGATACTCTTCTAGTTGTCTTAAATCAATCTATTCTTTCTTAGGTGGAGAAGGTATACCCTATAGTGTGTTGTTAAATTAAGTTAACTAATTGTATTTTGGGATAAGATATACCTTCTCTTAGGTGGAGAATGTATACCCTAAAGTGTATTACTAACTATGTTAACAATATTTTTACATTTTCTAGGACTTCTCAAGTGCATTTCAGGGCTAATTTGCATGATACATAAGGTTCCCACCCACAACATATATAATGGGAGTGTCAATTCAAACTCTTTGGTTGATTTTAGGTTTTTTGCACTATAGTAGAAAATATTTGGTGTATAGATAGTGTTGTCATTGTCTCTTCTTTGTCATCATTGACATTACATCCTTGAGCTCATAAGCATGAGCCTCATTAGCATCTTCATCATTGAGTTATTGACTTTCTCATTCGATGTGCTGCGAGACGAGTAAAATTTCTATACTCTACATGATGCATCATGTATTTCTTTTCAAATGGTTTTGGAATGTTTTTATTATTATTGAGGCATCCCCTATCTCTCCAGTTCACGATAGTACAAGTACATTGGATACTGAGTAGTTGTGCCATATGTGTCTCTACCTCCCATAATGCAACAAGCCAAGTGGGATGACAGGTACACATGCATTGGTGGCACTTTCTAAAAAGGAGCATTATTCCTCATATTCAGTCATGTAAAACTCCCAAGTAGGCTTTAGATGTGCTTGCTACGCTTTAATAGGTGCATATCGAGACATGGGTAGCCTACTTATACAAGCAGTGAGTTCAAGCATATCGAGACATGAGTAGCCTACTTACACAAGCAGTGAGTTCAAGCATATCGAGACATGGGTAGCCTACTTATACAAGCAGTGAGTTTAAGCATATGAATGAGGGGGACTTAATGGTTATGTTTCTCATAAGGATAAAAGATCTCAGAGAGCAACTTGCATGTCTTGATAAGGCCTATCTGGAAAATTTTCATTGGTTTCTATTGTTCTCATAGATTTATCAAATTTATTCCAAATTACCATATTGAAGAATTTGGAAAAATCGCAAGACTTTGGGAATTTTCTTTCAATCTACTTTTTGGTGTGTCTCAAGCATACGAACTCAAAAGTTGTCGGAGAATGTGCATTTAGAATCTACTCTTTATGATTTTTCCAATGGCATGTCATAGGAGGGGGTTTTGACAAAAGCTTAAAAAGGTTCACCATGGTTCCTTTTTGCAACCAGGGTTTTGCATCCATATTTTGGCTCATATGATATAAAGTGTATTACATTTGATGAGTTGGTTGTGGTGTTTTTGCAATAAGACAAATCTCGACAAAATGAAACTAGTATGCATGTGGGAGATCATTTGTTATGAGAATTACTCTTGTTTATTGGGATTTATATTTCTTATTTTATATTAAGGATGCCCGTGTGTGCCATGCCTATTGGTACGTGTAATTTGATATTATGGTTGCCTATATTCTCATGACGACGTTGGGATTAATTGATGTGTTCATTTAATTGTCTAACTAATGTGGATTGTGTTCATGATTATAGGTACCGAGATGTACGAGGGTATCGATTTAGATGCCGCACTATATGAGCATACCAATTGAGGTGTCATATGACATGAGATGTGTGAGGGTACTAATTGAGGTGTTACACTATATGAGGGTACCAATTGAGGTGTCATATGAATTGGTGGATTGAGTAGTAGTGAGAAGATCGATATTATTTTCCAACCATGTATTAGAATTTCATTAATCATGTATAGCCTTTCATGTGGCTAAGTTATTTTATGTGCGAGTGTGCAGAAGATTATTTAATGTGTAAAGGCCCATTAGTATTTATCATTGGGCAAAGGCCCATTATTTAATGTGTAAAGGCCCATTAGTATTTATCATTGGGCAAAGGTTTTGATATGTACAAACCTTAGAAACCTTGATATAATTATTAATATATAAAGCAAAACCCAAAAGTGGAAAAGCAAGCCCAAAATTGTATGCACAACTACTATTAGCTCCTTGGGCTATTTCAATACTCAAGTCGTGGAAGTGGAGATACATGCTTAAGGGGGGAGATTGCACCCAGTATTTGTCTCTTGTGTGGTGATGTTCTTTCTACTCTATCTCTTGGGGAGATTGCACCCAGTATTTGTCTCTTGTTATTTGTCTCTTGTGTGGTGATGTTCTTTCTACTCTATCTCTTGTTGTTATTTATTAATTTCATGCACAATTTAGTTAATTTGAATTCAATTGTATGGTTATAACCTTAAAGTATTTGTGAGTTTTGATTATTTCTTCAAGAGTATTTCAAGATCTTATGTCAGTGTGGTATCAAAGCTTAGGATACTTTGATTTGGAGAATAGGGAGAAACTCACTAAAACCCAAAGGGTAAAGTAGTGAAAGAGTGAAGAACCCATGGACAAAAGCATGGGAATTCTCTAAGCCCTTTGATGGAAATTGCAATCAAGGGATAGGGTTGAATGTCACCAAACCACCTCTGTGAAACAAAAACCACTCTTCTTCTTCACAAAACCACCTTCAAGAATCTTAATCCTCTCTCTAATCCATCTATATGGATGGAATTGTCAAGAGAAGGAGATCAAAACCCTATTCTCAAAATTGTTCAGCAATCGGTGAGCTCAAACTCCATAATCAATAGTGGAGAATTTCTCACCTATAGGGAAATTGAGGTAAAGCCCAAGTTTGTCAAGGATTTCGAGAAGCAAATTGTACCTAGTCCTAACTTGCATTGAGGAGTTGCCGGACATCGATGGTGTATTATTTTTTGATGGAGATTCTAAGAAAAATGTTAGCAAAGCAGGAACAAGATTTGTTTTTGTGGATGAACAAGGGAAAGAGCTATGGTATGGATGTCAAGAAATAGAGGTAAAGAGCAACAATGAGGCTAAATATTTCAGCCTATGTTTGGGTCTTGATGAATTCAAAAGAAGAGAAGTGAAAAGGTTGATCATCAAAGGTGATTCCATGATAAGGAAAGAACAACGCACTTGGAAGGTCAACAAAGATGAGATGAAAGTCTAGCTGTTGAAGGTAAGAAGGCTTCTTAACAATTTTCAAGCTTTCCAAATATGGCATGTATCCAAAGATGACAACAAGAGGATCAATGAATTGGCAAAACAAGTCTTTACCAAAGATGTGCATGATATAAAGTTCCAGGAGCTTTTGTATCAAGGTAGAGAGTCATTTCATGAGAAAGAGCAAGTTATTCTTATAGGTTTTGCAAGAAAGAACTTGGATGCTTCAAAGAGGACAGCAATTGTCAAGAGAGCCATGAGGTATGTTCTAATTGGTGATTACCTTTATCACAAAGGGACTGATGGTGTTGTGCGAAGAGTTTTATGTCATGATGAGATTCAACATTTCTTAAAGGATTGTCACATGAGGAGGGATGTGGAGGCCATTATGGATTTAACATCACAAAGAGGAAGGCTTTGATAGCCAATCTTATGTGGCCAAGCATGAACTGGGATATTAATGATTGGCGTAGGATTTGTCATGAGTGCCAAGCATTCTAAAAACGGGTGTTGATTTGAGAGCCTATGCATCATATCTTGAGTTATGGAGCTTTTGAAAAGTGGGGTATGGATGTTATAGGACCTCTTCCAAGGACCAAAAACAAGAAACACTATATTATCTACAATGGATTATCTGACTAGGTGGCAAGAAGTGAAGGCAACTAACAGTGCTACAACAAAATAGGTGTGTAAGTTCCTTTATGAGATGATTTCTTGTTGTTTTGGAATCCCTTCAAATCTAGTTACCGATCAAGGAAGAGAGTTTATGACATGACTGATGTGATGAAGAATCTTGCCAAGATGTTGAACATGAAGCATAGGATTAGTACTCATTATCATCCCACACTCAATGGGCTTGTGGAGAGTTTTAATGGTTTCTTGGAGAAGTTATTATTCAACCTTGTGGAAGAACATCCAAGGGATTGGGATATGTATTTGGATAGGGCTTTATGGGCATACAGGGTTTCAGAAAAGAGTGCTACAGGATTCACTCCCTATCATCTGGTCTATGGTGAATGAGTGTGTGTTGCCTATTAATATCATGCTCCCTTCACTTGATTTTATCTTGTAGCATGATTTAGCACTCGGGGGGGTCACTCGTATAAATATGTAAGTATCACGTGGGTTCAACAGAAGGACATTTTAAATATTTAAAACTTACAGAAATATATTTACAGAGGGGATTTATTTATTGTATTTTAAAAAAAATTTACAGATTTGAATAGGAAAGGATACATTATATTCACTAAAAAATTCACAGATAAGGGACTTTTTAAATAGGCCTTGAACGCACGTGATATAGAGGATTTATATATAGTGACCCCCCCGAGATTTAGCATAGAAGGAACAAGAGAGAAAGAGATGGACCAGCCTGCATTCTCTTCTTTTGGATAGGGATGGATCCAGCAAGTGGTATGAAAAGACTGAAAAATTCAATGAGAAGCTGGGCAACAACAAGGATTTGGAAAAAGGTATGCTTGTGTTGAGATATAATAGTGATGTTGATACCACTTTCTAGACCAACTTTAGAGTGAAGTGGTAAGGTCCTTATGTTATGCGTGAAATGTCTTCTAATGGAAGCTACTAGTTAAAGGATCTTGATGGCAAGATGCACCCAATCAGAGTGAATGGCTTGAGGTTGAAGCCATACCACATCAGAGTCATGTAGAGAAAAGGAGACAGGGTGAAACACTGGAAAGTGTTTCACAATGGGGTTGGGAAAAATATGTGGTTTTTTGAGACCAATTAAGTCAGGACATGGACAAGATTAGAGGAGGAAAAGACAGGCTATAGGAAGATATGATGCACATATGCTAGTCTAAAACATAGTGTATAGTCAACATAATGTTATGAAAATGATAAATAGAAAGGTTGTGTAACAGCTAGAAAGGGAAACTATGCATGAAGATATGGGGAGATTCAGAAGATCTAGATGATAAAGATGCGCATGGGAAGTTTGAAGAAAATAGGGGGGAAGGTAGGAAAAGCAGTGTGTTTGTTTAAATATGAAAGGGGTCTTTGGCTGAAGGTCACAGGAGTAGAAGAGAAGCTTTGGGAGAACCCATTAGAGAGGAAAGACATGATAGAGTGGAGGCGTTTTGCTGAAAGCAAGAGGGAAACAAAGCAAGTAGGTTTGGGTTTAAGACCAAAGAGAGGGGGTGCTTGTGAGTTAGTAGATCAGCTGAGGGTTGTTGAGGGAAGCCCTAGGATGTTTGATTACATTGGAACTTGGTGCTACCCAGGATTTTACTCAACTATAGGTTTGTGTTTAAGGAAGAAGATCTGCAGAGGTGGCTGCAAAATTCATCAAAGAGGTTTGAATCTATGGAGGATCTCTCAATTTTTATGTTCGTTTTCTCTTATTTGAGCCCAAGGTTTCACGGTTGTTGAGACTGGTTTGGTTTTATCTATATGCAAAAGACAAAGTGCTTGGGTTTGAATTTGTTTGTAAGTGGATGATACAGTTTTGTAATATGGTGTTTTAGTTAGGGTGGATATGTTGTTTTGATTGAAATTGTTGAAGAAAAGAAATTGTGAATGAGCATCTAAAGTCTATTGAGTTAGGGGCCGAATCAGTCGGTGTCCCAGCAGCTATGAGTCAGCAGTGTCAGACAAGGTTAGCTGAGTGTCATAGGAAGTCAGTTTTGAAGGTGTAGAAGGGTAGAATTAATCTTTTTGAGTTGAGAGGGAGTAAATTAATTAGAGTCATATCTAATAGTCAGAGGTCTGTTAGAGAGAGTCAGTTAGACAATTTTCTAGGCTAAAGGATATCTAACAGAGTTAGTTGGGGCTTAACTCATGTTAGATCAGGGGTTGTAAGGCTAAATCATTGTGGGGTCTAAAGTGTTTGGGGGTTTGTAAGTGTCAGAGGACAGAGGAGTGGAAAGGTCTGAGTAAACTGAGTCAGCACAATCAGAATTGGATCAAATAAGAGTCAATTGACAGTCAGTAGAAAGGTGTGACATGTTCAGTAGGGTTATGGAGCAAGAGATTTGAGGATTGTTGAATCTAGAGAAAAACTTGCACTCTAAAGGACATGCAATTGCCTAAAAGTCTAATAGAGTTTGCCAAGATCAATTAGGGGTCCGGTTAGGTGAACAGATAATCAAAGGAGATCAACTAAAGTGATAGAACTAAAGATCAGAGTTGTTAAGATCTAGATCTAACCCAATAGAACATTCTAATGGGTCGGCTAGTTCAGGCCAATGAAGGTTAGGTGTTGGACTATATCAGAGGTTAAGAGGATAGTTAAGGGGTTGCTGGGTGTCATGTGCTGGATGTTTTCATTGATTTAGATACTATATATAGAGGGAGATTCTATTTGCTCTTCCCAGTGTGTAGCGACTAATACAAAGAGTGTTCCATCTTCTTTATAATCTTTATGTTATTTGAAAACTCCAAACATAGCCACATAGTAAATATGTCAAAATCTATGAAAAGACTCTTGGTCCACTTGCTAATGTTGCTAGTTAAACCAAGAATTGAAATATTCAAACTATTACAAAAAATGTTTTTTTTCATAATATTTTTAAAAATAGTTTAAAACTTCAGCTAGATTTTTTAATACCTAAAAATTACTTTAGCATGTGAAATTTAATATACAATTAAATTAAGGTTTTATTGAATTAATATACATTTAGGCTTATGCTAATCATGTCCAATTAAGATCATGCTAAATTATTCTTAATTTGATACTAATTGGTATTATGAATATTAATTAGTGTTAACTTATGAACTGGTACCAACAAATGGTCTCAATTTATCTCAAAAATTGATGCAAAAATAGTTGTAAATTAGCCTAAAATATTGATTAACTATCATATACATACATTGGATCCAAATGACATAAAATTAAAGATCATATTATCTTAGTTTTAGGCCTGATTGTAAATTGACCCAAATGGATCTAATCAAACTTAACTGCATATACGCCAGATCAAACTTTGGCACAATTAAGATAAACTAAAGATAGTTTTTTCTCAATACATCTCAACTTAGCCTAATTGAATCCGATTGGACCTACATAGATTAAAGTTATTTGGACCTAATTGAGATAAAATTAAACATAATTATATATCAATCACGCTTTAGATTTTTGTATTTAATTAAGGTAAAATTATATCAATTCTAGTACTTGAAAAATGTTTCAAACCCAAAACCCTAAATGTTAGATCATTAAATTTATATCAAATGACCATGGGATGTCTTGTGAATATGGACTTAGGGTTTAGGGACTAGGGTAAATGATTTAGGTCAACAAGAGTGATTTGGTTAAACCAATGGTGCAGGGCTTCCAATTCTACGTGTGATGAAAGATAGGCTTAGGGATTCATGGTACACATAATTTTGTTTTCGACCTACACCCTAAACCCTAAATTGTAAGTCTTCTAAACCCTAAACCCTAAATCCTTAATCCTAAAAACTAACCCCTTAATCCAAATTTTAAGAATCATGAAGATTATGTGCATGAGCAAGGTGATTAGTTCTTATTCTATACTAGTCTAGTGTGATTAGAGGAAATTAATCTAAGGTGGATGTAATCTAAGTATACTCATGTTGATGAGTATACTAATTCTATACTTGTCTAGTGTGAATAGAGGAAATTAATCTAAGGTGGATGTAATCTAAGTATACTCATGTTGATGAGTATACTAATTCTATACTAGTCTAGTGTGATTAGAGGAAATTAATCTAAGGTGGATGTAATCTAAGTATACTCAAGCACAATTAGGTTACAAGATTAAGGCTTGTAATAATAAAGAGGCTTGAGATGTGTGGTGCAAGTGATATGATTTCATTGCTTAAAATGGCCTCCTTTTATATGAGGAGGTATACTCTTGGGCTTGTACATCAATGTGGGATATATCCCTTTGCTCACATGGCTTCATGCTATGCTTTGAACTTTTTTAGCTACTCTACTCACTCCCTACCTCTTCCTTGTGCTCTTTGGCACCATATTTCTCAACAACCCCCCTTGGTGCCAAATCTTTGGGCTACTCAAGATGGTTGGATGTCGGTTACAAAATGTTGTTTTGACTTTTTACTTTCTATAGTCCCCTCTTGTGCTATGAGAAACTTTGGTTCATGTGCTACTTTAGTAATTCCCTCCCTTGATGGTGACTTGACCTATCTTTGAGGCCTAGAGGTCATCTCTAAGAGTGAGGTCCTCCCCTTGATAGAGACTTCACCTATCTTTGAGGTCTAGAGGATGTCGGTCACAAAATGTTGTTTTAACTTTTTACTTTCTACAGTCCCCTATGTGCTATGAGAAACTTTGGCTCATGTGCTACTTTAGTACTTCCCTCCCTTGATGGTGACTTGACCTATCTTTAAGCCTAGAGGTCATCTCTAAGAGTGAGGTTCTCCCCTTGATAGAGACTTCACCTATCTTTGAGGTCTAGAGGTCTCTTCTAAGAATGAGGTAACACATTTTTGGCTATTTCTTATACCTTGGCTACATCATCGATGCAGAGGGTAGATACAAGCACTTTTTATAGGAACTAGGATTTTTTTACAACAAAG
Source organism: Cibotium barometz (assembly GCF_041138505.1). NCBI lineage: Eukaryota > Viridiplantae > Streptophyta > Polypodiopsida > Cyatheales > Cibotiaceae > Cibotium > Cibotium barometz. Next base: position 24,092,951 of record NC_141057.1, on the reverse strand, counting down.
TTTTTTTAAAGAATTAGATGGTGGTTAGTAACTTGATGTTGCTTAGTGCTGCTGCTCTGGCTCGAGATCTCCTTAATTTTTCTTGATGAAGATCCCTTGTTGCTTCCTTTGTTCTTCATGTCGATGTCATTTCCTTCTTCACTTTGTTGACTACTTCTTGGATCTTGGTCTTTGCTCTTTGGCTTGACACTTGGCTCGTTGACTACTCCTTTGGTGTGGACATTGTTCTTCTTGTTTCCACTTGATGCTTCCTTAAATGCTTTTAGTGTGGATGCCATGCTATGTGCTATGGTCATCCCATGTGCACTGTTTATTTGAGCATGCTCATGATAGTGTTTAATGCACTTTATCCTTTCTTTTGATGCTTATGCACGTGTTTTTCCATGAAGAGTTTCCCAAGGATTCAACCCTTCCCCAAATAATGCCTTGAAGTCCAAAATGCTTGCCATTTGATAAGGTCTTACCACAACAATGAGCTTGTGTTGTGCTTCACTAGAAGTGTCTAATCTTATACAAGGTTGGCAATGTGCTCTGGATTTTCTTGTAATGATAATTTCAAGCTAATGAAGATGCTGTAGATACAAATTATGCACTAAAAATGAACTGAATGTAGTGAAAATTGCTCACATTGAGCAATGCAAATGAATGTGATGAGTGTGGATGCAAGAGAGAGTTTCCCACAATATATTAACACTGTAATTGTCCAACTTTAAGATTAATTTGGCCTAATTTTTGCTATTGTTATACTAATGACATTGATTAGTGCTTAATCCACGATGATTAACATATATGATTATTGGAGGATTCAATCGAGCTCAAGGAAGATAAATTTGATGGGAATTTTTGCTTTGGCTTCTTGCCCTTGATGAGATGGGCACTTGTATGAGCAAAATATCCAGCTCAAATTGAGCCGAAAAACATAAATCTACACTTGAATGTGCGACTGGTTTTTCTTTGATTGTGCTTCCTGTAGTTAATGAAATTAGTTGAGATTCAAGTTGTCGGTTTCTTGTAGTATTACTGAACGAGCCCTAGAAGGGCTTGACCTAACTCAAAGAAAAGACAACGAATGGAGCGATTAACCAGTCTGCATAATTTTGGTAATTATGGGCTGCGCGGTGTGAATTAGTCTAATTCTCTTGGTGAGATTGGGTGTCTAGGTGAGAGTAACGTGTGGCTAAAGAGGTTTTCTAAATGATGAAGAGAATGGACAATGCCCAACCTTTGAATTTTCAGCCCACCACAAAGGAGAAGAAAGAGATAAGATGAGATTAAGTCTCCTAATGATGTGATAAGTGAAAATAATTCTCGAGAAGTGCTAATGAGAAGCTCAAGAGGAGAGGGGTAGCTCCGATACCACGTTGAGAATCATGAACATCATGTGCATTCATGTGCATGAGCAAGGTGATTAGTTCTAATCCTATACTAATCTAGTGTGATTACAGTGAATTAATCTAAGGTGGATGTAATCTAAGTGTACTCATGTTGCTGAGTAAGTGCAATAGACTCAAGCACAATTAGGTTACAAGATTAAGACTTGTACTCATAAAGAGGCTTGAGATGTGTGCAAGTGATATGATTTCATTGCTTGAAATGGCCCCCTTTTATATGATGAGGTACACCCTTGGTTTTTTACATCAATGTGGGATATATCCCTTTATTCATGTGGCTTCGTGCTATGCTTTGCACTTTCCTAGCTACTTAACTCACTCCCTACCAGCTACAACAGAATGAGGGTGTAGCAACGAAAATAGCAGCGCTTATATAACTAGAAGGGTAGGGAGATGTCAGGCCCATTTTGTTGCTAAAAAAGTCACTATTTTCGGGTGGTTGCAAGATCAGGGTGCTCGATTTTGTCCACTCAGGCACCCTGTAAACAGTAAAAAAATAAGCATTTTTAACCTTTAGTGGACCAATCTCTCCTAGCTAACGAAGGAATTTCAAGTTTCGAGTTCTTTTATCATAACATCACATGCAAATTTGGGAATATAGTTGCATAATCTGATTAAGCATTAGATAGTCGAAAGTCCTCATTTGCTTAGGTACAAGTAAATGTATACACCCTATCCCAAATTTGGAATAATTTCATTAAATGCTATTATCATTTATATATAAACTCATATAAGATTCCCATTTTGTACCTAAGATATTCATATAATATAGAGCTTAACTTGATTTTTTGAGAAAAATTTAAGCTATTTGTCTACTTTCTTTATTCAAGGTCTTTAAAGTGTTATAATATATGCCACTTTTTGGAACCACAATAACTACCACTTAAATTCTCAATCTTGTAGATCAAAAGAGTGGTAGACAGTAGTAGAATGTGGTGGTTAGTAAAAATTACAAATTGAATGGCTAGATTTTCAATGATCTCTTTTGTAAAATTCTTCCAAGCTATTGGAAGGCAAACAAATATTAATAATCAAATTAGTAAAATTATATTTTTGATGTAAATGATCTAAAACCTATAGGGACTAGTGTATTTGTAATGGTGCATCTATCAAAAAAAATTTGGATCACTCCAAGTATGGAAAGATCAATTTTTTATCAATTCATCTTATTTTTTTTATTAATTTTGATTAATTAGACCAATTTGTATTAATTGAAGTTATATTGGGTTAATTTGAGTGCATGTGTATTTTCTATTAGTTTCTTGATCTCATTTGAAGTACCTTGTGCTCGCCTAAATTTTCTCTCCAAGCATTGTCCTAGTCCAACATAAACTAGACAAAATTGGACACCCTGATCTTGCAACAACGCTTTCGCTACAACGGGTTCATTGCTATTTCCGCTCTATGGACCGCTCTATGGAGCAGCAAAAGTACTGCGTAATTAAAAAAAGCTAGGGTAGACTAGGGAGTCTGCACAAGTTGACCTCCCAGTCTTTCTACCACGGGACTCCCCAGTCTGTCCTAGCTCTTTTTTTTCTAATGTAGACACAGTAAAAAAAACACAACTTCATGTCATACTCATCGTCATGGATGGACACATCTAATGTAAAACTTGAAAAATACAACAACAAAAAAGAACAATTACAATTCATGGTTTAAGGAATGTCAAAATTCAATTGCAATACTTGGCAGAATTATAGAAGTGTATGATTCCAAAAAGCTCATATACAAAATAAAACGTAATGAAAATATATGGAGCTAGGGGCTACATTGAGGGGGTCTATATCTCATGCAGCTCGATTATTATTGTTCCTTGCAGCTCCACCCCCTTCTCTTCCCACATTTCCATTTTTCTTGCTTGGACATTCGCGCCATCATTTCTAGTAACATGATCCTAAAACGCAATAAAACTAACAGAAGTGAAAATCTGTTTTGCAAAAACAAAGAGGTTATGGTGTTAGGAATGTACTTGTCATGCTTGCCAAGTATGTCCTCCGGTAAAATAACAATATATCTTTCCTCTTGTACCCTTTTAAATAGAGCTTCCAAATCCCGTTGTAATGCAAAATCATATTTATCTTGCCTAGGGGGCCGTCCCACTACTTCAAGCTATAGACATACAAACAAATGAACATTATAATTATGTCATTATTTAAGATAACCTTCTTTAATTTAAAAGATAAGATACAATTTGAGGCCAATATATACTTACAAATATTGTTAGGATATCGACGACTCCTTCACGTCGTGTATTATCACGTTGCAAGTTATTTGCCATCTATCCAAGAAGAAACATAAATACTTAAATCTCTTATGCATACTCCAATGCATGAGGCTTATGCATATGGCCTTATGCATATGGCTATAGCTATCGGCATGCCTAAGTAGCTACCAGCATGCCTAGGAAGCTAGCTACTGGCTTGCATTGGAAGCTATTGGCATGCTAGGTTGCTACTGGCATGGCTAGGTAGCTACATGCATGCATTGGAAGCTACCAGTATGCCCAAGTAGCTATCGACATGCCTTGGAAGCTATCGGCATGCCCAGGTAGCTACTGGCATGCATAGGTAGCTATTGGCATGCTTATTCACAAGTCTCATGCATGTGACTTATTCACAAGGCTCATGCATAAAGCTTATGAATATGGTCTTATGCATATGGATAATGCATAAGTCTCATGCATAAGGCTAAGGCATATGGCCATGTCTTGAGAGAAGCATAGCTCTCTAAAAGCTATCCATAGAGCGTGGAAAAAATAAAAAAACCCTAATCTTAAAATCCTAAAACTTATAAACCCTATAGCATGTAAAAGCATAAGAGAAGAAACATACAAGAAAGAGATCTTTTACCTTGTGAGGCTTGTATGCGTTCAAAACCAACAAAATCAAACTAAATTAAGAAAAAAAAGTAGTAATAACAAAATCCAATCTTAAAAGCCCTAAAACTTACAAACCCTATTAACATGTAAAAGCATGAAAGAAGAAACATACAAGAAAGATATCTCTTGTGAAGGCTTTGTATGTGTTGAAAACCTATAAAATTAAACCAAGTTAAGAAAAAAATGTATTAAGAAAAATCAAGATCTCTTATGCATAGGCTTCCCCTTCTTGCTTTTCTTTCCACATGCCTTTGAAGCAATAGAGGTCCTTTCCTCTGCACTCTTGCTGTCTGCTTTTTTCCTAGCCATCTGAAAAAATGAATTGATCCAGTCAATATAGAGAAGCCAAAGAAGATAAGGAGAGATAAATATGTATATGTGGAAAGAAACGTAGTATATAGAGGGAGTGTAAGAGAGAGAGGGAGAGAGAGGGAGAGAGGGAGAGAGAGAGAGGCAGAGCGAGAGACAAAGAGGAGAATAGTCGGAGATACACATTTAAAACTTATAGACAATTGGCGCAATAAGACGCCCATTAGCTCTAAGAAAAAGTAAAGAATCATCAGAGCATTGAATAATGAGTTGCTCCCCATTCTTCAACTTAAGACCAACAACTCTATGTTTCTCACTCACCTCTTCCAAGGCAACAATCAGGGGGTGAGAGGCTATGGCAAAGAGAAGGGGGGATAAGGCGCATCCTTGTCTAATAGATCTTCTGATTTCAAATCCCCTACTATCCTACCATTTACGAGAAGACTAGAAAAAACCCCCAAAGACAGAGTCAATATGCAAGAAGCTATCCTGAGACCAAATCCCAACTTTTCCATGACTCTTACCACATAGGACCAGTGAATCCTATCATAAGCTTTTTCTAGATCTGATTGAAGAATGATGCATTTTTGGTTGGTTCTTATTGCTACATCTCTCCCTACCATAGCAGCCATGATGGATATGCCCTTTATAAACCCATTTGTTTCCTAGATATCACCTTCTAGATAATCGGCGAGATCCTTAAGGCAATGACAAGTTAGCCAGAATTTTGTATACCACAGTTAGGAGAGTAATTATTAAACCTGTAGGCAGGCAATTTATTTGCGAATGAGTTTCACCACCCCCTCCTTCAAGTCTTTGTCCAAAATCCCTGGGTTGAAGGCTTCTCTGCACACTTTCCAAATTATATCCTTTATAGAGGGCCAAAATGAAATGAAAACTTCTACACAGAGACCATCCCACCCTGGAGACTTTTCCTTGCCCAGATTGGTATTAGCTACCCAGCATTCATCCTACTCTATATTCCTCACAAGCCAATTGAATTCTCCAGCCTTAATACTTTGTTTAACCAGTTTAAGCATCATTAGGACCTCAATGGAAGGCTTCTTGGGCCCTTTTATTTGGCAGTTTAAGGGAGTCAAACCTTTTCTCTTAAGAAAAAACGTTTTCTAATTAGAAGCTTCAAAACATCTACTTTATTCGAATTTGAATTTTGGGAGGAAAATGGAATTTAAAATCTAGCGGATAAAACCATATCATGTAACATATCTATGGAAAGTTGTTGATGCGTAGATCACGGATCTGTAATCTCCGCTCAAATCGGAGCTTGTATGTAGAAGTTATGGAGGTCCGAAAATTGTAAAATTGCCCTCCCCCCTTTTTTGGGGAAAAAGTGCACCCTTTGACCACTCTTACACCTCTCTTAAAAACCCAACATTTCAGTCCATATGGCAACCCCCCATTTGGCTATTCCTTAATCACCTTGATTAGGCTTGGGCAAATTAAAGGGCCCAAGAAGACCCCATTCACTTCCTAATGGTTACTTTCTGTAATAAATTTTGAATATGGAGCCATCTTCCTTGAACCTCAAAGTGGCCCCTAGATATTCCACCCATCTCTTGAGAACTTCCTATATATCTTGAATCACTAATCCATTCCCATCCCTAATATTCCCAACTATTTCCCTATTGTCCCTCCTCTTGTGCTAATTTAAATAAATTTCTATTAAGTTTCTTTTTTGAGGAAAATGCACTTCTTTTGAGGGCACCCAAACTGTACACTACCAATTTGTCATCCTCTTCTTTGAGGCTCAGTTGGCATCTTGTGTACCTTTTATTCCTCATCTGAGAGCTTCCCTAGTTTTGTCATCCTCTTCTTTGAAGCTCAATTGGCATCTTGTGTACAGGTTGATTTCCTCATCTAAGAGCTTCCCCAATTGTCTTTTTCTTTGCAGTGCCTCCAGTTGGTCACTCCACCTTTTTCTTCTTTCTTTCCTCTCTTAAGCTCTCATCTTCCCTACCCTTCTTATGACTCCTTGAATTTCAATAGCAAAATCCCTCTAGGCTCCTTCCCAATGCCTCTTCTCCTTCATCTACTAATAGCTTCTTCAATAAATTTTATGAACAGTTCATCTTTCAACAAGGAGTTGTTTACCCTTAAATTACTAGTAGGAAATTGAATCAGTTTCTCATCTTCCCCATCTCTAACATGCCACCACCACTTTAATGGCATATGATGATCTGAGAGAGAAGAAGAGTTATCATTCTTAATCTCTGAGGTATGGGGCACCCAAGAGGCTTGGTGGCTAAAAAAGACCTTATTTAGTGGAACCAAAGTATTGTAGGCTAAAGTATGTATGTCCGGGATTAGATCCCCATTCCCCTAGACTCCAACCATCCACCAGACCCAATTTTCCTCTAAGTTCTCCCCATTTCTTTTTCTATTGGTGCTTCCTCCACATCTGTCAATTGGTACCTCCACCATGTTAAAGTCCCCCATTAGAATCCAAGAGCATTGCATATTAAGACCACAGAGCCAGTCCCATAACCCTCCCCTTTCTTTGTAATTATGAGCTCTAGAGATATTGACAACCCAAAATATCTTACCCTCAACCTGATATTCTACTACTAGAAGAGCTCTATCGTCGGGGTGGTTAGCAATCAGCAGAGATTCATGGACTCCTTAATGATGGTCATTAACCCACTATATCCCTTGTCAGTTACCCCATTGTAAACTACACACAATCCTTGTATCTCTCCCTTCTCATCCTTTTTCCACTAAAGAGATTATGTTCCTGGATAGCCAACAAGGACAGCTTCCATTCTTTAAACACCAGACTCCAAAAAGTTTCATTTTTCTTCTTATCCTTAATGCCTTTTACATTTCATGTGCATCCCCTCATCTCAACCTTGTTATTCATTAAAGAGCTGTTTCAGGGACCATCTCCACCTCTTGACTATATTTCTCATCAAGAGCAGGGTTCTGGACCATCTTCCAAGTTGTCTCCACTTGCTAGTTGAATTTTTCCATGCAATAAGTGTCACTATTCCCAAAGGGCTGAAAGGATTAGAGTATATCAAGGGAATGTAATCCCTAGGAGTGCTAACTGTACCCTTCCCCTTCTCAAGAGATTTATTTCATGGTCTTCTAGCTTCTTCTTTAGCTATTCTAAGATTGGTTTTTTCCTTTGGGTTTTTCAATAACTGTAGTCCAACTCCTTTCTGTAGGCACACTTCCCTATGGATCCTATACCCATTTCCCCTTGTCTTCTTTGCCCTTGTTAACTTTCATTTTTGCACTATCCAATTCCTTCTCGCCCCCTAGATCCCTAACCTCCTTACTATATTCCCTCTCTTTACCTTGGGAATAAGCATCACAGAATCCTGCTATATGACCAAGATCACCACATTTAGAACATGCTTCTGGAAAAGGGTCAAACTTAAGAGCTAATTCAATTTTGCCAATTTCCCCAAGGTCTACCTCTATAATGTTTTTGGGGTTTTAAAGCTAGTATTCCAAGATATTCAAACATTGTTTGCTTGCCGGCCAGTGTCCTCCACCTTAGGAATAAACAAAGGTGGACCCAATGATTTTGCCAAATCTCCCAGAGCAAGTTGAAGCAAGGGAGGGAGTCCTACCAGCTCAACCCAAACAGGACCGGATTTTTTTAAGGCTATGGTTCATGTCAAAGAGAGGGTCAAATGGGATTGCATGCACCATCTTGGGGCCCATAAAGAGAGGAGCTTTAGAAAATAGATTAGAGATAGCCTGCCCTTTAGAGAAAAGGGCATTAAAGAATCCTATCCCGAGGTAAAATGTCTGAAGCACCACCTTTTCATGCAAAACTTCATCAAGCCATCTGTGAAGCTAAGCTTTTGAGGGGGGCTTACAAGAGTAGAATAATATAACACTACAAAAGGAAAACATATTCACCTGCTTCCTTACCAAGTCGACAAAAACCTTGGTACTACATACCTTCGAAACCGACGAGTGTACTAAAGAGGGATTGGGATGCAATCTATCTGCTACCCAATCTGACTGTGTCCTCTTCTTCTCTTGAGTCTCCTCTACTTCCTGACGAGCCCTCTTCATTTCGTCAGAATCTTCAGCGCCCCAGCTTTGGGCATCTTGATCCCCCAACTCTCCAATATCGTGCATCCACTCTGCCATGCTTACCTACAGACACACTGCATGCGTGACATGCATCGCTTTGCCAACTCGAGTGCCGCCGCCAAAGTTCCCAATATTCCTTAGCATGCAATGATACACACTCGCCAGCCACCACAAAACCTCAAAATCATACAAGGTCTAGTCGACCTACTCTCAGTCCACACAGATGTGTATACACACCTTGGACATAGCCTTGTCAACCCACCTACCTACGCACACTCAAAGGGGATTCTATTGATTTTCGAATGTGAAGGGGTTGTATCAATATAATGACCCCCCACAGAATCCCAATTATAAATATACCCTCCTTAGTTCGAATGAAGATCTGAGAAATGCTCCTACGACACCCATTTCATCGGCTTGAACCTTCCTATTGTATCAACACATCATAGATTTCTAGTTATGATTTCCATCAGTAGAGTCCAAAGCTTACCTCTACAATGCTATTTGGTGTGACAATAATCTTCGTTCACATTACTAATGGTGGCCATTGGTGAGAGAAAAGGAAAACATAATGGTCTTATCCAAAATTTCCCATCTACACTACCATTTGTATGTCCATATATCCTATCCAAATTTGCCCATCCACAGTATGTCCGTGCATATACCCTATCCAAATTTACCCATCCACAATACCATTTTACCTATTCAAATTTTCCCATCAACAATGTGAATGATTAAAGAGTTATCATATATTTAAATTTTAAATTCACATCATATTTTGAATGATTGTATTTGATACACATTGAAATTGCATTAAAGTAGAAGATGTTGTGTTGTGCATGCTTGCTCAACTTGGTGAAGGTGCTATCAAAACATTGCAAGATTCCAACTTACAAGATGTGTTGTCTATTACACAAATGTCTAATAGAAAAAGAATGCCAAGATGTGTGCAAGAGCCAAGAGCCCTATACCCATTTCATTTGATGCTCCAAAGATCTTGTTGTTGGAAGCAAGAGCCCTATACCCATTTCATTGGATGCTCTTGTCCAGCAAAAAGATGCACATTTATGGTGAAAAAACTAAATTTAACCTTTGAGAATAACCTACCCCAAGAGTAGAGAGATAGCCCAACAGTAGTAAGATGTTTGTCTTAATTGTGATGAAGGGTGTGAGTTGGAATCAACTCACCCTCTCCTTCCCACACCCTAAGCACATGAATACAGATAAAACAACTGACTTTCATTGTGTATTGTGATCTAGAAATTAATTTGAGATCTATACCCATTTCTTTGGATGCTCCTGTCCAACATAATGGTGTACATTTATGTTGAAAAAGCTGAATTTAACCTTCAACAATATAACGCTAACTAGTATCTACCCCAAGAGTGGAGGGATAGCCCAACGGTAAGATGTTCATGTCTTACATGTGAAGGGCGTCAGTTCGAATCAACTCACCCTTTCCTCATATAAAATCTTATAGTCTAGTTACAATCATAGGATCTAGTTACAACATTCAGTACTACACATAAAAGAGTGTTAAACATCTCTTCTCTATATTATGTTAAGGAAGAGTTTCACAAAGCTGCCACGTGCAAAAATTTGGAGTTTTGGGAAGGGAAAGAAAAGGTTTGGATAAAATTTGAATTTGGATCTCAAAAAAACGTATGCTTAGACAAGGGTTGCCTAGTAGTTAATCTGAATCTTTAAATTACAAATGATAGATTTTTCATAAATAGAAGGATGGTGATCAAGGCCACTCGCCTGGGTGTTGTTGGACGTGGACTTTAATGCCACGTGGCAGGTTCTTGACGATATAGGCGGTGATGGAGTTGGGGACAGAGTGCCAGCTGGACTGATGGTGGCTACCGACTGGGTGAAAGGCCTCGATGAAGAAGTCGGACGCCAGGGTGGGTCCCAGGCTGGCCACCACCTGCATCAGCGCCAGCTGCAGCCTCCAGTCGGAGGCTGTGGAGAGCTCGTAGGCGTCCACGTAGACTCTACGTTGCATGTCGTCCAGTTTCCAGCAATACCCCATCCTCGCCACTATGGAGGTCTGCACGTCCAAGGGGGCGCTGCCCAACAGGCTCCTCAAGACATCATCGTCCTCTTGGAGTAATACGGGCTCAGCTGCGCTCTCACTCATCTTGCTTATATTATTACTTACTGTAGATAGCCACTCTCGCTCTCGCTCTCTCGACATAGCAATTTGCGTAGATCAACCCACGTCACACCGACTTACACAGGTGTCAAGCACGCCGCTCTTTATATATAGCGGTGCCGCTTTTCAACGGTGGACGATGCTGGTGACGCTTTTTAACCGTGGACACGCTTTTAAGAGCCCGTTCACACACTTATCAAAGCTCAAAAGGATTCGCAGAAGGAAGCTACTAGTCAGGAGCTGGTGTTCTTTGATTGCCGATCAGCAAGAGGAGCTGGTGTATAGAGCGTACCACCGATGGGCCATTTCATTTACATGTAGGTCAATTCTCTTTTCAGGACATGAGAACGGGCCTTTTAAGTGATGGTGGATCAACCAAGAGGTGAAGTTAGTGATCCCTTGTCACGCACCTTAGTTGGCCTTTCATGTAGTTTGACACACGGTTTTTCCATAAGAGTTGTCTTTCATGTGATGATGTGTCGGGGGAGACCTACCTCTATAGCTCGTCCGAACACACCACTGTGAGGAGCATACCAACACCACAACACTAGCAAGAACACCAATCTAGAGCACCAATCCACTCAGCTGACATAGTACGACACCTTAAAACCCCTCAAACAGATTCAGCTGACTCCTCTAGATGACTTTCCATGTCAGATCCGACCTCCAATAGCTCTAATCTTCACTCATACATGTATACTCTCAACAATCTCAAACCAAGCAACATAGACAAGTTACAACTCATTAATCAAAACCATAAAAACCCTTCTACATATAGATGACAATTGAGCCTGTCTCAACAACCTTGAGACATGGGGTTCAAACAGAAAAGAAAGATCATCAAGATCAAGAGGGATCCTCCACATGATTATCCCAGTAAAGCTCTTCAAGCCTGTATCTTCAATTTCACAAGAACTAGCAACAAAGAGATCTGCAGACTTCCACCATCAAACACAACAGAGAACTGTTGAGCAAAGCTTTGGTCTGCTCCAAGTTCTAATAGAGTTGCAACTCAGATATGTACATATGAATGTGCAGCATGGGATTACTATGTTAAGGAGCAAGTGTAATAGCCCGTCTTTGGTTGCTATGATGATGTTTGTGAAGATATTGATGATGTGCTAGATGCTTTTATGGACTCCCCTGATATGCTTTTATGGACTCCCCTGATATGCTGAATTAGAATGTTTTGAGGCAAGGTGATTCCATGGGATTTTATGAGAGCTTGCTAGTAGATGATGTGATATTGATGTTTATGGGTGGTGTCTTGGACATACAGGGCAGTCAAGAAGGTGATGTAAGTTGTGTTGATGAAGACATGATGCTACCATTTGATCGAGGAGGGGTGGAGTATGTGCATGAGATGCATGGATTGCACACCCTTGTTTTATGTTAGATCCATATGGAGGGTCACACACTGAGGCAGATGAATATGGTATAAATAAGCTAGTAGGAGATGGATCTACCTGCAGTGTTTGAAGAAGGTTTTTGCCAAAATAAGTGGTTGAGCATGAATGCTTTAACCAAGGGGGGGCTCTGCAAACTATGATAGGTTTTTTTGTTTCAAGATGCTGATGCCAAAAGATGTGTGCCTGCCCACACCCCAGGAATAAGAATAAGACCATCGGGTATGGGTAGAATCTTAGAGAATTATAAGTGGTTGTTGTGTGGCCACCTTCTATAATAGAACTAGCTATTCAGCCCCAGCTTAAAGAAGAAAGAGCTTTTGCATGCATGAGTGGAAGAGGAGATAGATGCTTGGGAGCCAAAAGAGAAGGAATAGTTGTGGGGAATAGGGTAGAGGTGAAGGGTTATGAGAGAGCCAAGGGATCTTGTTGTGTAATAGCTTTGTGGACGCTTGCTGGGTTGTTTATTTTGTTTGGGAAGAAGGCGACGCGGAATTTTGTTGAGGTTTGGGTCTACCCAGAGCAGAGGGTGCTAAGGTGATAGAGGGTCTTATCAAGCTCCACTTTTGGCTCATTCTCATTGAGATCATCAATATCCCAATCATCATGCTTACTTACCACCACATCATCCACACCATTACATTTTCCCTCCAAACAGTCATAAGCAAACTCCTTATCTGCGTCTTGGTCACCTGGTGGCACCTGTATCAACATCCTCATAACATGTGTGCGAGTCCATGTACATAGCCTCAAGATGCATTTCCTTACTATCTTTCTCATTGATATCATGGTTACCACTCCCTGATGAGAAATCTGACAACATCACTTGGTTTTCTATCTCCATGGGCAGTTTTTTCTGTAAACACACACTAGGCTCCTCTGGCCCAACCTCTGCACATAGCAACATAAACAAGCCCAAAAGGTCTAGATCTGGCTCCAGCATGTGGACCTCTTCTCCATCATCTTCTGAGCTAACTTTCTCTCTTTCTGAGTCCTCTGTAGAGTTGGTTTCATCATCCTCTTCCTTTGAAGTACTGCTCTCCTAAATTCACTCTCTTCCCTTGGCCATATCATACCAAATATGCCCCCTCACAGGTTAGTCCATCCCAATCAGGTTCATCTCTCCTGGTCTAGGACCATTTTGTGGCTGGTGTTGAGCCTGTGGTACTTGTTAGTTTGGCATTTCCTCTTCCCTCTTGACATCCTATTTGTCTTCTCTTCTGGGTAGTAAAGGGTAAATGCCACCTCCCATCCTCCCAAGATAAGGGCAATGGGGAGATATATGATCTCTCTTTGTACAGTTGAAGCACTGAACATTCATATTGGGTCCTTCTCTTCCCCTAACTGTTAAACCATCTTTGTCTCATTTCTAGGAACATTCATGTGCCCTTGCAAGAGATTCAAGTTTAGATTCTCCATCTACTAAGTCAGATGGTTGATACCCTATGTGAGCTGATCATCAGTAACCATTGGAACCACTGGAGCACTTCTCCCTTCTTCAGCTCTTGTGTCCTTGGGCATGAGTGGTCTTCTTTCGACTTGAATCTCCCTTTGCTTTTGAGCCATCCTTTGCAGCTTCCTCTCCTTCTCCGTAGCAATTCTCAAGGCTTCTTCAAAAGTTCATGGCCTCTTCAATTCCACCTTCTCTCTTAGATCTGCATGGAGAGATTGAATAAACATGTCCTTCTTTTTAAGAACTGGCAGGTGCTTTGTTACTAGGGAAGTGTCCCATCTTCCCCATAGGTCTTCAAAATTATCTACAAACCTGTCAAAAACATCAGACAAACTATGCTTTAAATTAAAGAATCCAGAGATTCACTGTGCTTGTAATGCTATAGTAAAGCCACTTTAATATCCTCATATGTCAGCTGACCCTAGTTTGGCTAGGCTCTCCATGTTGTCAACCACCTTTTAGCATCTCCTTTCAGCAGCATAGTCAGTAAAGTCAACTTATCCTCCTCTCTCTCCTTACCAAAGGTAAAGGATGTCAATTCCATCCCTGCCAAGAACTCCTCTTGATCTTCACCAGCACGACCATAGAAAACAAGATTAGTCATCATGGCAGTTATCTCCTCTACTGAAAACTTTTCAGAACTGCAAACAGACTCAAGGGTGCTTTCAAAACCCTCCTCATGGAGGCTCAAAAACAATGATGTGTCAGGGGAGACTTGCATCTATAGCTTTTCCAAACACACGACCGTTGAGGAGGATACTAGCAACCACTAAGAACACCAATCTAGAGCACCAATCCACTCAGCTGATATCCTCGGTCCTTCAGTTAACACACTCGGACACCTTAGAAACCCCTCAAACATATTCAACTGACTTTTCATGTCAGATCTGACCTCCAATAGCTCTAATCTTCCCTCATACATGTATACTCTCAACAATCTCAAACCAACCAACATAAACCAGAGCATAAAAAAGTCATCAATAAAAACCATAAAAACCCTTCTGCATATAGATGACAATTGAGCCTATCTCAACAACCTTGAGACATGGGGTTCAAATAGAAAATAAATATCCCTCCACACGATTACTTCAAGCCTGTATCTTCAATTTTAGAAGAGCCAGCACCAGCAAAGGGATTTGCAGCCACATTCTGCAGACTTCCACCATCAAACAAGCATCAAACACAATAGAGAATGTTTGAGCAAAGCTTTGGTCTGGTCCAAGTTCTAATAGAGGTGCAACTTAGAGATCCTAGGGCACAAACCTCCTACAAGACCCTCTATCACCTTAGCACCCTCTGCTCTGGGGAGACCCAAACCTCAAGAAAATTCCACGTCGCCTTCTTTCCAAACAAAACAAACAACCTAGCAAGCTTCCACAGAGCTGCTACACAACAAGACCCCTTGGCTCTCTCACAACCCCTATTCCCCGCAACTATTCCTTCTCTTCTGGCTCCCTAGCATCTATCTCCTCTTCCACTCACAGATGCAAAAGCTCTTTCTTCTTTAAGCTGGGGCTAAAAATGACTAGTTCTATTATAGAAGGTGGCCATGCAACAACCACTTATTCCCTAAGGTTCGACACATACCTGGCAGGTGTATTCTTATTCTTGGGGTGTGGACAGGCACACATCTTTTGGCATCAGCATCTTGAAACAAGAAAACCTATCATAATGATGTGTCAGGGAAGCCTGCCTCTATAGCTTGTCCCAACACACCACCGTGACGAGGATACTAACACCCACCACCACAACACTAGCACAAACACCAAATCAAGGTACCAATCCACTCAACTGATATCCCCAGACCTTCAACTGACAAAATTGGACATCTGAACACTCTCTAAACCCCTCAAACTGACTCAGATAACTCCATCAATTGTCCTCCCATCTCAGTCCTGACCTCCAATAGCTCTAATCTTCACTTCTAACCCCCTCAGCTAACACCTCACCATTTGACTCAATAATACTGAATCAGATCTCAACACCCTAGTGTCCCCACTGACACCTCCAATCCCTTAAAAACCTCAAATCCCACTAAGACTCAACTCCACAAACTTAAGGCTGACAACAGTTGCCTATCTGCTGCTGGCTCACACTTTCCCCTTCAATTCTGTGAAACTAACTATTGACTGATTGTTGAAAATCTGACAAAAGGTGACTGTATGCTGCTGCTGCTCTGCTGACTCTGGAACACTTTTTGCTTCAATTCTACTACTGACTGACTGAAAAATCTGACAACCAGACCAAAGTCCAAATGTTTTCCCTTCAATCCACAAACATCATATCTACCCTTGTACACCCTCAAATTATGGGATCAGACCTCCAACCCTAGTCGGCTAAAATAGCCATGGCCATCCACACATGTCCGGACTCCCCTAAACCACCAGACTCTTCCTAGTCCTACTCGTGTCCTGACACTACTCCCCCCTTTTGGAAGAGTTTTCGTCCTCAAAAACAAAGGTAGGATATCGGGTCTTGAGAGTACTAACGTCCTCCCAAGGTGAACCTTCTTCTAGTCTATCCTTCCACTTAACTAGACACTGTTGTCTAATTCTGTGATGACTTTGCTTCTCTTGATAATCCAAGATGCGTTATGGCTCGTGTGGTAACACCGGAGGCACAATTATATCTACAAGAACACTTGTATCCACCACATTAAGGCATCTTCACCTATTCGTTTTCGGATACGGCTAACATGAAAAATTGGGTGAACCTTGGAATGTTCTGGGCAGAGCTAACTTGTAAGCAACTTCACCTACACGCTTAAGTATTGTGAAAGGTCCACAATACCTAGGCGACAACTTTGGAACTTTTCCCGTCTTCAAAGTTTTTTAACTCGGGGGAACTTTGAGAAATACTTGGTCACCTTGTTCAAATGTGACCACTCTGTGGTCTTCATCTGCATAATGCTTGTATTAATCTTGGGCCTGTTTAATATTTTCCTTAGCGATCTTCAACATATCATGATGATCTTGCATAAAATATTTCACCTTTTAACAATCTTGGTCACCTTGTTCAAATGTGACCACTCTGTGGTCTTCATCTGCATGATGCTTGTAACAATCTTGGGCTCGTTTAACATTTTCCTTAGTGATCTTCAACATATCATGATGATCTTGCATAAAATCTTTCACCTTTTGAATTATTTCAATAGATAACCCCACAGTTACAAGGGATCAGGGTTGAAACCCATACATAAGCATGAAAGGACTAAAGCCCTGTAGAGCGACATGGTTTGCATCATTATTGTAGGCAAATTCTAAAATTAGTAATAAGTAATCTTCCCAATTCGTTTGCCATTTACTCACATATGTTCTTAGCATATCCTCGAGTACTTGGTTGACCCTTTTTGTTTGACCATCACTCTGGAGGTGGTCAGTAGTGCTCATACTGAGCATTGTGTCTAACCTTTTGAACACTTCTCGCCAAAAGTGACTATTAAACTTCGAGTCTCTATCATTGACTTATTGGCTCATAGCCCATAGAGTCGATAGATATTCTCAATGAAAAGCCGAGTTAACTCTAGCATTTTCATTGTGGTTTTATTTGGAATAAACCAAGACATCTTGGTCAACCTAGCCACTACAACCATGAGGCCACTTAGCATAATATCGGATGAATTTATGATAGAACCTTGCCAACCCAAGGAATATCTATAATTCCTCCCAATTGGTTAGACGAGGCCACTTAAGGATTGCCTCTCCTTTCGTAGTATCCATCTGAATTCCCTCTGCCAAAATTATGTGACCCAAATAATGGATCTCTAAGGCAAAAAACTCACACTTTCTCTCTTTAGCATAAAGTGCATTTTGCCTTAGCAATTCGAACACTAATCTTAAGTGTTGCAAATGCTCTTCCTCGGTAGACTAAAGATCAAAATATCATCAACAAATACTACAATGAATTTACCAAGATATGGGTGTAAGATGCTATACATAAGCATAAGCGTCATAAACGTAGCTGAAGCATTAGTTAAACCAAACGGCATAACTAAAAACTTATAATGCCCAAATCTGGTATGAAAAGTTATCTTAGGTACATCCTCCATGCGGATGCGGACTTGCTTACCTTAAGTCAATGTTGCTAAAGTTTTGTGCACCTTGTGCACTTGATCAAAAACCTCATCAACTTGCGGTGAACGGATACTTATTCTGTATTGTGATTGTATTCAAACCATGATAGTCCACGCATAAAAGCATAGACCCATCTTTCTTCTTCACCAATAGAATTGGTAATGCCCATAGCAAATTTCTAAGCCTAATGAAGCCCCTGGCGAGGTAGTCACAGCAAGCTGTCTACCTCACTGGCTTCACTAGTGCTAAGCCTATACAGAGGCTTGTAGACTGGATTTGCATCCTTGAGCACTTCTATGGTAGGCTAGACATTGCGCTCAGGGGGGGCAAACCAGATGGCAAGTTGCTTGGAAACACATCATGAAATTCATGCAAAAGGCTTTGCAAAGAATTAGAAACTTGTTGAGTGAGCTTAGGGAAAATTTTATGTTGCTCATTGTTATGCACTAACACGTTGTTCACATAGGACATAATTGAGAGATTCAATATTCAAAGTGGAATTAAAATCACCACCACTAGCATCATCATGAGACAAAACTAAAGGAGACATGTAATACAAAAAGAGATTTTCTATTCCATGAGCATGTACAAGGCAATCCACTTTAGCAGAACAAATGAGTGGAGATGGGGGCACATCACGTTCACCTTGCAAACAAACTTGTTTACCATTGACCTCAAAATCAAAAGTATTATCTAAATAACTACGAGAAAGAGATGGTCCTAAACGAAACAACCATTCATAACCCAAAACAACATCAACTCTCGTAATATGCATAACCTAAAAATCTAAGTGCATTCCATGTCCCTAAAAACCTAAGTGGTGCTTGCTTAACCACCATGCCCCATACATGCTATCACGCCCATTAGCAAGAGATACCATGTATTTATAATCGCTAGGGCTTTGTGGGAATTTTAAATTTTTAAACAAGTGATAATTCAAAAAGTTATGTGTAGCCCCATCATCAATCATGACAAACTCTTCATCCGTTGATGTGTCCATGCATCCGAACCAAATCATAAGGCCCAAAAGAGGGTACCACATCATAGAGGCTACACAACACTCATGCGTGGCATCAGTATGGTGTTAACTTATGAGAAGCTTCAAATGGCAACCATGTGCACTGCCTTACTATCGCCCTTATCGATATCTTTGCTACGATTCTTTGGACAATCATGATCAGCCAACCATGCAAATAAACCATGATTTTTCCTTTTTAGCTCATCATAATCTTGCGGGGGTGACAAGGGACCCCTTGGCCTTCTTAACCACATCAATACCTTGTTTTTCCCCCTTCCATCTATTTCCCTTAGAACTATGGAAGTCGGATGCTCCAACCCAAGGTGTCTTGGCCGTGCGTTTCTTCTCAATATCATCATCAAAGATCTGCGCACTTTTTATGGCCTCTTCCAAAGTTTTAGGATATTGAGTCTTAACCTTGGTTTTATATTCATTATCTAAACCACGCAGAAAACCTCGTGCTTTGTTAAAATCATCCAAACCTTCGAGCTTGAGAATTATCTCACGATACTTGGAAATATATTGGGTCAACGTAAGACCTTCCATCTTACAATTGTCCCAAGCATCCCATTTGTGATCCTTCTCTTTCTCAGGTAAGGATTCTTTCCGAAAAAGTGCCTCAAAAGTAGCCCATATCGTAGATCAATCGCTCTTGCCAAGACTCCTCCACCACTTTGTTGGCCTTGCCCTCAAGTGTGAGACTTGCCTCAAGCGCATGAAAAACATTAAGAGAATGCTTCAAAAGGTGCAAGTCCGTCCACTTTTGTAAAAAAGTGTTCACTGCACCTTTATAACACTCCTTCTCTTCCCGTGGAATACAAGAGGCTATATGACTTGAGCATAACTGCCACTTCTTGATTCCCGGGCATTTCGGTGTCTTGAGTCGACCCCCCAACAAGAGTAGATGTCCCTAGAGTATCAACCGGGATACTCTGAAACCTTGAACTAGCGACCAACTGCTTAAGAGTCTCTTGCATGCTATGTAAACTTTAAGAAAGAACAAGTAAACTTTGCTCAATACGCTGTGTGCATGATTCTAATAAAGTATGTGCAGGTAAATCCACAAATCCGTGATCACCGGCATCTAGAAAAAGCTTTTATAAAAGCTTAGCTTCAAGCTTTTTTCATGGCGGGCGAGCAGACGACAAAGAGGAAGAAGAAATGCTTAGAGTGGCTCCCAGAGGCACCCAATCATGGTAACCAGACCAGCCACACAACCAAAAGACCCAACTGTACAAATTTGACGCCTTCCATGCCTATTTTCAGCACCCGCACTTCCTCTCCCCCACAACCCTTAGCAGCCAGTCTCATGCATCCTCATAGAGCCGAAAAACAGCACCAAGTACCCTTAGATAACTCTATTATTTTTTTTATTGAACTCATTGTCACAATTGAGTGACCCATGATCTAAAGCCATCGGATCCACCATGTAAGATGGGCCTTCGATAATGTTGACTTGAAGACATGAAGTCATATCAAGACCACATGTATCCTCCTTCATATCTTTTACAACTCCACAGTTCTTGAAAGGTGACCCATGGCGATCTTTAAAAAATAAGTGCACCTTTTGTAGAAGTTAACCTTTAGGCAAGAAGATATCCATGTACCATGGAGAAGGATGTTCAATCGGTGTACCATCGACTACTATGATTTGATAGATGATCTCTTCTTTGGTGGTAGTGGAGATATTTTCTCTGTAAATTCATTATATCTCAAAACTAGAATGGTATATAGTTAACTTATAGAATGGACTTGATTACAATAATAATATGACCAAGGGGCCATAGGGTGTCTATAAGAACTTCATTATAATACATATAGGACTTAATTACAAGAGGCTTGTGACCGGGCAACCATAGGGTGTCTATTCAAATGGACTTTTCAAGTAAATAATGAGGACAAGTCCTATGATACAAGGGCCATAGGGTGTCTAATTACATGGACTTGTCAAGTAAAGTATGATAACAAGGCCTTTCTCTAAGGGGCCATGGCATGTCTATTCAATTTTTATTATAAGACCTCTAGGACTTGATATAAGGCCTCTAGGACTTTTTTATAGGGTCAATGTTGCTTATTAACATGGAATTGACAAGTGACAAATGGGAGAAGTCCTGTGACAATGGGGGCCATAGGGTGTCTATTATTCAAAAATGAGTATAAGGCCTATCTTGATTACAAGAGGCCTATGACTAAGGGGCCATAGGGTGTATATTTAATTGGACCTATCAAGTAAATCATGAGGGCAAGACCTATGCCTCAGAAGCCATAAGGTTTTGTTCACTTGTACTTGTTAAGTAAATAATGAGTCCAAGGCCTATGACCAAGCGGCCATAGGGTGTCTATTCACATGGACTTGTTAATTAAACAAATGAGGACAAGACCTATGAGACTAAGGGGCCATAGGGTGCCTATTCACACCGACTTGTCAAGTAAAGCATGAGGCTAAGGCCTATGACCAATGGGGCCATAGGTCATCTATTCAGACTTGATGATAAGGGCTACATGAATTGGTTACCAGGGGCCTATGACCGGGAGGCCATAGGGTGTGTATTAACATAGACTTGTCAAGTAAAGAACGAAGGCAAAGCCTATGTGACGAGGGAGCCATAGGGTGTCTAGATAGACTTGATATTAAGACATATAAGACTTCATGAGAGGACTATGACCAACAGGCCATAGGGTGTCTATTAAGACTTCATTATAAGGCCTATAGGACTTGACTACAAGAGGCCGATGACCATGGGGCCATAGGGTGTCTATTCAAATAGACTTGTCAAGTAAATAATGAGGACAAGGCCTATGACGCAGGGACCATGCCATCTAATTACATGGACTTGACAAGTAAAGCATGATGGTACCAGTCCTGCAAATGTGATTAGTACATCACGTAAAGGAAAAGAGGAAGTAATTGAGCCCCTTGGTATGCCTGACATTCTGCAGGGCATTCTCATGTTGATGGAGAGTCTAATGGCTCAGATATGAGCCTTGATTAGGAGCTTGGGATCCCAGCTATGAGAACACCTGGTGTAAAGAAGGCTATGGAAGCCATGAATGAAAAGCTGCGAAGATCTCGGAGAGTGAAAAACCCCGTATAGAGGTTTACCTATGATGGTTATGTGGCACATCACTATGCATATATGGCAAAGGTTGTGCAGGTTGTAGAGCCCACATGCATTGATGAGGCTGTACAAAAGAGGGGCCATAGGATGTCTATTCAAACTTGATTATTGTTACCATATTATAGTAGTGATGTGTGTGAACACACTTAGGACCGCCGGGGCACTTTTTCCCTCACTAGGAGGTTTTTTCCCTCGTGCATTGTATATACGCCCATTATCTTCTAGGGCTAGTAATCTTTCATTTTTTGGCACTCATAATACACTACTGTGTTGTGCTCAAGCCCCCTCATCTTCTTGAAGTTGTGTGTGCATTCCTGCAACCCTAATTCCAACAATTGGTATCAGAGCAGGCTTCCTCCTCCCGGGCAGCATCACCAGCACCTGCCGCTTCATCTCCTCCGATTGCGACGAGGTTTCACGAGCGTCTGCAGGTTAGTATATGCCCAGAATTTTGATCTGAAGTCATTTCGCCCTCCGTTTTTGCATTCCAAGTACTGCGCAGGCAAAATCGTCCTACTGTGCAGATTTTCTGTCAAGATTAAAATCTGCAGGACAGGTGCCCATTCATCTATTTTGGGCTGTGCTACATAGCACAGGTCGATTTTATACAGGTTTACCTCTTACAGACAGTATTTACATCTAGTAGTACAGTCATTGGCCATGGCTGACAACAATGATGTATTCCGCATGTTGGCTGCTGAGGATAAGTTGGATGGCACCAACTATCCATTGTGGGCATATATGATGCGACATGTATTGGTAGCAAAGGGGTTATGGAACATTGTGCAGGGTATTGATGCACGTCCTATTGTGGCTGGGAATGCTGCAAACACATCAGAAACAGGTACTGTAGATGATGGTGCAGGCACAAGTGCTGTAGCAGCTGTTCGAGAACCACCACTTTCAGCAGAGCAGATTCGTTGGGATGGTAGAGATGCGCAGGCTCATGCCTTGATTGCGCTGTCTGTCAAACGTACCATTATCCCACATATTCGCTCCTGCAGGACTTCTAAGGATGCTTGGGATGTACTTGCCACATTGTATCAGGCAAGAAATGAGGCTCGTGTTGCTTATCTCCGAAAACAGTTGGAGAGTGAGCATATGAACGAAGGTGATTCTATGGATAGCTTTTTGACAAAGATCAAGGATTTCAAAGAGCAGCTCATTTCTGCAGATGAAATCCTGTCAGACAGTTCACTTGTGCAGACTGTTTTGAATGGTCTACCAGATTCTTATCAGGGTTTTGCTTCCACTCTTCGCTTGATGATGAAAGGCAATCCCAATGCCTTATCATTTGAGGAGTTAGTTTTTGTTTTGCTGCAAGAAGACCAGTCAAGGCAAAACAGGAATATTATGCGTGTCGCAGATCAAGCTTTCGTTGCTAGTCAGAGAAGCGGGAAAGGTAAAGCTGGCTTTTCTTCTAGTAAGCAGAAATCTGCAAATGCTGCGCAACCAAAGAAGGAAGACAAAGATGAGAAGAAGGGTGACAAACAGAAGACATTTTGCAAGTACTGTAAGGGAAATGATCATGTCATCAAAGCCTGTCCTAAGCTGGCTACGAAAGAGGCTAAGAAGAAAGAGGCTGGTATGGCTGTTGCAGATGCCTCTCCTTCTAACAATGAATCTGCTAATGTTGTTCAAGATACAGAATGGGCATTCAATGCGCAGTGCAGTTATGACCCATCTTTGCATGACACATGTATGTCTGCAGTAGATTCAGATGTATGGTACTTTGACAGTGGTGCCACTAAGCATATCACCTCGCAGCGCAGTTTATTCACTTTCCTTGAGTCTGCTCCCACAGGGAATACTGTCACTTGTGCCAATAACTCCTCTTATCCCGTTAAAGGAGTTGGACAGATTGTGCTGAATGTTGCAAATTGCAACACCTTTACACTTTTTGATGCATTGTATGTGCCAGGGATCAAAAAGAATCTGCTGTCAGTATCCGCATTTGCCAAAACAGGTTTGGTTGTAAAATTTGTGGATAACAGATGTACTGTTCATGATCTCTCTTGTGGTGACATCATTGTAGCATCTGGTTCACTATGTCGAGGGCTGTATAAGCTCAATATGGATGGCAAATGTGTAGAGGATTCAGCATGTGCTATTATGGATACGCAGGCTATTTCAAATGCAAAACTGTGGCATGCACGTTTTGGTCATCTGAATTTTGCAAGTTTGCTGCGCCTGCAGAAATCTGAAATGGTGTCTTCTTTGCCTAAGCTTGAGGCACCTGTCAAGCATGTTTGTGAGGGCTGCATATTGGGTAAAATGCAGCGTGCTTCCTTTCCCAAAGATGGATCAGTGAGAGCTGAACGCAGATTGCAGCTTGTTCACAGTGATGTTTGTGGTCCCATGCAAACTCCATCATTTGGAAACTACCTTTACTTCGTGACTTTCATTGATGATTTTACCAGGCATGCATGGGTATATCCTTTGAAGGCAAAGTCCGAAGTGTTTTTGTGCTTCAAACAGTTTTTGGTTATGGCTGAAAATGTGTCAGAAAGTAAGATGGGCACCCTCCGTTCAGATCGAGGGGGGGAGTATATGTCTTCAGAATTTAATGCATTTCTGGCTGAGCGTGGGATAAAACACCAATGTACAGTGCCGTATACACCACAGCAAAATGGTGTGGCTGAGAGAAAAAACAGGTCTCTCATGGAAATGGCAAGATGTATGGTTAAGAGTCAAAGTCTACCACATGGTTTTTGGCTTGAGGCTGTCATGTGTGCCACTTATGTACTAAACAGGTGTCCCACCAAAGCATTACAGGTTGTCACTCCATATGAGGCTTGGCATAGCCGCAAGCCATCTGTTGGCCATTTACGTGTTTTTGGTTGCCTGGCATATGCATTAGTGCCTGTGCAACATCGCAGAAAATTGGATGACAAAGCTGTCAAATGTATTTTTGTTGGATATAGTGCTGAGAGCAAAGGCTATCGTTTGTATCATCCACAGACAAAGCGCATTTTGGTTAGCCGTGATGTTGTATTTGTGGAAGATGCAGTGCAGCCCTTGGTTTCATGTACTAAGGAGACAGATATCAGCTCACGTAATGTCTATGATACATTGTTGCCTCTTTTCAGTGGTGCACAGTCAAGTGCAATACCTCATGAGGCAGTTTTTCAGCCTATGCAGGTTTTAAATGATGGCACAGATCAGCCTATATCTGATGCAGATGTGCATGATGCACTTGAGGATGAGAGACAAGAGATTGAGGGCTCTAGGAACATGCCTAGATGGCTGGTGCAGACTTTGCGTGACAGCAAGTTGGATGCCCCTTTGTCTAGTCGCACTCGTTCTGGCTCTCATGGTGCCTCTTATGCATCAGATTGTTATGCATTGGCTGTTTCTAGTATGTGCGATGAAAGTGAGCCTATTTCATTTGATGAGGCACAAAGTTCAGAAAATTGGATGGCTGCTATGCAAGCAGAATACGATGCTATTATGAAGAATAGTACATGGTCTTTATGTGACTTGCCCCCTGGCAAGAAGGCCATTGGCACTAAGTGGGTATACAAATTGAAGCGTAAGCCTGATGGCACAGTGGATCGCCATAAGTCTAGGCTTGTTGCAAAAGGTTATGCTCAAGAGAAGGGCATTGATTTTGATGAGACTTTTGCTCCCACATGTCGTATGACCACTGTTCGTAGCATCTGTGCATTAGCAGCTCATAATGGTTGGAATGTACATCAGCTGGACATAAAGACTGCGTTCTTAAATGGAGATTTGCATGAGGAGGTGTATGTATCGCAGCCTCGTGGTTTTGTTCAAAGAGGGCAGGAAAACAAAGTGTGCAGGTTAAAAAAGGCTTTATATGGTTTAAAGCAAGCTCCACGAGCTTGGTATGAAAAAATACATGCATATTTGACTGCACATGGGTTTCAGAATAGTCCAACAGAAAGCACTTTGTATGTTAAACGTGTGGATGGTGCACATCTAATCATTGCTCTCTATGTCGATGACATGCTGCTCACAGGACCAAATGAGAGTCATATTGCTGATTTTAAGGCTGATTTGAATGCCTCTTTTGAGATGTCAGATTTGGGGCATTTGCATCATTATTTGGGGATACAATTTAAGCAGTGTGATGGAGGTATTGCTTTGTGTCAGACAAAGTATATTGAAACATTGTTGCGGAGATTTGGCCTTGAAGACTGCAAGCCTATTGCTACTCCAATGGAGACAGGTTTGAAGTTGAGTCTTCATGATGCTGGAGATCACTTTAATGTCACACTCTATCAGACAGCTGTTGGTTGCCTCATTTATGTATGCATTACGAGGCCAGACATTCAGTTTGCAGTCTCACAGGTGAGCAGATTTATGCATAGCCCAGGCATTAAGCATTGGCAGGCAGTGAAGCGTATCTTTCGCTATTTGAGTGGTACTCGGCATCTTGGGTTGTTTTATCCCAAGGGGGGATCATTGCCGCCAGATTTACATGTTTTTTCAGATTCTGACTGGGCTGGTTGTTATGACACACGCGTGTCCACGAGTGGTTTTTGCTTCATGCTTGGAAGCTCATGCATATCATGGTTGAGCAAGAAGCAGCCTACTGTGGCCACTTCTAGTTGTGAAGCTGAGTACAGGGCGGCTTTCACAGCTACGGTTGAGTGTGTGTGGCTCAGACGCCTTATGGCTGATTTGGGTGTTGGGCAGCCATCTGCCACCACCATCTTCACTGACAGTCAGAGCGCATTGGCAGTTGCGCGGAACCCAGTGTTCCATGCTCGTACGAAGCACATTGAGGTGCACTACCATTATGTCAGGGAGAGACTCTCTGCAGGAGAGATCAGTTTGGATAACCTTGCAGACCTTTTCACAAAGGCTCTGCCTCGTGAGAAGTTCGAAGCTTTTCGCAAAGCTTTGGGCTTACTCCCTTTTGTGGATTCGTCCACATAGCTAGACACTTCCCTATACATGAGTGCTAGCTCTTGTTCACCGCATCACTCCAGGGGGGATTTGTTACCATATTATAGTAGTGATGTGTGTGAACACACTTAGGACCGCCGGGGCACTTTTTCCCTCACTAGGAGGTTTTTTCCCTCGTGCATTGTATATACGCCCATTATCTTCTAGGGCTAGTAATCTTTCATTTTTTGGCACTCATAATACACTACTGTGTTGTGCTCAAGCCTCCTCATCTTCTTGAAGTTGTGTGTGCATTCCTGCAACCCTAATTCCAACAATTATAAGGCCTCCAGAACTTGATTACAAGATGTATATGATCAGGGGGCACATGGTGATATTTCAATTGGACTTGATTACAAGAGGCCTATGACCAGGGGCCATATGGTGTATATTCAATTGGACTTGTTATTACAAGAGGCCTATGACCAGGGGCCATATGGTGTATATTCAATTGGACTTGTTAAGTAAATCATGAGGAAAAGGCTTGTGATGATAGAGCAGCCATAGGGTGTCTGTTCACTTGGACTTATCAAGTAAATAATGAAGGTAAGGCATGTGACCAATGGGGCCATATGGTGTCCATTCACATGGACTTTTCATGTTAAGAATTGAGGATAAGACACCATATGACCAGGGGCCATATGGTGTATATTCAATTGGACTTGTTAAGTAAATCATGAGGAAAATGCTTGTGATAGAGCAGCCATAGGGTGTCTGTTCACTTGGACTTATCAAGTAAATAAGGAAGGTAAGGCATGTGACCAATGGGGCCATATGGTGTCCATTCACATGGACTTGTCATGTTAAGAATTGAGGATAAGACATATGGCCGAGGGGCCTCATGGTGCTTATTCACACCGACTTGCCAACAAGTAAATCAGGAGGGCAAGGCCTATGACCAATGGGGGCATAAATCATCTATTTAGGCTACTGGTGATTTGCTAGATGATATCTTTTTTGGTAGTGGTGGAGACATCTCAGCAAATACATCAAAAATGTCTTAAAACTTATAGAATGGACTTGATTACAACAAGCCTATGACCAAGGGGCCATAGGCTGTTCATTTAAACTTCATTATAAGACATATATGACTTGATTACAAGAGTCTTGTGACTGGGGGGCCATGGCGTGTCTATTCAAATGGACTTGTCAAGTAAATCATGAGGACAAGTCCTATGACAGAGGGGACATAGGGTGTCTAATTACATGGACTTGTCAAGTAAAGCATGATAGCAAGTCCTATGTGATTGAGGGGCCACAGGTTGTCTATTCAAACTTGATTATAAGACCTCTACGACGACTTGATTATAAGGTCTAAAATACTTGATTATAAGGCCATAGGTTGCTTATTAAAATAGAATTGAAAATTAACAAATGGGAGAAGGCCTATGACTAAGTGGCCATAGGGTGTCTATTAAAAAATTAGTATAAGGCCTATCTTGATTACAAGAGGCCTATGACTAGTGGACTTGTCAAGTAAATCATGAGGGTAAGGCCTATGATTGAGCAGCCATAGGGTGTCTGTTAACTTGGACTTGTCAATTAAATCATGAGGGAAAGGCTTGTGTGACCGAGAGGCCATAGGGTGTCTGTTCACTTGGACTTGTCAAGTACATAATGAGGATAAGGTCTATGATCGAGGGGCCATAGGGTGCCTATTCACACCAACTTGTTATGTATGAGGGAAAATCCTATGACCAATAGGAGCACATGTCATCTATTCAAACTTGATGATAAGGCCTACAATGAATTGGTTACCAGGGGCCGGGAGGCCATAGGGTGTGTATAAACATAGACTTGTCAACAAGTAAAGAAACCAAGAAAAGCATAAGGGTTCTTATTCACGTGGAATTGACAAGTAAAACATGGAGAAAGTCCCATTGACCAAGGGGCCATAGGGTGTCTATTGAGAATTGATTATAAGGCCTATCTTGATTACAAGAGAACTATGACCAAGAGGACCATAGGGTGTATATTGAATTGGGACTTATCGAGTAAATCATGAGGGAAAGGCCTATGACCGAGTAGCCATAGGTGTCTATTCACTTGAACTTGTCAAGTAAATAATGAGGGTAAGGAAAGTGACCAAGGGTCCATAGAGTGTGTATTCACATGGACTTATCAAGTAAAGAATGAGGATAAGGCCTATGACCAAGGGGACATAGGGTGCCTATTCACACTGACTTATAAGTAAAGAATGAGGGCCATGCCTATGACCAATGGGGCCATAATTCATGTATTCAGGCTTGATTATAAGGCCTACAAGAATTGGTTACTAGGTGCCTATGAGGGCAATGTTTTGACGGGGGGCATACACTGGCTATCAAGCAGAGACTGAGGTAAACGCCTATGAGGGCAATGTTTTGACGGGGGGGCATACACTGGCTATCAAGTAGAGACAGAGGTAAACGCCTACGAACAAGGGGCCATAGGGTGTCTATTCAGACTTGATAAGGACAAACAAGAGGATCTTGGTCAATTGGCTAAACCATAGAGAAAAACATTGTAACTATGTTTTGGGTGCCTCGGGTCACTTACTCCGAGCGGGTAGCCTAGTGGGAAAAGGCTTGGAACTATAAAAGCCAATTTCTCTTGTTTATAACTCATTCTCCCATTTGTGGAATTGAAGTGGAGTTTTCTCTCTCTCCCTCTCTCTTACAACTCTAATCTAGCATGTGTGACCAGTGTGCCTAGGATTAGGGTTTGGGAGTGATTAGTGCAAATCACTTGTTCTCTCATGCTTCCCTCTTGCTTCCTGTCTCCCTCTTGCTTGAGTGATTAGGGCTACCAACACGATTTTATTTCGCATAGATCCCACACAATCTTCATGAGAGAGGTTGCATGACCCCTTGGATTAGAGCAACTGCCTCGAGGTAACGAGTGCAGGAGGACAACGATGTGACGAGCGGCTATGGTGGAGCTCTTGACCCTAGATCAAGCTCAGCGGATAGGAAACTTCCCATGACATGTTAGGGTAGGGTTTCCTTAACAGTCATGGAACAACATGAAGCTTAGGTAAAGGCAGGCAGGGCAACTCTGTAGGTACTACAAAGTAGAGTTAGTGCGCTTGATATGTAGCTGATGATGTGGAAGTTTACGAGTCATTTGCACCACTAAAGCTGATACATATGAAGCTAGAATCTGTTGCTAGCTCATGGATAGTCTATATGCTAGATATATCCAAGAATTCAAGAAAAGCATTAAAATGACATGCCACTTGGATGTGCTCCGATGACAAACTAATGATGGATCTGACACAGGCGGATCCGACGAAGCAGTTGGAGGAGCTAGACCATCTGAACAACTGGTCATATTCAGCAACCAGTGAGAGAGACTACACATAAAAATCAAGAGTACTCTGCATAGAAAAGCAAAGGAGACCAAGCTGGTGCATCCAAAGATCTAGCACTAGCTCAACTCCAAATGCAATATGTTTTAATTCAAAGAGCAAGCATAAGCATTCCATCATAATGCAAAATAGCCTAAAAATGAAGCTGAAGCATTAAATCTTCCAAGTCCACAACTGGAGGAGAACAATGACAATTGGAATATTTGGAAGCTCAAGATTTGGCATTGAAGGAAAAATCTGCATCCACTAAAGAATTCAAAGACATGGTAAAGAAGATGGATGAATACAAGATAGATCTACAAAGACTCTAGCATGAGCATAACAAATATGTCAAAGATAGTAAAGGCAAGATATGAGAACTCTGGGGATCAGTGCAGGTGTTGGAGAGGGAGATACAGAAGTTCTCTACCTATATACTGGAGGTAGTGGAAACACTCCAATCCAATAATATACCTCTTTCCTCCAATTGGCAAATGGTACAAAAAATAGTTGCACATTTCAGCAGAGATGTACAGCCATTAAACCAGCAAAACCACCGAAGGACCAATGACGACAAAGTGCACACAACCCAAAAGATTCAAAAAATCTTCACAGAAGACTCAGGGTAAATCTTCTAGAGGAGCAACCCGAGCACAACGTCAAGGTGCCATTACCTCACTATATGGTCAAGGTAACTAGTCAGAAGTAGAGGAGGAGACATAACAATATGAAGAGGAAGCTGGAAATTCAGATAATCCTTCACATTCTTTTCCAAATTATTTACAATCTCAATTTCACTCTTATAGGCAAGCACACCCATCAGCCCACATTGTAGATATATATTTTATAAACCCTTTAGATAGAACCACATTAGGTTTTCAAGAGGATTTCTTTGAAGAAGTTATAGAATCCAAATTTACTTTTACCTATCCTCATCATCAAATGGGCGCAACTTTCATCCGCAGGGTAGACCGGACCACCGGGTGTTCCAGGTGTTAACCTATAGTTTTATGCTTAGTCATTCAATACTTATCTGTTACCACCAAGTAGCCACGAGGATTCAACTGACATGCTAAATGTATGTGATTCTTTGTATCACACCTGTTAGCATCTTAAGATGCAAAGCATACCACTTATGTATTCATTCTTTCATTCATTCAGAGAAGCAATAATATATGCAGTCCACTGATGGTTTGCCAATTACCTATCTTTTATTTACTTGTTTGAACTATTATCTTTTGATGTTCTGTATGTATTGTAAGTTAACATAAGTATTTGTGTATGTTGGATTTCCGCCAACACACTCAGGTATTCATTCCCAAATGGTCTTCCTTTAACAAACTTCAGCCAAAAACAACTTGTTCATATTGATCTTGTATGATCCAACACAAACTATAGATATTCTCATAATGAACTCAACTGAACAACATTATCTAGAATAACATACTCACCTCATCCTCATAAAACATCATTTTCCCATATACATCGCATTTAAGTCAAACCCTCTATGAAATTTCCACTTGGAAAATCAAATAGATCTCAACACCCCTAAGACATGGAGCACAAACATAACATAAAAGACAGAAAGGGGGGAATCTTCTCAAATGAATCTTAGCAAACAAGTCTTCACATGAGCTTCATCTTCATGTCCATAGCTTCCAACTTCACTCATGCATATCTGCAGCCACTCTGCAGGTCCTCTTCTTAATCACACAACAACAATTGAGGGAAGATTTGAGTGCATCCAAGTATCTATCAAAGATGCTATCACAGAGATCCTAGGGCAACTCATCCTAGCTAATCCTCTGGTCCTTAGCCAATCCTCTGCTTTGGATTGGCTCAAGCCTCTTCAACTCAAATTGTCACTTTTTCCTCTCTCTGCAACCTTCAAACTCTCCCTTGCAGGTAACCTTTTTCAAAAACCCATCACCGCCTCGACTCTCAAAAATAGAGCAGCTAAAAAAGAAGACTTCAAAACCTTCATATTCATTTTTGTCTCTCCTCTTCAATCCTCCTACACGCACCCTTGCTCTATCATGATCCTTCTCTCCTCTACATGCATGCCCTCCCCCAATTTGGAATGAGTTTAAAACAACTACCACTCTCAACCTAATACTCCTTTTGGGCTCTTCCCTGATTCATGACACCTCTCCCTAAATCCAAGTGAGTAGGTTTACCATGTGGGTGCTAGGTGCAATATATGATCATGTATCATTACCATGGACATCATCAACCATAGCTCATTCTCATCACTTTCCACGTGCACTGATTCAAAGAAGACCCATGCACTATTTAGTCTTTTCTCATCTAGCTCAAGCAATTGTTGGCATCCTATGATTAGAAGACTCCTCCAAACTAAGCCTTTATGCAATTGCTATTATGGAACTTGGCATTAGAAATTCCTTTGGAACTATTACCTCTAGTCCATATACCATGCTAAAATGTGCCAGTTCTATGGTGTTCTTATATGCTATCTTGAAAGCCAAAAATGTAGAGTTTAGCTTCATGTCTAGTTAATCATGTTCTCATTTACTATCTTGCTAACGGATTCCTTTCAAGATTCTCTTGGTTGATTCAATTTGTATGTTAGCTTGCAGAGAATACATAATCGATTTTCTATGCATCACCATGTGATGATCTATTAATCTCTTGATCACTTCATTAGGAAGTGTGTGCATTGATCGACTAGTTTGATTGGGCATCTAAATTTGATCATGATTGATTCATACATAAATCTAGCAAATTGAAGAAGCTTTGCAATCTCTCATTGTATTTGCTTCGACTCACTTGGTGCATTAGTTCATGGTCAGAATAATATTCAGATTCCGTCCATCAGCTAATTCAATTGACTTCATACCCGTTCGTCAGCCTACTTCAACTGATTCCACTCCCATCCGTCAGCTATTTCAACACCTTTTTGTCAGCTAGTTCAGTGCCCATCCATAAGTGGTGGTTCTGCATCCGTCCTGTCAGTTGGTTCTACGTCTATCTGTCAGTTGATTCCACGTCCGTCTGTCAACTAAGTTTGACGTAATGCCTCTGCCTTTAGCTTTCGACCTGATGATTCCACGTTAGCTTCCAACCTGTTGATTCCATGTTAAATTTAGATCTCCTGATTCTACGTCAGATTTCAACCTGCCTTCTGATGCCATGATGCCATGCCAGATTCACACGAGGACTTCTTAGAGGCCAAAGGGTAACAATACCATGAGAAGAATATAGAGAAAACGCACACACAAGAGTAGACAAGCACACATGAGAGCTAAATTCTCTTCTCTTCTCTATGACCATAACACATGAGAGCTGAATTCTCTCCTACTAAAACATATAAGGTTGGTCCATAATATGAACTCGATTATATGTGTTGGTACTATAACTATATAATCCTCATTACATCCAAGTACATGAAAAATTATATATTTAATGAGCTCATAGATAGCACACAATGCTAAATCATTTGCCACATAAGCTGCACAAATTGTGTTCCACATCATGAGTGACTCATCTACACTTTTTTCACACAATCGAGATTATATTTTAGCTAATTTCTCAACTTTTTGCTTGCCTTTGTCTTGCTCGCAAGTAGAGAGCCAAATTGAGCTCGGAGCTCCACGCTCTATATAAGGGGGATTATTCTTTCTTTTAAAAATAGTATAGGGCTATATTATTTTTATCTACCGCTAGCTATGTGTAATGAATTTAGCGACTTAGAAACGAGAGATATTCCCTCTTTTTTAAATTTTACTATACTTATTTTTCCAAACAATGTCACTTACTAGCCACTCTTAACATACTGATTTTAAAGATAATGTTGATAGGTTTTTTCATGTCCAGAATTGAATCCCCAAGATACGTCCCCACCAAAACCCAGAACTAGAATAACCCCGTAGAGTATAGTTAGAACCTTAGGAAAATAGGGGCTTATGCATGGCCACGACAAGGAGAATAAGAACGAAAGAGCCAGGAGAAGAAGGGATAGTGGAGATTTGTGTAGAAGTTGTGTGGAAACTTGTTTGATAGTTGTTTTTGTTGTTTTTGTTTGTTTGGATTGAAGGTCATTGCGATGATAGTGATTGTCTTGTGAAGAGGCAAGAATTGGTGTGAGAAAGCTTGGGTTTTTCCAGAGCAGAGGGTTCAGGGGTCACAGAGGATCTTGTAGGAGGTTGGTGCCCTAGGATCTCTGAGTTCCAGCTCTGTTAGAACTTGGACACCAACCCAAGGATTTGCTCAACAATTATCTGTTATGTTTGATGGTGGAAGTCTAGTTTGTAGAATATTGCTACACATCCCTTTGTTGCTAGTTCTTATGAAATTGAAGATACAGGCTTGAAGAGCTTTGTTGGTCGATCATCTTGTGGTGGATCCCTTGTTTCCTTTGTGCTTCCTCTTTACTGTGTGAAACCCATGTCTCACAATTGTTGAGACATGCTCTTTTATCATCCATATGCAAAAATTTTCCTATGGTTTTCATTGATGAGTTGTTTATGCTCTAGTTTATGTTGTCCTATTTGAGACTTCTAAGAGAACTCATGTGTGAGTAAATATTTGAGGATTGCTAAGTCAGGTCTGTGTCAGAAAGCTTTAATTTGGAGTCAGTAGGGTCTAACAGAGTCAGTTGGAGTCAGTTGTGTGTTTGGGTTAGTTAGTTCATGGTATTGAAACATGGATCTTGACTCATTGACAATCTGAGTTGGATGTTAGTTGGATAGGTTGTGAGTTGGATGGTGGTCTAGGTCAGGTAAGGGCTGTTTGAGGTCAAAAAGATGTAAGCTAAGCTTTCAGGACATGAGTAGGACTAGGGGGAGTCGGGACATGTGTGGACGGCTAGGGCTATTCTAGCAGACTAGGGTTCCTATATCAGCGGTCGTGCCCTATTCTGTTCTAGCAGGCTCGAGGAGGTCTCATGGATGATCCCACACTAGTATCAGAGCTGGTTCATCCCTTCCTTGCTTTCCTCTGTGTAGGAAGCTCTCATAGCCATCGCCTTCACAACAGCCCAGCCATAGTCGTGGAAAGCATACAATAGTTGTGCGCTACAGTCAACAACATCCTCTTTTTCTCTTCGCGTTTTCACAAGCGTGGAGGAGAAGAAGTCACACATTACAGCCTTGGGAGAAAGAGGCACACAACAGTCTCACACAGTTGGCAACAGCGGATCGTGGAGGCGTATTACCGTCATATCATATGGCTGTTTTTTACAGTCGCCATATACGTCTGTAACCAATAGTAACGTTGCAGCCATAGTGCCACGCAAGGTGGACAACAACACGCCCAGGCTACCAACAGTAACGTTGGGAATGCTAAAGGCCGATTGGGTAGATGTCAGCCCTAGCAGAAAGATAATGAGTGCACTACCAGCATCTTCATAGAATCATTAAAGAGAGCAAATCAATATCTCTCTAAAAAGAGTTCTATAGTAAAGCTCCAAAGATATGGAGGCAACAACTATCATAGTGCCAGACATTATTGAAGTACAAGATGCTTTAACAATTGTTCCATAAGAGTCTCAACCAATAATGGAGCATGCATTTTTGTCTAGTACCAATGTAGCCATTGTGGCCAACCCAGCTTCAAGTGCTTTACTTTGACTCTATTGTTCAGCCATTGGAGAAGGATCTCGACAAACAGGTTGCAGAGACCTCTAAACACAGTCTTGATGGATATGTGGGAATAGAGAAGTATTTCAAGTTTGGAGTGCGGTTTAACTCCTTAATCTTTATGCACTCCTGCAACCTTACACCAAATGCTTACAAATGTAGGCCTTTGTCAGATACATATGTCAAATATCTTCTAAAGATATTTGCAGGGAATTCAAGGCCACGCTCAATTTGCAACAAATTTGATGCCTTATGATCCCTTGATAAACAAGCCTCTCAAATTAGAAGATGTGCAATTGGACAAGATTGACACATACCATTACTGGATTCTTTCAGGCCAGCACTCAATCATGGCCGTTAGATCTTTCTTACGTAACACAAACAAGAAGTATGCCATAAGGAAAGTATTCTATGAAAGAAGGATTAGTAGGATAATTGTCAATTCTTCCAAAGAGATTGTCATGCAAATATCTCGGATGGAGAACATTGAGACACAAACTACAATGAAGAACGAGCCCCATGTGCAAATCCTAAAACATGCATGTGCACAATGGTTGGCTTACTTAAAGCCAACGAAGCCAAATGCTGGAGTACCCACTGGCCCATGAGGGTAGAAAGCTTTGGGATGTAAGTGTCAAATTCTATTTTGCTCACCTAGTGCTCATTGCATAAGTATATCTACTAAATTTATAAATTTTTGTGATCTTAATAAGGACTTTGTGTGCATGGCAAAGATCACATTCAACTCCTCGAAATTTGCCACTAGAGATGCACACATGGTTCTTTTCGACACTGATATCTATGATGCATGGATAGACATGCTTGAGAAGCAACGTGCAACAATGTCTGGGTGACAACCCAACATTTAGATTTTTAGATGCTTACGAGGGCTTGAAGACAAAGGTGTGAAGCTCATACAATCTCAGCTATTAGAGGGCAAGATTACTCTTGTGAAGCAAGCTAATCAGAGTGACATTGTTAACATCGCTACATGCGCAAAGGGAGATAAAGCAAAGAAAGGGCTTTACTGAAGAGCTTGTGAAGGTCTTTAAGGAATCTCATCCCTCCTCAAATGTAAGTACATATGGGATGATTGTATCACCTTCTACAACATCACCGAAAAGATCTACAAGTCACTATTTATCAGTTGCACACCTTGGCTAGAGTTGAAGCTACAACAACAGACTAAGGAGACACCTAATTTCCCTAGTGTCACAAGGGGATAAATTCATTGGATCATTGCTTAAAAGAATGGGACTTCATCTTCAAATGTTGCTTTCCCACATGAACTATAAAGAGGGTTGGCAATAGCCTAGAGGGGATCAAATTTCTTGGTGATGAAGAGGGATCCCCACTCTCTGTTGGTGTTTGCATTTTAGATACAACACAGTTTCATTGCAGAAGGTAGATGGTATTCTACTAACTTTGGAAAGGTTCTTGATGGTGTCTCTAGCATATCATTTAAGCTAGCTCAGTTTGTTATTGTTGCCTTTGTTCAGTATCAACACATTGCCGCATTGGAGAAGGCTTTAGCAGCAAAGGCAGGTTAGCATTAGATGCTAATTATGGGCATTGACTCTTTGGTTGCTATAGAGGTGAGGTCCTTGATGACAGTAAATGAGCTTTGCTTTGGTGTGGTGGTTTTTCTTAGCCAAGGAGAGGAATACACTGACTTTTCTCATATCAAAGAATCCCTCTTGATGCCAATGAACTATATTTGAGAGTAAGGATCACGATGGCAAAGGCCTATTTAGTTAGGCATGCCATCAAATGTTTGTGCATCAAGGAGGATGACCATGTGGTGGATATTTTCCCACTGGGATATGGTGCGAGGGAAGCACTTGAGTAGCAAAAAAGGATTATTTATGTTGCATGTTCTAATGAGCCGATTATACAACTACAATTTACTTGCATGGCAATGATTGAGTAGACCCTATTCTCATAAAGTGGGAACGATTGGGCAAGCAAGGTAGAGAGGAAGCATCCAATGGGAGAGATGAAGACAGAGTGGAGAGAATGGTTTTGATTTGGAAGCAAATGCTGATGCTTTTCTTCAATGATTAAAGAGACCAGGTTAAATTGATATCACCTAGCTCTATTGATTAAGGCATATGCTATCTTTTTTATTTTGTAATTTCTTTCGATGTAGCTTGATCTATGACATTGGGTTTTGAATTATGAATTATGATACTGGTATTATTATCCTTTTTATGTTTGTGCTATTTTAAAGGCTGCATAAAATCATTGTGTTGGATTCTTTTTTGTGAGTTATGTGGTCTTGTGATCAACTTTTAATAGCTCCAAAAATAAAATCTTGCTCTAGTATTTATACAATCCTTGTATATAGACACCCTATTGCTACTTGTTGATCATTAGGCTTATGATGATAATCCACAAATATATTTCTAACCTTTGAAATGCACTAGCCTATTGAAACTGCATAGAAAGGAACCTTATGGCCTCTCAGCATAGTCTTAGGGTTAGTTCCGAAGAAAGAGAGTTCTACTCTTTTATGAAATGCATTGAACTATTGAGACTGTATGAGTTTTTCATAGAATGGACTCCTGATGGTATGCCTATGTGAAAGACCTTGCAATCACAATCAAAATAC
The DNA here is from genome assembly GCF_041138505.1 of Cibotium barometz. Taxonomy (NCBI): domain Eukaryota; kingdom Viridiplantae; phylum Streptophyta; class Polypodiopsida; order Cyatheales; family Cibotiaceae; genus Cibotium; species Cibotium barometz. Next base: position 24,054,625 of record NC_141057.1, on the reverse strand, counting down.
CTCCTGCATAAAATGCTTGTGTTGGATTCTTTATTGTGAATTATGTGGTCTTGTGATCAGCTTTTAATAGCTCCAGTAATAAAATCTTACTCTAAAATTTATTCAATCCTTGTATATAGACTATTAGAAATTTATGATCTAGTATCCATTCTTAGTGTGTTTCCTTAGTGACACCTTAGAGTGATTTGTTCTAAGGTTAGAAGGCTCAAATTACTAGAGTAATTGGGTGTAGGTCTAGTAGTTATCTTCCTTTGATTGGGGCATCACCTTTTAGGTAAGTCAGGTGAGAAATCGTAGGGAGGTGGAGAGAATCAAGTGCTTTAGGCGCCTCGCTCTCATGAGCCTATAAATTCAAGGGCTACTACTCACACATTAGAGAGCTAGTGATAGCTAAGTGGAGAGTATAGTGCCCATAATTTGTGTACTTGCTTATAATCAATATACTAAGCGGACCTTTGTGGAAATACTGTCTCTTTTCTCTCTTCATTGGTATTTGTCTATGTGATGCATTTGTGGTGACCTTTGAAAAGATGCAGGGGCGAAGAGAGCTTGAGCTCTTGCAAGCACACACACACTCACAAAACCCTAAAAGAGAACACACAAGGTGAGAGGCTGAAAATCTTCTTCTCTTCACACAACACTCAACACACCATATACAAAGATAAGAGTACACACCATATGAAAAGGTACTCAACCAAATACATAGGAGGGTTCTCTATAGTGTGAACCCAACTAAATGAGCTGGCACTATAACTATGCCAGTCTCTAGGATGGCTCTCACACAGCTTGTCATCCCACTGGCCGCATATCACCCATGATCTCACCAACCATGCCAGTGGTATAAGTGTGGGGCCTATCCCCCATCAGTGTCCACCGTCTCACTAGATGAGCTCGATATCTCAACACTCCCCCTCGAGCTCAACTCCATCTCATGTACACCAAGCGAAGCCCTGAATCTGCGGAGCTTCTTTGTACACCCAATGCTTTGGTGAAGATGTCAGTGACCTGATCCTGTGTGCTGACATAAACAAGGTCAACGTCTCCTGCCAAAACCTTCTTTCTGACAAAATGGTAGTGGACCTCTATATGATTCGTGGTGCGAGCATGAAAAACTGGGTTCCTGGCCAACTGTATACTGCTAATGTTGTCACAGAAAATGACAACTTGTCTATCCACTGATAGACCCAAATCTACAAGTAGCTTTCTCAACCAAGCTACCTCACATGCTGCCATAGGAGCACCTCTGTACACTCAGCCTCTATACTTGGATAGAGTAACTGTAGGTTTCTTCTTGCTGCTCCAAGTCACAATTGCACTCCCCAAAGAAAACATGAAGCCACTAGTAGATCTTCTATCTGAGATACTACCAACCCAATCAGCATTGTACCCATGTACACATATCTCTGTCCCAGTTTCATAAAATAGTCCACAATGCAAAGTAGACCTCACATACCTCAGTATGCGTCTCAATGCATCCAAATGCGGCTTCCGAGGAACCTACATAAACTGACTCACCAAACCAACAGCATAGCTCAAATCTAGCCTGGTGATTGTCATGTAGATCAAGCTTCCTACTATGCGTCTATACATAGTAGGATCCTCCAAAATCTCTCCTGAATCTACACTTAACTTGCCATTCTGATCCAATGGCACTGAGATAGGCTTACAGCCTCTCATACCATACTTGGACAACATGTCCAAGCCATATTGTCTCTGCAGTAATCCAATAGACCTAATCACCTCAATGCCCAAGAAATATCTAAGCTCCCCCAGATCCTTCATCTCAAACTTCTATCTAAGCAAGATCTTTACATCAACGATCTTTGCATCATGGTCCCCCATAATGATCAGGTCATCTACATAGATGACGACCCCTCTATCACTGTGTCTCACATACAGCGAGAAATCTGCATTGGCTACATGAAAGCCAATAGTGACAAGATATTCAAAAATCTTGTCAGACCATGCTCTTGGTGCTTGTTTTAAGCCATACAAGGCTTTCTTCAACGTGCAAACATGCTCGGGGTGACTCACATCCTCATAACCAGGTGGCTGCAACATATGCACCTCTTCCTGCAAATCCCCATGTAAGAATGCATTCTTTACATCCATCTGATGTAAAGACCATTCCTTTGACGCAGCCACTGCTATCACAACTCGCACTGTTGCTATCTTGGCAACTGGGCTGAAAGTTTCCTCATAATCAATGCTATATGTTTGTGCATATCCTTTGGCTACCAATCTAGCCTTGTACTTGCTTATGCTTCCATCACTGTTATGTTTTACTTTGTACACCCACTTGCATCCAAAATTCACGTGATCACAAAATTTTTTTTGTTAATAACATGTGTGAACATGTTATTAACATGTTCACATGTTAACATGTTCACAAAAAAGCCGGTGGCAAGCGACCTGGTAACCGGGAAAAATCCCGCCGGGCTTTTGCTTTGCCCGGCGGGCCCGCCGGGCTTGTGCTTTGCCCGGCGGGTCCCGGAGGGGTCGTCACATATCCCGGCGGGGTACATTTTTCTATATATATGGGCCCGGGGGGCCCTTTGGGATTTCATTGCTGACAGCATACACAAGTAATAAAAACTTGTGTGTGTGTGTGTGTGTGTGTGTATGTGGGTGTGTTCGTGCGGGCAGCCGCCCACTGTCGCAATGCGCGGCAAGATGTGGGTGGTCCGCCACACGAGGGATGTGTGTGTGGGTGAGTTCGTGCGGGCAGCCGTCCATTGTCGCAATGCGCGGCAGGATTTGGGTGGCCCGCCACACGACTGGTGTGTGTGTGTAAGGCCATTCTTCGGAATGGTGCTTACCCTGGGGCACTTAGTCGGTAACGCAGCTAGTCTATGTCCTATGGTAAGTATGGCACGCCGTAGCGGTACTAGTCGGTAACGCGGCAAGCATAGTATCGTTATGGCGATGTCACCTTTCCTTCCCTTCCCTTTGTCAAATGCGGACATATGGTCGGTAACGCGGCCAGTGTATGTTCGTATTTTATTGGTATTCCCATAGAATCGGGCGACATTTTGTCGTTAACACGGCAAGTTGGTGTCGTCCGCTAGTGCATAAAATGTTTTTTGCATATTGCGGCATTTGATCGTTAACGCGGTCGAAAAAGTGTCGTAAATTTGCTTGCGTATTTCGGCATATGATCGTTAACGCGGTCGAATAAATGTCGTCAATTTATTTGATTTGACTTGTATTGTTTTGATTGTGTTTGATCCATGCGATACTTGGTTGCTAACGCGGCATTCGTATTTCAAGGATCAAAGTTAAAATATACATAATTTTTAATAATTTCTCTTAAAATATACATAATTTTTAATAATTTCTTTTTTCTCCCTCTATTTACTTAAAAATTAAAACAATACATTATTTTTCTCTTTAGGAACTCACAAAAACATTAAAAATGTCATTTAATGTTTCTTCTCTCTATCTGTCTCACAACTCTCTCTTCCTCTTCTCTCTCTCTCTCTCTCTCATGATACACTTCACAATTCTCTCTCTCTCTCTCACAATGATACACTTCACAACTCTTTCTCTCTCTCTCTCATGATACACTTCACATCTCTCTCTATTACGATAGGTATGTAGATGAGGAGTGCTTTAGGATTACAAAACATTATTTTTCTCTCTTTAGGAACTCACAAAACTATAAAAAATGTCATTTAATTTTTCATCTCTCTATCTGTCACACCTCTCTCTCTTCCTCCCCCTCTCTCTCTCTCTCTCATTCGATAATGTATACACTTCGTAAGTAATAATGCGCTTGTTGCGGTTGTCTCACGTTCGATAATGTATTGCATGATGTTGAGTTCAGTAATGTTGTTTGATATATTCTGTTTTTGATTGATCATTGATAAGTAATGATACACTTATTGCTATTTTCTCACGTTTGATGATGTATTGGATGATGTTGAGTTCATTAAAATTATTTGATATTCCGTTTTTTGTATGAACATTGACGATATTGATATACTTGCTGCTGTTCTCTCACGTTTGCTTGATGTTTATTTCAGTAACGTTTGATATTCTATTTTTTTGTGTTTAGTGACATTTCCTAGATTTACGAAGACGATCAACATGCTTTCTCCCGAAGAGCGCAAAATTGTTCTGCGAGCAATTCGCGTTGAAGCGGTCATCACGGTATCACAATGTACTGATGATGTCGTCAAAAAGATCAACGAGTCTGAGATACTCATGCAAGATCTCATAGACCAAATATGGGAAAATGCACAGCGTCGGCTTCGAAGCGGAGGCAACGCTGAGCTGCTAGATAGACAGAAGATAGCAGATTTCAACCATCAGCACATAACACGAACCATTTTGGGGAGCATGCGAGTAGCGTGCAGTGACCTTAGAGATGCTGCCCCGCCTGAAGCCAACATGCAACGTCTACAGTTATGGGACGTTGTATGGAGCGAGCAAAGGGCCAAGAGCAAGCGCATGAAGGCGTTGGATGCAGAGTCCCTCCCCAAAAGAGTGCGAATTGCCCAGGACGTCGCTGCAACGTCCAGTCAGGCAGATGCAAGTGGTACAGGTGTCATTAATCGTACCATCTACAATTCTATGTGCACACATCTTATTGGCATCCCGCACGAAGCTCTTCACGAAGGACGAACAATTGGCTCCGGTGTGTTTGGAACAGTAAAAGAGTATGCAATTAAAGGTATATCATTTTTACCGGAGCACATCACTTTTTACGGAAAGCACTACAAAGGAGAAGGCAGCGCGAAGTTCGAGAGCTTCCAAGCAGAGCAGGGTATGCAAGTGCTACATCCACCGATGCATTGCCTTTACAAAAGAGGCTCCTTGGATCACAATTTTCCCGTACTATAATGGCGGCGCTCTTGGTGATACTCTTCTGAAGGTTCCCTTCAGATTCAGTAAGTTCACCAGAGCCGTTTTTCGTTTGGATCGAGGATGGAGACAACCCCCGCCTGATAATATCCCTTTAGGTCATCTAGAACTTTCAAAAATAAAAGAGGTAGTAATAAATATGCCACATATTATGCATGCCCTGGTGGAAGGTGTAGCGGCAGCACATATGGCAGGTATTGTACATACCGACCTACATCCTTTTAATGTAGTGTTGGATTATACAAAAGAGCTAAAGCCACGCATAGGTATTATCGATTGGGGGTTGCTGCTGAGAGCGCCCAAAAAACGGGTGTCTCTCAATTTTGTTTTTAAAGCAGACAAGAACCCGGAGAAGGTGGCACAGGCAGTCTCCTACGCAGACAGAGAGCGAAATAAACGGTCGTGGATAGCCCCAGAGCTTTATGATCCATTTTTGGCAGATGCATACACTCCTGCATCTGACGTTTTTGCCTTGGGATATTTATTACAAACTTTATATGACTTCTGGAAGAAAGTGCAAGAGTTGTGGATGGATAATAGTTCCCATGACAAAGTTACCATGTATACTATTATTCATAGAGTCAAAAATTGGATGTTCCTGCCTAATCGCGATGAGCGAAAATCAATTTTGCAAGTAGTTGAATTTTTTAGATCACTAAATACTGACCCTACGAGGGCACAACGTCCTCTTGTAGAGCTATCGGTGGCATTCACCCCAACTTTGTAATAATACAGTACCAAGGGATTAAGTTTCAGGAATGGCATTTTGTTTCTCTCTTCAAAATTTGATGTGTCCAATGTTTCAAAATTTTGTTTCTCTCTTCATTGAGTCTTTGCAATATCTCTCTCCTCCTGTGGTGTTTAAGTTTATGTTTTCTCTTCAAAATTCGATGTGCGAGCATTGTTTGAAGTGTTTTTGGAGTCAAGTGGATATTTCTCATCGAGTCTTTGCAATACATATCTCCTCTCGTGGTGTTTAACTTCAAGATTTTGAGAGTAATGGTCAATTTATCTTACCTTGATCTTTACAGTTCATTAAAATCCTAAAGTCATTTACGTTCATGCAAATATGGAGCAGGCGCAAGCAAACGAGCATCAGGAGTTAGCCAAGAAGGCATACGAGCGAATGAAGGCCCTATCACATGGCCTGACAGCCCGCGAAGCGACAAGAACAGCATGCAAGTTATCGAAATGGACAAATCCAACTTATGCCCAGTGGAAAGACATAAACAAACGCGTAACCACAGAGATGATAAAGGAAATATGGCCATGTCTAGATGGCGAAATTAAGAAGGGAAGATGGAAGATTTCTCGGTGCACCCACAACGATATCAAAACTAATGCCGAGCGCATTTTCTTGGAGGTGTACGGACGTCCTCTCCATAACGCCAACGCTCCACTGTATTTTGCTAAAATGTTATATGCTCAATTTATCTTACAAACTCCAGTGGACTTCGCCTCCAGAGAGGCCACTGTCAACACCCACGACATTCGTGAAGAGACAGTGACATTTACAAGAGAAGAACTTGCACTCATGGTGGAGGGCGCTGGACTGGAGTTAAACCAGGTTAAAGAAAGCTTAGGGGCCCAGTTAGCAGAGAAGGAGAAAGAAGCTGACCGATTAACTCAAGCGTCAACTCCTCCCCCGGCCAATAGAGGGGTTCAAGAGCAGCTAACAAAGATCAGCCAAGATGTACAGAGCATCTCTTCACGTATTGCTCCTGTGCGCCAAGGAAACCACATCTCTCATTTTTTGATACATCCTGATCTTGTGGGAGTTTCTGCTGAGGCTACAAGTTCCTCCACCCCCCAATGTCCTGTATGTTACAAAGTTTTCGATGGGTGGAGCGGCCAGTATATACTACCATGTGGACACTACTACCACTTAATATGTTTAGTGAGACAAATGCAAAATACTTCTACATGTGCATTGTGCAATGGCCCAATAAATCAAGGTATTTATACAGTGTTCGGCATGGCTAGCGAATATAAACCACCAGGACCTTTAGATGCAACTCCGAGTGCAATTCGTAATTTATTTCAAGATGAGAGTTAAGAAAAACAAATCCTACTTTTGTATTGATAATTTCTTCAAATATGATCATTTGTACAAGTACTTTTTATTAAATTAATGAAGTGACTTCTTCCTCTATGTCAATATCTTGCTCCAAAATTCTTTCACCGTTTACTCTCTCGTCTGCTAAATTAAGCTCATCTAAGTCAATGTCTAAATTGTCTTCTATCTCAAGGGTGGTGCACAACGTACGTCCAACATCAAAGTTCTCGTCTACTACATCATCACAATTGTACATCCATCTGGGCATATCTTCTTCATACTCTTCGCTTTCAATGTCTCGCAAGATCTTTTCATTGCAGTACATGTAAACAAGTTTATCTGCTCGATCTGCAAGAAGTCGATTGCGAATAGTACTATGAATATATTTATACATGCTCCAGTTCCTTTCTGAGCCTGAGTTTGAAGAGCACTGACTTAGAACCTTCATCGCAAGGTTGCGCAATAAAGCATAATGCTCACCACCATTCATCATCCACCACTTCCATGCAGGTTGCTCTTTAGCCATTTGTTGAACAAGGGAGTTGGAAAATAAACCTTCTTTCAACCGAAATGAGGTCATCTCCTTTATGCACTGTACACGATCATCATCATTATTATAGAAAGTGTTTACCACTTTATAAAAATCTTCCACCACCTCAACGTTGGACATCAAATCCATATTCCAATATTCAGGATCTAACATGTAAGCAGCACTGTGCAGTGGCGAGTGCGCTCCAATCCATCTAGCATGAAAGTACTTCAACAGAACTTTTCTTTGTCTACTGGAGAATGGTACACGCCATTGCTTTTCCACCACTGAATGCTCTAATTTCTCAGGACACTCCAAACTCTGCTGGACAGTCCACCATTGCATCCATGCTTTTTCGAGATTAGGCGCTCTTTGATCAAGACTTCGTACAGCATACATAACAGGCATCATTACATGGTATGCATCCATCACACTGTTCCACCAACTTCTTCTCGTAAGCGCTCCCTTCAAGACTTTGATTTTCTCTTTCACTTTTTCAAGTTGAGTGTTCTCCCAGTCATGAAATGCCATGCATGTAAATGTTTCACAAACTGCATCTTTATTTCTAAGAAGAGACTCAAAAGTGTAAAAGTGAGTGCAAAACCTAGTCTCCGCTGGAAGCTTTAACATAACTGACATGCGAGGTCGAAACATATCTAAAACTCTCTGTCTCTTGAGCATGAATTTCACAAGCTGGCGAGCAGTGTCGACGATCGAGGCAAACCATTTGGTATCATCTGATTTATACCAATCTTTTAATACAAGATTCAAACTATGAGTATTACATCCTACCGGAAAAATATGTGGATATTGTCGCTGTAGGATTCTGGATGCATTTTTATAATTTTTTGCATTGTCCATGACGACTTGGACTACATTCTTGGCACCCACTTCCTCTATCACAGAGCTAATGACTTGAGCAATGTAAGTCCCAGTTTTGATTGAACCAGCTGAATCCACGGCACGGATGAAAGTCTCACCTCTAGGTGAAATAACCATTACATTAATTAATGGTTTTCTTTGCACATTAGACCATCCATCACATACTATACTACATCCAGAAAGCTCTATATTGCTAAGAATTATTCTTTGTACACGTTCTTTTACTGACGCATAACATTTCTCTAATAGATCATTTCGCATAGCATGGTACGTAGGCGGTGAAAACCCTGGTCCAAACTCACCAATTTTCTTCCATGCTCTCTTCCAATGGTCACTGTCCACCATCATCATAGCACTCCCAGAAAAGTAAATCGCTTCAGCGAGGACGAGTTGTGCATCATCGAGTCGACCTTGACGTAGGCTTTCTTGCAATGAAGTTTGACGCATGGGTATATTTCCTACGTCAAAGTTTCGCTTGCAAGAAGATGCACTGGGTAGATTACTTTCTGGTTGCACATTGCCGTTCGGGGTACAAGTAGGCGATGTAGCGGGAGTTTGATGATTAGAATAACAGTGTTCTTGCTGCCTTGATACATTAACGGTAGGAGTGTCATGTTTTCTTAAATCTTTCTTTTGAATTTCTTCTCTTATGCGTTTGGCCACTATAGGTGCAGAGGGGTGGGTACATGACTTTTTCTTCGGTCCGCCTAAAAAGTGTTCTCTTAGTCGAGGAGCCCCACCTGATTTTACTGCATGGCATAGCTTACACTCCCAATCTATGAATCGATCACCAACGTTAATTGCATATTGCCACTCTATCCCAGGTGCCTTTTTTTTCCTGCTATTTGAAATTTGGACTCTATTGGAGGTATCACTGGATCCAACATTGTCCTCCATCTCAACAGATAACCTATTCAACCAAGCGTATAACAATGAATACACAAATGAAAAAACAACAAATCACTCACGTATAACAAAACATACATTAGCAAACAAATTACTTCGAAACTATCTTGACAAATACAAAAGATCATCACATAACACAAAACTACTTCAAACTATCTTGCAAGGTCTTACTACAAAACTACTTCGAAACTATCATGCACATTGCACTCCCAATGAAGGATGCCTTTTGTACCCAATTAAGGATACTTTACACAATCAAAGATCTATACTTGCCCAATACTCTAGTATAGGACAATAGACCTTCTTTAACATTCACAAAAAAAATCAAAGATCTATGCTTGCCCAATACTCTAGTATAGGACAATAGACCCTTGTCTACTCTAAACTATATCAAGTATCAAGAACCAATACAAGCCCCTAAGCAGGACTCTTGGCTCCATCAAACCATTCATAAAGCAGAATGAGGTAGATTACGTACGTGGCTCAAATGCAAAGCTGAATGACTCCAAATTTGTCCCTGAATCTCCGCAAGTATTAGCTACGAACCACACCCTGCCCCCAGTTCAAAGAACTAGGGACGAGTGGCTCAATAGCCTTAGGAGTGCCTACAAGGAAAGACGACAGCCGCTAAAATAAGGACGTTCTTCCCAAGAGGACACTTCTAGCAACTCGAGAGCTCTACAAGTACTTTGAGGAGAGATATCACGCCCCCAAAACAAGGACTATCTTCCCAAAAGTTGTACGATGGGTGTCGGGCAGTGTTTATATACAGAATAGTACCCCGCCAGCTTTCCTTCTTTTCTGCGGAGGGCCCGCCGGGCTTTTATCTTTCCCGGCGGGCCCGCCGGGGTATCTAGTTTTCCCGGCGGGCCCGTCGGGAAAGATAAAATCCCGGAGGTGTTACTGGAGTAGTGGGTTCCGGCAGGTCATTTCTCAGGTCATGTGAATATACATTGTGATCACAAGTTTTAATATGTTAACACTAGGTTTTGTTAACGTGATCACGAAATTGTGAAGACGTTAATGAAATCCGTGATCCAATGGCTTACTTGCCTTCAGGCAATTGCACTAAATCCCAAGTGTCATTTCCATATAGTGCATCCATCTCCTCATCCATAGCTTTCTCCCAACACACATTTCCAATAGCCTCATCAATGCATCTCTGAGCCACTAGACTCTCCATCAACATGAGAATGCCCTGCAGAAATGTCAGGCATACTAAGGGCTCAACCACTTTCTCTTTGCCTTTATGTGATGTACTAATCACATTTGCAGGAGTGGTATTATGACGTAGCGTGCCACTCCATGGTCTATCAACTGAACCACTAGATGAGGACTCTCTTGGTCCACTCAAAGATTGTGATTGTTGACTTGTATTCTGTGCAACCACATTTCCACTCACATCAGCCCACCAAGGCTTTAAATGTCTGAAAGTGAGAAAACACCTTACTTTTCTCCTTCATGAAATAAACCCACACTTTCCTAGTGTGGTCATGAATGTAACATAGTACCTGCAACCTACAATTGTTGCAGTCTTGGTCGGTCCCCATGCATCTAAATGTATGACATCCAATGGCCTTGCCCATTGACATGCTTTTCATATGGGAAAGTATGTTTGGCCTGCTTATTACCAAGTTGGCATGCTTCACATACCTTATGCATACCATCAACCTTAAACTTTGGCAAACCTGCAATAATATTTTGGGCCTGCATAGACTTCAGTCGATGTTCATTCACATGACCAATGCGCTTGTGCCATATGTCAATATCTAGAATGACACATGTTCCATACACAAACATGGCTGCCTTTATCTCAGGCATGTTCACATCAAAATTAAACATCCTGCCATTTCTATTACCCTTTCAACCAAGGGATAGTTATTTTTGAAGTCTTCCACAAAACATTCTTGAGGATTCAACCTCACTTGCAGACCCTGCTCAACCATTTGTCCAACAGAAACCAGGTTCTTTGTAATATTTGGAAAATAAAGTACATAAACCAAGTACTTCATTTTGCCATCCTGCATAGACAATAGCACATTACCAACATGCGCAATGGGATGTGCAGTATCATCACCTGTTTCTACATAACCTGGTTTTTCCATTTTCTACATATCTTTAAACCACTCAGCATGATTGGTCATGTGGTTAGAGGCGCCAGAATCCACATACCATATATCTTGAGATCCTACCACATCCCCTGTTATGGAACTAAGCATGCGCTACATCATAAACACCTGCTCACCTCTGTCATCACCTCCATGTTTGCTAGATGATGCGTAGTTGCCTTCCTGCAACTTCCCACTTTTAATGTCATTTTGCCTTGCTTCTACTTTTAATGTCATTTTGCTTTTTGTAGCAGTCCTTTGCCATGGGTCTTGGTTTGCCATAGTAATACCACTCTATACTATTTGCATTTTGATTTCTTTGTCAACCACCTCGGTCTCTTTGGCTCCCCCTGCCTCTAGACTGGCCTCTTCCACCTGTGTATAATTGCTGTTGTGAATCATTAGACTGTTGTTGTCCAGAATTCTGATTTCCTTGTCGGCCACCAGCTTGTCCTCTCAACCACGGCCTATACCTCTGCCTCTACTTGAATAGAGTAGAAGGCTTGTTCCGATGTATTCTTGCTTTGTAAAGAATAATCCTCACCTAAAGCCTTTTTTTCTATGATCAGCATGGATATCAAGTCCTGAAAGTTGGGAATATTCTCCCTAACTCCAATGGAGGTCTTGAACGGCTTGTACTCTTTGCCAAGCCCATTCAGACAAACACTCACCAAATTATCATCCTCCACTGATACATTGATAGACCCAAGGGATTCAACAATTCCCTTGATCTTTAAGGCATATTCATTCATGGACATGCTTTTCATTTCCACAGTATGCAACTCTTGCTTTAACTGTAGCTTCCTTGCCTTTGTGTTAGTCTGGAACATTCGAACTAGATTTTGCCATGCAACTATTGGAGTGTTTGCATCCTGTATGTGTCCTATCATAGTGTCTGTGACACTAATTGAAAGCCATTACATTAAACCTTGATTCCAATCCTTAAATGCCTTTATATCTGCAGCAGCAGGAATGCCATTCTCCTCAAATAACTCTGGAGGCTCCTCATTGTTTCCTTCTACATAATCCCAAAATCCTTTACCCATTAGGAAATTGGTCATTCTGAACTTCTAGGCATGGAAGTTATTCTTATCCAGCTTCTCACTCACTAACAATCTGATTAATTCCGTCAGACATGTTTTCTTGCAACAATCAAATAACCTGCAAATAGACAACTTTCTTATGGGATTTTGGAGGCCTTCCATTGCTTAAAATAGAACATTCAGGGCATCTTTCTTATGGGATTCTATAGCCCACTTTGTGGCGCTTTGGCTGAACCCAAATAGCAACCGAACTAGTGTAATGTAAGTGCATACATCATCATTTTCTCCAATCTTGTTCTGCAGGATCCTCTATAGCAACCAAGTGCTAATTAGGTTCTTAATTAGCACTTAATTAGGTGTATTTGTTGCACATTGGTGGTAGTCCCTCTAGCACAGCCAACGACAGATTATCTCAGTAAAAATTCGGTGCATTTCCTCCATGACTTCAAGAGATTCAGCTCTCCCCAATCTGCTCACTTTCCCCCTTTTTTATATGAGGGAAATTTCAAAGGTTAAAAATTATCTTTGTGATTATTATTTGGTAAATTTGTCAAGGTGTACAAGGCACATTTACATAGCCTCTTTGTGAGGGCTCTCTCATTGGCCTAGATACACATCTAAGTGGACATTGCATTCGTGTGTGATCAACATTTTGTAAAATGCTCTAATAACTATAAAGAGAATAGTGCATGTCATATTGCATTACTACGAGACAAGAAGTTGAAGGGTCCAAGAAGTGTGAGTGGTGTAAGTCAAATACCAAGGTTTTTACACACCAAAACTAAAGCACAACTAAAGAATCTAAGACAAAGATAAAAACCCAGATAAATTCACATTATCAGGAGTGGTCTCAATTCATGTGCACGCACCTTCATCTGTTTGGTGAAGGGATCCTTGAGTAAAAGCATTTAAAGGTCAAAATCTAAGATCCATTGTTGTAAAGTCCTAGAACTATCGAGGACTTCCTTGTGTGTGCAACATTGTGTGTGTGAGTGCCAGGTTGAGTACCATAGAAACCATGGTGGGATAAATGTTTGACAAAATCGACAAATTTGATGGCTCCAAGTACCACACTTCGTGCATCAAAATGCAAATGTGCCTGATTGAGAAAGACATGTGGGGAGTGGTAAATGGAAGTGAGAAAAGACCAAGTCGAGATCCAGATCCTATCTATAAGTGGATAACTTTAGACTCAAAGTCATTGTCTCTCATCATTTGTGGGCTCCAAGTACCACACTTCGTGCATCAAAATGCAAATGTGCCTGATTGAGAAAGACATGTGGGGAGTGGTAAATGGAAGTGAGAAAAGACATGTGGGGAGTGGTAAATGGAAGTGAGAAAAGACCAAGTCGAGATCCAGATCCTATCTATAAGTGGATAACTTTAAACTCAAAGTCATTGTCTCTCATCATTTGTGGGCTTGGTGTGATAACCGGATTCATCTAGTCAGCTCTGCAAAGACTTTGAATGAAGCATGGCTTTGGCTCAAGTCTATCTTTGGGCAAACAAATGCAGTTGCTAGATTCTTCTTAAGAAAGAAGCTTTATAGGATGGAAAAGGATGATAAAACCAGTATTGCTGCTCATGTAAATGATATCCATTGTATGATTGACCAACTCAGTGGTGTAGGTGTGACTATTGATGAGGAGGAGGCCATCTATGTGTTGCTTTCCAATATGCCTCCTTGCTATGAGTAGTGTGTGTCCATCATAGTCAATCAAAACCATCATACATTAACCTCACTGACTTCTTCCCTCATTCTAGAGGAAACTCGCATGGAGGCTTCCAAAGCTTGAACTCCTTCAGTTCTAGTGGAGCATGAGCATGCCTACTCAACTATAGTCAAAGAAAAGAAGACCAATGCTCCTTGAATGTGCTACTATTGTAAAAAGAAGGCCACATCATCAAGGATTGCTACAAGAGGAAGAAAGATGATGAAGATAAAGAGAAGGGCAAAGCCAAGAAACCAAAGAAGGAGGAGGAAAACTTCTCCAACTCATTATTCTAGTAATTGGTATGACATCTTATAGCCCGTGTGGCAATTTTGTTATGTTAGTGATATGTTAGTGCTTTCTTAGTGATAGAATTGATCCAAGCACACCCTGCGTGGTATGGGTGCTTGATCAAGGGAGGGTGTTAGAAATGTGTGATCTAGCATCCATTCTTAGTGTGTTTCCTTAGTGACACCCTAGATGTGTGTGTGTGTGTGTGTGTGTGTGTGTGTGTGTGTGAGCATATGTTGATACAGATTTCTACACCCACTATTGGGCACTGATGACGTTAGTGGGGATATCATAGTATTTGGTCCATACTATGCATAATGGAGTTGATAGTTATATAGTCTTGTGGGTTGACTACCATAAGTATATAACATGCGCGTTCCTAAAAGGTGAATTTGGGTATGTTCTTGGATTCATCTAGGTATATAATTCAGTCTATTAGCGGACATGCAGATTTCACATTGTGAAGTTTTTGTCCAAGTTACGGCAGCCAGTTGATATTGTGCTAATTCTTTCTATCTTTAACGGTGCATTTGCCTTATCAACTACTTATTTGCTGTACTAATTCTTTCTATTTGCTACTTCCCTTAGTGCTAGGCTTCATTATGGCTGAGTCTGCCCTGCATCTTCGGAGGTTTGACAGAAACTCGGTACGAAGGGCTTTGTGTGAATATATGCTCTTATGTGTGTGTGTGTGTGTGTGTGTGTGTGTGAGAGAGAGAGAGAGAGAGAGAGAGAGAGAGAGAGCATATCTTGATATAGAGTTCTACACCCACTATTGAGCACTGATGACGTTTGTGGGGATGTCGTCGTATCCGGTTCATACTATACATAGTGGAGTTGATAGTTATATAGTCTTGTGGGTTGCCTACCATGAGTATATAACATGCACGTTCCTAAAAGGTGAATTTGGGCATGTTCCTAGATTCATCTAGGTATATAAATCAGCCGTATTAGCGGACATGCAAATTTCACATTGTGAAGTTTTCATCCAAGTTGCGGCTAGTTGATGTTATGCTAATTCTTTCTATCTTTAGCGGTGCATTTGCCCTATCAACTACTTATTTGTTGTACTAATTCTTTCTATTTGCTACTTCCCTTAGTGCTAGGATTCATTATGGCTGAGTTTGCCTTGCATCTCCGGAGGTTTGACAGAAACTCAGTACGAAGGGCTTTGTGTGAATATATGCTCTTATGTGTGTATGGAGTGCGTGTGTGAGAGCATATCTTGATACAGAATTCTACACCCACTGTTGGGCACTGATGACGTTAGTGGGGATGTCGTAGTATTTGGTCCATACTATGCATAATGGAGTTGATAGTTATATAGTCTTGTGGGTTGACTACCATGAGTATATAACATGCACGTTCCTAAAAGGTGAATTTGGGCATGTTCCTGGATTCATCTAGGTATATACACCCTTGACAGCCAAACCCAACGGCAATTTGTTGCCCCAAACTACCAAACAACACAAAGATGGAGCCAATGATGATCATGCTGCTGTAGACACAACTAACCCCATGATTGAGAGAGGTGAATAGCAAGTGTATGGGCCCCTGCTCTACCTCGAGCCCGCATGCGATGTCAAGGCCCAAGAGGTAGCACATCAAGAAGGTAATTTTTTCATTCCACAAGCAAGCTATGATACAAGCAAGTTGCAATTTTTAGCAGATGAAGATTCCGTGCTACCCACACAAGTGGACTACCTTCGGCTACAACTCTTAACCAATCTTGGGGGAGAACCAATTTTTGGTTCCAGTCAAGGCTGCCATAACACACGACAAAGATCATGATGCCGCATTTGTAACTCCATGTAACTGGTGGCAATCAATGTGAACCTCTACACACTCAAGGATTTGTACCAACATTTCAAGTAGCAAACTGACTCTCAGCATCCTACAGCCTCTTACTCCTGGGAAGTTGGAACCAACCGCAAATGCTCAAGAAGTCTATACAGCCCCAATGGATTCACATGAGTTTCATGAAGTCCTACTTGCTACTCATTAATGTAACATGCGGAAGCTTCGGGGGAGATCGGTAACCTCAATGCTCAGAAATCAACACTCTTTTCACAACGGAATTAACGCACAAAATTGAATGAAGATGTGTAGAAAAGAGAGAGAGAGAGTGAGAGAGAGAGAGAGAGAGAGAGAGAGAGAGAGAGAGGGAGAGGAGAGGGAAGGCTAGTCCCCAAAAAGCACATGCGTAGATTGAAGGTTTCGCTCTTTCTATCACTTTTTGGAGGAGGGGCTGGGGGTGCTGCCCTGCAGCACATACAAATGTATTCTCTTGTGCAATAGGAGCCCGAGCTGTAGCCAGGGACTGCAGCATACCTGGGTGCACTGAGGGGCTGGCTTTTTCATGGTTGGCCAGTAATCTCTAGGCGATGCACACGGACTGAATAGTAGGTTTTTCCTTTTTACAATAGACCGACGCACAAGGGCTGGACTGTCTCCCTCTCTCTTGTGCAAATACACGGACTGGATTGTGCTTCTCTCTCTCTTTTGGAAAGGGGCCACAGGACTAAATAGAAGCACACATGTGGGGACAGCCGACAGCCACCGATTTCTCTCTCTCTCTCTCTCACACACATCATGGATTGCAAGCCCTATTGATGAAGAGAATTGGATATAGAAGATCAAGCTAAGATGCACAGGAGGATGTTCATGGAAGAGATGTGTTGTTCCTCTTCGTCTTGAACTTATGTGTATTCAGGGATTGCTTGACATGTCCTCTATCTTTCTCTCTCTAAGTTTTGGCAACCATGCTTCGATGGTATATCTTTCATGGAAATAGGACATTGGTTTTTCAAGAGGAAACATGACTTTGGTATCGAGGAAACAGGCCCATGGTTTATGGGATACAGGTCTTTGGTTTATCGAATACAGGTCTTTAGTTTCATGTGCAAAACATGTCTTTGGACAGGTTGTATTTTTCTCGAGGTTACATGCAAGCTGTGGCTATAGGGAAGGACATATGGTTTGGTATAGCCCTACTGTTGTTTGGGAAAGGGTTTGAGGGATCCATGGTAGAGATGGAGAAGACCTTTTCAAGTAGGGAGGTATTGTGCACGTGTGCTTTCTCTATGGTATGCTGTGCTATGATATCGAGAGTTTTCTTTTGGAAGTCTTGGGTGAAACTATAAGGGATCCTATTGGTGGAGGATTCCAAAAGTTGTACTTTGTACTCAAATTTGATGAAGTAAAGAAATACCGCAAGGGGAGCCACTGCGTTTTGGGGCCAATCGGTGTCTGTGTAATTTTTACAGGAGTACTCTAGTACCCCCTGTTTATTTTCCTTTCCCAGGTCCCCATGGGTGTTGAAGTGTTTTGTGTGCGAGTGTTTGTTTCACCACCCGTAAAATTATTGAAGGCCGGTTTCATGGCTCCATTGCCGGGACATCGTCAACTTTCTCAAGGAGGCAAGCCCGTGGTTGTCACATCAAAAGCTTCAACATGTGGAAAGTGAAAAGGAAGTACATGAGACAATGCAGAATTGTGTGTCTTTCCCTATATGAGGTGAAGAGGAAAAGTTGAAGATGAAGCTCAGGAGAAAAGATAGTAAGGACAGGAAGTAGAAGGAACAAGAAGCAGTTGAAGTGTTATGGTGCAAGGGATGGATTGAAGGCTATGGCTTTCGCCACTTCACCAGTGGTATCTTCACGAAGGCTTCATGGGTTCAGAAGGCAGCTTCTTTCTATGTCCAGCAGTGGTGATCTACTATGCTTTATTAGGGACTTGTGCTTACCACTTGGGTGGAGTGCAAGCACATTTTGGGTGCCTAAGGATGTATCAGATGAGGCTCAGACAGAAGCAGAGAAACTTGCAGTTCTTATTCCCGAGCAGATACTGGCACAAAAGGAAAAACAAAGGTACGAGGTAAAGTTTCCCGTTGCTATCTTGTGAAGTTCAAGAACTATTCACCGATGGATGCGAGTGGATGGAGGAGGGTGATTTAGCAGATTCACCTAAGGTATTGTAGCTTTATCTTGATGCCTTTGAGTTGGAGCTAACTCTTGTTATGGCTCATTCAGGTTCAGTAGAGCATGGGTCTGTAGCATTGCCTGATGCTCAAGAGGGGGGTAGTACCTCCACTCTCTTGTTATAGACAGGCTCAGTTTTCATCTTAGGAGTCGCTTGGTGACATCTTTGTTTTCACCTAAGGTACTGAGGCTAATAGTACATCTACTTATGGGACTTCTATGATATTGTGTACTAGTCACATGAGATGGTAAAGTTGGGTATGGTTCACAGTCGACCGCACCATGAACTATACACTGAAACTATGGATGGTTTTTGCCTTTGGAACTAAGGTATGACTGAAGAAGATTGGGACATTGATCTTTGTCATATGGTTTTGGCTATTCTTGACCACAGGATTGGTCAATTGGATATTGAGATGATGCTATTTGTGGAGTTGGTCTCCTTTGGAAGGCATGGTTTGGTTGAGCTCAAAGTTTACGGCAATCTGAGCTAACACTTCGAGACTCTATGGAGGACATAAGTCTTGCGAGCAGTCCTAGAGTTGGTTTGGTTCATGGATAAATCAAAATTTTCATGATTATAATGAGAATCATTCAATTAATCCAAGATGATTAATCCTAGAATATGGTAGGAAGTCCTCTTTTCATAATATAAATGAAAATGATTTATGTGTTTATTTTTCAAAAATTTTGCCATAGCTTCGCTGCTATTACTGATAATTCTCAATAAATTTGAAAGAATAAAGTTTAGTATTATTCATGTGGCTAGAATAACCACTAATTGGATCATTATCCAATTATGGATTGATTCTTAATTTTACCATAAATTAAATAGCATAAAAGTATTAAAAGCCATTATTTTGGCCTCCAATTAGACAAGCATAAAAATTACTTTTAGATTCAAGAAATGCTTCATGAGAAGCTTCATTTGAATTGAGAATAGGTCATAGGAATGACCATTCTTTGGGGGAGAGATAGAAATGCTTAAAAACCATTATAAATTAAGCATAAATAGAAATTTATGTATTTCTTCATTACAATACATTATTAAAGAACTTCAATAGTATTCAAAAGCCATTCAAATTAATGCTTCTCAAGCTTGAGAGGGGTTGAGAAGAGAAACATTTGGTGATTAAGAAAAAGAAGACAATAATCCACACTTTACCTCCTAAATTACTTGATTCTTTGATCATAGTAGAGGCCCCCAACCAACCAATGGGTTTGGTATGTTGTTGGAGTCACCAAGGAAGATTGAAGAGAGAGAGAGAAGCTCCAATCTCTTCAATTTGTAGAGGATTTTTAGAGGATAATAGAAAATATCATTATTTGAGTATAATACTGGCATGGTATAGTTCTCATATTTTTTTACAAAGGGCTAAGGATCTATTTATAGGTGAGGGAGGCCTCTAACCAAGTCCAACTAGCTTCTAGAATTTTCCAGATTCAGTTTGGCTGAATTTGGACAAGATTTGGACCTAGTTTGTCTCCCTTTTGATTTGGTTTGATCTAGGAGAGAGGAGAGATAAAAATATCACAATATTTTTGAGTTTAAAACTCCACTCTTTGACTTTCCCTATTCTGAGGCGGAGGTCTTGCATTACTTTGGATTAAAACTGCAGGTTGGTTAGAGGGTCTACCTCTGGGATTTCTCTGATTTTGGCGGAAAGAAACCTGATTACTCTAGAAGGAAGGAGTTGGAGTCTGGAATCTTGATCCCTGATTTTCCTGCCCTGAAAACTCTGTTCCAAAAGGAGTTGGGCAATCCATACTGCGATGTCCAAATCCTTGACAATTATAGCATTTCACTCCCTTGTTTAAGGGTAGAACTTCTGAAGTTGAATTCCAAGGGATTGAGTTCTAGGAAAAGGATATTTCTTCTATTTTGAAACTTCCCATATCCTGGGCTTGACCCTTATATCTCTTAGACGGTGGAAGGCTGGAATCACCTTCTGGAGCTAAAAACACTTTGAAAGGTGATGGTGATGGCTTCGTCGTCGGAACCTTGACATCAAAGGCCTTGGCGAAATCCTTCACCATCCGCACTGCTTCGGTCATAGAAACTGGCTTGGCATTCTTCACTAGGATATTCAAAGGTTCGTTCAATCCTCGAATGAACCTGGCCATCAGCTGTTCTTCATTCAACGGTGGTGAGTATTTGAGGAGGAGAGCGAACGCTTGGTGATATACTTCAATAGTTCTGCTCCCTTGGGTTAACTCTAAGAATTAGTTCATCTTTGTTTCCAAAAAGCTGGGAGGATAGAATCTCTTCCTTAGATAAATTTTGAGATCATTCCATGTCTGAGTGTTTCGATCCACAAGGTTTGGCTCACAGTGGTTTCTCCATGCTACTCTGGCTATTTCTACTATCTTCAGCCTTGTAAGAGTCATTTTGCTCCTCATTGTACCCGGTGACATCGAAGTACTCTTCCATTGCTTCGATCCACTTCTCCACAGTCTCGCCCAAGTTTTCCCCTTCACCCTTGAAAGGTCTAGGCTGTGATCTATGAAGAGTTTTATGAACATCCAAGTCGAGCTCTTCCTCATCGAGTTGGGGGTTATCATTCCTACCACAATGACCTCGATCCATGATCCTATCAATACGAAAATTCTTGTTAAGTTCTTTTATTTACAATTCCAATCCGACTTTAGATCCAACTGATTCTTGTTAAGTCCTTTTATTTACAATTCTTGTTAAGTCCTTTTATTTACAATTCAAATCCGACTTTAGATCCAACTGATTCTGGGGTTCTTTAGATTGGTCAGCTCTCCCCAGAATCATGGGATAAAGATCCCTTATATAGAACTCATTATCAGATAACAATTCATTCAGAACATATCATTCATATTCTTAACACAATAATGGTCCATTAGATCGAAAATTCCATCTAAACATTCCTCCATGGAAGTTTCAGTTATGCAGGTTTTTAATTTGTCATCCCTTAACTAGATCCACTAGGTCAAGTGTTAACAGTAGCAATCTGTCAGCACAATCCACTAATCTCGTAGTGATTTTGCTGAAGTCATTATCATCATTCCAATTTACAAACATCATCACAGGGATTCATCCCATTCATCCTCGTTGTGGCTTTGTTCATCTGATCGCATTTCAACCAAAATTCAGGAATCATCTCAATCAAAATCCAATTCAACTCATCAATTCTCAACCAAAATTTTAAAATCATATCAACCACATTCAAATTCATCATCTGGATTTTTTTTATAATTTCAAGGTCTTAGATTTACTCGTATATACTGCCAGTAAAGAGTTGCAGTTATACCCTCGGTATATATGGGTAGTCACGGTCCTTGGAATTGTAAGGTAAATACCATCATGTCTAGGCCTCAAGCAAGTCAGCGATTCCATACAATTGCGGTACTTCCATCTGAAGACACAATTACCAGTTTACGAATTTCAGTCTGAATATTTATCTGTATGAATTTCATCACACAATTTCAACCTTTTACTATTGCTTCATAAATTTTTGACATTTTTGGCTTCTCAGTTGATCCACTTTAGTCAATTCTCTCTGATACGAGCTGAAAGATCCCTGCCCCCTCCACGCAAAGGATTCGGGGGTGTTAGCAGTGGAAGTAGCACTCCTTGTGTGGTGCAGGATCCCTCACTTGGGGCCTCGCCCACCACGGATATCTGGACAAGAGACTAATCCCTCGGTTCTTCAAAAACCAAACCCGAAAAAACCTCCCTCGCCCAAAAGGCATGGGTGATTCCTCCAGGATATTTTTACTCTAACGTAGTCAGGGTCATTATTGACCAAACTAATCCGACCAAACTTGTGAGTCTCTTGGTCAGATCAAGGAAGAAACATGCACTTGGATCATAGAAACCAACGCTTTTTTCCAAATCGAGAGGCACAACTGTTGATTCTTTTTCCATAGAATAATTACTATTCCGGATTTACTTCATCTATCGTACTATAACAGAATTGAATCTCACTTTACGGATCCATCAGTCCAGCCTAACCCCATCCAGTCCCATCATGGGTTAGCCAACCGCCCAACCACTGTAGTGATAGGATCCAATTAGGAATTTGGTTAGGTTTTGTCCCAGGTATGAGGGAAAAGAGTTCCCAGTCCCCCTAGCCAGATATTCATGCAAATTCAACGCCACTCACACCACTTACACACCCAATATGAAATTGCTTTTTTCAGAGATTAATCATTCCTTCATCAGTGTATCTATGGCATCATTGGCAACCAAAATGCTCACCACCTGTCCACTCAAGGGCCTTTTCGATAGTTCCTAGCTCATTAATAACTGGCAATATATTCACATCAAAAATGGAATCTCCGTTGAAGATCAACAAGATCAACCAACGGATCCATATAAAAGAGGCATGGACTCTTCCATTGAGGATCAGCAAGGTCAAGCAACGAGATCCATGCCCGAATAATTCAGAAAACAACTCTTACTCCTTGTTCTAATATCTTCCACGATGCACGAGTGGGTATCGTCGGTGACCCAGAGCCCGAGCACCGTATGGTCAGCACCCTCTAGGATCCTTCGCAGGTGACCTAGCGCTTCACTCATAGGCCGCTTCCTTGGTCCCTCATCCACCGTAGCTCACCATTTAAATCGAATCGAGGCTAGTCAAGACCTTGGTTGACCTTGCTACACGAGATGTCCTCCGTTGACTCTCCGTCAGCTATTGTAACTTTATCAGTTAGGTCACCATGACCTCATTCACAAGACGGTCAAAATGCTTCCCCAATATTTTTGACATAAAATAGTCATTTAAAAACAGGTCATAAATACAGTTCCTATAATGAACTCTCGTCTTTCACATTGTTTCACATCCATCCACATTACTTAATCCATATCCAATTCATATATATACCCATTCTCATCCAATCACGTCATTTTCCATCTCATCACATCTTTCCTCATTTATTCTCATCACATCTCATCCACTCGCATCAACCCATACTCACATCCCATCACACCTCAATCATTTCACATCTGTCTCAATTTACATCACATCTCATCTCATTCATTCTTATCCTGATTCACATCACATCACATCTCATCCATTCACATTCCATATTATACATTTACATCCGATTCGCATGACATCGCATCTCATTCATTCACATCCCAATTCACATCACATTACATCTCATTCATTCACTCACATCGATATCACATCCTTTCAAATAAACATCCACATCCATTCTTTCACATACACATCCATATCCATTCTTCCACATACACATCCATATCCATTCTTCCACATACACATCCACATCCATCCATACACATCCACATCCATTCTTCCACATACATATCCACATTCATACTTCCACATACACATCCACATTCATTCTTCCACCTACACATCCACATCCATACGTACACATCCACATCCATTCTTCCACATACACATTGGATAAATTTATATCTTTAGAGAATGAATTTATGCATAATAAATTTTATGCTAAAAGTGGAGTTTTGCATTTTATTCATTTGTCAAAAAAATAAAGAAGGTTATGCTCAAATTCTCTAAATTCGTTTCATTTATGAGAATTATGAAAATGATTACAAATATAATTCATTTAGATAAAAATGGAGTAGTAGGTGTGCATAAACTATTTATGCTAAAAGAGGGATTTCCATGATAATTCATTTTGAGGAAATAGTGAAGAGAAGGTGAAAATATTCATAGGAGTGCACTGAGAAAATATAGATAAATTTTAATTAGAAAGAGAAATTATGGGTATAATCGATTTTGTAAATCCCATAAGGTCATATGCATAAATCTTTTATTCAAAAAGAGGAATATTGAGTATATTTTATTTTGGAAAATTTGAGATAAGAATGAGAAAATATTCATGGGAACACCATATTGGGGAATATGGAAATTTCCCATAAGTTTGGGACACGTGGTCAAAACTTTGGATTTGCCATAACTTGAACACCATTACTCCAAATTGTGCGCTTTAAAGCTTAATATATCCCTCTTTTCAAGCGCTTTCCAATGATAGGTCACATGATAGGGTTTTGAGAAACTTATAAACATGTTAATCAGGTCCCACCTTTTTAGTATTACAAAAATGGGACTTGGGAGATTTCCAAACTCACGAATATGGTGTTTGGGATGCATCGAGGAATCATGGATAAAATTTTAATCAGAAAGAGAAATCACGAACACAATTAACTTTTGGAATTACGAAGTTTATGTCTAGATTCTCAAAAAATAGAATCTTGGGGTACATTCTAAACGAGAAAAGAATTTCCCAGAAAAAGACCAAAAACACATTTAGTTGGATGAACGAGAATACTTGTGATTGACTTATTCCTAGATTCCCTGGGAAAGGAATCTAGAATATCTGAAAAGATCAAGGATCCAAAAGTGAACGCAAATATAGACTTAACTGAATTGAGTCGAGAAAAGTTATCTTTAATTGAGCCAAGTAATGACCAAGACTTAGAAAGTCTGTCAGTATAAAAAGTAGAGTAACTGTACTTTTAATTTGGAGTGATGTGTGGAAGGATATGAAATGTGGAGAATGATGTGGAGTGATCAGAAGAGATGTGTGGGATGTGGGGAATGATGTAGAGTGATGTGGATTGATGGAAAATGATGTGGATTGATGTGTAGAATGATGTGGATAATGTGGGGAATGATGTGAGATGATGTGTCACTGAGTTGATGTGGGATGATGTGAGTTGATGTGAATTGATGTGGGATGATGTGAATGGATGTGAATGGATGTGAGATGATGTGAATGGATGTGAATTGATGTGAGATGATGTGAATGGATATGAATTGATGTGGGATGATGTGAATGGATGTGAATTTATGTGGGATGATGTGAATGGATGTGAATTGATGTGGGATGATGTGAATGGATGTGAATTAATGTGGGAAGATGTGAATGGATGTGAATTGATGTGGGATGATGTGAGTGGATGGCAAATGATGTGGGATGATGTGAATGGATGTGAATTGATGTGGGATGATGTGAATGGATGTGAATTGATGTGGGATGATGTGAGTGGATGAGAATTGATGTGGGATGATGTGATGTGAATTGATGTGGGATGATGTGATGTGAATTGAAATAGAAAAATGTGGGATAATGAGAAATGATGTGGAATGATAATGTATGATGAGAAATGAAGTGGAATGGTGAGAAATGATGAGAAATAAGAAAGGATGTGTAATGATGAGGAAAGATGGAAATTTTTATTTGAAACTGTATTTGTATGTGACACCTGTTTTTTAAAGATTGTTCTATGTCAAGAATGCTAGGAAAGCATTTTGACTATCTTGTGGAATGAGTTCGTGGTGGGGACCTAAGTGAAAAGGTTGCAAAAACAGCTGACAGAGAAGTCAATGAAGGACGTCTCGTGTGGCAAGGTCGGCTGAGGTCTTGACCAACCTCAGCTCGATTAAAATGGTGAGCTTCCGGTACGGCGGATGAGGGACCAAGGAAGCGGCCTATGAGTGAAGCCCTAGGTGACCTCCGAAGGACCTAGAGGGTGTTGACCATAAGGTGCTCGGGCTCTGGATTGCCCAATATACCCACGTGTGCGACAAAGATGAAAAATGAGTTGGAGCTATTTTCTGAACATGGGCATGGATCTGGTTGATTGACCTTGCTGGTCTTCAGTGAATGAGTTCATGGCTCTTTTACATGGATCTTGTTGGTTAATCTTGCTGATCTCCAACGGAGAGTCCATATGGATTTTATGTGATTATACTCCTAGGTACTATGGGCTAGGAACTATTGAAAAGGCCCTTGAGTGAGCAGGTGGTGAGCATTCTGGTTGTTGATGATGCCATAGATACGCTGAGGAAGGAATGATTGACATTTGGATTTTATGATTAGGAAGGAGCAAAGTTGGAAATGGGACCTATAAATGGAATATTGAGAATTATGATGGAAACAATGTGGTTTTATTGCAATGCTATTTTGGAAATAGTTGAATCAGAGAAATGGCAATTTCTTATTGGGTGTGTAAGTTGTGTGTCTATTTAAATTTTGCATGAGAGTGGGCTAGGGGGCCTTGGAACTCTTTTCCCTAGTACCCCCAAGACAAAACCTAACCAAATATTTATAATGGATTCTATCAATATAGTGGTTAGGCGGTTGGCTAGCCCATGGGATTGCATGGGGTTAGGCTGGACTGATGGATTCCTATAATAAAATTCAATTCTGTTAAAGTTATGATAGTTCAAGTAAGTCATAGGATAATCCTTGTTCTATGGAAAAGAATCAACGGCTATGCCTCTTTGATGGGGAAAAAAGCGTTGGAACCAAGTGCAAGTTCTTGCTTTGATTTGGCCATGTGACTCGTGGGTTTGGTCGGAATAAAAAGGTTAGTTAAGGCCCTTGACTACGTTAGAAGATTTTTCCTGGAGGAATCGCCTATGCTTTTTGAGTGAGGGAAGGTTTTTCCGAGCTCAGCTTTGGAAGAACCAAAGGATTAGTCTCTTGTCCGGACATTTGTAGGCAAGTCTCCAAGTGGGAAGCTGTGCGCTGCACAAGAGGTTGCTTCTTGCACTGCCAGCACCCCAGAGTTTGATGCGCAAAGAGGGCAGGGATCTCTCAGGTAGTATCAGAGCGAATTTGTTGAAGTTGATCAACCAAGAAGAAAGAAATGTAAAAAATTTATGAATTACCAGTAAAAGATTGTAATTGTGTGTTAAAACTCGTATAAATTGATATTCAGAATGGGAGTTCACAAATTGGAAATTGGGTTTTTATATGGAAGTACCACATTTGTGTGGAATCCCAGACTTGCTTGAGGCCTAGATATGATGACATTTACCTTATAACACCAAGGACCGTGACCACCTATACATATCGTGGGTATAACTGCAGCTCTATACTAACAATATATACGAATGAATCTAAGACCTTGAAGTTATGAGAAAAAATGCTATCCTAGATAATGATTTTGAATGTTGGTTTATATGATTTTAGAATTCTGGTTAAGAATTGATGAATTGATTTGGATTCTAATTGAAAGATGATGATTTCTAAATTGTGGTTGAAAGTAGATAAGTTGAATAAATTCATGATGAGGATGAATGGAGGTAAATCCCATTGATGATATTAGTAACTCGGAAGATGATCAAGATTTTCAATAGATTACTATAAGATTAGTGGACCATGCTGATAGAATTGTTTGTAGCTTGACCTTGGCCTAGTGGACCCAGTTATACGGAATGACAAATTGAGAACCCGTATAATTGAAATTCCCATGGGGGAATGTTTAGATGTTAATTGGAAATTACTGGTCTGATGGACCATTTTCTTGTTAAGGATATGAATGAACTATTTTCTGATGATGAGTTCTCTATGTTTCTTCTTGTAGAAGGGATCTTTATCCCATGACTCTGAGAGGCCAGGGTTGACCAAACTTTAAGGAACCCCAAAATCAGTTGGATCTAAAGTTGGATTCGAATTATAAATAAAGTGGTCTTTTAACCTAAGATTCTTTGAGCATCTGTTAAGTTGGAAAAACGAACTTGACTAAGAAAAGAAAGAGTCCTATCTCAGATAGCTGCAGTGCATGAACCGCCACAATAGCTGATGTAGTGGTAGGAAGAAAGAGGGCGGATAGATTTATGCCACCATTAATGATCAAGTCTAAAATCTTTAGTTCTTTGTTAGGAATTTGATTTTTGGAATTAAGTACCGCCTCGGGAGTAAAAAGATGATTTTACCGAGATTATCCTCCAGCTCCGAGATGAGGACATCTCACTTTTTTCAAGTGGGGTAGGATGGAAGATTCCTCCCTCCAGCTTTTGGGATGTGAGAGTGTAAGAACCTCCCCTTTAGTCTCTGTAATCATCCCCTATTTCAAAATGCAAGAAAACATTATTTTCCTTTATTTTTGGTCTAGAGAGAGATAATACAGTTTTGAAATATTTTTGGATAAACATTTTCTCCCAGTCAATAGGATGAGGTCCCTTGAAACAGAATCTTAAAAAAGAGTTTTCCAATGTGCATTATAAATTAATTAGAAATGTGTATTGGACATCTAGGCCCAGGGGTATATAATTTCAGAAAAAATCTTATTAACATCCAAAGAGTGTTCTAAAGGGCCAATAGGGTTAATCCAAGTGTTGGAATAAGAAAAAGCCAAAGAATAAAATAAAATCCTCCCAAAAATGAGTAAATTCTCACATAAGATAAAGAGTTGACTAGTACTGGGTTTATTAGCAAAAAATGAGATTTTTTAGTTTAAAAAAATGAATTTTGACACCTTAGAATGGGGATAAGGGCTCATGAAGGAGGCGCCTAGAAATCACATCAAGCTGGCATTTTTTAATTTAAAAAAATGAGATATTTTATCTCTCCTCCTTCAAACTAGATCAAAAAAGTGAGCCAAACTAGTCTAAAACTTGTCCAAAATGGATCAAACTAGAGCTGGAAGCCTCTAAATTCTAGTTAGACTTGGTTGGTGGCCTCCCTCTCCTATAAATAGACCCCCATTCCTTTGTATTTTGATATTGGAGTAACTCTATGCTAGTGTAATTTTAAGTTTAGTATTTTACTATTATCTCTCTACCTTGCCTCTCCATTGTGAAGCTTTGGGGCTTCACTAATCCTCTTCTTCTCTTGGAGATTACCCTCTTTTACCTTGTGGCCAAGCTTCTTCTTGTGGACTTCACATTTCCCTAAAGAATCGAGCCAAAAACCAAGGGTAAGCCTAATTCAATGGTGTTTTACTCTTCTAAATGGTAATCTTCTTCCCAACCTCCCTAATGCTTGGGAATTTTAATCTATGGTTTTTCTTTAAAACCATGTTTTTATTGATTATATTGTTTAAATGGATTAGTGCTTTGAGTATTATTATTTCTTAGAAAATGCAAGAAAACTATGGCAAAATTTTTATTATTAAAAATGAAGTTCTTTGCATAATTAAATTTTATGCTAAAAGTGGAATTTTAAGCATTCTTATTTCATAGAAAATATGAAAAAGTTATGGTAAAATATTTATCATTAGAAAATAGAATTTATGCATAAATAAATTTCATATCAAAAGTGTAATTTTGAGTATTATCATTTCTTAGAAAATGTGGGAAACCTATGGAAAATTTTATATCTTTAGATACTGAATTTATGCATAATAAATTTTATGCTAAAAGTGGAGTCTTGAGCATTATTTATTTGTCAAGAAGGTTATGCACAAATTCTCTAGATTCATTTAATTTATGAGAATTATGGAAATGATTATGAATATAATTCATTTAGAAAAAAGTGGATTAGTAGGTGTGCATAAACTATTTATGCTAAAAGAGGGATTTCCATGATAATTCATTTTGAGGAAATAGTGAAAAGAAGGTGAAAATATTCATAAGAGTGCATTGAGAAAATATAGACAAATTTTAATTAGAAAGAGAAATTATGGGTATAATTGATTTTGTAAATCCCATAAGGTCGATGCATAAATCTTTTATTCAAAAAGAGGAATATTGAGTATATTTTATTTTGGAAAAATTGAGATAAGGATGAGAAAATATTCATGGGAATGCATCGAGAAATTATGGATAAGATTTTAATCAGAAAGAGAAATCACGAACATAATTAACTTTTGGAATTACGAAGTTTATGTCTAGATTCTCGAAAAATAGAATCTTGGGGTACATTCTGAACGGGAAAAGGATTTCCCAGAAAAAGGCCAGAAACGCATTTTAGTTGGATGAACGGGAATACTTGTGATTGACTTATTCCTAGATTCCCTGGGAAAGGAATCTAGAATACTTGAAAGGATCGAGGATCCAAAAGTGAACGAAAATATAGACTTAACTGAATTGAGTGGAGAAACGTAGTCTTTAACTGAGTCAAGTAATAGCCGAGACTTAGAAAGTCTATTAGTATAAAAAGTAGAGTAACTGTACTTTTAATTTGGAGTGATGTGTGGAAGGATGTGGAATCTGGGGAATGATATGGAGTGATGAGAAGAGATGTGTGGGATGTGGGGGAATGGTGTAGAGTGATGTGAAGTGATGTGGATTGATGGGAAATGATGTGGATTGATGTGTAGAATGATGTGGGTAATGTGGGGAATGATCTGGAAATGATGTGAGATAATGTGAGTTGAGGTGGTGGGATGATGTGAGTGGATGTGAATTGATGTGGAATGATGTGAATGGATGTGAATTGATGTGAGATGATGTAAATAAAAATAGGAATGACGTGGGATGATGTAAATGGATGTGAATTGATGTGGGGATGATGTGAATGGATATGAATTGATGTGGGATGATGTGAATGGATGTGAATTGATGTAGGATGATGTGAATGGATGTGAATTAATGTGGAATGATGTGAGTGGATGTGAAATGATGTGGGATGATGTGAATGGATGTGAATTAATATGGGATTATGTGAGTGGATGTGAAATGATGTGGGATGATGTGAATGGATGTGAATTGATATGGGATGATGTGAATGAATGTCAATTGATATGGGATGATGTGAATGAATGTCAATTGATGTGGGATGATGTGAATGGATGAGAATTGATGTGGATGGATATGAATTGATGTGAATTGATATAGAAAAATATGGGATAATGAGAAATGACGTGAAATGATAATGAATGATGAGAAATAAAGTGGAATGGTGAGAAATGATGAGGAATGATGAGAAAGGATGCGTAATGATGAGGAAAGATGGGAATTTTTATTTGGAACTGTATTTGTACGTGAAACATGTTTTTTAAAGATTGTTTTATGTCAAGAATGCTGGGGAAGCATTTTGACTATCTTGTGGAATGAGGTCGTGCTGGGAATCTAAGTGAAAAGGTTGCACCAGCTGATGAAGAGTCAATGAAGGATGTCTTGCGTGGCAAGGTTGGCCGAGGTCTTGACCAGCCTCGGTTCGATTAAAATGGTGAGCTTCCGGTAGAGTGGATGAGGGACCAAGGAAGCAGCCTATGAGTGAAGCACTAGGTGACCTGCGTAGGAGCCTAGAGGGTGGTGACCATACGGTGCTTGGGCTCTCGATCGCCCAGGATACCCACGCGTGCGACGAGAAAGAAAAATGAGTTGGAGCTGTCTTCTGAACAAGGGCATGGATCTGGTTGATTGGCCTTGGTGGTCTTCACAACGGATGAGTTCATGGCTCTTTTACATGGATCTTGTTGGTTGATCTTGCTGATCTCCAACTGAGAGTCCATATGGATTTTATGTGATTATACTCCTAGGTACTATGGGCTAGGAACTATTGAAAAGGCCCCAAAGTGAGTAGGTGGTGAGCGTTCTGGTTGTCGATGATGCCATAGATACGCTGAGGAAGGAATGATTGAAATTTAGATTTTATGGTTAGGAAGTAGAGAAGTTGGAAATGGAATACTAAGAATCATGATGGAAACACTTTGGTTTTATTGCAATGCTGTTTTGGAAATAGTTGAATCAGAGAAATGGCAATTTCCTATTGGGTGTGTAAGTGATGTGTCTATTTAAATTTTGCATGAGAGCTGACTAGGGGACATGGGAACTCTTTTCCCTGGTACCTGAGACAAAACATAACCAAATATTTATAATGGATCCTATCAATACAGTGGCTGAGCGGTTGGCTAACCCATGGAATTAGATGGGATTAGGCTGGACTGATGGATTCCTATAATAAAAATCAATTCTGTTCAAGTTACGATAGTTGAAGTAAGTCACAAGATAATCCTTGTTCTATGAAAAAAATCAACGACTGTGTCTCTTTGATGGAGAAAAAAGCGTTGGTTTCTATGAACCAAGTACAAATTTCTCCTTTGATTCGGCCATGTGACCCGTGGGTTCGGTCGGAATACAAAGGTTAGTTAAGGCCCTTGACTACGTTAGAAGATTTTTCCTGGAAGAATCACCTATACTCTCTGGGCAAGGGAAGTTTTTTTCGGGTTCGTCGGTTCTGGAAGAACCGAGGGATTAGTCTCTTGTTTGGACATTCGTGGTGGGTGAGGCCCCGAGTGGGAAGCTCTACCCTGCACAAGAGGTTGCTACTTCCGCTGCCAGCACCCCAGAGTTCGATGCCCAGAGAGGGCAAGGATCTCTCACTTACTTTGACAAGTAGTAAGCCAACAAGTTACAATCACTCAAGTCAAGTACTGGGCCAAAATCTTCTACCCACTCAAGTCAAGTAGTGGGCCAAAAGCTTACAATCTTGTGTCAATGATGACTTCTACTCTCCATCTTACTTGGTTTAATTTAATAGTTTATTAAGGTTTATGCTTTTAATTTGTGTAAATATATGTAATGCTGTAATTTCTCTGTTGAAAAATTAGAATTCTTTCTCCAAGGGTCTTAAAGGTCTTAACATTTATAATAATGCAATCCTTATTTCCTATATGTATGTATTCGAATCATTATTCCATAATTAAAATTTCTCTATTGTATAGAATCCTTGATATTCACAACAATCCACTTTCACCTTTCACATATGTATGTATTTGAATAATTAATCAATAAGTGAAATATCTCCACCTTCAATCAAAATACATTACTCTTACTAATATTTTGATGCTTTATGTACAAAGTTAATAATAAAGAAGGTGTCATCTTTGGGGTCCAATTTTTTTGTCGCTTAGCATGACATTGTCACTAAGGCATTCTTTCCTAGTGGTTGCTTTCCCTACTACTTTCATTTGACTTTGACAAGTACTGGACTTTGACAAGTAGTGGGCCAAATGCTTACAATCACGTGAACGAACCATCTGGGATGCATGTGTATGGGCCCTGTTCTGTCCAACCTTCTCTTAGGCTTCATATGATATAAGAATCAGCTTGTGATCAAAGGGTATTGCATTGGCTTGCTTCTCTTCTCTATATTATCTTAAGGAAGAGGTTTGCGTAGAATTTGAGTTTGGGGTCTCAAAAGACGTGAGAAGCACTAGTTGTCCACTAGTTAGAAATGGAGTGGGAAAGAAGCTTTGCGATGTATACCATGTTTCTCTTTATGGTGTGTGTAGCTGTGGTTTCGGTGGTATTGTTCAGGCGGACTAGATTGTTGCCGTCCGGACCTCCCGCTTTGCACATCATCGGGCACCAGTCCCGCTAGTCCCTGTGCGAGCTGTACAATCGCTATGGCCACCTCATGTGGCTTCGGCTGGGCAGCGTCCGAGCCATCTTCGCCTCCTCGCGGGACATGGCCAAGGAGATTCTGCCTGGCCTTCGCTTCTCGGCCACGCATCGCAGCGGCCGTCCACATGCTCTTCGGCTGCACCGACATTGGCTTTTCCCCTTACGGCCCCTGC
This sequence comes from Cibotium barometz, assembly GCF_041138505.1. Lineage (NCBI taxonomy): Eukaryota > Viridiplantae > Streptophyta > Polypodiopsida > Cyatheales > Cibotiaceae > Cibotium > Cibotium barometz. Next base: position 24,021,026 of record NC_141057.1, on the reverse strand, counting down.
TGGAAGCTGTTGCGCCAGCTCTGCGCCTCAGATCTCTTCAACACCAAGCGCTTGGAAGCTTTCCGACCCATTCGTGTGGAAGAGTCCAGGGCGCTCATGCTCTCTTTGCTGGAGATGGGCGCGGGCGGAAAAAAACCCGTCCCTCCGCCCAAGCCTGCTGGCTGCCGCCAACAACATCAACTGCAGGATGGTCGTGGGAAACGGAATTACGGAACTGTCCAGTACTGGCCATATCGATGAAGTGCTCTTGGGCGATTATATCGCTCTGTTGGGCCGGTTGGTACCTGCATGGCAACGTGAAACGCATGAAAGCAGCTGCCTCCAACGTGAAGCTTGCCAACCTAATACCAAATAATTTGGAGTTTTTGAGTGGATGAAGATCTTTAATGAGGATGCCTCCTCAATGCAATCTCCCATGCGCTAATCGTTTATTACTATTATGGCAATGTAGATGCTCATATGGTAGATGACTTTATGGGAGACCCCTCTTTATGCAATTGTTTAAGATGCCATGTACTAGATTAATCATTGTGAAGTTGCATTGTCTATCTTGATTGATTAGCTACTTGAGGAAGGTGTGTATTCTAAGAGAAGAAACATGCAATGCCACCCTCATCGTAGAGGAAGATCTTTCATGAGGATGAATCCTCAATGCCTTCTCCCATGTGATTATCATTTATTACTATTGTGTCGATGTTGTAGATGCTCATATGGTAGATGATTTTATGGAAAATTACTCTTTATGTAACTATTTAGGATGGTTGAATCATTGTGAAGTGGTAATGCCTTGATTGATTAGATACTTGAGGAAGGTGTGTGTCCTGAGAGAAGAAACATGCAATGTCACCCTTATCACCTAGTAGCTTAGCACAACTTGAGGTTGCTACATCATCACCTTGTTATGTGTGCTGTTGATTGTTGTTTTGCTTATGCTATTTTTCTATCTATAGCACTACCCACACTCTACCACCTCCTTGTATTTGAAACTCTCTCTCTCTCTCTCTCTCTCTCTCTCTCTCATCCACCTCTAACATGATATTTACACTGGTATTACATTTCTAGTAGGTGTAATTGAAAGTTTGAATTGAGTGATGCAGTATTGCATAGAGGTGGTGAGATAACCTCATGGCATTTTTTTTACGATGTACAAATGTCAAAATTTCACCATCATTGTATATCTATTCAAGTGTAGTTAAATATAGGATGTTTTTACATGATGTATTAGCATATCTAAACGACTTCGCTTATGAGCATCTCGAGGAGGAATGTTCTGTGAATCTTTCCACAATCGAGAAGGGTCTAGTCCACCTTAGCTTTAACTTCCCCGGATGCGGACCCATCCGTGACCGAATCTTCTTCTTTGAACAGTCAAAACCTGGACTGCCGCTCAACCCATTTCTTCCTCCACTTGTGGATCACTGTAGTGATAAAGAAGATCTTGAATTGATCTTTGTCTGGATGAAGGATCTGATCCAGATGATGCTAGAGGGATTCCTAGGGGCTTAGCTTCTCGACTATGGCTATCCGAAGACTCAGCACTAAGAACTCCATGGGCACAACAACTTTAGTGCCATATACCAGTTTGAACAAAGTCATCCCTATGTATACCTTACAGGTTGTGCAGAATGCCCATAGCGCTAGGTACAGCTTCTCATCCATGCGATTCTCATTAACCAACTTCTTGAGGATGCACTACAGTATCTTGTTGGTGGACTCCACGTGACTGTTGGCCTGTGGATAATAGATTGTGGATCTCTCATGGATGATGAAGTGCTAAGTGACCAGTTGTTGCCAAATAATATCATTCACAAAGTGTTTGCCCTGGTCACTAATCATCTTGATTGGGTAGCCAAACCGGCGCGGCTGATGATCATCTCATAAAGGAATTTGGTGGTGGACTTGGCCTTGTTATCCGTTTCCAGTGTGAGCTCACGAATTAATCCGAGTGACTGAATTCACCTTTGATCCACCATTTTTACGGTAGACGAGGATCAATCCCATCTTCTCAACCCAAGCAATTTGTATGCCATATCTGACAAAATGTCGACTCCTGATCCACCATCCTATAGTACTTTTGCTATGTCCACTCCGGCCAACTTGACATGGATCATCGGTATGGCTTCATCCATAAATTGGGGCTTCCCTCGGTGGAGTTTCTATCCTCTCTATGCGCATGGCTTCGAGAGGCTACGAGGGTACCATCTTCTCCTCCTAGGGCATCAGACGGCACAGCATATCCCTAAAGTTTGGCACTAATGTGAGGAGCTATTCCACCAACATATGGATTGACTACTCCTTCTTATCTTCCCATAAATTGTACGACCGCGTTTTTGCTTCTGCGAGCCTGCTTCAGCTTTCCTTATTGATGTCCACTGGAGTTAATGCTATGAAGTATGACTTGTTGTGCCTTATCGATGAAGTGCACTACCTGCTCGGTGTGTTCTATGTGAGCTATTATATCCCTCTGTGTCGCTGTTCCTAGGACCCCTAGCCGGAAGTTCATGCAAGCATAAAACTAGTCACACCACTTACACACCCATTATGAAATTGCCTTTTTCTCAGCATCAACTAACTTTCAAACAATCCTTTAATGAAACCATTATGTCACTAATGACAATCCTCAAAGTCTCTAGTTGAATCCTTATTTCCCGTCATTCATTCATCAGTGTACTTATGGCATCATTGGCAACCAGAACGCTCACCACCTATTCACTCAGGGGCCTTTTCCATAGTTCCTAGCTCATAGTAACCGGCAATATATTCATATAACAGAATGGAATCTCCGTGAAAGATCAGCAAGATCAACCCACAGATCCATATAAAAGAGCCATGGACTCATCCGTTGAGGACCAGCAAGGTCAATCAACTAGATCCATGCCCGGTTTCAGAAAACAACTCTTACTCCTTGTTCCAATATCTTCCACGACGCACGTGTGGGTATCTTCAGTGACCCAGAGCCCGAGCACCGTATGGTCAGCACCCTCTAGGATCCTTCGCCGCAGGTGACCTAGCGCTTCACTCATAGGCCGCTTCCTTGGTCCCTAATTGTAAGGTTCCCCCCTTCCACAAATAGGGGAAACACTTAAGATAGTCCGCTAAGTCTTATCTTAGAGAAAATTTCCTACTCATCGACACCTTGACCATACAGAGATTCAAGGATACGATTCATAGGTAAGACCTAGTTCTATCCCGCAGGGGGAGCGTGGTCTTCTAAAATCAAATCACCCATAGGGTAATTGATCACATAAATTTGGGCAACTACAAGACTTGATTTCTAGAGGCAACGCTTTTTTCCTCATCCATGCAAGGCACAGCCACTGGCCTAGTCTTCTAGAATAGAGTTGCCCGAGAACCTATTTATCTAGCATAGGACTTTCACTTTAATCTATTGGAAAGCTACCCGACTAATCGGGTCCACCCATCCGTAGGATGGTGCCGTCGGGGCATTCCATCCTCCCACTTTCCACCCTACTCATGTTGAACCAACGTGAGAGAGAGAGAGAGACACGTCATATGCATCCCCAAAGGTGTGTGGAATACACACAATAGATGAGTATATATAGAGGAGATCCTAGGGCTATATATATAGAGACATTCTATATATAGCCAACACCCCCGCTCAAAGAAGGGTCTCTAACTGTGGATGAAAAAACCCTTGGGGGCTCAAGGGAAAAACCCACAGCTCTATATACACCTACCGCTATATTAAATTATTTTATAGTTACAAAGTATTATTCAAAGGAGCTACATCACTCCCATATATACAATAGCCATGAAGGCTACGAAGGAGCTACATCACTCCCATATATACAATATCCATGAAGGAGCTACATCACTCCCATATATACAATAGCCATGAAGAAGGAGCTACATCACTCCCATATATACTTCATCACTCTTATGTGTACAATAGCCAAACGAAGGCTTTGAAGGTCATCCATTTTCATGTTGTCTTGATCCATTCATGTAGGTTGGGTGCGAGTCTATCTTCGTGGGGTGACGATGCCAAATAATATTTTTGTAGTCTCTTCTCTATATTGAAGCTCAGCAATATCCAAATACAATCCTAATCCATAAACCCTGTAATATGGAAGAAGTCTCCATAACAAATGGAAAACCATACTTTTGTTATAGAAATATGAGATGTACACGAAAAGATGCACATAAAGAAATAGACATAAAGGTATCTATTATATGGTTGCTTAGGAATATAGTCCATCCGCAAGGATATGCATGGCAATGTCAACTTGTGGAAGATCATCCAATCAATGGCAAATGAACTAGATTTGGTAAGGGAATCTGGTTACTTGGAGAAGTTGACTTGGAAGATTGACCTGTCACTAAAATAGAAAATGACACTCATTCTAGTTAGTAAGGATATCATGGAAAGCTAGAATCATATCTTTGCCATGGGAAAAATCTATGACATAAGATCAAACCTCCAATATTATGAGTCAAGATAATGAGACAACTATAACTTGGATCAAACCTCTAAGATGACATGATATGAAAGTAAACCTCATAAGATGACAAGACGAGAAATCAAACCTCTTACGTCCATAGGTAGGATAACCAGACATGATGAAAAAGCGAACCTCTGACATGAAACAATAATTAGGATGTAGACACCTCTGACAGGATGAAAAAGCAAACCTCTGACATGACGTACTTAAAAGTAAACCTCATAAGATGATAGGCCGAGAAATCAAACGTGTGACATTCACAATCAGGATAGTAAACCTCATAAGATGACGGAACAAGAAATCAAACCTTTGACATCCACAAGCAGCATGTAGCCAGGATGACATGATGTGAACATAAAGCTCATAAGCTGATAGGACGAGAAATCAAACCTCAGACAGGAAGAGAAATCAAACCTCTGACATGTAGTCAGGGGATGACATGACGTGAACGTAAACCAACCTCGTAAGATGACGGGACAAGAAATCAAACCTCTATCATGTAGTCAAGATGACATGACGTGAACATAAACCTCATAAGCTGACGGAACGAGAAATCAAACCTCTCGGGAAATATGCTCGACGGAATTTCTTATTAGTTGCCATAGATTGAATTCCAAGACTTGACCACCATTATAGCCATTTAGACCTGCATGGTTGCATTGTCGACCACAAAAGACATTGATAGACTTAAATAAACCTAGTCAATCTGATGAGCCAAAGCCAAGGCACGGTGCATCCAAACACCATGGCGTCATGGATACAATCCATGGAAACGTAGTCAACCATCATTGACGAAACATGTAACCATCATCATGGAACAACACCATGGCATCATGGATAAAATCCATGGAAACATAATCAACCAATATAGATTAGCCAAGTGAACCAACATCAACGAAACATGTAGCTTGGAATGACCAACATCAACGAAAAATGTAGCTTGGAATGACCAACATCAACAAAACATATAGCTTGGAATGACCAACATCAACGAAACATATAACCATCATCATGGAACAACACCATGGCATCATGGATACAATCCATGGAAACGTAATCAATCATCATCTACGAAACATGTAACCATCATCATGGAACAACACCATGGCATCATGGATACAATCCATGGAAACGTATTCAACCATCATTGACGAAACATGTAACCATCATCATTGGAAACGTAGTCAACCATCATTGACGAAACATGTAACCATCATCATGGAACAACACCATGGCATCATGGATACAATCCATGGAAACGTAGTCAACCATCATTGACGAAACATGTAACCATCATCATGGAACAACACCATGGCATCATGGATTGTAGTGAGTGAATTACATCAATGTAATGAACACATATACATATATCAATAAAATGTGTAACCATCACCACCATGGCATCATACCAAGGCACCAAAATTACAAACTCACCAAACCTGTCAGAATCACCGAGGCTTGCATGCTTAAAATAATAATTGTCAAGTCCGTGAGGCTGGTTGTAATGTAACAAGCAAAGGTAGAACACATGGCACCTTTAACTATTTCTTGCAAAGGCTCTCGAGAAATAGTTGCATGCTTACAAAGCCTCTCGAGTAGTAACAGCATGCTAAGCATCAATAAAGTCCTCTTTACACACAAGACAAACTTCCTCGAAGCCATAGAAAGAACAAATACACAACTTCCTTGTGAGAACAATCAAACGAGAGATCAACATCACCGCCGAGATAAAAGGATAATGAGATCATCACCAAGATGACCATGACCAAGTAACTGTAACGATTCTGAAGTCATGAGATAAAACAATCAGATCATCATCGAGATGACCACAAGCAAGTAACTATAACGATTCCTAAATCATGAGTTAAAAGTATCAGATCATCACCGAGATGACCATGAGCAAGTAACTGTAACGATTCTAAAGTCAGGATCATTGAATTTACCACAAGCATTTCATGGGCACAAATTAGAACCAACCTATTTCAAACAAACTAATGCACACCTTTGGTTTGGTATGCGGGATTTTTGCTCACACGCACAGGGCTACGAATTGATATTTAGAGAAGGAGTAACCATTCAAAAAGTAAGATCCAACATCAGATATGTAAGTAATATCAAGCAGACGTACACCAAAAGGATAGCAAGCCAAAACCATGACATCATGGATAAAGTCCATGGAAACGTCATCAACGAATATAAAGAAATCATCATAATGAGCATCACAAAATAAAACCATGGCAGGATGAACAAAATCCATATACATAACATCAGTCGATCGAAAAGAAAGGCATAATTATCATCATGTGATAATACCTTGGATTGTCAATAAATACATTATGAACGTCCAAGCTTAATCATGTGATTCCTGTATAGCTAGCACTAAAACAAGATCACAACATATTAGCTCATGAAGCAATCAAAAAGATCAAGATTATTGTAGAAGTACATCATGGTAGCATAAGAGTTATACCAGACCATGGCATAAGTCATGATCAATGTGAGTTGCATAAGATACGAAAGATCTTCTTCTACTTAGTAACTTACATCATAAAAGTAAGAATCAAATATGTTGATTATCATGGACAAACAACTCTAACAAATATGCATCTCATCAATATCAAAATAAAACCATGGCAGGATGAACAAAATCCATATACATAACATCAGTCGATCGAAAAGAAAGGCATAATTACCATCATGTGATAATACCTTGGATTGTCAATAAATACATTATGAACGTCCAAGCTTAATCATGTGATTCCTGTAGCTAGCACAGACCATGGCATAAGTCATGATCAATGTGAGTTGCATAAGATACGAAAGATCTTCTTCTACTTACATCATGAAAGAAAGAATCAAATATGTTGATTATCATGGACAAACAACTCTAAGGAATATGCATCTCATCAATATCAAATACCATCATGATGATGGCTAAACTCTATGCATGATGCAAGAGATCTTTTAACGCTAAATATGAATTTTCTCTTAGTTTTGATAAAATTGCCATGAGCCGTCGTAGGAAGTAAACCACTGTAGAAGCCGTCGTATCAACCTATAAACTATCTTCAAAGTTGAAATGATTCAAGGGAATTCACCTCAAACTTCTTAAGGGGATCTTGCAACCATGAAAAACATACAATATATTCTCTTTCACAAGTATGAAGAAATATATACATGCAAACATATACTCATGAAAGATCTTTCTCCTAGAAACCTTTATTTTCTATGAGAAACAAACGATATTTTCTTTGTCACAAGTATGATGCAATCTATACATGAAAATCGATGCTCATGAAATATTTTATTAGTTTCACAAATCTCTATCTAATACGAACATCATACATATAAGGGATAACGAGATCTTCTCTAAAAAATTTCTCATGCATAACATACACATAATCAAGCAATAAATCATTGTAAAGATTGAGAAAACTAAATCACTTATCTTCTTTTGTCCAGACAGAAGTTTTGATAGCCAACGGTCAAAAGATTGCTATCAGTCTGCTGTTGCAGATTATAATCGGTGTAGAATTTGATAAATCTGATATGCTAGACAGCTCGTAAACGCACCATATACCCCCAAAACGACTTCAAAAACACTGAATTCCGAGTCCGGAGCAGAAAAGTATGGCGATTTTACGTTTCGCAGAATTGCAGATTTTTCTGCGCGCGCGCTGCGCGGAGCCGCGCGAAGCCGAAAACGAATGCTTTTCATAGCGAAAAAGCAACCACGCTCTGATACCATGTTGAACCAACGTGAGAGAGAGAGAGAGACACGTCATATGCATCCCCAAAGGTGTGTGGAATACACACAATAGATGAGTATATATAGAGGAGATCCTAAGGCTATATATATAGAGACATTCCATATATAGCCAACAACTCACGCGTCAATTTGTTTTCTAATTAATCCTACCACACTGTTTTGACATAAATAAACATGCTCCTTAATTAAGGCCCTTTTCACAAGGTTTATTAAAACAGCCTTTTTCTACAATACAATCATACCAAAGACAAGATTTATAAAAACAAAGTTTAATCATGAATCAATTTCATACAAGCCAAACTGGCTCTCTTATTCTTTTCCTTTATACCGCCGATGATCTAGAATTCGGCCTTCCAGCCTCCACATGCTGGGCAAAACCCTACGGGACCATACACCTCATCGTCGGCCGCTGGCGAGAACTCAAGCCGGCCTGTCGCCCTCTCAGGCTCCATCGCTCGATCCTCCCGCCCCTCAGAGGGATGTCTGCGCACTAGGGTGGGCTAATTCACCGCACTAGCCTGGGCCCTCAGAACTAGGCAGCATCATCACAATCACTTGCCTCAATCGGCAAACCTCATTCTTCCAATGGTATGAGGGATACCATGGGCCAACTCCAGGCCTTACTAACGTCTCCGCCGTCCGGCTATACAAGCACAAGAACGGGGCAGCGTCAAGGCAGGGAGAAGTTATACCTGTACCTTAATTTAACCAAGATAACAATCCATTTACTCAACTAAACCATAGGACTAGAATCCATGTTACCTTCTTAAGAAAACAATCCTTTTCTCACACAGATTTTAGCATTTCAACTTGAGATTGCGAGATAAGACATTCTTTATTAAGGCATATGCTGTTTGTTTAAAAGAATACAAACTTTAAATGGTAAATCAATCAAATAGATCAGTGTAACAATCAATAGAGAAGCCGGGGCCATACCTCAACCCCTAAGAATGATATATATAATTGAAAAACAAAATATATATATACCTTATAGAAATTTGTCGTTTATCGTTGCCTTTGCTTGACATATGAGAATAGAGTCTTCTAATACCTTGTATTTTGATTGAAATCATCCAATAATCTCCAAGCTTTATCTCCTCTTGCTCATACTGTAACTCTTCTCTCTTTCTAAGATCTATGGCAAAATAGCCTTCTCTTACAGGGCTACGGCATACTATTCTTTCTCTAAAAGAAAAGCTATGGAGTTTTGGTCTCTTCCTCCGAAAAGATCATAGCAATCTAAGCTTCTTTTCTAAGATAATAGATAAGAATGAAGGGATATATGCATCTCAAACTCTAGGATTACCTTGAGGCTACTTGCTGTCTTCTCACAGTTTTCTCTATGTAAAGACCCTGACAGAAACAGCAAATTGTTTTGGCCATACCTCTCTGATAACAACTCAGAATATGGTCATATAACCAGTCAAAAGAACGGGAAGGCATCTGGTCTACAAGCCGCACGGGCAGAATAGGAAAAAATGTCTGTATATAGCCACAAACGCACCATCTTTAGAAACGCGTTGTTTTTTCATATTTTTAGTATGCATGGACTCTAAATGTGTAAAAGTACTCTAAATATGACCTCTTATCACCTAAACTTGAAATTCTATTTTTGGGAATACTTATCTCTTTAATAGAACTATTCTTATGTTCTTATTTCTTTTAGAATTTTTGGAGCTAATATTTTTATTCTAACACTTTCCTAATGTTTCAAGCCTTATTGTCTCACTCCTCTCTAAATACACTCTCTTTCCTTATTGAAATCTATATTAAAAGAGACACATACATGGCTTGGGAGGGACCTTACAATCTCCCCCACTTATTGAAATCTATATTAAAAGAGACACATACATACATGGCTTGGGAGGGACCTTACAATCTCCCCCACTTAAAAGATTCGAGATGTCCTCATCTCGCGAGCTGGGGTAGTATCTAAGTAAATCCTCCTGTCTCTTTCAAAGTGGTGTCCCCACTAGGTAAAAATCTTCTTTTATCTAAACATTGTTCCGAGTCCCTTATTTCATGTGTTTGGCTTGTTTTGTTATGTCTCCATTGGCCTTATTATCCTAAGTTCATGCATCCATATACCTCTCATATGCTATGAACCTTCGAATTTCTTATTCTATACCCCCATGTAATATGGTACTTAACAAATTGTCATAGAGAAACATAAGGAAATCAATCCTTTATGCAATCTAACCTATGATAGCAATTTCATAATCTTCGTATCGTCTTGTAGAATACCTCTATTCATCATGCACATTACTTCACATGAATCTTGCACCAATCCTCTTCTATTTACTCATAGAAATACTTGTTGAATTCGGTTATCTTTAACCCTGTTATCCCTATTTCTTGACCTAATTTTTGCTCTAGCTCATGATTCCTTGTAGCCAGGGGTGGGCTTGACATTTCTCTTGAATTAGGAGACCTCTTCTTGATTAACATGGAAAGACTCATGTCCTTCTTGACACTTCCTATATAAAAACTTTATCATAGTCTCTGGCTATAATTATGGCTTCTGAAATAGAGGATGGTTTCACATTCTTGATGAGGTTATTCAAAGGTAGATTAAGCTTCCAAATGAATCGATGGAGAAGAGTTACCTCATCCATCTCTGGAGCTAATCGAAGAATTTTAACAAAAGTTTGGTGGTATTCTTTTAGGGTCTTCCTTTCTTGGGTTAGCTCCAAAAATTCGTTCATTTTATCCTCTCAAAATCCTGGAGGACAAAACCTTTCACGAAGGTGTAATTTCATGGCATCTCATAAACAGATTCTAGCTCCAGTGGTAAGATTGACAACAGTGCTTCCAACTAATTCGGCATTTCTTTCAATTTTTAGATGAGCAAGGGTGAACTTGCTTCTTTCATTATATCCATGAAAAGTTCAAAACTATCCAAATACTTATCATAGTGCCACATCTAAAGGCACTCTGGATTAATATATGTGAGATCTTCATTTTTTAAGAATTACACATCTGGTGTCTTGGGATTGACACATCCAAAGATTATCAGGATTGACACATCTAAGAAGATTAGTTTTCTGAAAATTACACATCTAGTATCTTGGGATTAACACATCTAAGAGCATGATCCTCACATTCGAGACCCATGTTTGTCTGAGATGGGTTCAAGGTCTTGGATGATTGTCCTAGTGTAAAGCATCCAATGGATGACATTCACACGTCAACTATTCAAACCTTAATGGAGTTATAATCTTAATAATTTATAATATGCGAACTAATGAGATATATCCTGAAATTTTCTCTAAACAAAGTTTCGGTCTATCCTTCTATTCAGTCTCTCACTAGTTTCTTCATTTAATCACCCTATGTTTTTTCTCACAAAAGATTTTCTCCCCAATCTTATTTCTCAAGTTTATTGTACAAATATCTTGCGTGTGCACCCCCAAGATACAAGCACAATTTCATAAGATGATTGTCTCAACATGTGAGGATATTCAAATCACTTCTATGGCCAGTAGAGATGATTGATTCGTCCTCATATGATAACCAATGACTTGTTTTAATCCCTTGATAGTTACCCTTTGAAAAACAAATCCTAGGAACTAAGATCGGCTCTGATACCACTTGTAAGGTTCCCCCCTTCCACAAATAGGGGAAACACTTAAGATAGTCCGCTAAGTCTTATCTTAGAAAAAAATTCCTACTCATCGACACCTTGACCATACAGAGATTCAAGGATACGATTCATAGGTAAGACCTAGTTCTATCCCGCAGGGGGAGCGTGGTCTTCTAAAATCAAATCACCCATAGGGTAATTGATCACATAAATTTGGGCAACTACAAGACTTGATTTCTAGAGGCAACGCTTTTTTCCTCATCCATGCAAGGCACAGCCGCTGGCCTAGTCTTCTAGAATAGAGTTACCCGAGAACCTATTTATCTAGTGTAGAGCTTTCACTTAATCTGTTGGAAAGCTACCCGACTAATCGGGTCCACCCATCCGTAGGATGGTGCCATCGAGGCATTCCATCCTCCCACTTTCCACCCTACTCACGCGTCAGTTTGTTTTCTAATTAATCCTACCACACTGTTTTGACATAAATAAACATGCTCCTTAATTAAGGCCCTTTTCACAAGGTTTGTTAAAACAACCTTTTTCTACAATACAATCATACCAAAGACAAGATTTATAAAAACAAAGTTTAATCATGAATCAATTTTATACAAGCCAAACTGGCTCTCTTATTCTTTTCCTTTATACCGCCGATGATCTAGAATTCGGCCTTCCAGCCTCCACATGCTGGGCAAAACCCTACGGGACCATACACCTCATCGTCGGCCGTCGCTGGCGAGGACTTATGCCGGCCTGTCGCCCTCTCAGGCTCCATCGCTCGATCCTCCCACCCCTCAGAGGGATGTCTGCGCACTAGGGTGGGCTAATTCACCGCACTAGCCTGGGCCCTCAAAACTAGGCAGCATCATCACAATCACTTGCCTCAATCGGCAAACCTCATTCTCCCAATGGTATGAGGGATACCATGGGCCAACTCCAGGCCTTACTAACGTCTTCGCCGTCCGGCTATACAAGCACAAGAACGGGGCAGCGTCAAGGCAGGGAGAAGTTATACCTGTACCTTAATTTAACCAAGATAACAATCCATTTACTCAACTAAACCATAGGACTAGAATCCATGTTACCTTCTTAAGAAAACAATCCTTTTCTCACACAGATTTTAGCATTTCAACTTGAGATTGCGAGATAAGACATTCTTTATTAAGGCATATGCTGTTTGTTTAAAAGAATACAAACTTTAAATGGTAAATCAATCAAATAGATCAGTGTAACAATCAATAGAGAAGCCGGGGCCATACCTCAACCCCTAAGAATGATATATATAATTGAAAAACAAAATATGTATATACCTTATAGAAATTTGTCGTTTATCGTTGCCTTTGCTTGACATATGAGAATAGAGTCTTCTAATACCTTGTATTTTGATTGAAATCATCCAATAATCTCCAAGCTTTATCTCCTCTTGCTCATACTGTAACTCTTCTCTCTTTCTAAGATCTATGGCAAAATAGCCTTCTCTTACAGGGCTACGGCATACTATTCTTTCTCTAAAAGAAAAGCTATGGAGTTTTGGTCTCTTCCTCCGAAAAGATCATAGCAATCTAAGCTTCTTTTCTAAGATAATAGATAAGAATGAAGGGATATATGCATCTCAAACTCTAGGATTACCTTGAGGCTACTTGCTGTCTTCTCACAGTTTTCTCTATGTAAAGACCCTGACAGAAACAGCAAATTTTTTTGGCCATACCTCTCTGATAACAACTCAGAATATGGTCATATAACCAGTCAAAAGAACGGGAAGGCATCTGGTCTACAAGCCAGCGTGGGCAGAATAGGCAAAAACGTCTGTATATAGCCACAAACGCACCATCTTTAGAAACGTGTTGTTTTTCCACATTTTTAGTATGCATGAACTCTAAATGTGTAAAAGTACTCTAAATATGACCTCTTATCACCTAAACTCGAAATTCTATTTTTGAAAATACTTATCTCTTAATAGAACTATTCTTATTTTCTTATTTCTTTTAGAATTTTTGGAGCTAATATTTTTATTCTAACACTTTCCTAATATTTCAAGCCTTATTGTCTCACTCTTCTCTAAATACACTCTCTTTCCTTATTGAAATCTATATTAAAAGAGACACATACATGTTTTGGGAGGGACCTTACAATCTCCCCCACTTATTGAAATCTATATTAAAAGAGACACATACATACATGGCTTGGGAGGGACCTTACACTAATCCACCGTACCGGAAGCTCAGCATTTAGATCGAACCGAGGCTGGTCAAGACCTCGGCCGACCTTGCTACGCGAGACGTCCTCCATTGACTCTCCGTCAGCAGTTGCAACTTTATCAGTTAGGTCTCCATGACCTTAATCCACAAGACGGTCAAAATGCTTCCCCAGCATTCTTGACATAAAACACTCATTTACAAACAGTTCACAAAATACAGTTTCTATATCGAACTCTCCTCTTTCCATTTTATCCTCCTTAGTCCACATTACTCATTCCACATTCCATTCATATGTATTCATCATCATCCATTCACTCATATCGACGACACATTATTTCCCATACACATTCACATTCATTATTCTACATACACATCCATGCATACATCCATTTTCATATCCTCGTTCATACATCCACATCCACATACATACATCCACATCCGTATCTACATCCATACATCCACATCCACATCCACATCCACAATCACATTCATACATACACATCCACATCCACATTCACATTCATACATACATATCCGTATCTACATCCATACATCCATATTACATCCATTCTCGCCCTAACACATTCCATATACATCTTATCATATCCTATAACATCTCATACACATCTTATCACATCTCATACACCTCTTATCACATCTTATCACTTCCCATATGCATCTTATCACATATTATCACATCTCATATACCTCTTATCACGTCTTATCACATTTCATATCTTTTTATAGAATACAAGAAAATTCTTATATATGATATAAGATTTCTCTACATTTTTATTTATGCATAAATTCCATTTAAGGAGACTAATACTTTCGAATTAAAAATCAATCTTTTATGCATCTTCCTATGCATAATTTCATTTTAAATGAAAATGACACTTTTGAATTAAAATTCAATCTTTTATGCATCTTCCTATGCATAAATTCAATTTGGATGAGAATTGACATTTTTGAATTAAAAATCCATCTTTTATGCATCTTCCTATGCATAAATTCAATTTGGATCAGAATAACGCTTTTGAATTGAAATTTTATTCTTTTATGCATCTTCTTATGCATGAATTCAATTTGGTAGGAATTACTTTTTTAGAATAAAAGAATTTCTCTTATGCATCTAAGCTATGCATAAAATCCATTTATGATGAAAATCACACTTTTAGTATAAAAAGAATATCTTTTATGCATATCTCTATGCATGAAATCCAATATGATAAAAGTAACACTTTTATAATAAAATAATCAACTTTTATGCATACCTCTATGCATGAAATTCAATTATGATAAAAGTCACACTTTTATAATAAAATAATCAACTTTTATATATACCTCTATGCATGAAATTCAATCTAATAAAAGACACACTTTTATAATAAAATAATCAACTTTTATGCATACCTTTATGCATGAAATTCAATTATGATAAAATTCACACTTTTATAATAAAATAATCAACTTTTATGCATTCCTTTATGCATCAAATTCATCTATAATAAAAGTCACACTTTTATAATAAAATAATCAACTTTTATGCATACCTTTATGCATGCAATTCAAATATGATAAAAGTAACACTTTTGATATAAAAATTTATCCATTATGCATACTTCTATGCATGAAAATAAAAATGATAAAAGTAACACTTTTGATATAAAAATTTATCCTTTATGCATACTTCTATGCATGAAAATAAAAATGATAAAAGTAACACTTTTGATATAAAAATTTATCCTTTATGCATACTTCTATGCATGAAAATAAAAATTGATAAAAGTAACACTTTTGATATAAAAATTTATCCTTTATGCATACTTCTATGCATGAAAATAAAAATTGATAAAAGTAACACTTTTGATATAAAAACTTATCCTTTATGCATAATATAAAAATTTAATTTCTCCATGATTACAATGAAATTCTTTCAATTAATCTAGGATAATAATTCCTAGAATATGGTAGGAAGTCCTCTTTTCATGCTTTGAATGAAATTATTTTATGTGTAAATTTTTACAAAATTTTACCATAGCTCTGATAAATCTCAATTATTATTAAAGATAAAGCTTATCTTTAAGGGAATGATTAGAATATCAATCCCTAATTGGATCATTAACCCATAATGGATTGAATAAAAAATAATCATGAAATACATAAACTAAAAGCATAGAAAAAAACCATTAATTTGGTCTCAAGCATAGATTAATCTTGGATTAAGGAAAAGCTTTATGAAAAGCTTCATTTGGATTGAGAATGGGTCATGAGTATGACCATTTCTTGAGTGAGAGAGAGAAATTACATAAAAACCATTAGAATTAAGCATAAATAAAAATTTATGTAATTCTTTACTATCATTAATCAATTAACTTCAATAGCATTCATCAAATTATGTAACTCTTCACTACTATTCATCAATTAACTTCAACAGCATTCAAAAACCATCCCAATTAAGCTTCTCAAGCTTGAGAGGGGTTGAGAAGAGAGAAACATTGAGAAATTATAGAAAAGATCAAAATTCACCATTTACCTTATAAATTGCTTGATTCTTTGTTCACGGTAGAGGCCCCCAACCAATCAATTGGGTTAGTATGTTGATGGAGCCACCAATGGGGATTGAAGAAAGAGGAAAGTGTCAAAAACTAGTGAATAATTAATGAATTCACAGTTCTTGGCTTAGGTGGAGTAGAGTAACAATGCATTAACAATTGTTGAGTTTCAACAAAGGGGAAGGCCTATATTTATAGGAAAAAGTGAGCTCCTAACCAAACAAACTGATTCTAGAATTTTCCAACTCAATTTGGACAATTTTTGACCATTTTTAGGTCAGTTAAGCTAACTTTTTGCAACTAGACTTGAATTAGGAGAGAGGAGAGATGAAATATCTCAATTTTGATGAGTTTAAAACTCATTCAAGCATGTGAAATATGCACCTCCTTTAATGGACTCCCCTTCCTTACATATGTGTCAAAATAGAATCATTATACGCAAAATATCTCATATTTTTAATATTGCTCATAGCTTTTTACTAATAAACCTTGTACATTTTCAACTCTTCATCTTATGTGAGCATTTACTCATTTTTGGATACCCAAAAATATCTCATATTTTTGGATACCCAAAAATACTCATTTTTGGATACCCAAAATATCTCATATTTTTAATATTGCTCATAGTTTCTTACTAATAAACCTTGTACATAGTCAACTCTTCATCTTATGTGAGCATTTACTCATTTTTGGGTATCTTCTTTTACAAATTGGATTTATCTCCTCCCTACACATGGATTGATGCTATGGGCCAATAGGAACCTTAATTGGATCATAATCCAAAAATTTCTGAAAATCTAAACCCTTAGGCTAAGGTCCTTTATACCCATTTCCAATAAATTCCAATTGCACATTGAAAAGTTCTTTTTGAATTTCTGTTTCAGGGGAATTCATTTTAATAATATGAGAAATTTTTCTATCTAAAAATATTCAAATCTGAATATTCTCTCTCTAGAATATTTTCTCTCTCTATGTCAAAATAGGCAGAGATAAGATCTTTTATATTTCTGAAGAGGGGATTGATTACAAGAGAAGATGCTGGACATCTTGAGAGGCTGGGGAGGAATCTTACATTCTCTCCCACTTGAAAAACACGGGTAATTAAAATTTTTAATTAAGATTAACCACCAAGAAAAGTCTCAAAGAGAGCAAGACTCAAGACAAGAACACGATTTGAACTATATTCATTCTTGGAACATATACAGTAAGATAGAAGAACTTTTTACACTTCCATAATCCTGTCCATCATATGGTCACAAAAGCAGCACTCACAAGCTGCGCACGTATAAGGTAACTCATCTATGGGAATAATTTGGCTGGTTATTGCTGCACCTACCTCAGTGGTATGAGGTGATCTAACAAAAGGACCTCTGAGAGGCAAGCCAAAAACGGGGTAAAGGCATATCTTCTGATGAGGAAGAAAACACGCCAGTAAGACCCGCTCAGAAAACCCAATATACCTTGATCTCATCACGCAATAGTATCGGGGACCCAAACCCAAAGCTTCAATAACCATATCCAAGCGGACATTGTTGCGAAAGTGCTGCTGACCCCACGGTGTTACCCTAGTTATGTCTTGATAGGTCCGCCATTTGGTTTGAGCTACAGAAGTTCCCAAGTGAGGGAAAAGTGAGCACTCATACAGTTCTATAAAATCCTTCTTCACAGACTCGCTTGCGTCTTGAAGGTGAGAAATCATCATGGATAAAACTAATTCCTGCTTCCAAGCCATGAAGGAGATTAAGAAAGAAAGGAGATCGATGGACTGTGATGAGCGACAAGTAAAAGTTACGACTTATATAAAGGAAGGAGCTAGCGTAACCTAGAAGCCAACGGTATCTTGCCACTGAAGTTTTACCGTCTTTCCATGATTTGGTTTTGGCACATTTTTCTATAGAAGGCCTTAAGAATTTTGAGATGAGGAGATAAAAGAAGTTCGTAGGCTAAGTCACCTACTTTCTTTGGTCCACAATATCTGGGGGATAACTACTTATGTGCTTCACTCATAGGCCGCTTCCTTGGTCCCTAATCCACCGTACCGGAAGCTCACCATTTAAATCGAACCGAGGCTGGTCAAGACCTCGACCGACCTTGCTACGCGAGACGTCCTCCATTGAACAGTTGCAACTTTATCAGTTAGGTCTCCATGACCTTAATCCACAAGACGGTCAAAATACTTCCCCAGCATTCTTGACATAAAACACTCATTTACAAACAGTTTACAAAATACAGTTTCTATATCGAACTCTCGTCTTTCCATTTTATCCTCCTTAGTCCACATTACTTATTCCACATTCCATTCATATGTATTCATCATCATCCATTCACTCATATCAACGACACATTATTTCCCATACACATTCACATTCATTATTCTACATACACATCCATGCATACATCCATTTTCACATCCTCATTCATACATCCACATCCACATACATACATCCACATCCGTATCTACATTCATACATCCACATCCACATCCACATCCACAATCACATTCATACATACACATCCACATCCACATTCACATTCATACATACATATCCGTATCTACATCCATACAAAAGACTGGACAGGCTTGTGAGGTCTGGTTAGGGTTCTCACTTCTTATAGGACAGGGATCCTTCCATTGAATTGAAGTCAGACAAAGTAATAATGGCCCCTATTGGTGTTCCTTTGTTACACCAATGTAGCCACATATGCAAATGAGGGAAGCCTTGGATCACCACCTAGCCTGAGAGGTAATGTGGAGTCCTCCCCACTGTCAGCATATATAGGAGCCCGCTTGTCCACAAATGCCTGATCACCCACGAAGCTCCTTCCTAGGCATCCTAACCCTTGAGCCCCGGCTTGCTTGCCGTCCACGCTTCAGTGGATGGTCTTGAAGCCACTCAAGCCTCCAATACATAGCCGCTATGGGCTATGTAACATTAATCCCCCCTTAAGAAGAGTTTTTTTCCATGAAGATGAACTCCAGAAAGTTCTTGGCTAGCAAACTCAAGCACTCCCACGAAGAAGCCTCATCTTTGTGATCTTTCCACTTAGCAAGTGCCTCACTGTATATAGTATGCCTCATGTTCCAATTTCTAAATCCGAGAATCCTCTCCGGTTCATGTGGAATAGATGGTGGTTCTATCAACTCTACCAAAATAATTGGAGAAACTACGTTCTCTTGATGATCGACAATTTTTTTCAGTATGATATGAAAAACATGATAAACTTAAGAGCTCTCCAAAAACTCAAGTTTGTACTCTAATCCACCTACCTTCTTAAGGCTTTTTAAAGGGACCATATTATCTAGGTGAAATATTTTCACACTTTCCTATCTTGAAAGTCTCCGACTTTGCAGGGACTTTTAAATATACAAAGTCACCTTCTTCAAAGGCCACTTTTCTACAACCTTTGTTTGCACACATCTTTGCACGATCTTGTGCACTACGTATGCAATCTTTTGTTGCCTATAGCATATCTTGCATGTCTTCAAGGAACTCCTTGACAGACTATAACTTCTCCTTCTCTAGCCCTATAACTATAGAAGATATGGGCTGGAATCCATATATCAACATGAATGGACTAAATCCTGTCACGAAATGTTTCAAATTGTTATAAAAAAACTCCAAATGCAGCAAGTACTCCTAATTGGATTGCTTTTTATTGACATACAAACGGAGCATGTCTTCTAACACTTGGTTAACTCTTTTTTTCTAACCATCACACTACGATGGTCTTTTGTACTCATGCTGCTTAGCGTAGTTTCTAGGTTTTTGAAGACTTCCCTCCAAAAGTGGCTATCAAACTTCCTATCTCTATCAGAGACTATATCTATCGGGCATGCCATATAGTTTGTAGAGATGTTCGATGAACAACCTAGCTAAATTAGGTGTTTTCACTATCCTTTTAGTAAGCATAAACTTGACCATCTTGGTTAATATGTCAACCACTACCCAAACTGAATCATTCCCTCAATTCATTCTAGGTAGAAAAGTGATAAAATATATGGAAATAATTTCCCATTTCCCTTTGGGAATATCTAGTGTGAATGAAACAAACCTCCAGCCCTAGACATCCTTTCACAAACTAGGCCAATAAAATTATCTTTTAACTAGTGCATAGGTCTTTTCTATCTTGGGATGACCAGCACTTGGACTATTGTGACTTCTAATTAGAATTTGGACCTGAAAATCACCACAATAGCTGGTACGCAAACTCTACCCTTGTAGAGCAGCAGACACTCACCGCGTCAATGGAATAGTTTCTGTACTTTTTTCCCCAATGAAGTTTATCACCCCCAACTCAATTAGTATCAAATGGTTGTGAAGGGTCCACTCCCAAACTCTCTGATTCAGTACATAACCTAAGAGACACATCTAGTCACTCCGGAGTAGCACTCGCTCCTCTTCCCACATAAGCCTCAAGTAACCTCTCCGGACTAGTACTCATTTCTAAACAAGGGAGGTGGCTGTTGCAACACACACCCATGGATGAGATAGAGGGTGAGGTAGCAGAGGAGTTGTGTGACCAAGAGAGCCTAGGAATGTCCTCGCATGTCGAGACCCCTGAGTCAGATATGCAGGACAACATGGAAGATGATCTCTAGGATGATTGGATGCATAAGAACAAGGGTGAGTTTGGGGAGGAGCAGAGTGGCTCTGCGAGATCCCAAAGAAGCCCTCACATGCCGAGATCCCTTGGATGGATAAGCAGGTGAATCACCGGTATGCAGTTTATGCTCAGATGTTATGTGAGCAGGGGAGATTTGGATGATCCAGATGGTAGTTCTACCCATGGTGATGGGATGGTGAGGGCTGAGGAAGAATGGAAGGAGCATGAAGGCTGGAAGATCCAGGTGAGACCCTTGGATTTCTCTAACCTTGCATCAGGATTCCCTCATGGTGGTCAAAATGATGACATAGATTGGTTTGGCATGATGATTGCCAATGATGGAGTGCTTGTCTATGGTGATAGCTTTGCAGAGGTTGGTGTAGTTTGGTTTGACACCTTGCTAGAAGAGGATATTCTTCTAGAAGCCATGAACTCAAAGGAGCTCAGAGATATGGATCATGCAGATTACGCTTCTAGGTAGAATGCAGTCGAGGGTTCTTGTTGAGCCTACACAGCATGATGAAGATGTAGATAGAATGCTTAATTTTCTACTTATGAACACACTTTTGTGCTATTTAGCAAATTTCTTCGAAGATGATGTGCCATGTGCACCGATTCAAGCTCGAGGTGTTGTGCCATTTGGGGTACATCAGCATGTAGCAGATGTTAGAGCTTCATAAAAATATCATTTTAATGAGCAGTGTCATGCCTAACCTGTGTCTACTCTGTGTGCCAGTGGAGTGTGGACATTTTGATTCAAACATGGTTTTATGTTTTCCTATTGTATAATCATGTATGGATGGTATTGTATTTGATGTGTTCCCCTTGATGTGTTCCCAGCCCTGGCATGTTGCCATAAAATGGTTGCACTCTACTTGCATTGGATTCATGTTATGTGCACGACACTGGCGTGACCCTATGATTGTGGATTCGAGTCATCATATTGGGAATCTGACCCATCGAGTGTGGAAAGTGTTGGTGTGACCGGACAGTAGCAACCAATCAGCCGCCTTGCCGACGAGCCAGAGCAGCACAGTTGGATGTTAGAGCCGGTGAGCCAGTGCACTTTATTATAGAAGCAAGCGTGTTAGGGTTAGCTGGTGTTCACCTACCATATGCATGTTGGGAAAAAGGGAATTGAGGATATACATTTTTTTTGGGGGGGGGGATATCAGAGGATTGTATGGGGTTCTCCCTGAGTAAGGGGAGTTTCAATGGAAACCTATTTCTTTGTCTTTCTCTCTCTCCTTCTCTCCCTTGTCTTTCTCTCTATGTTTCTTCACAAGAATTTTTCCTATTGTAGCTGAGGCTCCAACACTCTGTTTCACATCCTCTCATCATGATCTTGCTTAGGCATCATCCACCTTAGGTGAAAGATCCCTGTCCCCACCGCGCAACGAATTCAAGGATGCTAGAAGTGGAAGTAGCACTTCTTGCATGGGGCAGGGTCCCTTACTCGAGGCCTCGCCCACGGATATCTGGACAAAAGACTAATCCCTCAGTTCTTCCAAAACCAAACCTAGAAAAACTTCCCTTGCCCAGAAAGCACGGGCGATTCCTCCAGGATAATTTTACTCTAATGTAGTCAAAAGCCTTAACTAACTGAATTGACCAAACTCGTAAGTCCCATAGTCAGATCAAGGAAAAGATTGCACTTGGATCATAGAGACCAACGCTTGTTTCCTCATTTAGAGGCACAGTCGTTGTTTCTTTTCAATAGAACAATTTTTATCTGGGATTTACTTCATCTATCGTATCATAATAGAATTGAGTCTCATTTTAGGGATCCATCAGTCCAGCCTAACCCCATCTAGTCCCGTGGGTTAGCCAACTGCCCAACCACTGTAGTGATGGGATCAAATTAGGAATTTGGTTAGAAGTCAATATTAGATAAAGTGGGAAAAATCCCATTCCCATGAAAAAAGTGGGGGTATGGTAAAGTCATCCAAAAGTTTGTCAAAACATATTCATGTGACATATCATTGGAAAGAGCTTGAAAAGTAGAATCTAGATCTACTTTGCCCGACAAATTTGGAGTTTGCATGTTCAAGTTATGGCCAAAACAAATTTTTTAAATACATTCCCATTTTGAGGGATTTTTTCCATTTTATCTAATATTGACTTTTAGGTTTTGTTCCCGGCACCAGGGAAAAGAGTTTCCATGCCCCCTAGTTGGATATTCATGCAAACTTAAAACTAGTCACACCACTTACACACCCAATATGAAATTGCCTTTTTCACAGATTCAGCTGTCTTTAAAACAATCCTTTAAGAAATTATAGTGTCACTGATCATAATCCTCAAAATCTCCGGTTGAATCCTAATTTCCAATCATTCCTTCATCGGTGTACCTATGGCATCATTGGCAATGAGAACACTCACCACCTGTCCACTTAGGGGCCTTTTTGATGGCTCATAGTATTCGGCAATATATTTACATATCAAAATGGAATCTCCATTAGCAAGATCAACCAACATATCCATATAAAAGAGCCATGGACTCATCCGTTGAGGACAAGCAAGGTCAATCAATCAAATGCATGCCCGAATTCAGAAAACAACTCTTACTCCTTGTTCCAATATCTTCCACGACGCACATGTGGGTATCGTCGGGGACCCAGAGCCCGAGAACCGTATGGTCAGCACCCTCTAGGATCCTTCGCATGTGACCTAGCGCTTCACTCATAGGCCACTTCCTTGGTCCCTCATCCACTGCACTGGAAAGCTCACCATTTTAATTGAACCGAGGTTGGTCAAGGCCTCGGCCGGACCTTGCTACGCGAGACGTCCTCCATTGACTCTCCGTCTCAATGGCAGCAGCAGCTGTTGCAACTTTATCAGATTAGGTCTCTACGACCTCATTCACAAGATGGTCAAAATGCTTCCCTAGCATTCTTAACATAAAATAGTCATTTAAATTAGGTCATAAATACAGTTTCTATAACGAACTCTCATCTTTCCACATTGTTCCACATGAATCCACATTATTTAATTCCACAACCATTTCATAAGTATTCCTATTCTCATCCAATCACATCATTTTCATCTCATCACATCTTTCCTCAATTTATCCTCATCAGATCTCATCCACTTTCATCTACCCATCTCCACATCTCATCACATCACATTCATTCATATCTCATCCATTCAGACGACATCACATTCACTCACATCACATCTCATTCATTTTACCTCACATCTCATTCATTCACATCTATCCCGTTTCACATCCCATCACATCACATTCATTCATTCATATCCATCACATTCATTCTCATCATCATTATATCACATCACTTCTATCCACATCATATCTCATTCATACATATCTCATCTCATTCATCCACATCCATCCAATCGTTCACATGTAAGACTACTCACATCTATCCATACATTCATATCTATCACTTCACATCCACATATGTTCATGTCACATCACATCACATTCTTTCACATACACATCTATATCCATTCTTTCACATATATCCACATCCATTCTTTCACATACACATTCACATCTATTCTTCACATACACATCCATATCCATTCTTTCACATACACATTCACATCCATTCTTCACATACACATTCACATCCATTCTTTCACATACTCATTCACATCCATTCTTCACATACACATTCACATCCATTTTCATCACATACACATTCACATCCATTGTCATCACATACATTCACTCACATCCCATATCATTCATTTACATCCTGATTCACATGACATCACATCTCATCCATTCATTCACATTTATTTGATTCACATCACATCTCATCACATCTATTCACCTCACATCTCATCACCTCTATTCACATCACATGCATCCATCCATTTATTCACATCTATCTGATTCACATCACATGCATCCATCCATTCATTCACATCTATCTGATTCACATCACATCTATTCACCTCACATCTCATCACCTCTATTCACATTATATCCATCCATCCATTCACATCTATTTGGTTCACATCACATCTCATCACATCTATTCACCTCACATCTCATCACCTCCACTACAAGGGATCGGGCTCATACCCGCGCTCCTAGCCGCTAAAAATGACTTGTGGAAAAAAAGTAACGGGTCCGTGTATTAGCGCGTGTATCATCGCGGCCAGAGACATGCATGTAAAAGCGCGTGTATAGGAATAGTCAGACTCACTAATACACGGGCGTATACACGCGTTCTGTCAGTTTAGCTGCGCTTAGACGCGCTGATAGGAGGGTGTATACACGCGTTTTGTCAGTTTAGCTACGCTTATACATGCGTATTTCACAAATTATCCGCGTATATACACGCGACTTTTACAGATTTGATGCATCTATACACGCGTATTTCATAGATTATCCGTGTATATACACGCGACTTTTTGTAGAGTTGACGCGTCTATACACGCGAACAGAGCAAAAAAAAAAATCCAGAGAGTGCTATTTGGTACCTGAATGTTGTTCGAGCATTCCAGCACCCAATAACACTCTCTGGATTTTTTTTAAAGGTGCATTGGACCATCCATGAGGAAGATTTAAGACAAGAATGACATGAATGCATACATTGTCAATACACGATTCAAGACAGACATGAATGCAATACTATCGATTCACGATTCAATATTACTATCAAAATTTTATGTGTACACATATATACAAGGGAGTCCATATGTCGAAGTAGCCCATGGCTTCAGTTACAAAAATATATATACAACCACATCCTCAATATGGAATGTGATACTATAAGTCTGAGTACTACTCAGACCCAGATGTTGACTCGCTGCTCCCTCCATGATCAGATGAGCTCACATCGGGGTCGGAATGTCCAATGAGTAGTGCTCACATCCACCCTCTACAGTGGCGGCGGGTGGATCATCAGTAGCTTGTGCCTGTTCAAGTAATATATAGTATATAAGTATATATATATGTAATTCAATAAACCAAAATCATTCGTTTAGAGTTTTCAAGTATATGTCGACCGTATGGTCTCATGGCCATGTCAAACTGCGCGTCCTTAGAGTAATACATTCCTCGGCTCTGAAGAGGGCCCACGTGTCACGTCTGCTATGCCGGCGAGCATACCCAGTATCGTGGGCTGTGGGCTTCCTCCCCGTCTCGCTGTATCATAATCAACACAATTTGTAAGATTAAAACAATCATAGAATCAATGAATTAAGTAAACAATTAAATAAAGTGGCAAGATACTTACGAACTCTACCTCTCCCATGACTCGACGCCGCCAGATCTGAAATGCGAAGATCCAATGGTCTCCATCTGGATCCGTCGTGCATCCACATGCTGCGTACTCTTCACGCCACCCTCTACTCATTTCTTTGCCTCCTTCCACTCGTGTTTGTGCGCAGTGGTGGCAGGTTTCTCGGTAGGATAGCCACCCGTAGCTACATTTAGCCCATCATCGTATGCGAGTTTCTTAAGGTGAGATATTTTATTACTTAAGATCTCCCTTATTCGCGTCCTTCCCCATACATCCGAGAATGTCGCATGTGGAGGATTGGGGTACCAACTATGTACAACATCTATCACCTCCCCAACTAATCGGCTATTTTGATCTTTAAATCTAATAAAACAATTTCTATACAAGTTTGATACTACCCCACGCATGTACTCCATTACCTCTTTCCCCCTCGCATCTATCACTATCCCGCCCCTATCCGTCACATCATAGCAGATCAATCCCTCCACCTCTCTCATCTTCTCCTCATCCTCACTATCTCCTCTAACTCTTCTCCCTCTATCTCCTCTCTCACCGCGTGCCCTACTACCTCCCCCACCAAAGCACCTGCCGCATCCTCCACTCCCACTCTTCCTACTACTGCGGGTGGAGTCACGACGACTGGGGGATTGTCTACATGACGGTGGCTATGAGCCCTGATGTGACGGTGGCTCTAAGGGAGTACGTGATGGTGGCTGTGAGCCCTGACGTGACGGTGCCTGGGAGGGTGTGCGTGAGTGTGTCGTGGACGCGGTATGTCTCCTCGGTGGGCGTGGAAGAGGAGAAGCTGCATGCCATCTCGTCAGACTCGCAGGCATAGACGGTAGTGGAGTGACCTGGATACTCGCAGGCGAGGTATAGATACCAGGCATGGAAGGAGGGGGATGGGCATACATGTACTCTGTAAGCTCAACTGGGCGAGGATGGCACCCAAAATGATTTAGCATCTCCATCAACCAATTGTTGTATGCAAATGGATCGGATGAAGAACCTGGATCCATAAAGAATCTATAAAAATAAAAGTATATACATGATTGCATCAAAGCACAAATGCAAGCTAGCACATATGATTTTGTGAAGGCAAGCCATATGCAGATGCCATATGCAGATGGGATCATCTCTCTGAAGAACCTGGATAGCAAGCATGGGTGAAACACAGTCGCGTGTATACACCTATCAAAAAATGCATGTATATGCACGTGAACTTCTGTGCAGACAGCATACACGCAGACATACATGCCACTACAAGAGTAGAAACCTGTAGCGACCCTTACGGGGGTCGCTATAGAAGTCATTCCAAAGGTCGCTCTTGACCATTGTTTAAACGACCTCCTATAGCGACGTTTTTGTGATGCATAAACGACGCTTTTTGGGTGGCATAAACCACGTTTTTAGGGTGGCATATACATCGCGTTTGGGTGGCATAAACGACGTTTCGAGGGTGGCATAAACCACGTTGTTAGGTGGCATTAACGACACTATTCGAGTGGCATAAACACCCAAGTTTGGGTGGCATAAGCGACCCTATTTGAGTGGCATAAACGACCCTATGAAGGTGGCATAAACGACCCTATTTGGGTGGCATAAACGACCCTATGAAGGTGGCATAAACGACCCTTTTTGAGTGGCATAAACACCCAAGTTTGGGTGGTATAAGCGACCCAATTTGTATTATTTTTTTTAGCCGTTGGGGTCGCTTAAAAGACCTTTGTTTTGAACGTTTTTTTTTTAAGCCAATGCGCATTCTCTCTCTCTCTCATACACATTATCTCCACTTGTGTCTCTTGCACACACATTCTATCTCTCTTTCTCCCTCTCTCTCTCTCTCACACACACACACACTTCACATAAACATTAGTCTCTCTCTCTCTCTCTCTCTCTTTCTCCCTCTCTCTCTCTCTCACACATACACACACACTTCACGTAAACATTGGTCTCTCTCTCTCTCTCTCTCTCTCTCTCTCTCTCTCTCTCTCTCTCATACACACTTGCCTCTTTATCACACACACATCCGTACGTATACAAACATCATAAAAAATCTCTCTTTGTCTCTCTCTCTCTCTCTCTCTCTCTCACACACATGCACGCGCATTCGTGTACGACAAAAGACCCAAGAATCGACATACATCGACTTTTGAAAAAGCAATGGCCGACATCGATTACGGTAAGTATAAATTAAATTTTACAATCAATTAACATTTAAATCTGTAGATTTGGGAGGTAGACACTTCAAGAAACTCTTGATAGATGTAACACATGTGCATCATGGCCAAAAACACACATACATAAAGAAAATGTTAATGAAAGAGCGCCATCATTCTGAATGAGCGACTATATGTACCAAAAAATTATGTCTACAAACTTAGCACTAAATGGCTCTATCATTAATCGAAGTCATCGGAGGAAGAGTCCTCCTCTTGTACATTCTTGGGTGGTTGCGATGATAACCCTGCTGCTACCTGGTCGAGCAACCTCGTCCATGTCGTTCTCACCATGTTGCTCCTGCAATTAAAAATGTCTATTAGCTATTTGAGTATAAAAAAAACCACATAACATATAACACATGCAAATCTTGATTGGCATAAAATAATATTTGATAGAATTACTTACAAAAGCATCGGCGGGTGTCGGCATCTCCTTCTATAACGCTCTGTAGCCGTAAATTGTGGCTCTCCGTATCTCGTCTGCAGATGGTGCTCGACCATAATCCTTTCTCTGTCATTTAAACATTGCATATATATAAGTAAGAAGTGAATTGAATGCATATGAGATCATAGATACATGGATACATATATATATATATATATATATATATATATATATATATATATATATATATATACAAATAGCTATAGATAGACGAACAAAAAATTTGTGCACTTACAAAGAGTGCTCGAAAGCCACTAGAGCCCATCCGGCCAAGCCGAGAGGTGTGCCCTGACTGGACACGAGCCTGTGCTGCCTCCTGCAAATTAAATGCGCTTTTATATGAATATATAATTAATGCTATTCGAGAAGTACCTATCATATGCATTGAGTGAATTAACTTTGTCACTACCTTCTCTTGAGGCCATGTCACTCTCAAGCGAATCTCTTTCCTGAAGTGCCACCAAGAATCTCTGCACATCGCAGGTGTGGGCGTGTATGCTCAGGGACGACCGCAAATTTCCTAAGCATTTAACAACAGTGTGTTATTACAAGGTTTCACAATTTACGATTAATAAACATATAGATGGATATATAAACACATATACATAGGTAGGTGGATAGATAAATAGATAAATGTAGCGGTCTGTATGCGCTATGGATGCTCAATTGGGTGCATTTGGAGAGCGTACTGGCTCTTTGAATGGACCAATTGCACATCCATAGTGCATACGGACCGGCCGACGGTCCATATATGCTATGCTAACGCATTTGGGTGCATGTCAATTACACCTTGAAGAACTATTTTGTGCAAGGTTACTGTAAGCCTCTAATATGGACATAAGTACAGTAAGAAGGTATGATTACAAATTAACTAGTTTCTGCTGAGGGAAGAACATTATTTCTAACCTGAAGATAAGCAAATATGCATTGTGCGCTACCATAGCATTTACAAACACTTCTAGGATGATTTTGTATGTGTATTATTTTTGTTCAAGTTTTCTTTGATTTTTAAGGATATTAATATGACATTAATATTTTATGAATGCAGATTCCGGGTCATCCTCTGGGACACCGCCTCCTCCCACTCTTCCTGTGTGTCCATTTGTAGTTGCGAGAGGAGATGGTTCCTCTTCTTCCACATCATCTACGACACTAGGCGACTCACAAACATATTACGTTGAAAGAATCCCATGTTGGTGTGCAGCATGCCATGGCACTCATTGACGAATGCGACGCATATGTTTTGCCCATATGGAGCAGTATGGTCCATGTCCTGATATGCCACCGCAAGAGGAACGGGAGCATCCCATGGTAAGTGATGTCATTTTAGAACTATGTATAAATTCATATCCAAGTTTACTCCGCACTATTAATCGTGTTCCATGTGTGTCTCACCCTTCATATAGTCAACAATGATGCATTATTCAGCACGTACCAGTTCTACATCCTCGATTTCATGAGGATTGTGAAGACCATGGAATTGATCCTTCATTCCTTCCACGCACATGATATGGTCAAGCCGTTTTTCAGTTGCAAATGGAGGCATCATCAACTTCTTTGCCCCTCGGTGCCCAATCAGAGACATTGTGGGTGATCATCCATTGCCTGATCGTCTTCTATCTCTCATTCAAACGTACGATCGTAGATGCTATGGAGGATGGTTGGGAGCAACCCTTCCAGCAGACCGAGAGGTTTTCAGCTTTTGGGGTGCTCGATATGTGATTGCACCATCTACCATTCCCAATGGTGGACGAGGTCTCTTTATTGCATAGGATTTACGCGTGCCCGCAAACTCAGAGGTGACTCTTATGTCATTTTGTGGGCCCATTTATGGTTGGGGCGCATGGCATGCACTTGTTCGCTTTATCAAAAGTATGACAACATATTTGCTTTGTGCTAATGAGGCCTCACTCGCCGAAAGAAACATTAGATATAATTGTGGATCGTGGCTTTATATTGATGGAAGACCCTATGCTCAAGGAAATATAGCAAGGCTAATCAATAGTAGTAGAGGGAGAAATGAGAGAACAAATTGTAACTTTATGGAGTGTGAGAATAGTCACGAGCCATGTTATATGATTAGAGATGTACCCATATATATAGTAGTGTGTGCTACAAGATCATTACAAGCTGGCGAGGAATTATTTGTAAATTATGGATGGCGTCCCCTCTTTGAGAATGAAATTTGATATAAACTGTCGGCCTCTTAAATTATGTATGTTTCAAATAATGTATCCAGCTTTGTAGCCCAATCAGCATTTAATTTTGACAAGTATTTGATGATATATTTCATTGTCTCATCAGTAATACAACTAAGGGTATTTTAGTGTCTTGTCTAAGGTTATCTTGAGTATAGATTTTTGCTGCTAATATGCTTGAATTCTTGTAAAAAGGGTTTTAATGTTATGATTATATCACTTAATAATTTGATTGTTGTTACTTTAAATCATTTCTTCATGTATACTATGTTTATACATGCAGTGTCCAGATGTTGAGGGTGTATCTAGCTCTCACCGAAGTCACCATATCTTGCCAGAGGAGTACATGAGGCTTTTACGTACACAAGATCCAAGTACATATCAACGACTTAGAGATGAGTACAATGCAAAATGCAGAGAAAAAGCGACCAATGAGGGACATGTTGATGATGACATCAATGAGTTTATCGACGATTGGTTCCAAGCAAGTAGTGAAGAAGAAACTTGTCCGCATGAAAAATTTCTATGAGAAGAAGCTTCAAGGCCCATGAACGATGGTGCATCCATATCAAGATTGAGTGTGACCTTACTCATCTTGAATCTCCAAACACGCTACCAATGGAGTAATGCATCGGTTTCTGCATTACTATTGTAAGTTATATTTGTATTTTGTTTGCATAAAAATAATGGCTCTCAATCACTTTTGTGCTCATTAAATATTTACAATTGAGTGGTAGGCTTCTTTCGAACAAGATTCTACCATCAAACAATGTGATCCCAAAGTCGAGGGACGAGGCAAAGAAAATGATCGCATCCCTTGGACTCGAATACAACACAATTCATGCATGTGTCAATGATTGCATTTTGTATCGTGGAGAGTATGAAAATGCAACCACTTGAGCGGTGTTTCTCGTTTCAAGGCAGGAACCTTGAATGTCCCTATGAAAGTTCTGCGACACTTTCCCTTGGCACCACGAGTTGAACACATCTTCCGCAGCCCCGAAATAGCAAAGCTTATGGATTGGAGTTCGAGAAATGCAAGTATAGACGGAGTCATGAGGATTCCAAGCGATAGCAAAGCATTTAAGCATATAACACCTTTAAGGTCTTCCCAAAGTGTAAGAAAAATTCCACCATGAGGCCATCATACCCTGGTGCCTTACCAGTGCTGAGATGGGACAAGGCATCATCAAGCTCCACATCAGTGAAAGGCATATCAAGTTTGAGAGCTTCCTGTGGGTTGAGAATGGGAAGAACATGCTGTAAAAGAGTATCCCGAGCTTGTAATTCGTGCAAAGAAGTGGTAGCAGGGGGTGCAAACAGTTTCTGAAAATAAGAAAAGCATCCATGTTGGAGCTCTGAGAAAGATAGAGTCCATTCACCATCCAGTTTACGGACTCTGAGGCAAGAGGTCTTCCTCCTGTAAGCATGTAACCCTTGAAAGAAAGATTTTGAAGAGCAGCCTTTATCCATGAATTGAGTCATCCTTGCCCGAACCTGCCACTTGGCCAATTTCTGTCGGTCAATAGCTTGCAAGAGAGCTGATGTGACTGAGAGAGAGTGTCCATTTGTTGAGAGGAGAGGGGCTGCAATTGGGAATGTGCAGTCAAGGACTGAACTACTGCTTTGGCATGTTGAACTTTAGCTCTCCAGTCAGGCATGAAATTACTCCCATATTCATGAATAGCATGCTGAAGCTTGTCCACAAGGCGTTGCGATGCAAAATTACAGTCATAATGGACATGGGCTATAAGAGGAATTATGGCATATCGGATCAATTGTTGAAATTATGCATGCTGCAGGTATCCTTTATTGATATGTTTCATCCGAATGGAATGTAAAGGCATGTCATCCCAGGGGGCTGCCAAACTGAATATTCAGCCATAAAGGAGCATGGTCAGAGAGACCAAGAGAGTGATCAACCTCAATATGAAGACTGAAATCTGTATATTGTTGAGCATGTAGTAAATACCATCTATCCAAGCGAGCCCAGTAGTTAGTAAAGGCATTATGATGATAGGTGTAGCCCACTATTCCAGTGTGCATGGCTGTCCATAAATCTTATGCATGTGTCGTGGTAAGTAACTCCTCCCATGATCGCTTTTCAGAAGGGATCATATGAGATCTATGAGTAGTGTTGTCTGATGGCATGGGAGAGTTATTAAAGTCTCCGCCAAGAAGAGCACAAGATCGCCATGGGTAAGAAGCAATTGTGACATGTGAGGCTTGGACTGTAGTATTCACAACCTTAGTCTAACTAAACTGCACTTAGTGATGTTTAAGAGATAGACAAATATGTGTCAATGCAATGCGGCTATATTAGATGATGAATGCGGTTACAATGAGATCCAAAGGGATCTATGTTGTCCTAGATGATGTCTACCCTTGGAAGAGAAGGAAACATGCTGAATAATGATGAAGGATGGCTGAAAGATGGCTGTCCTGACTCCAATGCTGAGTTCCACCACTTGTATGCTGGTATCCCTCTATGTAGGAGTTGGGAAGATGGTTGAATATGCTGATGCATGGATGCATTGCTGTTCCCAGCCCTCTTGGTGTAGAAACGCTGAAGGAACACACTGTTGGATGCTGAACTGTATCCCCCTTTGCTCCTAGGAAGGAAAACGCTGAAGAGATCCAGATGTCTATGCTGAAATGATGCGTTTCTTTATATATGGGGAATTGGTGCTAGTCGGCCAGCTTGGCTACAGTCGGCCAGCTCTGAATATGCTCATGACTGCCATTTAAATGCCATAAATGCTTTAAAGGCTGGTCGGCAGACTTGAATGCTGTCGGTTGCCTCCACAAGCTCCAATGCTTTTGTCTAGATTGTTAATATGATGCTACAATGTTGAATCCAACCCATACCATGTGGTACATGCTGAAAACATTCATTTAAATGTCCATAAAATGCCTGATAAATCCTGATTAAATGCCTGATGATGCCATGCCATAAAATAATGCCATGTCACTGTACACCTGAATGGTGTGCACATGACATTCCCCGCTGCTAAACTGTTGCTGGGTGGTATACCTGGCAACCTTCGACTCCTCTGTGATCCTTCTCCTCCGAACCGCTGCCCCCTTCTGTCTTCTGCTGCTGAGACGGAGGTCGTCTGCTATGCAGGAGTGAAATCCTTTGAGCCAAGACTCTATATACTGCGCGAAGTGAACGGCAAATGCTGCTAAAACTCCTTGGAAATACCTGAGTCACCCCTGACCTGCCTGTGGAAACCTTTCACCTACCATCTCCGTCGTTCCTGAAGCTCTGAACCTCCTGAGGCGATGTTGGAGCAAACTTCCGTCTCTTCTGTGGAAGAGAAACCCCCTGCTGTGCTGCTGCCAGTTGAAGCCCAAAACTTACGTCCTCCTTTGATGATGGATGCCATTCTTTCCCAGAGAGTTCATGGGCAAACATGTATGCCTTGCAGATGCAAGATGGACTGCTAAGATATCTGCTATGCAAACCATGTGCAACCCTATATGCTGTGCAAGAATGCAGATGGATGGGTTACTAATGCATACCTAAGGGAAAATCCCTAAGGGTGGCTTGCAAGATTTTGAGAACTGGGTTTAACTGTGCGGAAGCGATTAAAATGATGTCTGACTGAATGAGTGATGGAATGAACATGATCTAAGGCTGGTTACCCTGTAACGCTCTGATACCAATGTGGCATGTGAGGTTTTGACCGTAGTAATCACAACTTTAGTCTAACTAAACTACATTTAATGATGTTTATGAGATAGACAAATATGTGTCAATGCAATGCAGCTATATTAGATGATGAATGCGGTTACAATGAGATCCAAAGGCATCTATGCTGTCCTAGCTGATGTCTACCCCTGGAAGAGAGGGAAACATGCTGAATAATGACGAAGGATGGCTGAAAGATGGTTGTCCTGACTCCAATGCTGAGTTCCACCACTTGTATGCTGGTATCCCTCTATGTAGGAGTTGGGAAGATGGCTGAATATGCTGATGCGTGGATGCGCTACTGTTTCCAGCCCTCTTGGTGTAGAAACGCTGAAGGAACACACTGTTGGATGTTGAACTGTATCCCCCTTTGCTCCTAGAAAGGAAAACGCTGAAGCGATCCAGATGTCTATGCTGAAATGATGCGTTTCTTTATATATGGGGAATTGGTGCTAGTCGGCCAGCTTGGCTGCAGCAGTCGGCCAGCTCTGAATATGCTCACGACTGCCATTTAAATGCCATAAATGCTTTAAAGGCTGGTCGGCTGACTTGAATGCTGTCTGTTGCCTCCAAGCCCCAATGCTTTTGTCTAGATGGTTAATATGATGCTACAATGCTGAATCCAACCCATACCATAAGGTACATGCTGAAAACATTCATTTAAATGTCCATAAAATGCCTGATAAATCCTGATTAAATGCCTGATGATGCCATGCAATAAAATAATGCCATGTCACTGTACACCTGAATGGTGTGCACGTGACATTCCCCACTGCTAAATTGTTGGGTGGTATACCTGGCAACCTTCAACTCCTCTGTGATCCTTCTCCTCCGAACCGTTGCCCCCTTCTGTCTTCTACTGCCGAGACTGAGGTCGTCTGCAGGAGTGAAATCCTTTGAGCCAAGACTCTATATACTGCGGGAACTGAACGGCAAATGCTGCTAAAACTGCTTGGAAATACCTGAGTCACCCTTGACTTGCCTGTGGAAACCTTTCACCTACCATCTCCGTCGTTCCTGAAGCTTTGAACCTCCTGAGGCCATGTTGGAGCAAACTTCCATCTCTTGTGTGGAAGAGAAGCCCCCTGCTCTGCTGCCAGTTGAAGCCCAAAACTTATGTCCTCCTTTGATGATGGATGTCATTCTTTCCCAGAGAGTTCATGGGCAAACATGTATGCCTTGCAGATGCAAGATGGACTGCTAAGATGACTGCTAAGATATCTGCTATGCAAACCATGTGCAACCCTATATGTTGTGCAAGAATGCAGATGGATGGGTTACTAATGCATACCTAAGGGAAAATCCCTAAGGGTGGCTTGCAAGATTTTGAGAACTGGGTTTAACTATGCGGAAGCAATTGACATGATGTCTGGCTGAATGACTGATGGAATGAACATGATCTAAGGCTGGTTACCCTATAACGCTCTGATACCAATGTGGCATGTGAGGCTTCGACCGTAGGTAATCACAACCTTAGTCTAACTAAACTACACTTAATGATGTTTAAGAGATAGACAAATATGTGTCAATGCAATGCAGCTATATTAGATGATGAATGCGGTTACAATGAGATCCAAAGGCATCTATGCTGTCCTAGATGATGTCTACCCCTGGAAGAGAGGGAAACATGTTGAATAATGATGAAGGATGGCTGTCCTGACTCCAATGCTGAGTTCCACCACTTGTATGCTGGTATCCCTCTATGTAGGAGTTGGGAAGATGGCTGAATATGTTGATGCGTGGATGCGCTACTGTTCCCAGCCCTCTTGGTGTAGAGACGCTGAAGGAACACACTGCTGGATGCTGAACTGTATCCCCCTTTGCTCCTAGGAAGAAAAAAGCTGAAGAGATCCAGATGTCTATGCTAAAATGATGCGTTTCTTTATATATGGGGAATTGGTGCTGGTTGGCCAGCTTGGCTGCGGCGGCCAGCTCTGAATATGCTCACGACTGCCATTTAAATGCCATAAATGCTTTAAAGGCTGGTCAGCTGACTTGAATGCTGTCGGTTGCCTCCTCCACAAGCCCCAATGCTTTTGTCTAGATGGTTAATATGATGCTACAATGCTGAATCCAACCCATACCATGTGGTACATGCTGAAAACATTCATTTTGTAAGATTCCTCCCCCAAACCCCTTTTTGATGTCTAGTATCTTCTTCTATAATCAATCCCTCTTCAGAAATATAAAAGACTTGTTTCTAACTGTTTTAACCTAGAGAGAGAAAATATTCTAGAGAGAGAATATTCATATTTTTAATATTTTTAGATAGAAAATTATCTCATCTTATTAAAATAAGTTCCCCTGAAACAGAAATTCAAAAAAGAACTTTCCAATGTGCAATTGGAATTAATTGGAAATGTGTATAAAGGACCTTAGTCTAAGGGTCTAGATTTTCAGAAATTTTTGGATTATGGTCCAATTAAGGTTCCTATGGGCCAATAGCATCAATCCATGTGTAGGGAGGAGATAAATCCAATTTGAAAAAGAAGATACCCAAAAATGAGTAAATGCTCACATAAGATGAAGAGTTAAAAATGTACAAGGTTTATTAGTAAAAAATTATGAGCAATATTAAAAGTATGACATATGTAAGGAAGAGGAGTTCTTTAAAGGAGGTGCATATTTCACATAAGATGAAGAGTTGAAAATGTACAAGGTTTATTAGTAAAAAATTATGAGCAATATTAAAAGTATGACATATGTAAGGAAGAGGAGTTCTTTAAAGGAGGTGCATATTTCACATAAGATGAAGAGTTGAAAATGTACAAGGTTTATTAGTAAAAAATTATGAGCAATATTAAAAGTATGACATATGTAAGTAAGGGGAGTTCTTTAAAGGAGGTGCATATTTCACATAAGATGAAGAGTTGAAAATGTACAAGGTTTATTAGTAAAAAATTATGAGCAATATTAAAAGTATGACATATGTAAGGAAGGGGAGTTCTTTAAAGGAGGTGCATATTTCACATAAGATGAAGAGTTGAAAATGTACAAGGTTTATTAGTAAAAAACTATGAGCAATATTAAAAATATGACATATGTAAGGAAGGGGAGTTCTTTAAAGGAGGTGCATATTTCACATGCTTTAATGAGTTTTAAACTCATAAAAATTGAGATATTTCATCTCTCCTCTCTCCTCATTTAAGTCTAGTTCCAAAAAGTTAGCTTAACTGACCTAAAAATGGTCAAATATTGACCAAACTGATTTAGAAAATTCTAGAATCAGTTTGTTTGGTTAGGAGCTCAATTTTTTCTATAAATAGAAGCCTCCCCCTTGTTGAAAAATATATAGTGTTTATGCATCGTTACTCTACTCCACCTAAGCCAAGAACTGTGAATTCATTTAATAATTCACTAGTTTTTGGAGCTTCCCTCTTTCTTCAATCCCCATTAGTGGCTCCATCAACATACTTAACCAATTGATTGGTTGGGGGCCTCTACCGTGAACAAAGAATCAAGCAAGTTGTAAGGTAATTAGTGAATATTGATCTTTCTATAATTTCTCAATGTTTCTCTCTTCTCAACCCCTCTCAAGCTTGAGAAGTTTAATTGGTATGGTTTTTTTTTAAATGCTATTGAAGTTTGAATAGTAGTGAAGAGTTACATAATTAAATAAATGCTATTGAAGTTAATTTTCATTTATGTTTAAATTCTAATGATTCTTATGTAAATTCTCTCTCTCACTCAAGAAATGGTCATACTCATGACCCGTTCTCAATCCAAATCAAGCTTTTCATAAAGCTTTTCCTTAACCCAAGATTAAGCTATGCTTGAGGCCAAATTAATGGCTTTTTTCTATGCTTTTAGTTTATGAATATTGATGATTCAATCCATTATGGATTAATAATCCAATTAGAGATCATTTTAATTATTTCCTTAATGATAAGCATTATCCCTTAGAAAAATTGAGATTTATCAGTCATAGCAACGGAGCTATGGCAAAATTTTTATAAAAATTATGCATAAAATAATCTCATTCAAAGCATAAAAAGAGGACTTCCTACCATATTCTAGGAATTATCATCCTAGATTAATTGAAAGAATTTCATTACAATCATGGAGAAATTGAATTTTAATATTAGGCATAATGGATAAATTTTTATATCAAAAGTGTTATTTTTACCATTTTTATTTCATGCATAGAAGTATGCATAATGGAAAAATTTTTATATCAAAAGTGTTACTTTTATCATATTGGATTTCATGCATAGAGGTATGCATAAAAGTTGATTATTTTATTATAAAAGTGTGACTTTTATCATAATTGAATTTCATGCATATAGGTATGCATAAAAGATATTCTTTTTATACTAAAAGTGTGATTTTTCTCATAAATGGATTTTATGCTTAACTTAGATGCATAAGAGAAATTTTTATATTCTAAAAGTGTAATTCCTACCAAATTGACTTTATGCATAAGAAGATGCATAAAAGATTGATTTTTTAATTCAAAAGTGTCATTCTCATCTAAATTGAATTTATGTATAGAAAAATGCATAAAAGATTAAAATTTAATTCAAAAGTGTCATTTTCATTAAAAATGAATTTATGCATAGGAAGATGCATAAAAGATTGATTTTTACTTTGAAAGTATTAATCTCCTTAAATAGAATTTATTCATAAATAAATGTGTAAAGAAATCTTATATCAAATGTAAGAATTCTCTTGTATTCTATAAATAGATAAGAGATGTGATAGATGTGATAAGA
The DNA here is from genome assembly GCF_041138505.1 of Cibotium barometz. NCBI lineage: Eukaryota > Viridiplantae > Streptophyta > Polypodiopsida > Cyatheales > Cibotiaceae > Cibotium > Cibotium barometz. The sequence continues at coordinate 23,981,366 of NC_141057.1, read as the reverse complement.
GGTGTGATAACTCGGGGGGGTCGCTCACAAAAAAATGTGAATATCACGTGCGTTCAACGGAAGCATAATTTTAATTTATGAAACTTACAGAAATATATTTACATAAGGGTATGATTTAAAATTTTTTCAAAAAAAATAACAGATTCATAAAGAGAAGGGGATATTATATAGAATAAAAAATTCACAAATAAGGGATTTAAAATATAGGCCTTGAACGCACGCGATAGGGATATTTTACATATAGTGACCCCCCCGAGTGTGATAAGAGGTGATAAGATGCTTATGAAATAAGTTAGGAGGTGATAAGATGAATTAAGATGTGTATGGGGGGATGAGGTAAGAAGTGTATGTGATAGGATAAGATGTATATGGGTTGTGATAGGGCGAGAATGGATGTGATGTAAAAGATTAGATGTGAAGGTATATGGGGTTATATAAATGTGAATGTGGATGTGGATGTATGTATGTATGTGGATGTAGATGTGGATGTATGGATGTGTATGTATGAATGTATGGGATGTGGATGTATAAATGAGGATGTGAAAATGGAGGTAAGCATGTAGATGTAACTTCCGGCTAGGGGGCCTTGGAACTCTTTTCCTTGGTACCCGGGACAAAACCTAACCAAATTCCAAATTGGATCCCATCACTACAGTGGTTGGGCGGTTGGCTAACCCATGGGATCGGATGGGGTTAGGCTGGACTGATGGATCCGTAAATCAAGACTCAACTTTTGTTAATGCGATAGATAAAGTGAATCCCGGACAGTAATTGTTCTATGGATAGGAATCAACGGCTGTGCCTCTTGAATGGGGAAAAAAGCGTTGATCCCAATGATCCAAGTGCAAGTTTCTTCCTTGATCTGATCTAGTATCTTGAAGATACAATTGGATCAGCTTGATCAGAAATGATCTTGTCTTCGTTAGAGAAAAAAATTATCCTGGTGGAATCGCCCGTGCTTTCCGGTAAGGGAAGTTTTTTCCGGGTTCGATTATGGAAAAACCGACGGATTAGTCTCTTGTCCGGATATCCGTGGACGAGGCCTCGAATGTGGGACCCCTGTCCCGCGCGAGAAGTGCTACTTCCGCTGCTAGTACCCGAATCCGTTGCACGGTGGGAACAGGGATTTCACAGTTGGTATCAGAGCATTTGGTTAATAAAGATCAACTGAGAAGACAAATAGGTCAGAAATTTATCAAGAAACACAAAAAAGTTGTAATTGTGTGATATAATTCATACAATTTGATATTCAAACTGAAATTCGTAATTTGGTAATTGGGTCTTCAGATGGAAGTACCGCAATTATATAGAATCCCTGACTTGCTTGAGGCCTAGACATGATGGTATTTACCTTATAATTCCAAGGGCCGTGACTATCCGTATATACCGAGAGTATAACTGCAGCTCTTTACTGACAGTATATACGAGTAAATCTAAGACTTGAAATTATAAGCGTTAATGCTATCCAGATGATGAATTTAAATGTGGTTGATATGATTTTTAATTCTGTTTGGGAACTGATGAATTGATTGGGATTCTGATTGAAAAATGATGATTTTTGAAATTTAGTTGAAATATAATAACCTGAGCAAAACCGCAATGAGGATGAATGGGACGAGTCCCTGTAATGATAAATGATGATAATGATTTCAGCAAATCACTATGAGATTAGTGGATTGTGCTGTCAAAGTGCTACTGTTAACACTTGACTCGGTATATCAAGTTAAGGGATGACAAATTGAAAACTTGCTTGACTGAAATTCCCGTGGAGGAATGTTCAGAAAGAAAAATTTTTGATCTGATGGACCATTATCGTGTTAAAGATATGAATGATATGATCTGAAATGAAATTATTTAATGATGAGTTCTATATAAGGGATATTTATCCCAGTATTCTGTTGGGTTGACCAGAATATAAGGAACCCCATAATAAAATTGGATCTTAAGAAAAAGAGTTGTCCTCTACTTTATGAGATGAGGACATCTCGCACTTTTTAAGTGGGGTAGAATGTGAGATTCTCCCCCAGCCTTCGAGGTATACAGGAGTAAGAATCTCCCTTTTTGATCTTATAATTATTCCCTCTCTAAAATAAAAGAAAGATTCTGTTTAAAAAAGGAAGAACCTTTTTCCTGAATACTTCTCAAGAGTCCCACCTGTTTTAAGGATTCAGAACGAGTTCAGAAGTGAGAATCGATGTTTTGGATATCAAGGTTTTGGTCTCGAGTACGACCCAAAAGAAGTTCTTTATCTCTTGGGAAGTATAAGAAGTTAACTCCCAGATATTGTGGACTAAAGAAAGTAGGTGAATTAACTTACGAACTTCTTTTATCTCCTCATCTCAAAGTTCTTAATGCCTTCTATAGAAAATTGTGCCAAACCCAAATCATGGAAAGACGGTAAAACTTCAGTGGCAAGCTACCGTTGGCTTCTAAGTTACGCTAGCTCCTTCCTTTATATAAGTCGTAACTTTTACTTGTCGCTCACAGTAATCTTACTCCCATCGATCTCCTTTTTTCCTAATCTCCTTCATGGCTTGGCAACAAGAATTAGTTTTTTACATAATGATTCCTCACCTTCAAGACGCAAGTGAGTCTGTGAAGAAGGATTTTATAGAACAGTATGAGCGCTCACTTTTCCCTCACTTGGGAACTTCTGTAGCGCAGACCAAATGGCGGACCTATCAAGACATAACTAGGGTAACACCCTGGGGTCAGCAGCACTTTCGCAACAATGTCCGCTTGGCCATGGTTATTGAAGCCTTGGGTTTGGGTCCCCGATACTACTGCGTCATGAGATCAAGGCATCCTGGGTTTTCTGAGCGGGTCTTCTTATTGGCGTGTTTTCTTCCTCATGAGAAGATATGCCTTTACCCCGTTTTTGGCTTGCCTCTCAGAGGTCCTTTTGTTAGATCACCTCATACCACTGAGATAGGTGCGGCAATAACCAGCAGAATCATTCCCATAGATGAGTTACCCTATACTTGTGCAGCTTGTGAGTGCTGCTTTTGTGATCATATGATGGACGGGCTTATGGAAGTGTAAAGAGTTCTTCTATCTTTACTGTATAAGTTCCGAGAATGAATAAAGTTTAAATCTTGTTCTTATCTTGAATCTTGCTCTCTTTGAGACTTTTTCTTGGTAGTTAATCCTGATTTAAATTTTTCTCTAAGTCTCATAATTCGTGCATCTTGCGAAATTATCCCAGTTTGCGAGATGAGGACATCTCGCGTTTTTTAAGTGGGGTAGAATGTAAGATTCCTCCCCCAAACCCCTTTTTGATGTCTAGTATCTTCTTCTATAATCAATCCCTCTTCAGAAATATAAAAGACTTGTTTCTAACTGTTTTAACCTAGAGAGAGAAAATATTCTAGAGAGAGAATATTCATATTTTTTATATTTTTAGATAGAAAATTATCTCATCTTATTAAAATAAGTTCCCCTGAAACAGAAATTCAAAAAAGAACTTTCCAATGTGCAATTGGAATTAATTGGAAATGTGTATAAAGGACCTTAGTCTAAGGGTCTAGATTTTCAGAAATTTTTGGATTATGGTCCAATTAAGGTTCCTATGGGCCAATAGCATCAATCCATGTGTAGGGAGGAGATAAATCCAATTTGAAAAAGAAGATACCCAAAAATGAGTAAATGCTCACATAAGATGAAGAGTTGAAAATGTACAAGGTTTATTAGTAAAAAATTATGAGCAATATTAAAAGTATGACATATGTAAGGAAGAGGAGTTCTTTAAAGGAGGTGCATATTTCACATAAGATGAAGAGTTGAAAATGTACAAGGTTTATTAGTAAAAAATTATGAGCAATATTAAAAGTATGACATATGTAAGGAAGAGGAGTTCTTTAAAGGAGGTGCATATTTCACATAAGATGAAGAGTTGAAAATGTACAAGGTTTATTAGTAAAAAATTATGAGCAATATTAAAAGTATGACATATGTAAGGAAGGGGAGTTCTTTAAAGGAGGTGCATATTTCACATAAGATGAAGAGTTGAAAATGTACAAGGTTTATTAGTAAAAAATTATGAGCAATATTAAAAGTATGACATATGTAAGGAAGGGGAGTTCTTTAAAGGAGGTGCATATTTCACATAAGATGAAGAGTTGAAAATGTACAAGGTTTATTAGTAAAAAACTATGAGCAATATTAAAAATATGACATATGTAAGGAAGGGGAGTTCTTTAAAGGAGGTGCATATTTCACATGCTTTAATGAGTTTTAAACTCATAAAAATTGAGATATTTCATCTCTCCTCTCTCCTCATTTAAGTCTAGTTCCAAAAAGTTAGCTTAACTGACCTAAAAATGGTCAAATATTGACCAAACTGATTTAGAAAATTCTAGAATCAGTTTGTTTGGTTAGGAGCTCAATTTTTTCTATAAATAGAAGCCTCCCCCTTGTTGAAAAATATATAGTGTTTATGCATCGTTACTCTACTCCACCTAAGCCAAGAACTGTGAATTCATTTAATAATTCACTTGTTTTTGGAGCTTCCCTCTTTCTTCAATCCCCATTAGTGGCTCCATCAACATACTTAACCAATTGATTGGTTGGGGGCCTCTACCGTGAACAAAGAATCAAGCAAGTTGTAAGGTAATTAGTGAATATTGATCTTTCTATAATTTCTCAATGTTTCTCTCTTCTCAACCCCTCTCAAGCTTGAGAAGTTTAATTGGTATGGTTTTTTTTTAAATGCTATTGAAGTTTGAATAGTAGTGAAGAGTTACATAATTAAATAAATGCTATTGAAGTTAATTTTCATTTATGTTTAAATTCTAATGATTCTTATGTAAATTCTCTCTCTCACTCAAGAAATGGTCATACTCATGACCCGTTCTCAATCCAAATCAAGCTTTTCATAAAGCTTTTCCTTAACCCAAGATTAAGCTATGCTTGAGGCCAAATTAATGGCTTTTTTCTATGCTTTTAGTTTATGAATATTGATGATTCAATCCATTATGGATTAATAATCCAATTAGAGATCATTTTAATTATTTCCTTAATGATAAGCATTATCCCTTAGAAAAATTGAGATTTATCAGTCATAGCAACGGAGCTATGGCAAAATTTTTATAAAAATTATGCATAAAATAATCTCATTCAAAGCATAAAAAGAGGACTTCCTACCATATTCTAGGAATTATCATCCTAGATTAATTGAAAGAATTTCATTACAATCATGGAGAAATTGAATTTTAATATTAGGCATAATGGATAAATTTTTATATCAAAAGTGCTATTTTTACCATTTTTATTTCATGCATAGAAGTATGCATAATGGAAAAATTTTTATATCAAAAGTGTTATTTTTACCATTTTTATTTCATGCATAGAAGTATGCATAATGGAAAAATTTTTATATCAAAAGTGTTACTTTTATCATATTGGATTTCATGCATAGAGGTATGCATAAAAGTTGATTATTTTATTATAAAAGTGTGACTTTTATCATAATTGAATTTCATGCATATAAGTATGCATAAAAGATATTCTTTTTATACTAAAAGTGTGATTTTCCTCATAAATGGATTTTATGCTTAACTTAGATGCATAAGAGAAATTTTTATATTCTAAAAGTGTAATTCCTACCAAATTGAATTTATGCATAAGAAGATGCATAAAAGATTGATTTTTTAATTCAAAAGTGTCATTCTCATCTAAATTGAATTTATGTATAGAAAAATGCATAAAAGATTAAAATTTAATTCAAAAGTGTCATTTTCATTAAAAATGAATTTATGCATAGAAAGATGCATAAAAGATTGATTTTTACTTTGAAAGTATTAATCTCCTTAAATAGAATTTATTCATAAATAAATGTGTAAAGAAATCTTATATCAAATGTAAGAATTCTCTTGTATTCTATAAATAGATAAGAGATGTGATAGATGTGATAAGAGGTGTGATAAGAGGTGATAAGATGCTTATGAAATAAGTTAGGAGGTGATAAGATGAATTAAGATGTGTATGGGGGGATGAGGTAAGAAGTGTATGTGATAGGATAAGATGTATATGGGTTGTGATAGGGCGAGAATGGATGTGATGTAAAAGATTAGATGTGAAGGTATATGGGGTTATATAAATGTGAATGTGGATGTGGATGTATGTATGTATGTGGATGTAGATGTGGATGTATGGATGTGTATGTATGAATGTATGGGATGTGGATGTATAAATGAGGATGTGAAAATGGAGGTAAGCATGTAGATGTGGATGTATGAACGTGAAAATGGATATATGCATGAAGATATATATGCATAGATGTGAATGTGGATGTAGATGTGGATGTATAGATGTGAATGGATGTGGATGTATAGATGTGAATGGGAATGTGGATGTGGATGTATGTGAATGTGGATGTAGATGTGGATGTATAGATGTGAATGTGGAATGTGGATGTGGATGTATGTATGTATGTGGATGTAGATGTGGATGTATAGATGTGAATGGGAATGGGGATGTGGATGTATGTGAATGTGAATGTAGATGTGGATGTATAGATGTGAATGTGGAATGTGGATGTATAGATGTGGATGTATGGGAATGTGGATGTGGATGTATGTGAATGTGGATGTGGATGTGGATGTATGTATGTATGTGGATGTAGATGTGGATGTATGGATGTGTATGTATGAATGTGGATATGGGATGTGGATGTATAAATGAGGATGTGAAAATGGAGGTAAGCATGTAAATGTGGATGTAAGGATGTGAATGTGGATGTGGATGTGGATGTATGGATGTGGATATGGATGTGTATGTATGAATGTGGATATGGGATGTGGATGTATAAATGAAGATGTGAAAATGGAGATAAGCATGTAGATGTGGATGTATGGATGTGAATGTGGATATGGATGTGGATGTATGGATGTGGATATGGATGTGAATATATGATATGTGATGTGAAGGAATTTGAAGTGAAGAGATGGAAAATGAGGTGATTGGATGAGTACACATATAAATGGAATGTGGAATAAGTAATGTGGATTAATGAGGAACAATGTGGAAAAATGAGAGTTAATATAGAAACTGTATTTGTAAACTGTTTGTAAATGCTGTTTGTAAATGGCTATTTTATGTCAAGAATGCTGGGGAAGCATTTTGACCGTCTTGTGATTAAGGTCGTGGAGACCTAACTGATAAAGTTGCAACTGCTGGGACGGAGAGTCAATGGAGGACGTCTCGCATAGCAAGGTCGACCGAGGTCTTGACCAGCCTCGGTTCGATTAAAATGGTGAGCTTCCGGTACGGTGGATGAGGGACCAAGGAAGCGGCCTATGAGTGAAGCGCTAGGTCACCTGCAAAGGATCCTAGAGGGTGCTGACCATACGGTGCTCGGGCTCTGGGTCGCCTAGGATACCCACGCGTGCGTCGAGGAAGATATTGGAACAAGGAGTAAGAGTTGTTTTGTGAAACCGGGCATGGATCTGGTTGACTGACCTTGCTGGTCCTCAACGGATGAGTCCATGGCTCTTTTATATGGATCTGTTGGTTGATCTTGCTGATCTTCAACGAGAGTCCATCTTGATAAATGATTATATTGCCGAGTATTATGGGCTAGGAACTATGGAAACGGCCTCTGAGTGGACAGGTGGTGAGCGTTCTAGTTGCCAATGATGCCACAGATACTCTGATGATGAAGGAATGATGGGAAATTTGAGAATCAACCGGATAAATTGGAAGACTGTGATCAGTGGTACTATGGTTTCATTAAAGGATTGTTTTAAAGTTAGCTGATGCTAAGAATAAGGCAATTTCATATTGGGTGTGTAAGTGGTGTGCCTAATTTTATGTTTGCATGAACTTCCGGCTAGGGGGCCTTGGAACTCTTTTCCTTGGTACCCGGGACAAAACCTAACCAAATTCCAAATTGGATCCCATCACTACAGTGGTTGGGCGGTTGGCTAACCCATGGGATCGGATGGGGTTAGGCTGGACTGATGGATCCGTAAATCGAGACTCAACTTTTGTTAATGCGATAGATAAAGTAAATCCCGGACAGTAATTGTTCTATGGATAGGAATCAACGGCTGTGCCTCTTGAATGGGGAAAAAAGCGTTGATCCCAATGATCCAAGTGCAAGTTTCTTCCTTGATCTGATCTAGTATCTTGAAGATACAATTGGATCAGCTTGATCAGAAATGATCTTGTCTTCGTTAGAGAAAAAAATTATCCTGGTGGAATCGCCCGTGCTTTCGGGTAAGGGAAGTTTTTTCCAGGTTCGGTTATGGAAAAACCGACGGATTAGTCTCTTGTCCGGATATCCGTGGACGAGGCCCCGAATGTGGGACCCCTGTCCCGCGCGAGAAGTGCTACTTCCGCTGCTAGTACCCGAATCCGTTGCACGGTGGGAACAGGGATTTCACACATTTAAATGTCCATAAAATGCTTGATAAATCCTGATTAAATGCTTGATGATGCCATGCCATAAAATAATGCCATGTCACTGTACACCTGAGTGGTGTGCACGTGACATTCCCCGCTGCTAAACTGTTGCTGGGTGGTATACCTGGCAACCTTCGACTCCTCTGTGATCCTTCTCCTCCGAACCGCTACCCCCTTCTGTCTTCTACTGCCGGGACTAAGGTCGTCTGTGCAGGAGTGAAATCCTTTGAGCCAAGACTCTATATACTGCGGGTTGAATGGCAAATGCTGCTAAAACTGCTTGGAAATACCTGATTCACCCCCCCTGACCTGCCTGTGGAAACCTTTCACCTACCATCTCCGTCGTTCCTGAAGCTCTGAACCTCCTGAGGCGATGTTGGAGCAAACTTCCGTCTTCTGTGGAAGAGAAACCCCCTGCTGCCAGTTGAAGCCCAAAACTTATGTCCTCCTTTGATGATGGATGTCATTCTTTCCCAGAGAGTTCATGGGCAAACATGTATGCCTTGCAGATGCAAGATGGACTGCTAAGATGACTGCTAAGATATCTGCTATGCAAACCATGTGCAACCCTATATGCTATGCAAGAATGCAGATGGATGGGTTACTAATGCATACCTAAGGGAAAATCCCTAAGGGTGGCCTGCAAGATTTTGAGAACTGGGTTTAACTGTGCGGAAGTGATTAACATGATGTCTGACTGAATGACTGATGGAATGAACATGATCTAAGGCTGGTTGCCCTATAACGCTCTGATACCAATGTGGCATGTGAGGCTTCGACCGTAGTAATCACAACCTTAGTCTTACTAAACTACACTTAATGATGTTTAAGAGATAGACAAATATGTGTCAATGCAATGCAGCTATATTAGATGATGAATGCGGTAACAATGAGATCCAAAGGGATCTATGCTGTCCTAGATGATGTCTACCCCTGGAAGAGAGGGAAACATGCTAAATAATGATGAAGGATGGCTGAAAGATGGCTGTCCTGACTCCAATGCTGAGTTCAACCACTTGTATGCTGGTATCCCTCTATGTAGGAGTTGGGAAGATGGCTGAATATGCTGATGCGTGGATGCGCTGCTGTTTCCAGCCCTCTTGGTGTAGAAACGCTGAAGGAACACACTATTGGATGCTGAACTGTATCCCCCTTTGCTCCTAGGAAGGAAAACGCTGAAGAGATCCAGATGTCTATGCTGAAATGATGCGTTTCTTTATATATGGGGAATTGGTGCTGGTCGGCCAGCTTGGCTGCACAGCAGGCAGTCGGCCAGCTCTGAATATGCTCACGACTGCCATTTAAATGCCATAAATGCTTTAAAGGCTGGTCGGCTGACTTGAATGCTGTCGGCTGCCTCCACAAGCCCCAATGCTTTTGTCTAGATGGTTAATATGATGCTACAATGATGAATCCAACCTATACCATGTGGTACATGCTGAAAACATTCATTTAAATGTCCATAAAATGCCTGATAAATCCTGATTAAATGCCTGATGATGCCATGCCATAAAATAATGCCATGTCACTGTACACCTGAATGGTGTGCACGTGACAGCAATGGCATGCCACATGGAAGCTCTGGAAGCAGAAGTTTGTGAGGCATAAACAGAGGCAAATTCCCAAATATCACTATTGACATCACATTGAATCACCATCCATCTGCCATCACAATCATTGAAGGCAAGCTGGGGCTACAGTTCATGTTTGACCAATATGCAAAGACCCGAGAAATGCTTAGTACCTGCATAGTGGATATCATAGCCCCCAAAATAGCCAGCCTGGCCAGCCATAGAATGTTGGTTATGTTCTTGGTTGCAAACAAAGAATGTCTGGCTGCCTGGTTAAAACATAATTCCACACTAGCCTCCACTTAGAAGGATTGCAGAGGCCCTGTACATTAAGAGTGACACAATGGAGTTTGTCAAGCATGAGGATATATACAAAGGAGGAGACCAAGAATATACAACCAAAGAGTGCTGCAGCCCTTCCTTCCCTGGGTCAAAGGATAGCCCTTCCTCAGACTCACAAACAAGAATGTGTTTTTTGAGAATGGACCGTGGTTGTAGGGAGTTTGCCAAAAAGCCAAAAGTGTTTCCCAAAAAAAGAGTTAGGGAAATGAAGGCGAAGTAACATGGAAATTTTGCGGATGAAGGCCTTAGTGCTGGAGCACGTCCAAAACAAATGAGGCACCGTTTCAGAAGGGGCCATGCATCGAAGACAAGAAGCAGATGCAATCCTTCATTTAGCAAGAGTGACAACCACAGATAAGGAACCTGTAAGACAATGCCATAGGAAAAGCTTTTGCTTGAGAGGCAATTTACTCCTCCATAAATTGCAAACATTCTTTCGCCACCACCAAGCAAGTGATTTTGTCATATGCCAAAGAGAATTAGCATGTGAATGAATCCATGGTGATGGCTGGAGGAAAGAGTATGTCATCCTAACCGTTAGGTCAGAAAGAATAACAGGACGAGAATTTGAGCCCACCGGGTGTAACTGCCAATCCTGTAATCTGTCCTTGTTAGATAAAGGAGGGATGGGAAGAAAAGGCTGCAGCAAGTCAGCAATTTTCCTCCAAATGAACCTGTGATGCATGGCTAGTGGTGGATAGGAAGCCATAGCCTGAGGGAAGGAAAGCATTTGACCAGTAGCATCAACAACATCATTTATGCACCTAATCCCCAATTTGCTGAGATTGTATGCCCGAATCGACTCTTGCAGGGCCAATGGAGAATCAAAAACAGCACTCCAGTAAATGCTTTCCTGCCGAAGGGAATTGGCATGAGACAAAAGGAAGGGTGCCAATGAGCATGCGAAAGGACCTGTTTCCAATCACAAAATAAGTGAAGTGGCAAAAGGGCAGCCCGGGATAGAACCTACAAATATGCCCAAAATGACCTCCCAGTGATCAGTGATCCATGCACCATGTCTAGAAGTGCGTAAGGCCGTGCACATGGTTGCAAGCATATGAGTCCATGGCTGCGTCTGATGAAAAAAGGTGAGTAGGAGAGGAATTTTCCTTGCCAAGACATGATGCACAATATTCAGCACATTCAATCCGCCATTCATCCTCGGGGAACAAACTTTTGCCATCCGCATAAGTCTTAAAGCTTTAGCACAAAAGACTTTGTTTTCCATAACAGCTCCATAGCCTGAGACATGAAAGCAAAAGTGTCCTGAGAGGTCCAATGTATCAAAGGCAAATAGTACTAAACATAGGCCATGATAATCGACTGGACAATCCAGAGCCTAACATGGAGTGGCCAGGTGGAGAGCTTCCAGTAGTGGAGCTTGGCATGAAGTTTGTCAAAAATCCACTTTAATTGTTGTTTCCTAGTGATGTACCAGCCAATAGGGTAACCAAGATGGTGGACCACATCGTAGGGTTGCATAATGTGTCCGGGCCATAAAAGAACATGCCAATCATATAAATGCAGAGGTATGAGGCTAGATTTGTCAAAATTGACATGCAGGCCAGCAGCCATGCCATATATAGAGAGAGTGTCCATAAGAGTCTTCAACTGCTGTGGAGAATTATGCTACATAAAGAAGGAGTCATCTGCATATACCTGAGCCATAAAGGGAGGGGCTCCAGGAATCTGAAGACCAATGAGAAGGTCCTGCGCAGTAAGATGATCCAAGTATCTAAGAAGTGGGTGAGTGGCAATGGCATATAAGAGGGCACTGATGAGTGGACACCCTTGTCTAACCAAACGACCCAAGGACCAAGATTGAGAAAGATGATTGCCAAGGATGCATTGGGCTGTAGAGTCAGCATACAAGCAGTAGATGACATTAGCCATTTTTGGCCCGAATCCCATCTGAGCCATTTTCTGTGAGATAAAATCCCAGTTGACCGTGTCAAAAGCTTTAGCAAAGTCCACTTGCATAATAAAAACATCCTGGTCAGAATATTTTGCATATTCAATAGCCATGAGAGCATTGCCAATATTATCATGGATCTGCCGCCTAGGAACAAAGCCATATTGCAAGGGATGCAGACCCTCATAAAGCACTTACAACAGGCATCAATGTGATAGGCCTCCAATCCATGAGATGCTCACACAAATTCCGCTTGGGGATGAGTTTAACTATGCCATGCTTCCATGATTGGGGGAGTACTCCTGTATGCCAAGCCTCATTAATCATTTGCAGGATAACACCTTTAAGGTCTTGGACCAAAGTGTCCCAAAGTGTAAGAAAAATTCCACCGTGAGGCCATCATACCCTGGTGCCTTACCAGTGCTGAGATGGGACAAGGCATCATCAAGCTCCACATCAGTGAAAGGCATATCAAGTTTGAGAGCTTCCTGTGGGTTGAGAATGGGAAGAACATGCTGTAAAAGAGTATCCCAAGCTTGTAATGCGTGCAAAGAAGTGGTAGCAGGGGGTGCAAACAGTTTCTGAAAATAAGAAAAGCATTCATGTTGGAGCTCTGAGAAAGACCGAGTCCATTCACCATCTAGTTTACGGACTCTGAGGCAAGAGGTCTTCCTCCTGGAAGCATGTAACCCTTGAAAGATTTTGAAGAGCAGCCTTTATCCATGAATTGAGTCATCCTTGCCCGAACCTGCCACTTGGCCAATTTCCATCGGTCATTAGTATGCAAGAGAGCTGTTGACTGACACAGAGTGTCCATTTGTTAAGAGGAGAGGGGTTGCAATTGGGAATGTGCAGTCAAGGACTGAACTACTGCTTTGGCATGCTGAACTTTTCTCCAGTCAGGCATGAAATTACTCCCATATTCATGAATAGCATGCTGAAGCCTATCCACAAGGCGTTGCCATGCAAAATTACAGTCATAATGGACATGGGCTGTAAGAGGAATTATGGCATATCGGATCAATTGTTGAAATTGTGCATGCTGCAGGTATCCTTTATTGATATGTTTCATCCAAATGGAATGTAAAGGCATGTCATCCCAGGGGGCTGCCAAACTGAATATTCAACCATAAAGGAGCATGTTCAGAGAGACCAAGAGAGTGATCAACCTCAATATGAAGACTGAAATCTCTATATTTTTGAGCATGCAGTAAATACCATCTATCCAAGCGAGCCCAGTAGTTAGTAAAGGCATTATGATGATAGGTGTAACCCACTATTCCAGTGTGCATGGCTGTCCATAAATCTTGTGCATGTGTCATGGTAAGTAACTCCTCCCATGATCGCTTTTCAGAAGGGATCATATGATATCTATGAGTAGTGTTGTCTGATGGCATGGGAGAGTTATTAAAGTCTCTGCCAAGAAGAGCACAAGATCGCCATGGGTAAGAAGCAATGGCATGCCACATGGAAGCTCTGAAAGCAGAAGTTTACGAGGCATAAATAGAGGCAAATTCCCAAATATCACCATTGACATCACATTGAATCACCATCCATCTGCCATCACAATCATTGAAGGCAAGCTGGGGCTGCAGTTCATGCCTGACCAATATGCAAAGACCCGAGAAATGCTTAGTACCTGCATAGTGGATATCATAGCCCCCAAAATAGCCAGTCTGGCTCGCCATAGAATGTTGGTTATGTTCTTGCAAACAGAGAATGTCCGGCTGCCTGGTTAAAACATAATTCCACACTAGCCTCCACTTAGAAGGATTGCAGAGGCCCTGTACATTAAGAGTGACACAATGGAGTTTGTCAAGCATGAGGATATATACAAAGGAGGAGACCAAGAATATACAACCAAAGAGTGCTGCAGCCCTTCCTTCCCTGGGTCAAAGGATAGCCCTTCCTCAGACTCACAAACAGGAATGTGTTTTTTGAGAACTCCAACCCAATTGAGAAGAACCGGGGGAGTGGCTGAGGTAGAGGCTTGGCCTGGAGTAGGAGTAGATGCATCCTAGTGGCGAGATTGAAGGGGTCTTTGCCTCAACACCCTCTTGGGCTGTAAAAAACCATCATTATCAGGGGCCTTCTCTTTCTCTTTACCTTTGTCCTTGCCTTTAGCTGTGGCTAGCATTTGCGAAGCCACTTTCCCAACTTTGGAGGCATTTTTATCCAAATTCTTGGACCCAATAGTCTCTTGCTTATGAGTGGGCTGAACCAGGGGAGAAGGTATAGCAGTGGAGGGGGATGCAAGATAGTAGGGCATTCAGAGGCCAGATGCCCGTACTTATGGCATGAAAAACAAGCACCTGCAAAAATTACCCATTTCAATTCAAAGTACTTTTGGCCCATTGGCAAACCTTCAACCTCGACTGCAATGGAGGGGAGGGTAGGGGTATCTGTGTCCCACAAAACAAAATCTATTACGATTCCCAGCAGGGCGAGGGGGGCAGATAACTTGGCCCAGTGCAGCGGCCAATCCTGGCAATTCTTCTCGCATATAGTCTGGGAAATTAACCACCTCCACCCAGACAGGACAATGATGTCGTATGAGACTTTGATAGTCCTTATTGGGGGACCATGGTGTGGAGGGAAAAAAATAAGATGGGAATGCCTCTATAGCGTTTCTCCCACCCAGCTCGGAATATACAAAACACAAAAAACGGGAGCACCACCAGCTATGGCTGGACACTTTTTCAGAAACTCTTACTCACCCTTACCCTATGGCAACAGCCAGGTCATCGAGGTCGGAGCTCCACTGCTCAATGCATCCTCTCCTGCAGCCTAAAACCATAGACAATAGGGCACACAATTCCCAACACCGCACGTTTCCAACTTACTCTTCACCCCTCCCAAACCACCCATACGCTTCTCATCACAAACAAAAGCCCACAACTGATTCACTCTCTTCATTCCTTTCACATACACAAAGCAAGGTTCTCACAAGACCATACAAATTTTCAAAGCTTATCCAGAGCTTTCATAGAAACACAAGAGAACATGGAGATCCTTCTCTTCACATACTAAAAACATTGAAGCATGCACCCACCCTGCTTGCTCATACACACACTACTACCTATAGTTGTACAGCTCAAGAGGCTTCTCTACAGAACCAGTTTGCCTTCAACAAGGCATTTACCCAACTAGCTGCGCAAACTCACTCAAAAGCAGCTTTTCGTCTTTATGCCTGCAGCAAGCCTTTGGAGTAGAGCAACCCAGTCGCCTCCAGCTCAGCAAGTGCCGGCTCTTCACAACTTCTCTTGTGACTCGCCACTTTGCTTCCCTCTTCAACTCGCACTGGCCACCAGCTCTCGGCTCTCTCTGCAGCACACGGTGACCTTCTCCCTTTTGCCTACCTCTCCCTTTTGCTAACTGCCGACTCACCTTCGGCTGCTCTGGCGACCACCTCGGCTGCTGCTCATCTTCAGCCCTCTGCGCCTGTGGCAGCGGTTGGCCTCCCAAACCACACTTGGCTCCTCTGTCTTGCGCCTCTCCCCTTCACCAGCTCACTTCGCTTTATCTTGCAGCTGTGCCTGTCCTTGCCAGCTGCGCTCATCAGCCCATAGGCGACTTCCACACGCGGCACCACTTCTTCTCTCCTCGCAAGCCTGCAGCTGCTCACGTCCCAGCACCACACGATGGCCCCTTCAAACCCACGCTCGCCTGGATCTGGTGCTGCAGCAAGCCACCACACAAGCACCAACGCGGCTCTCTTCCGTCGGCTCCCAGCCGTCTCTCCAACACCCAACGACACCGCCTCTGGCACTCACACCAGAACCACCTTCTGTCGAGCACACACAGAGGTGGCCTCCTGCCCCCCTCGCTGCTTCACGACTCCAGCTCTCGGCTCTCTCAGCAGCACACGGTGACCTTCTCCCTTTTGCTAACTGCCGACTCACCTTCGGCTACTCTGGCGACCACCTTCGAGAGCTTCTCCTTTTCGACTCGCTGGCGACTCCTTCTCGAGAACTTCATGCTGGCCGCCACCTTGCTATTCCATGTGGCCTTTTACCAATTGGCCACATGGATTATACTTTATTTATTTATTTTTTCTTTTTAAAAAGGTTTCCAAGCCACAAAGTAATGGCCACACTAATGCCAAAAGACTCTCCTTCTCCTTTCTTTTTCAGAAAATACGGTGCCCACACAGCTTCCAAATAAATGCGAGAGCTACCCACAACCCCATGATCAGCATCATCATCATACCAAATCCGTCAATTTTCCAGTTGGTGTTCTGCTTTTAGCAACCATCCACACACCACATTGTTGCCATGAAAACTCCAGATTACCAGCATTTTCTCCCAAAAAAAAAAACGTGCATCAACCAATTCACAACAAAACCACTCAGCCTGTACATTTGCCAGGGCATTCAGGGCAAAATTTATTTGCACACCACACGCACCATATGTACACTGATGACTCAAAACAGCTTTACAGAAAAAGCCTGACATACCCCCAGCCTGCTGAATCATTCATGATGAGCAGCAAAAAGCATTTCCAGACTTAAATCCATATCCAAAAACTGCCCTTCATCTAGAATCACATCTTCAGACACTGCATCCTGCACAATTACCATCAGACGTGCATGATACTTCTTCAGCCTGTATCCATTTACCCTAGAAGCATGTAAAGTCCCATCTAAATCTGCCAATTGATAGGTGCCATTTGCAAATCCTTGCATCACCAAGAAAGGTCCTTCCCACTTAATTTGGAATTTCTTATGAAAGGCATTATCCAGTCTGCTATTATAACGTAACACCAGATCATTCTTCATAATTCCTTTGCTTTTAATCTTCTTGTTAAACTTCTCCAGCATTCTTGCCTGCATATCTTCATAATGCTTCAAAGCATTATCCCTGTTCAGCTGTGCTTCTTGTAAATATAACAGTCATTCTTTAAGGGCATCTTTAGGTTCTTCCAAAAGCTTTTCCAACATTTTAATAGCTGGTATCTCCACCTCAATAGGCAATAAGGCTTCCTTTCCAAAAACAAGATAAAATGGAGTGAAACCCGTACCAGTCTTAACTGCTGTCCTGTATGCCCACAAGGCAGCAGGCAACTCCAGATCCCAATTCTTCCCTTGTTGCTCTGTCACCTTAGATAAAATCTTGATCAATTCACCATTGAACCGCTCATTCAGGCCATTACACTGTGGATAGTAAGGTGTGGTAAAACTGCGACTGATCTTCATTTTTATACACAGATAATCCATAAGCTCTGCTCTGAAACCTGGACCCTCATCAGAAAGCAATTCCAATGGCACACCAAATTTACAACAGATATCTTGATATACAAATTTTGCTACCTCCTTAGCAGTAATTTGTTTCACTGCCTTTGCTTCAGCCCATCTAGAAAGGTAATCAACTGCAGTCAAGATGTAGCACTTCCCTCGGCTAGTAATGGGCAATGGTCCCACAGCATCAATTCCCCATTTTTCAAAAACATCATAAGCAAGAATTGTCTTCCTCATTTCAGGCTTTAATATCCGTTTACTGTGAGCTTGGCATTGTTTGCATGACCTGCACCAATGATTAATATCCTTATGTATACTTGGCCATACATAACCTTCCTGCAATACCTTATGCAAGGTAATCTTTGAGGCAAAATGTCCACCGCATGCTCCTTCATGGTTTTCCTTGAGAATTTTATAGATTTCTTCCTTCCAAGGTATCCGTCGCATTATCAAATCAATTCCCTTCAAATACAAAGCATCACCAACCATCACATACCTTGCAGCTTTCCTGATGAAACCATATTTTTTTGATTTGTCAACACCATTAGGAATCATCCCTGTTAACAAAAACTCCTCAACATCCTGTAAATTCTCCCTGCCACAATAAAATGATGCATGAGCTTTAAGAACAAATACTTCACCAATCATTCCCTGGGCTGCTTCATGAGCCTCCTCATTATGGCCTCGATCCACATGCTTTAGACTCCAAGCTTCAAATTCCTTCAGCAAACCCTTAATCTTGAAACACATTTCTTTGAGTAACATATTCTTTGACTTCCAAACTCCCAATACCTGTTTTACCACCAGCAATGCATCTCCTCGAATGCGAATCCTGTGTACACCATGCTTCAAGCATATTTGCAATCCAATTTCCAAAGTCAGATACTCCGCTTCATTGTTGCTATGTGCATCCACCTTAACACCCTTTTTAAAAACAAGGCAACCCTGTGGATCATAAAGCACCAAACCTCTTGAGGCTGCATCATGGCTTTTCCTGTAAGAACTATCAAAATATAATAAGTGTGCATTCATCAACTTCGCCGCATCCTCAACTGGCTTCTTGATGGTTTCCTCCTTTATAAGAAGAGGACTCTCCTTATATGTCAGTAGATCGGCTAAGGTAGCCCTGGTACTCTCTTCCACCAAGAATGAGAAAGTAAATTCCTGCAACTCAGCCTTAGATAAATTTGTGCCATTTATCAACTGAGGCAAAAAAGTATAGCTCGTCAAAAACACAAAGGGGCGAGGCAACAAGTAGTGGTGGAACCACCTACATGCATAAAGTACACTAACCATAACAAGTTCCACCTCTGATAGCAACCTCTCTCTGGCAAGTTTTACTCTGCTAGCATAGTAGACTGGTTGCATATAATGTGATCCTTTCCCCTTTTGTAACAGCATAGCTCCAATAGCATCTTCACCTACTGAAGGATTGACATAAAATACCTGTTCCCAATTAGGTGCCTGCATTGTAGGAATAGCTCCTAGCACCTCTTTCACTTTTTAGAAAGCCACTTCACACTCCTCCGTCCAATGCAAAGAATCATGCTGTGCTGCTTGCTGCAAAGGATATAACAACTGTGAAGATAGAGAAATGAATCGAGCCATATACTTCACCTTTTGCACAAAAGTAGCCAGTTGCCTTGTATTCTTTGGTGTAGGAAGAAGAAGAAGAGACTTGACTTTATCAGGATCTGGATCAATACCATTCTCTGATATAACATGGCCCAAAAGCTTCACCCTTGGTTGAGCTAAAAAACACTTTTTTGGATTTAATTGACCACCACACTCATCATAACGCTGAAAAACTGTAGCCAGCTTATCACAATGCTCTTGCCTGGAGCTGTATATACAAAAATCATCAATAAAATCCTTCACAAACTTATTCAAAAAAGGAGATAATACCCAATTTGCCCTTCTCTGATAGTAGGCTGGACCATTCATTAATCCAAAAGGAAGAACTTTGTAGCAGAAACATCCCCACGGTGTAATGAAAGTTGTCTTGCGCTGATCTTCTTCTGCAATTTTCAACTGGAAATAACCTGAATACCCATCACAAACACTATACCTTTCATATCCAGCTACAGTATCCAAGATCTCATCCAAAAAGGGTAGGGGGTAAGAATCCTTCTTCGTAGCAGCATTCAAAGGCTTGAAATCCACACATATACGCCACCTGCCATCCTTCTTTGGACTCACTACCATAGGACTTACCCACTCAGCTGTATCCACTGGTGTAATGAAACCTGCACTCAACAGCTTGTCAACTTCCTCTCTCAGGGCCTGCATTTGTTCTCGTCCCATCCTGCGAAGCTTCTGTCTAATTGTTTTTACACCTTCCTTTAATTCAATCCTCAGGTCTGGCCCTTTGAATCCTCGAATCTCTCTATAAGAAGTGATGAACAATTCTGGAAAATGAGAAAGCATATTAACATATCTAACCTTTTCTCCACTCGAGAGATCCGCACTCAGCATTCCTTCAATCAGCTCCTGCTTCTTCTTCACTTCTATCTTTGGCTGCAGTAATTCCTCGATCACTTCATATGACCCCAGAGTATCTTCTCCCTCAGCACCCACTTCATACACTTCTTTATCTTCATTACTTTGTTGCTCTGATATAAGAAAGGCCACATCTGCCCCTTCTCCACTAGAAGCAGTGGTCGATGAATCCGTCTCTGATTCAGAAGTAGTGGTGGTAGTTTCCTCTTCACTTGAATCCTGTGGCTTCTCCCACACATCATTTAAAGATCTTCTACTATGCATCTCAAAAGATTTTTTATTACCCTGCTTATTATGCAAAGAAATGGTCCCATACCTCCAGTCTTGTACTGCACCCACCACTCGCAACCAGGGTCATCCAAGGATGATTGGAAAAGCACCCGCAGGCATCACATGAAAATCAACAGTAGCTCTGACATTAAAAGCTTCAATTTCCAATTCCTTTATCATACCAAGACATTTTACCTTTTGATGATTAGCCATTCTGATTCAAAACCCAGAAACCCCAGACACCCTCAAGCCTGACTGTTCCACACATGATTGGGTAATCACACAGATTTGAGCCCCTCCATCTATATAGGCCTGACCAAGGCTCTTACCTTTACTCCACACCTCCACAATAGGGCAAATATCTAGAAGCTCTTCCAAAGATAGTACTTTCACTGACCTCTTCTCTGACTCCTTTTCCATTGGATTCACCAGTCTCTTCCATTGCCTTCTCAATTTTGGCACCATCTCCACCAACTGCCCAAAGGTGATGTTTGCCTTCCTGTTCACCAAATCAGATTTCAAATCATAGCTGGTTTGCCCATCCCCCAGTGGGAAGTCTGACACCTGGAATCTTCTACGAGGCTTCCGTTTCCTTTTGGTTTTCACATCTTCTCCTTCCTGTTGCTTCCCCTTCTTACGGCTGGGTCCAGCCACCCCTTTTCCTTCTCTTTCATCTGTTGTGCGCTTGCCAACAGGCATCACATCCCCTTCTTCTCTCACCTGAACATTCTCCAGTGTGACAACATTCATAACCTTTGCCTTCCCCTTCTCCTCAGCTGTAATTCCACTGGGGCCTGCTTGATCCCTGATATCAATACCATAATCTTTTGACCTATGAGGTAACTGTGAAGGTAGTGGGTACATATCACCACCCATACGCTGAGGCTTATCACAATCTGTACTCAGATGACCAAGCTCACCACAGTTCCAACATGTAGGGATGAAACGACGGCCCCTACCGCGACCACGTCCATACCCTGCTTGTCCATCCCCCTCCTCATGATTGTTGCCACGGCCTCTACCACGTCCACCACCTATGCTTCCCATTAAATTTAAGCTCAAATTCTTCATAAGATCAACCATCTGTTTCATATCCTGCCGCAATCCTTCATCAGAACCTGCAGGAACCATAGGTACTCCTTGACTAGCTTGAGGTACCATCTGCATAGCTTGGGCTTAAGTGGGCTTCATCCTCTCCATCACTGCACTCATGGGTGTAGCCTCCACTCTACGAATCTCCGGCTGTGCTACAACTGGAATCATCCCCAGCTGATTCATTCGTTGCAGCTTCCAATCTTTTGACTTAGCAATTTCTACCGCATCCTCAAAAGACCTGGGCTTCTTCAATTCCACTTTCCAGCGAATACTCCTCTTAAGCCCGGCTACAAACTTGTTCTTCTTCATCATATCAGGCGGCACCTGGTCTTCCCCTAAAGCCCTGCATAAGGTTTCCCATAGCAAAGAAAATTTCTTCATATAATCATCTAATGATTCAAACTCACCTTGTGTCAGAGCTTGCACCTCATGCCAAACCTTGTCAGGGTCTTCCACCTTCTTGAACCTGTTGCTGAGTGCTGTCTTTAATCCATTCTCAATCATATCAAGATGTGGCACAGCAACCCTCAATGACTCCTCATAAGTCCTGTACCAGGTCCTTGCATCCCCTTTCAAACAGATGCTCAGAAGCCGCAACACCTGTACCGACTCATTAATATGGTTGCTTATGCATGCAACCTCCATTCTTTCCAAGAAGTCTGCCACATCCTCATTCGAACCACCATAAAACTCTGGATAAGACATCATGTTGATCCCAAAACCTCTCGTCAGATCCCAAGCAAAAACCAAAAACACCTTCCTTCAATCTCTCACTCTGGGGCATACACCCTCGTAAGAGAAATCCCTGAGCAACTCCTCAGTGGGGGCACCAAAGACTGTGGAGGGAAAAAAAATAAGATGGGAATGCCTCTATAGCGTTTCTCCCACCCAGCTCGGAATATACAAAACACAAAAAACGGGGGCACCACCAGCTATGGCTGGACACTTTTTCAGAAACTCTTACTCACCCTTACCCTATGGCAACAGCCAGGTCATCGAGGTCGGAGCTCCACTGCTCAATGCATCCTCTCCTGCAGCCTAAAACCATAGACAATAGGGCACACCATTCCCAACACCGCACGTTTCCAACTTACTCTTCACCCCTCCCAAACCACCCATACGCTTCTCATCACAAACAAAAGCCCACAACTGATTCACTCTCTTCATTCCTTTCACATACACAAAGCAAGGTTCTCACAAGACCATACAAATTTTCAAAGCTTATCCAGAGCTTTCATAGAAAACACAAGAGAACATGGAGATCCTTCTCTTCACATACTAAAAACATTGAAGCATGCACCCACCCTGCTTGCTCATACACACACTACTACCTATAGTTGTACAGCTCAAGAGGCTTCTCTACAGAACCAGTTTGCCTTCAACAAGGCATCTACCCAACTAGCTGCGCAAACTCACTCAAAAGCAGCTTTCCTTCTTTATGCCTGCAGCAAGCCTTTGGAGGAGAGCAACCCAGTCGCCTCCACAGCTCAGCAAGTGCCGGCTCTTCACAACTTCTCTTGTGACTCGCCACTTCGCTTCCCTCTTCAACTCGACCTGGCCACCAGCTCTCGGCTCTCTCTGCAGCACACGGTGACCTTCTCCCTTTTGCCTACCTCTCCCTTTTGCTAACTGCCGACTCACCTTCGGCTACTCTGGCGACCACCTCGGCTGCTGCTCATCTTCAGCCCTCTGCGCCTGTGGCAGAGGTTGGCCTCCCAAACCACACTTGGCTCCTCTGTCTTGCGCCTCTCCCCTTCACCAGCTCACTTCGCTTTATCTTGCAGCTGCGCCTGTCCTTGCCAGCTGCGCTCATCAGCCCATAGGCGACTTCCACACGCGGCACCACTTCTTCTCTCCTCGTCTCGCAGGCCTGCAGCTGCTCACGTCCCAGCACCACACGATGGCCCCTTCAAACCCACGCTCGCCTGGATCTGGTGCTGCAGCAAGCCACCACACAAGCACCAACGCGGCTCTCTTTCGTCGGCTCCCAGCCGTCTCTCCAACACCCAACGACACCGCCTCTGGCACTCACACCAGAACCACCTTCTGTCGAGCACACACAGAGGTGGCCTCCTGCCCCCCTCGCTGCTTCACGACTCCAGCTCTCGGCTCTCTCAGCAGCACACGGTGACCTTCTCCCTTTTGCTAACTGTCGACTCACCTTCGGCTACTCTGGCGACCACCTTCGAGAGCTTCTCCTTTTCGACTCGCTGGCGACTCCTTCTCGAGAACTTCATGCTGGCCGCCACCTTGCTATTCCATGTGGCCTTTTACCAATTGGCCACATGGATTATACTTTATTTATTTATTTTTTCTTTTTAAAAAGGTTTCCAAGCCACAAAGTAATGGCCACACTAATGCCAAAAGACTCTCCTTCTCCTTTCTTTTTCAGAAAATACGGTGCCCACATAGCTTCCAAATAAATGCGAGAGCTACCCACAACCCCATGATCAGCATCATCATCATACCAAATCCGTCAATTTTCCAGTTGGTGTTCTGCTTTTAGCAACCATCCACACACCACATTGTTGCCATGAAAACTCCAGATTACCAGCATTTTCTCCCAAAAAAAACGTGCATCAACCAATTCACAACAAAACCACTCAGCCTGTACATTTGCCAGGGCGTTCAGGGCAAAATTTATTTGCACACCACATGCACCATATGTACACTGACTCAAAACAGCTTTATAGAAAAAGCCTGACACATGGCATAGCATGTACCATTTTCCTGCCATAAAATAAAGGAGAAAATTCAAGCACACGCTGCTTCTGCAAGGCATCGGTGAGGTGAACTTCATAAAACCCATGGGAGGCAAAGTACACCCCCTCCACAAAAGAGCCACCAAGGATAGACTGAATCCATTGCGCAACATCATTGGCAGATGGTATCTTTCCGAGAAAGAAGATAATGACCGCAGTTTGTGCAAGCTTCTTAAGCAGTTGTACTAGAGATGGTAGCTGCAATTTGTAAGTAACCTGAGGAACAGGCTTGCTCCAATCCTGGTGAGATTGATGGAAGTCCTCTTTCAGAGTATCAAAAACATATTGAGCCTCTTATGGTGCGACATTGTTAATGGTGCCAAAAGAGGAGTAAGAACTACCTGCACAAGTGGAGGCTAAAAGGAGTCTACAATCGAGTATGTAGTTGATGATCTCTATGACTCCGAGCTATCCTTATGGAGTTGACAACAAATGACAAAGCATATATAATCGAAAGACGTATGTAATGGAAACATGAGAAGCATCTCATTGGATCTAACTCCATAGGTACTATCCTAGCACAACCTCATGATGGTGTTAAATCTCTAGTAAGTACAGACCCAAGCACATCTTTTCCTTATAGTGTATAACCTATGAGAGAGGGTTGAATCCATCTTGAGACAATGGTGTCCCTTGAATCAAATAATAGGGTGGGCATCTGAACATATAATGCTTCTCAATCTGCACCTCCCTAACTATGTACCTTGCATAACTATGCCTCTCAAGTAATGCCCTTTGCTCTACCAAATTCAATCTGATTCAATCTACACATGGTGGGATGATACTCTTTATTGGCCGATGATAATATGGCATGTGATCTTCCGATGAGGGTATCTAGGGTTGACAATGAATCCATCCTCAAAAACTTGCAGGAAGTGCTCTTTATAAAATTAGAGTTTTATAGGGAGATATAGCGGTAAAGGGAATCAAAAGATATTGATATCTAGATTACCTATCATCTTCTTGGAGATTTCAATTGTGTGCCTCAAGGCCACGTGATCTGCTTGCAAGGCTGCCACAATGTGAGGAAGGGAGCTGGTTGGCCAGTCCAGAAGGCTGTTGGCTTGCCGGGACAAGCCTTGGAAAAATTCCTTAAAAACTGCGCTTAACTACCATGCTGTCCACACACTGTGCCTTTCCTTTTGGTGCAATCGATACCCCAACAACACACACCTTACCTGGCCGCCGTGAGCTTGGGATTGAGAGATGAATCGAATGTTGGAAGCTGCTACAGTGCGCACCGCCGTGAGCGTGGAATCAAACGTTCGAAGCTGCTACAGTGTGCGCGAAACGGGCGAAGAAAATGAATACACGTTTTAGTTTTTTTAAAGATTCGCGATGCATAAACGACCCAAAAAAAAGGTGGCTTATGCATCGCAATTTCGATGCATAAACCACTCATTTCCAGTTTGCTAGGGTCGCTACTATGGTGGCATATACAACTGCATTTTAAAGGTCACATAAGCATCCACGAAAGCGACCCCCGCTATTTTCTTCATATTTATATGAGGGTCGCTATGTATAGACCATTCTTGTAGTGCGCGTTCGTACACGTGGCCTGCAAATTTTTTTTTTTGAAAGCGACCGACCTCTGACAAATCGTCCTTATAAAAAGCTCACTGTCGCCCACCACTGTCACAATCGTTCACCAGATGGCAACCAGAGAAGGAGAAGGACGGAAACAAATGCATAAAGGAAAGAGACAATAGCATAAACAAGTGGAAGGAAAGAGACAGGACAAAGGACAAACTGACTCACCTCTGAAAAAGTGAGTCTTCTTTTTGGCTGGTTTCCTTCACCCGTGTGTGCTCCTTGTCTTCTCCTTGCACTTAGGTTTAGTGCTCTGTTGGAAGAGGCGGCGACGAAGGAGAGCAAATCTTCAGTTTAAAAATGTTTATTTAGAGAAGGCGTGTTATTTTTAGGTATGGACAGGTCGTCGCATGTAAAAGCGCGTGTATTTTCGTGTTTATAATAAATCAGCCGCGTTTATACACGCGATTTTTAGGATGTAGCCACGTTTATACACGCGATTTTTAGGATTTAGCCGCGTTTATACATGCGATTTTCAGGAAATAGCCACGTTGATACATGCGATTTTTAGGATGTAGCCGCGTTGATACATGCAATTTTTAGGATGTAGCTGCGTTGATACATGCAATTTTCAGGATGTAGCCGCATTTATACACGCAATTTTTATACTTTGATTAAAAACTGATTATGATTTTGTGTTTACTCTTTTGTACATAGGATGTCATCAACCTCCTCAAGCAGTTCTGGTGAGGCTGAGACAATGCATCATCGTAATCGCGATGTGTGGTTGGGACAAAGGATCAAGTGTATGCATAATCGATGTCAAGGATGCATTGTACGAGCGCGTCAAATTACCTTGAATCACATCTCCATGTATGGAGAATGGAATCAAACACGTTTAGAGGTGAGTAGATGTAAATTGATAGTATTCAAAATGACTCATGGTATCCAAATTAAATTAATGGAGTTGTTATATATATACTCTAATTGAAGCAGGATGCAGTACCACACCCTAACATGGTGCCCTACGCGTGGCAAGAGCACGCAAAGCATCCACGAGATGATGCTGGAGCTTCGGGATCTATTGTCAAAGATGAGTGGGAAAGGGATGACAATAGCCCTGCACCCCACGAAGTTGTGGAAGAGGAAGTGTTTGATGATATGGTGCGGTATCTTTTTAGGGATGATCCCAAAGGTATGGACGACGATGATATGGAACAAGAGCATCTTTACAAGGCTTCATCGACACCGGTTTTTGAAGGGTGCACATTCTCTATTTTACGTGCTTCACTTGAACTACTCAATATACAAACAATTTATGGATGGAGCAATGCAAGTCTTGACGCATTATTGAAGTAAGCATTCTAACTTGCAAATTTGAATTAGTGGTTTAGGGTTTAGGGTTAGGACTAATTGATGATATTGGATGCAGGCTATTATCAAACATGCTTCCAAAGGGAAATAGACTACCCACCTCAAGAGACATAGCGAGGCGCTATGTGACATCTCTTGGAGGATTGGATTATGATCGCATACATGCATGCGTCAATGATTGCATTCTCTTTCGTGGGACGCATAAGGTGGCTCGACGTTGTCCCACTTGTGGTGAAGCAAGGTATAGAACAGATGTGAAGATTTTTGATATACCTCGTAAAGTCTTGCGACACTTTCCTATAATTCCTCGCATCAAACACATGTTCAAGTGCAAATCCATAGCAGAGCTCATGTCATGGCATTCCTCACATCGATCGGATGATGGCATGTGGAGAATTCCCGCAGACACTCCTGCTTGGAAGCATATTGAGATGACTCGCCCAGCTTTAAAACAGAGCCCAGAAACTTGAGACTTGGCCTAGGTATGGATGGAGTGAATCCATTTGGTTTCAAAAGCACCGCATACAGCGTGTGGCCAGTTGTGTTGGTGAATTACAACCTTCCACCATCAATGGCGATCAAGAAGGGACATCTTATGTTATCCCTTCTAATTCCAGGGAAACATAAAGTCAAGCATATGGATGTTTATCTCGAACCGTTGATTGATGAGTTGGAGGAACTATGGAGAGGTGTTGCAGTGGTGGACATTAGTAGGCCTCCCTTCTCTCGACACTTCGACTTAAAAGCAGTGTTGATGTGGACAATGCATGACTTTCCAGGATACAGCGATTGTTCTAGTAAGAATTCTAATTACCTCCCTACTCTAATAGTATTGGCTATATTAATTTTAACTATTGACTTTATTATTCTAACTTTTATTTATATTTTAATATTTATATTTTAACAGGTTGTTTAAAAACATCGGGTAAACATGCATGTCCTGTTTGTGGCCCTTCGTTTAGTACATGAGTATGCTGACGGTTTGTGTAAGACCATATTCGATAATCATCATCGATTTCTCCCGTCAGATCATCCTAAATATGTTGCTAATAAGAGTAATATTACTCCACAAACACTTCGTGCAAAAGATTGGAAGCGTATTTGGGAGTCTACAAATATTCTTCCTCCAGATGGCATGAAAAGGTATAGTAATGTTTTTCAATCTTGTTTTGTGTAGTCTCTAATTGGATTAAAGATCACATAGAGCAATCCCTTGTGTAGGTACTCCATTTTTTCGCCTACCATATTGGACCCATCTTAAGATCAACCATCTTCTTGATCCCATGCACATCTTCAAGAATGTGGGATCTGGTATTTGGGAACATGTTATTGGTAAACGAGACAATGTTAGCGTACGGGAGGACTTGTGGGTCGCAGGACGTATGCGTCAAGCTTGGCCACACGAGAGGAGAGTGGGCACGTTCGTCTTCCGCCTGCACCATGGATTATATCAAAGAAAGAGGAGAAGCAGGTAAAGCAAGCCATCACCACTTTGTGTACTCCCACTGGATGCATGAGATCATTGAAGGGAGCCTTTACAACCACTAAGAAAAGAGGCGTTGAGCAACTATATGGGTTGAAGTCCCACGATTAGCACAAGATGCTCCAAGTAAGTGTTTTCCAAGTCTTGTACGTTGAAATTAAATTTTGTAATGCCATAAATCATACATACATGTGCTCTTATGTGCACAGTTCATACTACCTAGTAGCATCGACCAAATAAGAGTTTGAAAAAATGTATTTATAAGATGGGCGAGCTTGTGAGGTATGTAAAACCCATGTCAGATCACCCTTCATTATACCTTGCAAAATGGACGTGCATGAGGTATAACGTACTATTCATTTATTTTTCAGATATGTTAGTTCCAAAGCAATTGATCCAGCCGCGTTGGATGATGCGCATGTTATGGCAGTGGAGGTGGTTTGTTTGGTAGAGGAGACTTTTCCACGAACCATTCTCACAAGTCAACTACATCTCATTGTGCATTTAGTGGATGAAATTGCTTTATGTGGCACTGTGCACATGCACGTTGGATGTTCTTCCTAGAGCGCTTCATGAAGACCTTAAAAGACTTTGTGAGGCAAAGTGCAAGGCCCGAAGGAAACATGGCCGAGGGTTGGTTGATACAAGAGTCTCTTGTATATATTTTAGAATTTCTTGGTCAGGTGGACAGCTCTTTGCCACGACTATGGAGCAATGAAGAGGACTTGAGGATGACCTCTATTGTGCCTCAAGGAAAAGGACAGAGTAAAGTAATTGACAGAACATTGATTGATGATCTCAATTTCACTTGCATCCTTAATAGTGATGTGATGAGCAGATGGGTTACAAGATATGAGGATGCAAAGACAAAAAGGCAAGCAGAAAGAGCTCTCTTTCGGAGGCAACATGGCTCTCGTAAGGCGTACCCTAAGCATCTAGCAACACTTTCGAATGATATCCATGTTGATTGGTTGCATGAGGAAATGGAGAGAGCAGAGAGCGACGAGGGGCTGCATATCACGGTGGAAGAATGGGAGTATGCACGAGGATGCATGTTAAAGGTACATAGAACTAATGTTTTGCATAAGTTGTAAGTGATTTGCTTTTAATATTTATTCACATTGCTTACACAAATATTGCTTCTATTTTGGTCCAATGCACTATGTTCAATGCTATATGGTGTGAAGGCAAGCATTTTTGAACACAAAGAATTGATGAAAAGAGGAATACATAAGATTGCGGTGTCATTAGTAGCTTTGAGGGAGCTAATGGAAAAATGGATGATTATTGTGGCACAATCCAAGACATGGTTAGGCTTGACTTTCGTCGCTTCTTTGTGTATGTTTTGGATGTCAAATGGCAAATGAATGTGGTGGAAAAAAGGCCTAATGCAACGATAAAACGCCATGCAAGTGGCTATGTAACTATTGACTCTACAAAGTTTTGGCAAACAAAGAAAGATAGGCTCGTATTGCCACAACAATGTGAGCAGGTATGCATTTTTTTACTAATGTGTTTCATGTACATATATATCTAAGCTCGTGTACCCCTTGACTTTTGATATGCTAATTAATTACTGCAGTATGTGTATTTGAGTAGGTTATCTATCTTCCAATGGTGCATGACATTAAATGGTGGTACATAATCCCTATTGCACCACGTTCCAAAGTGATGTATAATACATTCACTGATATGGAGCATATGGAGGATGTAACAAGCCGCAATGAAGATGATGTCGAGCATGCCAATGAAGATGTTGTGATCGATGATCAAGAATTCGCGTGTATAATTGTGTGTATATATATGCGCTTATACACGCGTTTTTGAAACTAGTATACACGCGAATTTAGATGCCAATATACACGTGCTGGTAGACGCGTTACTTAAAGTTCAATACACGCGAATTTAGATGCCAATATACATGCACCCGATACTATTCAAATACATGTGTGACCATACACACGCCCGTAACTTATCGCATGTATGGAACGCGTGTATGGCAGCAGTGTCTTGTAGTGCTCTATTCACATCACATCCATCCATCCATCCATTCACATCTATCTGATTCACATCACATCTCATCACATCTATTCACCACCTCACATATCATCACCTCTATTCACATCACATCCATCCATCCATTCACATCTATCTGATTCACATCACATCTCATCACCTAAACACATACAATATAGTTATATATACATATACATACACACACACACACACACACACACATATATATACATGTATGTATATATATATATATATATGTATATGTATATACATATACATATATATATATACATGTGTATATACATACATACATACATACATACATATATATATACATATATATACATACATATATATATATATATGTATGTATGTATGTATGTATGTATGTATGTATGTATATATAGATACACACACCTACACACACACACACACATGTATATATATATATATATATATACATGTGTGTGTGTGTGTGTGTGTGTGTATATATGTATATATATATATATACATGTGTATATATACTCGTATATTTACATATATACATATATATATATATATGTATGTATATATATATATATATATATATATATGTACATGTGTATATATATACATGTATATATATATACATGTATACATACATATATATATATATACACACACACACACACACACATGTAAGTATTTATATTTATGTGTGTATGTATCTATGTATGTATGTATATATATATATATATACACACACATATATATATATGTATATATATATACATGTATATATATATATGTGTGTGTGTGTGTGTGTGTGTGTGTGTGTGTGTATGTATGTATGTATGTTTGTATATATGTATATATGTATATATGTATATATACATATATATGTATGTATGTAAATTCATTTTGGATTGGTTCTGCTCAATTTTGGGTTTTTGGGCTATGTAGTGGAAAAGATTTGGTGTGCATCAACATCTACAGTGTCTTCAACAACATCGACCATCATACTTTTGCCAGTAACACTCTATTCTCTACTCTGTGTGTTATTTTTCATACACTTTGCAGGTGATTCAGTTAGTTAGCAACCATCCGAGGTTACATTCAGTGAATACTGTGAGTACTTACAGTGTGTTGAAAGATTTTTCATTTGGTAGACAGTCATGTCTAGCAATAGTGATGTATTCAACATGTTGTTTGCTAAGGACAAACTTGATGGGACTAACTACCCATTGTGGTCCTATATGATGAGGCATGTAGTGGTTGCTAAAGACCTTTGGAATGTGGTCAGTGGTAGTGAAACTCATCCTATTTCAGAACTACCAGTTTAACTAGGTGCTGCAGGTATATCTAAAGTAGAATTTGATACAGATGTGGCTCCTCCACATACACCACTAGTACCTCCTACTGCTGTTCAAACGAGATGGGATGGAAGAGATACATAGACACATGCATTGCTTGCACTTTCTATGAAGCGAAGCATTATTTCTCATATTCGGTCATGTAAGACTTCAAATCAGGCATGGAATACACTTGCTGCATTATACCACGAGCGAATGAAGCATGTGTTGCATATCTGCGCAAACAGTTGGAGTCTGAGCACATGAATGAGGGATACTCAATGCACAGCTTCTTGACCAAGATCAAAGATTTTAAGGAGCAGCTCGCTAGTGTGGATGAGATATATCCTGATAGTACATTGGTGTCCTCAGTTCTCAATGCATTGCCGGATTGTATCAAGGTTTTGCCTCTCCCCTTAGACTCATGAAGGGAAATCCAAATCCCCTTACATTTGATGATCTGGTTTTAGTACTCTTGCAAGAAGAGCAGTCTAGGCAAAACAGATCTGTTATGCGAGTTGGTCCCAAGCTTTTGTTGCCACTTAGAAAGGCAAAGGTAAATCTTCTTCGCATGGTGGCTATAAGCCAAAATCAGAATCCTCAGGTAAGGATGTAGAGAAAGAAGGTGATAAGCCTAAAAAGAAGGGCAAGTGTCACTATTGTAGAAAACCAGGGCACTACAGAAATGAGTGTAAGAAAAAGCTAGAGAAGGAGAAAAATAAAGAATCGAGCATAGTTGTGGCTAATGCATCTGCACACCAAGTGTAGAGAAGAAGGAATCTGCAAGTTTTTCTCAAGATGATTGGGCATGGATTGTACATTATAGTTATGACCCTTCTGTTCATGATGTATACATGTCAGTGGGGCAAAATCGGATGCTTGGTACTTTCACAGTGGTGCTAGTAAGCACATTACTTCACAAAAAAATATGTTCTCATCCCTCGAATTTTTCCTAATTGCAAGAACCGTCACATGTGCAAATGGCTCCTCATATCCTGTCTCAAAGGAGCTAGTAGAGTTTTGCTCACTGTTGGGGGCGCATTTACTCTTTCTAAAATTTTATATATGCCAGGCATTAAGAAGAACTTACTATCAGTTTAAGCATTAGCCTTGTCACGCTTGATGGTGAAATTCGTGGATGACAGATGTACAGTTCAGGATAGAAATGATGGTTATTCTCTCATTTCCTCAGGTACCTTATTTCATGGCCTATACAAGATGGATGTATTTGAGAAGTTGTATCATGATGCTTGCTCAATCTCTACGACTCGTGCTATTAGTGATGCAGAATTATGGCATGCACAATTTGGCCATCTAAATTATGGCAGTTTGTTATGCCTTCAAAGGCATGATATGGTTTCTGAGAGTTGCCAACTCTTGAGACCCCTACTAGACATGTATGCGAGGGGTGCATCCTTGGTAAAATGCATCGGGCATATTTCTAAAGGATGGATCTATGACAGCTGTTAAGAAATTACAGCTTATACATAGTGATGTATGTGGTCCTATGAGGACACAATCTATTGGGGGATATCTCTACTTCATCACTTTTATTAATGATTACTCCAGATATAGCTGGGTGTAACTATTAAAGTAGAAGTCATAGGTTTTTATGTGCTTTAATCACTTTGCATCCATGGCTAAAAATGCATGTGAATGTAAAGTTGGCACCCTTCATTTCAAATCGAGGGGGGGAGTATACATCCAAGGAATTTCATGCATATATGGCTGAAAAAGGCATAAGTCATCAATGTACAGTGCCATACACACCTTAGCAAAATGGTGTGGCTGAGAGGAAGAACAGGTCTCTCATTGGAGATGGCACGATGTATGGCGAAAGCCCAAGATTTACCTCATTGTTTTTGGTTAGAGGCAACTATGTGCGCAAACTATGTGTTGAATAAATTCCCTACAAGGCCTTGCAGTCTAAAACTCCTCATGAAGCTTGGCATGGCAGGAAGCCTTCTATGGCTCATTTGTGTGTTTTTTTCTGTCTTTCTTATGCTCTTGTGCTTGAGCAACAACGCAATAAGCTTGATAATAAGGCAGTTAAATGCATATTTGTGGGGTACTGTTCAGAAAGCAAGGGATATAGACTCTATCATCCAGCCTAAAAGTGGATTTTGGTAAGTCGAGATGTTATTTTTGTCAAATACTCAGTTCAACCCATGCTTTCATGTAAAAAAACAACAGAATGTATACTCACAGGACATGTTTTATTTGCTCATACCTTTGTTTAATGGAGGGCAGCCATATGTAGAGAAATTGAATGCTCAACCAAGTGTTGAAATTCAGTCTTTGCAGGTGCAAAATCAGCCTTTTGATGAGGCAATTATTGAGGATGTAGTGGATGAGGAGAGCACCGCCATAGAAGAATCTAGGCATATGCCAAAATGGCTTGTGTAAACATTGAGGGATAGCAAGTTGGAAGCTCCTTTACCTAGCAGAACTCGTAGAGGATCTCATCATGTAGATTATTCTCATTTGGATCATGTTATTATTTTTACTTTATGTAATGAGGAGGAACCTGTTTCCTTTGAGGAAGAACATGATGATAATCATTGGATGCATGTTATGCACAGGATGAGTATAACTCTATACTCAAGAATGACACATGGTATTTGACAGATCTACTTCATGGCAAGAAGGCCATTGGTACTAAGTAGGTTTACAAGTTAAAACTCAAATCAGATGGTAACATTGATCGTTATAAGGCTAGACTTGTTGCAAAGGAGTACGCCCAAAAAAGGGAATTGATTATGATGAGACCTTTACACCCACATCTTGTATGACTACCATTAGGTGTCTCATTGCTTTGGAAGCACATCATGGGTGGAATGGCATCAGTTGGACATTAAACTTGCATTCTTGAATGGTGATTTACATGATGAGGTGTATGTATCGTAGTCTCTTGGTTTTGCTGTGAAAGGAGAAGAGTCTAAAGTATACAAGTTGAAAAAGGTTCTTGAAAAAGGTTCTTTATGGCCTTAAGCAAGCTCCTAGAGCATGGTATGAGCAGATTCATGCATACTTGGTTACAAATTATTTTTGCAACAGTTCAACAAAGAGTACCCTGTATGTGAAGAGGAGTAAGGACACATTTTTGGTCATCGTTCTATATGTTGATGACATGCTGCTCACACGAGACTCGATGTAGATCAGATTTTATTCTTTAAGGCTGATTTGCAGTCATTGTTTGAGATGTCAAATTTGGGACCCTTGCATTAGTATTTGGAGATTCAGTTTATGCAGTAGTGCAATGATGGCATTGTTATGCTACAGTCTAAATATATACATAAGCTATTGAACATGTTTAATCTTAAAGACTATAAACCTATGGCTACACCTAGGGAGATAGGTACTCGAGTTATTCTTCAAGATGTAGGAGACTCTTTTGATGCTAATTTTGTATGAGTAGGCTGTTGGATCCCTTCTTTATAAGTTCAACATGAGGCCAGATATACAGTATGCGGTCTCATAATTGAGCAAATTTATGCATAGCCCAAGTACAAAGCATTGGTAGGCTATTAAGCGGGTTTTTTGCTATTTACAAGGCACTCAATATTTTGGATTATTTTATCCAAAGGGGGGTGAGTCACACCTACATGATCTCAGTGATTCAGATTGGGTTGGATGTTATGACACAACACGAATGTCCCACTAGTGGCTTTTTATTTCACCTTGGTGATTCATGTATATCATGGCTCAGCAAGAGGCATCCTACAATGGCCACTTCCATCTGTAAAGCCGAGTATATGGCATCTTTTACAGCTACATTTGAGTGTGTGTGGCTCACACGTCTTATGGCTACTTTGGGTGTTGGACAGCCGCCGTCTAGCACTACGATTTTCACTTACAGCCAGAGCACATTAGCAGTTGCAAGGAACCCAGTGTTTCATGTTCGCATTAAGCACATTGAGGTGCATTACCACTATGTCAAGGAAAGACTCTCTGCAGTAGAGATCAGCTCGGTCTATGTGCCTACACATGACAACATGGAAGATTTATTCACAAAGGCTCTTTTCGTGAAAAGTTTGAAGCTTTTGGTAAAGCTTTGGGCTTACTACCTTTTCAGGATTGATCGGCCATACCCTGTACATGTTCACATCATCACTGTAGGGGGTATTGTAGCATTATATGGTAGTGATGTGTGTGAACACACTTAGGACCGTCGGGCACTTTTTCTCCCTCACTAGGAGGTTTTTGCCCCGTACATATGGACACCCTCTTATCTACTCATTTTGGGGTGTGTAGTTATCTTTTGTATCTGGCACACATTTGTTTATTCTAATCTATTGAGTTTGTGTTCTCTCAAGCTTCTCTATCTTTTGTGTGTTCATTGTTGCAACCCTAACCCTACTTCCAATATTTCTTACTAGGTTTTTGCTACTTGCCACCATATATCCTCCAGATTGTCATTATCTAGTTCTTTTTAGAAAGTAATATTTGTACCTAGGCTGTCATTATCTCGTTCTTCTTAGAAAAATATTTATACCTTCTATTTATAAATTTTAGCATTAATACAAAATTAAATTCATTCTTTGACTCACCAAATAGAATTGCACTCCCAACATTTTGAAGTTTCACTATCATAAACTCACATGTTAGTTTCATTATCATAAACTCATATGTTAGTTCTTCCTCTTAATATTATCTAGAAAGGTTCTATGAAAGTTTTGGATCAATGAAGTTTCACTATCATAAACGCATATGTTAGTTTTTCCTCTTCATCTTTATATGTTAGTTCTTCCTCTTCATCTTTCCTACAAAGGTTCTCTCAATCTGTTGGATCAAGAATTGCCTCAAAGATAGCTTTCACATGAGCTAAGTATTGTTTTTCTTAGGCTTTTTGTGTACTTGGTTACATAATTCTATAAGTTCCCATATTATATCAAATTAAGCATTAAGCAATTATAATCAAATTTTTGTCATATCTTGCATATGTTCTTTAAGTAGTTTCTTAAGCAATAATCAAAATTTTTTTGTCATATCTTGCATATGTTCTTTAAGTAGTTTCTTCTCCACTACATTTTTTATCAACTTAGGTCTTTTGTAATTTTGACAATCGTAACTTTTTCTTTTGCTACTATTTTAACCATGCTTGTTGTTAGAATATGAAAAAAATAAATTTTTTTACAAACTAATTTTTTTCTCTAATCCTATATTCTTTCTTGGTACATTTTCTTATGGATAACCATTAATACCTCCTAAAATAAGATAGTGAAAGGATAATCATCTAGAGATTTTCTCACTTTTATCTTCAAAGTTGGGTATGAGCAAATTTACATTCGTATTCTAAATCATCCATAATAATAGTACTTATTAATTTATTATATATATAAATAGAGGAGGAAGTGCAGATTATAAATAAAGTAGTAGTAATCCAATTGTACCTTTTTTGAGTAGCTATAAGAAAACAACTTTTAAACCTAGATAAGACTATAAATAGCACATTATTTTTTGATATCACTATAGTGAAAGACTTCAAAAATAAGTGTCGCTTGGTTGCAAAGGGTAACAGAAATGGCTGGATGTTTACTTTGGAGTGAACATGCCTGAGATAAAGGCACCATGTTTGCGCATGGAACATGTGTCATTGTAGATATCGACATATGGCACAAGTGCATTGGTCATGTGAATATACAGCGACTAAAGTCTATGTAGACCCAAAATATTGTTGCAGGTTTGCCAAAGTTTAAGGTTGATGGTATGCATAAGGAATGTGAAGCATGCCAAATTGGTAAGCAGGCCAAACATGCTTTCACACATGAAAAGCATGTCAGTGCAAGGCCATTGGATATCATACATTCAGACGTATGGGGACCTACCAAGACTGCAAAAATTACAGGTTGCAGGTACTATGTTACATTCGTTGATGACTGCACTAGGAAAGTGTGGGTTTATTTCATGAAGGAGAACAGTGAGATGTTTGCTTACTTTCATAGATTTAAAGCCTTGGTCGAGAAGGAAAAAGACATGCAAATAAAATGCCTAGATTAGATGGTGGGGGAGAATATTTCTCCATTTAGTTCAGCGATTTCCTAAGAAAGTAGGGAATCAAGAGGCATTTTACATGCAGGTACACTGTGCACAACAGAATGGTGTTGCAGAAAGGTAAAACAGGCACATTGCAGAAGTGGCGCGTGCCTTGGCTGAAAAGAATATGCCACATTACTTTTGGGAAGAAGCAGTAGTAACTGTTGTGTACATTATCAACAAGATACCCACTGCAGTTGTTCATGGTATAACTCCTAAACAGAAGCTTATAGGAATAAGACTGGATGTGTCTCACTTGAAAGTTTTTGGTTGCATTGCATATGTATATCTTCTTGATGAAGTGAGAACAAAGTTGGATCCAAAGGCAAAGAAATGCATCTTCATTGGTTATGCTATGGAGCAAAAAGGTTATAGATGCTATAACCTTACCACTTGTGAGATGCAAGTAAGCAGAGATGTTGTCTTCGATGAGACGAGTAGCTGGTATGTGTCAGGCATTTTTCTGAAAGGTGTTTTGAGTCTGTGTACATATGGATGCATGGCATGTGTGAAGAGCTTTGTTTGGAATGCCTTGGCAGATGTACAAGGTGGATGGTTTTGTGTTGGGCTTGTGCAAGCCTGTCCGGAATGTGGTTTGCTGGAGGTGGTATCAGCCATTCGGTAGCTTTGTTTGTGTGTGCGTCCAGTATAATTGGGCACTGGAAGATTGCATTTGAAAGTATATATGAAAGCATGGGCAATTAAAGGTGAAAGGGATGTAGCTTTGAGCATTGGTGTGAAAAGGAATGTTATGGTGGCCATCCATTAGGCTTTAAACAAAATAAAAGATAATAATATCCACGTGGCCAACTTGAGAATAGCCACATGGCTGTTTGCCTTGCAGCCAACGTAGCTGCCAGCGTGAATGGCAAAATCTGGAAGATTGGCGAAGAAGAAAAGGAGTTGCCGCCTTGTAGAAGAACGGGGCTCTGGGACTCGGCAGGCACACACAGTAGGGAGGCCACCCTTGAGGTGATAACGCAGCTGCAGGCGCAAGAGGGCCGCCGTGTGGGAGCGCGTGGCAGAGCTGAGGGCTGTGGCGAAGGGTGGCCGCCTTGGGTACGAGAAGCGGCGGTGGCTGGTGATACTGCGGGGACAGAGCGGAGCAGGTAGCGCAGCAGAGCTGACTAGCGCAAGAGGGCGCCGGATGCCAGAGTGTGGTCGAGCAGCTGTGCTGGCGGCTTTTGAGGTGGTGGTCGTCTGCAAAGCGGAGAACAGAGGCTGGGCGAATAGCAGATGGGCTGGTTGGCGTAGTGGTTGGCGCAGAGAAGCTGGCAAGGGGTTGACAGGCACAAAGAGTGTGGCTGGTGTGGGCCGCGTAGGTGAAGCCGGATGTGGAAGCAAAGGCAGTGCTGAAGACCGAAAGCTGAAGCCGACAGTGGACAGCGTGAGCGGGTGCCGAGTGAAGTAGAGAGAAAGACAGAGGTGTTGCTGCTTGGCTCGTGGGGCCGGTAGCATTGCAGAGGAAGTGAGGAAGTGGCTGGCAGAGGATCAGCACAGAGAGAGAGAGAGAGAGAGAGGTGTTTGGGTAGCTGCTGGTGGCGACACACACAGAAGTGATGGGCTGCAGAGGGAGTTGAGGGTTAGCTGGTGGGGCGCCTTCTGAAGAGTGAGAGTGGCCGGGTTCTTTTTGGTGTGATTGGCACAGCACGCAGGCGAGAGGTTCGCAGTGATTGAGGATGTGGTGTATCCTCGGCAGTGAAC
Organism: Cibotium barometz; assembly: GCF_041138505.1. Classification (NCBI taxonomy): domain Eukaryota; kingdom Viridiplantae; phylum Streptophyta; class Polypodiopsida; order Cyatheales; family Cibotiaceae; genus Cibotium; species Cibotium barometz. The sequence continues at coordinate 23,941,802 of NC_141057.1, read as the reverse complement.
AGGTCAAAGTGTTGATGTGTTCGTGGCTGGATGGCTTGGTCGTCAGACGCAAGGTTGTAGTTCCTGAGGTGGTGTGGCCGTGGTGGAATTCCCTTGGCAGTAAATCCAAGCCTGAGCCTGACTGTTGTAAGTTGTGTGAGTAAGGCTTCTATGTCGGGAGAAGCTTGTATGAAGTGTTTTCTAAGAATATATTGCTGGTGTTTGCTTGGTCTATGGTGCCCCTGTTTTATGCTGTCTTTCTGGTGTGGGTGGGTGGTGAATCGTGAGAAGTGTTCCAAGCGGTGGCTGGTGGTGCCTCCGTTGTGTTAGTATTTTCAAAGTTTGGGAGGTGAAGGGCTATAGAGGCGTGGTCTTTTTTTTCTTTTTTTCACCTCACATTCTTTCTGGTGCCTCCACAGAGGATCAAACTCTAGTGTTGTTCTGTGCCTAGAAGGGTGTATGTTCCACTGAGGAGAGCTCAGGTATTATTACAGGTTTTCATGATGTGGTCTTATCCAAAATTTCATGGTAGGAAGGGTGAAGATGTGGTTGACTTTTTGGAGCAAATGGAATTGGCATGCATTAGCAATCATGTGACAGATGAAGAGCAGGTTTTGAAGCTGATAAAGATTTTCTTGAAGGGAGATGCCCGAAGCTGGCTTAAGGATTTTGAAGCACAGGGTGCGGCATATGAGCTACATGGTGTTTTGACCTTAGACAGGTTTAAAGAAGGACTTTTGGAGCATTTTCAGCAGCAAGCGGAGGATTCTAATGTGCTTTGGTAGGAGTTGAGCATCTTGAAGCAGGTCCATGGGCAATCACTGGATGATTCTGTGCAGGTATTTACATGTTTATGGAGTAAGTGATGTATGACATTGAAGCAGAAAGTTCCTCCTATGTTTCTGAAGAAGAGCTTGTTTATTGATGGTTTGCTATCCCATTTGAAGGTCAAAGTTGAGTTGAAGAATCCCAAGTCATTTGATGATGCAGTTAGGGTTGCTAGGGAAAAGGAAGGCAAGATTTTGAAGCAGATGGAGATGGGTATTTATCCGTATGAAGATGTTGTGTCTGCAAGGAATATGCATGTAAATTTGGTTGAGGAGGATAAAAGTTCTATGCAAAGTTTGGTTAGACAGGAGCCTCAAAGGCCAATACAGGTGCAAAGGGGGATGTTCTATATGCCTGATTTTTTTCCAAAGTCTTTAAAGCATGTGAAGGTGGATGAAAAGCAGGATGAGGAATCTAGGTCAAGGTTTGAGACTTATGCAAATGAGGAGTTGCCAGTGGATTCTTCTTTGGATTTGGACGTCGTGGCTGTATAGGACAGTGATTTGGAAGGCTCTATCGGAGATCATTTGGATCTGGATGACATGCATGCACATGGAAGCAAAGAGGATGATGCCTTGGGATTAGCTGATGATAAGAAGGAAGAGGAGTTGGATACATAATGCTTTGAGGATAATTCTTTGCCAGATTCTACAAGGGAGGAGGATGGGGTAGAGAATTGTGATGAAGTGAAGAGGGTTTGCAATGCGGATGTGGAGAGCATGGAGGAAGATCCTATTATTATGGATTTTCTTGGACAGCTTGATGGTGGTTTGGTACCTGCGATGAATGATGTGGATGTTTTCCCATTTGATGCATTATGTGCTGGGAAGTCTTTGGACGATGATACTAGGGGGGTTGGCAACATTCAAGAAGGTATGCATGTAGATTTGGCTGATGAAGAGCATTGTGAGGTGAGTATTGTGCTTGAGGATGATATATGGGAAGTTGCTAGCCTTGATGAACAGGAGCCAGAGGTGGACATGGATGCAGATATGGTTGAGAGTGTAACAAAGGCTTCTTTGCATATTGCTGAAATGCTAAAAGCAAAGTGCATGGATGACAAGGACTCTGAACCAGTTGAGCTGTATGGTTGTGAAGAAATGCCTGAATTACAAGAGCTGGAAGTGCTTGTAGACACTGCTGATGGAAAGGATGTGGATTTTTGTGTGCATAAAGGTCAATATGCTGGAACTTGGCCTTCACTGGTAATGATGGATTGGATGCTAGATGCTGCAATGCCATATGTTTTGAAGACAGGGAGGTTTGTTGTGGTTGAAGTGGACGTGGATGACTTTGTGATGCATATGGTTGATGTTTGGTATGTAGTGATGCAGCCATTGGTTTTAACAAATACTGAGAAATGGAATGGTCTGTTACAGATGTTTCCTTTTGATCCTGGTGGATAGCTATTGGACTTTTGCTTTTTGCTGCTGAGCATGAATTCTCTAGCAGATGGGGGGGTTGGCAAAGTATGTCAGGCGTTTTTCTGAAAGGTGTTTTGAGTCTGTGTACATATGGATGCATGGCATGTGTGAAGAGCTTTGTTTGGAATGCCTTGGCGGGCAGATGTACAAGGTGGATGGTTTGGTGTTGGGCTTGTGCAGGCCTGTCCAGAATGTGGTTTGCTGGAGGTGGTATCAGCCGTTCGGTAGCTTTGTTTGTGTGCGCGTCCAGTATAATTGGGCACTGGAAGATTGCATTTGAAAGTATATATGAAAGCATGGGCAATTAAAGGTGAAAGGGATGTCGCTTTGAGCATTGGTGTGAAAAGGAATGTTATGGTGGCCATCCATTAGGCTTTAAACAAAATAAAAGATAATAATATCCACGTGGCCAACTTGAGAATAGCCACATGGCTATTTGCCTTGCAGCCAACGTAGCTGCTAGCGTGAATGGCAAAATCTGGAAGATTGGCGAAGAAGAAAAGGTGTTGCCGCCTTGTAGAAGAACGGGGCTCTGGGACTCGGCAGGCACACACAGTAGGGAGGCCACCCTTGAGGTGATAACGCAGCTGCAGGTGCAGGAGGGCCGCCGTGTGGGAGTGCGTGGCAGAGCTGAGGGCTGTGGCGAAGGGTGGCCACCTTGGGTACAAGAAGCAGTGGCTGGTGATACTGCGGGGACAGAGCGGAGAGCAGGTAGCGCAGCAGCTGACTAGCGCAAGAGGGCGCTGGATGCCAGAGTGTGGTCGAGCAGTTGCTGCTGGCGGCTTTTGAGGTGGCTGTAGAGCGGAGAGCAGAGGCTGGGCGAATAGCAGATGGGCTGGTTGGCGTAGAGAAGCTGGCAAGGACAGAGGTGTTGCTGCTTGGCTGGTGGGATCGGTAGCATTGCAGAGGAAGTGAGGAAGTGGCTGGCAGAGGATCAGCACACAGAGAGAGAGAGAGATGTTTGGGTAGCTACTGGTGGCAATACACACAGAAGTGATGGGCTGCAGAGAGAGTTAAGGGTTAGCTGGTGGGGCGCCTTTTGAAGAGTGAGAGTGGCCGGGTTCTTTCTGGTGTGATTGGCACAGCACGCAGGTGAGAGGTTCACGGTGATTGAGGATGTGGTGTATCCTCGGCAGTGAGACAGGTCAAAGTGTTGATGTGTTCGTGGCTGGATGGCTTGGTCGTCAGACGCAAGGTTGTAGTTCCTGAGGTGGTGTGGCCGTGGTGGAATTCCAAGCCTGAGCCTGACTGTTGTAAGTTGTGTGAGTAAGGCTTCTGTGTCAGGAGAAGCTTGTAAAGTGTTTTCTGGGAATATATTGCTAGGTGTTTGCTTGGTCTATGGTGCCCCTGTTTTATGCTGTCTTTCTGGTGTGGGTGGGTGGTGAATCGTGAGAAGTGTTCCAGCCGGTGTGGCTGGTGGTGCCTCTGTTGTGTTAGTATTTTCAAAGTTTGGGAGGTGAAGGGCTATAGAGGCGTGGTCTTTTTTTTCTTTTTTTCACCTCACAGTATGCACCAGTAGTGAAGGCAATAGAAGATGCAGATGTAAGAAGTGTTGATGGTTCACCACATGTAGAGAAGCAATCACACAAATGCTGAGTAGACTTGGGGAGTCCTTGAGCAGTGGATCCAATGTTAGCCCATGGTCACGCAGGTTGAGAAATGATGTAGGTACACATGTATCACGCAAAGGGAAGGAAAAGGTAGATCAACCTTTTATGCCAGATCTGTCAGGTCACTCACATATGGAGGGTGACTCTAGTGGCTTCGAGCAGAGCCTTGATGAGGAGCTTGGCATTCCATCTTTGGTTACTCTTGGTGTAAGGAGAACCAGGGCTGTTTTGAGGACACCTAGCAGTGATCCAGGTGTATGCAGGTCTATAAAGGTTAGATACCCTGTTGACACATAGAGATATGATGGATATGCAACCCATCATTATGATTACATGGTAAAAGAAATACAGGAGGTTGAGCCCACTTGCTTTGAGCAGGCAATTCGAAATAAGAAATGGGAAGATGCCATGGATGAGGAGATGGCAGCATTAGATGCAAATGCAACATGGGAGTTCGTGCCTTTGCTTAAGAAAAATAAGGCAATTGGATGTAAGTGGGTGTATAAAGTCACGCACAATGCTGATGGTTTAGTGAGCAGGTACAAGGCAAGATTGGTTGCCAAGGGCTATACACAAACTTATGGCATAGACTATGACGAGAAATTCAGCCCGGGAATGGCAACCATGAGAGTTGTCATTGCTATGGCTGTATCGAAGGGATGGTCTTTACATCAAATGGATATAAAGAATGCTTTCTTGCATGGTGATTTATAAGAAGAAGTGTACACGATGTAGCCACTAGGTTATGAGAGTGATGCACAGCTAGATTTTGTGTGCAGGTTACGCAAAGCCTTGTATGGCTTGAAGCAAGCACCCAAAGCATGGTCAAACAAGATCGGGGAGTATCTTGTTACCATTGGATTTCAGATATCCAATGCAGACTTTTCACTATAGGTGAAAAAGATAGATAGATAGAGGGATCATGCTATTACTCCACCTATATTAGACTTTTTATGTTCATTTCCATATCATGTGCACTTCATTAAAAAAGAGTTTTAAATAATTGTAACTTCATCCATAAGTCTCAGGGTATGAGTGTCATATACACTCTCTTAAACTATAGCATCAAGTGGCTACATAATCCATTAGTTCCTTGATTATATTTATTGTTTTTGTAATATTTAGGCGCATTACTTCACCTTCTAATTTGCTTCACAAGGTCTCTAGGACTCTGCAAGTGAATATTTCATAGAATAATAAGGATGCTTACATTTTCACTCCAACACCTAGTCTTTTCTGTAAGACCACTCAAAAAACATATTGGAGGGAACTAACATCATTTCAAAATTTGATGCTTTTGAAATATAGGATTCAAAAAACAAGAAAATTGTTTACTTGATGGGCATCCTTATTTTTTATATAAAATTACACTTTCGAAAGGTTTAATAAAAATTGTAGTTTGATGACGTGTGTTCAATTTAACAAGAACTTTTGGGTTAGGAGAAAACAAAGAGAAATTGTATTTAAAAACTTTTCATGAGCCAAAACAAAAGAAACAACTCATCTTCCTAACTTTTGGGTTAGGAGAAAACAAAGAGAAATTGTATTTAAAGACTTTTCATGAGCCAAAACAAAAGAAAAAACTCACAACTCATGAAATACCTTTGGTATAGATGTTAGTGTAATAAACTTAAGTTTGCACATACACATTTATGTTACTTTTTTTCAAATCCATACACGATATAAAAATAGTCACTTCTTTTCACAAAACATCATGCAATGATTGCATGCAAATGTCATGTTTGTATGGATATAAGCACATTAGTGCATCTGTTTTATTTGCTTTTTAAGGTGGTGAGAACTTTACAGTTGAATGCTTTATAGAAAGAAAGAAAGCCTACATTTTTAGTATTTCACCTTTCTAGTCTTTTTGCAAGAGCACTCAACAAAAGTAGAGGATAAGAATAAAAATATTTCAAACATCATTTAAGACGTTGAGACTATGATGCTTTACAAAATTGGGTGCACGAACAATGCTTGGAATAACTTCATGGGCATCCCTTTTGATATAGATTTTCCTTTTTCAAAAGTTCAATATAAAGTGCAACTTGATGGCATCTGTTCAATGCAACAAACATTTTTGAATTAGGAGAAGATGAAAAGAAAATGTACTATTAAAAGGCTATTTGACGAACCGAACCTAATTGTAAGCGATTGAATATAGTATTTAAGATGGTTAGAGCATTACAAATTGGTAATCTATGGCTAGAGAGACCTTTGAGCAATACTCCTGCAAATTCTATATGTGGTTAGAATATTACGAATTGGTAATCTATGGCGAGGGAGACCCTGGAGCAAATACTCCAAATTCTATCTAGCCATAGAATATCATTAATCCATAATTGTCTTTTGGTCCAAATTCTATCTAGCCATTAATCCATAATTGTCTCAAAATTAACGAAATTGCTTTCGACAAAGTTAATGACAAAAGTGTTGAGTCTAGGGGGGGTTTCGACCGTCCCTGACCTCGGTTCGAAAAACAAACGGAAAAAACCAAATAAATAAATAAATAATGTGCAATTCAAAACATTAAATCCTTAAAATCGAACCTTGACTCGAGGAGGGATGAGCACGGTGTCAATGCCGTGGATGGAAAGGGTGCCGTAAGTAACAACGTCTGGGGAGATAATCCAAGACTTGTTGTTAATCGAAACGAGTGTTGTATCACTCTCAAAGAAGAGGCTGAGTTGGTAGTTGTTGAAGAAAGAGCGCGGCATCCATGGGTCTTTAAGGGTGGCAGTCGCGATGACACTGGCAAAATCATGGGGGTTGTTTATCATGTGGTACTTGAGAATAGCAGAAGTCAATGTCTTGTTGGCAGAAGTGTCAGCAAAGCACCCCAGTCGCTGCATGTGATCATGTCAAGAGGATTATACGTTTCCTAAATAACGAACCTTAATCATCGTTGGGAAACCTTAACTTCCTTGCTAATTAAATCAGACCGAGCCCATGAATTGAAGGTTTTCTTACTTCAAAAGCCGAGTTGATGGGCACGAACATTGTGTAGAAAGGGGGAAGCGTGTAAGGGGTGATGTTCACGGCATTTGCAGCGGCAACGAATAGTGAGTAGGTTGATGGAAGGATAAGGCTGAGATCGTTGGCGCTTTCTGAAGGGCGAACCGCTGCTATCAAGATGGTGGCTAATGCAATGAACAAGGAGGGCGGCGGCGGCGGCGACGACGACGACGACGACGACGACGAGAAACCACGAGCCATGCTGCCTCTCAACCTCCTCTCCCAACAAAGAAACAAGGCAGTTAATATTGGGACCAAAATGTTTGTTTGGTATTAAATAATTCCAGTAGCCACCCCCACATCCCTCCCAACAATCAATCAAGTGCCCTCTCATGCCTCACCAAAGGGACTCTTTGCCAGCCCTAACAATGAGAACCCAATTATATTCCTTCATTGTCCTCCCACATAAAAGTACAATGTGGAACGTGATGAACACATAAACGTACAATTATATCATATTATGACTCCCTTCATCATTGTCCTCACACATAAAAGTACAACGTTGAATGTGTGGAACAAGTTGATGTGGGGCGGTGGTGGTGCCCCCCTTTCCCCCCACTTACCATGGGTGTGACATATCTATAGTTTAGAGGTTAAATAAGTTTGATCCATCAAAAAGACTAAACAAATTCTCCATTCATTCGAGGATAATAGGGGCCCATAACGAGTGAAAAATATAAAATCATTATTTTCTGATTTGTTCGGAGGAAACTTACGATACTTATAATAGTGAAATAATTTTTGTTTAACCTATTATACGATTGACTTGCTGCGAAGAAACGGTTGCAACTCCTCCCATGAAAGATCTTGATTTCTCCCTTAAAGGTGACTCTCTCATATGCATTAGCACACTCTCTCTGATCTCTTGCGTGCACAACACAATAAGGCTCCTTGTGTAGGGAAGTCTCTCTCTCTCTCTCTCTCTCTCTCTCTCTCTCTCTCTCTCTCTCTCTCTCTCTCTCGTACAAAACTTGATGTCTCGCATATCAAGTTTTAGATGCTCCGGAAAAAAAGTTGGAGGATTAGAGGTCAATTTTTACAAAAGGCCTGATTTTGTGATTTTATTCACGAAGACATGCTTAGACAACCTGTTCCACAAATTTTGACTCTCAGGGGGTCGACCATGTAAATACTATCTATACATTCCACTTTGGGCCATTAATATTAAAAAGTAGCTTGGTCCTCAAGTTTGGCTATTTACATTCAAATTGTAGCAAATTAATTTAATAAAAGTATGGACGAGCGACCATCGGCATACACCAAAATTCGACTGCCACGCACTAGCCAAAATCCATCATACCCACGCTACTTTGTGCACCAATATGCTCACCCAAAACACAAGACACATTAAATCTCACTTATCCGCCCACCAACACGATGCGACCACTCCTCTACACTCTCGTGTGTAGCTAGTCACGATCGTGTGGCAAATAAGGGTACCATAAAATCACATAAAATATCAAATAATTCCACCATTCTCATTTTCGCAACATGTCACGGGGTTAAAAAGCAACTGTCCTCAGTTGTGTGAAATAAACAAAAGCAAGGGTGGCCAACCTCATGCTAACATGCTGCCTCAGTCGCACACGAATCGGCACTTAATCAACATGCTGCCTCAGTCGACGAATTGGCACTAAACTAATGTGCTGCCTTAGTCGGCGAATCGGCACTAAATGAATGTGTTGCCTCAGTCAGCGAATCGACACTAAATGAATACGCTAACTCAATCGGCGAATCAACACCAAAACATGTGGAAGAACTGTGGCACTCTCTCAACCACCAGTGAATTGGTGTCCATAAAAGAATCAATGTGAATGTGAATGGTATGCCAGAATCAAGTATCAGTAGTGCGAGGTAAGCGATGTTTCAGGGATCCATTGTGATTTCTCAATGAAATGATTCTTATACTTCACCAAATAACGATACATAGTGCCAGTATGGGTCGTTGTTTGTTCATGGTCAATAATACTTTCAAGTACTAGAACTTCAGAGTCATCCTCGAGGAGAAGAGGGTCATCGATAATAGGGTTAACAAGAGCGGGGACTTTAAAGGGTCTTAATAAACTAATGTGGAATGATTTATGTATCTTCCAATGAGTGGGAATACCCAAGAGGAATGCATTTTTATTAATTTGTTGTGGATAATTGGGAACGGTCCATAAAATCTAGGAGCCAACTTGATCTTAGGATGCTTGGCAATATTCTATAAGCGTCTTTTCTCTATGCAGAACCAAACTATATCATTATCTTTGAATTTCATTGGTTATCGTTTCTTGTTGGCTTGAATGGTGTATTTCAATTGTGCTCGCTTAATAGATGCCATGACTTCAGCTAGAATAGTAGCATGGTCATGAGCTAAAGTGTCAGTAGGGGGAACATCACTAGTTATGGTAGAGACAGGAATGGGAAGTTTCTCACCATAGACAATTTCAAAGGGAGCTTGACCACCAGTAGCCGAATGGGGGGTATTGTTGTATGCACATTGAAGTAGAGGCAAATGTGCATTGGCTTTGATTTGTTTGAAAACATCAATGATATGCTAATCCTGAAAAAATTTCTTTCTTTCAAACTGAGATGGAATATTTAAGCCATATTGCATCAGCCGATGGTATTCAAGTAGATCCTAAGAAGTTCCGGGTTGGAGACTGGCCTACTCTTAAAAACGGCCATGAAGTTAGACTTTTTCTAGGTCTAGCTAGTTTTTACCGCAAGTTCGTGAAGAATTTCTAGCTCATTTCTCTCCCATTGACTATCTTGCTTCTCAAGAAGATAGTTTTTTGATGGGGTGATCGTTAGCAGAAATCCTTCAAAACTTTGAAGTACTTATTAATCCATGCACCTGTCCTGCAACTACCCGACTTTGATCGTCCTTTCTTTTTAGCTGTCACTCCACACAGATGCTAGTGGATCGGCATAGGCGCAGTCCTCATGCAAGATGACCATCCCATGGCTTATGACAGTTGTAAGATCAAACCCAATGAAGCCAAGTATAGTACCTTATGAAGGAACTTTTGGCTATTGTCCATGCCCTCAAAATATGGAAGCATTATCTCATGGGATCTGAGGTACTAATAAAGACAGATCAACAGGCTATCAAGCACTTGTTGACCCAATCTTTAATATCGGATCGCACATCCAATGGGATTTTTTTATCCAAAATTTTCTCCCTATGCTCCAATATCAACCAGGCCACATTAATGTAGTTGCAGATGCTCTTAGTCATTGCAGACCTCTTGATGATAACCAAAGTTCTATTTTCAATTCTAATTCATTTAATGAATTTAAACATGCTTATTTGAATAATGTGTCTACTATTCAAGTGCAATCTATCGATGCCATGATTGATTCATATGATGATGGTCCTCATTTTTCACTTACATGGAATACCATACATGCTCACAATTCTTTACAACTAAATGATTACTCTTATGCAAATGGAGTTTTGTTCTTTGAAAAGAGACTTTGCATCATTGAACCATTTAGAGAACTAGCAATAACTGAGATGTATGCTCCTGCATATATGCAGCTAATGTAAATAATATTTCTTTTGGCCTGATATGAAATATGACATTACAAATTTTGTGTCTGAATGTATTGTTTGTCAACGAATCAAACACCATCATGGTAAATTGTTTGGTATTTTAATGCCCCTACCTATTCCCAATGGTCCATGGGAAAAGATTTCAATGGATTTTATTATTGGCTTGCCAACTACCTCATCTCATAATGACATGATATGAACCATCGCTCATAGATTTAGTAAGAAAGAATACTTTTTGTACCTTGTAAGAAGACCCTGTCTGCCCCTCAAGATGCTAAGCTATTCATTAAGACTATCTTTTCTCACCACGGCTTTCCCAAAATCATTCTTTCTGACCAAGATGGCTACTTTTGCAATCATTTTTGGGTTGCTTTATTCAACCACAGGTTCTAAAATGGACTTTACATCCACTTTCCATCCAACAAGCAGACTAAAGCTACCAACAACACTATTATGGATCTTCTAAGATCCTACACTATTGATCGACCCTCTAATTGGGATCAAAGGTAGATGGGGAGGATAGTCATCCGCCACTACAAGGGATCGGGCTCATACCCGCGCTACTAGCCGTGGAAAATGACTCGTGAAAAAAAGTAGCGGGCCTATGTATCAGCGCGTGTATCTCATCGCGGCCAGAGACATGCGTGTAAAAGCGCGTGTATAGACGCAGTCAGACGCACTGATACGAGGGCTTATACATGCATTTTGTTAGTTTAGCTACGCTTATACACACACATTTCACAGAGTATTCGCGTATATACACGCGACTTTTACAGTGTTGACGCATCTATACACGAGAACAGAGAACCAAAAAAATCCAGAGAGTGCTATTTGGTACCTGAATGTTGTTCCAGCATTCCAGCACCCAATAGCACTCTCTGGATTTTTTTGGGGTGCATTGCACCATCCACGAGGAAGATTTAGTGCATTTTCATTACACGATTCAAGAACAACATGAATGCATACATTGTCAATACACGATTCAAGACAGACATGAATGCAATACTATCAATTCACGATTCAATATTACTATCAAAATTTTATGTGTACACATATATACAAGGGAGTCCATATGTCGAAGTAACCCATGGCTTCAATTATAAACGTATATATACAACCACATCCTCAATATGGAATGTGATACTATAAGTCTGAGTACTACTCAGACCTAGATGATGGCCCGCTACTCCCTCCATGCTCACATCGGTATACATGTCCGATGAGTAGTGCTCACGTCCAGCAGGAGCAGTGGCGACGGGTGGATCATTAGTGGCAGGAGCATCAGCAGGTGCAGCAGCAGCAACTTGTGCCTGTTCAAGTAATATATCATATATAAGTATATATATATGTAATTCAATAAACCAAAATCATTCGTTTAGAGTTTTCAAGTACCTATCGACCGTATGGTCTCGTGGCCATCTCAAACTGTGCGTCCGTAATACGTCCCTCGGCTCTGAAGAGGGCCCACATGTCACATCTGCTATGCCGGGGCGAGCATACCCATTATCGTGGGCTGTGGGCTTCCTCCCCATAACCCATCGCTGCTATGCCGGGGCGAGCATACCCATTATCGTGGGCTGTGGGCTTCCTCCCCATAACCCATCGCTGTATCATAATCAAAATAATTTGTAAGATTAAAACAATCATAGAATCAATGAATTAAGTAAACAATCAAATAAAGTGGCAAGATACTTACGAACTTTGCCTCCCATGACTTGACGCCGCCAGATCCGAAATGCGAAGATCCAATGGTCTCCATTTGGATCCGTCCTGCCTCCACATGCTGCTTGCTCTTCATGCCACCCTCTTCTCGTTTCTTTGCCTCCTTCCACTCGTGTTTGTGCGCAGTGGGCAGGTTTCTTGACAGGATAGCCACCCGCAGCTACATTTAGCCCGTCATCGTACGCGAGTTTCTTAAGGTGAGATCTTTTATTACTTAAGATCTCCCTTATTCGCGTCCTTTCCCATACATCCGAGAATGTCGCATGTGGGGGATAGGGATACCGACTATGTATAGCATTTATCACCTCCCCAACTAATCGGCTATTTTGATCTTTAAATTTAATAAAACAATTTCTGTACAAGTTTGAAACTACCCCACGCATGTACTCCATTACATCTTTCCCCCTCGCATCCATCACTACCCCGCCCCTATCCGTCACATCATAGTAGATCACTCCCTCCACCTCTCTCACCTCCTCCTCATCCTTAGTGTCTCCTCTAACTCTTCTCCCTCTATCTCCTCTCTCACCGCGTGCCCTACTACCCCCCCACCAAAGCACCTGCCGCATCCTCCACTCCCACTCTTCCTATTGCGGCGTTTGCTCTCCTTTGTACTGCAGGTGGAGTCACGACTAGGGGATTGTCTACATGACTATGGCTGTGAGGGAGTACGTGATGGTGGCTATGAGCCCTGATGTGACGGTGCCTAGGAGGGTGTGCGTGAGTGTGTCTGGGACGGGGTATGTCTCCTCGGTGGGCGTGGAAGAGGAGAAGCTGCATGCCGTCTCGCCGGACTCGCAGGCATAGACGGCAGTGGAGTGACATGGATACTCGGGGGCGGATAAATGTTAAAACCCTAAGATCTCTCTAGATAATTGTTATGCATAAACATGCATAAATCAGGCATAAACTCAACCACCCAACCACCCCCGAGCCCAAGGGATGCACACATGAATAATAAATGAAATACATCATACCTCTACCTTGATGTCCCATACCATCAAGAGGTATAACTCCAATCCAATAGCATGTAGCTATAGTGTGAAATGGTAGATGAGTAGATATGGATCTCTACACAAGAGACCATAGCATAAGCCTCAAGCTTCCTAGCCTCCAAGCCCCCTTGAGTGTGCCCCATGCCCCTATTATATAGGAGGGCCCTCAAGTGACTCTTGACTTTCCATTCCTCATGTGTGACCCTTGGATGCCTGACCCTAACCTTAAACCTTAAGGTTAGTCCTAACCCATGCTCCACTAGAGCTTGTTCCCATGCTCCCATGCTCACAAGCCTAATGTGGGTTAGCCTCCTCGTATATGCACACATAATGTGTATATAACATAGCACACATAATGTACATATAACATACTTCCCCTCTCTCAAAACATTGCACTCTTGCAATGAAAAGAAGGAGAACTGCGTTGAACAATCTCAACCGACTCCCAAGTCGAATTCTCAATTTCCCTATCTTTCCACCTTATTTTAACCTCAGGGATTAGTCAACTACAAAGTTTCCTTTCCCTGAATTCAAGTACCTTATCAGGTTCATGTGGAACATACGATAATTCATCGACTTCAACGAGTTCTTGAGGAGTAACTGTGTCATCCTCACCTCCCAGTTTCCCTTTCAATCTATCGATATGAAAGACTGGATGAACTCTAACAATTGGAGGTAGTTTTAGTTTATACGCAACCATGCCAATCTGATATATAACTCGAAATGGACCACAATATCTAGGAGATAAATTCGAGCATTTTCCCATTGACAAAGTCTGAGAATCTTTAGGAACATTAAAATAAATCAACGCTCCTGGTTCAAAAGACCGAGATGAGCGTCCCCTATCAGCATAAAACCGTGCCCTATCATGAGCACTCCTGATAGAATCCCGAGCTTCTGTCAGCATTTCCTACATATCACGCAAGAAATCCCTCGATGCATCAAGCTCGATGTCCTTAAGACCGACATCAATAGGTGCCCTGGGTTAATACCCATACATAAGTATGCACGGACTAAAAAATAATAGCCATAAATTTAAAACTGTTATAGGTAAATTCCATCATTGGAATATATTTTCCCAATATGATGATTTTCTAGAGACATATGCACAAAGCATATACACTATAATCTGATTCATACACTCTGTTTGCCCATCAGACGACTGTGGATGATCAGAACAATTCACATTCAAATTAACTTCCTCATTGTAAAACATTCGGAATAAAGTAGGAAAGCATGGCATTATAACAGCAGAAACCAGGGATTCATCGGCGCCCCGACATACCCACATCTGCATATGGAATAATCGACGTCTCGAGTTACCCATATCAACATAGAGAGTCATCAACGTCTCGATGAGACACATATGTCCATCCGTAAACAATCAGGTTGACTATATAAATCACCTAAAGTAAGGAACTAGAGAAAGAAATGCCAACAAAGGAAGAATCCAAATTTTCTTATCCGAACACAACAAGATAAACTTGTTTGAACTCCTTCTGAGTACATCATTAGAAAAGAAATTAAATTATTGGCGCCTTTCTAATGATAACTACCCAAAACACAATAAAGTTAGGGTAGAAAAATAACTCACCTAGATACATAAGCAATTACGTATCCGAGTTGGAATATATAAAAGAGTATAAGAAATATACTCCAAAATTATGTGCAAAAAACGAAGGCAAATGCTACCTTCAAAGCACATGTAATTATTCAAAAGATCAAAAGATCCTTATAAAACCATGGATAAAAGCATAGAAGCTCCTTCAATCCATAAATAACATAGTTGATCATAAAAAACAATGCATACCATCTAATGGACATTTAATCATGCCAAAAGAAGCATTAAAATTGGTGGCCAACTCATCAATCCAGAGTATATGAACATTGTGTTGTTCAAATAAAACTCCAAAGTAAGAAAGTGAAACACATGTGTGTAGCACTCAATAAGAAAACCCTAGACATAAGTGATCTAGGCAGAACCTGATGAGTCCATATAAAACTTGGAAAATATCCAAAAAAAAATCCACCAAAACAAACCGATCAACTAACCCATGATAGAATTTGTCTTAGGCTTAAGAAATTAAGCACAAACCACACTTAAACAAGTGCAAAATAAGTTATCATGGAAAAGTGTCAAAGGTAAAACACACTTTGAACGCAAATTATAGCCATCAAAAGAAATTAAGGAACATGTCCAAAAAGAATGGCTAAAAATGGTAAAAAATCATGAATACATCATTTAGAATTAATCCAAACATAAATATCCATTAATACGAGGTATAATCATATTAATAATATGCGAATAACCCGCATCTATCTAATGTCAGCACGAGAAAACGTACTTCAACATTAAATAACCCTCGAAAATATTAAATTCTCGAGAAAAAGAATTATCATGATTTTTTTTCTAATTTTCCCAGATTTTACAGGGCCTCAAAATATGATAATTTTGAATTCCACCAAACCTATCTTATGGCATTCCAAACCTATATTTTTTCAAAAAAAATTTAGCAATTTAATTTGCCAAAATACCATTGATATTTTAAAAACATCAATTTTTAGGATTTCTAAAAATAATTTCAGAATATTCCTAATTTTTCCTGAGAATCCCATCGTTCACGAAATTTCCAATTCCGCCCAACAATTCTCAAATCCAATGAAAATTTTTAATTTTAATGGATTTTTTTTAATTTTAATGGAATTTTTTTTATTTTCTGGGTCAAAAAATATAATTTAAAAGGAATTTGAATGGTCACGGGCGCCCGAATGGACACACCACGTGCCAAACACCAACCCCACATTTTTTCGAAATTTAAAATAACCTTTGTCTAATTTTTCACTAATTTTTAAGAATTTTTTGAAATTTTTAAATTACCCCGAACGCATTTAGAATACGAACGTCAAAAAATTTCGGAATTCCAATGGTTTTCCCGGAATACAGAAAGCCAAAAGCTTTGGGAAAATGAAAAGACAAAAAAAATCGGAATGTGAAAGGTCAAAGGTTTCCGGATTACGGAAGGTCAAAAGTTTTTCCGGAATTCGGAAAGCCAAAAGGTTTCGGGAAAACGGAAAGCCAAAGGTTTTCCGGAAGATGAAAAGCCAAAAATTTTCATTAAGCAATTTCTAGGAATTTTCAGAGTTTTTTAAACTCAAATCCAGTAATTTTCAGAAATTTCTAGGCTTTTTCAAAGCTTTTTTTGAAATAAATTCAAAAAGCTTTTTTTTATTTAAAAAAATCTTATTTTTTTTAAAAAAATAAAAAAAATATGAAAATAAGCTTTTAAGCTTATCAGATTTTGATTTTTTAAAGGGGGGGCGATTTTTTTCGCCTGGCTGCAGCGCAGCCCCCCCCCCGGTCGCCTGCGCGTGGACATGAGAAAGATGGAGAGCTCTCCTCTTTCCTCTCCTTCATCTCCTTTCCATTCTCTTTCTCCACCCCTCTGTTAATCAGAGATTAGCTTAATCTTTAATTAAGCTTTTTTAATTAAACCCTTAATCATAAGTAATATTAATTATGATTAATGTTTTAAAAAAATTCATTTTTTTTAAAACATTAATTCATTTTTTTTTAAAATTCATTTTTAAGAGAATTTTCACCCGGAAAAGAGAGAAAAATCAAATTTGAGAGGCAGAGAGAACCCCACGCACACGGGAGAGCACTTCATGCATCAACACGATGTCCCCTACTGAATTTTAGTAGAAATTGATAGAAATTTGATCGCATTCTCGCGGAAAAAACTCGCAAAAAATGTATAAAAATACATTTTTAATCTTAAAAATGCTCAAAAAATTCCTAAAAAATTAGGAAAAATTTTCTAAAATTTCTAGAAATTCAAGGAATCCATTCTACAAAAATATCCACCATAAACTTTATGGTATTTTTGTAAAAATTTCCATTAATGCTTGATTTTAACCATTAAAAAAAATAAAAAAAAATAGCATTAACTCACGGAATTTCCCCGCAACGTCGATTCGTCCATTGAATTGTAGTTACACACGATCCAATCACCAAATCGATGATCCACGTGCAATTCATCAACACAAATCAACAAAAAATAACATCTTATTAGTAAATATTAAAATTTACTAAAAAAAATCAACAATTAAATAGAGATTGCTCTGATACCACTGTTAAAACCCTAAGATCTCTCTAGATAATTGTTATGCATAAACATGCATAAATCAGGCATAAACTCAACCACCCAACCACCCCCGAGCCCAAGGGATGTACACATGAGTCATAAATGAAATACATCATACCTCTACCTTGATGTCCCATACCATCAAGAGGTATAACTCCAATCCAATAGCATGTAGCTATAGTGTGAAATGGTAGATGAGTAGATATGGATCTCTACACAAGAGACCATAGCATAAGCCTCAAGCTTCCTAGCCTCCAAGCCCCCTTGAGTGTGCCCCATGCCCCTATTTTATAGGAGGGCCCTCAAGTGACTCTTGACTTTCCATTCCTCATGTGTGACCCTTGGATGCCTGACCCTAACCTTAAACCTTAAGGTTAGTCCTTACCCATGCTCCACTAGAGCTTGTTCCTATGCTCCCATGCTCACAAGCCTAATGTGGGTTAGCCTCCTCGTATATGCACACATAATGTGTATATAACATAGCACACATAATGTACATATAACAATAAAGATACTAGGCAATCTAGGAGGGGGATGGACATACATATACTCTGTAAGCTCAAGTGGACCAGGATGGCACCCAGAATGATTTATCATCTCCATCATCCAAGTGCCATACACAAATGGATCGGATGAAGAACCTGGATCCATGAAGAATTTGCAAAAATAAAAGTATATACATGAAGGATCCATGAAGGGAAACACTCTATGTATCAAAGCACAAAGATGAAGATTGAAAGCACAAACTTTATGCAGCATCCTGATCAAGGTTGTTCCTATACATACTTGATGATTCCCCATGATGACAACATGCAAGCTAGCACATATGATTTTGTGAAGGCAAGCCATATGCAGATGGGATCATCTCTCTCTTGAGCTGGATCGACAATCAAGACGCGCAAGCATGGGTGAAGTTTAAGGACAAACACAGTCGCATATAAAAACCCGTCCAAAAACGTGTGTATCTGCGCGTGAACAATCTGTGCAAACAGGGTACACGCAGACATACACGCGCTCATACACGCGGCCTGCGTAAATTTTTTTTTAAAAACGACCGACCACCGACAAATCTTTCTTATAAAGAAAGCCCAGACTGTCACAATGGTTCATAAAAGTACTGAAGCAGGCACGACCAGAGAAGGACCTTGACAATCGCATAAGGAAAAGAGACAATCGCATAAACAAATGGAAGGAAAGAGACGGGACAAAGGACAAACTGACTCACCTCTGAAAAAGTGAGTCTTCTTTTTGGCTGGTTTCCTTCACCCGTGTCTGCTCCTTGCACCCATGTCTACTCCTTGCACTTGGCTTTAGTGCTCTATTGGAAGAGGGAAGATTTGGCGGCGATAAAGGAGAGGAAAGCTGAGTTTGAAAATGGTTTTTTGGAGAAGGCGGCGGGTTATTTTAGGTATAGAAAGGTTGTCGCGTATAGGAGCGCGTGTATTTTTGCATGTATAATTAAACAGCCACATTTATACAGGCGATTTTACAGATATAGACACGCTGTTACACGCAATTTAAAACAGTGAGACGTGCTATTACACGTGATCAACACAAGATATAGAAACTTTATATACTTTCATTAAAAACTGATTATGATTATGTGTTTGCTCTTTTGTACATAGGATGTCATCAATTCCTCAAGCAGTTCTGGTGAGGATGAGACAATGCGTCAATCATAATTGCGATGTGTGGTTGGGGAAAAGGATCAAGTGTATGTGTAATCGATGTCAAAGATGCATTGCACAAGCACGTCAAATTACCTTGAATCACATCTCCATGTATCAAGGATTTAATATTCACGTGATCACAAGATCTTTTGTGATAATAACATATGTGAACAAGTTATTCACATGTTCTCATGTTAACGTTCACAAAAAAACAGGTCACTTGCCATTTGGGAACCCCTTAAAAGCTTGGCTACACATGGGAATAAGCTATTCACATGTTCTCATGTTACCATCTTCACATAATAGTAGGTCACTGGCCATCTAAGAAGATTTTTTATGCCCGACAAAGATAAATTTTCTAGGCCCCCGTGGAAGCTCTGTGAATATAACATGTGATCACAAGATTTTTTATTTTATTAAAATATGTTATTAACATGTTCACATGTTTTCGTTTACGTCAGTGAAATCCCTGTCATGTATGGAGAATGGAATCAAACAGATTTAGAGGTGAGTAGATGTAAATTGATAGTATTCAAATGACTCATGGTGTCCAAATTAAAGGAGTTATAATATATATACTCTAATTGAAGCATGATGCAGTACCACACCCTAACATGGTGCCCTACGCGCGGCGAAAGTACGCAAAGCGTCGACGAGATGATGTTGGAGCTTCGGGATCTATTGTCAGAGATGAGTGGGAAAGGGATGACAATAGCCCTACACCCCACGAAATTGTGGAAGAGGAAGTGTTTGATGATATGGTGCGGTATCTTTTTAGGGATGATCCCAAAGGTATGGACAATGATAATATGGAACAAGAGCATCTTTACAAGGCTTTCATCAACACCGGTTTTTGAAGGGTGCACATTCTCTATTTTACATGCTTCACTTGAACTACTCAATATACAAACAGTTTATGGATGGAGCAATGCAAGTCTTGACGCATTATTGAAGTAAGCATTCTCACTTGCTAATTTGAATTAGTGGTTTAGGGTTTAGGATTTAGGGTTTAGGGTTTAGGGCTAATTGATGATATTGGATGCAGGCTATTTTCAAACATGCTTCCAAAGGGGAATAGACTACCCACCTCAAGAGACATAGCGAGGCGCTATGTGGCATCTCTTGGAGGATTGGATTATGATCGCATACATGCATGCGTCAATGATTGCATTCTCGTTGGTGGGACGCATAAGGAGGCTCGACATTGTCCCACTTGTGGTGAAGCAAGCTATAGAATAGATGTGAAGAGTTTTGATGTACCTCGTAAAGTCTTGCAACACTTTCCTATAATTCCTTGCATCAAACACATGTTCAAGTGCAAATCCATACCAGAGCTCATGTCATGGCATTCCTCACATCGATCGGATGATGGCATGTGGAGAATTCTCGCAGACACTCCTGCTTGGAAGTGAAGATGAGTGGCCCAGCTTTAAAACATAGCTCAAAAACTTGAGACTTGGCCTAGGTATGGATGGAGTGAATCCATTTGGTTTCAAAAGCACCGTGTACAGCGTGTGGCCAGTTGTGTTGGTGAATTACAACCTTCCACCATCAATGGCGATCAAGAAGGGACATCTTATGTTATCCCTTCTAATTCCAAGGAAACATAAAGTCAAGCATATGGATGTTTATCTCGAACCGTTGATTGATGAGTTGGAGGAACTATGGAGAGGTGTTGCGGTGGTGGACATTAGTAGGCCTCCCTCCTCTCGACACTTTGACTTAAAAGTAGTGTTGATGTGGACAATGCATGACTTTCCAAGATACAACGATTGTTTTGGTAAGAATTCTAATTACCTCCCTACTCTAATACTATTGGCTATATTAATTATAACTATTGACTTTATTATTCTAACTTTTATTTATATTTTATTATCAGGTTTGAAAACATCGGGTAGATATGCATGTCTTGTTTGTGGCCCTTCATTAGTATGGTGATGGTTTGTGTAAGACTATATTCGATAATCATCATCGATTTCTCCCGTCAGATCATCCTAAATATGTTGCTAGTAAGAGTAACATTCCTCCACAAACACTTCGTGCAAAAGATTGGAAGCATATTTGGGAGTCTACAAATTTTCTTTCTCCAGATAGCATGAACAGGTATAGTAATGTTTTTCAATCTTGTTTTGTGTAGTCTCTAATTAGATTAAAGATCACATAGAGCAATCCCTTGTGTAGGTACTCCATTTTTTTCCGGCTACCATATTGGACCCATCTTAAGATCAACCATCTTCTTGATCCCATGCACATCTTCAAGAATGTGGGATCTGGTATTTGGGAACATGTTACTGGTAAACGAGACAATGTTAACGTACGGGAGGACTTGCAGGTCGTAGGACGTATGCGTCAAGCTTGGCCACCACGAGAGGAGGGTGGGCATGTTCGTCTTCCGCCTGCACCATGGATTATATCAAAGAAAGAGGAGAAGCAGGTAAAGCAGGCCATCACCACTTTGCGTATGCCCACTGGATGCATGAGATCATTGAAGGGAGCATTTACAACGACTAAGAAAAGAGGCGTTGAGCAACTATATGGGTTGAAGTTCCACAATTGGCACAAGATGCTCCAAGTAAGTGTTTTCCAAGTCTTGTACGTTGAAATTAAATTTTGTAATGCCATAAACCATACATACATGTGCTCTTATGTGCGTAGTTCATACTACCTACTAGCATCGACCATTGTGCAAACAAGAGTTTAAGAAAATGAATTTATAAGATGGCCGAGCTTGTGAGGTATGTAAAGCCCATGTCAGATCACCCTTCATTATACCTTGCAAAATGAACGTGCATGAGGTATAACGTACTATTCATTTATTTTTTAGATATGCTAGTTCCAAAGCAATTGATCCAGCCACGTTGGATGATGTGCGTGTTATGGCAGTGGAGGTGGTTTGTTTAGTAGAGGAGACTTTTTCACGAACCATTCTTACAAGTCAACTACATCTCATTGTGCATTTAGTGGACGAAATTGCTTTATGTGGCACTGTGCATGCACGTTGGATGTTCTTCCTAGAGAGCTTCATGAAGACCTTAAAAGACTTTGTGAGGCAAAGTGCAAGGCCCGAAGGAAGCATGGCCGAGTGTTGGTTGATACAAGAGTTTCTTGTATATATTTCAAAATTTCTTGGTCAGGTGGACAGCTCTTTGCCGACTATGGAGCAATGAAGAGGACTTGAGGATGACCTCTATTGTGCCTCAAGGAAAAGGACAGAGTAAAGTAATTGACAGAACATTGATTGATGATCTCAATTTCACTTCTTGCATCCTTAATAGTGATGTGATGAGCAAATGGGTTACAAGATATGAGGATGCAAAGTTGCACCCATGTCTGCTCCT
The DNA here is from genome assembly GCF_041138505.1 of Cibotium barometz. NCBI lineage: Eukaryota > Viridiplantae > Streptophyta > Polypodiopsida > Cyatheales > Cibotiaceae > Cibotium > Cibotium barometz. The sequence continues at coordinate 23,919,535 of NC_141057.1, read as the reverse complement.
TGCACTTGGCTTTAGTGCTCTATTGGAAGAGGGAAGATTTGGCGGTGACGAAGGAGAGGAAAGATGAATTTGAAAATGGTTTTTTGGAGAAGGCGACAGGTTATTTTAGGTATAGACAGGTGGTCGCGTGTAGGAGCGCGTGTATTTTCGCCTGTATAATTAAACAACCGCGTTGATACAGGCGATTTTATAGATGTAGGCACGCTGTTACACACGATTTAAAACAGTGAGACACGCTGATACACGCGATTTAAAACAGTGAGACGCGCTATTACACGCGATCAACACAAGATATAGAAACTTTTTATACTTTCATTAAAAACTGATTATGATTATGTGTTTGCTCTTTTGTACATAGGATGTCATCAACCTCCTCAAGCAGTTCTGGTGAGGATGAGACAATGCATCATCGTAATTACGATGTGTGGTTGGGACAAAGGATCAAGTGTATGTGTAATCGATGTCAAGGATGCATTGTACGAGCACGTCGAATTGCCTTGAATCACATCTCCATGTATGGACAATGGAATCAAACAGGTTTAGAGGTGAGTAGATGTAAATTGATAGTATTCAAATGACTCATGGTGTCCAAATTAATGGTGTTGTAATATATATACTCTAATTGAAGCAGGATGCAGTACCACACCCTAACATGGTGCCCTAGGTGCGATGAGAGCACGCAAAGCGTCGACGAGATGATGCTCGAGCTTCAAAATCTATTGTGAGAGATGAGTGGGAAGGGGATGACAATAGCCCTGCACCCCACGAACTTGTGAAAGAGGAAGTGTTTGATGATATGGTGCGACCATCTTTTTAGGGATGATCCCAAAGGTATGGACGACAATGATATGGAACAAGAGCATCTTTACAAAGCTTCATCTCGACACCAATTTTTGAAGGGTGCACATTCTCTATTTTACGTGCTTCACTTGAACTACTCAATATACAAACAGCTTATGGATGGAGAAATGCAAGTCTTGACGCATTATTGAAGTAAGCATTCTAACTTGAAAATTTGAATTAGTGGTTTAGGGTTAAGGATTTAGGGTTTAGGATTTAGGGCTGATTGATGATATTGGATGCAGGCTATTATCAAACATGCTTCCAAAGGGGAATAGACTACCCACCTCAAGAGACATAGCGAGGCGCTATGTGACATCTTTTGGAGGATTGGATTATGATCGCATACATGCATGCGTCAATGATTGCATTCTCTTTCGTGGGATGCATAAGGAGGCTCGACATTGTCCCACTTGTGGTGAAGCAAGGTATAGAACAGATGTGAAGAGTTTTGATGTACCTCGTAAAGTCTTGCCACACTTTCTTATAATTCCTCTCATCAAACACATGTTCAAGTGCAAATCCATAGCAGAGCTCATGTCATGGCATTCCTCACATCGATCGGATGATGGCATGTGGAGAATTCTCGCAGACACTCCTGCTTGGAAGCATATTGAAGATGAGTGGCCCAGCTTTAAAAGAGAGCCCAGAAACTTGAGACTTGGCCTAGGTATGAATGGAGTGAATCCATTTGGTTTCAAAAGCACCTCATACAGTGTGTGGCCAGTTCTGTGTCGTGAATTACAACCTTCCACCATCAATGGCAATTAAGAAGGGACATCTTATGTTATCTCTTCTAATTCCAGGGAAACATAAAGTCAAGCATATGGATGTTTATCTCGAACCATTGATTAATGAGTTGGAGGAACTATGGAGAGGTGTTGCGGTGGTGGACATTAGTAGGCGTCCCTCCTCTCGACACTTCAACTTAAAAGCAGTGTTGATGTGGACAATGCATGACTTTCCAGGATACAGCGATTGTTCTGGTAAGAATTCTAATTACCTCCCTACTCTAATACTATTGGCTATATTAATTATAACTATTGACTTTATTATTCTAACTTTTATTTATATTTTATCAGGTTTAAAACATCGAGTAAACAACCATGTCCTGTTTGTGGCCCTTCGTTTAGTACATAAGTATGCTGACGGTTTGTGTAAGACCATATTCGATAATCATCATCGATTTCTCCCGTCAGATCATCCTAAATATGTTTCTAGTAAGAGTAACTTTGCTCCACAGACACTTCGTGCAAAAGATTGGAAGCGTATTTGGGAGTCTATAAATTTTCTTTCTCCAGATGGCATGAACAGGTACAGTAATGTTTTTCAATCTTGTTTTGTGTAGTCTCTAATTGGATCAAAGATCACATAGAGCAATCCCTTGTGTAGGTACTCCATTTTTTTCCGGCTACCATATTGGACCCATCTTAAGATCAACCATCTTCTTGATCCCATGCACATCTTCAAGAATGTGGGATCTGGTATTTGGGAACATGTTATTGGTAAACAAGACAATGTTAGTATATGGGAGGACTTGCAGGTCGCAGGACGTATGCATCAAGGTTGGCCACGAGAGGAGGGTGGGCACTTTTGTCTTCTGCCTGCACCATGGATTATATCAAAGAAAGAGGAGAAGCAGGTAAAGCAGACCATCACCACTTTGCATACTCCCACTGGATGCATGAGATCATTGAAGGGAGCCTTTACAACCACTAAGAAAAGAGGCGTTGAGCAACTATATGGGTTAACCGTACATACATGAGCTCTTATGTGCGCAATTCATACTATCTATTAGCATCGACCATTGTGCAAACAAGAGTTTGAAAAAATGTATTATAAGATGGGCGAGCTTGTGAGGTATGTAAAACCCATGTGAGATCACTTCATTATACCTTGCAAAATGAACGTGCATGAGGTATAACGTACTATTCATTTATTTTTCATCAGATATGTTAGTTCCAAAGCAATTGATCCAGCCACGTTGGATGATGCGCGTGTTATGGCAGTGGAGGTGGTTTGTTTGGTAGAGGAGACTTTTCCGTGAACCATTCTCACAAGTCAACTACATGTCATTGTGCATATAGTGGACAAAATTGCTTTATGTGGCACTGTGCATGCACATTGGGGATGTTCTTCCTAGAGCTCTTCATGAAGACCTTAAAAGGCTTTGTGAGGCAAAGTGCAAGGTCCGAAGGAAGCATGGCCGAGGGTTGGTTGATACAAGAGTCTCTTGTATACATTTTAGAATTTCTTGGTCAGGTGGACAGCTCTTTGCCGTGACTATGGAGCAATAAAGAGAACTTGAGGAGATGACCTCTATTGTGCCTCAAAGAAAAGGACAAAGTAATTGACAGAACATTGATTCATGATCTCAATTTCACTTGCATCCTTAATAGTGATGTGATGAGCAGATGGGTTACAAGATATGAGGAGCGAGGGGTTGCATATCACGGCGGAAGAATGGGAGTATGCACGAGGATGCATGTTAAAGGTACATAGAACTAATGTTTTGCATTAGTTGTAAGTGATTTGCTTTTAATATTTATTCACATTGCTGATACAAATATTGCTTCTATTTTGGTCCAGAGCACTATGTTCAATGCTATATGGTGTGAAGGCAAGCATTTTTGAACACAAAGAATTGATGAAAAGAGGAATACACAAGATTGTGGTGTCATTAGTAGCTTTGAGGGAGCCAATGGAAAAATGGATGATTATTGTGGCACAATCCAAGACATATTTAGGCTTGACTTTCGTCGCTTCTTTTGTGTATGTTTTGGAAAATTGGATATCAAATGGTAGATGAACGTGGTGGAAAAAGGGCCTAATGCAATGATAAAATGCCATGTAAGTGGCTATGTAACTATTGACTCTACAAAGTTTTGGCAAACAAAGAAAGATAGGCTCGTATTGCCACAACAATGTGAGCAGGTATGGATTTGTTTACTAATGTGTTTCATGTACATATATATCTAAGCTCGCCTACCCCTTGACTTTTGATATGCTAATTAATTACTGCAGTATGTGTATTTGAGTAGGTTATCTATCGCATGACATTAAATGGTGGTACGTCATCCCTATTGCACCATGTTCCAAAGTGATGTATAATACATTCACTGATATGGAGCATATAGAGGATGTATCAAGCCGCAATGAAGATGATGTCAAACATGCCAATAAAGATGTTGTGTGATCGATGATCAAGAAATAAGAGATGATCATGATAATGAGGATGAGCGTGCCATTTCTCATGATCATGAGGATGACCCTACCATTGAGGATGATGGTGATGTTGATGAGGATGATCAGGTCATCGATACCATTATCAATGGACAGAATATCGATAGTGGAATAAATTTAATCCTAGCCTTACAAATTGATCAAATGGATATTGATGTTGATCGTTTGGCAAGGATGGATCTTACTGAAGATGAGATCGAACCCTAACCAATCCATCACTGGATCGTTCTAAATTGATGACATTTCTATTGTATATGTTGACATTTCATAGAGTATCGGCGTATATACACACGACTTTTACAGAGTTGATGCGTCCATACACGTGAACAGAGAGCAAAAAAAAAATCCAGAGAGTGCTATTTGGTACCTGAATGCTGTTTTTGCATCCCAGCACCCAATAACACTCTCTAGGATTTTTTTTGGGTGCATTGCACCATCCATGAGGAAGATTTAGTGCATTGTCATTACACGATTCAAGAACGACATGAATGCATACATTGTCAATACACGATTCAAGAAAGACATGAATGCATACATTGTCAATACATGATTCAAGACAGACATGAATACAATACTATCAATTCCCGATTCAATATTACTATCAAAATTTTATGTGTACACATATATACAAGGGAGTCCATATGTCGAAGTAGCCCATGGCTTCAATTATAAACATATATATACAACCACATCCTCAATATGGAATGTGATACTATAAGTCTAAGTACTACTCAGACCTAGATGATGACCCGCTACTCCCTCCATGATTAGATGAGCTCACATCGGTATACATGTCCGATGAGTAGTGCTCACGTCCAACAGGAGCAGTGGCGGCGGGTGGATCATCAATGGCAGGAGCATCGGCAGGTGCAGCATCAGCTTCTGCCCTATTCAAGTAATATATCGTATATAAGTATATATATATGTAATTCAATAAACCAAAATCATTCGTTTAGAGTTTTCAAGTACCTGTCGACCGTATGGTCTCATGGCCATCTCAAACTACGCCTCCATAATACGTCCCTCGGCTTTGAAGAGGGCCCACATGTCATGTCTGCTATGCCGACGAGCATACCTAGTATCATGGGCTGTGGGCTTCCTCCCTATAACCCGTCGCTGTATCATAATCAACATAATTTGTAAGATTAAAACAATCATAGAATCAATGAATTAAGTAAACAATCAAATAAAGTGGCAAGATACTTACGAACTCTACCTCCCATGACTCGATGCCGCCAGATCCAAAATGCAAAGATCCAATGGTCTCCATCTAGATCCGTCATGCCTCCACCTGCTGCGTGCTCTTCACACCACCCTCTTCTCCTTTCTTTGCCTCCTTCCACTCGCGCTTGTGCGTAGTAGTAGCAAGTTTCTCGGCAGCATAGCCACCCGCACAACTACATTTAGCCCATCATTGTACGCGAGTTTCTTAAGATGAGATCTTTTATTACTTAAGATCTCCCTTAATCGCGTCCTTCCATACATCTGAGAATGTCACATGTGGGGGATTGGGGTACCGACTATATACATCATCTATCACCTCCCTAACTAATCGGTCATTTTGATCCTTAAATTTAATAAAACAATTTCTGTACAAGTTTGAAACTACCCCACGCATGTACTCCATTACCTCTTTCCTCCTCGCATCCATCACTACCCCGCCCCTATCCGTCACATAATAGTAGATCACTCCCTCCACCTCTCTCACCTCCTCCTCATCCTCACTGTCTCCTCTAACTCTTCTCCCTCTATCTCCTCTCTCACTACGTGCCCTACTACCTCCCCCACCAAAGCACCCGCCGCATCCTCCACTCCCACTCCTCCTACTACGGCATTTGCTCTCATTAGGGGAAGGTTGAGGTCTATAGGGGCCCTTTAAGCTGCCATATTATGATTTTAATGACTTTTTGTTAAAACGTTAAGTTTCTTTGACTTTAGATACCTTCTTGTTCTAGAAGTTTGAATTTCAAAGTTTCCCGCCAAAATTGAATTTGAAATTGAGCGAGCAAAACTATATCATGTGACATATCTATGGAAAGAGCTCGACGAGTAGATTCTAGATCTGTAATCTCTGACAAATTTTGAGCTCATATGTAGAAGTTATGGACGTCCGAAATTTCAAAAACTTCCCTCCCACTTTTTGGAAATGAAAAGTACAAAAAGGCATCTTCTAGAGAATCTTTTGACCACCTTTAATCACCCAACATTTTTGACCACCTTTAATCTTCTAGAGAATCTTTTTGACCACCTTTAATCACCCAACATTTTTGTATACATGGCATCACACGATTGGCTCTTTTCCTTAATAACCTTTTAATCACATGGCATCTTAAAGGGCCCCTATAGACCTCAACCTTCCCCTAATGCCTCTGTACTGAGGGTGGAGTCATGACTGGGGGATTGTCTATGTGACTGTGGCTGTGAGGGAGTACATGATGGCGGCTATGAGCCCTGACGTGACGGTTCCTGGGAGGGTGTGCGTGAGTGTGTCTGGGAGGACGGGGTATGTCTTCTCGGTGGGCGTGGAAGAGGAGAAGCTACATATCGTCTTGGCGGACTCGCAGGCATAGACGGCAGTGGAGTGACATGGATACTCAGGGGTAGGGTATAGATACGAGGCAATCCAGGAGGGGGATGGGCTTACATGTATTCTATAAGCTCAACTAGACCAGGATGGCGCCCAAAATGATTTAGAATCTCCATCATCCAAGTGCCGTACGCAAATGGATTAGATGAAGAACCGGGATCCATGACGAATCTGCAAAAATAAAAGTATATACATGAAGGATCCATGAAGGGAAACACTCTATGTATCAAAGCACAAAGATGAAGATTGAAAGCACAAACTTTATGCAGCATATTGATCAAGGTTGTTCCTATATACATGCTTGATGATTCCCATGATGACAACATGCAAGCTAGCACATATGATTTTGTGAAGGCAAGCCATATGCAGATGGGATCATCTCTCTCTTGAGCTGGATTGACAAGCAAGATACGCATGCATGGGTGAACTTTAAGGACAAACACAGTCGTGTGTAAATACCCGTCCAAAAAGGCGTGTATTTGCACATGAACAATCTGTGCAAACAGGGTACACGTAGACATACACGTGGCCTGTGCAAAAAAAATCAAAAACGATCGACCACCGACAAATCTATCTTATAAATAAAGCCCAGACTGTCACAATCATTCACAAAAGTACTGAAGCAGGCACACGACCAGAGAAGGCACGACCAGAGAAGGACGGAGACAATCGCATAAGGAAAAGAGACAATCGCATAAACAAATGGAAGGAGAGAGACAGGACAAAGGACAAACTAACTCACCTCTGAAAAAGTGAGTCTTCTTTTTGGCTGGTTTCCTTCACCCGTGTCTTCTCCTTGCACCCATGTCTGCTCCTTGCACTTGGCTTTAGTGCTCTATTGGAAGAGGGAAGATTTGGTGGTGGCGACGAAGGAGAGGAAAGATAAGTTTGAAAATGGTTTTTTGGAGAAGGCAGTGGGTTATTTTACGTATAGACATATGGTCACGTGTAGGAGCACGTGTATTTTTGCATGTATAATTAAAGAGCCACGTTTATACATGCAATACGCGCTGTTCCATGCGATTTAAAAGAGTAAGACGTGCTATTACACGTGATCAACACAAGATATAGAAACTTTTGATATTTTCATTTAAAATTGATTATGATTATGTGTTTTCTGTTTTGTACACATGGACGTCATCAACCTCAAGTAAATCTGGTGAGGATGAGACAATGCGTCATCGTAATCGCGATGTGTGGTTGGTACAAAGGATCAAATGTATGTGTAATCGATGTCAAGGATGCATTATACGAGCGCGTCAAATTACCTTGAATCACATCTCCATGTATGGAGAATGGAATCAAACAGATTTAGAGGTGAGTAGATGTAAATTGATAGTATTCAAATGACTCATGGTGTCCAAATTAATGGAGTTGTAATATATATACTCTAATTGAAGCAGGATGCAGTACCACACCCTAACATGGTGCCCTATACGCGGTGAGAGCTTGCAAAGCGTCGATAATGAGATGATGCTGGAGCTTCGGGATCGATTGTCAGAGATGAGTGGGAAAGGGATGACAATAGCCTTGCACCCCACGAAGTTGAGGAAGAGGAAGTGTTTGATGATATGGTGCGGTATCTTTTTAGGGATGATCCCAAAGGTATGGACGACAATGATATGGAACAAGAGCATCTTTACAAGGCTTCATCGACACCGGTTTTTGAAGGGTGCACATTCTCTATTTTACGTGCTTCACTTGAACTACTCAACATACAAATAGTTTATGGATGGAGCAATGCAAGTCTTGACGCATTATTCAAGTAAGCATTCTAACTTGCAAATTTGACTTAGTGGTTTAGGATTTAGGGTTTAGGGTTTAGGGTTTAGGATTTAGGGCTAATTGATGATATTGGATGCAGGCTATTATCAAACATGCTTCCAAAAGGGGAATAGACTACCCACCTCAAGAAGAGACATAGCGAGGCGCTATGTGACATCTCTTGGAGGATTGGATTATGATCGCATACATGCATGCGTCAATGATTGCATTCTCTTTCATGGGATGCATAAGGAGGCTCGACATTGTCCTACTTGTGGTGAAGCAAGGTATAGAACAGATGTGAAGAGTTTTGATGTACCTCGTAAAGTCTTGCCACACTTTCCTATAATTCCTCGCATCAAACACATGTTCAAGTGCAAATCCATAGCAGAGCTCATGTCATGGCATTCCTCACATCGATCGGTTGATGGCATGTGGAGAATTCCCGTAGACACTCCTGCTTGGAAGCATATTGAAGATGAGTGGCCCAGCTTTAAAACAAAGTCAAGAAACTTGAGACTTGGCCTAGGTATGGATGGAGTGAATCCATTTGGTTTCAAAAGCACCGCATACAGCGTGTGGCCAGTTGTGTTGGTGAATTACAACCTTCCACCATCAATGGCGATTAAGAAGGGACATCTTATGTTATCCCCTCTAATTCCAAGGAAACAAAAAGTCAAGCATATGGATGTTTATCTCAAACCATTGATTGATGAGTTGGAGGAACTATGGAGAGGTGTTGCGGTGGTGGACATTAGTAGGCCTCCCTCCTCTCGACACTTTGACTTAAAAGTAGTGTTGATGTGGATAATGCATGACTTTCCAGGATACAACGATTGTTCTGGTAAGAATTCAGATTACCTCCCTACTCTAATACTATTGGCTATATTAATTATAACTATTGACTTTATTATTCTAACTTTTATTTATATTTTATCAGGTTTGAAAACATCGGGTAAACATGCATGTTCTTTTTGTGGCCCTTTGTTAGTACATGAGTATGCTGACAGTTTGTGTAAGACCATATTCGATAATCATCATCGATTTCTCTAGTCAGATCATCCTAAATATTTTTTCCGACTACCATATTGGACCCATCTTAAGATCAACCATCTTCTTGATCCCATGCACATCTTCAAGAATGTGGGATCTGGTATTTGGGAACATGTTATTGGTAAACAAGACAATGTTAACGTACGGGAGGACTTGCGGGTTGCAGGACGTATGCGTCAAGCTTGGCCACCACGAGAGGAGGGTGGGCACATTCGTCTTCCGCCTGCACCATGGATTATATCAAAGAAAGAGGAGAAGTAGGTAAAGCAGGCCATCACCACTTTGCGTACTCCCACTGGATGCATGAGATCATTGAAGGGAGCCTTTACAACCACTAAGAAAAGAGGCGTTGAGCAACTATATGGGTTGAAGTCCCACGATTGGCACAAGATACTCCAAGTAAGTGTTTTCCAAGTCTTGTACGTTGAAATTAAATTTTGTAATGCCATAAACCATACATACATGTGCTCTTATGTTACCTACTAGCATGGACCGGCATTGTGCAAACAAGACTTTGAAAAAATATATTTATAAGATGGGCGAGCTTGTGAGGTATGTAAAAGATCACCCTTCATTATACCTTGCAAAATGAACGTGCATGAGGTATAACGTACTATTCATTTATTATTCAGATATGTTAGTTCCAAAGCAATTGATCCAGCCACATTAGATGATGCGCGTGTTATGGCAGTGGAGGTGGTTTGTTTGGTAGAGGAGATTTTTCCGCGAACCATTCTCACAAGTCAACTACATCTCATTGTGCATTTAGTGGATGAAATTGCTTTATGTGGCACTGTGCATGCATGTTGGATGTTCTTCCTAGAGCGCTTCATGAAGACCTTAAAAGACTTTGTTGTGAGGCAAAGTGCGAGGCCCAAAGGAAGCATGGCCAAGGGTTGGTTGATACAAGAGTCTCTTGTATATATTTCAAAATTTCTTGGTCAGGTGGACAGCTCTTTGCCGCGACTATGGAGCAATGAAGAGGACTTGAGGATGACCTCTATTGTGCCTCAAGGAAAAGAAAAGAGTAAAGTAATTGACAGAACATTGATTGATGATCTCAATTTCACTTGCATCCTTAATATTGATGTGATGAGCAGATGGGTTACAAGATATGAGGATGCAAAGACAAAAAGGCAAGCAAAAAGAGCTCTCTTTCAGGGTAACATGGCTCTCGTAAGGCGTACCCTAAGCATCTAGCAACACTTCGGAATGATATCCATGTTGATTGGTTGCATGAGTAAATGGAGAGAGCAGAGAGCGGTGAGGGGCTGCATATCATGACAGAAGAATGGGAGTATGCACGAGGATGCATATTAAAGGTACATAGAACTAATGTTTTGCATTAGTTGTAATTCATTTGCTTTTAATATTTATTCACATTGCTTAGACAAATATTGCTTCTATTTTGGTCCAGTGCACTATGTTCAATGCTATATGGTGTGAAGGCAAGCATTTTCAAACACAAAGAATTGGTGAAAAGAGGAATACACAAAGTTGCAGTGTCATTAGTAGCTTTGAGGGAGCCAATGGAAAAATGGATGATTATTGTGGCACAATCCAAGACTTCTTTGTGTATGTTTTGGATGTCAAATGGCAAATAAACATGGTGGAAAAAGGGCCTAATGCAGCGATAAAACGCCATGCAAGTGGCTATGTAACTATTGACTCTACAAAGTTTTGGCAAACAAAGCCTAAGATAGGCTCATATTGCCACAACAATGTGAGTAGGTATGCATTTTTCTACTAATGTGTTTCATGTACATATATATCTAAGCTCGCGTACCCCTTGACTTTTGATATGCTAATTAATTAGTGCAGTATGTGTATTTGAGTAGGTTATTGAGATTTGGCTTCTGATTGAAAAATGATGATCCCTAAAAATTGGATGAAATGTAATAAGCTAAGCGAAACCACAATGAGGATGAATGGGACGAGTCCCTGTGATGATATTCATGACTAGAATGATAATAATGATTTTAGCAAATCACTATGAGATTAGTGGATTGTGCTGTTAAATTGCTACTGTTAACACTTGACTCGGTAGATCAAGTTAAGGGATGACCAATTGAGAACTTGCTTGACTGAAATTCCCATGGAGGAATGTTCAAAAAGAAATTTTTCGGTCTAATGGACCATTATCGTGTTAAAAATATGGATGATATGATCTGAATGAATTGTTATTCAATGATGAGTTCTATATAAGGGATATTTATCCCAGTATTCTGTTGGGTTGACCAGAATATAAGGAACCCAAAATAAATTGGATCTTAAGAAAAAGAGTTGTCCTCTACTTTGCGAGATGAGGACATCTCGCATTTTTTTTTAGTGGGGTAGAATATAAGATTCCTCCCCTAGCCTTCGAGGTATACAGGAGTAAGAACCTCCCTTTCTAATCTTATAATTATTCCCTCTCTAAAATAAAAGAAAGATTCTATTTAAAAAGGGAAGACACTTTCCCCAAAATACTTTCTCAAGAGCCCACCTATTTTAAGGATTCAGAATGATGAGTTCAAAAGTGAGAACCGGTGTTTTGGATGCCAAGTTTTTGGTCATGAGTTAAAAGACTGCCCGACTCCTGCCATGACAAGGGCACAGGGAAGTCAAGAACCCCAAATTCAGAAACCAATCCCTTCATACCAGTCTAATCAGGATCCGTCTCGCCCAACCCAGGGTAGCCCCAGAAGAACTCCAGCTCATCCATCTGCCTCTATCCAGAATAACCTCAGAACTCCTTTCCAGAACTGGGGCAACCAAAGGGAAAGAATTCCGCCTCAGACTACAGCAGCCAGAGTAGTCGCAATTTCAAATGTATTAGAAGAGGGAAAAGAACAGATCTATGCTACAATTGAAAACCAAGGGTCTAACTGACAATTCTTAGTCATCCATACTCCAGCAGAGTATCAGGGTAAACCAAGTAATCGAAGATGCACTTCGGTCATGCTGTGTGGCAGGGAACCCAAGAAGTGGCTAAGCTATCTGCACCTAGTCGAGTTCACCTACAATGCTTCTTATCATAGAAGTATTAGGAATGAACCCTTTTAAATCTCTGTATGGACAAGATTGCTTAACTCCATTAACTAGGTCCGACCCATTGATTAGGGTCGAGATGTCCAGACAAATGCTTGACGACATGGAGCAGCAGATGCAGGCAATTCATAAAGATATAAAAGCTGCCCAGGATATCGACATAAGCAATATGCAGATAAGAAGAGGACCGTCAGAGAATTCAAATAAGTAGATATGGTCGTCATTCGAGTACGGCCCAAAAGAAGTTCTTTATCTCTTGAGAAGTATAAGAAGTTATCCCCAAATATCGTGGGCCATATCTAATTTCAAAGAAAGTAGGTGACTTAGCCTACGAGCTTCTTCTACCTCCTCATCTCAAAGTTCATAATGTATTTCATGTAAGCCTTCTAAAGAAATATGTGCCAAACCCAAAATCATGGAAAGATGGTAAAACTTCAGTGGTGGCAAGATACCCTGTTAGCTTCTAGGTTGCGCTAGTTCCTTCTTTTATATAAGTCGTAACTCTTACTTGTCACTCGCAGTAATCTTACTTCCATCGATCTCCTTTCTTTTTATGGCTTGGCAGCAAGACTTGGTTTTATCCATGATGATTTCTCACCTTCAAGACGCAAGCGAGTCTGTGAAGAAGGATTTTATAGAACTGTATGAGCGCTCACTTTTCCCTCACTTGGGAACTTCTGTAGCTCAGACCAAATGGCGGACCTATTGAGACATAACTAGGGTAACACCATGGGGTCGGCAGCACTTTTGTAACAATGTCCGCTTGGCTATGGTTATTGAAGCTTTGGGTTTGGGTCCCCGATACTACTGCGTGATGAGATCAAGGCATGGTGGGTTTTCTGAGCGGGTCTTCTTACTTGCGTGTTTTCTTCCTCACCAGAAGATATGCCTTTATCCCATTTTTGGCTTGCCTTTTAGAGGTCCTTTTGTTAGATCACCTCATACCAATGAGGTAGGTGCTGCAATAACCAGCCGAATTATTCCCAAAGATGAATTACCTTATACGTGTGTAGCTTGTGAGTGCTGCTTTTGTGACCATATGATGGACGGGCTCATGGAATTGTAAAAAGTTCTTCTATCTTTACTGTATATGTTCCAAGAGTGAATAAAGTTGAAATCTTTGTTCTTGTCTTGAGTCTTGCTCTCTTTGAGACTTTTCTTGGTGGTTAATCTTAATTAAATTTTCTCTTAGTCTCATATTCGTGCATCTTGCGAAATTACCCCACTTTGCAAGATGAGGACATCTCGCGTTTTTCAAGTGGGAGAGAATGTAAGATTCCTTCCCAGCCTCTCTAAATGTCCAGCATCTTCCCCTGTAATCAATCCCCTCTTCAAAAATATAAAAGATCTTGTTTCTAACTGTTTTAACCTAGAGAGAGAAAATATTCTAGAGAGAGAATATTCAGATTTTTAATATTTTTAGATAGAAAAATATCTCATCTTATTAAAATAAGTTTCCCTGAAACAAAAATTCAAAAAGAACTTTCTAATGTGCAATTGGAATTAATTGGAAATGGGTATGAAGGACCTTAGCTTAAGGGTCTAGATTTTCAGAAATTTTTGGATTATGGTCCAATTAAGGTTCCTATGGGCCCATACGATCAATCCATGTGTGGGGAGGAGATAAATCCAATTTGTAAAAGAAATTATCCAAAAAATGAGTAAATGCTCACATAAGATGAAGAGTTGAATATGTACAAGGTTTATTAGTAGTAAGAAACTATGAGTAATATATAATGATTCCATTTTTGACACATATGTAAGGAAGGGGAGTCCCTTCAATGAGGCACCTACTTCACATGATTGAATGAGTTTTAAACTCAAAAATAATGTGATATTTTTATCTCTCCTCTCTCCTAATTCAAGTCTAGTTCCAATAAGTTAGCTTAACTGACCTAAAAATGGTCAAAAATTGACCAAACTGATTTGGAAAATTCTAGAATCAGTTTGTTTGGTTAGGAGATCAATTTTTCTATAAATAGAAGCCTCCCCTTTGTTGAAAAATAATAGTGTTTTATGCACTGTTACTCTACTTCTCTCAAGCCAAGAATTGTGAATTTATTAATAATTCACTAGTTTTTGACATTTCCCTCTTCCAAAGATTGGTGGCCACTCTTCTTCCAAACAAGAGTTGAACCCTCAAACCATCAAGCCAAAGGAAAGCTCTCAAAGTCATTAGCAAGTTGGTGATTCTTCTTTTTCACTTATTTTATGGTTTTTATGGTTTTAAATAGTTTTTATGCTTTATGTCTTCTCTAAAAATGTTATGCCTCATCACAAAAAGGCATTCCTCTCTCTTCTCTAGCAAAACCAACCATTCTCTATCCTAGGTGAATGGTTAATTGATTAATGTCAAGTTTTTATAATGTTTATCTCAATTAAGTGGAAAAATGGTTACTTTAGGATAAATTCCAATACTTTGGTGCACTTTCAATTAGTTTTAAAGACTAAAAATTTTAAAAAATGGTCAGCCATACAAAGGAGGTTATGGCGATATTTTTAGAAATTAGTGAAATAAAATTCATCTTTTATTATTTTAAAAGAGTAATCCTTATGGTTTCTATATTCTTAAGTATCATTTTCATGCATAGAAGATGCATTTTGATTATGTGTAGAAAAGATAAATTTTTATTATAAAAGTGTTACTTTTATCATATTTGATTTTCATGCATAGAGATATGCATAAAAGATTAATTTTTTATTATAAAAGTGTTACTTTTATCATATTTGAATTTCATGCATAGAGGTATGCATAAAAGATTATTATTTTATTGTAAAAGTGTTACTTTTATCATATTTGGATTTCATGCATAGAGGTATGCATAAAAGATTATTTTTTTAATTATTATAAAAGTGTTACTTTTATCATTTTTGGATTTCATGCATAGAGGTATGCATAAAAGATTATTTTTTTATTATAAAAGTGTTACTTTTATCATAATTAGATCTCATGCATCGAGGTATGCATAAAAGATATTTTTTTATACTAAAAGTGTGATTTTCATCATAAATGGATTTTATGCATAAATTAGATGCATAAGAGAAATTATTTTATTCTAAAAGTGTAATTTCTACTAAATTGAATTTATGCATAGGAAGATGCATAAAAGATTGATTTTTAATTCAAAAGTGCCATTCTTATATAAATTGAATTTATGCATAGGAAGATGCATAAAAGATTGAATTTTAATTCAAAAGTGTCATTCTCATTTAAAATGAATTTATGCATAGGAAGATGCATAAAAGATTGATTTTTATTTCAAAAGTGTTACAGTCTCCTTAAATGGAATTTATGCATAAATAGATGCATAAAGAAATCTTATATCAAATATAAGAATTCTCTTGTATTCTATAAATAGATATGGGAAGTGATAGGATGTGATAAGATACATATGAGAAGTGATAGGATGTGATAAGATACATATGAGATGTGATAGGATGTGATAAGATGTGTATGAGATGTGATAGGATGTGACAAGAGGTGTATGAGATGTGATAAGATACATATGAGATGAGTTAGGATGTGATAAGATGAGTTAAGATGTGTATGGGATGAGGTAAGAAGTGTATGTGATGGGATAAGATGTATATGGGTTGTGATAGGGCGAGAATGGATATGATGTAAAAGAATAGATGTGAAGGCGTATGTGGTTATATGAATGGGAATGTGGAAATGGATGTATGAATGTGAATGTGGATGTGGATGTGGATGTATGGATGTAGATACGGACATGGATGTATGTATGTGGATGTGGATGTATGAATGTGAACGTGGATGTGTGAATGTGAAAATGGGAGTGTGGATGTATGAATGTGAAAATGGATGTATGCATGTAGATGTGTATGTATGAATGTGAATGTGGATGTATGGATGTAGATACGGTCGTGGATGTATGTATGTGGATGTGGATGTATGAATGTGAACGTGGATGTGTGAATGTCGAAATGGGAGTGTGGATGTATGAATGTGAAAATGAATGTATGCATGTAGATGTGTATGTATGAATGTGAATGTGGATGTGGATGTGGACGTATGGATGTAGATACGGATGTGGATGTATATATGTGGATGTGGATGTATGAATGAGGATGTGAAAATGGATGTATGCATGTAGATGTGGATATATGGATGTGAATGTGGATGTGGATGTGGATGTATAGATGTGGATATGGATGTGTATGTAGAATAATGAATGTGAATGTTTATGTGAAATAATGTGTCGTCGCGATATGAGGGAATGGATGTGAGAATGAGTACACATATGAATGGAATGTGGATTAAGTAATGAGGACCGAGGAAGTACCGAGGAGGGATAATGTGGAAAGATGAGAGATCGATACAGAAACTATATTTTGTGAACTGTTTGTAAATGACTGTTTTATGTCAAGAATGCTGGGGAAGCATTTTGACCGTCTTGTGGCTTAAGGTGGAGACCTAACTGATAAAGTTGCAACTGCTGACCGAGAGTCAATGAAGGACGTCTCGCGTAGCAAGGTCAACCGAGGTCTTGACCAGCCTCGGTTCATTTTAAATGGTGAGCTTCTGGTACAGTCGATGAGGGACCGAGGAAGCGGCCTATGAGTGAAGCGCTAGGTCACCTGCTGCTGCTGCGAAGGATCCTAGAGGGTGCTGACCATACGGTGCTCGGCTCAGGGTCGCCAAAGATATCAACACATGCGTCGTGGAAGATATTGGAACAAGAAGTAAGAGTTGTTTTCTGAAACCGGGCATGGATCTGGTTGATTGACCTTGCTGGTCCTCAACAGATGAGTCCATGGTTCTCTGATATGGATCTGGTGATATTGATCTTGCTGATCTTCAACGAGGATTCCATCTTGATTTTTATATGTGAAAATATTGTCGGGTATTATGAGCTACGAACTATTGAAAAGGCCCCTGAGTGAACAGGTGGTGAGCATTCTGGTTGCCAATGATGCCATAAGTACACCGATGAATGAATGATTGGTAATATGGATTCAACCAAAGATTTAGAGGATTGTCATCAATGACATAATGGTTTCGTTAAAGGATTGTTTTAAAGTTAGCTGACCCTAAGAAAAAGGTAATTTCATATTGGGTGTGTAAGTGGTGCGACTAGTTTTATGTTTACATGAACTTCCGGCTAGGGGGCCTGGGAACTCTTTTCCCTGGTACAGGACCTAACCAAAAATCTAAAATTGGATCCCATCACTATAGTCGTTGGGCGATTGGCTAACCCATGGGATCGGATGGGGTTAGGCTGGACTGATGGATCCGTAAATCGAGACTCAATTTCTGTTATTACGATAGATAAAATAAATCCTGGATAGTAATTGTTCTATGGATAGGAATCAATGGCTATGCCTCTTGATGGGGAAAAAAGTGTTGATCCAAGTGCAATCTTTCCCTTGATTCTGACTATGGAACTTACGAGTTCGGTCAGATCAGTTCAATTAAGTAAGGCTTTTGACTACGTTACGGAAGAGTTATCCTGGTGGAATCGCCCATGCTTTTCGGGTAAAGGAAGTTTTTTCGGGTTCGGTTTTGGATAAACCGTCGGATTAGTTGTCCAGATATCCGTGGTGGTGGGCGAGGCCCTGAGTGTGGGACCCCTGGCCCACGCAAGATGTGCTACTTCCGCTGCAAGCACTCGAATCCATTGCGCGATGCGAATAGGGATTTCACAGTTGGTATCAGAGCTAATTGGCTAATAAAGATCAACTGAGAAGCCAAATATGTCAAAAATTTATCAAGAAGCACAAAAAGGTTGTAATTGTGTGATTTAAAAAAATTCATACAAATTGTTATTCAAACTGAAAATTCGTAAATTAGTAATTGGGTCTTCAAATGGAAGTACCGCAATTGTATGGAACCCTGACTTGCTTGAGGCCTAGACATGATGGTATTTACCTTATAGTACAAAGTATCATGACTACCCATATATACCGAGGGTATAACTGTAGCTCTTTACCGGCAGTATATACGAGTAAATCTAAGACTTGAAATTATAAGCATTAATGCTATCCAGTTTTCAATTCTATTGCTAAATTGGATATGCTGGTGAGATAAGCATCTTTACCTTGGCAAAATGTGATACACACTTCTTTGAAGTTAGCCATGACCTCATTGTTGCTAGACTACTCATGCATTTGAAAGGCTCGATCTAACGCAAAGGATGCACCATGAAGTGGAGTATGCATCGTAGTCCATCTCTCTGTAGTAGCGCAAAAAGAAATATCCTTTCGCTCTCTTGTTGTAAGTTTTTCATGAGATTCAATAGTTTTGATAGCTTGAGACATCAGCTACTAGTACGCCTTGCCCATGACAAATTTATCAGTGTCAACAATGCGTAGCAACTCCTTAAATGGTTTAGCCACACTTTGAATTTTTTGTACCTTACTCCAAAAAGAAGTCAAGGTCACTAAGTTGACACATCTTGTGGCAGCCACAGTATGGGCAGCATGCTTGCTTGTCCACGCCTGAAAACATCAATCTTCCACAGTTTCATGTAGAGCAACTCGAACCAACAGAAGCCTTTCTAACACATATTAGGTTTTCGCAAATGAGGTGGCACAGAATATTTGCACGCACTTATCACTCTTAGTACAAAAGAGTGCATAAGTAAACTGATGTTGCGAATGAATTTCACAATATGGTTAGCTTCTACAAGAGTTGAGTGGACAAAACTCATCTTTCCAATATCTTTTAAGAACAAATTCAATGTATGCACAACACATGACACACCCATGTAATCTTATGATATTTCTCCTGAATCAAATGGCCGGCATTTTTGAAGTTTGATGCATTAGCATATTGCAGTTACATATTTTAGACCACCCACAAGGACAATAGCCCTTTCATATAGTTTAGCAAGATAAGAACTTTCCTTCTCTCTAAGTGAAGTAACTTGTAGGCAAAGGCACATACCCAATTACTAGAAGTACATGCCAAACTAACCAATGAGGAAGATAGTTGTTGTGCCCTTGAAAAGAGATTAGAAGAAAAGGACAAGGATCTATGGTAGATTTGGAAGGTCAACTAGCACAAGCCAAGGAAATATATGAGATAAGTTGTGAGAACTATGAAATACAAGCCAAAGATCAAAGAATCCTTGCAACAAGGATTGCAATTTGAAAAGGTAATCATGCTACAAATCCATCAACAGTAGAGGTGACCTTGCATATTAATGAATAGATCTTGGATGCACACACATGGCCAAAGTGGCGATCCTCAAATGAAGGAGGGATGGCCACACCACACCACTCACAACCTCCAACTCACTGAAGCCCACAAACAAAGAGATATATAGGTGGGTCTTAGAGCTTTAGCCAACCAAAAAGACGAGGTCACAGCTCTCAACAACAACTACACTAGCATAGGGGGACATTTGAAGGTGACTATGATCCTTTTGGTAGGCTAGTAGAAAAGGCAGCCACTCTGACTAACCGTTGAGTTGTTCCTTGGGCCCCTGCATAGACCTTTACCTCATTCTTTGTTTCACTAGCAGTCTCTCTCTATTAGTATAACATAAATCTTAGTGAGGAATGGGTGAGGAACTAACCCAAGGGGATGTACCATTAATACAAAAGAATACCACAAGATATGTTGATCCCATAGTTACAATAACTATATTTATAGGAGGGCCAAGTTCTATATATATATCCCCTACACACCTGATTTTACTTAACTTTAGAAGTAGTATAGATTTCTCATGTTAGAAGTAGTATAGATTGCCATGCATTTAACAGAGTAGAAAGAGAGTATTCATCATTATCAATGATTATCAAGGTTATCACCAATAATAGCCTATGTTGGTATATATACATGACCACCGCTTTCACACTATCATAAATGTTGTCCATGGGGATGGTCCATTGGCCTTGGTCCCAATATTCATATGAGACAATTTCACTTTGTTTACAACCATCCCCACCCAAGAGGTTTTGGTCCTCGAAACCATTGATATGTACAATCACAATCCACATGGATCAAGTATATGTCAATGGACTCATGTCAAGCTTCAAGCTCATGCTCACTCCATGTATGGGAGGCCAAAATTGCATGTATATCCATGGCTGTAAACTTCTCAAGAATCCTTCAAAACAAGCCATAACATCTACCCCATAATGGCATAAGAGTCTTGTGTAGCTTCCAAACATTATGCATCTAATTTCCAAGGGTAGAGGGTTGTCCACATTGAATTTATAGGAATTTCCAACAACTTAATACATTGTTCTTGACCCTTGCTGGGATTCCAAAATGCATCCAACAAACCCTCAAACCCTTCCAATGTAGAGGCAGGTTCCTAAGAAGCTTCTTCCTTAGGTAGTCCTTGCCATTTGGCCACAAGTACTCCACTAATGTAGAGGCAGGTTCCTAAGAAGCTTCTTCCTTAGGTAGTGTGACGTGAAAAATTGATATCTTTCATTGTCAATTTTGTGCATATTTTGATGGTTTCGCAATGGTAATAAGGTGGAAGCTTGTCCAAGAAGATTGCGGCGCCCACAATGGAATAACGGCGTGGTGATGCGGCGGCTTGGCGGCTACCCCGATAACAACATTCTATCTTCAAATATAATGGTTTTACTTGATTTAGGGTGCACACATTGTAAATGCCACAAGTATGCTTGATAAATACTTTGGTATGGTAGATAGACTAGTGATGTGGAAAATAAAAGTGGGCCTTCATGCTCACATGGATTTTTATTGTATTATTAATATGGTATTCACCATAAGGCTACAAGTTGGGGAGTGTGGAAGGCATGTGGAGGAGTGTGTGTAGGTGCATAATTGGGAAAGATTCTTCTAGAATGCCTACATGGAAGAGGAGAATTCCACCATGTGTAAGTGGGATCTCCACCTACACGCCACTTAGGCTTGGCTATTATCTCATCACACTCTCAAAGTCAAAAAGTCTTCAATTTAATAATCAATAGAAGACTTAGCCTAAGAGGACAATTGATGGTGACATCTACCCTTATGTCACTGAAGGGTTGAAGATTTCTATGTTGTAATTTGTAACAATGGAAGAGAGGGTGATTCTCCACCTATAAAAGGAGCCCTCCTCTCCCTTTCAAATCAAGGAATGAGCCTCCTCAATTGAGCATTTTGTGTCATTGCCATTCTCTTATCTTTCAAACCCTTATTCAAACACTCTCTTTACATGTGAATATCTCATTTAGCATTAGCTCCTCATGCTTAACCCAATTTTGGACCTCTTTGATGATTCATGATAAGGGGGATAAGGAGTTATTATCTTGGCGGGCCTGTGACTTCTCAAGGTAGCCCTTGCCTTATTGCCGCCCTCCTTTGGAGGTACCAATGGTTTTAGCGGTAATGAGCATGTGGAAAGACTTTGGGGACCATAGGTAAATCTTCACGATTGTCCGCTGAGCAATGTTAACCCTTACCCTCTAGCTTGAATCATGAAGGAGATGAGAGGCAAGAGGCTATGTGAAAATTGAGGTTTCATGCAAAGAGAGAGAAGTGCAGTTTTTTGTGGTCCAATACCCAAATTTCAACCGGTAATTATTCATCACTCGGGTATTGTTTTCTAAAATTGATCATATGGCTAGGAAGCTCTTTCTATGCTCTTTCCACTCATGTAACTAATTTCTTAATCCCTTACTTCATTGATGATTAGAATTTCTCCCAAAGTTGCTAATTTTTAGGCGAATTTTGGCAGTTTTATAGTCTCGTAGTAAAATGCTCATAACTTTTCGCTCGGTTGTCCGTTTTTGAAAGTTTTTATATGAGCGCGAAGCTCTCTTCAAGCTCTACGCATCTATCTAATCATCTCTTACATAGCCTATATGGATTTAAAACTGCAATTCTCTGTGTATCTCTGTTTTTATAGAATTTTGGCAGTTTTATAGTCTTGCAGTAAAATGCTCATAACTTTTCGCTCGGTTGCCCGTTTTTGAAAGTTTTTATATAGGCGCGAAGCTCTCTTCAAGCTCTACGCATCTATATAATCCTCTCTTGCACAGCCTTTATGGATTTAAAACTGCAATTCTCTGTGTATCTCTGTTTTTATAGCTTTTTGGCCATTCTTTCTTCTTAATCATGATTAATTCCTCCTAATCTCTTATCAAAAGGCAAACCCCATGTGTCTTATCCTCTTGTAAGTGATTGCCATATTCATTTTGTTTAATATGTTTCGTCCAAATCGCCCAATTCGAACGGATGAACCTTACCAATATTCCCCGTATGTTTCCGTTCACATAATCCTGAGTCGGAAGATTTTCTTCCAACAAAGAATCGCCCTTTTGTTTGGAGCTGCAAGACTGGCAGAAATTCTTGCTTCTCCGGAGCCTTTCATCTTTCCTTCCATGAATTATGATCTCACCTTTGATGTGTATATCTTTATCCTAATCTAGGGAGAGAAAGGGAGGTGAGGAGGCTGTGAGGTTTCATACAAGTGTGTTTTGATTCTAAGAAGTGACCGAAGTCCAAACCCCAACTTCGTGTCACATCTTTTGGTGGAGTTGACGGGCAGGTTTTACTTAGAATTATTCTATTTTAACCTCAAGGTCCCGCATGATCAAAGGAAAGTTATTTTGAAATAAGCAAATTTTCCTTGTTGCTACTCATCTTTTGGTGCAAGATGTTCAACATTCCGGTGTTCCGAGGATCAGAAGGAGAAGACCCGGGGAGTTATCTCCGAGAGTTTAACCGAGCATGCCGCTTGACGGGTTGGTCTATGAAGGAGAGGGCAGAAATACTTCCAGATTTCTTGGAGGGTATGGCCTTAACTTGGCATGAGGCTTTGCCAGAGGAGTCCAAGAATGATTGGGAAAGGTTGACCAAAGCGATGAAGGAGAGATTTGGGACAGTGGAGTCGCCAAATGCTTTACTATTGCAATTGGATCAAATTTTCCAAAAGGATGGAGAGTCAGTTTCTGCCTTTTCAGTGAGGTATGAAGCCTTATTCATCAAATATCAACAAGCTGCTTTACATGTTGTTGCCTCTTCTTCTTCACCTTCTATGGAAGATTCAAAGAGTTCTTTAGCAATGGAGCACCTTAAGATGAGCAAGTTTATCAGGGCTTTGGATCCCCGTTTGCATGGAAAAGTTCTTAGCAAAGATCCCACTAGTTTTAAAGAGGCCCTTCGTATTGCTTTGAAGAAGGAGGCCACTCTTCATATTGAGTCCACATTCCAATCATCTCCAAGTGTGCCAACCCCACCACGAGTAGAGATAGCCTCAACATCTCAGGTACAAGCTCCATCCTTGGATCATAACATTGCACAACTTATGGCAGAATTTGCTGATTTGAAGTTACACTTAGTCAATGCAAGGCCACCTAGGGTTCCACGAGCTGAGGATAAACCTAGGGATAGAAGTAGTGTCACATGCTATGAATGTCAAGAGAAGGGGCACTATCGCACTGAGTGTCCAAAGTTGAGGAAAAGTGAGGATAAAAGTTTAGCACTTTTAGAGGAAATATACTCAGAAGAAGAAGAAACATTGATGCCATTAATGGCAAAAAGGGGTCGTAAAACTAGAAGCCAGGAAGAAGAAGAACAAGAAGATAAATCTGAAGAAGAGGAGAAAAATAAGAAGAAGAAGAAGTCATCTAGGAGAAAAATTGGACAATCTGATTTTCCTCTTGGACAAGGATCTCTTAGTTATGACCTCTTGACAGATCTTAGGGAGAAAACGGCACAAATCACATTTGGGCAGCTTTTGGCACTCTCTCCAAAGCTTAGAAAGGAATGGGGTAAGCTGGCTAGCACAAGGGAATCTAAGAAAAAGAAGAAGAGGGATAATGGGACTCCTATGGTTCAAAAAGTGGATATTGATGTAGGAGATGATGTGCCTGTGATTGATGTCATCATTGAGGGGCAAACAATTTCTAATGCATACATTGATGGAGGTGCATCAATCAATGTCATGAGTGAAAAAACAATGAAAGATGCTGATTTAAAGTTGTCTTCTACCAACTCTCCCTATCGCATCAAACTTGCTGATAATACTAGGGTGAAAACCTTAGGAATTGTCAGGAATTTGGGAGTGGATGTATGCGGTATTTCTGTGCCTACAACTTTTCAGGTCATTCCTACAAAGCCTGATGCTAAGGCTTACCCATTGATATTGGGTAGGCCATGGCTTCGCCAAGTGAAGGCGATTCAGAAGTGGGAGACAGGTGATCTTATTCTGCAAGGTGAGAATAAGAAGGTCCACTACAACATCAAGAGTCGTCGCAAGAAGGTGGTAAGAGGTGAACCTTCAACTTCTGAAAGTTCAGAGTCAGAGTCATCCGATGAAGAAGAGACAAGTGGTAGCTCCGAGGATTCCATCTCAGAAGGAGAGGTGGAGGGAGTTGCATTTGGTCTTTCCCTAGGAAGGGATCGAGGGGATGCTGAAGACAATGGAGCCTTGGAAGGGGAAGCTTCTTCAACCATGTGCAAGAAAGGAGATGTGGACCTCACTAGTCTTCACCAACAGAATGAACTTCTTCTTGATGAGTCCATAGCAGGTACTGAAAGGGAGGATTACTTAAAAATGTTAGATGGATTTCCTAACCTTTTTGCAAACAGCTACTCACAAGTACGCCAAGTTAGCCTAGTAGAGCACAAGATTGATCTCAAGCCCCAAAGTAAGCCAGTGGTGCAGCGGCTAAGGCGTTTGGGAGTAGTGCAAGCAGAGGTGCTTAAGAAGGAGGTAACAAATTTGCTTGAAGCTGGATTTATTTTTTCCAGTAGAGAATTCAGAATGGATTTCCCCAGTTGTAGTCACTCCCAAAAAGGGTGGAAAATGGCGTGTGTGTGTGGACTTTCGCCCTTTGAATGCATGCACAAAGAGGGATTATTATCCTCTACCCTTTCAAGATGAGATTTTGGATCAAGTTGCAGGTCATGAGTTGTATTCAGTGTGTGATGGATACTCTGGATACTTCCAAATCCGGATTTGTGAAGAAGATCAAAGGAAAACCTCATTCATCACCCCTTGGGGAGTGTATGCCTATAGGGTGATGCCATTTGGCTTGACCAATGCACCAGCAACTTTTCAACGCTTCATGAGTCAGGTATTTGCACCTTACTTGGGGAAGTTTATAAGGGTCTTTCTGGATGATTTTTGCATTTATTCAAGCTGCATGGATCACTTGGAAAAGTTGAGGTTGGCCTTGCAAAGTATTGATGATGCAAAAGGGTGTCTTAATCCTGGAAAATGCCGCTTGGCACGAAGGAAGGTGGTTCTCTTGGGACATGTTATCTCAGAAGAAGGCATAGAGATGGATCCTGAGAAGGTGCAGGCAATTGTGGCTCTCCCACCACCTACCAATGTAAGGGAGGTAAGGAGGATTTTGGGTAAAACAAAGTATTACCAACGCTTTGTTGACATGTTCTCTGAAAAGATGTATCCTATAAATCTGTTAACAAAGAAGAATGTTTCTTTCCAATGGGGGCCCGATCAAATTCAATCTTTTTGTTTGCTCAAGGAATGCATGAGTCAAAGTCCAATTGTTCAGCCTCCTAGGTGGGGGGAGGACTTTTATGTGAACCCAAGTGTCTCATCACATTCAGTGGGTGCTATTCTCTTGCAAAAGGGAGAGCAAGGGCGTATGCAACCAGTGTATTATGCAAGCCGACAACTCACTGATGCCGAGGAGAGGTATGGTGAAATGGAGAAAGGTGGTTTGTCTCTTGTTTTTGCAGTAAAGAAGTTCAGGTCATACTTGTTACCTCGCCCTTTTTTCTTCCTCACATCTCAACCTTATTTACAATTCTTGGTCCGCAAGCCCAATCCTGCAGGAGGGAAGTTTGCAAAGTGGATTTGTGAGCTTCAAGAATTCTCTTTCACTTTTATTACAGAAAACACCACTAGGGCCTCTCTTGCAGATTTGCTTACCAGGAAGGAAGAGGAAGAAGGAACAGGAGCAAAGGAAGAAGTACATGAAGATTTGGAGACACCACCAACTGCTTTCACTATGCATTTTGATGGAGCCTTTAGCCCTTCCAGGCAATGTGGGGCTGGGGGGATAGTTTTATTCGATCCAGAAGGAAAAGAGGTATGGGCCAAGGGTAGGGAATTTCCAAAGGCTATATCAAATAATGTGGCTGAGTATAATGCATTAATTTGGGGATTAGAAGATTGCATAAAAGATGGAATTGAAGAGGTAGAGGTTAAAGGGGATTCACAATTGGTCATCCGACAAATGAAAGGAGAGTATAAGGCAAGGAGTCCTAATCTCCAAGAATTGTATAAAAGGGCAATGGAGTTGAAAGAAGCTTTTGGGTTTTGTAAATTCGTGCATGTGAATAGGAAGGATAATCAAAAGGCTGATGAATGGGCTACTAAAACCTTGGCTTCTTTCAAAGAAGCTACTCTTGCATTAATGGATACAGGTTGGCCTGAGCTCCAAGACGTTCAACACTATTTAGATACAGGATACTACCCTCCTGGATTGAATCCTCAACAAAAACAAAGGCTTACCAGGAAAGCTCATCCTTACACCATTCTAGGGGATGTTCTTTACAAGCAAGGTAAGGATAAGATTCTTAGGAGGGTAGTGAGCCTAGAGGAGTCTGAAAGGATTATGGAATTATGTCATGAATGTTCAGGTCACTTTGCCTCAGCCAGCACAACTCGGAGGATCCTTAACACAGGGTATTATTGGCCTCGACTCAGCAAAGATGTCCATGAGTGGTGCAGAAGCTGTGAAGTATGCCAGGCATATGGGCACAAGCAATTGGTTCCCGGACCCTTAAACCCTATCCCAGCATATGGTCCATTTGAAAGGTGGGGATTAGATTTTGTGGGCCCACTTCCTCGTTCCTCACATGGGAAGTATTACATACTGGTGGCCACAGATTATGCAACAAGGTGGGCAGAAGCAAAGGCAATGGTCAATAATAAAGCAGTGGCTGTGGCATCCTTTCTCAGGGAATACATATGTGCCCGATTTGGGTGTCCATTAGAAATCCTTACGGATGGGGGGAGGTCTTTCAGGAATGACTTGATTGAAGCTTTGGTGCAGAAATAAAAAATAAAGCATGCTATGTCAACTCCCTATTATCCCCAATGTAATGGTTTAGTAGAAAAAACTAATGGACTGCTTTGTGGATCTTTGTCTAAGCTAGTGGATACTATGAAGAGAAAGTGGGATGTGCATTTGCCAGAGGTCCTATGGGCCTATAGGACAACTCACAAACTCTCTCTTGGTTTCACACCTTTTCAGTTAGTTTATGGAATGGAGGCTATTTTGCCAATAGAATTGGAAATCACAAGCCTTCGCACATCTTTTGCACGCTTGAATAATGAAGAAGAAACACATGCCCAACGCTTAGCACAACTGGAGATCTTGGATGAGAGGCGACTTCAGGCACTTCAAAATTTGGAGGCTGCACAACAACAGCGCAAGGCAAGGCATGACACTCTCATGAAGAAGAAGAAGAAGCCAGAACTCAAGCAAGGAAGCTTAGTCATGAGGTATGATGGCCGTGTGGAGAAACGGCTAGACAAGAAGCTTCTTCGACGATGGGAAGGCCCCTTCAAGATAAAGCAAAAGTTCAAAAATAACACCTATCTTCTAGAGGATGCAAGTGGCCAGGAGGTTCCCGGACGTGCCAATGAGTACCGGCTAAAGATATTCTACCCTCGAGCACCATGGCCAGCAGACCCCCCAGACAAGCATGGAGGATCTGCTGGGGGGGGAAAGATGTGACGTGAAAAATTGATATCTTTCATTGTCAATTTTGTGCATATTTTGATGGTTTCGCAATGGTAATAAGGTGGAAGCTTGTCCAAGAAGATTGCGGCGCCCACAATGGAATAACGGCGTGGTGATGCGGCGGCTTGGCGGCTACCCCGATAACAACATTCTATCTTCAAATATAATGGTTTTACTTGATTTAGGGTGCACACATTGTAAATGCCACAAGTATGCTTGATAAATACTTTGGTATGGTAGATAGACTAGTGATGTGGAAAATAAAAGTGGGCCTTCATGCTCACATGGATTTTTATTGTATTATTAATATGGTATTCACCATAAGGCTACAAGTTGGGGAGTGTGGAAGGCATGTGGAGGAGTGTGTGTAGGTGCATAATTGGGAAAGATTCTTCTAGAATGCCTACATGGAAGAGGAGAATTCCGCCATGTGTAAGTGGGATCTCCACCTACACGCCACTTAGGCTTGGCTATTATCTCATCACACTCTCAAAGTCAAAAAGTCTTCAATTTAATAATCAATAGAAGACTTAGCCTAAGAGGACAATTGATGGTGACATCTACCCTTATGTCACTGAAGGGTTGAAGATTTCTATGTTATAATTTGTAACAATGGAAGAGAGGGTGATTCTCCACCTATAAAAGGAGCCCTCCTCTCCCTTTCAAATCAAGGAATGAGCCTCCTCAATTGAGCATTTTGTGTCATTGCCATTCTCTTATCTTTCAAACCCTTATTCAAACACTCTCTTTACATGTGAATATCTCATTTAGCATTAGCTCCTCATGCTTAACCCAATTTTGGACCTCTTTGATGATTCATGATAAGGGGGATAAGGAGTTATTATCTTGGCGGGCCTGTGACTTCTCAAGGTAGCCCTTGCCTTATTGCCGCCCTCCTTTGGAGGTACCAATGGTTTTAGCGGTAATGAGCATGTGGAAAGACTTTGGGGACCATAGGTAAATCTTCACGATTGTCCGCTGAGCAATGTTAACCCTTACCCTCTAGCTTGAATCATGAAGGAGATGAGAGGCAAGAGGCTATGTGAAAATTGAGGTTTCATGCAAAGAGAGAGAAGTGCAGTTTTTTGTGGTCCAATACCCAAATTTCAACCGGTAATTATTCATCACTCGGGTATTGTTTTCTAAAATTGATCATATGGCTAGGAAGCTCTTTCTATGCTCTTTCCACTCATGTAACTAATTTCTTAATCCCTTACTTCATTGATGATTAGAATTTCTCCCAAAGTTGCTAATTTTTAGGCGAATTTTGGCAGTTTTATAGTCTCGTAGTAAAATGCTCATAACTTTTCGCTCGGTTGTCCGTTTTTGAAAGTTTTTATATGAGCGCGAAGCTCTCTTCAAGCTCTACGCATCTATCTAATCATCTCTTACACAGCCTATATGGATTTAAAATTGCAATTCTCTGTGTATCTCTGTTTTTATAGAATTTTGGCAGTTTTATAGTCTTGCAGTAAAATGCTCATAACTTTTCGCTCGGTTGCCCGTTTTTGAAAGTTTTTATATAGGCGCGAAGCTCTCTTCAAGCTCTACGCATCTATATAATCCTCTCTTGCACAGCCTTTATGGATTTAAAACTGCAATTCTCTGTGTATCTCTATTTTTATAGCTTTTTGGCCATTCTTTCTTCTTAATCATGATTAATTCCTCCTAATCTCTTATCAAAAGGCAAACCCCATGTGTCTTATCCTCTTGTAAGTGATTGCCATATTCATTTTGTTTAATATGTTTCGTCCAAATCGCCCAATTCGAACGGATGAACCTTACCAATATTCCCCGTATGTTTCCGTTCACATAATCCTGAGTCGGAAGATTTTCTTCCAACAAAGAATCGCCCTTTTGTTTGGAGCTGCAAGACTGGCAGAAATTCTTGCTTCTCCGGAGCCTTTCATCTTTCCTTCCATGAATTATGATCTCACCTTTGATGTGTATATCTTTATCCTAATCTAGGGAGAGAAAGGGAGGTGAGGAGGCTGTGAGGTTTCATACAAGTGTGTTTTGATTCTAAGAAGTGACCGAAGTCCAAACCCCAACTTCGTGTCACAGTAGTCCTTGCCATTTGACCAAGTACTCCACTAATGTATGGCTACAAAGAACTCTTTCTCTTGTACCCAAAATTGATTCCAGCACATATACTCAATCATGCCCTCCTCATTCACCAGAGATAACTCATCTTGCACAAATACCTCTGCCCCAAGGTAAGCTTGGAGATGCGACACATAGAACATATCATGAATCTTTGAATTTGATGGAACTGAGCAGCTTCACCAACATGCCTCACAACCTTGTATGGCTCGTAGTTGTGATGAGCTAGCTTGGTATTTGTGTTGCCCTTGAGAGAACCATATCTTGTCTTGGAAACTCCAATGGTCTCCGATGAGCATTAGCATAATATCTCGTCCTTTCTTGATCTTTCTTCATATTAGCTTTGCATTATTGCAAGAGTGTATCTAACTTTTCCATATCTCTTCTTTTACATTAGGATTCACCCCCTCGTTCTTTTGAACCATCATTGGCATATTCACTTTGTACCCATAGAGTGCCTCAAAAGGAAAAATGCCAACGCTCTCATGATGCGTACTATTATGAGAAAACTTGACAAGCAGCAACCACTCATCTCAAACACCGTTGCGTAACATGGAAATAGTGCCTCAAGTAAGTTTCCACCCACTTGTTCACCCTCTCAACTTGTTCGGTTTTGGGGTGATAACCGGTGCTAGGTGTTAAAATAGTCCTCACAATCTCAAACAATGTCCTCCAAAATGTTCTCATAAACTTCACATCTTGGTCACTAACAATTTGTTATGGCACTCTATGCAACTTGAACACATGATCCATAAATTGTTTTGCAACCATATATGCCAAAAATTTGACCTTGGAAGGAATAAAATTTGCCACTTTTGTCAAGCAGTCCATGACCACATATATACTATCCCATCCCCTCCTTGTGTGAGGAAGCCCCGTGATGAAATCCATACAGATGTGCATCCATTTTCCATTGGGAATAGGCAAAGGCTGAAGCAAACCACCGAGCTTATGTGTGGGATCCTTGTTTTGTTGATGACAAGGTAAGCAACTTGTCACAAAAGCATACACATCTTTCCACATTGCTTTCCAATAAAAACTTTTCCGCACCTTCTCAAAGGTCTTAAGCAGCCCCCCCATGTGCCCTGATAATGGAGAAGAATGAATCTCTTCTAACACTTTCTTCTTGTAGTTTGATGTGGGCACAAGAAGGTAGACTTTTCCTTTGTAGTAAATGAGTCCATTATGAAGCTCAAAATGTAGCAAATCATCATGGGATCCTTATTGTAAATTTTGCCACATTGGTTCCACTTCCACGTCCAATAGGTACTCCTCTTGGATATCCAAAATCCAATCTTTATGTACCTCTGAAATTTCCATGCATGTACATGCCCAAATACGTGATAATGCATCTACCACAACATTCTCTTTCCCTTTCATGTAAAAGTTTGCAATGTAACCACCCATCTTCTTTGTTTGGGAGAGAGTGTAGGTTGAGAAAAAGTATTCAAGTACTATATGATCACTCTTCACAAAGAAGTGACTCATATACAAATAATGAAGCCACTTCTTTATTGCATGAAGTATTGCCAACATCTCTTGATAATAGACACGCATAACCATTTCTTTCTCATCAAGATTTTGGCTCTCAAATGCAATCACTCCATGTTCTTAAAACAAAACAGCCCCAATGCTTCTTCCACATGCATCGGCTTAAACCATAAATGGCTACATAAAATCCGGGTATCGGCTTAAACCATAAATGACTACGTAAAATCCGGGCATACAATTATGGGGGCTGTTGTGAGCATTCCCTTAGGCTCTTAGAAGCTCTTATCGGTATGGCAACCCAAAAGAAATCCTCTTTCTTACGCTTGTCAATAAGAGGAGCATTAACATGAGCATATCTCGTAATAATGAACCTCCTATAAAATGATGACAAGCCCAAGAAGCCCCTTAATTGAGTGGTATTTGTAGGTGTGGTCCAATTCTTAACACACTCAACCCTCTTAGGATCCACCATAATTCCTTCTTTGCTCACTATGCATTCAAGATACTCAACCTTTTGTGCCATAAATGTGCACTTGCTCTCCTTTGCATAAATTTTGTTGGATCTTAAGGCATCCAAAACAGCCCTTACGTGCATTAAGTGCTCCTTATCCCCTTTGCTGTATATATATCAAGATATCATCAAAGAATACAAGCACCCAAAGGTCCAAGAACCTTGTTCATTAGGGCTTCAATTATTGCTGGTACATTGCACAACCCAAATGGTATAACCAAATAATTTTAAAGACCCCTCTTGGTCCAAAATGTCATTTTGTACTCATTACCTTCCTTGATTCTCAATTGGTGATACTTTGACCTCAAGTCAATCTTAGAGAAGAAACATGCACCCTTAAACTCATCAAGCAAGTCAATTGCAAGTCACAATCCTTGAAATAGGAAATATATTCTTCCTTACAAAGTTGTAAAACATATATGCATCCCATATTCTTGAGCTCCCTCTTGAGTTGTGTTCCATTGATCATCTTGAAGCTTGCCAAATGAGTTCCGGTCAATATAACCTCATCATTTCCATTCATGAAACTCATATACAATTCATGTGGAATAATCCAAGAGTTGCTAACCAATCACAACCCAATACAATATCAATAGGACCCATATCCAAGGCAAATAAATCAACTTTTCAAGTATAACCATTTGTGAGAATCAAGTCCACATTCTTGCATACCAATGTGCAATCCTCTTTTTCCCCATTAGCCACCTGAACTTCATGCCATGAGGATAAAGTTATAGGTTGCAGTTTGAGACTGCACATAGAGCTATGTGTACTCCCCCTATCACCCAAAACATGTGCTACTCTTCCATCAATACACAACTCATTGCCTTGAGCCTCAATGTACATGCACCTTTGCATGCATAGGTATCACTTGACAAATTGCATAAACTAGCCACATGGTCTTTGTCATCATGAGCACACATAGATAGGGGAAATCTGTCATCATAATTAAATTTTCCCTTCTTTGACCCGCCTGAATCAAAAGGAAAGTCACACCACCTCATCTTCAACTTCATTAGCATCATTGGCATCTTCAAAGTTCTCCTCATAGTCTTCCGTTTCCTCTTTTGCCCCACCATCATTGCAAGACTCAGTGATGATCATGCTAAGAGTCATTTTCTTTCAACCCTATTTTCTTGCTTTTCATACTTTGCTTCATAGATCTCCGCTAAGAGCATAGCCTCCTTTTGATAGTGTTGGGTCTTTGAGCTTGTACGTCAAGCCTTATGCTATTTTGAAACCCTTTGATAAACTTCTTGAATTTTTAACCCTCACTTAAACCTTCCACATGAAGTGAAATCTTCATGAACTTGTGCATATAGTCTTTGACATTTCTTGTTTGAATAAGTTCATCCCATTTTTCCACCATCTTTGATTGATTGAGGGCTGAAATGAATGTCCTCATCTCACCTTTGAAATCCTCCCCAAGTAGTGATTTCATAACCATGTGCATAACCATGTGCATTCAAGTGTCTCCACCATGCATGAGCATAACCTTCAAAATTTAAGGTGGTGAACAACACCTTAGCCCCATCACTATGAGGGCTAAGCTCAAAGTAAAGCTCCATCTTGCCAATCCATTCCTCAAATTCATCATTTGAGGAACCTTTCAAGCGGCCCTTTGAACGTAGTGAAAGTAATCTTATCCTTAACACCCTTGAACTCCTCATCATCATCCCCATGATGATCATGTGGCCTTGGATGAAAAGAACCCATGTCATTGAATTAAGGTGGCCTAATATGATGAGGTCCCAAACCATTCAAATGATGACCTGAACCCAAATTATTGATGAAGCGGCCACCCATGTCATTGGAATGATGATCTTGCAATCATGGAGAAGCATTCCAATTTCCAAATGAAAGTGGTTCACCTAATGGAGTCTCTTTTACTTTTTCCAAACTTCTCTCTTGCTGCATTGGAGATAAACAATGCATCTATGTACTTGTGTTGGGGGTCATCCAACCACCATCCCAACCCCCAGCCTTTGCCATTTTGTGTATTTAATGAGCAACAACTTTCTTGTAATATCCTTGTAGCTAAATCTTGCCATGGGTAGTACCCAGGTAGATGTAAAAGAAAAAAAGAAACACTATCGGGATATGAAAGGGAGAGAGAAGAGTAGGGAATGTCAACTGGGGACTAAAGCATTATACTTTAAGCTAAGTCTTGACTCTAATATACAGTGACTATTGGTGTAGTTCTTTACATTGTGCAATTCTATTTGGTTTCTATGTTGCATAAGTGTTTTCTATTTAAACATGTCTTCTAATAGGAGTCTGGGTCTAAGGTCATTCTTGTCCAGAAGTAACTCCTATCTAGAAATAAAATCAGGAACTATGTCGAGGATCTCAATAGATGCAAGAGTTAACCTTTGCACTATCACAACTAACTCTTTTAGCATAGGCAGATTGGTGATGCAATATGCTAGCATTGTTGGGAATAGTTGTATTAGTCGCGTCTCCTCTAGAGCCAAGTAGGTGGTTTGGAATCACACGCAAGTGTCGAGTCTCAACCGCACACCGACAATTCTAGCAATCCTATTTGGTAATGGCATGCCAAGAAGCGGAGTAGAGAGATAGAGGCTAGTTTAGATTAAGCCCTACATAGTCACTAGAGTAAACTAGTCAAAAGAAGCCTAGAAAGAAAGCACACACTAACTAGTTTCAGGAATGCTAACTAGAGAACCATAAGAGCAATGGAGAAAGCGGAGAGCAAAGGAAGCTCAAATAGGGAAAGCGGTACCGCCATAGACAGGCAGAAGCTGTAGAACAAGAAGCATCACTACATCGTCCACTGCACCAACCAAGAAGATTAGCAAATGGGATATACATTGATTATTGTGTAGTTCTTTATAATGTGCAATTCTATCTAGTTTCTACATTACATGAGTGTTTTCTATTTAAACATGTCTGCTAATTGGACTCTAGGTCTAAGGTCATTCTTTTCCAGAAGTGACTCCTATCTAGAAACAGAATCAAGAGCCACATCCAAGATCTCAATAGATGTAGAATCTAACCTTTGCGCTATCTCAACTAACTCCCTTAGCATAGGGAGATTGGTGGTGCAATGCACTAGCGTTGCCTTATCATGTTGATCATAGCTGTATTGGTCGCATCTCCTCTGGAGCCAAATAGGTGGTTTGGAACCATGCAAGTGTCGACACTTTTAGCAATCTTGTTGGAGAATGGCGACACTTTTGGCAATCTTATTGGGGAATGGCACGCCAGGAAGGGGAGTAGAGAGATAGCGGCTAGTATAGGTTAAGTCCTGCACATTCACTAGGGTTGAAAGATCCCTGCACTCTACGCGCAACGAAATCGGGGGGGGTGCTAGCAGCGGAAGTAACACTTCTTGCACAAGGGAGAGCCTCTCACTCAGGGCCTCGCCCACCACCACGGATATCCGGACAAGGGACTAATCCCTCGATTTTTTTTCCAAAACTGAACCCAAAAAATCTTCCCTCGCGCCCAGAAAGCACAGGTGATTCCTCAAGGATAATTTATCTTAACGTAGTCAAGAGCCTTAACTATCCAAACTGATCCGACCGAACTCATAAGTCACATGGTCAGATCAAGGAAGAGACTTGCACTTGGATCATAGAGACCGCCGCCTTTTTCCTCATCAACATGCATAGCCGTTGATTCTTTTCCATAGAACAAAGACTATCCGAGATTTACTTCATCTATCGTACCATAATAGAATTTAGTCTCATTTTAGGGATCCATCAGTCTAGCCTAACCCCATCCAGTCTCATGGGTTAGCCAACCGCCCACAACCACTGTAGTGATAGGATCCATTTAGGAAATTTGTTATATTTTTCCCCGGCGGGTACTAGGGAAAGGAGTTCCCATACCCCCTAGCTGGCACTTCAAGCAAACTTTAAGATAGTCACACCACTTACACACCCAATATGAAATTGCCTGTTTCACAGATTCAGCTGTCTTTAAAACAATCTTTTAATGAAACCATAGTATCACTGATCATAATCCTCTAAATTATCCAAGTTCAATTCTAATTTCCAATCATTCCTTCATTGGTGTACTTATGGCATCATTGGCAACCAAAAACCTGTTCACTTTGCGGGGGCCTTTTCAATAGTTCCTAGCTCATAGTACTTGGAAATATATTCACTTATGAAAATCCAGATGGACTCTCCGTTGAAGATCAGCAAGATCAACCAACAGATCCATATAAAAGAGCCATGAACTCATCCGTTGAAGACCAGCAAAAAGGACAATCAACCAGATCCATGCCCGAGTTCAAAAAACAACTCTAACTCCTTGTTCCATTTTCTCCCTCGATGCACGTGTGGGTATCTTCGGCGACCTAGAGCCCGAGCACCATATGGTCAGCACCATCTAGGCTCCTTCTTCATCTCGCAGGTCACCTAGCACTTCACTCATAGGCCGCTTCCTTGGTCCCTCATCCACCGTACCAAAAGCTCACCGTTTAAATTGAATCGGGGCTGGTCACGCGACCGTGCTACGCGAGACACTCCGTTGACTCTCTGTGAGCTGTTACAACTTTATCACTTAGGTCTCCACGACCCCATTCACAAGAAGGTCAAAATGCTTCTCCAGCATTCTTGACATAAAACGGTCATTTAAAAATAGGTCATAAATTGAGTTTCTAATGAACTCTCATCTTTTCAAATTGTTCCATATCATTTCTCGTTATTCCAGATTCTTCTACATCCATTCACATTACTTATTCCACATTTAGTCATATGTATTCCCGTCGTCTTCATCCATTCTCATCCAATCACATCATATTACATCTCATCACATATATCCACATCTATCCTCATCACATCTCATCCATTCACATCTACCCTAACATCACATCCATTCACATCACATCTCATCCATTCACATCACATCTCATCCATTCACATCTACCCCTATTCACATCACATCTCATCCATTCAATGAAAACCAATCCCGTTCTAAAGTTGCCAAATTTCTCTCTACCCTTTGAGGTAGTAACTGATGCCAGTGGTTTTGCCCTAGGAGGTGCGCTCATGCAGGAAGGTCATGTAGTGGCCTATGAATCTCGAAAACTTAGAACGCATGAGATAAATTATGTTGTCCGTGACCTGGAGCTACTTTCAGTAGTCTATGCCCTGAAGTTGTGGAGACATTACCTACTGGGTCAAATATTCACTTTGATGATATTACATCAAAGCTTAAAGTGGATCTTCACTCAGAAGGATCTCAACATGCGCCAAAGAAGGTGGATGCAGACCCGAATTTGATTTTGAAATCAAGTACCGCCCAGGCAAAGAAAATGTGATATAGCAGATGGCGATACTGGGTCATAGCTAATGCATAAGACAGCGGTATTGGGCCATAGCCATGCCTTGATACAAACGTTCACTTACTGCCAAGGGAGCTATTATCTTCTCCTTAGGAATAAAGCGACTAGGGAGTCTATAGATTTGACATGAGAGGCTGAAATTCCGAGGCGTTGAATGATATAGAATGACACCATGTACCACTTTCAACTTTATCAGAATCATGGCCAATGAGAGGTTCTGCTTCAGCATTGCATGCCGATCGCAAGAGGCATGGACATACTACCCTCCTGCAAACCACTTATGGTATCGTCTCTCTGCTGGGTTAGGAAAATATAAATCCTCTAAATGGCGTGCGAGTTTGACTCGGCTTGTTCGAGTTGCAAACGGAAGAGATGAGATGCTCAAAGGTGAACGTAATCATGTCTTGCGAGTGGGTGAGGTCGAGAATACCAGATAAGTACGAAACTTCCATTTATAAAAACAAATTTTTTGATTAAAAATTCTTCATTAAAGAAGCTTACGGAATGAAAATACATTATGAAAAATGCATTTTCTGAGTTTCTTATCAGTTTCTGATAAGAGTTCGTTTATCCTTATTAGCTTTCAACAAAGCTCTGATACTAGCTTGTGAAGTCCCCCGCTCGCTCTAGGGCTCCTACTGATGACAGAAGCGACATCGGCCTCTCGCGTGGGGTGGGGTCCACAAACTCGGCGCCCGCGGATGTCTGGGACGAGAGGCTAGCCTGGGCGGCCCCTCTGAGACCGGGCTCAGAAGACTCCCCTCGCTCGAAAGGCACGGGCGATTCTGCCAATTGGGAAAATTCTTCTAACGGTGGGGAAATTACTCTAACGAGTCAAGTCTTAACTAGATAAACTGATCTGACCAAACTTGAAGTCACATGCTCAGATCAAGAAGAGACTTGCACTTGGTCCATGGAATCACCACTTTTTTCCTCATTTACGAGGCACAGCTGATGATTCCCTCCCACACAGAACAAGGTCTTCCCAAGATTTAAAACTAAATAACATAACTAATCGTATCTAGTTGTTTCTCAGGAATCCTCCGATCCAGCCTAACCTATCCGTCCCATGGGTTAGCCACCACCACCGCCAACCCACTGATTTGGTGGGATTCGTTTATAAAGATTTGGTTGGGTTTTTGCTCAGGTACTAAGGAAAAGAGTTCCTAGGTCCCCTAGCCGGTGATTCATGCAAAAATCAAGGTAGGCATACCACGTACAAACCCAATATGAAATTGCCATTTATAACAGATTCGACTGGCTTTAAAATCAATCCTTCAATAGAAATCATAATATTTCTGTTATCATTTTCCAAAATTCCGAGTCCATTGTATTACAAAAATGTTTCCTCTGAACTCTGTGTTGAAGACCAGCTGGCCAACCAACGAGATCCAGTATCCAAAATTTGGTTCTAAAAAATCTTTCCTTTTTGTCCATCCAAAATCTTCCTCGACGTACGCATGGGTGTCCTAGCAATCATGAGCACGTGCATTGCCTGGTCAGAACCCTCTAAGATCCTCCTTAGGTGTCCTAGCACTTCACTCAGGGACAGCTTCGTCGGTTCTCACCCATCGTACTGGGAAGCACACCATTTTAACCGTACCGAGGCTGGTCAAGAAGGCTTTGCTGCGAGCAACGTCCCTTGACGACTCCCTGCCAGCTGTTCTAACAAACCTCCTCTTAGAAAATTCTTCCTCTAGCATTCCGGCGTAAAACAATCCTTTGAATGAAAAAACAGAGGTTCCAATGCAAGTAAAATTCCAGTTTGAGATCGGTTCCAAAAACCCTTTTTGCATGATTCCCAACTTCATAAAATGAGGATCCTTGATCTCTCGTGAGGGTAATCTACCCATCATTTTGTCCATTTGTCCAACTAGATTCTTCGTGAGTTTGGTCAAGGAAAAACTAGATTAGTTTCGGTAGTCTATTCTTTGGATTTAGTAGCTGGAATTGGTCACGAAGTTTTTGTCTGATTCAGATCAAGAGAAGGACAATTAGGTTTACTGTCTGTCCCTCACGTAGTCTAACCAAATTCATTTGGTTAAGTTCTACAAGGATTCCCTTCAACTAACCATCTAGATTTTGGGTAAGTATCAATTTAGTGATTTTACCAATTAAAATATCCAAAGATATTCTTTATGCTACATAATTTCTCAGCCTTAATTCATTAGGTAGAATTATGGTGGAAATTCATCTTTTGACACTAAAATTTAATTCAAATCCATCTTTTCTTAAATATCATAAAAATTCTTCTTTTAACTAAAATATCAATACCTTTTTTTTAAATAAACTTGAAATCTTTATTTTTCTCATTTGAATGAGTGCAATCCAATTATCATGGGAATTCCTCTTTTACCATAAATTAAATCTATTTAAAATTCTTCTTAAAAATTACATAAAAATATTCATTAATTCCATTAAGCTAAAAATTCCACTTTTCTCATTTAAACATTTGAATTCCAATATGGTGGAAATTCATCTTTCATCATTTAATATTATCTAAAAAAGATAAATTTAACTAAATTTTCTCTTAAAATCTAAATAAAAATCTTCATTAATTCCTTTACACTAGGAATTACACTTTTCTCATTTTAATATTTGGATTCCAATATAGTGGGAATTCCTCTTTCATCATTTAAAATTTATCTATGTAAAAAGATAAATTTAAGTAAATTTTCTCTTAAAACTTTAAATAAAAATCTTCATTAATCACATATTCATCTATGAAGATGCATGGATATCATTGATATTAACTATTGAAATTAAATTCTATGCATAGAAAATGCATATTGGAAATCTTTTTATTATGAAAGTGTTGTTTTTATTGAATTTAAATTCTATGCATAGAAAGATGCATAATAGATTTTTTTAATTATAAAAGTGTTATTTTCATTAGATTTAATTTCTATGCATGGAAAGATGTATAATAGAATTTTTTAAATTATAAAAGTCTTATTTTCATTAGATTTAATTTCTTTGCATGAAAAGATGAATAAAAAGAAATCTTTTTATTATAAAAGTGTTATTTTCATTGAATTCAAATTCTATGCATGGAAAGATGCATAATATAATTTTCTCAATTATAAAAGTGTTATTTTCATTGAATTCAATTTCTATGCATGAAAAGATGCATAATAGAAAAAAAAATATTATAAAAGTGTTATTTTCATTGAATTCAATTTCTATGCATGGAAAGATGCATAATAGATTTTTTTTAAAAAGTATTTTTTTATTGAATTTTAATTCTATGCATAAAAAGATACATAATAGAAATTTTTCTATTATAAAAGTGTTATTTTCAATGAATTTAAATTTTAAGCATGGAAAGATGCATAAGGGAAATTTTCTTAATTATAAAAATGTTATTTTCATTGAATTTAATTTCTATGCATAAAAAGGTGCATAAAGAAATTCCTTTGATTCTAAAAAGTGTTATTTCTTTGATTCTAAAAAGTGTTAGTCCTATTAAATTAAGATAGCTGAATTTGTGAAACATGCATTTTCATATTGGGTGTAACAGTGGTGTGACTATCTTAAAGTTTGTCTGAAGTCCCAGCTAGGGGGAGGGCAAAACATAACCAATTTCCTAAATGGATCCTATCACTATAGTGGTTTGTGGGCGGTTGACCAACCCCTCATGGATCCCTAAAATGAGACTAAATTCTGTTATGGTATGATAGATGAAGTAAATCTCGGATGGTCATTGTTCTATGGAAAAGAATCAACGGCTATGCCTCTTGATGAGGAAAAAAGCATTGGTCTTTATGATCCAAGTGCAAGTCTCTTCCTTGATCTGACCATGTGACTTATGGGTTCGGTCAGATCAGTTTGGATAGTTAAGGCTCTTGAAACTACGTTAAACTAAATTATCCTAGAGGAATCCCCTGTGCTTTCTATGCGAAGGAAGTTTTTCTGGGTTCGATTTTGGAAAAAAAATTAAGGGATTAGTCTCTTGGTCCGTGGTGGGTGAGGCCTCGAGTGAGAGGCTCTGCCCTGCGCAAGAAGTGCTGCTTCCGCTGCTAGCACCCTCAATTTCATTGCGCAGAGGGGGCATGGATCTTTCAGTTGGTATCAGAGAGAATTGGCTAAAGTGGATCAACAGAGAAGCAAGAAATGTCAAAAATTTATGAAGTACTAGTAAAAGAATGTAATTGTGTGATGAAATTCATACAAATTGATATTCAAAATAAAGATTCATAAATTGGTAACTGGGTCATCAGATGGAAGTACCGCAATTGTATGGAATCCTTGACTTGCTTAAGGCCTAGAAATAATGGTATTTACCTTATAACTCCAAGGACCATGACTACCCGTATATACCGTGGGTATATTTGCAGCTCTTTACTAACAATATATACAAGTAAATCTAAGACCTTGAAATTATAAGCAAAAATGCTATCCAAATGACTTGCTTGAGGCCTAGATATGATGGTATTTACCTTATAACTCCAAGGACCATGACTACCCATATATATCATGGGTATATTTGCAGCTCTTTACTGACAATATATACGAGTAAATATAAGACCTTGAAATAATAAGCAAAAATGCTATCCAAATGATGAATTAGAATGCTGATTGATATGATTTTAGAATTTTGGTTGTCGAGAATTGATGAGTTGATTTGGATTCTCATTGAAAGATGATCCTGAATTCTGGTTGAAAGAAGATAAGTTGAACAAAGTCACAATGAGGATGAATGGGACGAGTCCCAATGATGATGTTAGTAACTCAAATGATGATTATGACTTCAGCAAATCACTATGAGATTAGTGGATTGTGTTGAGAGATTGCTGCTATTTTACCTTTGACCCAATGGATCTAATTAAGGGAGATGATAAATTGAGAACCTGCATAACTGAAATTCCCGTGGAGGAATGTTCAGATGGAATTTTCGGTCTGATGGAACATTACTGTGCTAAGAATATGAATAAATTATTCTCTGATAATAATGAGTTCTATATGTTCTTCTTCTAGAAGGGATCTTTATCCCATGTTCTGTGGGGGGCTGACCAATCTAAAGAACCCAAGAATCAGTTGGATCTAAAGTCGGATTTGAATTATAATTGAAGGAACTTAACAAGAGTTCTCGTAATGTTAGGATCATGGATCGCCGTCATCTTAGGTAGGAATGATAACCCCCAACTCAATGCGGAAGATCTCGACTTGGATGTTCGTAAAACTCTTCATAGATCGTAGCCTAGACCTTTCAAGGGTGAAGGGGAAAACCTAGGTGAGGCTGTGGAGAAGTGGATCGAAGCAATGAAAGAAATGATGATCCCTAAAAATTGGATGAAATGTAATAAGCTGAGCGAAACCATAATGAGGATGAATGGGACGAGTCCCTGTGATGATATTCATGACTAGAATGATGATAATGATTTCAGCAAATCACTATGAGATTAGTGGATTGTGCTATCAAATTGCTACTGTTAACACTTGACTCGGTAGATCAAGTTAAGGGATGACAAATTGACAACTTGCTTGACGGAAATTCCCGTGGAGGAATGTTCAGAAAGAAATTTTTCAGTCTAATGGACCATTATCGTGTTAAAAATATGGATGATATGATTTGAATGAATTGTTATTTAATGATGAGTTCTATATAAGGGATATTTATCCCAGTATTCTATTGGGTTGACTAGAATATAAGGAACCCCAAAATAAATTGGATCTTAAGAAAAAGAGTTGTCCTCTACTTTGCGAGATGGACATCTCGCATTTTTTTTAAGTGGGGTAGAATGTAAGATTCCTCCCCCAACCTTCGAGGTATACAGGAGTAAGAACCTCCCTTTCTGATCTTATAATTATTCCCTCTCTAAAATAAAAGAAAGATTCTGTTTAAAAAGGGAAGACACTTTCCCCAGAATACTTTCTCAGGAGCCCACCTGTTTTAAGGATTCAGATCGATGAGTTCAAAAGTGAGAACTGGTGTTTTGGATGCCAAGTTTTTGGTCATGAGTTAAAAGACTACCCGACTCCTGCCATGACAAGGGCACAGGGAAGTCAAGAACCCCAAATTCAGAAACCAATCCCTTCATACCAGTCTAATCAGGGTTCGTCTCGCCCAAGCCAAGGTAACCCTAGAAGAACTCCAGCTCATCCATCTGCCTCTGTCCAATAGAATAACCTCAGAACTCCTTTCTAGAACTGGGGCAACCAAAGAGAAAGAATTCCGCCTCAGACTATAGCAGCCAAAGCAGTCGCAATTTCAGATATAGTAGAAGAGGAAAAAGGACAGATCTATGCTATAATTGAAAACCAAGGGCCTAACTGACAATTCTCAGTCATCCATACTCCAGCAGAGTATCAGGGTAAACCAAGTAATCAAAGATGCACTTCGGTCATGCTGTGGTGGCAGGGAACCTAAGAAGTGGCTAAGCTATCTGCACCTAGTCGAGTTCGCCTACAATGCTTCTTATCACAGAAGTATTAGGAATGAACCCTTTTAAATCTCTGTATGGACAAGATTGCTTAACTCCATTAACTAGGTCTGACCCATTGATTAGGGTTGAGATGTCCACACAAATGCTTGATGACATGGAGCAGCAGCCTGTAGGCAATTCATAAAGATATAAAAGCTGCCCAAGATCGACAGAAGCAATATGCAGATAAGAAGAGGACCGTCAGAGAATTCAAATACGTAGATATGGTCTGCATTTGAGTACAGCCCAAAAGAAGTTTTTTATCTCTTGAGAAGTATAAGAAGTTATCCCCAGATATTGTGGGCCATATCTGATTTCAAAGAAAGTAGGTGACTTAGCCTACGAGCTTCTTCTACCTCCTCATCTCAAAGTTCATAATGTATTTCATGTAAGCCTTCTAAAGAAAGATGTGCCAAACCCAAAATCATGGAAAGACGATAAAACTTCAGTGGCAAGATACCCCGTTGGCTTCTAGGTTACGCTAGTTCCTTCTTTTATATAAGTCGTTGCTTACTTGTCGCTCGCAGTAATCTTACTTCCATCGATCTCCTTTCTTTCTTAATCTCTTTTATGGCTTGGCAGCAAGACTTGGTTTTATCCATGATGATTTCTCAT
This sequence comes from Cibotium barometz, assembly GCF_041138505.1. NCBI lineage: Eukaryota > Viridiplantae > Streptophyta > Polypodiopsida > Cyatheales > Cibotiaceae > Cibotium > Cibotium barometz. Next base: position 23,874,899 of record NC_141057.1, on the reverse strand, counting down.
CTTCAAGACGCAAGCGAGTCTGTGAAGGAGGATTTTATAGAACTGTATGAGCGCTCACTTTTTCCTCACTTGGGAACTTCTGTAGCTCAGACCAAATGGCGGACCTATCGAGACATAACTAGGGTAACACTGTGCGGTCGACAGTAACAATGTCTGCTTGGCTATGGTTATTGAAGCTTTGGGTTTGGGTCCCCGATACTACTGCGTGATGAGATCAAGGCATGGTGGGTTTTCTGAGCAGGTCTTCTTACTTGCATGTTTTCTTCCTCACCAGAAGATATGCCTTAATCCCATTTTTGGCTTGCCTCTTAGAGGTCCTTTTGTTAGATCACCTCATACCAATGAGGTAGGTGCTGCAATAACCAGCCGAATTATTCCCATAGATGAGTTACCTTATACGTGTGCAGCTTGTGAGTGCTGCTTTTGTGACCATATGATGGACGGGCTCATGGAATTGTAAAAAGTTTTTCTATCTTTACTGTATATGTTCCAAGAGTGAATAAAGTTGAAATCTTTGTTCTTGTCTTGAGTCTTGCTCTCTTTGAGACTTTTCTTGGTGGTTAATCTTAATTAAATTTTCTCTTAGTCTCATATTCATGCATCTTGCGAAATTACCCCAGTTTGCGAGATGAGAACATCTCGCGTTTTTCAAGTGGGAGAGAATGTAAGATTCCTTCCCAGCCTCTCTAAATGTCCAGCATCTTTCCCTGTAATCAATCCCCTCTTCAAAAATATAAAAGATCTTGTTTCTAACTGTTTTAATCTAGAGAGAGAAAATATTCTAGAGAGAGAATATTCAGATTTTTAATATTTTTAGATAGAAAAATATCTCATCTTATTAAAATAAGTTTCCCTGAAACAAAAATTCAAAAAGAACTTTCTAATGTGCAATTGGAATTAATTGGAAATGGGTATGAAGGACCTTAGCCTAAGGGTCTAGATTTTCAGAAATTCTTGGATTATGGTCCAATTAAGGTTCCTATGGGCCAATAAGATCAATCCATGTGTGGGGAGGAGATAAATCCAATTTGTAAAATAAATTATCCAAAAAATGAGTAAATGCTCACATAAGATGAAGAGTTGAATATGTACAAGGTTTATTAGGTAGTAAGAAACTATGAGTAATATCAAAAATATGAGATATTTTGGGTATAATGATTCCATTTTTGACACATATGTAAGGAAGGGGAGTCCCTTCAATGAGGCACCTACTTCACATGCTTGAATGAGTTTTAAACTCAAAAATAATGTGATATTTTTATCTCTCCTCTCTCCTAATTCAAGTCTAGTTCCAAAAAGTTAGCTTAACTGACCTAAAAATGGTCAAAAATTGACCAAACTAATTTGAAAATTTCTAGAATCAGTTTGTTTGGTTAGGAGCTCAATTTTTTCTATAAATAGAAGCCTCCTCTTTGTTGAAAAATAATAGTGTTTTATGCACTGTTACTCACTTCTCCCAAGCCAAGAACTGTGAATTTATTAATAATTCACTAGTTTTTGACATTTCCCTCTTCCAAATATTGGTGGCCACTCTTGTTCCAAACAAGAGTTGAACCCTCAAACCATCAAGCCAAAGGAAAGATCTCAAAGTCATTAGTAAGTTGGTGATTCTTCTTTTTCACTTATTTTATGGTTTTTATGGTTTTAAATGGTTTTTATGCTTTATGTCTTCTCTAAAAATGTTATGCCTCATTACAAAAAGGCATTCCCCTCTCTTCTCTAGCAAAACCAACCATTCTCTATCCTAGGTGAATGGTTAATTGATTAATGTCAAGTTTTATAATGTTTATCTCAATTAAGTGGAAAAATGTTTACTTTAGGATAATTCCAATACTTTGGTGCACTTTCAATTAGTTTTAAAGACTAAAAAATGTAAAAAATGGTCAGCCATACAAAGGAGGTTATGGCGATATTTTTAGAAATTAGTGAAATAAAATTCATCTTTTATTATTTCAAAAGAGTAATCCTTATGGCTTCTATATCATGCATAGAAGATGCATTTTGATTATGTGTATAAAAGATAAATTTTTATTATAAAAGTGTTACTTTTATCATATTTGATTTTCATGCATAGAGGTATGCATAAAAGATTAATTTTTTATTATAAAAGTGTTACTTTTATCATATTTGATTTTCATGCATAGAGGTATGCATAAAAGATAAATTTATAAAAGAGTTACTTTTATCATATTTGAATTTCATGCATAGAGGTATGCATAAAAGATTATTATTTTATTGTAAAAGTGTTACTTTTATCATATTTGGATTTCATGCATAGAGGTATGCATAAAAGATTATTTTTTTTAATTATAAAAGTGTTACTTTTATCATTTTTGGATTTCATGCATAGAGGTATGCATAAAAGAATTTTTTTATTATAAAAGTGTTACTTTTATCATAATTGGATTTCATGCATAGAGGTATGCATAAAAGATATTTTTTATACTAAAAGTGTGATTTTCATCATAAATGGATTTTATGCATAAATTAGATGCATAAGAGAAATTCTTTTATTCTAAAAGTGTAATTCCTACTAAATTGAATTTATGCATAGGAAGATGCATAAAAGATTGATTTTAAATTCAAAAGTGTCATTCTCATCTAAACTGAATTTATGCATAGGAAGATGCATAAAAGATTGAATTTTAATTCAAAAGTGTCATTCTCATTTAAAATGAATTTATGCATAGGAAGATGCATAAAAGATTGATTTTTATTTCAAAAGTGTTAGTCTCCTTAAATGGAATTTATGCATAAATAGATGCGTAAAGAAATCTTATATCAAATATAAGAATTCTCTTGTATTCTATAAATAGATATGGGAAGTGATAGGATGTGATAAGATGCATATGAGATGTGATAGGATGTGATAAGATGTGTATGAGATGTGATAGGATGTGACAAGAGGTGTATGAGATGTGATAAGATGTGATAAGATACATATGAGATGAGTTAGGATGTGATAAGATGAGTTAAGATGTGTATGGGATGAGGTAAGAAGTGTATGTGATGGGATAAGATGTATATGGGTTGTGATAGGGCGAGAATGGATGTGATGTAAAAGAATAAATGTGAAGACGTATGTGGTTATATGAATGGGAATGTGGAAATGGATGTATGAATGTGAATGTGGATGTGGATGTGGATGTGGATGTATGGATGTAGATACGGACGTGGATGTATGTATGTGGATGTGGATGTATGAATGTGAACGTGGATGTGTGAATGTGAAAATGGGAGTGTGGATGTATGAATGTGAAAATGGATGTATGCATGTAGATGTGTATGTATGAATGTGGATGTGGATGTGGATGTATGGATGTAGATACGGTCGTGGATGTATGTATGTGGGATGTGGATGTATGAATGTGAAAATGGATGTATGTGGGATGTGGATGTATGAATGTGAACGTGGATGTGTGAATGTGGAAATGGGAGTGTGGATGTATGAATGTGAAAATGGATGTATGCATGTAGATGTGTATGTATGAATGTGAATGTGGATGTGGATGTGGACGTATGGATGTAGATACGGATGTGGATGTATGTATGTGGATGTGGATGTATGAATGAGGATGTGAAAATGGATGTATGCATGTAGATGTGGATGTATGGATGTGAATGTGGATGTGGATGTGGATGTATAGATGTGGATATATGAGTACACATATGAATGGAATGTGGATTAAGTAATGAGGACCGAGGAAGGACCGAGGAGGGATAATGTGGAAAGATGAGAGATCGATACAGAAACTATATTTTGTGAACTGTTTGTAAATGACTGTTTTATGTCAAGAATGTTGGGGAAGCATTTTGGCCATCTTGTGGATTAAGGTCATGGAGACCTAACTGATAAAGTTACAACTGCTGACGGAGAGTCAATGGAGAACGTCTCGTGTAGCAAGATCGACCCACGTCTTGACCAACCTCGGTTCGATTTAAATGGTGAGCTTCCGGTACAGTGGATGAGGGACCAAGGAAGCGGCCTATGAGTGAAGCGCTAGGTCACCTACGAAGGATCCTAGAGGGTGCTGACCATACGGTGCTCGGGCTCTGGGTCGTCGAAGATACCCACACATGCGTCGTGGAAGATATTGGAACAAGGAGTAAGAGTTGTTTTTTGAAACCGGGCATGGATCTGGTTGATTGACCTTGCTGGTCCTCAACGGCGGATGAGTCCATGGTTCTCTGATATGGATCTGTTGATTGATCTTGCTGATCTTCAACGAGGATTCCATCTTGATTTTTATATGTGAAAATATTGTCGGGTACTATGAGCTAGGAACTATTGAAAAGGCCCCTGAGTGAACAGGTGGTGAGTATTCCGGTTGCCAATGATGCCATAAGTACACCGATGAATGAATGATTGGTAATATGGATTCAACCAAAGATTTCGAGGATTGCCATCAGTGACATAATGGTTTCATTAAAGGATTGTTTTAAAGTTAGCTGACCCTGAGAGTGGTGCGACTAGTTTTATGTTTGCATGAACTTCTGGCTAGGGGGCCTGGGAACTCTTTTCCCTAGTACCCGAGACAAAACCTAACCAAAAATCTAAAATTGGATCCCATCACTATAGTGGTTGGGTGGTTGGCTAACCCATGGTCCATCGGATGGGGTTAGGCTGGACTGATGGATCCGTAAATCGAGACTCAATTTTTGTTATTACGATAGATAAAATAAATCTCGGATAGTAATTGTTCTTTGGATAGGAATCAATGGCTGTGCCTCTTGATGGGGAAAAAAGCGTTGATCCCAATGATCCAAGTGCAATCTCTCCCTTGATTCTGACTATGGAACTTACGAGTTCGGTCAGATCAGTTCAATTAAGTAAGGCTTTTGACTACGTTAGGGAAGAGTTATCCTGGTGGAATTGCCCGTGCTTTCAAGGAAAAGGAAGTTTTTTCGGGTTCGGTTTTGGATAAACCGACGGAGTAGTCTCTTGTCCGGATATCCGTGGGCGAGGCCCCGAGTGTGGGACCCATGGCCTGCGCAAGATGTGCTACTTCCACTGCAAGCACCCGAATCCATTGTGCGATGGGAACAGGGATTTCACAGAAAAAATGTATTTATAAGATGGGCGAGCTTGTGAGGTATGTAAAACCCATGTCAGATCACCCTTCATTATACCTTGCAAAATGAACGTGCATGAGGTATAACGTACTATTCATTTATTTTTCAGATATGTTAGTTCCAAAGCAATTGATCCAGCCACGTTGGTTGATGGGCATGTTATGGCAGTGGAGGTGGTTTTGTTTGGTAGAGGAGACTTTTTCGCGAACCATTCTCACAAGTCAACTACATCTCATTGTGCATTTAGTGGACGAAATTGCTTTATGTGGCACTGTGCATGCACGTTGGATGTTCTTCCTAGAGGGCTTCATGAAGACCTTAAAAGGCTTTGTGAGGCAAAGTGCAAGGCCCGAAGGAAGCATGGCCGAGGGTTGGTTGACACAAGAGTCTCTTGTATATATTTCAGAATTTCTTGGTCAGGTGGACAGCTCTTTGCCGCCGTGACTATGGAGCAATGAAGAGGACTTGAGGATGACCTCTATTGTGCCTCAAGGAAAAGGACAGAGTAAAGTAATTGACAGAACATTGATTGATGATCTCAATTTCACTTGCATCCTTAATAGTGATGTGATGAGCAGATGGGTTACAAGATATGAGGATGCAAAGACAAAAAGGCAAGCAAAAAGAGCACTCTTTCAGAGGCAACATGGCTCTCGTAAGGCGTACCCTAAGCATCTAGCAACACTTCCGAATGATATCCATGTTGATTGGTTGCATGAGGAAATGGAGAGAGCAGAGAGCGGTGAGGGGCTGCATATCACGGCGGAAGAATGCCACATAAAGCAATTTCGTCCACTAAATGCACAATGAGATGTAGTTGACTTGTGAGAATGGTTCGCGGAAAAGTCTCCTCTACCAAACAAACCACCTCCACTGCCATAACACGCGCATCATCCAACGTGGCTGGATCAATTGCTTTGGAACTAACATATCTGAAAAATAAATAAATAGTACGTTATACCTCATGCACGTTCATTTTGCAAGGTATAATGAAGGGTGATCTGAGCATGGGTTTTACATACCTCACAAGCTCACCCATCTTATAAATACATTTTTTCAAACTCTTATTTGCACAATGGTCGATGCTAGTAGGTAGTATGAACTGCGCACATAAGAGCACATGTATGTATGGTTTATGGCATTACAAAATTTAATTTCAACGTACGTACAAGACTTGGAAAACACTTACTTGAAGCATCTTGTGCCAATCGTGGGACTTCAACCCATATAGTTGCTCAACGCCTCTTTTCTTAGTGGTTGTAAAGGCTCCCTTCAATGATCTCATGCATCCAGTGGGAGTACGCAAAGTGGTGATGGCCTGCTTTACCTGCTTCTCCTCTTTCTTGATATAATCCATGGTGCAGGCGGAAGACGAATGTGCCCACCCACCTCTCGTGGCCAAGCTTGACGCATACGTCCTGCGACCCGCAAGTCCTCACGTACGCTAACATTGTCTCGTTTACCAATAATATGTTCCCAAATACCAGATCCCACATTCTTGAAGATGTGCATGGGATCAAGAAGATGGTTGATCTTAAGATGGGTCCAATATGGCAGCCGAAAAAAAATGGAGTACCTACACAAGGGATTGCTCTATGTGACCTTTAATCCAATTAGAGACTACACAAAACAAGATTGAAAAAACATCACTATACCTGTTCATGCCATCTGGAGGAAGAATAGTTGTAGACTCCCAAATACGCTTCCAATCTTTTGCACGAAGTGTTTGTGGAGGAATGTTACTCTTACTAGCAACATATTTAGGATGATCTGAGGGGAGAAATCGATGATGATTATCGAATATAGTCTTACACAAACCGTCAGCATACTCATGTACTAACGAAGGGCCACAAACAGGACATGCATGTTTACCCGATGTTTTCAAACCTGTTAAAATAAAAATAAAAGTTAGAATAGTAAAGTCAAACCGTCTAATTAATATATATAGCCAATAGTAATAGAGTAGGGAGGTAATTAGAATTCTTACCAGAACAATCGCTGTATCCTGGAAAGTCATGCATTGTCCACATCAACACTGCTTTTAAGTCGAAGTGTCGAGAGGAGGGAGGCCTACTAATGTCCACCACCGCAACACCTCTCCATAGTTCCTCCAACTCATCAATCAATGGTTCAAGATAAACATCCATATGCTTGACTTTATGTTTCCCTGGAATTAGAAGGGATAACATAAGATGTCCCTTCTTGATTGCCATTGATGGTGGAAGGTTGTAATTCACCAACACAACTGGCCACACGCTGTATGCGGTGCTTTTGAAACCAAATGGATTCACTCCATCCATACCCAGGCCAAGTCTCAAGTTTCTGGGCTCTGTTTTGAAGCTGGGCCACTCATCTTCAATATGCTTCCAAGCAGGAGTGTCTGCGGGAATTCTCCACATGCCATCATCCGATCGATGTGAGGAATGCCATGACATGAGCTCTGCTATGGATTTGCACTTGAACATGTGTTTGATGCGAGGAGTTATAGGAAAGTGTCGCAAGACTTTACGAGGTACATCAAAACTCTTCATATCTGTTCTGTACCTTGCCACCACAAGTGGGACAGTGTAGAGCCTCCTTATGCGTCCCACGAAAGAGAATGCAATCATTGATGCATGCATGTATTTTATCATAATCCAGTCCTCCAAGAGATGTCACATAGCGCCTCGCTATGTCTCTTTTGAGGTGGGTAGTCTATTTTCCTTTGGAAGCATGTTTGATAATAGCCTGCATCCAATATCATCAATTATAATTAGTCTTAAATCCTAAACCTTAAACCACTAATTCAAATTTGTAAGTTAGAATGCTTACTTCAACAATGCGTCAAGACTTGCATTGCTCCATCCATAAACTGTTTGTATATTAAGTAGTTCAAGTGAAGCACGTAAAACAGAGAATGTGCACCCTTCAAACACCGGTGTCGATGAAGCCTTATAAAGATGCTCTTGTTTCATATCATCGTCATCCATACCTTTGGGATCATCCTTAAAAAGATTCCGCACCATATCATCAAGCACCTCCTCTTCCACAACTTCGTGGGGTGTAGGGCTATTGTCATCCCTTTCCCACTCATCTCTGACAATAGATCCCGAAGCTCCAGCATCATCTCGTCGACGCTTTACGTGCTCTCGTCGCGCGTAGGGTACCATGTTAGGGTGTGGTACTGCATCCCGCTTCAATTAGAGTTTATATATTACAACTCTATTAATTTAATTTGGATACCATGAGTCATTTGAATACCATCAATTTACATCTACTCACCTCTAAACCTGTTTGATTCCATTCTCCATACATGGAGATGTGATTCAAGGTAATTCGACGTGCTCGTACAATGCATCCTTGACATCGATTACACATACATTTGATCCGTTGTCCCAACCACACATCGCGATTACGATGACGCATTGTCTCATCTTCCCCAGAACTGCTGGAAGAGGTTGATGACATCCTGTGTACAAACCAAAAAACACAAAATCATAATATGTTTTTAATGAAAGTACAAAAATCGCGTGTATTGACGCGGCTATTTCCTAAAAATTACGTGTATTCACGCGGCTACTTCCTAAAAATTGCATGTATTAACGCGGGTAATTTTTGCAAAATGCGTGTATTAACGCAGCTAAAATATCATACACGCGAATATACAGGCGTTTATAAACGTGACGGTATGTTTAAACTAAAAAATAGCCCGCCTTTCCCAAATATAGATTTTGAACTAACATATCAACACTGCTTGCGTTTTCGCCTATTTTCGCCTCTTCCAATAGCAAGGAGGGAGCAGAGAAAGAAGCACACACGGGAGAAGGAGGGAGCAGAGAAGGAGCAGAGAAGACTCACTTTTTCAAAGGTGAGTCACTTTGTCCTGTGCCTTGTCTTTTTCCTCAGATTTGTTTATGCTATTTGCTCTTTGCTTTTTGGGTTTGTCTCCGTCCTTTTGCTTCTGTGCACACGATTGGGTGAATGATTCTGACAGGGGCAACAATGGTCCTTTTATAAGGACACTTTGTCTTTGTCGGGGGTCGGTCCTTTTGAAAAAAAAATTTTCGCAGGTCGCGTGTAGAAACGCGTGTAAAAGCGCGTGTAATTTGTCTGCAGAGTCTGTTCACGCGGATATACACGCGTTTCTGGACGGGTGTATACACGCGTTTTGTGACGGGTGTATACACGCGTTTCTGCACGGGTGTTTACACGAGACTGCGTTTCAGAATTCATGATTTGCAAGCAACACAACTGACTTGAATGATGATATTTGTGTGAGTCAAGAGACAGCCCATGATGTACATGAAGATGTTTGTTGTTCTTTATGGATATTCCAGGTTCTTTATCCGATCCATTTGCGTACAGCAATTGGCTGATGGAGATGCTGAATCATTTTGGGCGCCATCCTGGTCCGGTTGAGCTTACAAAGTATATGTATGCCCATCCCCCTCCTTCCCTGCCTGGTGTCTATACCCCTACCGCGAGTATCCAGGGCACTCCAGTGCCGTCTATTCCTCCGAGTCCGACGAGACAGCATGCAGCTTCTCCTCTTCCACGTCCACCGAGGAGACATACCTCATCCCAGACACACTCACGTACACCCTCACAGCCACCATCACGTGCTCCCTCAGAGCCACCGTCACGTCAGGGCTCACAGCCACCGTCACGTAGACAATCCCCCAGTCGTGACTCCACCCGCAGCAGTAGGAAGAGTGGGAGTGGAGGATGCGGCGGGTGCTTTGGTGGGGGAGGTGGGGGAGGTAGTAGGGCACGCGGTGAGAGAGGAGATAGAGGGAGAAGAGTTAGAGGAGACAGTTCGGAAGAGGAGGAGATGAGAGAGATGGAGAGAGTGGTCTGCTATGATGTGACGGATAGGGGCGGGATAGTGATGGATGTGAGGGGGAGGGAGGTAATGGAGTACATACGTGGGGTAGTATCAAACTCATATAGAAATTGTTTTATTAAATTTAAAGATCAAAATAGCCGATTAGTTGGGGAGGTGATAGAGGCTGTACATAGTCGGTACCCCAATCCCCCACATGCTACATTCTCGGATGTATGGGGAAGGACGCGAATAAGGGAGATCTTAAGTAATAAAAGATCTCACCTTAAAAAACTCATGTACGATGACCGGCTAAATGTAGCTGCGGGTGGCTATCCTGCCGAGAAACCTGCCATTGCGCACAAACGCGAGTGGAAGGAGGCAAAGAAACGAGCAGAGGGTGGCGTGAAGAGCAGGCAGCATGTGGAGGCACGACGGATCCAGATGGAGACCATTGGATCTTCGCGTTTCGGATCTGGCGGCGTCGAGTCATGGGAGGCAGAGTTCGTAAGTATCTTGCCACTTTATTTGATTGTTTACTTAATTCATTGATTCTATGATTGTTTTAATCTTACAAATTGTGTTGCTTATGATACTGCGACGACGGGTTACGGGGAGGAAGCCCACAACCCACGATACTGCGTATCCTCGTCGGCATAGCAGACGTGACACGTGGGCCATCTTCAGAGCCGAGGGACGTATTACGGACGTGCAGTTTGAGATGGCCATGAGACCATACGGTCGACAGGTACGTGACACGTGGGCCATCTTCAGAGCCGAGGGACGTATTACGGACGCGCAGTTTGAGATGGCCATGAGACCATACGGTCGACAGGTACTTGAAAATTCTAAACGAATGATTTTGGTTTACTGAATTACATATATATATACTTATATACTATATATTACTTGAACAGGCACAAGCTGCTGATGATCCACCGGCCGCCACTGCAGAGGGTGGACGTGAGCACTACTCATCGAACATTCCGACGGATGTGAGCTCATCTGAGCATGGAGGGAGCACCGAGTCATCATCTGGGTCTGAGTAGTACTCAGACTTATAGTATCACACTCCATATTGAGGATGTGATTGTATATATTTTTTTGTAAACTGAAGCCATGGACTACTTCGAGATATGGACTCCCTTGTATACATGTATGAAATTTTGATAGTAATATTGAATTGATTGATCAATAGTATTACATTCATGTCTGTCTTGAATCGTGTATTGACAATGTATGCATTCATGTCGTTCTTGTCTTAATCTCCCTCGTGCATATGTTCTTCGTGGATGGTCTAATGGGATGGTCTAATGCACAAAAAAAAATCCAGAGAGTGCTATTGGGTGCTGGAATGCTGGAACAGTATTCAGGCACCAAATAGCACTCTCTGGATTTTTTTTTTTTGCTCTCTATTTGCGTGTATAAACGCGTCAGAACTGCTAAAACTCGCGTGTATCTATGCGGATACTCTGTAAAATACGCGTGTATTAATGCGTCAAAACTGACAATTACGCGTGTATAAGCGCATCTAAATTAAAGAAACGCGTGTATAGACGCAGGTATCAACGCGTCTGAGACATCTGAACTGAACAAAACGCGGCTATACACCCGTGTATAAGCGCGTCTAAATTAAAAAAAAGCGTGTATAGCGGCATGTATCAACACGTCTGTGAAAAGAACGCGGCTACACACCCGTGTATAAGCGCGTCTAAGAGGTGCTATACACGCGTGTTTACACGCATGTCTGTGGCCGCGATGATACGCGCTGATACACGGGCCCGCTACTTTTTTTCACAAGTCATTTTTAGCGGCTAGGAGCGTGGGTATGAGCCCGATCCCTTGTAGTGTTAGCCAACTACCCAACCACTGTATTGGTGGGATTCCTTTATAAAATTTTGGTTATGTTTTGCCGGGGTACCGAGGAAAAGAGTTCCCAGGCCAAAGTTAAGGTAGGCATGCCACGTACACACCCAATATGAAATTACCACGTACACACCCACCAATATGAAATTACCATTATAAAAGATTCGGCTGTTTTTAAAACAATCTTTCAATAAAAATCATAGTATTACTGAAGATAATCCTCCAAAATTTTGAGTCCATTGTATTACAAAATATATCATCTGGACTCTCCGTTGAAGACCACCTAGTCAACCAAACGAGATCCAATATCAAAATTCGATTCACAAAAGTCATTCTTTTCATGCCATCCGAATCTTCCTCGACGTACACATGGGTGTCCTAGCAACCGTGAGCCCATGCATCACCTGGTCAGAACCCTCTAGGATCCTACGTAGGTGTCCTAGCACTTCACTCAGGTACCGCTTCCTTGGACCTCGCCCATCGTACCGGAAGCACACCATTTTAACCGTACCGAGGGAGGCTGGTCAAGACCTCGCCAAGCTTTGCCACGAGCGATGTCCCTCGATGACTCCCTACCAGCTGTTGCAACAAGCTTCTTCTTAGTTAAACACATACCAAATGCTTCCTCGAGCATTCTGACGTAAAACAGTCCTTTAAAAGAAAACACAGGTTCTATGCAAGCAAAACTCTTGGTTTAAGATTGGTTTCACAAAACCCTTTTTCCTTAATTTATATTTTCATAATGAGAATCATTGATCTCTCATTAGGGTAATCTACTCATCATTTGACTGGATGTCTAACTAGATTCTTGGTGATTTCGATCAAGGGAAAACTATGCTAATTCAACGGTAGTCTATTCTTTGTATAATTTTAAGAACTGGAATTGTTCACGAGGTTTTTGCTTGATCGAGAGATGGACAAGTAGTTTACTGGCCGTCCCTCTCATAGTCGTGGTCTAAACATAATTATTCGATTTCTAACTTTGATTCCAAGGATTTTCTTCAGATAAACATCTATTGAACTTCTAACCATAAGAAAATTTCAACTTTATGAATTTCATTCCTTCTTAACAATAATAGATTAAGAAATGGTTTTATATGAGAATATCATATTTTTAGGAAAATACTCTTCTTTCATTTAATCTAATTTCGGGTAAATATCAATTTGGTGAATTATCCACATAAAATATCTAAAGATATTCCTTCTACCAATTCAATTTATCATCCCTAATTCTCTAGGTGGAACTATGGTGAAAACTCCTCTTTTGTCACCAAAATTTAATTCAAACCTTTCTCTACTTAAATACCATAAAAATTCTTCTTTTAACTAAATACAATTATCCTTTTTGTTGAATATGCTTAAAATTCCTCCTTTTCTCATTTAATGATTGAATTCAAAATGTCATGGGAATTCCTCTTTTATCATAAAATAAATTTATCTAAAATTCTCCTTTTCTTTAATTAAAATAAAAATATCCATTATTTTAATTATACCAAGAATTCCACTTTTACCATTTAAATGATTGAATTCCAAATGTCATGGGAATTCCTCTTTTATCATTTAAAAATTTCTCATGCATAAAATAAATTTATCTAAAATTTCTCTTTAAATTAAATAAAAATATCCATTATTTTAATAAACCAAAATTTTTCTTTTTCCATTTAATTACATGGATCTCCATTATCATGGAAAATCCTCTTTTTGCATAAAAATAAATTTACGAAAAATTCCTCTTTTCTTTAATTAAATTATTTATGCATAAACACTAAAAATTAGTTTTCCATGAATATGATGAAAATTATTCTTTAAGCATAGGATGACCAATCCTAGAATATGGTAGGAAGTCCTCTTTTAGCATTATGCATAAAAATAAGATATGTTTTATTTTCTAAAAAATTTACCATAGCTTCGCTCTGCTATTACTGATAATTTTCAATTTCCCTAAAAAAGAATAAGACATTGCAATATAATAGAAGACCTATTCTTAAACTTAAATCCAATTTATGGGATGAAAACATAAATTTAGCCATAATTATAATCTTAATTATGATCAATCTACTAGATTAGGCTTTTTCTACTATTCGTCTTTTCCCGAAATGATAGGATTTATCTCTTCCATATTTATAATCACTTAAAGTAGTTTTTTAAACTACTTATAAGAATTTACCATTATTTTATTATTATAAAAGCATAAAAAAGCCATTTTCTTAACCTCTAGCTTAACAAGCTTAGAGTATGGTTTTGAATTAAGAATTTATCAATGAGAAGCATTCTTTTTCTAAAGAATTAGTCATAGGAATGACTATTCTTTTGGGAGAGAGAGATATAGCATTCTAATTAAGTATAAAGATTAACTTTTTTATGATTTATCATTAGAATTCTTATAGAAAGTTTGATTTGTATTAAAAATAATTAATTAGAAACTTATCAAGCTTAAGAGGGGTTGAGAAGTGAAATCATTGAGAATATAAAAAAAATCATGAAATTCTTCTTACCTTTAGGTTTGGCTTGCTTCTTTATCTTAGAAGAAGGAAGACCCCAACCAATCAATTGGTTTAGTGAGTTGAGAGGAAAGCTCCAAGAGTTGTTGAAGGGAGAGAGAAGCTCCAATCTTTCTAAAAGTAGAGGATTCTTAAGATATAATAGAAAATATGCTTATTTTAATGTAATACTGGCATGGTATAGCTCATAGATGAGAATACAAAAGAATGAGGGACAATTTATAGGTGATGGAGGCCACTAACTGAGTCCAACTAAGTTCTAGAATTTTCGAGCTTCAGTTTGGCTGAATTTGGACAAGATTTAGACCAGTTTAACTCCCATTTTGATCTAGTTTGATCCAAGAGAGAGGAGGGATAAAAATATCACAATATTTTTAAATTAAAAACCTTCTCGCACATGTGAAGGAGGCACCTACCTCAAAGGTCCCCCTCTCCTTACCAAGGTGTCAAAAATTCATCATTCCTCTAAAATATCTCATTTTTTTAGTAATATCTCATAATTTTTAACTAATAAACCTTGTACTCAGTCAACTCTTCATCTTATGTGAGCATTTACTCATTTTTGGGTATTTTCTTTTATTCATTGGATTTATCTCATCCCAACACTTGGATTAATCCTATTGGCCCATTGGAACCTTAATTGGACCATAATCCAAAAATTTCTGAAAATCTTGACACTTAGGCTAAGGTCACTTATATCTTTTTTAATTGATTCCTAATGCACCTTGGAATATTTATTTTGAACTTCTGTTTCGAGGAAATATATTTTTGATATTAGGAGATTTTTTATATCCAAAAAATATTTCAATATTAAATTACCTCTCTCTAGAATTTTTCTTCTCTCTAGACAAAAAAAAGAAAAAATAATATTTTCTTGTATTCAGAAACAGGGAATGATTACAGGGGATTGATGTAAAAGCTTATTCATTATTCCAACTGAGGAGGAATCTTACATAGACGGCCTAGGACAGGTGCATAGAACAGCAACGCAGGCACGAAACACAAGGAACTGTCACGCCAATAATACCCGTGCGGGTGCATGTTCCAACAAGAGACAAACAAATGCTAGAAGAGTCAAAAAGAAGTCAGATGTACACACACGAGCATGTCGGTGATCTGACTCTGCACAACAGTTCAAAAACCAATAAATCAAACTACAAAGCGACCCAATTGACCAACATACCAACACCACTGGGAGCTAGCTGATGAGAGCCAATCACTGACCCCCCCATCGTTTGACAAAAAACAATGGTAGCAAACTACAACGTCAATGGTAGAGCGCATCTCTTAAGAGACAAGAAGTAACCCATCACCGTTTTTCGCTTTATATTTTTCTTGGTTGGCCTCAAAGACACTATTTGGGATAACTACATGCTGTGTGGTAGCTTTTGACGAGCCGCGGGAGATTCTAAAGAGAAGAAAAAGAAGAGAGAGAGAGAGAAGAAGAAGAATATATATATATATATATATATACATACATATTTCTATTTTAAAAAAGAAGAGAAGTATATATCTCTTCCTTCTCTATATAGCCCTGGAGGGGAGTAGTATCTTATTTTCTCTCTCTCATCAAGCCATAATTCGTTGCAACATAACTCCAAAATGGATACCCCTTTGCCTGAGGCTACTTTGGAAGAGAAGTATTTATCTCTTCCTTCTCTATCTTATTTTCTCTCTCTCATCAAGCGATAATTTGTTTGCAACATAACTCCAAAATGGATACCCCTTTTCCTGAGGCTACTTTGGAACAAATTTTTTTTTTGTTGCAACAACAACTTCAAGATGCAGAACACTAATTATAAGATTGTGACAAGCGACTACAGGACACAGACGTTGAGGATGACCAAATTGCTAAAATTTTGCGAGCCGCGTTCGATGCTCAACAAACCTCCAAAGAACAAAAGATAAGTCATCGCTCCTTTACTTTTTCTTGCTTTGATGGTCGCCTAGATGGAAAAATTGTTTTATTATGGTTGAGTCAATTTGATGACTACTTTGTCGAAGAAAATTTTTTCCAAGCGTGATAAATTCAAGTGTGCCACCAACCACATGAATGAAAAAATATGCTTTATTATGGAACATGCTCCGCAATAGCATTGATCACCCTATCACTTGGGCCTCGTTCCAAGAGAAGGTCAAAGAATAATTCTTACCACCTTAGTTTTATTTTCACGTGCATCGTGCATGGTCAAATTTGTCATGGATTGAAGGTGAAAATGTGAGTCAATATACTAGGCACTTCTGGTGATGCCTCTTACTCCTTGATATGCTCGAAGATGTGCTTGAAGAGTCACTTTAACGCAAATATGAAGATGGTCTTCAACATGGTATACGAGCAAAAATCAATACTTTGAAGCTCTCTTCACTCTATGAAGCAATTTCTTTTGCTCATAACGTAGAGAAAGAGTTTCAATCTATTGCCCAGATGGTTTGCTCTTCTCAAAAGGCTACTCAAATTCGCCAACCACAAGTAGCAACTCAAAATCGAAAATCTTCTTGGGTAATAAACAATCCTAACTTTCGTAAATCATTTGTTATTCCATGCACTGACTTTTTTAACAACACTCGTGCACCCAATTTTCCAAATACAAATGTATCTAATGTGGCTAGTTCCAAGCCAAATGATGTAAATTCAATGCCCCATCTTAGCCATAATAGCATGAATGCACCAGGTGCTGATTCGCAGCACAAATATCCCATCTTTTGTTATAAATGTCATAAACTGGGCAATAAACAGTCTCAGTGCCTTGCTAAGCTTCCAAAAGACAATCCTTTATCAGCAAAACTCCACTATATTTTGAAGAGGATAGCGCTATTTATGATCTCGACTTTTCTCCAGATTGGAATGAAAATGCTCTTCAATCCGAGGTGAACAACACAGAATCTATTAATCCAGGTATGCCTCCCTCGATACATACTTTATTGTGAATGAAAGGTCATATAAATGTTTATGAAGTATGTGTTTTACATGATGATGGTAGTTCACATGATTTCATCTCTCAAAAACTGGTTAAGAAACTCCAACTTGAAACTTCTCCTTCTGCTATAAAGTTAAATCTACTTTTCAAGGAACTAGGTACAACTTGAAAGGTCATATAAATGTTTATGAAGTATGTGTTTTACATGATGATGGTAGTTCACATGACTTCATCTCTCAAAACCTTGTTAAGAAACTCCAACTTGAAACTTCTCCTTCTGCTTATAAAGTTAAATCTACTTTTCAAGGAACTAGGTACAATGGCACACGTGAAATAAAAGATCTCGAAATTTCTATTGGTCCTTATAGGGAAAGATGAAATTTTCTTATTTGACCTCTGCACTCCACAGATGCTATTCTTGGTATGCCATTTAGACACCAACATAATCCACAAATTGATTATCATACACACACGATGTTTTCCAATTTCAATAATCAATCTCTATCTTTATCTAATCACTCTTCTCTTCTCTTGAAATGTTTCCACTCATCTCTCACACACAAGCACGTCGTGCATTAAGGAAACATGAGAAAGCGTACATGATTTATGTTAACGAAGTGGAAATGAAAGAATCTTCTCTTTCACCACAATAATAAAAATTTCTTGCTTGATTATTTTGCGCACTACAAGACACTGCTACCATACACGCGTTCAATACATGCGATAAGTTACGAGCGTGTGTATGGTCGCACATGTATATGAGTAGTATCGGGCGCGTGTATATTGGCATCTAAATTTGCGTGTACACTGGTTTCAGAAATGCATCTACCAGCGCGTGTATATTCGCATCTAAATTTGCATGTATATTGGTTTCAAAAACGCGTGTATCAGTCTCGGGGGGGGGTCACTCGTATAAATAAGTATCATGTGGGTTCAACAGAAGGACATTTTAAATATTTAAAACTTACAGAAATATATTTACAGAGGGGATTTATTTATTGTATTTTTGAAAAAAATTACAAATTTAAATAGGAAAGGATACATTATATTCACTAAAAAATTCACAGATAAGGGACTTTTTAAATACGCCGTGAATGCACGTGATATAGAGGATTTACATATAGTGACCCCCCCGAGGTATCAGTGCATGTATATACGCGCAATTATACATGCTTTATTACACGCCAGAACTTTATTAAGAAAAACTCCATTCCTTTACAAAATTAAAAACCATTTTCTTTAAACCATCTCATAGTACATTACAATATATATCATTACACAATCCCACTACATGCATTTACAACAATGTAATATATTAAAAAATAAATCATGAGATGATAATTAAAAGACAACATATACAATAGAAATGCCATCAATTTAGAACGATACAGTGATGGATTGGTTAGGGTTCGATCTCATCTTCAATAAGATCCATCCTTGCCAAACGATCAACATCAATATCCATTTGATCAATTTGTAAGGCTACGATTAAATTTATTCCACTACTATCGATATTCTATCCATTGATAATGGTATCGATGACCTGATCATCCTCATCAACATCACCATCATCCTCAATGGTAGGTTCATCCTCATGATCATGAGAAATGGCACGCTCATCCTCATTATCAGCATCATCTCTTATTTCTTGATCATCGATCACAACATCTTCATTGGCATGTTCGACATCATCTTCATTGCGGCTTGCTACATCCTCCATATGCTCCATATCAGTGAATGTATTATACATCACTTTGGAACGTGGTGCAATAGGGATGACGTACCACCATTTAATGTCATGCACCATTGGCAGATAGATAACCTACTCAAATACACATACTGCAGTAATTAGCATATCAAAAGTCAAGGGGTACACGATCTTAGATATATATGTACATGAAGCACATTAGTAAAAAAATGCATACCTGCTCACATTGTTGTGGCAATACGAGCCTATCTTTCTTTGTTTGCCAAAACTTTGTAGAGTCAATAGTTACATAGCCACTTGCATGGCGTTTTATCGTTGCATTAGGCCTTTTTTCCACCACGTTCATTTGCCATTTGACATCCAAAACATACACAAAGAAGCGACGAAAGTCAAGCCTAAATATGTCTTGGATTGTGCCACAATAATCATCCATTTTTCCATTCGCTCCCTCAAAGCTACTAATGACACCGCAATCTTGTGTAATCCTCTTTTCATCAATTCTTTGTGTTTGAAAATGCTTGCCTTCACACCATATAGCATTGAACATAGTGCACTGGACCAGAATACAAGCAATATTTGTGTAAGCAATGCGAATAAATATTAAAAGCAAATCACCTACAACTAATGCAAAACAATAGTTCTATGTACCTTTAACATGCATCCTCGTGCATACTCCTACTGTGCATGCACGCTGTGTGTAGTTTTTTGGAAACCTCAAACTCAACATGTACATGTGTACATGAGTGTTGTTCGTGTTGTGGTGAAGTCATGGGAGCACCCATTGACTCAGTGTGGGCGTCGTGGATGCAGTAGTCAGGCATAGGGTTTTGATGGAGGTGTATGTGCAGGGACAATGGTGAAATTCTGGAAGCACAGCTTGTGGAACGTAGCTGGAGATGGTCTCAACTGTTTGGTCGCCTTAAGTTGTGTGCGCGTCCAAATGAGTGGGCACCAGCCGGTTTGTGTTGGAAGGTATGTGGAGATTGGGGGAGCAATTGATGATGGGGCCATGTGCCATGGTCATTGGTATGAAAGGGAGTATGGTGGCCATTATTGAAATTCTAAAATATATATATATGGTATAATACAAACATGGCTACAAAAGGAATGGCCACGTAGCAGCCAATGGAGCCGCCAGCATGAAGTTCTCGAAGGTGGTCGCCAAAGCGAATGGAAGAGTGGCCAGCAGCACTTCGAGAAAGCGCGAAGGTGTGAGTCGCCAGGGAGAGAAGCCGAAGAGAGAAGTCGCCAGAAGGAGCCGCCGTGTGGAGTGCAGAGAGGGGGGACTCTCTGGGGTCTCATGGGAGCGGAGGATAGAGGAGCCCTTGTGTGCGTTTGGGTGGCAGCTGGGAGCAGCCGCGGTGGATACAACTGGAGTAGCTGCAGGTGATACAGCTGGAAGACAGAGGAGGAGCTGGTGGAGCGGCTGCTGGATGCGAGGACAGAGGGACTCTCTGAGGGAGAGGAGCGGTGTGCAGCCGCGAGTGTGGTGGAGCGAAGAAGGGGTCGTGTAGAGAGCTGGTGCAGCCGGGACTGTGTGAAGACGGCGAAGAGCTGAGGGGCTCTGGGCCCCTGGTGTGGTTCTGGTGTGAGGGCTGCAGAGAAGAGCAGCGGGGAGAGAAGTGGACACAGAGACGGGGGGCAGGAGGCCACCGCTGTGCGTGGAGACGGCTGGGAGCCGACGGGCAGGTGAGGAGCCCGGTGTGTTTGTGGGCTAGCTGCAGCCTGCAGGCGCAGCTTGGGTTTGAAAGAAGGAAGACGGCGGGGAGCCGACAGGGAGGAAAACCCCTGGTGTTTTGGTGTGACGGGCTGCAGGCAAAGCGCAGTTAGGCGCAGTTTTACAAGAGAAGCGAAGGGAAGTTGAAGGCGGAGTGCTGAGGCTGGCGACAACTAAAGATGCAAGGAGCGTGGAGGTGCAGGCATTAAAGTGCAAGGTGTGTAGAGCCCGTCTTTGAGCTAATGACTGTAGCAAGTGGGCAGATAAACTGGCAAAGCAAGGACAGGTGTGTAAAGATCGCCTTATGGTTATAAGCAAATATAACGGTGCCAAAGAGGAAGCTGGGACGGCTCTTGAGTTTGAAGTGTGAGTTAGTGGTTGCCAGTGCAAGAAGAAGGCGCCAAAGGGGTCAGTTGTGCATGTCTGAAGCGACGTGGGAGCCGTTTTGGTCTGGATAGTGGCTGATTGTCAGGTTGGTGACAAAGAAAGAGGTTACTGTGTTTTTGCTTTGAGGACTGGCAGTGTGCTGGTGGTGTAGCAGAGAGTCATCTGTGCTGAGGTGCAGAGCAGAGAACGAGAAGGGCTGCTGCAGAGAAGCGAGGAGGGAACGGATTGGAAGTTTGAGGAGCTAGAGAGGGCTGGTTGCGAGCGGTGCTTGGTGTAGCTGGTGTCTGGGATATCTTTGATATCCGACTCTGTAAAGGTCAAGGTCTTTTTTGAAAAATGAGTCTTGTTCATGCTCTCTGGTCTGGTGTTCTGGTGTGTTTGCATGCGTGTGTGGAAGTGTGGCATGCTATAAGGGCGTAGACAGCTCTACCGCTTCCGTGCCATCACTTTTTGGTGCCTCCACAGAGGAGCAGATTTCCTCTGGTTTGTGAAAGAGAACAGGGCTGTGTGAAGAAAGTTTTGGAAATGGCTCAAGATTTTCCGGAGTATTGGGGATTGCCACAGGAGAATGCAACCAGGTTTCTGGAGAAGATGGAATTTACAGCCTTGATGAAAGACAGGGCAACCCCGGAGATCCTTTCTCGGATTTTGACTTATTGCTTGCAGGGTGATGCAAAAGTATGGTTGCAGATGTTTATGACTGCACACAGGAATGTTCATCGACAGGATCCTGAGTACTGTGTAGTCAGAGCTGCCTTTTTGGCACAGTTTGTCCATGTGAAGAGTCCGAATGAAGTGTGGAAAGAGCTCGGGGGGGTCACTATATGTAAATCCTCTATATCACGTGCGTTCAAGGCCTATTTAAAAAGTCCCTTATCTGTGAATTTTTTAGTGAATATAATGCATCCTTTCCTATTCAAATCTGTAACTTTTTTTTAAAATACAATAAATAAATCCCCTCTGTAAATATATTTCTGTAAGTTTTAAATATTTAAAATGTCCTTCTGTTGAACCCACGTGATACTTACATATTTATACGAGTGACCCCCCCCGAGGGAAAGAGTTGTGTAACATTCAGCAGAAGGATGGTCAGGATGTGGATCAGTATCTGATAGAGTTTGGTAGACTGTGGAGTCTATGGTGTGAGGCTCTGATTCCTGAAGTACCCCCGTAGATGATAAAGAGGGAGCGGTTTGTGGCAGGTCTGGAGCCAACAATCCGTCTGAAGGTGGAGCTGAAGAACTTGAATAGCTTTGAGGAGGCTGTTAGAGTTGCTCGAGAGAAGGAGTGGAAGGTGAAGCGTCTCAGGAAGATGGGAATGCAGGAAGAGCCGAAGAGGTTTGTGAAGGTGCCACAGATTGAGAGTATGCATCCTGGAAGAAAAGCTGCTGTTGTTCCTAAACAGGAGGATTCTTTGAAGAGGGAGGTTCATGATGCAGTGGAGCTCATGAAGTCTTTAAGCGTGAATTGGATAGAGTCCACAGGAAGAGGACGAGACATGAGTGATATGGGAAGAAAGATTGATGCATCATCTGGTTTTGAAAGAAATTCAGCAGATATTGGAAGAGGGAAAGGGTATCTGAGTGATGTGCAATGCCGGAATTGTGGTGAGTGGGGTCATATGAGTCCGCAATGTGAGAGACCAGCCAAAGCTAATGGTGGAATATATCAATTGTCCTTGGGAATGAGTGATAGGGTGAGTGGCCCTAATATGCAGGTGAAGGAGGCAATTCAGCCCAGTGTTTGTGAAGCCCATAAGGTCACATTTGCAGAGCAGGGTATGGGACAGGTTAGCCTGTTTGGGAATGGAGAAGGATAAGGTTTCTGGAGTCAGCCCTGAAGAGCTTTCAGAAGGTGAGGAGGAGAAGGATGAGGTTATTGATGATGTTGTGGATTGTGAGCAGGTGCCAGTACTTCAGCCAGTCAAGGTGGAGAGTGATGATCAAGGTGTCACTAATGAAGATGCTGTGGATGGAGCCCGTATGGATGATCCAGGTGATGAGTTGGATATTGCAGCCTGTTGTGAGAGTGTGGATGGTGAGCTGGACAGTGTACTTGATAGTGCACTGGATGATCTGTTGAAGATGGCTTCCTTGGAGAAGATTACTTGCGTGCCGGTTGTGCAGCAAGAGAAGAGTGATAGTGTGACTGATGGTGAGCTGGATGCTCCTTTGGTTGATGGTGCGATAGATTCTGGAGGTGTGGTTGCTGAACATAAGGTGTGTGTTCCTTGTCATGCCCAGGAGAATGAGTTGGTGGTTGTCAGTGATGGTGAGGGTGCATGTGAGGCTATTGTTGTTGGTCAGGGGGACCAAGATGCTTTGCCTGGGAGTTTGGGGAGCTTAGACTTGGTAGGGATGCCTGTGCAAGATGTGGAGAATCTTGCAGGATCGCCAATGGTCTTGAAGCTGGAGAAACTGCAGGAAGGCGACAATGATGAGTCTACAGTGCACGAGGTTGCTGTGTGTGATGTTGATGGGCTGAAGGGAAGTGAGTGTATGGTGAACACACCACATGTGGATGCTCAGCATATGGATGAGTGTTTTGGTTATAGTTCGAGTCTGACAGATTGCCCAGAGGAAGGGTTGGAAGCCAATAATGAGGACTGGAAATTGAGTGACCGTGAGATGGGGGTTGATGATAAGATGAGTGTTGTTTCGGTACATGACTATGAGTGGGAGTCAGATGTGACAGAGGGGAGTAGAGGTGAGGAGTGGTTATCTCTTGTGAGTTGGTATGGAGGAAGTGCAACAATAGATGGTGATGAGGCCATATATGGTGAGCCAAGGGGGTTGCTGGAAGTAGAAGGTTATGACAGGGTGTATCAATGGCTGTTTGATGGAGGGGAATGCGTGAAGGATTGGAGGGAAGATGCACCGAGGTTTCTGTTTGATCCAGGGGGATAAATGGTTTCTGATTGAGCAGCCTGCTGGACATAAATGTCTCAGCAGAAGAAAGGGGGTTGCTAAATATGTGTGTAGTTTTTTGGAAACCTCAAACTCAACATGTACATGTGTACATGAGTGTTGTTCGTGTTGTGGTGAAGTCATGGGAGCACCCATTGACTCAGTGTGGGCGTCGTGGATGCAGTAGTCAGGCATAGGGTTTTGATGGAGGTGTATGTGCAGGGACAATGGTGAAATTCTGGAAGCACAGCTTGTGGAACGTAGCTGGAGATGGTCTCAACTGTTTGGTCGCCTTAAGTTGTGTGCGCGTCCAAATGAGTGGGCACCAGCCGGTTTGTGTTGGAAGGTATGTGGAGATTGGGGGAGCAATTGATGATGGGGCCATGTGCCATGGTCATTGGTATGAAAGGGAGTATGGTGGCCATTATTGAAATTCTAAAATATATATATATGGTATAATACAAACATGGCTACAAAAGGAATGGCCACGTAGCAGCCAATGGAGCCGCCAGCATGAAGTTCTCGAAGGTGGTCGCCAAAGCGAATGGAAGAGTGGCCAGCAGCACTTCGAGAAAGCGCGAAGGTGTGAGTCGCCAGGGAGAGAAGCCGAAGAGAGAAGTCGCCAGAAGGAGCCGCCGTGTGGAGTGCAGAGAGGGGGGACTCTCTGGGGTCTCATGGGAGCGGAGGATAGAGGAGCCCTTGTGTGCGTTTGGGTGGCAGCTGGGAGCAGCCGCGGTGGATACAACTGGAGTAGCTGCAGGTGATACAGCAGGAAGACAGAGGAGGAGCTGGTGGAGCGGCTGCTGGATGCGAGGACAGAGGGACTCTCTGAGGGAGAGGAGCGGTGTGCAGCCGCGAGTGTGGTGGAGCGAAGAAGGGGTCGTGTAGAGAGCTGGTGCAGCCGGGACTGTGTGAAGACGGCGAAGAGCTGAGGGGCTCTGGGCCCCTGGTGTGGTTCTGGTGTGAGGGCTGCAGAGAAGAGCAGCGGGGAGAGAAGTGGACACAGAGACGGGGGGCAGGAGGCCACCGCTGTGCGTGGAGATGGCTGGGAGCCGACGGGCAGGTGAGGAGCCCGGTGTGTTTGTGGGCTAGCTGCAGCCTGCAGAGCAGGCGCAGCTTGGGTTTGAAAGAAGGAAGACGGCGGGGAGCCGACAGGGAGGAAAACCCCTGGTGTTTTGGTGTGACGGGCTGCAGGCAAAGCGCAGTTAGGCGCAGCTTTACAAGAGAAGCGAAGGGAAGTTGAAGGCGGAGTGCTGAGGCTAGCGACAACTAAAGATGCAAGGAGCGTGGAGGTGCAGGCATTAAAGTGCAAGGTGTGTAGAGCCCGTCTTTGAGCTAATGACTGTAGCAAGTGGGCAGATAAACTGGCAAAGCAAGGACAGGTGTGTAAAGATCGCCTTATGGTTATAAGCAAATATAACGGTGCCAAAGAGGAAGCTGGGACGGCTCTTGAGTTTGAAGTGTGAGTTAGTGGTTGCCAGTGCAAGAAGAAGGCGCCAAAGGGGTCAGTTGTGCATGTCTGAAGCGACGTGGGAGCCGTTTTGGTCTGGATAGTGGCTGATTGTCAGGTTGGTGACAAAGAAAGAGGTTACTGTGTTTTTGCTTTGAGGACTGGCAGTGTGCTGGTGGTGTAGCAGAGAGTCATCTGCTGAGGTGCAGAGCAGAGAACGAGAAGGGCTGCTGCAGAGAAGCGAGGAGGGAACGGATTGGAAGTTTGAGGAGCTGGAGAGGGCTGATTGCGAGCGGTGCTTGGTGTAGCTGGTGTCTGGGATATCTTTGATATCCGACTCTGTAAAGGTCAAGGTCTTTTTTGAAAAGTGAGTCTTGTTCATGCTCTCTGGTCTGGTGTTCTGGTGTGTTTGCATGCGTGTGTGGAAGTGTGGCATGCTATAAGGGCGTAGATAGCTCTACCGCTTCCGTGCCATCAACGCTGGATGTTCTTCCTAGAGCGCTTCATGAAGACCTTAAAAGACTTTGTGAGGCAAAGTGCAAGGCCTGAAGGAAGCATGGCCGAGGGTTGGTTGATACAAGAGTCTCTTGTATATATTTCAGAATTTCTTGGTCAGGTGGACAGCTCTTTGCCACGACTATGGAGCAATGAAGAGGACTTGAGGATGACCTCTATTGTGCCTCAACGAAAAGGACAGAGTAAAGTAATTGACAGAACATTGATTGATGATCTCAATTTCACTTGTATCCTTAATAGTGATGTGATGAGCAGATGGGTTACAAGATATGAGGATGCAAAGACAAAAAGGCAAGCAAAAAGAGCTCTCTTTCGGAGGCAACATGGCTCTCGGAAGGCGTACCCTAAGCATCTAGCAACACTTTCAAATGATATCCATGTTGATTGGTTGCATGAGGAAATGGAGAGAGCAGAGAGTGAAGAGGGGCTGCATATCACGGCGGAAGAATGGGAGTATGCACGAGGATGCATGTCAAAGGTACATAGAACTAATGTTTTGCATTAGTTGTAAGTGATTTGCTTTTAATATTTATTCACATTGCTTACACAAATATTGCTTCTATTTTGGTCCAGTGCACTATGTTCAATGCTATATGATGTGAAGGCAAGCATTTTCGAACACAAAGAATTGATGAAAAGAGAAATACACAAGATTGCGGTGTCATTAGTAGCTTTGAGGGAGCTAATGGAAAAATGGATGATTATTGTGGCATAATCCAAGACATATTTAGGCTTGACTTTCGTGGCTTCTTTGTGTATGTTTTGGATGTCAAATGGCAAATGAACGTGGTGGAAAAAGGGCTTGATGCAACGATAAAACGCCATGCAAGTGGATATGTAACTATTGACTCTACAAAGTTCTGGCAAACAAAGAAAGATAGGCTCGTATTGCCACAACACTGTGAGCAGGTATGCATTTTTTTACTAATGTGTTTCATGTACATATATATCTAAGCTCGCGTACCCCTTGACTTTTGATATGCTAATTAATTACTGTACTATGTGTATTTGAGTAGGTTATCTATCTACCAATGGTGCATGACATCAAATGGTGGTATGTCATCCCTATTGCACCACGTTCCAAAGTGATGTATAATACATTCACTGATATGGAGCATATGGAGGATGTAACAAGCCGCAATGAAGATGATGTCGAACATGCCATTGAAGATGTTGTGATCGATGATCAAGAAATAAGAGATGATCATGATAATGAGGATGAGCATGCCATTTCTCATGATCACGAGAATGACCCTACCATTGAGGATGATGGTGATGTTGATGAGGATGATCAGGACATCGATACCATTATCAATGGAGTACAGAATATTGATAGTGGAATAAATTTAATCGTAGCCTTACAAATTGATCAAATGGATATTGATGTTGATCGTTTGGCAAGGATGGATCTTATTGAAGATGAGATCGAACCCTAACCAATCCGTCACACTGTACGTTCTAAATTGATGACATTTCTATCATCTCATATGCATGATTTATTTTTGAATATATTTCATTGTTGTAAATGCATGTAGTGGGATTGTGAAATGATGTATATGTTACCATATTATAGTAGTGATGTGTGTGAACACACTTAGGACCGCCGGGGCACTTTTTCCCTCACTAGGAGGTTTTTTCCCCCGTGCATTGTATATACGCCCATTATCTTCTAGGGCTTATCATCTTTCATTTTTGGCACTCATAATACACTACTGTGTTGTGCTCAAGCTTCCTTATCTTCTTGAAGTTGTGTGTGCATTCCTGCAACCCTAATTCCAACAATTGGTATCAGAGCAGGCTTCCTCCTCCCGGGCAGCATCACCGGCACCTGCCGCTTCATCTCCTCCGATTGCGACGAGATTTCACGAGCGTCTGCAGGTTAGTATATGCCGTGGGAAAGCCCGTAGGGCTTGGTCATTTCAGAATTTTGATCTGGAGTCATTTCGCCCTCCGTTTTTGCATTCCAAGTACTGCGCAGGCAAAATCGTCCTACTGTGCAGATTTTCTGTCAAGATTAAAATCTGCAGGACAAGTGCCCATTCGTCTGTTTTGGGCTGTGCTACATAGCACAGGTCGATTTTATACAGATTTACCTCTTACAGACAGCATTTACATCTAGTAGTACAGTCATTGGCCATGGCTGACAACAATGATGTGTTCCGCATGTTGGCTGCTGAGGATAAGTTGGATGGCACCAACTATCCATTGTGGGCATATATGATGCGACATGTATTGGTAGCAAAGGGGTTATGGAACATTGTGCAGGGTATTGATGCACGTCCTATTGTGGCTGGGAATGCTGCAAACACATCAGAAACAGGTACTGTTGATGATGGTGCAGGCACAAGTGCTGTAGCAGCTGTTCGAGAACCACCACTTTCAGCAGAGCAGATTCGTTGGGATGGTAGAGATGCGCAGGCTCATGCCTTGATTGCGTTGTCTGTCAAACGTACCATTATCCCACATATTCGCTCCTGCAGGATTTCTAAGGATGCTTGGGATGTACTTGCCACATTGTATCAGGCAAGAAATGAGGCTCGTGTTGCTTATCTCCGAAAACAGTTGGAGAGTGAGCATATGAACGAAGGTGATTCTATGGATAGCTTTTTGACAAAGATCAAGGATTTCAAAGAGCAGCTCATTTCTGCAGATGAAATCCTGTCTGACAGTTCACTTGTGTAGACTGTTTTGAATGGTCTACCAGATTCTTATCAGGGTTTTGCTTCCACTCTTCGCTTGATGATGAAAGGCAATCCCAATGCCTTATCATTTGAGGAGTTAGTTTCTGTTTTGCTGCAAGAAGACCAGTCAAGGCAAAACAGGAATATTATGCGTGTCGCAGATCAAGCTTTCGTTGCTAGTCAGAGAAGCGGGAAAGGTAAAGCTGGCTTTTCTTCTAGTAAGCAGAAATCTGCAAATGCTGCGCAACCAAAGAAGGAAGACAAAGATGAGAAGAAGGGTGACAAACAGAAGACATTTTGCAAGTATTGTAAGGGAAATGATCATGTCATCAAAGCGTGTCCTAAGCTGGCTGCGAAAGAGGCTAAGAAGAAAGAGGCTGGTATGGCTGTTGCAGATGCCTCTCCTTCTAACAATGAATCTGCTAATGTTGTGCTAGATACAGAATGGGCATTCAATGCGCAGTGCAGTTATGACCCATCTTTGCATGACACATGTATGTCTGCAGTAGATTCAGATGTATGGTACTTTGACAGTGGTGCCACTAAGCATATCACCTCGCAGCGCAGTTTATTCACTTTCCTTGAGTCTGCTCCCACAGGGAATACTGTCACTTGTGCCAATAACTCCTCTTATCCCGTTGAAGGAGTTGGACAGATTGTG
Organism: Cibotium barometz; assembly: GCF_041138505.1. Classification (NCBI taxonomy): domain Eukaryota; kingdom Viridiplantae; phylum Streptophyta; class Polypodiopsida; order Cyatheales; family Cibotiaceae; genus Cibotium; species Cibotium barometz. The sequence continues at coordinate 23,845,714 of NC_141057.1, read as the reverse complement.
CTGAATGTTGCAAATGGCAACACCTTTACACTTTTTGATGCATTGTATGTGCCAGGGATCAAAAAGAATCTGCTGTCAGTCTCCGCATTTGCCAAAACAGGTTTGGTTGTAAAATTTGTGGATGACAGATGTACTGTTCATGATCTCTCTTGTGGTGACATCATTGTAGCATCTGGTTCACTGTGTCGAGGGCTGTATAAGCTCAATATGGATGGCAAATGTGTAGAGGATTCAGCATGTGCTATTATGGATACGCAGGCTATTTCAAATGCAAAACTGTGGCATGCACGTTTTGGTCATCTGAATTTTGCAAGTTTGCTGCGCCTGCAGAAATCTGAAATGGTGTCTTCTTTGCCTAAGCTTGAGGCACCTGTCAAGCATGTTTGTGAGGGCTGCATATTGGGTAAAATGCAGCGTGCTTCCTTTCCCAAAGATGGATCAGTGAGAGCTGAACGCAGATTGCAGCTTGTTCACAGTGATGTTTGTGGTCCCATGCAAACTCCATCATTTGGAAACTACCTTTACTTCGTGACTTTCATTGATGATTTTACCAGGCATGCATGGGTATATCCTTTGAAGGCAAAGTCCGAAGTGTTTTTGTGCTTCAAACAGTTTTTGGTTATGGCTGAAAATGTGTCAGAAAGTAAGATGGGCACCCTCCGTTCAGATCGAGGGGGGGAGTATATGTCTTCAGAATTTAATGCATTTCTGGCTGAGCGTGGGATAAAACACCAATGTACAGTGCCGTATACACCACAGCAAAATGGTGTGGCTGAGAGAAAAAACAGGTCTCTCATGGAAATGGCAAGATGTATGGTTAAGAGTCAAAGTCTACCACATGGTTTTTGGCTTGAGGCTGTCATGTGTGCCACTTATGTACTAAACAGGTGTCCCACCAAAGCATTACAGGTTGTCACTCCATATGAGGCTTAGCATAGCCGCAAGCCATCTGTTGGCCATTTACGTGTTTTTGGTTGCCTGGCATATGCATTAGTGCCTGTGCAACATCGCAGAAAATTGGATGACAAAGCTGTCAAATGTATTTTTGTTGGATATAGTGCTGAGAGCAAAGGCTATCGTTTGTATCATCCACAGACAAAGCGCATTTTGGTTAGCCGTGATGTTGTATCTGTGGAAGATGCAGTTCAGCCCTTGGTTTCATGTACTAAGGAGACAGATATCAGCTCACGTGATGTCTATGATACATTGTTGCCTCTTTTCAGTGGTGCACAGTCAAGTGCAATACCTCATGAGGCAGTTTTTCAGCCTATGCAGGTTTTAAATGATGGCACAGATCAGCCTATATCTGATGCAGATGTGCATGATGCACTTGAGGATGAGAGACAAGAGATTGAGGGCTCTAGGAACATGCCTAGATGGCTGGTGCAGACTTTGCGTGACAGCAAGTTGGATGCCCCTTTGTCTAGTCGCACTCGTTCTGGCTCTCATGGTGCCTCTTATGCGTCAGATTGTTATGCATTGGCTGTTTCTAGTATGTGCGATGAAAGTGAGCCTGTTTCATTTGATGAGGCACAAAGTTCAGAAAATTGGATGGCTGCTATGCAAGCAGAATACGATGCTATTATGAAGAATGGTACATGGTCTTTATGTGACTTGCCCCCTGGCAAGAAGGCCATTGGCACTAAGTGGGTATACAAATTGAAGCGTAAGCCTGATGGCACAGTGGATCGCCATAAGGCTAGGCTTGTTGCAAAAGGTTATGCTCAAGAGAAGGGCATTGATTTTGATGAGACTTTTGCTCCCACATGTCGTATGACCACTGTTCGTAGCATCTGTGCATTAGCAGCTCATAATGGTTGGAATGTACATCAGCTGGACATAAAGACTGCGTTCTTAAATGGAGATTTGCATGAGGAGGTGTATGTATCGCAGCCTCGTGGTTTTGTTCAAAGAGGGCAGGAAAACAAAGTGTGCAGGTTAAAAAAGGCTTTATATGGTTTAAAGCAAGCTCCACGAGCTTGGTATGAAAAAATACATGCATATTTGACTGCACATGGGTTTCAGAATAGTCCAACAGAAAGCACTTTGTATGTTAAAAGTGTGGATGGTGTACATCTAATCATTGCTCTCTATGTCGATGACATGCTGCTCACAGGACCAAATGAGAGTCATATTGCTGATTTTAAGGCTGATTTGAATGCCTCTTTTGAGATGTCAGATTTGGGGCATTTGCATCATTATTTGGGGATACAATTTAAGCAGTGTGATGGAGGTATTGCTTTGTGTCAGACAAAGTATATTGAAACATTGTTGCGGAGATTTGGCCTTGAAGACTGCAAGCCTATTGCTACTCCAATGGAGACAGGTTTGAAGTTGAGTCTTCATGATGCTGGAGATCACTTTGATGTCACACTCTATCAGACAGCTGTTGGTTGCCTCATTTATGTATGCATTACGAGGCCAGACATTCAGTTTGCAGTCTCACAGGTGAGCAGATTTATGCATAGCCCAGGCATTAAGCATTGGCAGGCAGTGAAGCGTATCTTTCGCTATTTGAGTGGTACTCGGCATCTTGGGTTGTTTTATCCCAAGGGGGGATCATTGCCGCCAGATTTACATGCTTTTTCAGATTCTGACTGGGCTGGTTGTTATGACACACGCGTGTCCACGAGTGGTTTTTGCTTCATGCTTGGAAGCTCATGCATATCATGGTTGAGCAAGAAGCAGCCTACTGTGGCCACTTCTAGTTGTGAAGCTGAGTACAGGGCAGCTTTCACAGCTACGGTTGAGTGTGTGTGGCTCAGACGCCTTATGGCTGATTTGGGTGTTGGGCAGCCATCTGCCACCACCATCTTCACTGACAGTCAGAGCGCATTGGCAGTTGCGCGGAACCCAGTGTTCCATGCTCGTACGAAGCACATTGAGGTGCACTACCATTATGTCAGGGAGAGACTCTCTGCAGGAGAGATCAGTTTGGCTTATGTGCCAACACAGGATAACCTTGCAGACCTTTTCACAAAGGCTCTGCCTCGTGAGAAGTTCGAAGCTTTTCGCAAAGCTTTGGGCTTACTCCCTTTTGTGGATTCGTCCACATAGCTAGACACTTCCCTATACATGAGTGCTAGCTCTTGTTCACCGCATCACTCCAGGGGGGATTTGTTACCATATTATAGTAGTGATGTGTGTGAACACACTTAGGACCGCCGGGGCACTTTTTCCCTCACTAGGAGGTTTTTTCCCCCGTGCATTGTATATACGCCCATTATCTTCTAGGGCTTATCATCTTTCATTTTTGGCACTCATAATACACTACTGTGTTGTGCTCAAGCTTCCTTATCTTCTTGAAGTTGTGTGTGCATTCCTGCAACCCTAATTCCAACAGTATACTGTAATGTACTATGAGATGGTTTAAAGAAAATAGTTTTTAATTTTGTAAAGGAATTCAGTTTTTCTCTGCCATGCGTGTATTAATCCATGTATAGTGGCGTGTATTAATTCGTGTATAATAGCGTGTATTAATCCGTGAATATTACCGTGTATAGATGCGTGTATTACTGCGTGTATATAAACGCGTTTATACACGCGTTGATAAATACAAACATACACGCGAATTTAAATGCTAAAATACACGTGTCCGATTCTATTCAAATACAGGCGCAACCATACACGCGTTGTCGTGACGTGGGCGGTGTCGCTGGGAAAGCGCGAGGCTTCTGGCTGTGAGAGTAATTTCCAAAATCCCAGCAAGGAAACAAATAGATAACTCCTCAAAGAGCATAAGATAACACCATTTTTGTTGACATGTACATTTCCCAAATCACACACACAATTACCATCATAATCATAACACGCATACTAACAGAGAACAACCGAGCTCTGGATCAAGAGGTAGAAATCAGCTCATCAACAAATGCACAGCCTATTGGAGCATATCCCAAAGAAACACCAACATACTAGATACTGGTAGCTCGAGGCTAGTCATGAGCACCATAGCACGATTGGGAACACTCTCTGTGAGCATTCCATCTCATCCAGCAAATAGTCATTAGCACCACGAAGGATATTCCAAATAGACAGACAAAGCAGTCTCCACAGCACACCCTCCCTTCTGATTTGATCCAAAATCTCACATTGCTGGCTTGCTCTTCTCTATAACCATCAAACAATGCAAGACCTCAAAACCTATAAACCACTTACCTCATAAAACTCTGCAGCATAGCTCTTCAAGGGATTTGGCTACATGTCCTCTTTTATTATTTCATCTATCTTGTCATGGATACCATTTACAGAATCTTTCTTCTGAATATCTCGTCAACCAGCAGCAGCGCACTCTGCAAGCTTTTTTTTAACAAATCGCCAGCGGCTCCAGTCCTCTGCAGGGCAGCTGTATATCTTTTGCGCCTCTGGTTGTCAACTTCACCTACTCCCAGCTACGCTTGTGGCTGCAGCTAATCACAACAACACACACGGCCCCCCCCCAGGCTCTATATTCCTCCCTTTTTCTGGCTTTTCTTTTTTCTGCACCGCCCGGCTCTCCTCTTGGATTCGGCGCTGCACACTTCTGTCTGCAGTCGCCAGCCTTTCACAAAGCTGACCACCAGCCCTTCGCACCAAGGCGGCTTCTCAGTACCCAGCAGCTCCAGTCCTTTTTGCGCTTCTGTTTGTCAACCCCCCCCCCTTCTCACCAGCCCGGCCTTTCCTTTATTCCTGCAGCTGTGCAGAGAGTTCCCCTTCTCTATCACCTCCCAGCAAGATGATCCTCTCTCTCTACCAAGCTGTCGTGGCTGCAGGGTTTCCCAGTCACCTTCACATTCACCTGCACCCAAGGCTATACACTCCTCTGCTCCCGAGAGTCACCAAACGGCCATCCTCTCACCCTGCTGTTGCGCCCCAGAGGCCCCTCCTCTTCCTGGTTATCAACCTCCCTTTACTTTTCCTTGCCGCCCTTCACACCAGACGGCTGCTGCTCTCATCCAGCAGATTTCGCCAACCTTCGAGTCGTTGCGCTGCAGCCCATACAAGGCTCCACACTTTGATTCTATTTATGGCCATTTGTGATATATATCAATTATTTAAAAGCTCAAAAATAGACCATCCAACACAATGACTCTTCCCTACTTGAATTTCAAGTTCACATGCTGACCCTCTTTCAAAAATAATGATGCCCACGGTGCCATGTCCAATACCCTGTCATCAGGAACATCGTCAGCTTTCCAAACAATGCTGCCAACTGTCATCATCCACATCATCAACATTATGAATTCCCAAATACGACCACAGTCGGTGCCATACTTGCATCCCGAATAAGCTCCAGATCTCCCATATTTACTCCGGAAAAAAAACACACACCTGACATGCTTCCTGAAAAATCATCAAACCTGTACATCTGGCGACGCCCTCAAAAGCAAAACCCTTCACGACGCCATACTTCTCATATGTACACAGGCACTTAATCCCATGCATCTGGATTTGCATTTAATAGCCTCACATGCATGGTTTCACACCATAGACGTGCTGTGGCACGACATCCACCCCCTCTAAACCTGCACATCCTCTGGTATGTGCCACACAGGTCGTGTATCTCAGTGTCCATGCATTATTTGCACACCAACATTGGTATATGTACAAGCCTCAGCAATCACATCTGAATGGTTCTGCTTTCCCACCTGGATCAAATACCAATCGCTTTTGGCATATGTGCCATATCCTTTGCTCATATGAAACCCTATCCTCACTTAGATTCTCTGCATATGCATAATTACCCTCATCATTCAAAGTGGGATGCTCTTCAAAATGATTTGCTTCAAAAATTTCCTCAGGCCATGTTTGAAGCCTTTGCACCACATATTGTATGGCCACACCAAGTAACAACTGCATTAACAGCATGAAACACACACTTGGTAACATCCCATCCAAATCTACCTTGCCTGGATCAAGCTCACCCACTGACAAACATTCATTCTTCTCATCCAAAGACGGAAAAGCATCAACACATACAAAGTCCAACAAGGCATCATCAAGAATAGCCTCCAGATCTGAATCAATCTCATCACAATCATTTGGCTTACATAACACCTGCACATCCTCACTTGCAACCAACAGTTGACTAGCATCAAGCATAGAAGAGCCCAAAGCTGATGGGGATCTATTATATACCATGAAATCATCCAATGCATCATCTAAGATAGCATCCAATCCAGGATCAATCACATTGAAGCCATTATCATCTTGCAATCCCACATGTTGATGATCATGAACATTCATACCCCCATAGCTATATCCATTTGGTTGCTCATATGCAGCCTCATGAGGCTCTGAGACCACACTTTGCATATCTTGCATGTTATCTCCCAGTATTTCTTGATACCTGTCTGCAGATGGGCTTAGAATTATGGGTCCCTCACCCAAGTACCCTTGAATCTGTATATCATTGAACCCTGCATGATCCAAAAAGACAGATTCAATTTCCCTCTCCAAATCATCATCATAAACAGGCTTCCAAGCTCGAGATTGTTGCTCACAAATGTGGTTGCAAGGTAACCCTGACACTGATGACATAGCATCACCCTGTTTATTGTTGGAACACCCTATTAGCATTCCAGAATAACCCAAATCCAAAGAACCTTGGCAACCAGCTTCAGAAGCAACATCACTGTTGGAATCACCCATATCACTCACCCCCTCTAAATCAATCACACATACTTGTGGCCCGTCTGCATATTCATGTACATCATCCTGCTTATAAGCATCATAACCAGATAAGAATGCAGTAATGATAGCATCTTCTTCTTGTCTTAAATCTTCAAACTCTGCAGTCATGCTTTCAACAAGAAGCATTGGTTCCTGCTGTTCTTCACACATATGATACGACACCTGAGGAATACCCTTCGAAACACCTGTCCTGAAGCTCTCTGAATCAAGTGTCTCCTCAAGCATAGGCATACATACATCATGTGGTATGATCATAGGACCCTGTATGTCTGCACCCTCAGAAAACAGATTATACTTGCAGAGTTCACCCATTGCATCTTTATGAGGTTGTAGCAAAGCATCCCTTTTTGCACTGTGAAGGCCTTGTTGCTCACTAATGGCTTTTTGCAGTCCCAATTTAGCATAAACAGCCTCCACAATCTCTGTATCAGCCTTGAATAGCAATTGATTATCCTCCATAAGACATGCATCAACAACAGCTTCTAAATTGACTCGGATTGTTGCTGGAACACTATCACAGCTCACATTACACCTGGAACTCACATAAATAAGTGCATCTGCAAAATCACTCCATCGTTTGGAGTGATACTCTGCTAGTTCCAGCACTTCATCTTTTAAATCAGGACTTACAAGGTATGCAAAAGATGCAATCATCATGTTTTCAGGAACCCCTTGATTCTTCATCTCTGTCTCGTAACACCTTAGATAGCTTTCTGGATCATAACCATCAAATATATTGACCTTGTCATATACCAATTGCACAGCATTTTCCACAGCTTCTTCCTGAATTTGCTTTTCTTCTTCAATCTTCCTGAACCGCTCTTCAAGCTCTTTCATCTCTGCATATAAATGCTCCATTTTGCTTGCCATCTCTACGTACTCTCACCCCAGCGGTTTCACACCATGCTTTTGCATATCATCAAAACATTGCAAGGCCATCTTGCCCTCGTGGTTAACACCATATCCAATGATCATGGAGCTCCATGCTACAACATCTTGAACTGCTAGCGTGTCAAAAGTTTCTCGTGCCTCTGAAAGCGAGCCACATTTTGAATACATGCTGATTAGACTGTTGCCAATTAAAGAATCCCCTTCAAGTCCCCTTTGTAAGATATCTTTATGTAACTCTCGACCTGTGTCTATGGCTCCTACGCTAGCACAAGCTTTCACGATGCAAGAATATGTGACAGCGTCCGGAAAGACACCCTCTTCTTGCCCATTTTAACGCTTCCTCACTGGGTCCATGTTCAGCATATCCTGCCAATAATGCATTCCAGGAAACAATGTTTTGAATTGATGACACATCAATAAGCTCCCCTGCCTCTGAAAGCAAGCCACATTTGGCATACATACACACCAAACTGTTGCCGACAGAAAGATCTCTTTCCAATCCCTTTTGCACAATCTCACTGTGTATTTCTTGGCCCTTACCTAAAGTCCCATGAACATTCAATTCTACAGCATTCTACATTGGCATTCCATTTAATCAGGATGACGCTTGGGAAATCCATATCTTTCTGATGTTTTGGGCTTTCTCTATGTCAAACCATTCATCCAGATCATCATTGCATACATTTAGCCCTGTTTTTCAAAGAGTTTCTTTCAGATATCCTGACAATCAGAGTACAAAGAAGTGTCCACCTTTCCGGCATTCATGAGTTCTTGAGCATTCTATCTGTTTTACAACTTGTAGGGAAGACCTCAAGTCAATACAAGCTCCTCACCTTCCTCAGCTATCAGAAAGGTCGAGTGTCGTAAGCCCTTGAGACAAAGGGTTAGCTTCAAGTCACTACAAGCTCCTCTCTATCCTTGGTTATTGGAATAGATGAGTGTCATAGGCCCTTGAAGTGGCAGGAATGGATCAAGTCATTGCAAGCTCCTCTCCTTCCTCAGCTGTCGAGAAGGATGAGTGTCACAAGCCCTTGTTGCCCATTCTACAGTCCTAAGAGAGAACTACAAGTCTATACAAGCTCCTTGTTACCCCCTTCTCTCGAGGTGAACAAGTGTCATAAGCCCTTGTAATCCTTCTTCTTCCCTAATGCACCTGGGTCAAATGATACCAACAAATCATACAGGCTCTGCTGCCTATACCCTTAAGGAATACCCTCTAGATCATAGGCCATCAAGGTTTTCTGCCTCATACATATGCTGAAATCATCACATACATAGTTCACGGGGATTTCACCACACTCTCACCCCAGCAATTTCACGTCGGGTTCACCAAAGCTGTCGTGACGTGGGCGGTGTCGCTGGGAAAGCGCGAGGCTTCTGGCTGTGAGAGTAATTTCCAAAATCCCAGCAAGGAAACAAATAGATAACTCCTCAAAGAGCATAAGATAACACCATTTTTGTTGACATGTACATTTCCCAAATCACACACACAATTACCATCATAATCATAACACGCATACTAACAGAGAACAACCGAGCTCCGGATCAAGAGGTAGAAATCAGCTCATCAACAAATGCACAGCCTATTGGAGCATATCCCAAAGAAACACCAACATACTAGATACTGGTAGCTCGAGGCTAGTCATGAGCACCATAGCACGATTGGGAACACTCTCTGTGAGCATTCCATCTCATCCAGCAAATAGTCATTAGCACCACGAAGGATATTCCAAATAGACAGACAAAGCAGTCTCCACAGCACACCCTCCCTTCTGATTTGATCCAAAATCTCACATTGCTGGCTTGCTCTTCTCTATAACCATCAAACAATGCAAGACCTCAAAACCTATAAACCACTTACCTCATAAAACTCTGCAGCATAGCTCTTCAAGGGATTTGGCTACATGTCCTCTTTTATTATTTCATCTATCTTGTCATGGATACCATTTACAGAATCTTTCTTCTGAATATCTCGTCAACCAGCAGCAGCGCACTCTGCAAGCTTTTTTTTAACAAATCGCCAGCGGCTCCAGTCCTCTGCGGGGCAGCTGTATATCTTTTGCACCTCTGGTTGTCAACTTCACCTACTCCCAGCTACGCTTGTGGCTGCAGCTAATCACAACAACACACACGGCCCCCCCCAGGCTCTATATTCCTCCCTTTTTCTGGCTTTTCTTTTTTCTGCACCGCCCGGCTCTCCTCTTGGATTCGGCGCTGCACACTTCTGTCTGCAGTCGCCAACCTTTCACAAAGCTGACCACCAGCCCTTCGCACCAAGGCGGCTTCTCAGTACCCAGCAGCTCCAGTCCTTTTTGCGCTTCTGTTTGTCAACCCCCCCCCTTCTCACCAGCCCGGCCTTTCCTTTATTCCTGCAGCTGTGCAGAGAGTTCCCCTTCTCTATCACCTCCCAGCAAGATGATCCTCTCTCTCTACCAAGCTGTCGTGGCTGCAGGGTTTCCCAGTCACCTTCACATTCACCTGCACCCAAGGCTATACACTCCTCTGCTCCCGAGAGTCACCAAACGGCCATCCTCTCACCCTGCTGTTGCGCCCCAGAGGCCCCTCCTCTTCCTGGTTATCAACCTCCCTTTACTTTTCCTTGCCGCCCTTCACACCAGACGGCTGCTGCTCTCATCCAGCAGCTTTCGCCAACCTTCGAGTCGTTGCGCTGCAGCCCATACAAGGCTCCACACCTTGATTCTATTTATGGCCATTTGTGATATATATCAATTATTTAAAAGCTCAAAAATAGACCATCCAACACAATGACTCTTCCCTACTTGAATTTCAAGTTCACATGCTGACCCTCTTTCAAAAATAATGATGCCCACGGTGCCATGTCCAATACCCTGTCATCAGGAACATCGTCAGCTTTCCAAACAATGCTGCCAACTGTCATCATCCACATCATCAACATTATGAATTCCCAAATACGACCACAGTCGGTGCCATACTTGCATCCCGAATAAGCTCCAGATCTCCCATATTTACTCCGGAAAAAAAACACACACCTGACATGCTTCCTGAAAAATCATCAAACCTGTACATCTGGCGACGCCCTCAAAAGCAAAACCCTCCACGACGCCATACATCTCATATGTACACAGGCACTTAATCCCATGCATCTGGATTTGCATTTAATAGCCTCACATGCATGGTTTCACACCATAGACGTGCTGTGGCACGACAGCGTTCGTAATTTATCGCGTGTATGAAACGCGTGTATGGCAGCATTGTCTTGTAGTGTAACCCATGGGCCGGTGGGGTTAGGCTAGATCGGCGGGGGATTCCTATGATACAAATAAGTTGCGATTAGTTATGTTAGTTAGATTAAGTCCTAGGAAGACACTTGTGCCTCGTTAAAGGAGAAAAAAAGTGGTGGTTCTATAGACCAAGTGCAAGTCTCTTCTTTGATCTGACCATGTGACTTCGGGTTTGGTCAGATCAGTTTGAATAGTTAAGACTTTGACTTGTTAAATCAATTCTCCCGTTAGATGACTTTCCTGACACAATCACTCGTGCCTTCTGGGGGCGAGGGAAGTTTTTTCGGGCTCGGTTTCAGAGGAACCGTCGGGCTAGTCTCTTGTCCAGATATCCATGGGGGTGAGGCCCTGATTGTGGATCCGTGCCCCGCGCGAGAGGCTAACGTTGCTTCCGCCGCCAGCGCCCTTCGGAGGGGGCAGGGGTCTTACAGTCTAAGTGCCCCAAACACAAAACTTTTTGGCAGAGCGTACGGTGGCTATGATACCAATGCTATTAAAAAATCCCATTACCATAGCTTCTAACTTTGCAAATAAACAAGAAGGAGATAAATATAGCAACTATGCACGACCAACAGAGTGGGTTCAATCTCGCCACATGCATGAGTGAGCACGCTTCCTCATGCATGTAATTATTTATTGACAAAAAGCAAGTTCTCAAAAATGGCTTGATACATTTCACTTTGGGCCATTAATATCAAAAAGTAACTTGGTCCCCAATTTTGGCTATTTACATTCAAATTGTAGCAAATTAATTAAATAAAACTATGGGCGAGTTACCATTGGCCTACACCAAAATCTGACGGCCGTGCATCGGTCAAAATCCATTGCACCCACGCTACTCTGTGCACTAATTTGCTCACCAAAAACACAAGACACATTAAATCTAACTTATCCTCTCAACATGATGCAACCACTGCTGCACACTCTCGTGTTGCATAGCCAATCACGACCGTGTAACAAATGAGCGTACCATAAATATCACATAAAATATCAAATAATTCTACAATTCTCATTTCCATAACATAAAGAGCAACACCAATCAAGCCCAATCATGTAACGTAATCAGGTTCCTTTCCATCAAAATCAGGGAATTCACCCTCAGTTTCAATCCAAAGTAACGCAAGAACTCTGCCTCTCAGAAAAGGGAAAGTCAAAGAGAGATGTTTTCAAATCGGCCATCCACTTCCAAGGCAGTAACGCTAGAAGTGATTGAAGAAAAAGAAGATGAAAGAGATTATATTCCACCTGTGAGAGATGAGGACATCTCGCGTTTTTTAAGTGGGTTAGGATGTAAGATTCCTCCCTCTAGCTTTTGATGTGTAAAGGTGTAAGAACCTCCTTGTAATTATTCCCCTCTTTGAAATAGAAGAAAGATCTTGTTTTACCCTATTGAGAGATAATCCAAAATTGAGATATCTTTGGATATCAAAATCCTCCTAGTGTCTAAAATGGATTCCCCTGAAACAGAAATTCAAAAAGAAATTTCCAATGTTCATTTGGAATTAATTGAAAATGTGTATAAAGAACCTTAGCCTAAGGGTCTACATTTTCAAAAATTTCTAGATTATGATCCAATTAAGGTTCGAATGGGCCAATAGGATTAATCCAAGTGTTGGGATGAGATAAATCTAATGAATAAAAGAAACTACCCAAAAATGAGTAAATTCTCACCTAAGATAAAGAGTTGACTGAGTACAAGGTTTATTAGTTAAAAACTATGAGATATTACTAAAAAAATGAGATATGTTGGAATAATGATGCATTTTGACACCTTGGTAAGGAGAGGGAAACTCTTGAGGTAGGTGCATATTTTGCACATGTGGAAGGGCTTTTAATTCAAAAATATTGTGATATTTTTATCTCTCCTCTCTCCTGGATCAAACCAAATAAAAAAGGGAGCCAAACTGGTCCAAATCTTGTCCAAATTGAGTCAAACTAAACCTCAAAAATTCTAGAACCCAATTGGACTTGGTTAGTGGCCTTCCTCACCTGTAAATAGATCCTTACTCTTTTGTAAAAAAATCTGGGAGCTATACCATGCCAGTATTACATTAAAATAATCATATTTTCTATTATCCCTTAAAAATCCTCTACTTTTGGAGAGATTGGAGATCCTCTCTCTCTTCAACAACTCTTGGAGATTTCTTCTCAACTCACTAAACCAACTGATTGGTTGGGGGCTTCACTTCTAGATAAAGAAGCAAGCCAAGCCTTGAGATAAGAAGTAATTTTATGGTTTTTGTTAATATTCTCAAATGATTTCACTTCTCAACCCCTCTCAAGCTTGAAAAGTTTCTAATTAGTTGTTTTTAATGCAAATCAAGCTTTTCCTAGGAGTTTTAATGATTAATCACAAAAAAGTTAGTCTTTATGCTTAATTAGAATGCTTTTTATTAGAATGCTTAATTAGAATGCTTTTTATGTATATCTCTGTCCCAAAAGAATAGCCATTCCTATGACTAATTCTTTAGCAAATGAATGCTTCTCATTGATAAATTCTTAATTCAAAATCAAACTCTAAGCTTGTTAAGCTAGAGGTTGAGAAAATGGTTTTTTTCTGCTTTTATGATAATAAAATAAGGGTAAATTCTTATAAGTAGTTAAAAAAGTACTTTAAGTGATTATAAATGTGAAAGAGATAAATCCTATCATTTGGGAAAAGAAGAATAGTAGAAATAGCCTAATCTAGTAGATTAATTATGATTAAGATTATGATTATGGCTAAATTTATGTTTTAATTCCATAAATTGGATTTAAGTTTATGAATAGATCTTTTATCATAATTGTATTGCAATGTCTTATTCTTTTTTAGGAAAATTAAAAATTATCAGTAATAGCAGCGAAGCTATGAACACCATATTGGGAATATGGGAATTTTCCACAAGTTTGGGACATGTGGTCAAAAGTTTGGATTAACCATAACTTGAACACCACTAATCCAAAATGAGCGCTTTATAGCTCTTTAGATTCCATTTTTCAAGTGCTTTCCAACGATAGGTCATATGATAGGGTTTTGAGAAACTTACAAACATGTTATCCATGTCCCTTTTTTAAGTATTCAAAAATGGGAATTGGGAAATTCCCAAATTCACTAATATGGTGTTTATGGCAAAAATTTTAAAAAATAATACATACCTTATTTTTATGCATAATGCTAAATGAGGACTTCCTACCATATTCTAAGATTGGACATCCTATACTAAAAGAATGATTTTCATCATATTCATGGAAAACAAAATTTTGGTATTTATGCATAAATAATTAATTAAAGAAAAGAGGAATTTTTGGTATTTTTAATTTTATGCAAAAAGAGGAATTCCCATGATAATGGAGATCCATGTAATTAAATGGAAAAAGAGAAATTTTGGTATATTAAAATAATGGATAATTTTATTTAATTTTAAGAGAAATTTTTTATAAATTTATTTTATGCATGAGAAATTTTTAAATGATAAAAGAGGAATTCCCATGACATGTGGAATTCAATCATTTAAATGGTAAAAGTGAAATTCTCGGCATATTTGAAATAATGGATAACGAAAAGAGGAATTTTTGATAAATTTATTTTATGATAAAAGATTATGATAAAAGAGGAATTACCATGACATTTGGAATTCAATCATTTAAATACAAAAAGAGGAATTCCCATGATAATTGAGATCCAAGTAATTAAATGGTAAAAGAAGAATTTTTGATAAATTTATTTTATGCAAAAAGAGGAATTCCCATGATATTTGAGATCCAGGAAATTAATGGTAAAAGTGGAATGTTTAGCATAATTCAAATTTTGAGTATGTATCAAAAGTGAAATTTTGAGCATTATTAATTTTAGTACGAAATATGGGTAGCATTGATTTTTGTAAATCGCATGAATCTTCTACTCAAAAGAAGAATATTGAATATATTTCGCTTGAGAAATTTGTGAAAGAATACTAAAATATCCTTCGAGAAAAAGTACCTTTAACCACGCCAAGCAATTGGCAGAAATTTAGAAAAGTCTCATCGGTATCGAAAGTAGAAAATGTTACTAAATGTAAATGGATGTGGATGTGGATGGGATATGATGTGATGTAAATGGATGTGGATGTGATGTGATGTAAATGGATGTGGATGTGATGATATGTGAAAGGATGTGATGTGATGTAAATGGATGAGAATGAGATCTGGATGGGATGTGATGTGGATGGGATGAGATGTGGATGGGATGTGATGTGATGTAAATGGATGTGGATGTGGATGTGGATGTGGATGTGGATGTGGATGTGAAGAGATGTGGATGGGATGTGATGTGATGTAAATGGATGTGGATATGAATGTGATGTGATGTAAATGGATGTGGATATGAATGTGATGAGATGAGATTGAGATGTGATGATATGTGAAAGGATGTGATGTGATGTAAATGGATGAGAATGAGATGTGGATGTGATGTAATGTGGATGGAATGTATGTGATGTGATGTGGATGCAATGAATGTGATGGATGTGAATGGGTGTGATGGATGGATGGATGTGGATATGAATGTGATGTGATGTAAATGGATGTGGATATGAATGTGATGAGATGAGATTGAGATGTGATGATATGTGAAAGGATGTGATGTGATGTAAATGGATGAGAATGAGATGTGGATGTGATGTAATGTGGATGGAATGTATGTGATGTGATGTGGATGCAATGAATGTGATGGATGTGAATGGGTGTGATGGATGTGAGTGGATGTGATGAGATGTGAATGGATGCGATGAGAGGTGAATGGTGGTGAATGTGTTGTGATGATATATCTAAATGGATGTGATGTGATGTGAATATGATATGATGATATGTAAATGGATGTGAGTATGATGTGATGTGAACGGATGTGATGTGAATAGGCATAGATGTGGTGAATAGATGTGATGTGAATCAGATAGATGGGAATGAATGGATGGATGGATGTGATGTGAATATAAGGTGATGAGATGTGAGATGAATAGATGTGATGAGATGTGAGATGAATAGATGTGATGAGATGTGAGATGAATCAGATAGATGGGAATGAATAGATGGATGGATGTGATGTGAATAGAGGTGATGAGAATGTGAGGTGAATAAATGTGATGAGATGTGATGTGAATCAAATAGATGGGAATGAATGGATGGATGGATGTGATGTGAATAGAGGTGATGAGAATGAGAGGTAAGTAGATGCGATGAAATGTGATGCGAATCAAATAGATGGGAATGAATGGATGGATGGATGTGATGTGAATAGAGGTGATGAGAATGAGAGGTGAATAGATGTGATGAGATGTGATGCGAATCAAATAGATGGTAATGAATGGATGGATGGATGTGATGTGAATAGAGGTGATGAGATGTGAGATGAATAGATGTGATGAGATGTGATGTGAATAGATATGATGAGATGTATCAGATAGATGAGAATGAATAGATGGATGGATGTGATGTGAATAGAGGTGATGGGAATGTGAGGTGAATAGATGTGATGAGATGTGATGTGAATCAGATAGATGGGAATGAATGGATGCATGGATGTGATGTTAATAGAGGTGATGAGATGTGAATAGAGGTGATGAGAATGAGAGGTAAATAGATGTGATGAGATGTGATGCAAATCAGATAGATGGGAATGAATGGATGGATGGATGTGATGTGAATAGAGGTGATGAGAATGAGCGGTGAATAGATGTGATGAGATGTGATGCGAATCAGATAGATGGGAATGATTGGATGGATGGATGTGATGTGAATGTGAATAGAGGTGATGAGATGTGAGGTGAATAGATGTGATGAGATGTGAGGTGAATAGATGTGATGAGATGTGATGTGAATCAGATAAATGTGAATGAATGGATGAGATGTGATGTCATGTGAATCAGAATGTAAATGAATGATATGGGATGTGAGTGAATATATGTGATGATAATGGATGTGAATGTGTATGTGAAGAATGGATGTGAATGTGTATGTGAGGAATGGATGTAAATGTAAAAGTGAAGAATGGATGTGAATGTATATGTGCAAGAATTGATGTGAATGAGTATGTGAAAGAATGGATATAGATGTGTATGTGAAATAATGTGATGTGATAGAAAGAGATGTGATGTGTCATAAATATCTGTGGATGTGAATGTGATGGATATGAATGAATGTGAATGTGATGGATATGAATGAATGTAAATATGATGGATATGAATGAAAATGATGTGATGGGATGTGAATCGGGATAGATGTGAATGAATGAGATGTAAGGTAAAATGAATGAGATGTGATGTAAGTGAATGTGATGTGGTCTGAATGGATGAGATGTGAATGAATGTGATGTGATGAGATGTAGATATGGGTAGATGCGAGTGGATGAGATCTGATGTGGATAAATGAGAAAAGATGTGATGAAATGGAAAATGATGTGATGAGAATGGGAATACATATGAAATAAATGAGAATTGATGTGGAACAATGTGGAAAGCCGAGAGTTCGTTATAGAAACTATATTTATGACTATTTTTAAATGACCGTTTTATGTCAAGAATGCTGGAGAAGCATTTTAACCGACTTGTGAATGAGGTCGTGGAGACCTAATCTGATAAAGTTGCAATAGCTGACGGGGAGTCAATGGAGGACGTCTCGCATAGCAAGACGTAGCAAGGTTGCCCAAGGTCTTGACCAGCCTCGGTTTGATTAAATGGTGAGCTTCCGGTACGGTGATGAGGGACCAAGGAAGCGACGAATCCTAGAGGGTGCTGACCATACGGTGCTCGGGCTCTGGGTTTATGCTCGGTTTCATAAAACAACTCTTACTCCTTGTTCCAATATCTTCCCTAACGCACGTGTGGGTATCTTCGGTGACCCAGAGCCTGAGCACCGTATGGTCAACACCCTCTAGGATCCTTCGCAGGTCACCTAGCGCTTCACTCATAGGCCGCTTCCTTGGTCCCTCATCCACCATACCGGAAGCTCACCATTTAAATCAAACCAAGGTTGGTCAAGACCTCCGCCGACCTTGCTACACAAGACGTCCTCTGTTGACTCTCTGTCACGTGTTGCAACTTTATCAGTTAGGTCACCCACGACCTCATTCACAAGACGATCAAAATGCTTCCCCAGCATTTTTGACATAAAACAGTCATTTAAAAATAGGTCATAAATAGAGTTCCTATAATGAACTCTCGTCTTTCACATTATTTCACATCCGTCCACATTACTTAATCCATATCCAATTCATATGTATACCCATTCTCATCTAATCACATCATTTTTTTCATCTCATCACATCTTTCCTCATTTATTCTTATCACATCTCATCCACTCGCATCAACCCATATTCACATCCCATCACACCTCATTCATTTCACATCTGTCTCAATTTACATCACATCACATCTCATCCATTCACATCCCATATCATACATTTACATCCGATTCGCGCATGACATCACATCTCATTCATTCACATCCCGATTCACATCACATCACATCCTTTCACATACACATCCACATCCATTCTTCCACATACACATCCACATCCATTCTTCCACATACACATCCACATCCATACATCCACATCCACATACACATACACACCCACATCCATTCTTCCACATGCACATGCACATCCATTCTTCCACATCCAGACATGCACATACGCATACACATCCACATCCACATTCATACATCCACATCCATTCTTCCACATACATATCCACATTAATTCTTCCACATACACATCCACTTCCACACATCCACATACACATCCACATCCATATGTCCACATCCACATACACATCCACATCCATTCTTCCACATACATATTCACATTCATTCTTCCACATACACCCACTTCCACACATCCACATACACATCCACATCCACATACACATCCACATCCATTCTTCCACATAAATATCCACATTCATTCTTCCACATACACATTCACATTCATTCATCCATGTACTTTCCATCTCACCCTTTCACATATCCTCTTATCTCATTATTCACATTCACATCCACATCCATTTCATTACATCACATCCTATTTTCATCTTATCACATTCGTTCACATCCTATCGCATCTCATACACATCTTATCACATCCATTCACATCCTATCACATCCCATACACATCTTATCACATCCATTCACATGCTATTCCCATTTAATAGCCTTTTCTAGTTTGATACCAACAATGGGACTTTTTCTAAATTTCTACCAATTGTTTGGCCTAATCAAAGGTTCTTTTTCTCGACGACTATTTCCATATTCCTTCTCAATTCCTCAATTGAATTATATTCAATATTCCTCTTTTGAATAAAAGAATTCATGGGATTTATAGAAATCAATTCTACCCATATTTCCACTTTTGGTAAATAATCATAAATTGAATTATACTAAAATTTCCTCTTCTTCCCATTTAATTTCTTGGATCTCAAAGACCATGGGAGTTCCTCTTTTTGCATTTGATTATTTGCATTCCAATGTCATGGGAATCCCTCTTTTTCTGTCCATTATTTTATTTTTCATAAAATAAATTCATCTAAAGTAAGATATCCATTATTTCAATATGCTAGGAATTTCTCTTTTCCCATCTCAATCATGGAATTCCAAATGTCATATGAATTCCTCTTTTAACATTTAAATATTTCTCATAGATAAAATAAATTTATCTAAAATTCATCTTTGAATTTAAATGAGTTATCCAATAATTCCAATATGCTAGGAATTTCTCTTTTCCCATTTCAATGATGGAATTCCAAATGGTATAGGAATTTCTCTTTTAACATTTAAATATTTCTTATAGATAAAATAAATTTATCTAAAATTCATCTTTGAATTTAAATTAATTATCCAATAATTCCAATATGCTAGGAATTTCTCTTTTCCCATCTCAATGATGGAATTCCAAATGTCCTAAGAATTCCTCTTTTAACATTTAAATATTTCTTATAGATAAAATAAATTCATCTAAAATTCATCTTTGAATTTAAATGAATTATCCAATAATTCCAATATGCTAGGAATTTCTCTTTTCCCATCTCAATGATGGAATTCCAAATGTCATATGAATTTCTCTTTTAATATTTAAATAATTCTTATAGATAAAATAAACTTATCTAAAATTCATCTTTGAATTTAAATGAATTATCCAATAATTTCAATATGCTAGGAATTTCTCTTTCTCTATCTCAATGATGGAATTCCAAATGTCATAGGAATTCCTCTTTTAACATTAAAAATAAATTACTAGAAATTTCTCTTTTGCTAATTACTATTTATGCATAAACATAAAAATCAAATTTTCAATGATTATAATGAGAATCATTCAATTAATCTAGGATAATTAATCCTTGAATATGGTAGGAAGTCCTCTTTTCATAATATAAATGAAAATGATTTGTGTGTTTATTTTTCAGAAATTTTACCATAGCTTCACTGCTATTATTGATAATTCTCAATAAATTTGAAAGAATAAAGTTTAGTATTATTCATGTGACTAGAATAACTACTAATTGGATCATTATCCAATTATGGATTGATTCTTAATTTTACCATAAATTAAATAGCATAAAAGTATTAAAAGCCATTAATTTGGCCTCCAATTAGACAAGCATAGAAATTACTTTTTGATTAGAGAAATGCTTCATGAGAAGCTTCATTTGAATTGAGAATAGGTCATAGGAATGACCATTCTTTGGAGAAGAGAGAGAAATGCTTAAAAACCATTATAAATTAAGCATAAATGAAAATTTATGTATTTATTCATTACAATACATTAAAGAACTTCAACAGTATTCAAAAGCCATTCAAATTAATGCTTCTCAAGCTTGAGAGGGGTTGAGAAGAGAAACATTTGGAGATTTAAGAAAAAGAAGACAATAATCCACACTTTATCTTTTAAAGTACTTGATTCTTTGATCATAGTAGAGGCCCCCAACCAATCAAATGGTTTGGTATGTTGTTGGAGTCACCAAAGAAGATTGAAGAGAGAGAGAAGCTCCAATCTCTTCAATTTGTAGAGGATTTTTAGAGGATAATAGAAAATATCATTATTTCAGTATAATACTGACATGGTATAGTTCTCATATTTTTTTACAAAGGGCTAAGGATCTATTTATACGTGAGGGAGGCCTCTAACCAAGTCCAACTAGTTTCTAGAAATTTCCAGGTTCA
The DNA here is from genome assembly GCF_041138505.1 of Cibotium barometz. Taxonomy (NCBI): domain Eukaryota; kingdom Viridiplantae; phylum Streptophyta; class Polypodiopsida; order Cyatheales; family Cibotiaceae; genus Cibotium; species Cibotium barometz. The sequence continues at coordinate 23,824,718 of NC_141057.1, read as the reverse complement.
GTTTGGCTGAATTTTGACAAGATTTGGACCTAGTTTGGCTCCCTTTTGATTTGGTTTGATCTAGGAGAGATGAGAGATAAAAATATCACAATAAATAGGTGCCTCCTTGAAGAGCTCCCTTCTCCTTACCAAGGTGTCAAAATTGAATCATTATACCCAAGATATCTCATTTTTTTTAGTAATACTCATAGTTTTTTACTAATAGTCCTTAGTCAACTCTTCATCTTGTAAGATTCCTCCCCCACCCCCTTTTTGATGTCTAGTATCTTTCCCTGTAATCAATCCCTCTTCAGAAATATAAAGACCTTGTTTCTATCTGTTTTAGCCTAGAGAGAGAAAAATATTCTAGAGAGAGAATATTCAGATTTTGAATATTTTTGGATAGAAAAATATCTTTTCTAATTCAGATGAGTTCCCCTGAAACAGAAATTCAAAAAGAATTTTCCAATGTGCAATTGGAATTAATTGAAAATAGCTATAAAGAACCTTAGCCTAAGGGTCTAGATTTTCAGAAATCTTTAGACTATGGTCCAATTAAGGTTCCTATGGACCAATAGCATCAATCCATGTGTAGGGAGGAGATAAATCCAACTTGTAAAAAGAAAATACCCAAAAATGAGTAAATACTCACATGAGGTGAAGAGTTGAAAATGTACAAGGTTTATTAGTAAAAAACTATGTGCAATATTAAAAATATGAGATATTTTGGGTATCCAAAATGAGTAAATGCTCACATAAGATGAAGAGTTAAAAATGTACAAGGTTTATTAATAAAAAACTATGAGCAATATTAAAATGATTCCATTATGACACATATGTAAGGAAGGGGAGTTCTTTAAAGGAGGTGCATATTTCACATAAGATGAAGAGTTGAAAATGTACAAGGTTTATTAGTAAAAAAACTATGAGCAATATTAAAATGATTCCATTATGACACATATGTAAGGAAGGGGAGTTCTTTAAAGGAGGTGCATATTTCACATGCTTGAATGAGTTTTAAACTCATAAAAATTGAGATATTTCATCTCTCCTCTCTCCTCATTCAAGTCTAGTTCCAAAAAGTTAGCTTAACTGACCTAAAAATGGTCAAATATTGACCAAATTGATTTAGAAAATTCTAGAATCAGTTTGTTTGGTTAGGAGCTCAATTTTTCCTATAAATAGAAGCCTCACCCTTGTTGAAAAATATATAGTGTTTATGCATCGTTACTCTACTCCACCTAAGCCAGAAACTGTGAATTCATTTAATAATTCACTAGTTTTTGGAGCTCCCCTCTTTCTTCAATCCCCATTAGTGGCTCCATCAACATACTTAACCAATTGATTGGTTGGGGGCCTCTACCGTGAACAAAGAATCAAGCAATTTGTAAGGTAATTAGTGAATATTGATCTTTCTATAATTTCTCAATGTTTCTCTCTTCTCAACCCCTCTCAAGCTTGAGAAGCTTAATTGGTATGATTTTTTAAATGCTATTAAAGTTAATTGGTGAATAGTAGTGAAGAGTTACATAATTTAATAAATGCTATTGAAGTTAATTTTTATTTATGTTTAAATTCTAATGGTTTTTATGTAATTTCTCTCTCTCACTCAAGAAATGGTCATACTCATGACCCATTCTCAATCCACATAAAGCTTTTTCTTAATCCAAGATTAAGCTATGCTTGAGGCCAAATTAATGGCTTTTTCCTATGCTTTTAGTTTATGCATATTGATGATTCAATCCATTATAGATTAATGATCCAATTAGAGATCATTTTAATTATTTCCTTAATGATAAGCTTTATCCCTTAGAAAAAAATTGAGATTTATCAGACATAGCAGCGGAGCTATGGCAAAATTTTTATAAAAATTATGCATAAAATAATTTCATTCAAAGCATAAAAAGAGGACTTCCTACCATATTCTAGGAATTATCATCCTAGATTAATTGAAAGAATTTCATTATAATCATGGAAAAATTGAATTTTAATATCATGCATAAAGGATAATTTTTTTATATCAAAAGTGTTACTTTTATCATTTTTAATTTTCATGCATAGAAGTATGCATAAAGAAAAAAACATTTATATCAAAAGTGTTACTTTTATCATATTGGATTTCATGCATAGAGGTATGCATAAAAGTTGAATATTTTATTATAAAAGTGTTACTTTTAGCATAATTGAATTTCATGCATAGAGGTATGCATAAAAGATATGGGAAGTGATAAGATATGATAAGATGCATGTGGATATGGATATGGATGTGTATGTATGAATGTGGATATGGGATGTGGATGTATAAATGAGGATGTGAAAATGGAGATAAGCATGTAGATGTGGATGTATGGATGTGAATGTGGATGTGGATGTGGAGGTATGAATGTGGATGTATGGATGTATGAATGTGGATGTATGGATGTGAATGAGGATGTATATGTGGATGCATGGATGTAAATGTGGATGTGGATGTATGGATGTATGCATGTAGATGTGGATGCATGAATGTGGATGTATGGATGTGAATGAGCATATAGATGTGGATGTATGGATGTGAATGTGCATGTAGATATGGATGTATATATGTGAATGGGAATGTGGATGTGGATGTATGTATGCATGTGGATGTGGATATGGATGTGTATGTATGAATGTGGATATGGGATGTGGATGTATAAATGAGGATGTGAAAATGGAGATAAGCATGTAGATGTGGATGCATGAATGTGGATGTATGGATGTGAATGAGCATATAGATGTGGATGTATGGATGTGAATGTGCATGTAGATATGGATGTATATATGTGAATGGAAATGTGGATGTGGATGTATGTATGCATGTGGATGTGGATATGGATGTGTATGTATGAATGTGGATATGGGATGTGGATGTATAAATGAGGATGTGAAAATGGAGATAAGCATGTAGATGTGGATGTATGGATGTGAATGTGGATGTGGATGTGGATGTATGAATGTGGATGTATGGATGTGAATGAGGATGTGGATGTGGATGTGTATGTATGGATGTATGCATGTAGATGTGGATACATGAATGTGGATGTATGGATGTGAATGAGGATATAGATGTGGATGTATGGATGTGAATGTGCATGTAGATATGGATGTATAGATGTGAATGGAAATGTGGATGTGGATGTATGTATGTATGTGGATGTGGATGTATGAATGAGGACGTGATAATGAATGTATGCATGTGGATGTGGATATGGATGTGTATGTATGAATGCGGATATGGATGTGTATGTATGAATGTGGATATGGGATGTGGATGTATAAATGAGGATGTGAAAATGGAGATAAGCATGTAGATGTGGATGTATGGATGTGAATGTGGATGTGGATGTGGATGTATGGATGTGGATATGGATGTGAATATATGATATGTGATGTGAAGGAATCTGAAGTGAAGAGATGGAAAATGATGTGATTGGATGAGTACACATATAAATGAAATGTGGAATAAGTAATGTGGATTGTATGAGGGATAATGTGGAAAAATGAGAGTTAACATAGAAATTGTATTTGTAAACTGTTTGTAAATGGCTGTTTTATGTCAAGAATGCTGGGAAAGCATTTTGACCGTCTTGTGATTAAGGTCGTGGAGACCTAACTGGTAAAGTTGCAACTGCTGACGGAGAGTCAATGGAGGACGTCTCACGTAGCAAGGTCGGCCGAGGTCTTGACCAGCCTCGGTTCGATTAAAATGGTGAGCTTCCGGTACGGTGGATGAGGGACCAAGGAAGCGGCCTATGAGTGAAGCGCTAGGTCACCTGCGAAGGATCCTAGAGGGTGCTGACCATACGGTGCTCGGGCTCTGGGTCGCCTAGGATACCCACGCGTGCGTCGAGGAAGATATTAGATCAAGGAGTAAGAGTTGTTTTGTGAAACCGGGCATGGATCTGGTTGACTGACCTTGCTGGTCCTCAACGGATGAGTCCATGGCTCTTTTATATGGATCTGTTGGTTGATCTTGCTGATCTTCAACGAGAGTCCATCTTGATAAGTGATTATATTGCCGAGTATTATGGGCTAGGAACTATGGAAACGGCCTCTGTGTGGACAGGTGGTGAGCGTTCTAGTTGCCAATGATGCCATAGATACTCTGATGAAGGAATGATGGGAAATTATGAATCAACTGGATAAATTGGGAGATTGTGATCAGTGGTACTATGGTTTCATTAAAGGATTGTTTTAAAGTTAGCTGATGCTAAGAAAAAGGCAATTTTCATATTGGGTGTGTAAGTGGTGTGGCTAGTTTTATGTTTGCATGAAATTCCGGCTAGGGGGCCTTGGAACTCTTTTCCTTGGTACCCGGGACAAAACCTAACCAAATTCCAAATTGGATCCCATCACTACAGTGGTTGGGCGGTTGGCTAACCCATGGGATCGGATGGGGTTAGGCTGGACTGATGGATCCGTAAATCGAGACTCAATTTCTGTTATTACGATAGATAAAGTAAATCCCGGATAGTAATTGTTCTATGGATAGGAATCAACGGCTGTGCCTCCTTGGTGGGGAAAAAAGCGTTGATCCCAATGATCCAAGTGCAAGTTTCTTCCTTGATCTGACCAAGTATCTTTATAGATGCAGTCGGATCTGTTTGATCAGTAAGAGTTTTGACTACGTTAGAGTAAAAATTATCCTGGTGGAATCGCCCGTGCTTTCCGGATAAGGGAAGTTTTTCCGGGTCTGGTTTTGGAAAAACCGACGGATTAGTCTTTTGTCCGGATATCCGTGGACGAGGCCCCGAGTGTGGGACCCTACCTCGCGCAAGAAGTGCTACTTCCGCTGCTAGTACCCCGAATCCGTTGCGCGGTGGGAACAGGGATCTCACACATCTTATCTCTTCATCTTATCTCTTCATCTTATGTGAGCATTTAATCATTTTTGGGGGTTTTTCTTTTATAAATTGGATTTATCTCCTTCCCACACTTGGATTGATCCTATTGGCCCCTAGGAACCTTAATTGGACCATAATCCAAATTTTTTTTGAAAATATAGACCCTTGGGCTAAGGTCCTTTATACTTCTTTTCAATTAATTCCAAATGCACATTGGAAAGTTCTTTTTGAATTTCTATTTTCAAGGGAAACCATTTTAGACACTAGGAGGATTTTTATATCCAAAAATATCTCAGTTTTGGATTATCTCTCTCTAGATATTTTCTCTCTCTAGGCTAAAACAGGGTAAAACAAAATCTTTCTTTTATTCCAAAGAGGGGAATAATTACAAGATCAGAAGGGAAGGTTCTTACACTTGTACACCTCAAAATCTGGAGGAAGGAATCTTACATCCTACCGCACTTAAAAAACACGAGATGTCCTCATCTCGCAAAATAGAGGACAACTCTTTCCCTTAAGATCCAACTGATTCTGGGGTTTCTTATATTCTGGTCAACCCAACAGAATCCTGGGATAAATATCGTCTATATAGAACTCATCATCAAATAACAATTCATTCAGATCATATCATTCATATCCTTAACACAATAATGGTCCATTAGACCGAAAAAAAAAATTCTTTCTGAACATTCCTCCACGGGAATTTCAGTCAAGCAGTTCTCAATTTGTCATCCATTAACTTGATCCACCGGGTCAAGTATTAACAATAGCAATCTGACAGTACAATCCACTAATTTCATAGTGATTTGCTGAAGTCATTATCATCACTCTAGTTACGAACATCATCACATTGACTCGTCCCATTCATCCTCATTGTGGCTTTCCTCAACTTATCACTTTTCAACCAAAGTTTCGGAATAATAATTTCTCAATCAGAATCCAAATCAACTCATCAGTTCTCAACTAGAGTTTTAAAATCATATCAACCACATTCAAATTCATCATCTGGATAGTATTTTTGCTTATAGTTTCAAGGTCTTAGATTTACTCGTATATACTGCCAGTAAAGAGCTGCAGTTATACCCTCGGTATATACGGGTAGTCACGGTCCTTGGAACTATAAGGTAAATACCATCATGTCTAGGCCTCAAGCAAGTTAGGGATTCCATACAATTGCAGTACTTCCATCTAAAGATCCAATTACCAATTTACGAATTTCAGTCTCAATATTAATTTGTATGAATTTCATCATACAATTCCAACCTTTTACTGTTGCTTCATAAATTTTTGACATTTTTGGGTTCTCAGTTGATCTAATTTAGCCAATTTGCTCTGATACCAGCTGAAAGATCCCTGCCCCCTCCGCGCAACGGCGGATTTGAGGGTGCTAGCAGTGGAAGTAGCACTCCTTGCGTGGGACAAGATCCCTCACTCAGGGCCTCACCCACGGATATCTGGGGACAAGAGACTAATCCCTCGGTTCTTCAAAAACCGAATCGAAAAAACTTTTCTCGCCCAAAAAGCACAGGCGATTCCTCCATGATATTTTACTCTAACGTAATCAGAGTCATTATTGACCACACTGATCCGACCGAACCTATGAGTCTCTTGGTCAGATCAAGGAAGAAACTTGCACTTGGATCATAGAAACGAATGCTTTTTTCCCCATCGAGAGGCAAAGTCGTTGATTGTTTTTCCATAGAACAATTACTATCCAGGATTTACTTCATCTATCGTACTATAACAAAATTGAGCCTCATTTTACGGATCCATCAGTCCAGCCTACAGTCCCATGGGTTAGCCAACCACCCAACCACTGTAGTGATGGGATCCAATTAAGAATCTCGTTAGGTTTTGTCCTAGGTACCAGGGAAAAGAGTTCCCGAGCCCCCTAGCGAGATATTCACATAAATTTAACGCCAGTCACACCACTTACACACCCAATATGAAATCGCCTTCTTCACAGATTCAGCTATCTTTAAAACAATCATTTAATGAAACCATAGTGTCACTGATCATAATCCTTCAAAATATCCGGTTGAATCTTAATTTCCAATCATTCCTTCATCAGAGTATCTATGGCATCATTGGCAACCAGAATGCTCACCACCTGTCCACTTAGGGGCCTTTTCGATAGTTCCTAGCTCATAGTACCCGGCAATATATTCTCTTATAAAAATCAAGATGGAATCTCCATTGAAGATCACCAAGATCAACCAACAAATCCATATAAAAAGGCCATGGACTCATCCGTTGAGGACCAGCAAGGTCAATCAACCAGATCCATGCCCGGTTTCAGAAAACAACTCTTACTCCTTGTTCCAATATCTTCCTCGATGCACGTGTGGGTATCTTCGGCAACCCAAAGCCCGAGCATCATATGGTCAACACCCTCTAGGATCCTTTGCAAGGTCACCTAGCGCTTCACTCATAGGCCGCTTCCTTGGTCCCTCATCCATCGTACTGGAAGCTCACCATTTGAATCGAACTGAGGCTGGTCAAGACCTCGGCCGACCTTGCTATGCGAGACGTCCTCCGTTGACTCTCCGTTAGCTGTTGCAACTTTATCAGTTAGGTCACCACCACAACCTCATTCACAAGATGGTCAAAATGCTTTCCCAGCATTTTTGACATAAAACAGTCATTTAAAAACAGGTCATAAATACAGTTCCTATAATGCTCTCGTCTTTCACATTGTTTCACATCCGTCCACATTACTTAATCCATATCTAATTCATATGTATACCCGTTCCCATCTAATCAGATCATCTAATCCATATCCAATTCATATGTTTACCCGTTCTCATCTCATCAGATCATTTTTTTCATCTCATCACATCTTTCCTCATTTATTCTTATCACATCTCATCCACTCGCATCAACCCATATTCACATCCCATCACACCTCATTCATTTCACATCTGTCTCAATTTACATCACATCTCATCCATTCACATCCCATACATTTACATCCAATTCGCATGACATCACAACTCATACATTTACATCCAATTTGCATGACATCACAACTCATTCATTCACATCCCGATTCACATCACATCACATCCTCTCACATACACATCCACATCCATTATTCTACATACACATCCACATCCATTCTTCCACATACACATCCACATTCATTCTTCCACATACACATCCACATACACATCCACATCCATACATCCACATACACATCCACATCCATACATCCATATCCATACAGCCACATACACATACACATCCACATCCATTCTTCCACATGCACATCCACATCCATTCTTCCACATCCATACATCCACATCCACATCCACATCCACATACACATCCACATCCATACATCCACACATCCACATCCATTTTTCCACATGCACATCCACATCCATTCTTCCACATACACATCCACATCCATACATCCACATACACATCCACATCCATACATCCACATACACATCCACATCCACATCCACATCCACATCCATTCTTCCACATACATATCCACATTCATTCTTCCACATATACATCCACTTCCACACATCCACTCCACATCCATACATCCACATCCACATACACATCCACATACATCCATCCAACATCCATTCTTCCACATAAATATTCACATTCATTCTTCCACATACACATCCACTTCCACACATCCACATCCACATCCACATCCACATCCATACATCCACGCACACATCCACATTCATTCTTCCACATACACATCCATATTTATTCTTCCACATACACATCCACTTCCACATCCATGTACTTTCCATCTCACCCTTTCACATATCCTCTCATCCATTATTCACATCCACATCCATTTCATTACATCACATCTTATTACATCCTATTTTCATCTTATCACATTCATTCACATCCTATCGCATCCCATACACATCTTATCACATCCATTCACATCCTATCACATCCCATACACATCTTATCACATCCATTCGACTTTACGATAATGAGTGAGAAATGGAACACATGTTTTGGCAAACCTCGGGGGGTTCACATCAAAAAATGTTAGTGTACCACGCGAGTTCAACAGGAGGGGTTTTTTAATTAGATACATTAGGAAAAATGAACACGATTGCAGTAATAGGATGGGTTTTTTAATTCAACTTTAGAAAAAAATCATTTAGTTCATAAGTAAAGAGGGGTTGTTTTATTGGGGGAAAATTTTTAGTTAACGTGTTTTTTTAATACCTCTTGAATGCACGTGATACCTAAGGTTTTCTAGTAGTGCACCCCCCAAAATTATAAGATTGTGTAGTAATATTGATAAGATATCTAATCATGACAGCTTACCATGTTTTTTACCATACATGCCTACTAATACCAAACTTTCTTGTGAGTAGTAGAAAAGAGCTGATTTCTTTACTCTTGGTCATTCAGTAGTAGACTATGGAGGGTACCTCAGATGCTTCATTATTCTGCAGACATCACAGAATGTATGAGATGGTCCTCAACAATACAAGTAGTGATCTTAACCAAAAAAGAAACACAAAATTTGAGTCTGTACCTGAGGCAGCTACTACGGCAGGGGAGGTGGGAGAAGCAGTTGGTTGTTAAAGCTTGCTCTTGGATATCTACAACGACAATAGCAAAATAAGCCTAAAATAGAATCTCTTTGATCAGAACAAGTTTCCCTGCCAGCCACCACAAGAATTATGATGAGCAAGTGTGAAGACTTGGTTGATTCCTACCTGACACCTTGCATATGGATGGCCATGTATTGCTTGGGTATCTCCATCAATGCAGCCACTGCAAATGCTGCTTCTCTACAAGCAGGATTTCTGTACTCGGCCATAATTTGTGTGTAATTCACAAACTACAAGATAGAATCTTTTTAAGTGCTGTTCGGAAGTCTCAAAAGGCAAGTAAGCAACATCGAAACACACACACACACACACACACACACACGACCTGGAAATTGTCAAACTTGCGCTTGGGTCTGGCATCATCGAATTGTCTCATTGTATCCCAAGGTCCATCACCAACTCCAACCATCAAAATTGACAATGGATAATTGCTGCAATTATGGCATGCACACGATACTGACTCATCACAAAGAACCATTGTAGCAGCATGCAAAAACTCCTATGTACCATTGAATGTGGATCAAAAAATTTCCTGATGGTGCTACCTTGCAGCAACAATGGCATCAATTGTTTCTATATGTGGCCAGTGGGATGACAGGCTGTGTGGCGTAGTTATAGCACCGGCTCATTTAGTTGGGTTCACACTATAGAGAACCCTAGTATTTATTTGGTTGAGTACCTTTCATATTGTGTGTACTCTTATCTTTGTATATGGTGTGTTGAGTGTTATGTGAAGAAGAAGAAGATTTTTAGCCTCTCACCTTGTGTGTTCTCTTTTAGGGTTTCTGAGTGTGTGTGTGCTTGGAAGAGCTCAAGCTCTCTTCTCCCCTGCATCTTTCATGATATCGGAGCCTTGTTCATTCTAAGGGCTGAGCTGCAAGCAAGAGAAGCACAGGAAGCGATACGAGGGTAAGAGCTTCATCTACTCTTCCCTATTTGTGTTGGCGACTACACCCTTGTCGTCGGGAGCTCTACGAGAGTCACCGACAAACGATCTCTGATTGAGGAGCTTTCTTCTCGTGGGAGTAAAGCTATAGGGCAACTACACTATCCTATAGCAGTCCTATAGGACAACATTTTCTAGGCCAAAAACGCGTTTCGAGCACATTAGGACCTTCGTTTTTCAACAAGCAAGCGATTTCGAGCACTGTGGGTAAGTCATCGATTCTATGCAGAACTCTGTTTTAAGAACTGCAAGAAGACAGAATGGTTATGCAGACATTGTGTGTGCTGTAAGGAGGTCAACAGTTGCCATTGGGTGTATGTATGCACATTGAGGTCACTGGTTGTGACATTTGAGTGTAGTACAGTAGTACAGCTGCTGCTGCAGAAAATACAGCAGTTTGTGCAGGACAAACCAGAGTGTTGTTTCTGGTAAATTTGTGTGTCTGGCAAGATGTCAAATGATGGCATAAACCAGATTGTTGCTGAGAAGCTTGATAAGAACAACCTCCATGCTTGGAGGTTCAGATTGACAAATTTCTTGATGGGAAAGGGTTACTCGGACTACATAGAAGGTGAGCACGAAGAGGCATCGGAGATACAAGAGATCAATCCGACTACTGCAGATGTGAAAGAGTTCAAGGATTAGAACCAAGGAGCCAGCAAAGTTATGTATTGGCTCTCTATCAGTATACAAGACACCATGATTGGGCACATACAGGATGCCAAGTCCCCCAAGGAGGCGTGGGACACCTTGGTAAAACTCTATGAAACGAATACCAAGGCACAAAAGATACAGTTGAAGAATGAACTTCATACTGTGGAGAAAAAGAGTATGTCTGTGAATGACTATGCATTGAAGATTAAGGGTATTGTGGAATCCCTTGCATCTATTGGCGTTTCAGTAAATGATGATGATAAGGTGAAAGTCTGTCTATGTGGTCTTGGGCCACAATATAAGGCATTCAAGACGTCTATTCACACTTGGAAAAACATTCCCAATTTCATAGATTTGGTGTCTATGTTGATTATAGAAGAGAAGAGCTTGGGTGAAGACCAACAGTCTTCACAAAACAAAATCAGTTCAGAGCAACAGGCCTTCTACACAAGTTCAGGAAGAGGACGAGGTAGAGGCGGCCGTGGATGTGGCCAAGGAGGTGGCCGAACAGGTAATCAGAATTATGGCGAGCAGCAACAACAACAGTCCCAGAATTCACAACAACAACAACAAGTAGGTGGAAGAGGCCAATTCAGAGGTAGGGGGAGTCAAAGAGGTCATGGCAATTCGCAAAGGCAGTATAATGATACACGTGGATGCTTTTATTATGGTAAGCATGGACATGTGCAGGCAGATTGTCATAAGAAGCAAGCTGACATGCAAAATGGAAAATTGCAGCAAAACAACTATGCATCCTCAAGAAAAAACAATGAGAATAGTTAAAGGTTTTTTGTCATGCAGTATGTCGTTAATGCCATGTCGTTAATGCCATGTCTGAAAATGTTAAAGTAGCATATAACAATGATGTATGGTATGTTGATTCAGGTGCTTCAAACCACATGACAAGTCATGGTGGGGAGTGGTTCAAGGAGATGAAAAACCTTGAAAGACCAAGTTTTGTGGAAACAGGGGGGATGACACTGCTCATCCAATTGCCCATGTTGGAGATGTGTCATTGTCTATGCAGGATGGCAAAGTGAAGTACCTTGCAGATGTACTTCATGTTCCAAACATAACAAAGACTCTAGTTTCAGTTGGCTAGATGATTGAGCAGGGTTCGCAGGTTCGGTTTAACCCTGATGGTTGTTATGTTGAAGACTTTAAAGACAAGTGCAGGTTGGTTGTAAAAGGCAATAGAGTGGGTAGAATGTTTACATTGAATGTAAACATGTCTAAAGTGAGCGTTGCGATGTTTGCAAATGGTTCAGGAATTGTTGCAGACACAGATATTTGGCATAAAAGAATTGGACATGTGAATGTGCAGAGAATGAAGTCTATGCAGACTAAAGGAATTGTGACAGGGCTGCCAAAGTTTAAAGTTGAAGGTATGCGAAAAATATGTAAAGCATGCCAATTTGGAAAGCAAAGAAAGCATGTATTTCCACGTGACAGAAATGTGAGCAGAAATGCACTAGATGTTATGCATTCAGATGTATGGGGTTCTATAAAGAGCATGTCTATGGGAGGCTGCAGGTATTATGTGACATTTATTGATGACCACACAAGGAAAGTGTGGGTATACTTCATGAAGAAGGAGAGGGTGAGGTGTTCATTCATTTTCAAAATTTCTGAGTTATGGTTGAAAAGCAAACAGGGAAACATGTAAAGTGCCTAAGGTCATATGAAGGGGGAGAGTACTTTTCTAATGAGTTCTCTGAATTTTTGAAGAAGAATGGTATTCGGAGACAGTTTCCATGCAGATACGCTCTGCAACAAAATGGAGTTGCTCAGCAGAAAAACAGACACATTGCTGAGATTGCGCGAGCATTGATGGGAGAGAAAAATATGCCGCATAGCTATTGGGTTGAGGCTGTTTCTACAACAGTTTACATCATGAACAAGACTCCAACTGCAGCCATACATGATGTAACTCTAGAGGAGAGGTTTACTAGCAAAAAACCTGATTTGTCTCATCTGAAAGTCTTTGGATGCATTGCATATGTGCATGTGCCAGATGAGCTGAGATCTAAGTTGGATCCAAAAGCTAAAAAATGTGTGTTTATTGGGTATTCCGTTGAGCAAAAGGGATATAGGTGTTATAACCCTGCTACACACGTGAGTTGATGAGGGTAAGCAGGGATGTTGTTTTTTATGAGATGAGTAGCTGGTATGCTATTGAAAAAGAAGCTGTTGGGGCTGATGTGAGTGGAAATGTGGTTGCACAGAATGCAAGTCAGCAATCACAGTCTTTGAGTGGATCAGGAGAGTCCTCATCTAGTGGTTCAGTTGATAGACCATGGAGTGGCAGGCTGCGTCATAATACTAGTCCTGCAAATGTGATTAGTACATCACATAAAGGCAAAGAGAAAGTGGTTGAGCCCCTTAGTATGCTTGACATTTTTGCAGGGCATTCTCATGTTGAATGGAGAGTCTAGTGGCTCAGAGATGAGCCTTGATGAGGATCTTGGTATACCAGCTATGAGAACACCTGGTGTAAAGAAGGCTATGGAAGCCATGAATGCAAAGCTACAAAGATCTGGAAGAGTGAAGAATCCTATGCAGAGGTCTACCTATGATGGTTATGTGGCACATCACTATGCATACATGGCAAAAGTTGTGCAGGTTGTAGAGACCACATGCATTGATGAGACTGTTGGAAATATGTGTTGGGAGAAAGCTATGGATGAGGAGATGGATGCACTATATGGAAATGAGACTTGGGATTTAGTGCAATTGCCTGAAGCCAAGAAAGCCATTGGATGCAAGTGGGTGTACAAAGTAAAACATAATAGTCATGGAAGTGTAAGCAGGTACAAGGCTAGATTGGTAGCCAAAGGATATGCACAGACATATGGCATTGATTATGAGAAAACTTTCAGCCCTGTTTGCCAAGATGGCAATAGTGAGAGTTGTGATAGCAGTGGCTACATCAAAGCAATGGTCTTTACATGATATGGATGTAAAGAATACATTCTTACAAGGGGATTTGCAGGAAGAGGTGTATATGTTACAGCCACCTAGTTATGAGAGGATGTGAGTCACACTGAGCATGTTTGCAGGTTGAAGAAAGCCTTGTATGGCTTAAAACAAGCACCAAGAGCATGGTCTGACAATATTTTTGAATATCTTATCTCAATATGGGCTTTCATGTAGTAGCCAATGTCAATTTTTCATTGTATGTGAGACACATTGTGATAGAGGGGTTGTGCTTGTTGTCATCTAAGTAGATGACCGGATCATTACGGGGGACCATGATGAAGAGATCTTTGATGTAAAGATCTTGCTTAGACAGAAGTTTGAGATGAAGGACTTGGGGGATCTTAGATATTTCTTGGGCATTGAGGTGATTAGGTCACCACATGGTATTGGATTATTACTACAGAGACAGTATGGCTTGGACATGTCTTGGGCATTGAGGTGATTAGGTCACCACATGGTATTGGATTATTACTACAGAGACAGTATGGCTTGGACATGTTGTCCAAGTATGGTATGACAGGCTATAAGCCTATCTCACTGCCATTGGATCAGAACGGCAAGTTGAGTGCACATTCAGGAGAGATTTTGGAGGATCCTACTATGTATAGGCGCATAGTAGGAAGCTTGATCTATATGACGATCACCAGGCCAGATTTGAGCTATGCTGTTGGGTTGGTGAGTCAGTTTATGCAGGTTCCTCAGAAGCCGCATCTAGATATGCATTGAAGCGCATATTGAGGGATGTGATGTCTACTTTGCATTGTGGACTATTTTATGAAACTGGGACAGAGATATGTACATGGGTACACAAATGCTGATTAGGCTGGTAGTATCTCAGATAGAAGATCTACTAGTGGCTTCATATTTTCTTTGGGGAGTGCTGCTGTGACTTGGAGTAGCCTACGGTTGCTCTATCAAGTACAGAGGCCAAAAACAGAGGTGCTCCTATGGTAGCATGTGAGGTAGCTTGGTTGAGAAAGCTGCTTGCAGATTTGGGTCTATCAGTGGATAGACAAGTTGTCATTTTCTGTGACAATATTAGTAGTATACAGTTGGCCAAGAACCCAGTTTTTCATGCTCGCACGAAGCATATAGAGGTCCATTATCATTTTGTCAGAGAGAAGGTTGGCAGGAGACGTTGACCTTGTTTATGTCAGCACATAGGATCAGGTCGCTGACATCTTCACCAAAGCATTAGGTATAGAGAAGCTCTGCAGATTCAGGGCTTTGCTTGGTGTACATGAGATGGAGTTGAGCTCGAGGGGGAGTCTTTAGATATCGAGCTCATCTAGTGAGGCGGTGGACACTGATGAGGGGTCACTCACAAAAAAATGTGAATATCACGTGTGTTCAACAAAAGCATAATTTTAATTTATGAAACTTACAGAAATATATTTACATAAGGGTATGATTTAAAATTTTTTCAAAAAAATTTACAGATTCATAAAGAAAAGGGGATATTATATAGATTAAAAAATTCACAGATAAGGGATTAAAAATATAGGCCTTGAACGCACGCGATAGGGATATTTTACATATAGTGACCCCCCCGAGGACCCACCTGGGGGATAGGCCCCACACTTACACCACTGGCATTGTTGGTGAGATCATGGGTGATATAAGGCTAGTGGGATGACAGGCTGTGTGATAGTCATTCTAGACTAGCATAGTTATAGTGTTAGCTCACTTAGTTGGGTTCACACTATAGAGAACCCTAGTATGTATTTGGTTGAGTACCTTTCATATTGTGTGTACTCTTATCTTTGTATATGTTGTGTTGAGTGTTGTGTGAAGAAGAAGAAGATTTTCAGCCTCTCACCTTGTGTGTTCTCTTTTAGCGTTTGTGAGTGTGTGTATGCTTGCAAGAGCTCAAGCTCTCTTCCCCTACATCTTTTCACAAATGTCATAGGAATTCCTCTTTTAACATTAGAAATGAATCACTAGAAATTTCTCTTTTGCTAATTACTATTTATGCATAAACATAAAAATCAAATTTTCCATGATTATAATGAGAATCATTCAATTAATCTAGGATGATTAATCCTAGAATATGGTAGGAAGTTCTCTTTTCATAATATAAATGAAAATGATTTATGTGTTTTTAAAAATTTCGCCATAGCTCCGCTGCTATTACTGATAATTCTCAATAAACTTGAAAGAATAAAGTTTAATATTATTCATGTGACTAGAATAACCACTAATTGGATCATTATCCAATTATGGATTGATTCTTAATTTTACCATAAATTAAATAGTATAAAAGTATAAAAAGCCATTAATTTGGCCTCCAATTAGACAAGCATAGAAATTACTGTTTGATTAGAGAATGCTTCATGAGAAGCTTCATTTGAATTAAGAATAGGGCATAGGAATGACCATTCTTTGGGGGAGAGAGAGAAATGCTTAAAAACCATTATAAATTAAGCATAAATGAAAATTTATGTATTTCTTCATTACAATACATAAAAGAACTTCAATAGTATTCAAAAGCCATTCAAATTAATGCTTTTCAGGCTTGAGAGGGGTTGAGAAGAGAAACATTTGGAGATTTAAGAAAAAGAAGACAATAATCCACACTTTACCTTTTAAATTACTTGATTCTTTGATCACAGTAGAGGCCCCCAACCAATCAATTGGTTTGGTATGTTGTTGGAGTCATTGAAGAGAGAGAGAAGCTCCAATATCTTGAATTTGTAGAGGATTTTTAGAGGATAATAGAAAATATCATTATTTCAATATAATATCGACATGGTATAGTTCTCATATTTTTTTACAAAGGGCTAAGGATGGCCTCTAGCCAAGTCCAACTAGTTTCTAGAATTTTCCAAGTTCAGTTTGGCTATATAGTTATCATATTTTTTTACAAAGGGCTAAGGATCTATTTATAGGTGAGGGAGGCCTCTAGCCAAGTCCAACTAGTTTCTAGAATTTTCCAGGTTTAGTTTGGCTGAATTTGGACAATATTTGGACCTAGTTTGGCTCCCTTTTGATTTGGTTTGATCGAGGAGAGAGGAGAGATAAAAATATCACAATATTTTTGAGTTTAAATCTTCTCCACACAAGTGAAATAGGTGCCTCCTTGAAGAGCTCCCTTCTCCTTATTACCACCCCAAGGTGTAAAAATTGAATCATTATACCCAAAATATCTCATTTTTTAGTAATACTCATAGTTTTTTACTAATAAACCTTGTCCTTAGTCAACTCTTCATCTTATGTGAGAATTTACTCATTTTTGGAGGTTTTTCTTTTATGAATTGGATTTATCTCCTCCCCACACTTGTATTAATCCTATTGGCTCTCATAGGAGCCTTAATTGGAGCATAATCCAAAAATTTCTGAAAATCTAGACCCTTAGGCTAAAGTCCTTTTTATACTTCTTTTCAATTAATTCCAAATGCTCATTGGAAAGTTTTTTTGAATTTCTTTTTCAGGGGAAACCATTTTAGACACTAGGAGGATTTTTATATCCAAAAATATCTCAATTTTAGATTACCTCTCTCTAGTCATTTTCTCTCTCTAGGCTAAAATAGGGTAAAACAGAATCTTTCTTTTATTTCAAAGAGGGGAATAATTACAAGATCAGAAGGGGAGGTTCTTACACATGTACACCTCAAAATATGGAGGGAGGAATCTCACACTGGTCCTCAAACGGATGAGTCCATGGCTCTTTTATATGGATCCGTTGGTTGATCTTGCTGATCTTCAATGGAGATTCCATTTTTGATATGTGAATATATTGCCGGTTACTATGAGCTAGGAACTATCGAAAAGGCCCCTAAGTGGACAGGTGGTGAGCATTCTGGTTGCCCATGATGTCATAGGTGCACCGATGAAGGAATGATTGGAAATAAGGATTCAACCGGAGATTTTGAGGATTATGATCAGTGACACAATGGTTTCATTAAATGATTGTTCTTAAAGATAGCTGATTCTGTGAAAAAGGTAATTTCATATTGGGTGTGTAAGTGGTGTGACTAGTTTTAAGTTTGCATGAATATCTAGCTAGGGGGCCTGGAACTCTTTTTCCTGGTACTCGGGACAAAACCTAACCAAATTCTTAATTGGATCCCATCACTACAGTGGTTGGGCAGCTGGAAGGGTTTTTAATTCAAAAAAATTATGATATTTTTATCTCTTCTCTCTCCTAGATCACACCAAATCAAAAAGGAAGCCAAACTGGTCCAAATCTTGTCCAAATTGAGTCAAAATGAACCTGAAAAATTCTAGAACCTAGTTGGACTTGGTTAGTGGCCTCCCTCACCTACAAATAGATCCTTAGTCTTTTGTAAAAAAATCTGGGAGCTATACCATGCTAGTATTACATTAAAAAAATCATATTTTCTATTATCCCTTAAAAATCCTCTACTTTTGGAGATATTGCAGCTTCTCTCTCTCTCTTCAACAACTCTTGGAGATTTCTTCTCAACTCACTAAACCAATTGATTGGTTGGGGGCTTCACTTCTTGATAAAGAAGCAAGCCAAGCCTTGAGAGGTAAGAAGTAATTTTATGGTTTTTGTTAATATTCTTAAATGATTTCACTTCTCAACCCCTCTCAAGCTTGAGAAGTTTCTAATTAGTTTTTTTAATGCAAATCAAGCTTTCCCTAAGAGTTTTAATGATTAATCACAAAAAAGTTAATCTTTACGCTTAACTAGAATGCTTTTTATGTATATCTCTCTCTCCCAAAAGAATAGTCATTCCTATTACTAATTCTTTACAAATGAATGCTTCTCATTGATAAATTCTTAATTCAAAATCAAACTCTAAGCTTGTTAAGATAGAGGTTAAGAAAATGACTTTTTTATGCTTTTATGATAATAAAATAATGGTAAATTCTTATAAGTAGTTAAAAAACTACTTTAAGTGATTATAAATGTGAAAGGGATAAATCCTATCATTTTGGAAAAAGAAGAATAGTAGAAATAGCCTAATCTAGTAGATTAATCATGATTAAGATTATGATTATGGATAAATTTATGTTCTAATTCCATAAATTAGATTTAAGTTTATGAATAGATCTTCTATCATAATTGTATTGCAATGTCTTATTCTTTTTTAGAAAATTTGAAAATTATCAGTAACAGCAAGCGAAGCTATGGTAAAATTTTTAGAAAATAATACATACCTTATTTTTATGCATAATGCTAAAAGAGGACTTCCTACCATATTCTAGGATTGGAAATCCTATGATAAAAGAATAATTTTGATATTCATGGGAAACAAAATTTTAGTATTTATGCATAAATAATTAATTAAAGAAAAGAGGAATTTTTAGTAAAAAAATTTTAATGCAAAACGAGGGTGTGTACTCTTCTCTTTGTATATGTTGTGTTGAGTGTTGTGTGAAGAAGAAGAAGATTTTCAGCCTCTCACCTTGTGTGTTCTCTTTTAAGGTTTGTGAGTGTGTGTGTGCTTGCAAGAGCTCAAGCTCTCTTCTCCCTTGCGTCTTTTCACAAATGTCATAGGAATTCCTCTTTTAACATTAAAAATGAATTACTAAAAATTTCTCTTTTACTAATTACTATTTATGCATAAAACATAAAAATCAAATTTTCTATGACTATAATGAGAATCATTCAATTAATCTAGGATGATTAATGCTAGAATATGGTAGGAAGTCCTCTTTTCATAATATAAATGAAAATGATTTATGTGTTTATTTTTCAAAAATTTCGCCATAGCTCCGCTGCTATTACTGATAATTCTCAATAAATTTGAAAGAATAAAGTTTAGTATTATTCATGTGACTAGAATAACCACTAATTGGATCATTATCCAATTATGGATTGATTCTTAATTTTACCATAAATTAAATAGCATAAAAGTATAAAAAGCCATTAATTTGGCCTCCAATTAGACAAGCATAGAAATTACTTTTTGATTAGAGAAATGCTTCATGAGAAGCTTCATTTTTGAATTAAGAATAGGTCATAGGAATGACCATTCTTTGGGGGAGAGAGAGAAATGCTTAAAAACCATTATAAATTATGCATAAATAGAAATTTATGTATTTCTTCATTACAATACATTAAAGAACTTCAATAGTATTCAAAAGCCATTCAAATTAATGCTTTTCAAGCTTGAGAGGGGTTGAGAAGAGAAACATTTGGAGATTTAAGAAAAAGAAGACAATAATCCACATTTTACCTTCTAAATTACTTGATTCTTTGATCACAGTAGAGGCCCCCAACCAATCAATTGGTTTGGTATATTGTTGGAGTCATTGAAGAGAGAGAGAAGCTCCAATCTCTTGAATTTGTAGAGGATTTTTAGAGGATAATAGGAAATATCATTGTTTCAGTATAATACCGGCATGGTATAGTTCTCATATTTTTTTACAAAGGGCTAAGGATCTATTTATAGGTGAGGGAGGCCTCTAGCCAAGTCAAACTAGTTTCTAGAATTTTCCAGGTTCAGTTTGGCTGAATTTGGAGAAGATTTGGACCTAGTTTGAATCCCTTTTGATTTCGTTTGATCTAGGAGAGAGGAGAGATAAAAATATCACAATATTTTTGAGTTTAAATCCACGACACAAGTGAAATAGGTGCCTCCTTGATCCCTTCTCCTTACCACCCCAAGGTGTCAAAATTGAATCATTATACCCAAAATATCTGATTTTTTTAGTAATACTCATAGTTTTTTTACTAATAAACCTTGTCCTTAGTCAACTCTTCATCTTATGTGAGCATTTACTCATTTTTGGGGGTTTTTCTTTTATAAATTAGATTTATCTCCTCCCCACATAGATTGATCCTATTAGGTGTTGAAATATACAAGTGAATAGGGTGTGTGCGGGAACAAGCCCTTGGTCAGAGGCTATAAAAGAGAATGTGTAAATATGAGAGAACCTGTGAAAAGGTGAGAAAAATCTAGTGGGAGAGAATAAAGGGTAGCATGAGAAGATTTAGGAAGTGTGGAGATATTCTGGGAAAAGTGAAGAGGTGGAGAGAATCAAGCAAAAGAGGTGGAGTGAATCAGGGAGAAATCAGTGGCATTTGATGCTTGGATGTAAACTCTATAAATTGAGGCATTGGCCTAATGAGAATTTTC
This sequence comes from Cibotium barometz, assembly GCF_041138505.1. Lineage (NCBI taxonomy): Eukaryota > Viridiplantae > Streptophyta > Polypodiopsida > Cyatheales > Cibotiaceae > Cibotium > Cibotium barometz. The sequence continues at coordinate 23,803,633 of NC_141057.1, read as the reverse complement.
TAGTTTTTTATTATCCATGCCTACATTAAGCTATTTGTTAAAATCATTACCTCTTAATTATCGTCTAATCATTACGTCTTAATTATCGTCTAATCATTACGTCTTAATTATCATCTAATCACTTTGTTAATGATATTGATTCTAGTATTTGATCCACCATAGCTCATCACATTGCTGTAATTATCGTCTAATCATTACGTCTTAATTATCATCTAATCATTACGTCTTAATTATCGTCTAATCACTTTGTTAATGATATTGATTCTAGTATTTGATCCACCATAGCTCATCACATTGCTGTAATTTCAACATGGTATCAGAGCCATGCCTAGAATCCATCAGGTTTATGAGCTTATTATCTAATTAATTAGGATTAGTAGATAATTAGAAATTAATCAAATTTTTATTTATTTTTCAACTCACCTCTGTACCCCTAGCCAGTGGAGGAGCTCCCTCTCCTTGCACACATTAGCCCAAACCCTTCTAGGCCAACATAGCTATCTCATTGCTACTCAAGCTCATCAAATCAGCGTAGCAAACCGTTGACGGGTTCAGGAGAAAATGCATTTTTTCAGGCGCCTCTTTTCTAAGTGAAAAAATGAGATCTTCTCTTCCATATATCAAATGGGTCTGATTCCTCTTAGCCCCATGGGTTTTCAAGCATGCTCTACAAGCTGGTGAAGTCAAAATTCAATTTGATCAAGTCTACAGTGAGATCCAAGCTCTTCATCAAATCTGCAGGGGTGACTTTGGTAGGGTGACTTTGGTAAAACAGATATTAAGCATTCAATATTTGATCAAATCTTATGTTTATTGGCTTAATCCTGTTGAGATTCAAGCTCGATGTCAGTGTGAGCCAGCTATGCTATGTGCTGGCAGATTAGGTAGGAACATGTGTGAGACATAAATGACCAAGTGTCCAGCTGGTCATAGTGTGTGGACATTAGCTAGGGTTAGTAGAGTGTGGACACAACTCATTGTGGGTTGTGTGGATTATGGATTAGTGCATTATGCTTTGTGTGAGAGTGGACATGGCTTCCCTCTATGGTTAGGGTTTGCAATATTCATTAGGGTTTGCTCCTGTGTGTGTCTCCTCCCCCTCTACCGTTCTTTCAACATGGTATCAGAGCCTTGTGCTGTTTATTAGGGTTTATGAGTGAGTGAGTGAAGAGGGAAAAGAAGCTGTGAAAAGAAGCAGTGAAGCTGGCCATTGGAGCTATGAAGCTTGGAGCACACTGTGAGGTAGCTCAAGAACACAAGAAGGCCACTTGTAAGATTCCTCCCCCAACCCCTTTTTGATGTCTAGTATCTTCCCCTGTAATCAACCCTCTTCAGAAATATAAAGATCTTGTTTCTATCTATTTTAGCCTAGAGAGAGAAAAATATTCTAGAGAGAGAATATTCAGATTTTGAATATTTCTGGATAGAAAAATATCTCTTATAATTCAGATGAGTTCCCCTGAAATAGAAATTCAAAAAGAATTTTCCAATGTGCAATTGGAATTAATTGGAAATAGGTATAAAGAACCTTAGTCTAAGGGTCTAGATTTTCAGAAATCTTTAGACTATGGTCCAATTAAGGTTCCTATGGGCCAATAGCATCAATCCATGTGTAGGGAAGAGATAAATCCAAATTTGTAAAAAAGAAGATACCCAAAAATGAGTAAATGCTCACATAAGGTGAAGAGTTGAAAATGTACAAGGTTTATTAGTAAAAAACTATGAGCATTATTAAAAATATGAGATATTTTGGGTATCCAAAAATGAGTAAATGCTCACATAAGATGAAGAGTTGAAAATGTACAAGGTTTATTAGTAAAAAACTATGAGCAATATTAAAATGATGCCATTATGACACATATGTAAGGAAGGGGAATTCTTTAAAGGAGGTGCATATTTCACATAAGATGAAGAGTTGAAAATGTACAAGTTTTATTAGTAAAAAACTATGAGCAATATTAAAATGATTCCATTATGACACATATGTAAGGAAGGGGAATTCTTTAAAGGAGGTGCATATTTCACATAAGATGAAGAGTTGAAAATGTACAAGGTTTATTAGTAAAAAAAACTATGAGCAATATTAAAATGATTCCATTATGACACATATGTAAGGAAGGGGAGTTCTTTAAAGGAGGTGCATATTTCACATGCTTGAATGAGTTTTAAACTCATAAAAATTGAGATATTTCATCTCTCCTCTCTCCTCATTCAAGTCTAGTTCCAAAAAGTTAGCTTAACTGACCTAAAAATGGTCAAATATTGACCAAACTGATTTAGAAAATTCTAGAATCAGTTTGTTTGGTTAGGAGCTCAATTTTTCCTATAAATAGAAGCCTCCCCCTTGTTGAAAAATAGTTAGTGTTTATGCATCGTTACTCTACTCCACCTAAGCCAAGAACTGTGAATTCATTTAATAATTCACTAGTTTTTGGAGCTTCCCTCTTTCTTCAATCCCCATTAGTGGCTCCATCAACATACTTAACCAATTGATTGGTTGGGGGCCTTTACCGTGAACAAAGAATCAAGCAAGTTGTAAGGTAATTAGTGAATATTGATCTTTCTATAATTTCTCAATGTTTCTCTCTTCTCAACCCCTCTCAAGCTTGAGAAGTTTAATTGGTATGGTTTTTTTTTAAAATACTATTGAAGTTTGAATAGTAGTGAAGAGTTACATAAGTTAATAAATGCTATTGAAGTTAATTTTCATTTATGTTTAAATTCTAATAATTTTTATGTAAATTCTCTCTCTCACTCAAGAAATGGTCATACTCATGACCCGTTCTCAATCCAAATCAAGCTTTTCATAAAGCTTTTCCTTAACCCAAGATTAAGCTATGCTTGAGGCCAATTTAATGGCTTTTTTCTATGCTTTTAGTTTATGCATATTGATGATTCAATCCACTATAGATTAATGATCCAATTAGAGATCATTTTAATTATTTCCTTAATGATAAGCTTTATCCCTTAGAAAAAATTGAGATTTATCAGTCATAGCAGCGGAGCTATGGCAAAATTTTTATAAAAATTATGCATAAAATAATTTCATTCAAAGCATAAAAAGAGGACTTCCTACCATATTCTAGGAATTATCATCCTAGATTAATTGAAAGAATTTCATTATAATCATGGAGAAATTGAATTTTAATATCATGCATAAAGGATAATTTTTTTATATCAAAAGTGTTACTTTTATCATTTTTAATTTTCATGCATAGAAGTATGCATAAAGGAAAAAATTTTATATCAAAAGTGTTACTTTTATCATTTTTTAATTTTTCATGCATAGAAGTATGCATAAAGGATAATTTTTTTATATCAAAAGTGTTACTTTTATCATATTGGATTTCATGCATAGAGGTATGCATAAAAGTTGAATATTTTATTATAAAAGTGTTACTTTTAGCATAATTGAATTTCATGCATAGAAGTATGCATAAAAGATATGGGAAGTGATAAGATATGATAAGATGCATGTGGATGTGGATGTATGAATGTGGATGTATGGATGTGAATGGGAATGTGGATGTGGATGTATGTATGCATGTGGATGTGGATATGGATGTGTATGTATGAATGTGGATATGGGATGTGGATGTATAAATGAGGATGTGAAAATGGAGATAAGCATGTAGATGTGGATGCATGAATGTGGATGTATGGATGTGAATGAGGATATAGATGTGGATGTATGGATGTGAATGTGCATGTAGATATGGATGTATATATGTGAATGGGAATGTGGATGTGGATGTATGTATGCATGTGGATGTGGATATGGATGTGTATGTATGAATGTGGATATGGGATGTGGATGTATAAATGAGGATGTGAAAATGGAGATAAGCATGTAGATGTGGATGTATGGATGTGAATGTGGATATGGGATGTGGATGTATAAATGAGGATGTGAAAATGGAGATAAGCATGTAGATGTGGATGCATGAATGTGGATGTATGGATGTGAATGAGGATATAGATGTGGATGTATGGATGTGAATGTGCATGTAGATATGGATGTATATATGTGAATGGGAATGTGGATGTGGATGTGGATGTATGTATGCATGTGGATGTGGATATGGATGTGTATGTATGAATGTGGATATGGGATGTGGATGTATAAATGAGGATGTGAAAATGGAGATAAGCATGTAGATGTGGATGTATGGATGTGGATGTATGGATGTGAATGAGGATATAGATGTGGATGTATGGATGTGAATGTGCATGTAGATATGGATGTATATATGTGAATGGGAATGTGGATGTGGATGTATGTATGCATGTGGATGTGGATATGGATGTGTATGTATGAATGTGGATATGGGATGTGGATGTATAAATAAGGATGTGAAAATGGAGATAAGCATGTAGATGTGGATGTATGGATGTGAATGTGGATGTGGATGTGGATGTATGAATGTGGATGTATGGATGTGAATGAGGATGTGGATGTGGATGCATGGATGTAAATGTGGATGTGTATGTATGGATGTAGGCATGTAGATGTGGATGCATGAATGTGGATGTATGGATGTGAATGAGGATATAGATGTGGATGTATGGATGTGAATGTGCATGTAGATATGGATGTATAGATGTGAATGAGAATGTGGATGTGGATGTGGAAGTATGTATGTATGCATGTGGATGTGGATGTATGAATGAGGACGTGATAATGAATGTATGCATGTGGATGTGGATATGGATGTGTATGTATGAATGCGGATATGGATGTGGATATGGATGTGTATGTATGAATGTGGATATGGGATGTGGATGTATAAATGAGGATGTGAAAATGGAGATAAGCATGTAGATGTGGATGTATGGATGTGAATGTGGATGTAGATGTGGATGTATGGATGTGGATATGGATGTGAATATATGATATGTGATGTGAAGGAATCTGAAGTGAAGAGATGGAAAATGATATGATTGGATGAGTACACATATAAATGAAATGTGGAATAAGTAATGTGGATTGCATGAGGGATAATGTGGAAAAATGAGAGTTAATATAGAAATTGTATTTGTAAACTGTTTGTAAATGCTGTTTGTAAATGGCTGTTTTATGTCAAGAATGCTGGGAAAGCATTTTGACCGTCTTGTGATTAAGGTCGTGGAGACCTAACTGATAAAGTTGCAACTGCTGACGGAGAGTCAATGGAGGACGTCTCGCGTAGCAAGGTCGGCCGAGGTCTTGACCAGCCTCGGTTCGATTAAAATGGTGAGCTTTCGGTACGGTGGATGAGGAACCAAGGAAGCGGCCTATGAGTGAAGCACTAGGTCACCTGCGAAGGATCCTAGAGGGTGCTGACCATACGGTGCTCGGGCTCTGGGTCGCCCAGGATACCCACGCGTGCGTCGAGGAAGATATTGGAACAAGGAGTAAGAGTTGTTTTCTGGAACCGGGCATGGATCTGGTTGACTGACCTTGCTGGTCCTCAACGGATGAGTCCATGGCTCTTTTATATGGATCTGTTGGTTGATCTTGCTGATCTTCAACGAGAGTCCATCTTGATAAGTGATTATATTGTTGAGTATTATGGGCTAGGAACTATTGAAACGGCCCCTGTGTGGACAGGTGGTGAGCGTTCTAGTTGCCAATGATGCCATAGATACTCTGATGAAGGAATGATGGGAAATTATGAATCAACTGGATAATTTGGGAGATTGTGATCAGTGGTACTATGGTTTCATTAAAGGATTGTTTTAAAGTTAGCTGATGCTAAGAAAAAGGCAATTTTCATATTGGGTGTGTAAGTGGTGTGGCTAGTTTTATGTTTGCATGAAATTCCGACTAGGGGGCCTTGGAACTCTTTTCCTTGGTACCCGGGACAAAACCTAACCAAATTCCAAATTGGATCCCATCACTACAGTGGTTGGGCGGTTGGCTAACCCATGGGATCGGATGGGGTTAGGCTGGACTGATGGATCCGTAAATCGAGACTCAATTTCTGTTATTACGATAGATAAAGTAAATCCCGGATAGTAATTGTTCTATGGATAGGAATCAACGGCTGTGCCTCCTTGGTGAGGAAAAAAGCGTTGATCCCAATGATCCAAGTGCAAGTTTCTTCCTTGATCTGACCAAGTATCTTTATAGATGCAATCGGATCTGTTTGATCAGTAAGAGTTTTGACTACGTTAGAGTAAAAATTATCCTGGTGGAATCGCCCGTGCTTTCCGGATAAGGGAAGTTTTTTCGGGTCTGGTTTTGGAAAAACCGACGAATTAGTCTTTTGTTCGGATATCCGTGGACGAGGCCCCGAGTGTGGGACCCTGCCTCGCGCAAGAAGTGCTACTTCCGCTGCTAGTACCCCGAATCCGTTGCGCGGTGGGAACAGGGATCTCACAGTTGGTATCAGAGCGTTTGGTTAATAAAGATCAACTGAGAAGACAAATATGTCAAAAATTTATCAAGAAACACAAAAAGGTTGTAATTGTGTGATATAAGTCGTACAATTTGATATTTAAACTAAAATTCGTAAATTGGTAATTGGGTCTTCAGATGGAAGTACCGCAATTATATAGAATCCCTGACTTGCTTGAGGCCTAGACATGATGGTATTTACCTTATAATTCCAAGGGCCGTGACTACCCGTATATACCGAGAGTATACTGCAGCTCTTTACTGACAGTATATACGAGTAAATCTAAGACTTGAAATTTTAAGCGTTAATGCTATCCAGATGATGAATTCGAATGTGGTTGATATGATTTTTAATTCTGTTTGAGGACTGATGAAATTGATTTGGATTCTGATTGAAAAATGATGATTTTCGAAATTTAGTTGAAATGTAATAAGCTGAACGAAACCACATGAGGATGAATGGGATGAGTCCCTGTGATGATATTCATAACTGGAATGATGATAATGATTTCAGCAAATCACTATGAGATTAGTAGATTGTGCTGTCAAAGTGCTACAGCCTTCGAGGTATACAGGAGTAAGAATCTCCCTTTTTGATCTCTAAAATAAAAGAAAGATTCTGTTTAAGAAAGAAAGACCCTTTTCCTAGAATACTTCTCAGGAGTTCCACCTGTTTTAAGGATTCAGAACAATGAGTTCAGAAGTGAGAATCGATGTTTTGGATATCAAGGTTTTGGTCTTCATTCGAGTACGGTCCAAAAGAAGTTCTTTATCTCTTAGGAAGTATAAGAAGTTATTCCCAGATATTGTGGACCAAAGAAGGTAGGTAACTTAGCCTACGAACCTCTTTTATCTTCTCATCTCAAGGTTCTTAATGCTTTCTATAGAAATATGTGCCAAACCCAAATCAGGGAAAGACGGTAAAACTTCAGTGGCAAGTTACCGTTGGCTTCTAAGTTACGCTAGCTCCTTCCTTTATATAAGTCGTAACTTTTACTTGTCGCTCACAGTAATCTTACTTCCATCGATCTCCTTTCTTTCTTAATCTCCTTCATGGCTTGGCAACAAGAACTAGTTTTATCCATAATGATTCCTCACCTTCAAGACGCAAGTGAGTCTATGAAGAAGGATTTTATAGAGCAGTATGAGCGCTCACTTTTCCCTCACTTGGGAACTTCTGTAGCGCAAACCAAATGGCGGACCTATCAAGACATAACTAGGGTAACACCCTGGGATCAGCAACATTTTCGTAATAATGTCCGCTTGGCCATGGCTATTGAAGCTTTGGGATTGGGTCCCCGATACTACTGCATCATGAGATCAAGGCATCCTGGGTTTTCTGAGCGGGTCTTCTTACTGGCGTGTTTTCTTCCTCATGAGAAGATATGCCTTTACCCCGTTTTTGGCTTGCCTCTCAGAGGTCCTTTTGTTAGAACACCTCATACCACTGAGATAGGCGCAGCAATAACCCACAGAATCATTCCCATAGATGAGTTACCTTATACTTGTGCAGCTTGTGAGGACTGCTTTTGTGATCATATGATGGACGGGCTTATGGAAGTGTAAAGAGTTCTTCTATCTTTACTGTATAAGTTCCGAGAATGAATAAAGTTTAAATCTTGTTCTTATTTTGAATCTTGCTCTCTTTAAGACATTTCTTGGTGGTTAATCTTGATTAAAATTTTTCTCTAAGTCTCATATTCGTGAATCTTGCGAAATTATCACAAGTTGCGAGATGAGGACATCTCGCGTTTTTTAAGTGGGGTAGAATGTAAGATTCCTCCCCCAACCCCTTTTTGATGTCTAGTATCTTCCCCTGTAATCAACCCTCTTCAGAAATATAAAGATCTTGTTTCTATCTGTTTTAGCCTAGAGAGAGAAAAATATTCTAGAGAGAGAATATTCAGATTTTGAATATTTTTGGATAGAAAAATATCTCTTATAATTCAGATGAGTTCCCCTGAAATAGAAATTCAAAAAGAATTTTCCAATGTGCAATTGGAATTAATTGGAAATAGGTATAAAGAACCTTAGTCTAAGGGTCTAGATTTTCAGAAATCTTTAGACTATGGTCCAATTAAGGTTCCTATGGGCCAATAGCATCAATCCATGTGTAGGGAAGAGATAAATCCAAATTTGTAAAAAAGAAGATACCCAAAAATGAGTAAATGCTCACATAAGGTGAAGAGTTGAAAATGTACAAGGTTTATTAGTAAAAAACTATGAGCAATATTAAAAATATGAGATATTTTGGGTATCCAAAAATGAGTAAATGCTCACATAAGATGAAGAGTTGAAAATGTACAAGGTTTATTAGTAAAAAACTATGAGCAATATTAAAATGATGCCATTATGACACATATGTAAGGAAGGGGAATTCTTTAAAGGAGGTGCATATTTCACATAAGATGAAGAGTTGAAAATGTACAAGGTTTATTAGTAAAAAACTATGAGCAATATTAAAATGATTCCATTATGACACATATGTAAGGAAGGGGAATTCTTTAAAGGAGGTGCATATTTCACATAAGATGAAGAGCTGAAAATGTACAAGGTTTATTAGTAAAAAAAACTATGAGCAATATTAAAATGATTCCATTATGACACATATGTAAGGAAGGGGAGTTCTTTAAAGGAGGTGCATATTTCACATGCTTGAATGAGTTTTAAACTCATAAAAATTGAGATATTTCATCTCTCCTCTCTCCTCATTCAAGTCTAGTTCCAAAAAGTTAGCTTAACTGACCTAAAAATGGTCAAATATTGACCAAACTGATTTAGAAAATTCTAGAATCAGTTTGTTTGGTTAGGAGCTCAATTTTTCCTATAAATAGAAGCCTCCCCCTTGTTGAAAAATAGTTAGTGTTTATGCATCGTTACTCTACTCCACCTAAGCCAAGAACTGTGAATTCATTTAATAATTCACTAGTTTTTGGAGCTTCCCTCTTTCTTCAATCCCCATTAGTGGCTCCATCAACATACTTAACCAATTGATTGGTTGGGGGCCTCTACCCTGAACAAAGAATCAAGCAAGTTGTAAGGTAATTAGTGAATATTGATCTTTCTATAATTTCTCAATGTTTCTCTCTTCTCAACCCCTCTCAAGCTTGAGAAGTTTAATTGGTATGGTTTTTTTTTTTAAATACTATTGAAGTTTGAATAGTAGTGAAGAGTTACATAAGTTAATAAATGCTATTGAAGTTAATTTTCATTTATGTTTAAATTCTAATGATTTTTATGTAAATTCTCTCTCTCACTCAAGAAATGGTCATACTCATGACCCGTTCTCAATCCAAATCAAGCTTTTCATAAAGCTTTTCCTTAACCCAAGATTAAGCTATGCTTGAGGCCAATTTAATGGCTTTTTTCTATGCTTTTAGTTTATGCATATTGATGATTCAATCCACTATAGATTAATGATCCAATTAGAGATCATTTTAATTATTTCCTTAATGATAAGCTTTATCCCTTAGAAAAAATTGAGATTTATCAGTCATAGCAGCGGAGCTATGGCAAAATTTTTATAAAAAATATGCATAAAATAATTTCATTCAAAGCATAAAAAGAGGACTTCCTACCATATTCTAGGAATTATCATCCTAGATTAATTGAAAGAATCTCATTATAATCATGGAGAAATTGAATTTTAATATCATGCATAAAGGATAATTTTTTTTATATCAAAAGTGTTACTTTTATCATTTTTAATTTTCATGCATAGAAGTATGCATAAAGGAAAAATTTTTATATCAAAAGTGTTACTTTTATCATTTTTTAATTTTTCATGCATAGAAGTATGCATAAAGGATAATTTTTTTATATCAAAAGTGTTACTTTTATCATATTGGATTTCATGCATAGAGGTATGCATAAAAGTTGAATATTTTATTATAAAAGTGTTACTTTTAGCATAATTGAATTTCATGCATAGAAGTATGCATAAAAGATATGGGAAGTGATAAGATATGATAAGATGCATGTGGATGTGGATGTATGAATGTGGATGTATGGATGTGAATGGGAATGTGGATGTGGATGTATGTATGCATGTGGATGTGGATATGGATGTGTATGTATGAATGTGGATATGGGATGTGGATGTATAAATGAGGATGTGAAAATGGAGATAAGCATGTAGATGTGGATGCATGAATGTGGATGTATGGATGTGAATGAGGATATAGATGTGGATGTATGGATGTGAATGTGCATGTAGATATGGATGTATATATGTGAATGGGAATGTGGATGTGGATGTATGTATGCATGTGGATGTGGATATGGATGTGTATGTATGAATGTGGATATGGGATGTGGATGTATAAATGAGGATGTGAAAATGGAGATAAGCATGTAGATGTGGATGTATGGATGTGAATGTGGATATGGGATGTGGATGTATAAATGAGGATGTGAAAATGGAGATAAGCATGTAGATGTGGATGCATGAATGTGGATGTATGGATGTGAATGAGGATATAGATGTGGATGTATGGATGTGAATGTGCATGTAGATATGGATGTATATATGTGAATGGGAATGTGGATGTGGATGTATGTATGCATGTGGATGTGGATATGGATGTGTATGTATGAATGTGGATATGGGATGTGGATGTATAAATGAGGATGTGAAAATGGAGATAAGCATGTAGATGTGGATGCATGAATGTGGATGTATGGATGTGAATGAGGATATAGATGTGGATGTATGGATGTGAATGTGCATGTAGATATGGATGTATATATGTGAATGGGAATGTGGATGTGGATGTATGTATGCATGTGGATGTGGATATGGATGTGTATGTATGAATGTGGATATGGGATGTGGATGTATAAATGAGGATGTGAAAATGGAGATAAGCATGTAGATGTGGATGTATGGATGTGAATGTGGATGTGGATGTGGATGTATGAATGTGGATGTATGGATGTGAATGAGGATGTGGATGTGGATGCATGGATGTAAATGTGGATGTGTATGTATGGATGTAGGCATGTAGATGTGGATGCATGAATGTGGATGTATGGATGTGAATGAGGATATAGATGTGGATGTATGGATGTGAATGTGCATGTAGATATGGATGTATAGATGTGAATGAGAATGTGGATGTGGATGTGGATGTATGTATGTATGTATGTGGATGTGGATGTATGAATGAGGACGGGATAATGAATGTATGCATGTGGATGTGGATATGGATGTGTATGTATGAATGCGGATATGGATGTGGATATGGATGTGTATGTATGAATGTGGATATGGGATGTGGATGTATAAATGAGGATGTGAAAATGGAGATAAGCATGTAGATGTGGATGTATGGATGTGAATGTGGATGTAGATGTGGATGTATGGATGTGGATATGGATGTGAATATATGATATGTGATGTGAAGGAATCTGAAGTGAAGAGATGGAAAATGATATGATTGGATGAGTACACATATAAATGAAATGTGGAATAAGTAATGTGGATTGCATGAGGGATAATGTGGAAAAATGAGAGTTAATATAGAAATTGTATTTGTAAACTGTTTGTAAATGCTGTTTGTAAATGGCTGTTTTATGTCAAGAATGCTGGGAAAGCATTTTGACCGTCTTGTGATTAAGGTCGTGGAGACCTAACTGATAAAGTTGCAACTGCTGACGGAGAGTCAATGGAGGACGTCTCGCGTAGCAAGGTCGGCCGAGGTCTTGACCAGCCTCGGTTCGATTAAAATGGTGAGCTTCCGGTACGGTGGATGAGGGACCAAGGAAGCGGCCTATGAGTGAAGCGCTAGGTCACCTGCGAAGGATCCTAGAGGGTGCTGACCATACGGTGCTCGGGCTCTGGGTCGCCCAGGATACCCACGCGTGCGTCGAGGAAGATATTGGAACAAGGAGTAAGAGTTGTTTTCTGGAACCGGGCATGGATCTGGTTGACTGACCTTGCTGGTCCTCAACGGATGAGTCCATGGCTCTTTTATATGGATCTGTTGGTTGATCTTGCTGATCTTCAACGAGAGTCCATCTTGATAAGTGATTATATTGTTGAGTATTATGGGCTAGGAACTATTGAAACGGCCCCTGTGTGGACAGGTGGTGAGCGTTCTAGTTGCCAATGATGCCATAGATACTCTGATGAAGGAATGATGGGAAATTATGAATCAACTGGATAATTTGGGAGATTGTGATCAGTGGTACTATGGTTTCATTAAAGGATTGTTTTAAAGTTAGCTGATGCTAAGAAAAAGGCAATTTTCATATTGGGTGTGTAAGTGGTGTGGCTAGTTTTATGTTTGCATGAAATTCCGACTAGGGGGCCTTGGAACTCTTTTCCTTGGTACCCGGGACAAAACCTAACCAAATTCCAAATTGGATCCCATCACTACAGTGGTTGGGCGGTTGGCTAACCCATGGGATCGGATGGGGTTAGGCTGGACTGATGGATCCGTAAATCGAGACTCAATTTCTGTTATTACGATAGATAAAGTAAATCCCGGATAGTAATTGTTCTATGGATAGGAATCAACGGCTGTGCCTCCTTGGTGAGGAAAAAAGCGTTGATCCCAATGATCCAAGTGCAAGTTTCTTCCTTGATCTGACCAAGTATCTTTATAGATGCAGTCGGATCTGTTTGATCAGTAAGAGTTTTGACTACGTTAGAGTAAAAATTATCCTGGTGGAATCGCCCGTGCTTTCCGGATAAGGGAAGTTTTTTCGGGTCTGGTTTTGGAAAAACCGACGAATTAGTCTTTTGTCCGGATATCCGTGGACGAGGCCCCGAGTGTGGGACCCTGCCTCGCGCAAGAAGTGCTACTTCCGCTGCTAGTACCCCGAATCCGTTGCGCGGTGGGAACAGGGATCTCACACTACTATAGCTCGCCGACTCACCACCTTCAGAACACTCACAAGCATAAGGGGCACCACCAGCTTCTCTAGCTGGAAAGGAAAAAAATCTCTCTCTCTCTACACCACCCAGAGATACCCAAAGAAAGGCAGTTTCAACAGCTCACATATTTCATTATAAAAGCCTTTTATCTGTCAGCAAGGCTAAGCCACTCACATATCATCAACCCAAAGCCTATTATCCATTTACAAGGGGTGATCCATCACCATATTTTTATCAAATGACAAGCTTCAATCACTCATCCTCACTCTCTCCTTTATATCACACACTCACAGCAAAAACTCACACACACACTGCCCAGGCTTCTCTTAGTCCTCGCACCAGAGCCTCAAAACAAAATGATCATCTCCCAGCGACTGTCCCTCTACGGTCTCAAACCACTGCGGCTCCCTCCACCAGCAGCCTGTGCAGCTACGAACACCATCAAGACAGCGGCCTCTTCTTTAATGTGCTGGCCACACCAAGGTCTCCTTCGCACAGCTAGCGGCCCACCCAAACAGCCTCGCCTCTTCTCTCTCTCTCAACACGCCGCCTCAGCTTCAGCTCTAACAACCAAACAGCCTCGCCTCTCTGAGTCTGTGGCTGTAGCTCGCCACCCGAACACAAGGGCCTTTGTCTTCTGCATTCAACAAGACCCCCCACGTCACTGCTTCAACACTCAGTGGCCTCCACTCTCTTCGTCGCCCACAGCTACACCGCCAGCCCAAGCAAACCAAGCCCCCACGTCAGCGCCTGCTTCCACACCTCTTGCAGCAGCTCTGTCATAAGGTGGTGCCCTCGCCTCTGGTCTTGCGCACACTCACCCGTCAGCCTTCTACTACTAGGCGCCTACACCTGCAGCTTATGAACACCATCAGTCTGTTTGCCTCTGACGCCAGCATGTCTGAGAAGCTCCTTTTCAAAACGGCCGCTTTCCTCTTCTGCACATCGTAGGTTTTTCACACGCCAGAGCGGCTCCATGCAGTACCTTCCTTCCCACTCAAAACAAGGCGACCCCTTCTTTTTTCGAAGCCGCCATCCCACAGTTTCTCTTCCCTTCTAGACGTTGAGGTGGCGGCTCCTAAAGACTTCCAAGTGGCCATTAGTTTTATTGGCCACTTGTATTACATTTTAATTGATTTTTGTTTGGATATTAAAAGGATGGTTAGCCATGCTACCCTTCTTTCCTTTTCCTTGCACTTCGGGTTATCACACCCAACCACAACCTTTCCAAAAATATGCGAGCGTTGCCCACAGCCTCATGATCAGCATCATCATACCAAGACGGCCATTCCAAACTTGAAAAATTCTCAAACTCAAGTGTGAAAGCAATTCGTATTTTGCTGGCATCCCTTGTAAATTCAATATTTACAGTCTGCATCGAGCTCTCTCTACATAAACCAGTATATCTACATTATTTTTTACCAAAAGCTCATCAAAACCCATCATTGATATCCTCATGCTTGTCCACCTCTTATTTACACACATCCCAGACACCTTCTTGACGGCTAAAAAACTCATACAAATAAAAACTCCAAGTCTCTAGTAGCTGTTCCGAAGAAAAATGCATTCACTAACTCACTCCAAAGCCATTCCGTCTGTACACTTGCTAGGGCATTCAGGGCAAAATTTATTGCAAACCATCCACACCATATGTACACTGACTCAAAATAGCTTTACAGAAAAAAACCTGACATACTTTGCCCAACCCTCAGCCTGCTGAATCATTCATGATCAGCAGCAAAAAGCATTTCTAGACTTAAATCCATATCCACAAACTGCCCTTCATCTGGAATCACATCTTCAGACACTGCATCCTGCACAATTACCATCAGACGTGCATAATACTTCTTCAGCCTGTATCCATTTACCCTGGAAGCATGTAAAGTCCCATCTAAATCTGCCAATTGATAAGTGCCATTTGCAAATCCTTGCATCACCAAAAAAGGTCCTTCCCACTTAATTTGAAACTTTTTATGAAAGGCATTATCTAGTCTGTTATTATAACGTAACACCAGATCATTCTTCATAATTCCTTTGCTTTTAATCCTCTTGTTGAACTTCTCCAGCGTCCTTGCCTGCATATCTTCATAATGCTTCAAAGCATTACTCTGTTCAGCTGTGCTTCTTGTAAATATAACAGCCGCTCTTTAAAGACATCTTCAGGTTTTTCCAAAATCTTTTCCAACATTTTAACAGCTGGTATCTCCACCTCAATAGGCAATAAGGCTTCCTTTCCAAAAACAAGATAAAATGGAGTGAAACCCGTACCAGTTTTAACTGCTGTTCTGTATGCCCATAAGGCAGCAGGCAACTCCAGATCCCAATTCTTGCCTTGTTGCTCACCTTAGATAAAATCTTGATCAACTCACCATTGAACCGCTCATTCAGGCCATTACACTGTGGATAGTAAGGTGTGGTAAAGCTACGACTGATCTTCATTTTTATACACAAATAATCCATAAGCTCTGCTCTGAAACCTGGACCCTGATCAGAAAGCAGTTCCAATGGCACACCAAATTTACAGCAAATATCCTGATATACAAACTTTGCTACCTCCTTAGCAGTAATTTGTTTCACTGCCTTTGCTTCCGCCCATCTAGAAAGGTAATCAACTGCAGTTAAGATGTAACACTTCCCTCGGCTGGTAATAGGTAATGGTCCCACAGCATCAATTCCCCATTTTTCAAAAACATCATAAGCAAGAATTGTCTTTCTCATCTCAGGCTTTAATATCCGTTTACTGTGAGCTTGGCATTGTTTGCATGACCTGCACCAATGATTAACATCTTTATGCACACTTGGCCACACATAACCTTCTTGCAATACCTTATGCAAGGTAATCTTTGATGCAAAATGTCCACCGCATGCTCCTTCATGATTTTCCTTGAGAATTTTGTAGATTTCTTCCTTCCAAGGTACCCTTCGCATTATCAAATCAATTCCCTTCAAATACAAAGCATCACCAACCATCACATACCTTGTAGCTTTCCTGATGAAACCATATTTTTTTGATCTGTCAATACCATTGGGAATCATCCCTGTTAACAAAAACTCCTCCACATCCTGTAAATTCTCCCTGCCACAATAAAATGATGCATGAGCTTTAAGAACAAATACTTCACCAATCATTCCCTGGGCTGCTTCATGAGCCTCCTCATTATGGCCTCGATCCACATGCTTTAGACTCCAAGCTTCAAATTCCTTCAGCAGACCCTTAATCTTGAAACACATTTCCTTGAGTAACATATTCTTTGACTTCCAAACTCCCAATACCTGTTTTACCACAAGCAATGCATCTCCTCGAATGCGAATCCTGTGTACACCATGCTTCAAGCAAATTTGCAATCCAACTTCCAGAGTCAGATACTCCGCTTCATTGTTGCTATGTGCATCCACCTTAACACCTTTTTTAAAAACAAGGCAACCCTGTGGATCATAAAGCACCAAACCCCCTGAGGCTGCATCATGGCTTTTCCTGTAAGAACCATCAAAATATAATAAGTGTGCATTCACCAATTCAGCTGCATCCTCAACTGGCTTCTTGATAGTCTCCTCCTTTATAAGAAGAGGACTCTCCTTATATATCAGTAGATCGGCTAAAGTAGCCCTGGTACTCTCTTCCACCAAGAATGAGAAAGTAAATTCCTGCAACTCAATCACCCACTTCATCATAGCCTTAGATAAATTTGTACCATTTATCAACTGAGGCAAAAAAGTGTAGCTCGTCAAAAACACAAAGGGGCGAGGCAACAAGTAGTGGCGGAACCGCCTACATGCATATAGTACACTAACCATAACAAGTTCCACCTCTGATAGCAACCTCTCTCTGGCAAGTTTTACTCTGCTAGCACAGTAGACTGGTTGCATATAATGTGATCCTTTCCCCTTCTGTAACAGCATAGCTCCAATAGCATCTTCACTTACTGAAGGATTGACATAAAATACCTGTTCCCAATTAGGTGCCTGCATTGTAGGAATAGCTCCCAACACCTCTTTCACTTTCTGGAAAGCCACTTCACACTCCTCCATCCAATGCAAAGGATCATGCATTGCTGCTAGCTGCAAAGGATATAACAACTGTGAAGATAAAGAAATGAATCGAGCCATATACTTCACCTTTTGCACAAAAGTAGCCAGTTGCCTTGTATTCTTTGGTGTAGGAAGAAGAAGAAGAGACTTGATTTTATCAGGATCTGGATCAATACCATTCTCTGAAATAACATGGCCCAAGAGCTTCACCCTCGGTTGAGCTAAAAAACACTTTTTTGGATTTAATTGACCACCACACTCATCATAACACTGAAAAACTATAGCCAGCTTATCACAATGCTCTTGCCTGGAGCTGTATATACAAAAACTATAGCCAGCTTATCACAATGCTCTTGCCTGGAGCTGTATATACAAAAATCATCAATAAAATCCTTCACAAACTTATTCAAAAAAGGAGATAATACCCAATTTGCCCTTCTTTGATAGTAGGCTGGTCCATTCATCAATCCAAAAGGAAGAACTTTATAGCAGAAACACCCCCACGGTGTAATGAAAGTCGTCTTACGCTGATCTTCTTCTGCAATCTTTAACTGGAAATAACCTGAATACCCATCACAAACACTATACCTTTCATAACCAGCTACAGTATCCAAGATCTCATCCAAAAAGGGTAGGGGGTAAGAATCCTTCTTCGTAGCAGCATTCAAAGGCTTGAAATCCACACATATACGCCACCTGCCATCCTTCTTTGGACTCACTACCGTAGGACTTACCCACTCAGCTGTATCCACTGGTGTAATGAAACCTGCACTCAACAGCTTGTCAACTTCCTCTCTCAGGGCCTGCATTTGTTCTCGTCCCATCCTGCGAAGCTTCTGTCTGACTGTTTTTACACCTTCCTTTAATTCAATCCTCAGGTCTGGCCCTTTGAATCCTCGAATCTCTCTATAAGAAGTGATGAACAATTCTGGAAAATGAGAAAGCATATTAACATATCTAACCTTTTCTCCACTCGAGAGATCCGGACTCTGCATTCCTTCAATCAGCTCCTGCTTCTTCTTCACTTCTATCTTTGGCTGCAGTAATTCCTCGATCACTTCATATGACCCCATAGTATCTTCTCCCTCAGCACCCACTTCATACACTTCTTTATCTTCATTACTTTGTTGCTCTGATATAAGAAAAGCCACATCTGCCCCTTCTCCACTAGAAGCAGTGGTCGATGAATCCGTCTCTGATTCAGAAGTAGTGGTGGTAGTTTCCTCTTCACTTGAATCATGTGGCTTCTCCCACACATCATTTAAAGATCTTCTACTATGCATCTCAAAAGATTTTTTATTACCCTGCTTATTATGCAAAGAAATGGTCCCATACCTCCAGTCTTGTACTGCACCCACCACCCGCAACCAGGGTCATCCAAAAATGATTGGAAAAGCACCCAGACCCGCAGGCATCACATGAAAATCTACAGTAGCTTTGACATTAAAAGCTTCAATTTCCAATTCCTTTATCATACCAAGACATTTTACCTTTTGATGATTAGCCATCCTGATTTGAAACCGAGAAACCCCAGACACCCTCAAGCCTGACTGCTCCACACATGATTGGGTAATCACACAGATTTGAGCTCCTCTATCTATATAGGCCTGACCAAGGCTCCTACCTTTACTCCACACCTCCACAATAGGGCAAATATCTGGAAGCTCCTCTAAAGATAGTACTTTGACTGACCTCTTCTCTGACTCCTTTTCCATTGGATTCACCAATCTTTTCCATTGCCTTCTCAATTTTGGCACCATCTCCACCAACTGCCCAAAGGTGATGTTTGCCTTCCTGTTCACCAAATCAAATTTCAAATCATAGCTGGTTTGCCCATCCCCCACAGTGGGAAGTCTGACACCTGGAACCTTCTACGAGGCTTCCGTTTCCTTTTGGCTTTCACATCTTCTCCTTCCTGCTGCTTCCCCTTCTTACGGCTGGGTCCAGCCACCCCTTTTCCTTCTCTTTCATCTATTGTGCGCTTGCCAACAGGCATCACATCCCCTTCTTCTCTCACCTGAACATTCTCTAGTGTAACAACATTCATAACCTTTGCCTTCCCCTTCTCCTCAGCTGTAATTCCACTGGGACCTGCTTTTGATCCCTAATATCAATACCATAATCTTTTGACCTATCAGGTAACTGTGAAGGTAGTGGGTACATATCACCACCCATACGCTGAGGCTTATCACAATCTGTACTCAGATGACCAAGCTCACCACAGTTCCAGCATGTAGGGATGAAACGACGGCCCCTACCGCGACCACGTCCATACCCTGCTTGTCCATCTCCCCCCTCATGATTGTGGCCACGGCCTCTACCACGTCCACCATCTGTACTTCCCATTAAATTTAAGCTCAAATTCTTCATAAGATCAACCATTTGTTTCATATCCTGCCGCAATCCCTCATCAGAACCTGCAGGAACCATAGGTACTCCTTGACTAGCTTGAGGCACCATCTGCATAGCTTGGGCTTCAGTGGGCTTCATCCTTTCGATCACTGCACTCATGGGTGTAGCCTCCACTCTACGAATCTCCGACTGTGCTACAACTGGAATCATTCCCAGCTGATTCATTCGTTGCAGCTTCCAATCTTTTGACTTAGCAATTTCTACCGCATCCTCAAAAGACCTGGGCTTCTTCAATTCCACTTTCCAGCGAATACTCCTCTTAAGCCCGGCTGCAAACTTGTTTTTCTTCATCATATCAGGCGGCACCTGATCTTCCCCTAAAGCCCTGCATAAGGTTTCCCATAGCAAAAAAAATTTCTTCATATAATCATCTAATGATTCAAACTCACCTTGTGTCAGAGCTTGCACCTCATGCCAAACCTTGTCGGGGTCTTCTACCTTCTTGAACCTGTTGCTAAGTGCTGTCTTTAATCCATTTTCAGTCATATCAAGATGTGGAACAGCAACCCTCAATGACTCCTCATAAGTCCTGTACCAGGTCCTTGCATCCCCTTTCAAACAGCAGATGCTCAGAAGCCGCAACACCTGTACCGACTCATTAATATGGTTGCTTATGCATGCAACCTCCATTCTTTCCAAGAAGTCTGCCACATCCTCATTCGGACCACCATAAAACTCTGGATAAGACATCATCTTGATCCCAAGACTTCACTTCCAATCCCAAGCAAAAACCTAAAAACACCTTCCTTCAATCTCTCACTCTGGGGCATACACCCTCGTAAGAGAAATCCCTGAGCTATCCTCAGTGGGGGCACCAGAAAGATGTGAGGCAGCTCAAGAACACAAGAAGGCCACTATAGCTCGCCGACTCACCACCTTCAGAACACTCACAAGCATAAGGGGCACCACCAGCTTCTCTAGCTGGAAAGGAAAAAAATCTCTCTCTCTCTACACCACCCAGAGATACCCAAAGAAAGGCAGTTTCAACAGCTCACATATTTCATTATAAAAGCCTTTTATCTGTCAGCAAGGCTAAGCCACTCACATATCATCAACCCAAAGCCTATTATCCATTTACAAGGGGTGATCCATCACCATATTTTTATCAAATGACAAGCTTCAATCACTCATCCTCACTCTCTCCTTTATATCACACACTCACAGCAAAAACTCACACACACACTGCCCAGGCTTCTCTTAGTCCTCGCACCAGAGCCTCAAAACAAAATGATCATCTCCCAGCGACTGTCCCTCTACGGTCTCAAACCACTGCGGCTCCAGCAGCCTGTGCAGCTACGAACACCATCAAGACGGCGGCCTCTTCTTTAATGTGCTGGCCACACCAAGGTCCCACCCAAACAGCCTCGCCTCTTCTCTCTCTCTCAACACGCCGCCTCAGCTTCAGCTCTAACAACCAAACAGCCTCGCCTCTCTGAGTCTGTGGCTGTAGCTCGCCACCCGAACACAAGGGCCTTTGTCTTCTGCATTCAACAAGACCCCCCACATCACTACTTCAACACTCAGCGGCCTCCACACTCTTCATCGCCCACAGCTACACCGCCGGCCCAAGCAAACCAAGCCCCCACGTCTCAGCGCCTGCTTCCACACCTCTTGCAGCAGCTTTGTCATAAGGTGGTGCCCTCGCCTCTGGTCTTGCGCACACTCACCCGTCAGCCTTCTACTACTAGGCGCCTACACCTGCAGCTTATGAACACCATCAGTCTGTTTGCCTCTGACGCCAGCATGTCTGAGAAGCTCCTTTTCAAAACGGCCGCTTTCCTCTTCTGCACATCGTAGGTTTTTCACACGCCAGAGCGGCTCCATGCAGTACCTTCCTTCCCACTCAAAACAAGGTGACCCCTTCTTTTTTCGAAGCCGCCATCCCACGGTTTCTCTTCCCTTCTAGACGTTGAGGTGGCGGCTCCTAAAGACTTCCAAGTGGCCATTAGTTTTATTGGCCACTTGTATTACATTTTAATTGATTTTTGTTTGGATATTAAAAGGATGGTTAGCCATGCTACCCTTCTTTCCTTTTCCTTGCACTTCGGGTTATCACACCCAACCACAACCTTTCCAAAAATATGCAAGCGTTGCCCACAGCCTCATGATCAGCATCATCATACCAAGACGGCCATTCCAAACTTGAAAAATTCTCAAACTCAAGTGTGAAAGCAATTCGTATTTTGCTGGCATCCCTTGTAAATTCAATATTTACAGTCTGCATCGAGCTCTCTCTACATAAACCAGTATATCTACATTATTTTTTACCAAAAGCTCATCAAAACCCATCATTGATATCCTCATGCTTGTCCACCTCTTATTTACACACATCCCAGACACCTTCTTGACGGCTAAAAAACTCATACAAATAAAAACTACAAGTCTCTAGTAGCTGTTCCGAAGAAAAATGCATTCACTAACCCACTCCAAAGCCATTCCGTCTGTACACTTGCCAGGGCATTCAGGGCAAAATTTATTGCAAACCATCCACACCATATGTACACTGTGACTCAAAACAGCTTTACAGAAAAAAACCTGACACACACCAAATACTATCAGATCTGAGAGCTTGGCCTACTGGGTAAGGTCTTCTAAACATCCTTGAGCGGATTGCAGGTGATACAGGCAAAAGCAAAGCAAGTTAGAGCAAATCAAAGCAAAGAAAAATTTTGGTTTTTGAAGCTTTCCATTACAGATTTGAAGTGTGCGGAAGGTGTATGCATTGAGCAAACATGTCGGACAATCCAGTTCAAATTGTAGATTGGAAGAACTTCCAGGCATGGAAGTACAGGATAAAGAGTTTCTTGAAAGGGAAAGGATTTTGGAATCTCATTACAGGTGCTGAGCCTGAGCCTGAGCTACCTCGACAACCTACACAGCAGTAACTTATTGCTCATAAGAAATGGTCAAAGAGAGCATTCAAAGTGCTGCATTATTTGTCTATATGTATTTCTGATGCTATGCTCATACACATACAGGATGCTGAGAATCCCAAAGATGCATGGGATACTTTGGTCAAGATGTTTGATACAGATACGAGTGCTCGCAAGTCTCAATTGCGACAGCAGATACACAATGTGAAAAGGAATAAAAGGAGCATACATGATTATGTGCAAGAAATCAAGAAGTTTGCAGATGCATTGGCCACAATAAATGTCCCCATGCCTGATGATGATGGATATTACCTTGCATGGTCTTGGCAAGGAATACAAATCCTTTGATACATCTATCTCAGTGAGGAGTACAGGTCTACCTGACTTTGATGAGTTGGTTTCACTCTTGTTGGGGTTGAGGAAATCAAGCTCAGTGATTCATTTCTGGATACATCTACTAGCCATGATGATGGCAGAAATCACGCTTTCTACTCACAGAGAGGCTTTAGAGGCAGGGGGAGATTTGCATCACGTGGACGTGGTGGTAATGGTCGTGGATGGCAGGACAGGCCTCCACAACAGAATTTTCAACCTTCATATGGTGCTCGAGGTGGTCGTGGATATGCACCTCAGCGAGGCAGAGGTACCCCCCGTGGTTGAGGACGTTGGCAAGGCCAACAAAATTCTATGCAAGATGTGGAATGCCATTATTGTGGCAAATATGGTCATATGGCGAGAGATTGTTTCCACAAACAGAATGATTTGAGAGGGGGAAGAGCACAACGTGGTGGTCATTATAGTGGAAACTATGCACAACATGGTGGTAACTATGCATCAAGTAGCAATGATGGAACTGCAAATCATTTGTTTGCCATGAAGCATGTTGTGGGTTCTATGACAACAAATGCTGAGAATGATGATACATGGTATATGGACTCAGGAGCATCAAACCATATGACATGTCATGGTGAATGGTTTGAGCATATGAAGCCTATGGATGTAAAAGGCTATGTGGAAACAAGTGATGATACCCAGCATGTCATTACACATGTTGGAAGTGTACCATTGGTCATGCACAATGGTCAGACAAAGTCTATGTCAGATGTGTTGTATGTGCCTTCGATCACTAAAAGCTTGGCCTCAGTTGGTCAAATGGTGGAACACGGATTACAGGTTCGTTTCAACGAGCATGGATGCTTCGTTGAAGATTTCAAACATGGATGTAGAGTGATTGCTAAAGGCAAGAAAGAAGGAAGATTGTTTAAGCTGGATGCTGGAATTCCTGAGCTAAAATCAGCCATGTTCTCAAAGAGCAGGAATGTGGTACAGGACATTGATATGTGGCACAAGAGGATTGGCCATGTCAATATACAGAGATTAAAGAACATGCAAACAAGAGGCATTGTCAATGGATTGCCTAGGTTCAAATATGATGGACATATGCATGTTTGTGAAGCCTGTCAGTTTGGAAAGCAGGCAAGGTTGAGGTTTCCTAGAGAAGGAAATATGAGTAACAGGCCACTTGAGATCGTACATAGTGATGTATGGGGTCCTGCATAAAACCCATCTATCAAAGGCAGTTTATACTATGTTACATTGATAGATGATTTCACCAGGATGACATGGATATACTTTCTCAAAGAGAAGAGTGAAGTGTTGGAAAAATTCATGGATTTCAAAGCTTTTGCAGAAAAGCAATATGGCTGTTGGATTAAATGTCTGAGGACAGATGGAGGTGGTGAATAAACCTCAAAAGCTTTTGAGCATTTCTTGAGGAAGCATGGAATAAGAAGACAATTGACTTGCAGGTATACACCTCAGCAGAATGGTGTATCTGAGAGAAAGAATAGAGTCATATGTGAAGTGGCAAGGGCAATGCTTAATGAAAAGAGCATGCCAGATTACTATTGGGCAGAAGCATGTGCTACTACAATATATATATTGAATAAAACACCTACAGCAGCCATTCATGGAAGCATGCCAGAGAAGCGGCTTACAGGTTACAGGCCAGACATTAGACATCTTAAAGTTTTTGGATGTATAGCTTATGTACATGTGCCTGATGAAAGAAGAAGGAAGTTGGATCCTAAAGCAGAGAAATGTGTATTTGTTGGATATGCACAGGATCGAAAGGCATACAAATGTTATAATCCACAAACTAGACAAGTGGTCATCTCACGTGATGTGGTGTTTGATGAGCTTTCTAGTTGGTACAAAGCAAAAGATGAGGGTGTTATTGAGTCACTTGAGGCTGATGTTCATGTGAACTTGCCACCACAAGCAAGTTCTAGTTCTACTACTATGTCTGGGTCAGCAGTAGTAGCAGAAGCTGAGAGTAGCAGTGTACGTCCATGGTCAGGACATTTGAGGCATGAGAGTATGAGCACTGGGAGTTATGGATAAAGGCAAAAAGAAAGTGAAAGGAATTGGAATCACAGGTTATGAGTCATCTAGTTCAGAGAGTTTGGATGAGGAGCTTGGCATACCTGTTTTACGCACACCTGGTGCTAGGCAGGACAGATATGTGCCACCACATGCTAGAGTTACAGGTTTACAAAGTGACCCACAGGCATTGCGGAGATCCCAGAGAGTCAGATATCCTGTTGACAGATTGACATATAGAGATTTTGTTATGCACTATGCATACATGACATCTATGGTGAAGCATGTGGAACCTACATGCTATACAGAGGCTATTGGAGAGCATGTATGGGAAAAAGCAATGGATGTTGAGATGGACGCATTGGTCCATAATAATGATACATGGGACTTGGTTGCACTACCAAAGGACAAGAATGTTATTGGATGTAAATGGGTTTACAAAGTGAAGTGCAAATCTGATGGTTCTATTGAGAGACATAAAGCAAGATTGGTAGCAAAAGGTTATGCACAGACCCAAGGTTTGGATTATGATGAGACGTTTAGTCCAGTGGCTAAGATGGGAACAGTGAGAGCAGTCATTGCTATGGCTGCAGCTAATGGCTGGGAAATGCATCAGATGGATGTCAAGAATGCATTTCTGAATGGAGATCTACAAGAGGAAGTGTACATGGTACAGCCAGAAGGGTATGTACACCCTAGATATCCCACTCACATATGTAGATTGAAAAAGGCATTGTATGGTCTAAAGCAAGCACCTCGTGCTTGGAGTGATAAGATGAGCAGATATCTTATCTCACTTGGTTTTCAAATTTCTACAGCAGATTCTTCACTCTATGTGAAGAAGACAGAGCATGGGATTGAAGTGATCAAAGATCATGCAGGTACATGGTTAGTGCAACGCCAATATGCATTGGATATGTTGGCAAAGTATGGCATGACAGGGTGTAAGCCTATGAGTACACCATTGGAGCAAAATGTGAAGTTGCGGGCTGATTATGGCGAGGAATTGGATGATCCTTCTATGTACAGGAAGATGGTTGGTAATCTCATATATATGACTATCACATGCCCGGATTTGAGTTATGCTGTGGGGCTAGTCAGCCAGTTTATGCAAAGCCCCAAAAAGCCTCATTTGGATGCAGTGAGACGCATCATGAGATATGTGAAGACCACAGCACATTATGGTTTATTTTATGCGAGTGGTAAAAGCTTGGACATACATGGCTACAAAGATGCTGATTGGGCAGGTAGCGCATATGACATGAGGTCTACTAGTGGATATGCTTTTACACTTGGAAGTGCTGTGGTGAGTTGGAGTAGCAAAAAGCAACCTATAGTTGCTTTATCCAGTACAGAGGCTGAGTACAGGGGTGCAGCCATTGCTACTTGTGAGGCTATATGGTTAAAGAGTCTCTTGATGACAGATTTATGTGAGCCTATTGAAGGCAAAGTTGTCATTCATTGTGACAACATGAGTAGTATACAGTTGGCAAAGAATCCAGTGTTTCATGCGAGGACCAAACACATAGAGGTCCATTATCACTTTGTCAGAGAAAAGGTGCTAGATGGTACAGTTGATCTTCAGTATGTGAAGACTGATGAGCAAGTGGCTGATATCTTTACAAAGCCACTTAGCAGGGAGAAGTTTGAGTACTTCCGGACTATGTTGGGAGTACATGGGATGAGCTTGAGGGGGAGTGTTGAGAGTCTTGATATCCCAAGCTCATCTACATCTTCATCGACAGTACATCATGAGCTTGAGAGGGGCTGTTGAGATTCAAGCTCGATGTCAGTGTGAGCCAGCTATGCTATGTGCTGGCAGATTACGTAGGAACATGTGTGAGACATAAATGACCGCGTGTCTAGCTGGTCATAGTGTGTGGACATTAGCTAGGGTTAGTAGAGTGTGGACACAACTCATTGTGGGTTGTGTGGATTATGGATTAGTGCATTATGCTTTGTGTGAGAGTGGACATGGCTTCCCTCTAAGGTTAGGGTTTGCAATATTCATTAGGGTTTGCTCCTGTGTGTGTCTCCTCCCCCTCTACCGTTCTTTCAACAAATCCTCTACTAGAATCATTGCTATTGATGGCCTTGAAAGCATTTGAGATCATTTGAAGTCTCAGATCTGGACTCCCCGCATACTCTGTTTTTTGCACACAAAACAATGGATTAATTTGCTAATCAGTGATTAATTAGTGCTAAGAACTATATTTTGGGACAATTGAAGGTTCAAATTGACCATTGGGTATCTGATATAAATCCCTATAACTTCATATTGCAATTCGGAGTTGGTTTGATACTCCAACCATTCCATACAAATTGGTTACCCTTGATTTAATGTAATTTCTGGTGATTTTATGCTGATAAATTTGTTGTAATCATCTCTTAAACACCAGATTGAGTTGTAAAACGGTAGACACTGCCCTTGAATCTTGAAATTGGATCAAGAGGTAAGACCCCCTTCACATCATCTCATGAGTACAGCACAAGAAATAGCCAAATTTAATGGGGAATAGTTTTACACATGGCAGACAAAAACCATGTATTTGCTCATG
Organism: Cibotium barometz; assembly: GCF_041138505.1. Taxonomy (NCBI): domain Eukaryota; kingdom Viridiplantae; phylum Streptophyta; class Polypodiopsida; order Cyatheales; family Cibotiaceae; genus Cibotium; species Cibotium barometz. The sequence goes on along the minus strand of NC_141057.1, from coordinate 23,776,120 downwards.
AGGAAAAATCTATGGGGGCTAGTTGAGGGAAGAGATGAATGCGCAGAGGCAAGAGGGAAAAATGAGTGGAAGAGCAGGAATGAAAAAGCATTGGGACTTATTGCACTCAGTTTAAATGATGAAATCATTCATCACATCACAGGGATACAAAATGCACATTGGAAAGTTCTTTTTGAATTTCTGTTTCAAGGGAAACCATTTTAGACACGAAGGATTTTCATATCAAAAATATCTCAATTTTGGATTACCTCTCTCTAGATATTTTCTCTCTCTATGCTAAAACAGGATAAAAATAGAATCTTTCTTTTATTTCAAAGAGGGGAATAATTACAAATTCAGAAGGGGAAGTTCTTACACCTGTACACCTCAAAAGCTAGAGGGAGGAATCTTTTATTTCAAAGAGGGGAATAATTACAAGATCAGAAGGGGAAGTTCTTACACCTGTACACCTCAAAAGCTAGAGGGAGGAATCTTACACTGGTTCTCAACGGATGAGTCCATGGCTCTTTTATATGGATCCGTTGGTTGATCTTGCTGATCTTCAATGGAGATTCCATTTTTGATATGTGAATATATTGCCAGTTACTACTATGAGCTAGGAACTATCGAAAAGGCCCCTAAGTGGATAAGTGGTGAGCGTTTTGGTTGCCAATGATGTCATAAGTGCTCCAATGTAGGAATGATTGGAAATAAGGATTCAACCGGAGATTTTGAGGATTATGATCAGTGACACAATGGTTTCATTAAATGATTATTTTTAAAGATATCTGATTCTATGAAAAAGGCAATTTCATATTGGGTGTGTAAGTGGTGTGACTAGTTTTACGTTTGCAAGAATATCTAGCTAGGGGGCCTGGGAACTCTTTTTCCTGGTACCCGGGACAAAACCTAACCAAATTCTTAATTGGATCCCATCACTACAGTGGTTGGGCAGCTGGCTAACCCACGGGACTGGAGACTGGATTGATGGATCTCTAAATTGAGACTCAATTCTATTATGGTACGATAGATGATGTAAATCCCAGACAAAAATTGTTCTATGGAAAAGAATCAACGGCTGAAAAAAGCGTTGGTCTCTATGATCCAAGTGCAATCTTTTCCATGATCTGACTATGGGACTTACGGGTTCGATCAGATCAATTCAGTAACTTAAGGCTTTTGACTACGTTAGAGTAAAAATTATCCTGGAGGAATCGCCCGTGCTTGGGAAGTTTTTTCGGGTTCGTTGGTTTTGGAAGAACGGATGGATTAGTCTCTTGTCGGGATATCCGTGGGTGAGGTCCCGAGTGTGGGACCCTGCATGCGCAAGAAGTGCTACTTCCGCTGCTAGCACTCCTAAATTCGTTGCGCAGTGGGGGCAAAGATCTCACAATTCTTTTCACTCACCACCATGAGATAGATCGTATTCATTTTAATCTAGATGGGAATGTAATTGACTATCAGTTCCAGAGTCCTACTACCTTTGGGAGTTTTCAACAGAATCCTTGGAATGGATTGGCTCCACAAAAATCAAGCTGATATTCACTGTCATAATGGAACCATTTCCTTCCGTGACCTTCATGGGAACAAAGTTCAAGGAACAAGAATTTTTGGATCCCCAGATCTGCAATTAATAAAAGCTTCTAAATTACTGAAAGGACTTAAAAAGAAGCAGCTCATTTATGTTGTCAAAATGAATCCGGTAGACACAAAGTTATAGGCTAAAGAACCAGAATGGTTAAGTGAGTATGATGATTTATTCCCAGAGTAGAGCTAACAGAGATGCCTCCAATTCGGGAAGTAGATCATGTGATAGAATTGACCCCTAGAGCTCAGCCAGTAGCCCAGTGCACATACAAAATGCCAGTCCCTAAAGCTATTGAACTCAAGGAACAGCTTAGGCAGTTGTTAGAACAAGGGTTTGTAAGACCCAGTGTTTCACCTTGGGAGTGCCAGTTCTCTTTTAGAAAAAGAAGGATGGAACGCTAAGACTCTGTGTGGATTACAGAGGTCTCAATCAGTTGACAATTAAGAAAGCCTTATAGTAGGACATCCAGGTTTCATCAAGACCTACATGTCTGTAAAGAAAAGCTTCTTTTGGCCTGGACTAAAAAAGGGTGTACTTAATCATGTACGTCAATGCCTGATATGTCAGAAAGTCAAAGCCGAGAGAGTAAAAATGCCTGGGAAGTTACATCCATTAAACATCTCCCAGATGAAGTGGGAATGTATCAGTATGGATTTTATTACTAGACTACCTTCAGTGCAATCAGGTTACAACTCCATCTTCGTGTGGGTAGTTGACAGACTAACCAAAGTTGCCCATCTGATTCTAGTAAAAGAAACCTACACTACAGTGGATGTGGCTAGGGTGTTCCTCAAGGAAATCTTCATATTGCATGGCCTACCCAGGAGGTTAGTAAGTGATCGAGATCCCAAGTTCACGTCAAGATTCTGGACTGCATTCTTCGAAGTAGTAGGAACTTTCTTGGATCTCAGCATAGCTTACCACCCCAAGACCGATGGTCAAACTAAAAGGGTATAATCGCAGATATACTTTGTTCATGCGGTGGCAGGGAACCCAAGAAGTGGCTAAGCTATCTGCACCTAGTGGAGCTCACCTATAATGCTTCTAATCACCGAAGTATCGGGATGAGCCCTTTCAAAGCTCTGTATGGACAAGACTTCCTAACACCATTAACTTGGTCCGACCCATTGATTAGGGATGAGATGTCTAGACAGATACTTGACAGACCCATTGCAGTCAATTTGCAAGGATATAAAAGCTGCCTAGGATAGGCAAAAGTAGTATGCAGATAAGAAGAGGTCTGACTGAAAATTCAAAGAAGTAGATATGGTCTTCATTCGAGTGTGGCCCAAAAGAAGTTCTCTATCTCTTGGGAAGTACAAGAAGTTATCCCCCAGATACTGTGGGCCATATCTGATTACAAAGAAAGTAGGTGACTTAGCCTATGAACTTCTTCTGCCTCCTCATCTCAAAGTACATAATGTACTTCATGTCAGCCTACTTAAGAAGTATGTACCGAGCCCAAATCATGTGCTTAATGAACTCTTAACTTCTTCAACCCAAGGGAAGATGGAACTCAAACCTGAAGAAATCCTTCATGTTTGAGAGAAGGTACTCAGGAACAGAATTCTTAGAGAATTATTAGTCAAATGGAAGTTCTATCCTATTGAAAATGCCACCTGGGAGAAAGAAGCTGAACTAATGTGGGATTACCCCCAGTTTGTAAGATGAGGACATCTCGCAATTTTCAAGTGGGAGAGAATGTAATATTCCTCCCCAGTCCCTCAAGATGTCCAGTTTCTTCCCCTGTAATCAATCCCCTTTTCAGAATAATAAAAGATCTTGTTTCTAACTGTTTTGGCCTAGAGAAAGAAAATATTCTAGAGAGATGTAATTCAGTCTTTAGATATCTTTGGATGGAAAAATATAATTTCTTATTAAAATATAAGTTTAAAAAGAAATTCCTAAGCTTCATTAGAAATAAATTATAATCTTCTCAAAAGACCTTAGCCTAAGGGTCTAGATTTTCTAAAAATTTTGGATTAAGGTTCTGAGGGACCACTAAGATTAATCCAAATGTAGGGAGGAGAAAAATTGAAGAATAAAAGAAACTCCCCCCCCCCCAAAAAAATGAGTAAATACTCACATAAGATGAAGAGTGGACTAAGGACTAAAGGAAACATTAAAAAACTAAATTTTTGACACCTCAGAGTGGGGATTCCCTCCTCATGAAGGAGGCCCATTTTTTCTCATCATTACTCTCCAATTTTAAATTAATTAAATGAGATATTTCATCTATCCTCTCTCCTATTTCAAGTATAGTTCCAAAAAGTAAGCTGAACTGACCCAAAAATGATCAAAAACTGACCAAACTGATTTGGAAAAATCTAGAATCAATTTATTAGTTTGCTTGGTTTGAGGCTCACTTTTTCCTATAAATAGAATCCTCCCCCTTTGTAAAAGCTTAATGGTGTTTATGGACTGTTACTCTACTCCTACCCAGAGCCAATTACATTGAATTTTCTTGATAATTCAATTGTTTTTGGCTTAATCCTCTCCAAAGTAATTGGTGGCTACTCTTGCTCCAAACAAGAGTAGAACCCTCAATCCCTCAAGCCAAAGGAAAGCTTACAAACTCCATGTAAGCTAAATTTTTCTTACTTTTTAATTTTAAATCTATGGTTTTCTTGATTTTCTTGTTTTATAGTTGATTAAAGTAAATTCTAATGCTATGCCTTGATGAAAAGATGACCCTCTTCTCTTCTTTACAATTCACCCTTTCTTTATCCTAGAATGATTAACAAAAAGATTAATTAAACTTTTCTTATTGTTTACTCTCTTGGAAATTAAAAATTGTGTAGATTAGAATCCTAGATACCTAATTAGGGTTAATATAAGTTTAAAATAGAAGGATAAAAATGAGAAATGGTTAGCCATACAAAGGAGGTTATGGCAAAATTTTCTAGAATTTTGTGGAAAAGAAAGTTTATTTTTATGTTATTCCAAAAGAGTAATTCCCACCGTTTGTGCATTCTAAAAGAAATATTCTAATTTATTCCATATACATATTCACCTATGAATATGCATGGATATCACTGATATTAATTATTAAAATTAATTTATATGCATAGAAAGATGCATATTGAAATTTTTTTATTATAAAAGTGTTATTTTCATTGAATTTAATTTCTATGCATAGAAAGATGCATAAAGGAAATTTTATTATAAAAACGTTATTCTTGTAAAAATTAATTTTTATGCAATTCTATGTTTAATTTCTAGGAGTATTTGATAAGTGAATAAGTAAATACTCTAAGAGAGAAATTTCTATCATTTTATACTCTCTCGGATTGTAAAAAGAAAATTCAAAAAATCTATCGAGATCAAAATATTCAAATAAATGATTAATTTATTCCTCATTAGAATTCATAACTAATTTAGAAATCAGTTAAGTGAATACTCAAAGAAAGAAATTTTGTAAAATAATAACTAAAATATCACCCTCTTTTTGAGAAAGATAGTTTAGGAAAAATCTTATGAGACTCGAACCTTATGAGACTCAAACCTTGAGAAAGATAGTTTAGGAAAAATCTTATGAGACTCGAACCTTGAATCAAACTATGACCAAGACAAAAATCCTTCGTCAGTTTTGAGGAAACAAGATGTGACCAGATTAGAAAAATACACTTAAATCTCGCGCCAAATCTGAAACTAAGTTTGAGACCCTTGGAATTGATCTGTGGATCAAGGTTACAGAATTCGAGGAATTCTGTTATGAAATTCAGAGTTACGATCAAGAAGTTTTGGGGATACTGATTTAAGATATACTCATTGTATTCAAAAGAAAATCAAACTGAAAACTTGCATAAAAACCTTGTTTTCTTAAAGGACTGTCTTACGCCAGAATGCTGGAGGGAGCATTTGGTATGTGTTTTTCTAAGGGAAGTTCGGTTGCAACAGCTAGCAGGGAGTGTTCAAAGGACAGCTCACATGGCAAAGCCTCAGGTCTTGACCAACCTCGGTACGGTTAAAATGGTGCACTTCCGATACGATGGATGAGGGCCGACAAAGCGGTCCCTGAGTGAAGTGCCAGGACACCTAAGGAGAATCTTGGAGGGTTCTGATCAGGCGCGATGCATGGGCTCACGGTGCCTAGGACACCCATGCGTATGTCATGGAAGATTGTGTGATGGACTAATGATTATTGTATTCTGTTACTAGATCTCGTTGTTGCTGACCAGCTGGTCTCAACGGAGAGTACAGAGTGATACTATTTTTTTTTAAGAAACAAGGGACTGGATGGAAATTTTGAGTTATGACATCTGTAACCAATAACTGTTTGTCAATGGATTGTTTTATAAGTTAAAGTTTTAAAGAGGAGTGTGTGTGTATTTGTATTCAAAAGCAAAAGTTAAGAAAGGCATTCAATTATGGGTAAGTGAGTAATTATCTGGTTCTTCTACTAATTCCAGTGGTTGGGTGGTGGCTGACCCATGGGCCAGATGGGGTTAGGCTAGAATCAATGGAGTTTTAATATTAAAATTGAAATAATAAGAATACGCTTAGAACTCGAGTAGTTAAATAAAAACCTAAAGACTTTCTCAAATGAATAGATCAACGGCTGTGCCTGATTTCAGTTAGGAAAAAAGCGTCGATTTCTTCAAGTTAAGTCTGTAATAGTTTTCCTTCTATCTCGTTTAATCAGGTGAAGGATAGTTTAGTCTCTTGACCCTGTTAGAAAACTCGTTAAGAAAATCAAAAAGGTGGAATCGTCCCGATTTTCTGGGAAAGGGAAATTTTCCCAGTTTTGGTTTCGGAATGACCACCAGATTAGTCTCGTGTCCGAACATTCATGGGCAAGGCCCCAAGTGGGAAACGCTGCCCCGCGTAAGAGGAAGCTGTTGAAAAAGCGGTAGAGGGAGAGGAGACACACACAGGAGAAAACCCTAATGTATATTACAAACCCTAACCATAGAGGGAAGCCATCTCCCTTCTCACACAATGCATAAAGCCATAATCCATAATACACACAACACACTATGAGTTGTGTCCACACACATCTAACCCTAGCTAATGTCCACACACTATGACCAGCTGGACGCGGTCATTTATGTCTCACACATGTTCCTACCTAACATGCCAGCACATAGCATAGCTGGCTCACACTGACATCGAGCTTGAATCTCAACAGCCCCTCTCAAGCTCATGATGTACTGCCATAGATGAAGATGTAGATGAGCTTGGGCTATCAAAGCTCTCAACACTCCCCCTCAAGCTCATCCCATGTACTCCCAACATAGTACGGAAGTACTCAAACTTCTCCTTGCTAAGTGGCTTTGTAAAGATGTCTGCCACCTGCTTGTTGTCAGTCTTCACATACTTTAGATCAACTGTACCATCCAGCACCTTCTCTCTGACAAAGTGATAATGGACCTCTATGTGTTTGGTCCTCGCATGAAATACTCGATTCTTGGCCAACTATATACTGCTCATGTTGTCACAATGAATGACAACTTTGCCATCAATAGGCTCACCCAAATCTGCCAAGAGACTCTTTAACCATATTCCTTCATAAGTAGCAATGGTTGCACCCCTGTATTCAGCCTCTGTACTGGATAAAGCAATGAATGACAACTTTGCCATCAATAGGCTCACCCAAATCTGCCAAGAGACTCTTTAACCATATTCCTTCATAAGTAGCAATGGTTGCACCCCTGTATTCAGCCTCTGTACTGGATAAAGCAACTGTAGGTTGCTTCTTGCTACTCCAACTCACCACGGCACTTCCAAGTGTAAAGGCATAACCACTAGTAGACCTCCTTTCATATGAGCTACCTGCCCAATCAGCATCTGTGTAGCCATGTATATCCAAGCCTTTACCATTCTCGTATAGAAGACCATAATGTGCAGTGGTCTTTACATATCGCATAATGCGTCTCACTGCATCCAAATGAGGTTTTCTGGGGCTCTGCATAAACTGGCTTACTAGCCCCACAACATAACTCAAATCTAGGCGTGTGATAGTCATGTAGATGAGACTACCAACCATCTTTCTATACATAGATGGATCATCCAACTCCTCACCAAAATCAGCCCGCAATTTCACATTCTGCTCCAAAGGTGTACTCATAGGCTTACACCCTGTCATGCCATACTTTGCCAACATATCCAATGCATATTGGCGTTGCACTAACCATGTACCTGCATGATCTTTGATCACTTCAATTCCAAGAAAGTATCTCAACTCACCAAGGTCTTTCATGTCAAATTGCCCACTCAAAGCTTTCTTGTTGACATGCATCACATCTGTACCATGATCACCTGTGATAATCAAGTCATCCACATAGATGACAAGTAAAACAATCCCATGATCTGTTTTCTTCACATAGAGTGAAGAATCTACTGTAGAAACCTGAAATCCAAGGGAGATAAGATATCTACTCATCTTATCACTCCAAGCACGAGGTGCTTGCTTCAAACCATATAATGCCTTTTTCAATCTGTATACATGAGTGGGATATCTTGGGTGTACATACCCTTCTGGTTGTGCCATATACACTTCTTCTTGTAAATCACCATTTAGAAATGCATTGTGACATCCATTTGATGCATTTCCCAACCATTAGCTGCAGCCATGGCAATGACTGCTCTCACTGTTCCCATTTTTGTCACTGGACTAAATGTTTCATCATAGTCCAAACCTTGGGTTTGTGCATAACCCTTAGCTATCAATCTTGCTTTATGTCTTTCAATAGAACCATCAGACTTGCATTTCACTTTGTAAACCCATTTACAACCAATGACATTTTTGTCCTGTGGTAATGCAACCAAATCCCATGTGTCATTATGAACCAATGCATCCATCTCAACATCCATTGCTTTCTCCCATACATGCTTTCCAATAGCTTCTGTATATAGCATGTAGGTTCCACATGCTTTACCAAAGATGTCATATATGCATAATGCATAGCAAAATCACGATATGTCAACCTATCAATTGGATATCTGACCCTTTGGGATCTCCGCAATACATGCGAATCATCTGAACACCTGTCACTCTAGCATGTGGTGGCACATATCTATCCTGCCTTGCACCAGGTGTGCGTAAAACAGGTATGCCAAGCTCCTCGTCCAAACTCTCTGAACTGGACGACTCATAACCTGTAATTCCAATTCCTTCAACCTTCTTCTTTCCTTTATCCACAGCACTACTCCCAGTGCTCACACTCTCATGCCTCAAACATCCTGACCATGGACATACAGTACTACTCTCAGCCTCTGCTGGCCCAGACATAGAACTAGAACTAGAACTTGCTTGTGGCAAGTTCACATGCACATCAGCAATCATCAAGTGACTCAATGACACCCTCATCCTTTGCTTTGTACCAACTAGCAAGCTCATCAAACACCACATCTCGTGAGATAACCACTTGCCTAGTTTGTGGGTTGTAACATTTGTATGCCTTTCGATCCTGTGCATATCCAACAAATACACACTTCTCTGCCTTAGGATCCAACTTCCTCCTTCTCTCATCAGGCACATGTACATAAGCTATGCATCCAAATACTTTGAGGTGTCCAATGTCTGGCCTATAACCTGTAAGCCGCATCTCTGGCGTACTTCCATGAATGGTTGTTGTAGGTGTTTTATTCAGTATATACACCGCGGTAGCACAAGCTTCTGCCCAATAATAATGTGGCATGCTCTTTTCATTGAGCATTACCCTGGCCACTTCATAAATGACTCTATTCTTTCTCTCAGCCACACCATTTTGCTGAGGTGTATAGTCAATTGCCTTCTTATGCCATGCTTTCTCAAGAAATGCTCAAAAGCATTTGAGGTATATTCACCTCCATCTGTCCTCAAACATTGAATCCAAGAACCATATTGCTTTTTTGCAAAAGCTTTGAAATCCATAAACTTTTCCAACACTTCACTTTTCTCTCTAAGAAAGTATATCCATGTCATCCTATTGAAGTCATCAATGAATGTCACATAATATAAACTGCCTTTGATAGATGGGTTTTGTGCATGACCCCATACATCGCTATGTACTATCTCAAGTGGCCTGCTACTCATATTTCCTTCTCTAGGAAACTGCAACCCTGCCTGCTTTCCAAACTGACAGGCTTCACAAACATGCATATTCCCATCGTACTTGAATCTAGGCAGCCCACTAACAATGCCTCTTGCTTGCATGTTCTTTAACCTTTGTATATTGACATGTCCAATCCTCTTATGCCACATATCAATGTCTTGTACCACATTTCTGCTTTTAGAGAACATGGCTGATTTTAACTCAAGAATTCCAGCATCCAGCTTAAACAACCTGCCTTCTTTCTTGCCTTTAGATGACTCTGCATCCATGTTTGAAATCCTCAACGAAGCAACCATGATCGTTGAAACGAACCTGTAATCCCTGTTCCACCATTTGACCAACTAAGGCCAAGCTTTTTGTGATAGAAGGCACGTACAATACATCTAACATAGATTTTGTTTGACCATTGTGCATAACCAATGGTACACACTTCCAACATGTGTAATGGCATGCTAAGTATCATCTCCTGTTTTTACATAGCCTTTCACATCCATAGGCTTCATGTGCTCAAACCATTCACCATGACAAGTTCCAACATGTGTAATGGCATGCTGAGTATCATCTTCTGTTTCCACATAGCCTTTCACATCCATAGGCTTCATATGCTCAAACCATTCACCATGACAAGTCATATGGTTTGATGCTCCAGAGTCCATATACCAAGTGTCATCATTCTCAGCATTTGTCATCATAGATCCCACAACATGTTTCATGGCAAACAAGTGATTTGCGTTGCCATCATTACTGCTTAATGCATAATTTCCTCCATGTTGTGCATAATGTCCACCATAATGTCCACCACGTTGTGCTCTACCCCCTCTCAAATCATTCTGTTTGCGGAGACAATCACGTGCCATATGACCAAATTTCCCATAGTAATGGCATTCCACATCTTGCATAGATGTTTGTTGGCCTTGCCAACGTCCTCTACCATGAGGATTACCTCTGCCTCTCTGAGGTGTATATCCACGACCACCTCTAGCACCATATGAAGGCTGAAAATTCTGTTGTGGTGACCTATCCTGCCATCCACAACCATTACCACGGCCACGTGATGCGAATCTCCCCCTGCCTCTAAAACCTCTCTGCGAATAGAAAGCCTGATTTCTACCATTATCATCATGGCTAGTAGATGCATCCAGAAAAAAATCACTGAGTTTGATTTCCTCAACAAGCAAGAGTGAAACCAACTCATCAAAGTCTGGTAAACCTGTACTCCGAACCGAGATGGATGTATTAAAAGATTTATATTCCTTGCCAAGACCACGTAAGGTAATGTCTACCAAATCATCATCAGGCATGGGGGCATTGATTGTTGCCAATGCATCTGCAAACTTCTTTATTTGTTGCACATTATCATGGATGCTCCTTCTATTCCACTTCACATTATGTATCTGTTGTCAACTGAGACTTGCAACAAGCACTCGTGTCTATATCAAACAACTTCACCAATGTATCCCATGCATCCTTGGGATTCTCAGCATCATGTATGTGTATGAGCATAGCATCCGAAATACATATAGACAGATAATGCAACACTTTGAATGCTCTTTCTGACCATTGCTTATGAGCAATAACATGCTATTGTGTAGGTTGTCGGGGTAGTTCAGGCTCTGGCTCAGCACCTGTAATGAGATTCCAAAAACCTTTTCCCTTCAAGAAACTTTTGATCCTATACTTCCATGCCTGGAAGTTCTTCCTGTCTAGCTTTTCACCAACAATCTGTAGTACTGGATTATCCGACATGTTTGCTCAATGCAAATACACCTTCCGCACAATTCCAAATCTATAAACGAGCCTTCCTCAACTCAACCACACTCCAATGAGAGTTCCAGATGCTCCAATGTAGTCAACAAACTTCAATTTTGATGTAAAAAATCAACCTGTATACATCCAAAATGAATTGGCTCACACAGTCCAAGATACCCTGATTTGATGCGCTTTCCAAGACTCCAAATTGTAATGTAGTGGTTCAATCAAGTATAGACAACTTGCATTGACACCTAAACAACCTCAATGTTGAGTATCAACACCATCCGACATGTGTACATATCAATTTTATCAAACCCCTTTCTTTGTTTTGGGAAAAAACAGAAAAACCAGTAGTAATTTTGCTCTAATTTATTCAATCCTTGTCCAAATTGAGCAACCAGGCATTCATTAGCTTAGCAATGATGTCCACTAACTCCATGTAAGAGGAATTAGTCTAATTTTTTAAGACCAAAGAGTAATTGTTCGATTAAACTCACTGTGTTTCTTTGCAACCAGTAGACAGGCTTTTTAATCAGCTCATTTCCGTCTCAATTGATGATAATTGATCAAACCAACCATGTAGCATCCTTCTCACTAGTGTGTACCACAAATTTGCTAAGCCAATTATGGGATTTATCATTCACAATACTTGATTTTGAGCCTCCACCTATCAAAAAGTATGAAAAAAATCTAAGTTTCTCTGTCCAGAATGCGCCGCCTACTATAGGAGGATTTGGGAGTGTTTATAAGGTCAATTGATGATAGAATCAAGTGCCCAACACACCTAGGCAAGTGTGTAACCAATCAATGCTTTGATTTTTGCCAAAAACATGCTCCAAATGCATCAAAAATTGACTTCCTTTTCTCTGTTTTGTGAGAGCTCAAAAACCAAAAAATTCCACTCATTCAAATGCATCAAAAATGCTCCAAAATCCGTTTAGGGCATTCACACTATTGCTCATTGTACAAGGTCTTTTGCGACATTACACTAAGTCCATTCAGGAGGAGGACAATGATGAGTTCCCAACAGCCCTGCTTTATGGCCTACATAGAAAGGCTACATTCAACATAGGTGGAACAACAATCCATTCAACATTGCACTTACCATTACTCACACTAATAAAAATTTCCATTATGCATCTTTCTATGCGTAGAATTTAAATTCAATGAAAACAACACTTTTATAATAAACAATTCCATTATGCATCTTTCTTTTGCATAAAAATAAAATTCAATGAAAATAACACTTTTATAATAAAAAAACTTTCCAATATGCATCTTTTAATGCATAGAATTTAAATTCAATGAAAACAGCACTTTTATAATAAAAAGATTTCCAATATGCATCTTTAATTTATGCATAGAAATTAATGTCAATAATTAATATCAATGATATCCATGCATGTTCATAAGTGAAAATGTACATGGAGTAAATAAAAATATTTCTTTTAGAATGCACAAACGGTGGGAATTACTCTTTTAGAATAACATAAAAATAAACTTTATTTTCCACAAAATTTTAGAAAATTTTGCCATAACCTCCTTTGTATAGCTGACCATTTTTCAATTTTTAACATTCTATTTTCAATTTAAAATTAATCCCAATTTGAAGTAAGGTACTCTAATCTACTCAATTTTCACTTTCTAGTGGAGTAAACAATAAAAAAAGTTTAATCAATTTATTTGTTACTCATTTTAGGATAAAGAAAGGCTAAATTCTTAAGTAAGAGAAGGGGGTAGCCTTTTCATCAAGGCATAACATCAGGATTCACTTTAATCAACTATTAAAAAAGACAAGGAAATCAGAAAACCATAGATTTGAAATTAAATGTTTTTAGCTTACATGGAGTTTTGTAAGCTTTCCTTTGGCTTGAGAGATTGAGGGTTCTACTCTTGTTTGGATCAAGAGTGGCCACCATCTTCTTTGGAGAGGATTTAGTCAAAAACAATTGAGTAATAACCCAAGCCCTCACTTATCTAGTGATAGCTACACCATAAGTAGCTAACCTGCTAATAAACAGCCATTAAGCCTGTTTTATCAAACGGATTAGGTCCCTACTCCATAGATTAGCATCCAGGTACATAACACAGTTCCTAGCTGCGGTCACATATGGTTGCCGTTTGTTTTCAATAAGGTGGTAAGATGCATATAAAGAGCCCATGTGTTATCATCCATCTCAATAAACTTGCCTACCAAACATCCACATCCACATCTACATCCATTCTTCGTTCATTTACATCTATCTGATTCATTTCACATTCTCATATCTATTTATAGAATACAAGAGAATTATTTTTTTTGATATAAGATTTTTCTTTTAATGCATCTATTTATGCATAAATTCCATTTAAAAAGGAGAATAACACTTGCGAAATAAAATTCAATCTTTTAAACATCTTCTCATGCATAAAATCAAAATTGATGAAAATAACTCTTTTGAACTAAAAATAGATTTCTTTATGCATCTTTCTATGCATAAAATTGAAATTGATGAGAATAACACTTTTGGGTTAAAATAAATTCTTTATGCATCTTTCCATGCATAAATCCAATTTAGTAGGAATTACACTTTTAGAATAAAGGAATTTCTCTTATATGCATCTAATTTATGCATAAAATCATTTATGATGAAAATCACACTTTTAATATATATATAAAATATCTTTTATGCATATGTTTATGCATACAAATCATTTATGATGTAAATCACTCTTTTAATATAAAAGAATTTCTTTTATGCATCTAATTTATGCATAAAATCATTTATGATGAAAATCACACTTTTAATATAAAAAAATATCTTTTATGCATATGTTGATGCATACAAATCATTTATGATGAAAATCACTCTTTTAATATAAAAGAATTTCTTTTATGCATCTAATTTATGCATAAAATCATTTATGATAAAAATCACACTTTTAATATAAAAAAATTATCTTTTATGCAGACAAATCATTTATGATGAAAATCACTCTTTTAATATAAAAGAATTTCTTTTATGAATCTAATTTATGCATAAAATCATTTATGATGAAAATCACTCTTTTAATATAAAATAATTTCTTTTATGCATCTAATTTATGCATAAAATCATTTATGATAAAAATCACACTTTTAATATATAAAAAATATCTTTTATGCATATGTTAATGCATACAAATCATTTATGATAAAAATAACTCTTTTGATATAAAAGAATTTCTTTTATGCATCTATTTATGCATAAAAATCATTTATGATGAAAATCACACTTTTAATATTAAAAAAATATCCTTTATGCCCCATTTATGCATAGAAACTAATAATGATAAAAGTAACACTTTTATAATAAAAAAATACTTTTTTATGCATACTTTTATGCATAGAAATCAATAGTAACAAAAAAATATTCTTTTATGCATACTTTTATGCATAAAAATCAATATAATGAAAGTAACTCTTTTGTAATAAAAAAATATACTTTTATGCATTATTTTATGCATAAAAATCCATAATGAAGAAAGTAACACTTTCATAGTTAAAAAAAATATCAATAATTATCTTTCTTAGAATTTAACTCTATTGAAAATCATTCTTTTATAAAAATTAATCCATATGCATCTTTCTATGCATGAATGAAAATGACACTTTTAGAATACTCTAACGATGGGGATTACTCTTTTTGATTAATAAAAGATGAAATTTATTTCATAAATTTTCAAAAAAAATTTGCCATAACCTCCTTTGTATGGCTGACCATTTTTTAAATTTTAAGTCTCTAAATTTATTTAGAAGTGCACCAAGAGTATTTAAATCATTCTAAAGTAAACATTTTTCTACTTATTTAAGAGAAACATTATGAACAAACTTGATTTTATTCATTAATCATTCATCTAGGATAAAGAATGGTTGGATTTACTAGAGAAGAGAGGGGAATGCCTTTTTGCAATGAGGCATAACATCATTTTTAATTTTGAGAAGACAAAAATCATTAAAAAAACCATAAAAACCATAAAAGGAATAGAAAAGAGAAGAATCTCCAACTTACATAGATAATTTGAGAGCTATAGCCTGCCACTCCATGGTCTATCAATAGACCCACTAGATGAGGACTCCCCTGGTCCACTCAAAGACTGTGATTGCTGACCTGCATTCTGTGCAACCACACTTCCACTCACATCAGCCCCAACAGCTTCTTTTCTAGCAGCATACCAGCTGCTCATCTCATCAAAGACAACATACCTGCTTACCCTCAACTCACGTGTAGCAGGGCTATAACACCTGTATCCCTTTTGCTCAAGGGAGTATCCAATAAACACACATTTTTCAGCTTTTGGATCCAGCTTAGTTCTCAGCTCATCTGGCACATGCACATATGCAATGCATCCAAAGACTTTCAGATGAGACAAATCTGGTTTTCTGCCAGTAAACCTCTCCTCTAGAGTTACATCATGTATGGCTGTAGTTGGAGTCCTATTCATAATGTATACTGCTGTAGAAACAGCCTCAGCCTAATAGCAATGCGGCATATTCTTCTCTTCCATCAATGCTCGTGCAATCTCAGCAATGTGCCTATTTTTCCGCTCAGCAACTCCATTTTGCTGCGGAGTGTATCTGCATGTAAACTGTCTCCGAATACCATTCTTCTTCAAAAATTCAGAGAACTCATTGGAGAAGTACTCTCCCCCTCCATCTGACCTTAGGCACTTTACATATTTCCCTGTTTGCTTTTCAACCAAAACTCTGAAATTCTGAAAGTGAGTGAACATCTCACTCTTCTCCTTCATGAAATATACCCACACTTTCCTTGTGTGGTCATCAATGAAAGTCACATAATACCTGCAGCCTCCCATAGATATGGTCTTCGTAGGACCCCATACATCTGAATGCACAACATCTAGTGCATTTCTGCTCACATATCTGTTACGTGGAAACACATGCTTTGTTTGCTTCCCAAATTGGCATGCTTCACATATTTTCTGCATACCTTCCACTTTAAATTTTGGCAGCCCTGTCACAATTTCTTTTGTCTGCATAGACTTCAATCTCTGCACATTTACATGTCCAATCCTTTTATACCAAATGTCTCTGTTTGCAACAATTCCTGAACCATTTGCAAACATCGCAGCACTCACTTCAGGCATGTCTACATTCAACGTAAACATTCTGCCCACTCTGTTGCCTTTTGCACCCAACCTGCACTTGTCTTTAAAGTCTTCAACATAACAACCATCAGGGTTAAACCGAACCTGCAAACCCTACTCAATCATCTGGCCAACTGAAACCAGATTCTTTGTTATGTTTGGAACGTGAAGTACATCTGCAAGGTACTTCACTTTGCCATCCTGCATAGACAATGGCACATCTCCAATATGGGCAATTGGATGAGCAGTGTCATCCCCTGTTTCCACAAAACCTGGTCTTTCCGGGTTTTTCATCTCCTTGAACCACTCCCCATGACTTGTCATGTGGTTCGAAGCACCTGAATCCACATACCATACATTATCTTTTTGTGCTATATCAACATTTTCAGACATGGCATTCACGACATGCTGCATAACAAACAACCTTTCATATCCTCATTATTTCTGCTTGAGGATGCATAGTTGTTTTGCTGCACTTTCCCATTTTGCATGTCAGCCTGCTTCTTATAATATTCTGCCTACACATGTCCAGGCTTACCACAATAATAGCATTCACGTGCATCATTATATTGCCTTTGCCAATTTCCACGACCTCTCCCTACCTCTGAATTTGCCTCTTCCACCTGCGTGTTGTTGTTGTTGATGATGATTCTGGGACTGTTGTTGCTGCTGCTGCTGCTGCTGCTGGCCATAATTCTGATTACCTGTTCGGCCACCTCCTTGACCGCGTCCACGGCCTCCTCTACCTCGTCCTCTTCCTGAACTCGTGTAGAAGGCCTGTTGCTCTGAACTGTTTTTGCTTTGTGAAGACTGTTGGTCTTCACCCAAGCTCTTCTCTTCAATAATCAACATTGACACCAAATCTGTAAAGTTGGGAATGTTTTCCCAAGTCTGAATAGACGTCTTAAACGCCTTGTATTGTGGCCCGAGACCACGTAGATAGACCTCCACCTTATCGTCATCATCTACTGACACACTAATAGATGCAAGGGATTCCACAATACCCTTTATCTTCAATGCATAGTCATTCACAGACATGCTCTTTTTCTCCACAGTATGAAGTTCGTTCTTCAACTGTATCTTGCGTGCCTTGGTATTTGTTTCATAGAGTTTAACCAAGGTGTCCCACGCCTCCTTGGGGGACTTGGCATCCTAAATATGCCCAATCATGGTGTCCTGTATACTAATGGAGAGCGAATACACAACCTTCCTGGCTCCTTGGTTCCAGTCTTTAAATTCTTTCACATCTGCAGCAGTCGGATTTATATCCGGTATCTCCGGTGCCTCTTTATGCTCACCTTCCAATAGCCTTTTTCCATCAGGAAATTTGTCAACCTGAACCTCCAAGCATGGAAGTTATTCTTATCAAGCTTCTCAGCCACAATCTGAGTTATCCCATCATTTGACATCTTACCAAACACACAATTTTACCAGAAACTGCACTCTAGTTTTTCTGCACAAACTGCAGTATTTTTTGCACAGTGGTACTGTAGTACTCTCAAATGTCACAACCAGTGACCTCAATGTGCATACATACACACAATGGCAACTGTAGACCTCTTTGCAGCACCCACAGTGTCTGCACAGTCAATCTGTCTTCTTGCAGTTCTTAAAACAGAGTTCTGCAGAGAATCGATGACTTACCCGTAGTGCTCTAATACCATGAAAAGATGCAGGGGGGAAGAGAGCTTGAGCTCTTGCAAGCACACACACACACTCACAAAACCCTAATAGAGAACACACAAGGTGAGAGGCTGAAAAACTTCTTCTTCTCTACTCAACACTCAACACACCATATACAAGAATAAGAGTACACACAATATGAAAGGTACTCAACCAAATACATACACGGGTTCTCTATAGTGTGAACCCGACTAAATGAGCTGGCGCTATAACTATGCCAGTCTCTAGAATGGCTGTCACATAGCCTGTCATCCCATTGGCCGCATATCTCCCATGATCTCACCAACCATGCCAGTGGTGTAAGTGTGGGGCCTATCCCCCAGGCGGGTCATCAGTGTCCACCGCCTCACTAGACGAGCTCGATATCTCAACAATCTTGACCAACCTCGATATGGTTAAAATGGTGCGCTTTCGGTACAATGGGCGAGGATCGACGAAGCGGTCCCTGAGTGAAGTGCTAGGACACCTAAGTAGGATCCTAGAGGGTTCTGACCAGGTGATGCACGAGCTTGCGGTTGCTAGGACACCCATGCGTACGTCGAAGAAGATTCGGATGGACTGAGAAGAATGACTTTTGTGAATCGAATTTTGATATTGGATCTCATTGGTTGACCAGCTGATCTTCATCAGAGAGTCTAGATGATATATTTTGTAATACAATAAACTCAATATTTTGGAGGATTATGTTCAGTAATACTATGATTTTCATTGAAAGACTGTTTTAAAGACAACCGAATCTATTATAATGGCAATTTCATATTGGGTGTGTGAGTGGTATGCCTACCTTAAATTTTGCTTGAAGCACTAGCTAAGGGGCCTGGAACTCTTTTCCTTGGTACTACCCGGGCAAAACATAACCAAATTTTTATAAAGGAATCCCACCAATACAGTGGTTGGGTGGTTAGCTAACCCATGGGCCGGTAGGCTGGATCGGGGGATTCTTGGGATACAAATAGTTACGTTAGTTAGATTTAGTCCTAAGAAGACCCTTGTTCTATGGGAGGGAATCAACGGCTGTGCCTCGTCAAAGAAGAAAAAAAGCGGTGATTCTATGGACCAAGTGCAAGTCTCTTCTTTGATCTGACCATGTGACTTTCGGGCTCGGTCAGATCAGTTTGCATAGTTAAGACTTTGACTCGTTAGATCAATTCTCCCATTAGATGATTTTCCTGGTGGAATCGCCCATGCCTTCCGAGGGAGGGAAGTTTTTCCGGCTTCGGTTTCGGAGGAACCGCCAGGCTAGTCTCTTGTCTAGATATCCATGGGCAAGGGCCCGAGTGTGGATCCCTGCCTCGTGTGAGAGGCTGATGCTGCTTCCACCACCAGCACCCTCAGAGGGGGCATCGCAGAGGGGGCGGGAGTCTCACAGAGTCTATATGAATCAATTCTTGTACTTCATGAAAAACTACTTCTAAGAGCACTTAAATATACATAAAAACATAAAAAACACATGGGCAGAAGAAGACAGGATCATGTCCTACTCAACAACATTTGACAAGAATCCTACGATGAGTTTAAGGGAGTTAAGGACAAGTTGACTTTTACTAAGTTCAAGGGTGAAGACTCAACCAATGAGGAGTTTGAAGAATGTATTGATAAGATAGAGCTTTACTTTGAACTTAGCCCTTGTAGTGATAGGGCCAAGGTTTTGTTTGCTACTTTGCATCTAAGGTTATGCCCATACATGGTGGTAGCACTTAAATGCTCATGGCTCATCACCACCTTGAGGATGAACATATGGTCTATGCTCAATTGGTCTAACATGATTACCCCCAAAATCATTGAAGTGATAAGGTCTACCATGATTGCCCCCAAAATCATTGAAGTGATGAGGTCTACCATGATTAGGTTCCATCCCATTAAAATGATGACCCATCTCATCAAAGTGATGACTAGTCATGTGTGAAGGATAATGACCCATCTCATCAACGTGATGACCACTCATGTGTGGATGATTCCAAATTTCCATGCACCCTTGATTCTTCCAAAACTATGCCATTACTTTTGTCCACATTTCTCCCTTGCATTGATGAAACCCCATTCATAGGACCATGCATAGGCATACCGGCCATACTTGTTCCACCTTGATGCATCAATGATAGAGGCATCTTTTCCTTTCCAAGAATAGACCCATGATTCCCATCACCATGGTGCATACTAGCTTGAGGAGTATGTAATGCATTTTCATGTGAAGGTCCCGCAAAAGATCCATAAGCTTGTGGCCCCATTGGTGGAACTGTCTTTGGTGCATATGGATGCAACATAGGTCCACCGTAAGCTTCTTTTCCTTTATCCACATCTTGCCTCAAGCTTGTGATCCCATCATGCAACTCCTTGCTCATGGAGTCAAACCTATTCCACCATGAACTGAAATATTTGGTCCATCCTTTCAATCATATCTTGCATGACATACATCATGTTGTCTATGTTCATGTCCCGCCTTCTTTAGGTGTTGTTATGGCTCACCCTAACCCTCCTTGAAACACATACAAAAAGAGATGACCTGGTGAACCGCAACTGTTGTGAGGATCTTTCCAATGGCTGAGCTCGTAACCCTTGAGGTCTCCTAGATCTACATCTCCTTGAGAAGCAATTCCACCACATCTCCTGCGAGCGTTGTCACACCGCGCATTGCACTATGAGTCCTCGTCCCTCCTCTCACCTCACTTCACTCACACACACTCACTAGCATGCATTAGGGAGAGAGATTAGCAAGAGGATTATCAAGAGCAAGACTCAATTGCACAATGGGAGAGTATGTTGTATTATGAGAGAAATTCACTTATATACATGGCCATAAGTGTTCACACTCACTTAAACTGTGGCCGACCGGGCACTTTAGCTCATAAGAGGCCTAATGCTATTACAATGACTACTCTCATAATATATCCATGAATTACATCACTTAGGACTTCATCCTAACTTGCTACCACATGCTCTTGAAGAGCGGGAATTGCCATAAATACTCCGTCACACCATTACGAGCGCCCATCCAAGTTGTAGCTTTGGACACTATTGCTTTATATCTTGAATGTATGACCCTTTGGTGTATTTACCATGACTCCTTGATGTAAGATAATGGTGGTTGTATTAATATTCCCCCCTTCTTAATGGCGATTGCGTCCGCGTGATCGCGTTGAAGACCTTTGTGTAGGGAGAATGAACAAGCTTTGTCGATGGCTTTGATGTTGAATGACATTCAATGATCTTTGTTCCTCTGGAAGGAATAAGAAAAGCTAGTTAATGAATGAAGAGATTAGTGGTGTATTGGGAATTCCTAATGGGGTGGGGGGCTTTTATGAATGATTACATTTTTATATTTGTGTGAGCCTTTTTTTGGCTCAATTTGTTGTTGGCAAAGTTACATGTGATTTTTGTTAGTGGGGACACTAAGAGATGTTAATAATGGGAGAGAAGAGAGAGGATTCGGAGGAATGTAGACTTAATCATCAAAATGAGATGGTGATTCTCAGTTCCTCATTTGATTCATTGAAGCGACATTCATCATTTCAAGTAATTGGCTTGTGAGTGATGATGTCCAATCATCACTACCTAGGAAGATTTCAAAAATGAGATGAGGAGAATCTTTGTTTCATCAAGGATGGTGGAGAAATGGGATGATATCACTCAAACGGGCAATGTCAAGGATTATGTGCACAAGTTCATGAAGTTATCACTTCATGTGTAAGGCTTAAGTGAGGAATACAAATTGAGGAAGTTTATCAAACGGCTACAAAACAACATCAAGGTTGATGTGGATTCTCAAAGACCTGAAGCCGTCAAGGAGCCCATGCTTCTTTTGCGGAGATCTATGATGCAAAGTATACACATGCTAGTGGAGCAAGGCATGGGTTTAGGGCTGATATTGGCACTTCAACCTTAGGCAAATCTTCAAGTGGAGTTGCTTATCACACATGTCCTCCTAGATTCCCAACCATCTATGGAAGAGGTGGAAGAGGAAATTTCAGATTTGGTAACTTTTTTCCTCGACCTCCAAATGGTGATGAGAAGTAAGTTGATGCGAAAGAATCTAAGAAGAGCGAGGTTATTGGGTAAGATCGTATTAATGACTTGAAGGACAAGGTTTTGTACTTCAAGTGCAATGACAAATGGAACAAGAATCATTGGAAGGTTTGTAAGGCCAAGAAGATGACCCTACGTATGATTCAAATGGAGTTTCTTATCACACGAGTCCTCCTAGATTCCCAACCATCTATGAAAGAGGTGAAAGAGGAAATTTCAAATTTGGTAACTCTTTTCCTTGACCTCCAAATGGTGATGAGAAGCAAATTGATGCAAAATAATCTAACAAAAGCAAGGTTATTGGGGAAGATCGTATTAATTACTTGAAGGACAAGGGTTTGTGCTTCAAGTGCAGTGACAAATGGAACAAGGATCATTAGAAGGTTTGTAAGGCAAAGAAGATGACCCTAAGTATGATTCTCACTAAAACCTTGCCATGAAGACATTAAGGAGGATGTGGATGAATATGAGGAGTATTTTGAAGATGCCAACAATGAAGTTGAGGATATAGAAAAGAATGGTGAATTTCCTTTTGACTTGGGTGGATCAAAGAAGGGAGATGTTGATTATGATGATGGGTTACCATTACCTCTATCTGCTTATCATGACAACAAGGACAATCTGGCTACCCTATACAATATCTCAAGTAATGCCTATGTTGGTTGCAAAGGGAAAAATACATTAAGGTTTAAGGCATGCATCAGTGGAAGGGTGTCACATGTTTTGATTGATAGTGGAAGCACACATAGATTTATCAACATCAAATCCATGTGCAATCTCAAATTACATCCCATAGCTTTATCTTTGTGGCATGACGTTCAAGTGGCTACCCTATACAATATCTCAAGTGATGCCTATGTTGGTTGCAAAGGGAAAAATACATTAAGGTTTAAGGCATGCATCAATGGAAGGGTGTCACATGTTTTGATTGATAGTGGAAGCACACATAGCTTTATCAACATCAAATCCATGTGCAATCTCAAATTACATCCCATAGCTTTATCTTTGTGGCATGACGTTCAAGTGGCTAATGGAGCAAAGATGGATTGCACAATGGTATGCAAAGATGTGAGGTTGATTCTCACAAATGATTACACTTGCAAGGCTGATTTACTTATATTGGATATGGATCCCATTGACATTGTTTTGGGATGCGATTGGTTAGCAACTCTTAGGTTGTTTCACATGAATTTACAGTAAGGGTATATGAGTTTCATGCATGGAAACCATGAGGTTACATTGATCGGAACTCATGTGCCAAGTATCAAGATGATCCATGCAACACAACTCAAGAGGGAGATAAAGAAAATGGGAAGCATATATGTTTTATAGCTTTGCAACAAGGAAGAAAGCAATGAGCCAAAGGGTGAGGTTATGAATAAAGGTATGAAGGAATTGTTAAAGGAGTATGAGGATATGTTCCAAATGCCAAAGTGCTTGCCACCAAAAAGGAAGGTGAATCATGGAATAGAGCTTGAGCCACATAACAAGCCCGTTATCAAACCACCTTATAGATTGTCAAAAGTGGAGAAGGATGAAGTGGCAAAGCAAGTGCAAGAGATTATGGACATGGGATGGGTTACTCCTAGCCAATCACCTTTTGCATCACCCGTACTCTTGGTCAAGAAGAAGAATGGCACTTTTTGTATGTGTGTGGGCTATAGGGATTTGAATAAATCTACAATCAAGAAAAGATTCCCTATTCGACGAATTGATGACTTGCTTGATTAGTTGAAAGGTACATGTTTATTCTCCAAGATTCATTTGAGATCGACCTATCACCAATTGAGAATCAAGGAAGGTGATGAGTACAAAATGGCATTTCAAACCAAGAGAGGTCTCTACCATTAATTGGTTATGTCGTTTGGGTTGTGCAATGCACCGACAACATTTCAAGCCTTAATGAACAAGGTGCTTGGAACTTTCCTCTACAAATGGGCTATTTTGGATGCTTTAAGAGCCAACAACTTGTATGCAAAGGAGAGCAAATGTACATTTATAGCAAAAAAGGTTGAGTATCTTGGACACATAGTGAGCAAGGAAGGCATTATAGTGGATCCTAAGAAGGTTGAGTGTGTTAAGAATTGGCCCATGCCTACAAATACCACTCAATTAAAGGGATTCTTGGGCTTGTCATCATTCTATAGGAGGTTCATGAAGAGGTATGCTCATATTACCACTTCTCTTGCCAACAAGCTTAAGAAATAAGCTTTCTTTCGGGATGCTATAGCCGATAAGAGCTTCCAAGAGCTCAAGGAGATGCTCACATCAACCCCTATACTTGAATGCCTGCTGGACTTCACACGATGAAGCCATTTGTGGTTCAAGAAAATGCATGTGGAAGAGGAATTGGGGCTGTTTTGTTCCAAGAACATGGAGTGATTGCATTTGAGAGCCAAAAGCTTGATGAAAAAGAAATGGTTATCCATGTCTATGATCAAGAGATGTTTGTAATACTTCATGCAATAAAGAAGTAGCATCATTACTTGTATGGGAGTTGTTTCTTTGTAAACAATGATCATAGAGTGCTTCAATACTTCTTGTCTCAACCTACACTCTCTCCCAAGCAAAGAAGGTGGGTGGCTACATTATTAAATTATGATTTTGAAATCTCTTACATGAAAGGGAAAGAGAATATTGTGGCGGATGCATTGTCACCAACGTATATGGGCATGTAGATGCATAGCAATGTTGGAGGTACATAAAGATTGGATTTTGGATATCCAAGAAGAGTACATATTGGATGAGGAAGTGGCACCAATGTGTCAAAAATTATAGCAAGGATTCCATGATGATTTATTACATTTTGAACTTCATAGTGGACTCATCTACTATAAAGGTAAAGTCTACCTTGTGCCAACATCAAGCTACAAGAAGAGGGTGTTAGACGAGATGCATTCTTCTCCATTATCGAGGCACATGGGGCTATTTAAGACCTTTGAGAAGGTGCGGAAGAGTTTTTATTGGAAAGAATGTGGAAAGATGTGTATACTTTTGTGACAAGTTTCTTACCTTGTCAACAAAACAAGGATCTCACATATAAGCCCAGTGGCTTGCTTCAGCCTTTGCCTATTCCCAATGGCAAATGGACACACATCTCTATGGATTTGATCACGAGGATTCCTCATACAAGGAGGGGATGGATAGTATATATGTGGTGGTAGACTGCTTGACAAAAGTGCCACATTTTGTTTCTTCCAAGGTCAAATTTTCAGCATCTATGGTTGCAAAACAGTTTGTGGATCATGTGTTCAAGTTGCATGGAGTGCCACAACAAATTCTTAGTGTGACCGAGATGTGAAGTTTATGAGTTCATTTTGGAGAACATTGTTTTTGAGATCATGGGGACTGTTTTGAAACCTTGCACCACCTATCACCCCGAAACCGATGGACAAAGCGAGAAAGTGAAGAAGTGGGTGGAAAATTACTTTAGGCACTATTTCCATGATATGCAAGGTGTTTGGGATGAGTTGTTGCCGCTTGCCGAGTTTTCTCATAATAGCACGCATCATGAGAGCATTGGCATGTCACCTTTTGAGGCACTCAATGGGTACAAAGTGAATATGCCAATGATGGTTCAAAAGCAAGAAGGGGTGAATCCTAATGCAAAAGAGCAGATGGAAAAGCTGGATGCACTCTTGCAATAATGTAAAGCTAATATGAAGCAAGCTCAAGAAAGGATGAAATATTATGCTAATGCTCATCGGAGGCCATTAGAGTTCATGGAGGATGATTGGGTATTCTTGATACTTGAGGCACTATTGCCATGATACGCAAGGTGTTTGGGATAAGTGGTTGCCGCTTGCTGAGTTTGCTCATGATAGCAATCATCTCATGAGAGCATTGGAATGTCACTAAGGCACTCTATGGGTACAAAGTGAATATGCCAATGATGGTTCAAAAGCAAGAAGAGGTGAATGCTAATGCAAAAGAGGAGATGGAAAATCTGGATACACTCTTGCAACAATGCAAAGCTAATATAAAGCAAGCTCAAGAATGGATAAAACATTATACTAATGCTCATCGGGGAGGCCATTAGTGTTCATGGAGGGTCATTGGATATTCTTGAGGATTCCCAAGACAAGATATGGTTCTCTCAAGGGCAACACAAATACCAAGTTATCTCATCGCTACTATAGGCCATACAAGGTGGTGAGATATGTTGGTGAAGTTTCTTATCAATTGGCACTTCCATAAATCTCAAAGATTCATGATGTATTTCATGTGTCACATCTCAAAGCTTACCTTGGGCCAGAGGTATTTGTGCAAGATGAATTATCTCTATTGAATAAGGAGAGGATGATTTAGTATGTGCCAAAAGCAATTTTTGGTACAAGAGAAAGAGTTCTTCGCAGAGCCGTACAACATTAATGGAGTACTTGGTCAAATGGCGAGGGCTACCTACTAAGGAAGAAGCTTCTTGGCAACCCGCCTCTACATTGGAAGGATTGAAGGGTTGTTGGATGCATTTTGGAAGTCCAACGACCGAGGGTCATGAACAATGAATTAATTTGCTGGAAATTCCTGTAAATTCACTGTGGATAGTCCTACACCCTTGGAAATTGGATGCATAATGATTGGAACCTACTCAAGGTTCTCATACCATTATGGGGTAGATGTTATGGCTTGTTTTGAGGGCTTATTGAGCAGTTTATAGTAGCCATATATATGCGATTTTGGTCTCCCATACATGGTGTGAGCATGAGCTTCAAGCTTGATCATGAGTCCATTGACATATACTCCATCCATGAGGATTTTAATTGTACATATCAATGGTTTCGAGGACGAAACCTTTTGGGTGGGGATGGTTTGTAACAAAGTGAAATAGTCTCATATGAATGATGGGCCCAAGGCCAATGGACCATACCCATGGACAACACTTATGATAATGTGAAAGGGGTGGTCATGTATATATGTCACATATGCCATATTTGGGGTACCTTTTGATAACCATCAATATACAAGTTAATTACTCTCTTTTCTCTCTAAACCTAGGTTAATCATCCTAATCTAGGCTAATCCAAGGTTAATTAGGTTAATCCAATGCTAATCTAGATGCTCCTTTCTTTCATGGGAGTATTGGTTGCATCATCTTGATATTATGAGTTTCGTATGGTTGTTTATATTTTTAATCAATTAATTTATTAATTGATTGACTTAGTTGATGTAAGTGTATATCACTGGATTGGATAATGGAGGCGAGCTGGTGGTGATCAGGAATATTTTGATATGATCGATTTTGAGTGTCAACAAATATTATTTAAATTTGTGACAACAAGCACCATTAATTCATTTTGGGCAGCATCTATATTTATTGATGATGTATATATTATTTGGTACATGTAAAAGCTCTCTGTGCATGTTTTATTTTACAATATATGTACACCTTTATATGGTTTTATTTTACAATATATGTACACCTTTATATGGTTTTAGTTCACAACTATTTTTGCACTCTCAATAAAGTGAGCTATTTTTGAAGCAAGCTATTCATGATGAAGAAGTTGACATATTTGTAAAAGGTCACTGTTTTTAGCCCCAAAAGCTATCTCAAGAAGTATATTTAAGTACACCAAGAGGAAGCACGGGCTCACTCTTGTGTGGGGGTAGATTGGACCCAATCTTGTATCTTGAGTAATTGTTTATTATATTTAATCTTGGTATTTAATATTTTTACAATCCACGCATTGGGTTCATGTCAACCTCCTACAACAGTGGTATCAAAGCACGGTATATTTGAAGTGGTAGGACCACTTATTCATTATTAATGTTTTCTATGTGGATAACACTATCTTGGCTCCCAATGATATTGATATCAAAATATGAAACCATAAAAGGTATTCACATGTCTTCCAAAATATCTCATAGTGTTCCAACACATGTTCAACCCATGATTAACACATAATCTGGCCACTGTCTTCATCCAAAATAATATTAGTTAGTGCACATAGCTGATTAAACACGTTAATCTTGGTAGACATCATACCAGCCAGCATAGCCTAATTTAACACATTAATCTTGGGAGATGATATAAAAAGGCACATCCAAAATAAAAATATCGCGAAGTAAAATAATGGGCGTCCCTATAGAGGTTACAATGAGTTTCATATGGTTATTTATATTTTTAATCAATTAATTTATCAATTGGTTAGCTTTATCATTGTATTGGATAATGGAGATGAGCTCGTGGTGGTCAGGAATATTTTGAGATGATCGATTTTGAGTGTCAACAAATATTAATTGATTTTGTGATAAGCGCCATTAATTTATTTTGGGTAATATCCATATTTATTAACGATGTATATACTATTTGGGACATGTGAAAGCTCCCTTATGCATATTTAATTTTTCAAGATATGTACAGCTTTATATGGTTTTAGGTTCACATCTATTTTTTAAGTAGATTGACTTGCACACTCAATAAAGCAAGCTATTTTTAAAGTAAGCCATTCTTGAAGAAGTCAACATAATTGTAAAAGGATGCTATTTTCTTGAAGAAGTCGACATAATTGTAAAAGGATGATATTTTCAGCCCCAAAGTTATCTCAAGAAATATATTTAAGTACACTAAGAGGAAGTGTGGACTCACTCGTGTGGGGGCAAATTGGACCCAATCTTGTGTCTTGAGGAATTGTTTACTCTATTTATGTTTGGTATTTAATATTTTAACAACAATCAACTCATTGGGTTCACGTTAACCTCCCACAACAATGGTATTAGAGCATGGTTCAAGTCTTGGAACCAGTGAAGAGCTAGTGGACGAAGAGTGAAAGAAGCTTCAATCACAAAGGTAAATTTCCAATTGCAAAGAATAGAAAAGACTATGGTTTCAAAGAGAAGCTTGTTTTTATCCATTGGGCAATAGAACTCCACACTTCTTTTGACCAAAAGTTATTTCAAGGTGCAAAACCACTTTTTTATTTCTCAAAACCACCCAAAACTCCCAACTAGTGGTTTTCTTGAATTCTAACTCTCTTCCTAATCTGACACTTCCAATGCAATTCTCTCATCATGGAGGCCCCAAAACCCCCTTTGTTTTACTCCTTGGCTTCAATTCACCTCTCTCCTTCCATTAATGACGTTGGGTACACAAAATTCATCCTTAATAACTTTTTCTTATATCGACTGCACGTTGCACGATATGGCCACATAATGCTCTTTGTTAAATCTTTATTCTATAAAGCTTTCAAGGCTTTAAAAGCTTAAAGCTTTTAAGATTTTCTAAAAGCTGTCAAACCCTCACAAATTCTCATTCTTTTAAAAGTTCTCTACCTTCAACTCCTTAGTTTTTGCAAATTTTACCTTTCTCATATATTTTTCAAAAATTCCAAATTTCTTTTAGCTTTCCAAAATTCATTCTTTTTACCTTACAATCCCCCATTTTGAGCCTTAAATTTTCATAAAATTACCCAAAAAAAATTATACAAAAATAACCAATAAAAGTCTTGAAAATTCCCAAGAGCTTTTGGGGCTCGGCCCAAGACATGATCTAGACGAGATGGTCACTTTACACTATGAGGGCTTCACAAATTGGCCATGATATCAACCACTTACGCATGTTGGGTTAAATCAAGGTAGCATTATTTATTATTTCTTTTTAAGACTAAGATATTTGGCGACTTTCTTTTTGCCAAAATATTTAGTACATACTCACAATGACTCTTCCATCCCCAGACAATCCATGACAACCATCTGAACTTTTACAACTCATGGCAAAATGTATGTGACTCACTTATATATCCACACGTAATGCACACTTATTTGAGGCATTGTTGCACATCTTTAATGGTAAACCCAAAGATGAATGGTCAAAGATCTAGACGAATTATCATGCAAACTTATTCAAGGCATTGTTGCACATCTTCAATGGTAAACCCAAAGATGAATGGTCAAAGATCTAGACGAATTATCATGAAGCATGTTTTGTCTCGTGATCCCCACCATTAGCAACACACATATTTCCTCCTAATATTCAATTTTATCAACTCAGGAGCAACACGAAATCATTCACGAATATAGAGTCAAAGATAACACCACCATAGCATGAACACTTTCTTTTGTCACTTACATTTTCTTCAATCTCACTTACCTCCTAAAAAGATATTTATCGCGATACATACACATGTCTTTTGAAGATTATAGAATCACACTTTTATTAACTAATTCATAATACTTAAAGACATTATTTTCTTGAATAAAATTTTGAATTATTAACCTTTTTGTTAGAACTTTAGACAACAACAAGCAAAGGCAATATTTATCATAGATATTTAATCAAGTATAAAGGCCACCCCATCGAAGATTCTCAATGGCTACCTGATCACCTGATCATGCCCTTGCCACCTATCCATCCTTGATTGCATCTTATGTTTATACTAGTCCATAATTATTATTTATAATTTTGTGAGCAACTGAGGATAGTTGCTTGTAACCCCCAGGGCATGTTATGAGGAGTTAATTCATGGAATATATATTCCCACTTTTATCATTATTTATGAATTAGAGTTAATTTATGGAATATACATTTTTATGTTTTTTTACTTTTATGAATTCTCCCATACTACGGGTTTATATCGAGATGCCTTTCTAAATTTGGGTGATCGTAGCTTACTTTACGCGTACGCAGGTGAATCCATATATGCGTAGGAGTATTGGTTGCATCATCTTAATATTATGAGTTTCGTATGTTGTTAATATTTTTAATCAATTAATTTATTAATTGATTGGCTCATGCAATGGATAACGGAGGCAAGCTTGTGGTGGTCAGGAATATTTTGAGATGATCAATTTTGAGTGTTATTTACTTTTATTTGATTTTATGACAACAAGCGCTATTAATTCATTTCGGCACCATCCATAATTATTGGCAATGTATATATTATTTGGGACATGTGAAAGCTCCCTTATGCATATTTGATTTTACAAGATATGTACACCTTTATATGGTTTTAGGTTCACATCTATTTTTGAAGTAGATTAGCTTGCACGCTCAATAAAGCAAGCTATTCTTGAAGAAGTCAACATGTTTGTAAAAGGGCACTATTTTGAACCCTAAAAGTTATCTCAAGAAATATATTTACGTACACCAAGAGGAGCGTGGGCTCACTCTTGTATGGAGCGAATTGGACCCAATCTTGTGTCTTGAGTAATTGTTTATTCTATTTATGCTTGGTATTTAATATTTTTGCAATTAACTCATTTGGGTTCATGTCAACCTCCCACAATAATGTAGAATTGATCTTCCTCTTGTTCAAATTACACAAGCCTATCTTCTTAATATAAAAGGTTTTAGTATATGAAAGTAACATATGGGATTTTCATAGTAATAGATGGTTTTCATGGCCAAATCTCCACATGATGTTTAAGATTAAAAGATATGACATAGCACTTAGAAAGAAAGTATTGCATATTGGGAGGAACTTGACCCACACCCAAATTCATAGAAATGGATGGCTTTTTCGTAAATAGCCATGAACAAATGAGAAGAAGCTACTCTCCATTCCTAATACTCCCCCGATAATCCATGTTTACACCAAAAACTTTGATCAATGGTTTGATAAACTTAGGAGAATTTAGATCCAATTTAAAAATCTCGACTCTTATAGCTTATTCTACATCGATCCCTTTAAAGATACAATAGGCAAATTGAGGATATCTCATCTTTTATATCATGTCCTAAGAATAAAGAAGTTTGGATAATCATGCATGTTACACCAATGTAGCCATGTACACAGAGGAGGGAAGCCCTGGATCATCACCTAGCCTAAGAGGTAATGGGGAATCCTCCCCACCGCCCACCATATATAGGGGCTTGCCTGACACATGCCCGACCGCCCCACAAAGATCCGTCTTGGGCACCCTCACCCCTGAACCCTAGCTCGTCGCTCGCCGTCTCCATGCTCTAGTGGATGGTCTCAAAGTGATCTTGGAGCGGGTCAAAGCTTCTCATACATAGCCACTCTATGGGGCTATACAACATTACTCGCTCCTTAAGAAGAGTTTTTGTCTCTACAAATGAACTTCGAAAAGTTCTTGGTTAGTGTACTCAGGCGCTCCCACAAAGAAGCCTCAACTTCGCAATCTTTTCATTTAATAAGACCCTCACAGTACACAGTATGCCTCGTGTTCCAATCTCTTAATTTGAGAATCCTCTCGGGTTCATGTGGAATAGATGGTGGTTCTATCAACTCCACCAAAATTGTTGGAGAAACTACATTCTCCTGATGATCAACTATTTTTTGCAGTGTACTGACATGAAAAACAAGATGAACTCGAGAGCTCTCAAGTAACTCAAGTTTATATGCTAATCCACCAACCTTCTATTGACATGAAAAACAAGATGAACTCGAGAGCTCTTAGGTAACTCAAGTTTATAAGCTAATCCACCAACCTTCTTAAGGATTTTATAAAGGGACGAAAATATCTAGGTGAAAGCTTTTCACACTTTCTCGTCTTTAAAATTTGCCGACTTCGCATGGACTTTAAAATACACAAACTCACCTTCTTCAAAGGCCACTTCTCCGTGACCCTTTTCTGCATATATCTTCGCACCGATCTTGTGCACTACGTATGCAATCTTTTGCTACCTGCAACATATCTTGCATATGTTTGCTGACTTCGCCTTCTTCAAAGGCCACTTCTCCGTGACCCTTTTTCGCATATATCTTCGCACCGCGATCTTGTGCACTACGTATGCAATCTTTTGCTACCTGCAACATATCTTGCATATGTCTTCCACAATCTTGTGTGCTACATATGCAATCTTTGCTGCATGCAGCATATCTTGCATGTCTTCAAGGAACTCCTTGTTGAGATAGACTACGACTTCTCCTTCTCTAGCCCTACAACTAGAGGAGATCTCAGCTGGAATCCATACATCAACATAAATGGACTAAATCCAGTTGGAAAATGTTTCAAACTATTATAAGCAAACTCCAAATGTGATAGGTACTCCTCCCAATTGGACTGCTTTTTACTGACATATGCACGGAGCATATCTTCTAACACTTGGTTGACTCTTTTTGTCTGACCATCCAACTACAGATGGTTTGTTGTACTCATGTGGAGAGTAGTTTTCAACTTTTTGAAGACTTCTCTCCAAAAGTGGCTATCGAACTTCCTATCTCTATCAGAGTATATAGTTTTGTAGATATGTTCGATGAATAACCTAGCTAACTCAGGTGTTTTCACTATCTTTTTAGTTAGTAGGTATATAAACTTGACCATCTTGGTCAATATGTCAACCAATACCCAAACGGAATCATTGCCTCGAGTCGTTCTAGGTAGACCAATGATAAAATCCATGGAAATACTTTCCCATTTCCCTTTGGGAATATCCAATGGGGATGAAGTAAACCTCCAACCTTGAGGCGCTCATGCTTATTGACCTGACACTTCTTGCATTTCAGCACAAAGTCCTTGACGTCCTTAAATAAACTAAGCCACTAAAATTGTCTTTTGTCTAGTGCATAGGTCTTCTATATCTCGGGATGACTAGCACGTGAACTATCGTGACTTTCAATAAGAATTTGGGCCCAAAAATCACCAATAGTAGCTGGTACACAAACTCTACCCTTGTAGAGTAGGTACTCATCTCGTTAATGGAATAGTGTCTGTACTTTTCCCCCTGGCAAAGTTTAGTGTCTGTACTTTTCCCCTTGGCAAAGTTTATCACCCCCAAGTGAATTAGTATCAAATGGTTGTGAAAGGTCCACCCCTAAACTCTCTAGCGCGGTACATAACACTAAGCGCAAATGCTATAAGTGTTCTTCTTTTGACTTACTATATATAAGAATGTCGTCAAGGAAAACTACAATGAATTTTCCCAAATATGGACGTAAAATCTCGTCCCTCAGTATCATAAATGTCACTGGAACATTCATCAACCCGAATGGCATAACTAGAAACTCGTAATGTCCCAAACGAGTCCTAAACGCTGTCTTGGGAACATCATGTTCCCTAATCTTGACCTGATGATACCTTGATCTAAGATCAATCTTAGAAAAATACTTTGCACCATTGAGTTTATCAAACAACTCATCAATGCAAGGCATTGGATACTTGTTTGTAATTGTTATCTGATTAAGATCACAATAGTCTACACACATATGCATAGATTCGTCTTTCTTTTTTACCAAAAGAATGGGCGAAGCCCATGGCAAATAAACCCTTTCTTCACATACAGGGCCAATTGTCGTTCCACTTTCTTTACCTCGGAGTGGCTTAACCTATATAAGCAAGTTTGCTTATAGATTTTGGTAGCACATCAAGCTTCCTAGATGTTGGAACACCATCTGGGAGATCATCAAGAAAATATCCCTAAACTCGTGCAATAAATCACTCAAAGCAATTGTGTACTTTTGTTTTATTGTCTTGGTTTTAGCCTTGGTATTAACCTTTTGTTTAAAAGAAGACAAAACAGGTTTTGGAAAAGAGTGGTCTCGCGACCAAGGCCATTTAAGTTATCATAACTTAAATTAGTTTCAACTACGGAAACTTTATCAACCACATTTATTTCATCTACTATACGGTAAGAAACTTATATAAGAGAGTATGAACGTATACCTGCTATATGTCGTCGACATCGATGGGATGGCACAACTCTAGGGACAAAATCATGGGTGTAGCTGGAACCTCTTTCTCACCCTATACTCTCCCCTCATGCACAAACTCTAGGCTATTGTCTTGGTAGCTACTACGACTCATGGTAGGGCCAAGGTTATACAACCACTCCTTGCCTATTTATATATCAACTCTCGCCAAGTGCATGACCTGAAAATCCAAACTACCCTCATAGCCCTGCATAGCTAAAGGTACCCCCAAAGCCACTGTGTCCCAAACAGTTTTATCGTGACCATTAGCCAATGATACAATGTACTTATGGTGGTCGTTCTTGGCCTCTAGCAATCGTAGTTAAGGAAGTTGTAAGTGACTCTATCATCAATCATGACAGTGACTCTACGGCCACCTAACCTACCATACAAGCGGACCAAATTATGTGGTCCCCACTGATGGCTACCACATCGCTTGGGTAACGCAGGCGTGGGTACTATCCGTATGTCCGACAGTTACCTCTCTGAACTCTGTGGAACTAAGAGGTAACCGGTAGATAATATGCAATTACCAAGAGGATTTACCATCATTCTTGGTATCACTAGAACTACCTTCAGCTCCCAGCTTTGGGCATGCTGCCTTGCTATGTCCAGCCTCAAAACAATTAAAATGTAGATTTTTCTTTCTAGCTTTATCGTATTGTTCCTTCTTAGTGGATTTAGATTGGTTTTTCTCTCAAAAATAGTGCAGTTTCTTTGCCCACCACCCACTCTGCCCTCTCTGCTCCTCACTCTTGCCCCCTTGCCCCTGTCTCTCCGCCGAAAGAATTTTCTCTTAAAATCGGAGCCCTCTTTACCCTCAGCTGTCTTGCTAAGCCTGGATTTAGAGTAATGTGAAATGTCATCATAAATCTGTGCATACTTTATGACCTCACCAAAATCTGTCTTGGTGGGTGCTTAGGCTCTACAAAAGCCTAAGCAGTTTTAGAGCAATGCGAAATGTCATCATAAATTTGTGCATACTTTATGGCCTCACTGAAATCTATTAGTTGCTTAGGCTCTACAAAAGCCTCATAATCTGGGTGTAAGCCTCGCATGAATCTACGTAAAGTCTGGGATTCATTGATTCCCTTTAATTTCAACACAATCTCACGGTAGTTGGAGATGTACTGCATGAGAGAGATGCCCTGCATGGAGCATTTATCCCAATCATCCTAGGACCTCTACAACTCATTCACAAGCAAAAACTCTTTCCGAAACATCATTTCAAACTCTAAGTCCTCAAAAGCCTAGAACTCTCAGCCAAACTTATCCATCATTTGTACACTTTGCCTATCAAGACAGACTCGCATCTATGGGCCACGCCTCCTCTACTAATGCCTGCTTGAGGTTGTGGATATCTAACCACTTCTCCAGAAAGATGTTCACCGAGTCCTTGATGCGTTCTTTCTCCTCTCCCCCAAAGCTTGGCAGCTTATGGTTTTTTAGGAGATTAGCAGTCTCACTGGGGATTGCTTTACAAGCACTCCAGCCTACAATCCTACTTGAGGCACTACATCCTCGATAGGAGGAAAATGCACCGTCCTGTGTACATATCTCGGTGTAGCAACACTCCCTCCTGTGTACATATCTCGATGTAGCAACACTCCTTGTAGGAGTAGCAAAACTAGTATCCAAATGGTCATGAATACTCTTAAGCACGAAGAAAATCTTGGTCTGGTTTCTCTCTTATGCTCTAGTCCTTGAAAACAACTGGGCGGCTAAGGACCCCCTAAAGATATCCATCTCAGCCTCTAACTACACATATGTGGGTCAAGTATCATCTCCATAACAAGTCATGGGGAGTGGTTCAAGGAGATGAAAAACCTTGAAAGATGAGGTTTTGTGGAAATAGGGGATGACACTGCTCATCCAATTGCCCATGTTGGAGATGTACCATTGTCTATGCAGGATGGCAAAGTGAAGTACCTTGCATATGTACTTCATGTTCCGAACATAACAAAGAATTTGGTTTCAGTTGGCCAGATGATTGAGCACGGTTTGCAGGTTCGGTTCAACCCTGATGGTTGTTATGTTCAAGACTTTAAAGACACGTGCAGGTAGGTTGTTTGCAAAATGCAACATAGTGGGCAAAATGTTCACATTAAATGTAAACATGCCTGAAGTGAGTGTTGTGATGTTTGCAAATGGTTCAGGAATTGTTGCAGACACAAACATTTGGCATAAAAGAATTGGACATGTGAATGTGCAGAGAATGAAGTCTATGCAAACTAAAGGAATTGTGACAGGGCTGCCAAAGTTTAAAGTTAAAGGTATGCAGAAAATATGTGAAGCATGCCAACTTGGAAAGCAAACAAAGCATGTATTTCCACGTGACAAAAATGTGAGCAGAAATGCACTAGATGTTGTGCATTCAGATGTATGGGGTCCTACGAAGACCATGTCTATAGGAGGCTGTAGGTATTATGTGACATTTATTGATGACCACACAAGGAAAGTGTGGGTATACTTCATGAAGGAGAAGGGTGGGGTGTTCACTCATTTTCAGAATTTCAGAGTTATGGTTGAAAAGCAAATAGGGAAACATGTAAAGTGCCTAAGGTCAGATGGAGAGGGAGAGTACTCCAATGAGTTCTCTGAGTTTTTGAAGAAGAATGGTATTCAAAGACAGTTTACATGCAGATACACTCTGCACAGCAAAATGGAGTTGCTGAGCGGAAAAACAGGCACATTGCTAAGATTGCACGAGCATTGATGGGAGAGAAGAATATGCCGCATAGCTATTGGGCTGAGGCTGTTTCTACAGCAGTTTACATCATGAACAGGACTCCAATTGCAGCCATACATGATGTAGCTCCAGAGGAGAGGTTTACTGGCGGAAAACCTGATGTGTCTTATCTGAAAGTCTTTGGATGCATTGCATATGTGCATGTGCCAAATGAGCTGAGAACTAAGCTGGATCCAAAAGCTGAAAAATGTGTGTTTATTGGGTATTCCCTTAAGCAAAAGGGATACATGTGTTATAACCCTGCTACACGTGAGTTTAGGGTAAGCGGGGATGTTGTTTTTTATGAGATGAGCAGCTGGTATGCTACTGAAAAAGAAGCTGTTGGGGCTGATGTGAGTGAAAATGTGGTTGCACAGAATACAAGTCAGCAATCACAGTCTTTGAGTGGACCAGGAGAGTCCTCATCTAGTGGTTCAGTTGATAGACCATGGAGTGGCAGGCTGCGTCATAATACTAGTCCTGCAAGTGTGACTAGTACATCACATAAAGACAAAGAGAAAGTGGTTGAGCCCCTTAGTATGCCTGACATTTCTGCAGGGCATTCTCATGTTGATGGAGAGTCTAGTGGCTCAGAGATGAGCCTTGATGAGGATCTTGGGATACCAGCTATGAGAACACCTGGTGTAAAGAAGGCTATGGAAACCATGAATACAAGCTGCAAAGATCTGGGAGAGTGAAGAATCCTGTGTGCAGAGGTTTACCTATGATGGTTATGTGGCACATCACTATGCATACATGGCAAAAGTTGTGCAGGTTGTAGAGCCCACATGCATTGATGAGGCTGTTGGAAATGTGTGTTGGGAGAAAGCTATGGATGAGGAGATGGATGCACTATATGGAAATGAGACTTGGGATTTAGTACAATTGCCT
This sequence comes from Cibotium barometz, assembly GCF_041138505.1. Lineage (NCBI taxonomy): Eukaryota > Viridiplantae > Streptophyta > Polypodiopsida > Cyatheales > Cibotiaceae > Cibotium > Cibotium barometz. The sequence continues at coordinate 23,737,720 of NC_141057.1, read as the reverse complement.
GAAGGCAAGAAAGCCATTGGATGCAAGTGGATGTACAAAGTAAAACATAACAATGATGGAAGCATAAGCAGGTACAAGGCTAGATTGGTAGCCAAAGGATATGCGCAGACATATGGCATTGACTATGAGGAAACTTTCAACCCAGTTGCCAAGATGGCAACAGTGAGAGTTTTGATAGCAGTGGCTGCGTCAAAGCAATGGTCTTTACATCAGATGGATGTAAAGAATGCATTCTTGCATGGGGATTTGCAGGAAGAGGTGTATATGTTGCAGCCACCTAGTTATGAGGATGTGAGTCAGCGGCCCGAGCATGTTTGCAGGTTGAAGAAAGCCTTATATGGCTTAAAACAAGCACCAAGAGCATGGTTTGACAAGATTTCTTAATATCTTGTCACTATTGCCTTTCATGTAGCCAATGCAGATTTCTTGTTGTATGTGAGACACAGTGATAGAGAGGTTGTGCTTGTTGTCATCCATGTAGATGACCTTATCATTACGGGGGACCATGATGCAGAGATCTCTGATGTAAAGATCTTGCTTAGACAGAAGTTTGAGATGAAGGATCTGGGGGAGCTTAGATATTTCTTGGACATTGAGGTGATTAGGTCACCACATGGTATTGGATTACTACAGAGACAGTATGGCTTGGACATGTTGTCCAAGTATGGTATGATAGGTTGTAAGCCTATCTCAGTGCCATTGGATTAGAATGGCAAGTTGAATACAGATTCAGGAGAGATTTTGGAGGATCCTACTATGTATAGGCGCATAGTAGGAAGCTTGATCTACATGATGATCACCAGGCCAGATTTGACCTATGATGTTAGGTTGGTGAGTCAGTTAATGCAGGTTCCTCAGAAGCCGCATTTGGATGCATTGAGGCACATATTGAGGTATGTGAGGTCTACTTTGCATTGTGGACTATTTTATGAAACTAGGGCAGAGATATGTGTACATGGGTACACAGATGCTGATTGGGCTGGTAGTATCTCAGATAGAAGATCTACCAGTGGCTTCATGTTTTCTTTGGGGAGTGCTGCTGTGACTTGGAGCAGCAAGAAGCAACCTACGGCTGCTCTATCCAGTACACAGAGGCCGAGTACAGATGTGCTGCTATAGCAGCATGTGAGGTAGCTTGGTTGAGAAAGCTACTTGCACTATCAGTGGATAGACAAAGTGTGATTTTCTATGACAACATTAGTAGTATACAGTTGGCCAGGAACCCAGTTTTTCATGCTCGCACGAAGCATATAGAGGTCCACTACCATTTTCTCAGAGAGAAGGTTTTGGCAGGAGACGTTGACCTTGTTTATGTCAGCACACAGGATCAGGTCGCTGACATCTTCACCAAAGCATTAGGTACACAGAAGCTCCGCAGATTCAGGGCTTCGCTTGGTGTACATGAGATGGAGTTGAGCTCGAGGGGGAGTGTTGAGATATCGAGCTCCTCTAGTGAGGTGGTGAATGCTGATGACCCACCTGGGGGGGATAGGCCCCACACTTACACCACTGGCATGGTTGGTGAGATCATGGGTGATATGTGGCTAGTGGGATGACAGGCTGTGTGAGAGCCATTCTAGAGACTGGCATAGTTATAGCGCCAGCTCATTTAGTTGGATTCACACTATAGAGAACCCTAGTATGTATTTGGTTGAGTACCTTTTCATATAGTGTGTACTCTTATCTTTGTATATGGTGTGTTGAGTGTTGTGTGAAGAAGAAGAAGATTTTCAGCCTCTCACCTTGTGTGTTCTCTTTTAGGGTCTTGTGAGTGTGTGTGTGCTTGTTTTGCAAGAGCTCAACCTCTCTTCTCCCATGTCTTCTCCCCTCCATCTTTTCAGCTATTGCCATTAGCTCTTCATTTTTTACATTTCTCCTTGATTTGGGAAGTGATTTAGGGTTTGAGATTTGAAAACCCTAATCCCTTGATATTGGCCGCTTCAACTTGCCATTAACCTTGTCTAATCATCACCAGTCTCACTAATGGTGCTATTGAGAAAGCTAATGCTTCAAATGGACAATTGATCAAGCCATAAAAACAGACATCTGAAAACAGACAGAAAGACCTTGAAGATGCAGAAAAACTGATTAGCTGAAGCCAAAGCCATGTATCAAACGATCCTTTAAAAGACCCAAAACAAGCCAACTAAAGAAAAGCCTACTCAACAGGATGATTAGGAATTTTAGGAATGTTTTGTATTGAGGACTTAGGCTCAAAACAATTTGTATCTCAATGTTACTTTAATGGAAAATATCTTGCAACATTTCAATTTATCTGTGTACTTGTATTATACTTTGCTCTCTCTCTCTCAATTTTTTCATAAATTGTTTTTAAAGCTGTCTTAAATTGCTAAAATAATGAGGGGTTCAATAAGAATTATGGATATTTAAAAAAAACAAAGATATGAGAAAAAACCTTGTATCGAGAAGAATCTTTACAAAATGAAATGTACTAATAAAGATCTGCAGGCTAGCGCTGTTGGGGCTCCATGCCCTCAGGATTCTCTATCTCTGGCCCTGCATCCACATCCTTTGCTTGGGTCTCTTCTGTAGTAGAAGCCTTCTTGCCTGTGAGTCAAAGCTTCTTCTTCGGAGTACCCTTTTTGCCAACCTTCTCAAGGATTCCTTGCTTAAAGACAAACTTCTTATTAAAAGGTGAATGCACAGGCATTCTTTTCTTCTTTGATGTAGAGGCTTCACCTGTTTTACCTGTTGGACATGGCGAGTCAAGATCTTTTGATGTTAAGTATAATATTAATCGCCTTCGCCCGCATGCTCCACAACCAAAAATCAGGCGTACCAAGAGACTGTATTAAAAATAAAAATGGCTCAAAATTGAATATTGTAAAAGAGGTGAAAGCAACAAAAATGGGAGAACGAGTAACGAAACTTACACTACTATTAAGTTCAGTGTACTTTGAAAGAATGAATTTCCATACATTGGAAATAATATGCCACCCACAGGAGTGTGAATCCTTTTGAAGAGGAACAGGTTGATTTAAAAACTTATACTATGTCTCATTTTTTAACTGAGGGATATAGAGCTTCAATGGTAGTAGCAACCGTTCTCTTAGATGCCCTATAACAAAATTTCAATGTTCAAAATTAAAAGAACTTAAGTAGTATGGTACAAATCATACAAAGTAGTACTTACAATTTACATTCTCCGTGCATTCCACCATGCTATTCATGAATATAACTTGGCACTTCACCAAATTAATAATGCAGCCACTCCAGTGCCCTTTGCCATTTGAAAAAAATAAATCTCAATAATGATTAAAAAAAACTATAAAATAAATACGTGAGATTATATTAACAACAATGATAAAACATAAAATAAATAAAGTGGGTGCTTACTTCTCTACATATGGTAGAACCGCAAAGCAGCACATCCTTGGATTCAATCCTTTGAAATATGGAATAATATCTGAGGTGGTCCTCCTAGGGTCCGAAAGGACTAATGACATAAGGGGATCACAAATGAATATCTCCTTTGCCTGGTTTGGCATGCCTGGTTTGGCATGCCTGGTTTGGCAGAAGGGATTTCAAAAGTGCCTTAAAATTGAAGAAAAGATTTAGAAAAAAGACTAATACATACAAAGCTTTAGAAAATACAGAGCCTTATATGGATGAAAGAAATATAGACCTTCAACAAATAAAGACGACACTGCCGTTAATCTCCCTCTGCTTGTCCATGAGCATATAAATATCGGAGGGACCGATCTACAGGTAATCATCTTCCATTGTGAAGGATACATTACAAATGAGTTGCCCGGATAATTTTGCAAGCCTCTCATCATTCTCTTTCTCTAACTGCAGAAGGTTGGATAAACTCTCATCCACTTAAGATTCTCTTACATCAACATTTTGTTCTTTTTCCTCACCCTTCAAGTCTTTCTGTCTTTCCAACCTCTGAGTCCTCCGTAATGGACTTGGGGACAAAACTTCTTCAACCTTAACCTCATCTTTCTTTTTTTGTTTCAAAAAAGGAGGAATAGCTAGGATCTCAGCTGCCTTTCTATCTCTAAATGGCAAGGGAGTAATAATTTTATCAAGCCTATACCTTACCCTGCTGATGACAACTGTCACGATCTTTCCTATGGTAACTAAAGGAACTTTTCTGACTGTCTATTTTGTATGAGCCATCATCAACGATACTGAAATAATTAAAGAAGAGGATTGTCATAAGTGGACATTGATCAAAAGGGTGCATTGCAGTAAAGATAGAAATCACAAAAAAATTTCCCATCCATGGTGCGAGAAGCATGTTCGGATAGAGAACAAACTTCCTTATCGCACACCGTGGAAGGTGACTTTCAAAAGGGTGGAGGAGAGATAAAATTTTCCTTCACGGTGTTTCCCTTCCACGATCCAATAAGCTTGTTTGGACAGAGAACAAACTTCCTTGTCGCACCATGGAAGGTGACTTTCAAAAGGGTAAAGCTATCTATACAGACAAAAAAAAAATCCCTTCCACAGTGCGATAAGCTTGTTCGGACAGAGAACAAACTTCCTTATCACACCGTGGAAGGTGACTTTCAAAAGGGTAAAGTTATCTATATAGACAAAAAAACGTTTCCCTTCCACCACGGTGCGATAAAGGAATCCCGACAAAGCACGATACACTTTATCGCACTGGAGTTGCCCTTTGGATTTGTAGCTTATCTATTTCTTACTGTAGACAAGGATGATTATACTAAGGAGAAGAGTGAGAATTCTCCACAAGAGCCTTTTGTTTTAAAAAGTGAGTCTGTAGAGACGAAGAGGTCATGGACCTTTTATCTGATGATGACTGCATTCCAAGCTCAGTGTTCGATGCAACTCTGATGAAGGCATCTACAGTCATTGATGAGGGTTGTGCTATGCAGGGAGAGCGCATAAAGTCAAATTTTGTCATCCCTGGGCTTCCCTCTTTCCTTATAAATGGTAAGAGTTATTTGCTTCTTTCCCATATTCAAAAGCTCTATAATTTTAGGGAAGATTACTGCCTAGCAATTATAGCAAATGGTTGTGAAACTGCCAAAGGATTACTTGATGTAAAGAATGAATATAAAGAGGATTTGTTGGATTTGGACACAGAGGTTACCGAGAACTTCATAGAAGCTCCTGAGGCCATGTCTTTATGCTTTGACAAAGCTAAAGAGAGAGAAGCTTCTATTCCTAGTGAAGAGGAGTTTCAAAGTCCTCAAAAGGAGATGGGGCTTACAGAGTTTGGTTGAGGGCCTTTGCCTCAGCTTGATTAAGAAAATGAAGAAGGATCCATTAACCTTTGGGATGCGGCCAAGTTGGAAGAGGCCAAGAGTTCATGCTGTCAAGCCTTTTATGTCAATGCAGATAGAGCTTGATGATGCAGACGGCTTCCTTGGACGTGGTGGAGCTGCTCGTGCAAGAGTGGGACAAGATTCCGCTCTTGCACACTGCATCTCGTCTATTGATGAGACAAGGAAATTTTTATTGTCTATCACAACAAGTATTCTAAGGATGTCGAAATTCCCTTACTAGCATTCAAGGCACTATCTAGATATACAGGTTATGCATTTTTCTCTTACAATTCACATAAGGTAATGCTTATAGAGAAATGTGCTGCCATTTGTATTTTTGGATATGGTCCTGGACTTTGGCCTTCTAGAACCAGATACTTCCTTTGCTATGCTAGCTATGCCCTAGTGCCGGAGTAGATGTCAAAACACTCAAGGGTTATAGTCGCAAGAAGTTTATGCGTTATAGAGGAGAAATGCCTAAAGGGGATGAAGAAGAAGAGAACAGATTGGAAAGCAAGTAGATCTTGTATTTTGTACACAGTATATCTGACTCACCTTCTTTGTAGCGCGGGTCTCGAACTATGGAAAGAATATCACATTTGAAAAGATGCAGGGGAGAAGAGAGCTTGAGCTCTTGCAAGCACACACACACTCACAAAACCCTAAAAGAGAGCACACAAGGTGAGAGGCTGAAAATCTTCTTCTTCTTCACACAACACTCAACACACCATATACAAAGATAAGAGTACACACAATATGAAAGGTACTCAACCAAATACAAACTAGGGTTCTCTATAGTATGAACCCAACTAAATGAGCTGGCGCTATAACTATGCCAGTCTCTAGAATGGTTGTCACATAGAGCCTGTCATCCCACTGGCCGCATATCACCCATGATCTCACCAACCATGCCAATGGTGTAAGTGTGGGGCCTATCCCGCAGGCGGGTCATTAGTGTCCACCCCCTCACTAGATGAGCTCGATATCTCAACAACATTTCCTGACACAACTATGTAAAATATCTCCAATGTCTTGGGAGGACCATTATCCCCACATGCTTCTTTAAGAAAGTTCTTATAAGAAAGAAACGATGATTACTTACATTACCAATATTATATAAAAAAGAAAGAAACATCAATAAAAGATGAAAAGAAGACAAACAGTGCTGCATGGATTCTTCGCTTTTGCGAGCACCACCAACTGCTAGTCTTTGAATGTTATTCATCGTCCTCTTTCGTTCTCTTGCTCCTACAAGGGTGCTTTTCAAGTGAGAGATTGTATCCTGCAATTTTATTATGCGGTCCTCTTTCTCTTTGCCTTGTTTCTGTAGCTCCAAAATATTGTTCTACGTATTTTGAAGAGCTTGTCAGGCTATTTGAAACGCTTTGTAAGCTATGTAGTTGTGAGTGGAGGAATTGAATCCTCCATGCATCACTCATGCTTAAGCATTTACGGTACCCAAGCAGCCCAATCTCACCTTCTCCAACAAATTGAATGAATGATGGTAGATCTGTGAAAGGTGGAGTGCAACTCGAAGAATCCACATTACTCCGACCCTGTTGTCTTCTTTCTTGCTTGTCCTGTGCATTAAGACGTTCTTTTTTTATAAGTGCATATTCATTCAATATGCGAACATGCAAGTCTGCCTTCCTCACTCGTGATGGATTATCTGAGGTGTTTGTTACTTCTCTGAGTGCCATTACAACAAGAATTGGGGGTCTATGAATATGTATGGATGAAATAGTAACTCTAAGATGGTAGCTCTAGAGAGAGAGAGAGAAAATATCTTCACATGGAAAAGGAGAGCTTGGGAGAGACTCAAACAGATGGCTCAGATACTGCAGGAATGGGAGAAAGACAGAGAATCGTATTGCAGGCATGGAAAGTTGGGAGAATGAATGAAAACGGTTTTTGAGGTTGATGTGAAATTTGGTGGAAATTTTAAATACGGCATTAAAGTGCAGTAGATAAGATTGAAAGGGTAGAATTGAAAGTAAATGGATTTTTCCTATTTTTGGGCTCCACTAATGGACGAGATTGATGATGTGGAAAGAGAAAGAGATACGAAAATCCTAGAGAGGGAAACTAGAGCCTAGAGAGATCCCCTACTTTTAGCAAGAAAGTACACTTCTTTATGAGCTGTGTCTCCTTATGCCACAACAAAATTAGTCTTAATTCCTTAAAATTAGAGATTCTTACAGGGCCCTTTTTATGCTCAAATGCTCCCTAAAAGTTCTAGTCTTCTATATTGTTAGATCTACACACTGGCTCTTCTTTCTATAATTATCAACAAAGCTTTCCCATCTAAGATCTATTTCACCCATTTAGGATATGGACCCTTATGTGGTGTTGCAATCTTCTCTTCTTCATCATCTGTTGATGAATCCACCTCTTGTGGAGTTGCTGGGCTACTTCATTGAAGGATAGTGTGGATGGAGTTTTCTCCTCCACCCAAGGTGGGCTGTTCCACAAACACCACATCACGACTGCTGACAATTATCTTCTTTACCTCTCCGAATCATAAAGTCGGTAAACCTTTGACTGCATACTACACCCTAAGAAGATACACTCCTTGCAGTTGGAATCCCACTTGGTTCTGGATGTGTCTGGAGTATGTACTAAACAGTCACATCTAAGTGTCGAAATATGCAACTGAAGGTTTCTTACTAGAATTAGCTTCTAGAGGCGGCATGCCCTTCAATGCCTTTAGGTAATGCCTTTGTGTATTAGAATGGCGAATGTAACGAGCCTCGGGTCTTCCTAAATTTTGATGCATACATTTAGTTGCATGCTGATTTTAATGTATAGCCATTGTGTGCTTTTGTTAAGGTAGGTAGCACAATTTATTATGGTATGATGGTATTTTTATTTGTCATAATTAGTAATATTAGGTATTGTCATGCTAATGTATTTTATCAAAAAGCTTTCTTCACCTTTAAAGCTATGCTTGATTTAAATAAAATTTCCCCATTACCAACATTCATCCAAAGCAAAATACAAGTTGTGTAGTTTCAATGTGTCGGTGAGGGCTCAAATATGTAAGCTTATCAAAGTGAGGAGTGTTGCTATTTGCTCAGGATGGGAACGGTTCAGTTATATGATTAAGAGAATTTCAAAATATAATTAAACAAAGCAAGAAAGATGCAGATGTTACTTCCAAGATAATATTGCAAACCACTCTTGGCTGTTGCATGATTAAGTTGCATACAATCCCAAATCATTGCAACCACTCTTGACTATGTTATTCCAAACTAGCAGAACAATCCATGGCAACAACCCGTGGCCTTGTCTTTCTAAAATAATGCAATTATCCATGGCATTGCCATAGAACACCCATGCATATGAAATTCAACATTTAAATTAAGCTATCTTACATACGTATTATTCCCTACATTTTCAAAGCATTCTAGCTCCATTTTTTTAAACTACAAGGTATAACCCTAATTTAAAAATTTGTGCATTTGTTTAATTCAATGTTGCATGATCATTGCTCATTAATAAGAAGTATCTTAGTTCTTTCAAAATTAACACCTTGTCTAATGTTCAAATGATTTATGTGATAAGTATTGATTGTTTTCCAACCATTATCAAAACACAATTTGCAATAAATGATCCCACGATGTCTCATGATAGAAGTGACTCAAGAAACGAGTTAGAAGACAATCGTGTCTCCACATATGATGAGGATAACCTTCTCGTCTCAACATGCCTTTTCCAATAGTCGAGCTTGGTGGATTCCATTGAAAATTGAAACTCTCAAATATTTACAGCTTATGATAAAAGAGGGCATGCAACAAGAAAGTACATTCATGTGTTAATTAACAATTAACATTTAATTAATACAATAAGGTTTACTGAAAGATAAGCACGAATAGGAGCACGTGTTAGTGAGTGTCAAGCTAGTAATAGTGTGTGTAGTGGACCAAGCTGACTATGGAGGGATACGTTCCTTTCAGAGTCTTCTATTCAATCTTGTAGGATTGGTGTCTTGTGAATAGGAGGGGTTTTTGCTATCATAATTGTGGATGGCTTTCCTTCAATCTGCGCTTGGTAGGCTCTTACCTATTCTTGAGAGCAACTTCCAATCTCCTCTTCTCATCTATTAGGTTAGGGTATTTTGCCATTTTTGTTGGCACATTGTTAAGATCAATGTGAGCGTCCTTGGATTGCGTTAAGTGGCTGGCTTGAGAAGCATCTTCTCCTCGAAGGATAATGATAAAGCATTAGTGGGTGTATCCTCACTAGAGCCACCTTGCATAATCATTGTCTTACTCTTTCCTATTCTTTCGAGATCCAACTTTATGGGTTTGGGGGGCCACTCTCTTGTGCTCTGGTACTTCCTTCAATGATAGGACATGTGCTTATCCTAGAACTCTTGGAGTTACAAGAGGTTGAAGCCAACTCTTGGAGTTCTAGTGGTTGAAGCCACCCCCCAATTCTCTCTCTCTCTCTCTCTCTCTCTCTCTCTCTCTCTCTCTCTAGGTTGGCAATTGTCCTCCTCTTGCTTTGCATTCATGTGACTGCATTTAGGAGGATGGATTATATGTAACCAAATAAGAGGAACAACAAAGATACGAAATCTTGAGAATCATCTTTTGTATCAAAAAAGGAGAAGTAACAAAGCAGTTCATATTGGAGATAGAATCTACAACATTAGATGGAGCGATATCACCAAGATAAGTGAAGAACTGCCCTACAAGTGCATCAAAGTTCTCGCCCCCGAAGTATGACAGTTTGGAACACGCCGCACGACCCTCCTCTTACTTTTTTAGGAATTCATCACAATGTTGGTAGAGGAGATATGATTTTAAAGCCAAAGATGGCAGCGACACTATATTTCTTACAAATGCAAAGAAAGGCAAGGGAAGGACTGTGTTACCCCAAAGCTTATGAAAAGAAGAAGAAATCAAAGGCAAAGTATCTCTACTCCAGCAAGCTTGGTCATATGATCAACTCATGTAGATTGAAGGAAGGAGATGAGAATAATGACACTTTGAAACCTTTGAAGGAGAGTTCTGTGAATAGTGCTTGAAGAGGAATTGCAGTTGTTTGTAGAAATCAAAGAAATACATGCAAGGTAGAATGTTCCTCAGCACCGATGGTTCATGGATCATCGATAGTGGAGCATCACGACATGTGACCAATCAAAAGAGCTTCAAGCTTGTGGGGCAGTCATCTTGGTAGCGGTTGGAAATGATGCCAAATGGCCAGCCATGGGAACATGTACCATTTCCTTTGTTTCTAGCAAAGATATACTAAGAAATTGTCCGATGTCCTTTATGTGCCAGACATCAAGAGGAATCTTCTATCAATTATAGCTGATAGTTGATCATGACTCAAACGTTCTCTTTAACAAGGCTGATGTAGTCTCATCACACTCATAGCTTATCGAGACTTGAAGGTTCTCTTCGATAAGGCTAGTGCATTCATCAAAATGCTAGTAGCAATGTTGTAGGGAGAGGAATCCGGTGCAACAACTTGTATGAGCCGTCTACTTTTACATCACAAGCTGATGTCCCCGATGTTGAGACAAGTTACGGCATGAAAGACTTGGGCATCTGAGTTTTATACCCCTCAATTGTAGGACCCTTGCATCTCACCATTTATAACATTACAGCACAGAAAAACCCCTGTTCACAAATACTATCACCCACTCATCTTAGTGCATCGAAATTAGGCACAACTTATAGGGATGAACTGTCATTTATTATTTAATAATTAGTCAAAGCCCCACTCGCATCAGATAATCCATGAAATATTGAACCTTAATGAAAGGAGAATACTTTACACTAAATCATACACCTCGACTGAGAATGCTTGATCATCCAGATAAGTGTCCTGGAAGTAAGCTTGGTATCGAACAGAGATGAGCTGCTCCTACAAGATTTAGTTGCCACAGCTTGGGTTAGCAATCATACAGTATAGGGCTCAGGTTTAAAGACCAAAGCAAAATGCATAAAATCTCATGTAGCTATGACAAACCTCTTCCTCTTCAATCAAAGGCCACGGGTGTCAAAAAGCTCTTTGAACTTCCTGCCCCGGACGAGCACCAGCAGCATCCACTCCAGCACCCAACCTGTTTCCAGGTCTTGAGACTACCACCGTATCATCTTCAGGGAAAAGAGCTTTGATGAATCCAGGGGTCTTCAAAAAACGGCGCCCAGTCATGAAAGGATAAACATCCTCTAGAAAGTAATAAGCATGACCTGCACACATACCCTGCAAATACCCATTGCATGAATTTAAACTTTTTTTGTAAGAAAAATGTGTTTATTAATGACAAGAGATAATTCCCTCTGGACTTGAGTTACGCAAGCATACCAGAAGATCCACCCATGGACTGCTCCCAACAATGATGGAAAAACCTAGAAGCACCTGAAATTTCAAGAAAGCAGTAAAGTGCAAAGCAATGCAACTCAAATTTGTCTGAACATCACAAAGACATTTGAGATGTTAAAATCAAAGAGCTTGAATTGTCAATAGCAACTCTGGCATATGAATCTACACAGTCAATTCTTCAACAACGGTTCCCAGGAGTAGAGGTGGCATCTTTGAATGCGTATCTCTGAAGGCATGCAGAATTTGAAGCAAAGTTCCATACTGTGCAAAGTCTGGAACTTTCCCTGCCCAGCACCACACTGCATCTGAAGTAGGGAATCCCAACACTAGCCCACATTGTAATATCATGCCAAAAACTCCATACCTAACTTAATTCAAAGTTGATCTTAGGCTTGGTGGAAAGACCTACAGAGGCCAATCTTGAATAGGCACACGAGAACATGAACCTTCAAAAAGGAGCCTCCCAATGATGACCCTTAGGAGAAGGCCTCTTCTACCAAACCACCCCAATCTTGTGCAAACCACTACGCATAATTTCTGCTAGAATGCAGATGTAAGTATGTTTCCTTAGTATGGTGTACAGGATAGTATCAAAAGAATGACCCATTCTGGCCCTTGAAGATGAAGAGTCAAACAAAAATCAAATTTGGACACGCAGGTCAAGTCCTCTTAAAAAGACTTTGCCCACATTCCAGCTTGGGACAGGCAGCTGGAACAGCTGTAATTGTAATGCAGTACACCCAGAGTAATCCAGATGTCATGCATACCCTAACCAAGTTGCTGCACATGGACATTATGTTCAGTAGTGAGTCGACTAAAAGGCAAGATCCCAGGGCGACTATGACTGATTGGGCAGTGTTTTGGGCAACTAGACAAAGGATACCATGCGCCCATGATTGGGACCTGAAGTCATGGATCAGATCTACTGGCCTGTCACCAACCCTACAGGCAAGCCAACATCCAAATGCCTATGTAAGGGAAGGGTTACATCATTCATACTCACCTTGAGAGCAGAGTTTGCAGTGCCAGTTCCCCAGGCAGCAGACATGGCTTTTTGGATTACACGTGTCCAGCTCCCCACAGTGTTTTCCCAATCGCTTTACTGTAGCACAACCAGTGACCTTTTGGTCATCACTTAGTTTACAGGGAACGCCCTTCCTCCACCTAAAAAATGGCGAAATGGCATTCCCCAGCCTTATTGTTCCCATTTCTTTGTTCCCCCGGTTCCAAATATGCCATTTTGAGCAGCACATTTCAATGCATGCCATATATAAGGCCTTTATCTATTACATAAACTCCCTTGGCAACTATGATCAAAATACAATTGCACAGCATATAGTTACAGATCTGAGTTAGATCCGTGTTTTCCATTGCATATACTCATTCATAACAAATATACACTAGGAGAAGGCAAGGAAGAGTCTCTCTTGGCCTTCAATCTACTTCCCTGTGTTATGATTATGCAAGTAAATTAGCATCTTATCAGCATTGATTAGCACTAATCATACTTTGCTCACACAAACATGTAATGTTGGTATCAACACATCAGGCCACCTTCAGCTAGTTCCTTGTTTTAGGTGATCTTGAGGTCTTTTGCATCTACAATCTGTGCATTAGTGTTATGTACCTGGACACGAATCTATGGATTAGGGACTAATCCAGTGAGGTTAGGGGGCCCCAAGATGAGGGATCAACAGGCTGAAACGGGTTCCTAGATTGATAAAACAAGCTTAGTGACCTTCTTTTAGTGAGTTAGCTATTTATGGCATAGCTATCACTATAGAAGTGAGAGCTTGGGTTATTATGAGACAAAGTTGTGCAGATGCACCACTAATGACGACCAGCTCCGGAGGTCAATCTTGTGGTCCTCCGGTCTGGACGAGGGAAGCTGGGAAGGGAGAATGTCCCCAAGAAAAATCTTCTGGAACTTTTCATGGAGAGCCGAGTACTTCTCGGAAGCATTGGCCACCGTCTGGGCTGTCTGGATGCCTAACTGCTCGCTTAGCCTGCAAGTGGCTTATGAGCGGAAAGTTCGGAATTCCTGGCTCACACTTAATGGTCTCTGGGACGTTTGACACATTCCGATTGATCTAGAACGTGTGCTTGTCCCACTTGACATCTAGAAGAAACTTGCGAAACCACTGAATACCCAAAATTATGTCTGCTCCTACAAGAGGGGCAACCATAAAATCACGCACAAATTCTATGCCTTGAATAACTAACTTAGCACCTAGAGCTTCATACTTGACGCTCGTTGTCATGCCTGTGCTAAAACCCTCAACCTGTTTATCCACCGAAGTCAGGTCGAAACGGGCACGCCTAGCGGCCTATTCCGTGGCCACATCCTCCGTGCTACCGCTATCAAACAAGACAACGACTCTCTGGCCACCTATGTAGCCAAAGGACTTGAGCAATTCGTTGTGCTCATACTCTTGGTCATGGGCGCCCTTCTGCTTATCTTCGAGCTCCCGGCTAATAATTGCTCCAACTGAAGCCCAATTGGCCGACCATTTGATCCATCTCCAGATTGTGTCTCGTTCACTTGAGGCCAGGCCAGTGTCTCATGTGAAGAGGCCATTATGTTTTTTGCTTAACATGGACGGGAGCCAGACTGGTGCCACCCGTGTTAGCAGGATGGTGTCGTATGGACAGGAGCCAGACTGGTGCCACCCGTGTATGACCTGGACTGTATTCTATCCATGGGATTATCACGCCATGGAAGAGCCAATATTTGTGCCGTGTCTTGCCTATGGGACTGTCACTCCATAGGGAGGCTCGTGCCTGGATCTGTGTCTTACCTATGGGACTGTCACTCCATAGGAAGACCAGGATTTATGTTTTCGATCGTGCCATTTTTTGTGCCCAACAGATGTTTTGTACTTGTTCCATGAACAGGAGATATGTCCATGATACTATTTGCACATGCATTCATGTTTTGCATGTTTGGAACTGTTTTCGCATGACTTGTATTCTTGTGTTTGCCTGTTTGACATGCCACTTACTGAGCGGGGACGCCTACCAGTGAGTCATGAAGTTTGCCCTGTCTTCTGACGAGTTTTGTTGCGTGTGAACAGGTGGTAAGTGTATTGCACTTGTTTGTTTAACAGCTTTCTTCTAACCTTTATTTTTATAAGATTGTAAGTTCACATTCATTTAAAAGTGGGCACCCATTATGGGCATCCACATATGGGCCAAGGTGGGGAGGGAAACCCCACTCTTAACCCTTTATGTGTGGGGGTGGGAGAATGGCCACCTACCCACAGGGCCACACCCCACCTTGAAGCTGGCCGCTCCCATGCAAGCGTGGGGAGCCGGCCAGCTGTGGTCGTGTGCTTCCTCTCCAACACCTACAAAGAGGTGACCATCCTATCATCCAAGAGGAGACTTTTGCAGGCGACCATCCTCCCCTCCATAGGCGGCTACACTTGCTCTCTCTCTCCAGCAGGCTGCGCTTCCTCTCCAGCAGGCGGTTGTGCCTTCTGCAGGCGGCTGCGCTTGCTCTCCAGCAGGTTGCGCACTTTCCACAGCACGGTGCACTCCTCTCCATAGGCGGCTGCTCCCTCTGGTCTGCAGGCGGCTGCAACCAGGGTTTCTGCACTCCTCGGGCGGCTGCAGCCAGACGGCTTCCATCTTCTTTAGCTGGCCGCTGCACCTTCTCCTCTCCAAAGGCGGCTGTGCCTCCTCCTCCCTTGCAGGCGGCTGCAACTCTTCCACAACAGGCGGCTGCGCCCTCCTCTATAGGCGGCTGTGTGGGGCTGCGTGGGGTTGCGCCTCCCTTCCATAGGCGGCTATAGGCGGCTCTGCGCTCCCCACTTCAGGTGGCTACACCTTCTACACAGGCAGCTGCTCCTCCTCCTCGACCGGCTGTTGCGCCCTGGTGTCCATCTCTAGTAGCTACACACAGACGCATCGGGTATTTGTCTTCCATTAGCGAGCTACAAGTAAGTGGATTCGGATTTAAGTAAAGGATTTTGTTGTAAATCTGATAAAGGATTCTCTCTACCGCTAACACCCGTTTGGTGTTGGGTAGTCTAAGCTTTTAGAGAACCACGGTCCATGGGTGCCGAGATCGGGAGAGCCAGGCGTTAGTACGGGAGCGCCTGTTTGTGCGTGGTCTTGGAACACCAGTGGGGCGCTCTCCGCGGATTCCAGTGAAGGCACAGGATCGTAGAGACTTGACCACTCAAGTGGTCGCACTCCTTCGAACGTCTACTTCGAGTCTCTTGTTTGGTACTGTATTCATCTCAGTTGTACATGGACATCATCTGGTTCATTGAACCCATGGAGCATTGTATTTGTTAAATGCTCCCAATAATATATCATATATTGAGGGGGGGGTCAGCCCGTTCCGGCCCCAGTGCTGGTGTCAATTGATCAACATTTCATTTCATCTTAATTTTCAGTTGTTGTTATTAAGTTGTCTATTCAAATTGTGATATTTAAGTTGTGCTATTACGCGTGTGGGTGTCCAACGGAGTCTATTCCCAATTGACGGGATCAGTTTCATTGGTATCAGAGCACGGTTATTTCCTTCACCCTGTGTATTGGACACCCCGCTTCTAGCACACTTAACACAATGGATAGCCAAGGCAACCCTTTGGAAGTGCCTAATTCGAGGAGCCCATCAAGTGCCTCGCGTGGATCTCATGCTTTACAAGGAAGGCACAAGCCCCTTGAGAGGGTAAATGATAGTGGTTCAAGGGGACAACTATCTCGAGGAAAGACAGTCATGCAAGAAGAAGAGCCTGATGCAATGAGGGCTGAATTGGAGCATATGAGAAAGCTTTTGCAGGCACAAGAGTAAGAGCTGAAATTTTTGCATGAAGATCCCCATGTGCAAAGTGCCATTGAAGCAAGGAAAGCAGATGCAATGGTAGATGTGACTTTTGAGTCCATGGCACGGGAAGTGGGCAAGAAGCCAAGGGAGTTGGCACTTTCCTACCTCCTCCGCAAAGGTGACATCGAAGAGGGGGAAGATGGAGAGCTAAAATTCAAAAATCCACCTCGTTTGAAGCATGGAGATCCCACATCTCAAAGGTTGAGGTCATTTATGCAAAGGGAAGAGGTGACAGTCACCTCTCGTCATGCATCTTCTCCACAAGTCACAAAGCCTGACAGGTATATGTATGCTAGTGCTCATGGAGGGCATGATGGTCACATGCATTCAAGACATGTATCCCATGGAAGGGGATGACACGCCTGCCACTAGAAGAGCTTTGCCTACTGAGTTGTCTCATGGAGAGACATTGCCTTATGCAAAAAGGTCACATGCATCTGATTCTCAAGTTCGTGGAGCACATGCCACCGTGCTACATGAAACTTCCATGATGGCCCATGGAGCCCATGCAGATAGGGCTGCCCCGTTGGATAAAGGGAAAAGAAAAAGAGAGGACCACGAGCCTCATGCCAGAAAGCTCAAGGAATTTAAAGCTGGTGACAAGTTCGTTAAGTTTGATGTTTTTCATGGAGAGCATGATGCTTCCAAAGTGTTAGCATTTGTGGCACAGTTTGACATTGCTTTTAGCGATGAGGACTTCACTAAGAAGTCTAAAGTACGCCATGCTAGCATGTTCTTGAAGGGGACCGCTGCTCATTGGTGGATCACTAAAAAGATCACCAAAGACCCCATTTGCACCTGGAAAGAGTTTAAGGACAGATTTTATGCTCAATTCTTGCCACCAAATGCGGAGCAAACTCTCACCCAAAAGTGGGATGGACTTGAGCAAAGAGATAATGAAAGTGTGCAACAGTATGTCAACAAGTTTTGGAAAGTGTTGCTTGAGGTAACTCCTTTTATGCAAATCACTGAGGATGAAAGAAAGAGGAAGTTTCGCTCCGGATTGCAACCAGCTTATCGTTCGGGCATTGAATTGCACTCGAAACATACTTTGCAACAGCTTATAGCCTCTGCTCTTGCTACGGAGCAATTGGTGCTCAAAATTAAGCAAGATCAAGGCGGTTCAAAGGGCAAAGACAAGGTTGTCCCAAATCTGCAAAAAAGTGGACAGCCACCTAAAAAGAACTTCCGAGAGACCCACAAGGCAGGTAAAGCTGAAAATACCTCATCTAAAGATCAGGGCAAAAAGAAGAACAAATTTGGCTTGACCCCCGAGCAAAGAGAGCAATATGCCAAGGAGGAAAAATGTTTTTCTTGCGGCAGCAAAGAGCACATGTTTCGACAATGCCCTGACCGCAAACCAAAGCACGAGGACAAGCAGACCAAGGCTAATGTGCATGCAGTTCCCGATGTGCAGGGAAACACAAAACATGATGCAAAATAGAGGATGGTATGCAAAGCATGGGGTCAAATCAAGGATCAGCCCGCCTTATTCATGTTTGATGACTGTGCAACCGATAACTTCATCTCTATACAAACGGCAGCTGTCTTGGGTATTGAGGTTGAGAACATGGGACCTCAGATTGAAGCAGAAGCTGCCTTTGTTGGTAAAGAGGTGCAGGTTATCCCACTGATAGGAAAGTTGTGCATACATATCCAGGACTACCTTGATAATGAGCATTTCTTAGTTGCACCACTAAATGGATGTGATGTATTGCTGGGCAAGCCATGGCATCATCAGCTTGAGCCCCGCAAAGAGTACAAGACCAACACGATTTCTTTTATGCATAGAGGCCGCATGCATTTCATTGATGCTGGCAAAGAAGGGGATTCCATCCCACTTGTATCTCACATCCAGATTAATAAAGCAATTAAAAAAGAGTCTTTCTGCGGTACTTGGTTTTTGTTCGTGATAGCATTATACCAAGTCATCAAAATGTGGATGCTATGACTTACGATAGGCTGAATTTTCTTCATGCATTCAACGATTGTTTTGCTTATGCATTGCCAAGTGAATTACCTCCCCAAAGGCCCGAGGATCATCGCATAGATCTTGTGCCAGGTAGTTCTCCACCTAACAAACCCGCATATCGTGTGAGTGCCGCTCAACAAGAAGAGATCATGAGGCAAGTAAATGAGCTTTTAGAGAAAGGTTTGGTTCAGCCTAGTTCCTCACCTTATTGCTCTCCTGTGCTCCTTGTTCAAAAGAAAGACGGGTCATTCCGCATGTGTATGGACTATAAAGATTTAAACAAGCTTACCATCAAGAATAGATTCCCAATTCCGCGTATTGATGACATTTTGGATAAGCTTAATGGTTCAGCTTGTTTCAACCGTCTTGATTTGAAGAGTGGTTATCACCAAATACAAGTGGTGCCACAAGATGTCCATAAAACTGCATTCAGGACAACTTTTGGATTATATGAATTTTTGGTGATGTCCTTCGGTCTCACCAATGCTCTTGCCACGTTTAATCGTATGATGGATAGGATATTCCGACCCCATCGCAAATTCACATGTGTATTCTTTGATGACATCTTGGTTTTCTCCAAGAATGAGCAGGAACACAGAACTCATTTGGTCACTTCGAAGAGTTGCGGAAGCATAAACTTTTCATTAATGCCAAGAAAAGTGAGTTCTTCCTTTCAGAGATACATTATTTGGGTCACATTGTATCCAAGGATGGAGTAACAATGGATCCTGCAAAGATAGAAACCATTCGGAATTGGGCAGAATTGCAAAACGTACATCAAGTACGCAGTTTTCTGGGATTATGTTCATATTATAGGCATTTCATAAGGCATTTTGCTATGATAGCCACCCCTCTACATGATCTCACAAAGAAGAAAACCACTTTCAAATGGACTTCAAAAGAACAGGATGCTTTCTTGCAACTCAAGCATGCTATCATATGTGGACCCGTATTAATTGTTCCTGACTTGCAAAGATCATTCGTAGTAGAATGTGATGCTTGTGGCTATTGTATAGGGACTGTCCTAAATCAAGAAGGGCATGCAATTGCATACAAGAGCCGTCGTTTGCATGATGTTGAGCTTCATATGGATATCTATGAGAAAGAGCTCTTGGCTGTAATTCATGCCTTAAAGATATGGAAACATTATCTTCTTGGGGCTAAATTTGTAGTCAAGACAGATCATGAAAGCTTGAGATACTTTCTATCTCAAACAAAACTTTCGGAGAAGCAAATGAGAATGGCAAACTTTCTTTCCATGTTTCATTTTCAGATTGTGCATACTCCGGGAAAGAAAAATGTGGTGGCCGATGCATTATCCAGGAGGCCTTATGTGGCTGCAGTCTCAGTGGCCTCTCATGGAGACTTATCTGCTATGCGTGATTTGTACCATTTGGATGCTGATTTTTGCCATATATGGACTGATTTGATGGCTGGTCACTAGCTTTCCAGTTGAGGACAACTCTTTAGAAGCCTGGGGGGATGTCACCAATTGGCCGACCATTTGGTCCATCTCCAGATTGTCTCTCGTTCACTTGAGGCCAGGCCGGTGTCTCATGTGAAGGGGCCAGTATTTTCTTTTGCTTAACATGGACGGGAGCCAGACTGGTGCCACCCGTGTGTTAGCAGGATGGTGTCGTATGGACGGGAGCCAGACTGGTGCCCGTGTATGACCTGGACTGTATTCTATCCATGGGATTGTCATGCCATGGAAGAGCCAGTATTTGTGCCATGTCTTGCCTATGGGACTATCACTCCATAGGGAGGCTCATGCCTGGATCTGTGTCTTACCTATGGGACTGTCACTCCATATAGGAAGACCAGGATTTATGTTTTCTGTCGTGCCATTTTTGTGCCCTACAGATGTTTTGTACTTGTTCCATGAACGGGAGATATGTCCATGATACTATTTGCACATGCATTCATGTTTTGCATGTTTGGAACTGTTTTCGCATGACTTGTATTCTTGTGTTTGCCTGTTTGACTTGCCACTTACTGAGCGGGGACGCCAGTCATGAAGTTTGCCCTGTCTTCTAACGAGTTTTGTTGCGTGTGTACAGGTGGTAAGTGTATTGCACTTGTTTGTCTAATAGCTTTCTTCTAACCTTTATTTTTATAAGATTGTAAGTTCACATTCATTTATAAGTGGGCACCCACGTATGGGCCAAGGTGGGGAGGGAAACCCTACTCTTAACCCTTTATGTGTGGAGGTGGGTGCATGGCCACCTACCCACACCCCACCTTGAAGCCGGCCGCCCCCATGCAAGTGTGGGGAGCCGGCCAGCTGTGGTCGTGTGCTTCCTCTCCAACACCTACAAAGAGGCGACCATCATCCAGGAGGAGACTTTTGCAAGCGACCATCCTCCCCTCCATAGGCGGCTACGCTTGCTCTCTCTCTCCAGCAAGCTGCACTTGCTCTCCAGCAGGCTGCGCTTCCTCTCCAGCAGGCGACTGTGCCTTCTGTAGGCGGCTGTGCTTGCTCTCCAGCAGGTTGCGCACTTTCCACAGCAAGCTGCACTCCTCTCCATAGGCGGCTGCTCCCTCTGGTCTGCAGGCGGCTGCAGCCAGGCGGTTTCTACACCCCACAGGCGGCTGCGCCACCCCACACGCGGCTACAGCCAGACGGCTTCCGTGTTCTTCAGCTGGCGGCTGCACCTTCTCCTCTACAAAGGCGGCTGCGCCTCCTCCTCCTCCCTTGCAGGCGGCTGCAACTCTTCCACAACAAGCGGCTGCGCCCTCCTCTATAGGCGGCTGCGTGGGGCTACGCTCCCCTCTACTACAGGCGGCTGCGTGGGGTTGCGCCTCCCTTCCATAGGCGGCTACAGGCGGCTCTGCGCTCCCCTCTTCAGGTGACTACACCTTCTACACAGGCAGCTCTGCTGCTGCTCCTCCTCGACCGGCTGCTGCGCCTTGGTGTCCATCTCTAGTAGCTGCACATAGACGCCTCGGGTATTTGTCTTCCATTAGCGAGCTACAAGTATGTGGATTTAGATTTAAGTAAAAGATTTGGTTGTAAATCTGATAAAAGATTCTCTCTACCGCTAACATCCGTTCAGTGCCGGGTAGTCCAAGCTTTTGGAGAACCACTGTCCATGGGTGCCGAGATCGGGAGAGCCAGGCGTTAGTACGAGAGCACCTGTTTGTGCGTGGTCCTGGAACACCAGTGGGGCGCTCTCCGCGGATTCCAGTGAAGGCACAGGATCGTAGAGACTTGACCACTCAAGTGGTCGCACTCCTTCGAACGTCTACTTCAAGTCTCTTGTTTGGTACTGTATTCATCTCAATTGTACATGGACATCATCTGGTTCGTTGAACCCATGGAGCATTGTATTTGTTAAATGCTCCCAATAATATATCATATATTGAGGGGGGGGTCGGCCCGTTCCGGCCCCAGTGCTGGTGTCAATTGATCAACATTTCATTTCATCTTAATTTTCAGTTGTTGTTATTAAGTTGTCTATTCAAATTGTGATATTTAAGTTGTGCTATTACGCGTGTGGGTGTCCAACGGAATCTATTCCCAATTGACGGGATCGGTTTCAACCGGAATTTGAAGAACTAGGGACAGCCACTAGGGTCTGTGTGGGAGTTGAGCTCACCACGGAAGCTGTGGAGGCAGCGGCAGCGAGCTTTGGAGGCTGCTTAGGATACTCCCGAGAAGTATGTCCTTTTGTATGACAAGAAACATCTACCCTCCTTCTTGTACTCAGAAAGCTCCTCAGCACTCAGCTTGCCACCTGTCTTGCTTGCCTCCGCTTTCTAGTCTAGAGTAAGCTTAGACGCATTGTTCAATTTCTTGGAGCCAGAGGCTCTCGGGCTCTGTCCTGGGGAAGACCCCGTCTGGTTGTGGCCTTTGCCCCCCGAGGCGATAGCCTTGGGAGAAGCCGGCTGAGAAGTCTTGGACTTGCTACCATTATGCTTCATTTCTCCACTCTGCGCAAGCGAGAGTGCGTCTTCGAAGGTGGCTGGCCTAAACATACGCACCTCCCACTGGATTTGCGTGTCAAGGCCATACAAAAACTGCCCTTTCTTGTCCGAATCAGATAAGCCTAATTGCAAACATACAGTCGAAATTCTATTGGCAAACTGAAGAACTGGTTGCGCGTTCTGACGCGCTCCCCTAAACTCGTCTTCGAGACTCAAGGTAATGCGGCGGTCAAAATTGCTGCTTAAGGTCGCGGACAAACTCGTCCCACACATAAGCTGCCATACCTAATCTGGTGTGGGCATGAGCCCACTGAGTCCACCAAGGAATGGCCTCACCTTCCAAGTACCAACTGGCTAAGATCACTCTGTCAGTATCTGTCTTTCTAACTGCGGCAAAGTAAGCTTCAAGCTGATGCAACCATGAATAGAGCGTTGTGGGATCAGTCAGCCGCTGAAGCCTTCGCCCCCCCCCCCCCCCCCCCCCCCCTCTGCTCGAGCTGCCTTCGCCCTTCCCCGCCTGCTCGCACCTCTAGGATAGGATCATTGGTGGGCTCGGTCATAGTTGTCACGGTACGAAAATACGATACCGTACGGTACGATACCGTACGGTACGATACCGTACGGGAATATTCGGTACGATATGAAATTTTGGGATACGGTACGATAAAATACGGTTTTTTAAATTAAAGAACACCTACAAACATAGACATTTTCAATTTGGAAGGGTAGAGTCTAGAGAAGTTGTTTCAAACCAAAATATCATTAAAAACAACTAAACAAGTTTGAAGTGACAAACAAAAGTACATAAGTATAGAGGTGCGATGCGATCATGCGCGCTAGGCGCGAGTACAAAAAGAGAGGCTAGGGCCAAGGCCCAAGGAGAGACTAGACAAAGGCATCACTATCAGAGCTCTCGCTGAAATCATCCTCATGAGAAGAGGACACATCAGTGGCCTCGCCGAAGTCGCCATCGCTAAGAAGGTTGCCCTCATCATCGAACTCGGGCTCTCTAAGCTCATGTGAGAAGCCAAAGGGAGCATCCTCATCTGCAAGAGCGAGTGTGGAGCTACCCGATCCACGCCGCACATAGGTATGCACTATGTCCCTGGGAGCACCACGAACCGTGCATCCACGGCTTCCTACTTGCACTCCTCTGCCACTACCTCCACGCCCACGACGAGTGCGAGTAGGTCGTCGATCAAATGACTCGAGCTCTCGATAGATCTCTGCATAGATCCTCTCCTCCTCCATATAATCATATGATTCATATCACATATACCAAAGCCTAAACTTTAAAGACTTTAGTGCAATTTGAAAGTTGAAACTTACCTCCATGATGGCTTGCTTGATATGGCGATATATGAATGCACCCGATGTTTTCCTCCCCGCCTTTCCGGAATCCACGCCCCGCACAAAGTATGTGCCAAGAGGGCAAGAGACAAGTATATTGATGATGCCTCTCTTCTTCCGGTCACTCCATCCGTCGGAGAGGATGCTACACCCATACTTGGACCATGTCGCCCGCACCGGATTGAGAGATCTATCGATTCTTTCCCTCTCGTCCACAAGCCTCTATCTTGAGAGAGAGAGAGCCTAAAGGCTTGAGAGAGAGAGAGAGGCTTGAGAGAGGGCCTATGGGGGAGGGAGTGGCTTGAAAGTTGAGAGTTGAGAGAGAGAGAGAGAGAGGGGGGGGGCTTGATGGTCACTTGAGCAAGACTCAAGAGAGGGGGGGGCTTGATGGCTTGAGTAATGAGCATTGAGAGGCTAGAGCTTTGAGAGAGGCTCAGGGGGTGGGCATTTTATAAGGCCATGTAGCATGGGCCATGGCCAATGGGCACATGGGCCACAAAGCATGCCCAAAACGGCCAGCAAACGGCTACAAAACGGCCACGAAAATGCGCAGTCGGCGGCGGCGCAACGGACAGAAACGGCCACGAAAATGCGCAGTCGGCGGCGGCGCAACGGCTAAAATCGGGCAAAACTGGCATATCGTACCGTACGGTATCGTACGGTATCGTACCGTACGAATCGTACGTACGAATTGATTCGTACGCGTACGAGAAACAACCCTGGGCTCGGTGCTTGAGACTGGCCCCACAGCAGCTTCAGTGGTGGCTAGAGCAGCTGGCCTTCCTTCGGTCAGAGTTTTGGCTCCTGACATCTCCTCCCTTCCGAAGGTCATTCAGTTACCTAGGATAGGGGGGGATGGATCGATCAGAGAGTGGAGTTTTCGGGGCTCCCGAACCAGTGTTTTATATGCAGGCAGGTCGGCCACCTGGCCAAGGCCTGCCCTCGCAGGAGACCCCGACCTTCACCGCAGCAAAGCAGACCTCCGATGGCCCGCCCACAGATGCGTCTCGGCAGGCAACCTCCGGTACGCCTGCTCAGCCCACAGAGACCTCTGATTGGTAGCCTTGGCAGGGGCGCCATAGAGGGAGACAGCCACAGCAGCATGCCCAGAGACCGTCGACGCAGCAACAGACACAGCCTCAGCATCATTGGGTTCCAGTGAGGAACAGCTTTGCTCCCCTCCAGGAGAAGACCCCAACGCAGACTGAGGATCAGGAGATGCCAGCACCCCCCCCTTCACCTCCACCCCCCCCTCCCCCGTCCCCCCCTCCCGCCTCGCTTCCACCCTCGCCTCCTCTCGTTCCCGCTCCCGCACTTTCAGCGTCTCCTTCCCCACCCCCTTCTCCCCCCCTTCCTCCCCCTCCGCTCGCCTCAGCTCCCCGGGAGACACTGGCAGTACCCTGGCGCTCACCTGCAGTCCAGCGGGCACTGAGCACCGACCTTGCTCGTGCACCGCAGAGGAGACCTACCATGCCGATTCGTGCTTCACGGATATCCTCTATCCGCAGTCGGCTGAGTAGTCTTGACACTAGACACCGCTCGGAGGCCTTCGACTACTCCTTTACACGCCTTTTTGGAGCAGAGGGCCCCCATGAGCCAGCACCCATCAGAGTTCATGTGGTGATACCTCCGGGCCGAGGGGAGGAGGCACTTGATTCATCGGTGGCCTTCTCCTTCCCTCTTTGCGGCACTAGCGACCGGGAGTGGACTCTGGATCTCGCTCTTAGTATTTTGCAGACACAGGCAATTGAGTTCTCTCACCATGTGAGCGATTTGGAGATGACAGACGTGATAGGCCGACTCTGTGAGTTCGCACATTTCTTTGATACCGGGAGTGCGGATGCCTCCGGGATTCGACATTTGGTGGTTCGCATAGTGGCAGACCTAGCGCGAGACCCTGGCTATGTATGCATACATGAGGTTTCTCTCTCCGAGCGGGAGGCAGTTGCTATGGGACACAGCCACTGGCGCCTGGTCCGAGACTCTTGCAGCACACCGGGTGGGCAGATTCGTAGCCGCTCAGATGGGGATTACTCTCCATCCAAGCCGCTTGCAAAGGCCCGCCGTATGGCTAAGACAGCCTCCACCTCAACAGGTTATCCATGAGGATCATCTCATTGAATGTACAGGGCCTTGGCGGCGCACACTATGTACGTTATTGTGGTTGCTTGAGGCAGAAGCTTCAGAGATGCCTGGTTGGGGGGCAGTATTGATATTCTGATGATGCACGAGCACCATTTGAGTGAGAGTAGGATTCAGAGATATGGTTCGGTGATGCCTGGTAGATGGGACACCTTGGGTAGGCAGGGAGGAGTATGTATGGTCATTGCAGATGTATGGCGGCAGGCCATTGTGGATCGCGGGGTCATTGTGCCTGGTAGAGTGCAGTATGTTATTCTGAGGATGCACAATGAGCACTTGGGTGTGCTCAATATCTATGCGCCCAATCATGCTAGTGCTAGAGCAGCGTTCTGGACCCTTGTTACAGATGCATTGCCCGAGGCCGCACATTGGTGTGTCGGGGGAGACTTCAACATGCTTGAGGACCCGGCCGATAGGGTGGGAGGCAGTCATGTTACAGTGCATGGCACGGAGCTTGCAGCTTGGGAGCGATTTTGTACGACTCTGCGGATAACTGATGCATGGCAGCATGAGACTTTCTCCCGTTCTCAGGACAGTCTTAGTTTCTCTCGGTCGGATCGCCGGCAGGGAGGGACTAATCTATCACGGATTGATCGCTTCTATGTGAGCGACAGGTTCGGGGAGCGTGGTGGCTCCGTTGGCATTCTTGCTGGCACCTCTTTTTCAGACCATGCGCCAGTATTTTGACACTTGAGGAGAGGAACACACGGGAGACCAGCTTGCAGTTGAGGATCCCAGAGAGGATACTTACAGACCCCAGTCTTTTTGAGGACATTGAGAGGATATGGCATGATAGCCAGAGCTCTGACCTGGATGCAACAGGCCAGTGTGCCCAGGGACTCATCGAGCTCAGCTCTTTTTTGCACGCTACAGCCTTGACACGGCTGGGAGAGACACGAGAGCGGGAGCGTCACTTGAGACGTAGCCTTGCTTCGCTCCAGCGTCTTCAGGAGCAGCTGCTTACATGTGAGTGGGTGGCGTCCCATCTGAGCCAGGCACGCCAGGAGGTTAGAGAGGCAGAGGAGCAGAGACACGAGTTCTACTATCATCGCCACGCCTCTCAGTGAACACAGTTTGGTGATAGAGTGACTGGGGAGTTTTTTGAGATCACCGGACCCCGCCATGCTTGAGCAAGAGTACGTCAGCTCAGGAGGCAAGACGGATCGTTAGCCACTGAGCCCAGGGAGATTAGAGCTATTGCCACTGAGTTCTATAGAGACCTGCTTTCAGCGGAGCCAGCCACGGAGGCATGTGATGCTTGCAGACAGACTGTGTGGGCCCATGTGCAAAGGAGGGTCACTATCGTATGCGCACAGTTTTGGGTGAGCCCCTTTCAGAGGATGAGCTTGTTGAGGCTTTGAGGGTCCTTCCGCGTCATAGTTGCCCTGGGGAGGACGGATTGACGCCTGCCTTTTTTATGTGCTATTGGGACCTTTTGGGGCCAGGCCTTTGCAGGGGTTTTCAGCATGTTTTGGACACTGGGGTGATGCCACAGAGTTTTTCAGAGGGCTTGATCTTTCTTATCCCCAAGGGGGAGGGAGTGTCAGATGATATTCGGCATTGGAGGCCTATTACGATCCTCAATACTGTCTACAAGGTCCTAGCAAAGGCCTTGAGTTTGAGGATCCAGCCCTTCCTTGGGGATTTTATTCATGCTACCATGACAGGATGGTTTTAGATGGATTCCTCCTGGCACAGCAGTGCGGTATCTGGGATGCCAGATTGGACTTGATTTGTCACCTAAGCAGCAGATCGCCCCGCTTCTTATCCGTTGACACAGAAATCACAGGTATATGATGCATTTTTGGCCTTTGTAGCACTTGCTGAAACAGAGTCAGGATGCAAGGTTAAGACTCTCCGTTCTAACCGAGGGGGGGAATATATGTCACACATGTTGAATTCCTTTCTTGAGAGTAGAGGTATCAAACATCAGTATACTACTCCTTATACTCCACAGCAGAATGGGGTTGCAGAAAGGAAGAATCGGTCACTCATGGAGATGGCCAGATGTATGTTAAAGGCAAAGAAGCTACCACATATCTTTTGGGTGGAAGCTGTCATGTGTGCTTGTCATATTTTGAATCGATGTCCCACAAAGGCATTGGTTTCCATTACTCCTTTTGAGGCTTGGCATGGCCACAAGCCTTCGGTATCACCTTTTCGTACTTTTGGGTGTCTTGCATATGCACACATACCCAAAGAGTTGAGGAGGAAGTTGGATGATAAAGCCACAAAATGCATTTTTTGTTGGGTATAGCCGTGAGAGCAAGGGCTACCGGTTATATGATCCACTATCCAGGAAGATATTCACTAGTCGGGATGTGATTTTTGATGAAAAATCAGAAATATCCATGGCTGGTTATGATGCAAATCAGGCTGAAAATGATGAGTTTGAAGGTCTACTACCTATGGAGTTTCATTCCACAGTTGGTGATCCAACTCATGAGGGTACAGGACAGCCAGCCAATTATGAAGGTGCCAGAAGTTGAGCCAAATATGGGGCAGCAGGCACCACAGGTCAGACACATACCTAGATGGTATTTGAGGACATTACAGGACAGCCATCTAGAGGGTCCTCTTGCTGGTCGTACTCGTAGGGAGACAAGGACCAATGAGCATGCACACATCATGGATTTGAATATGGTTATGGCAGCCAGTTTACAGGATGATGATGAGCCTGATTCATTTGTGGATGCACGAGACAATGTGCATTGGAATAAAGCCATGCAAGATGAGCTTGATTCTATTAAAAGGAATCAAACATGGGATTTGGTTGATCTGCCCAAAGGCAAGAAAGCAATTGGTACTAAGTGGGTCTATAAGTTGAAAAGACATGCAGATGGATCCATTGACAGGTACAAAGCCCGTCTAGTTGCAAAGGGCTATGCACAGAAGAAGGGCATTGATTATGAGGAGACATTTGCTCCTACATCCCGTATGTCGACACTTAGGTGTGTCATTGCATTGGCTGCACATCGTGGTTGGGTTGTTCACCAGTTCGACATCAAGACTGCTTTCCTACATGGGGACCTCGAGGAGGAAGTTTATGTACATCAGCCCATAGGTTTTGCAGAACATGGTCATGAAGGGAAAGTATGCAGGCTGAAAAAGGCCTTGTATGGTTTGAAACAAGCTCCACGAGCTTGGTATGCAAAGATAGATGCTTTCCTACTCACTCAAGGATTTGTGAACAGTCCATCAGAAGCCACTTTGTATGTACAGAAAGATGAGAAAGATCTGCTGGTCATCAGTCTTTATGTAGATGATCTTTTGCTCATGGGATCAAATGATGACAAAATTGCAGCTTTTCAAGAGATACTGCAACAGACATTTGACATGTCTGATTTGGGGCTCGTACACTACTATTTGGGTATACAGTTTGTGCAGGATAACAGAGGCATTGGGTTGTTGCAATCTCAATATGTTGCTAAACTTCTGGAGAAGTTTAAATTTCAGGATTGCAAGCCTATTAGCACTCCTATGGAGCCTGGGATGAAACTGTCACTACAAGATGATAGTATTTCTTTTGATGCCACTACATATGCTCAGGCTGTTGGGTGCCTTATTTACTTGTATACTACACGGCCAGATATTCAGTATGCCGTATCTCAGTTGAGCAGATTCATGCACAGCCCTCGATTGTCACATTGGCAAGCTGTGAAGCGTGTATTCCGGTATTTGCAGGGTACCTTGTCTCTTGGATTGCTTTATCCTGAGGGGGGTTGACATGCAGTTATATGCTTACAGTGATTCAGATTGGGCTGGTGATTTTGATACCAAGGGCATTGCCAAGAAGTTTCGTATTCCAATAGACTCTAACAACTGGTCTATGTCGATAGTAGCCAATGAGATCTGAGTGTTCCAGATGTTCAAATGAGTGTTGCAAAGAGAAAGATATTGGCAAAGTTTCCATTCAAGGTGGATTATTGTTTAGAACTGACAAGGTATGTGTGTCCAATGATATGGACATCCAAGCACAGATATTATACAAGTGCCATAACACACCTCATGCGGGGCATCCCAAAATACAGAGAACCTTGGCCTTGGTTGGCTGGCATTTTTATTGGCCACATATGTCACCAATTGGCTGACCATTTGGTCCATCTCCAGTTTTTGTGTCTCGTTCACTTGAGGCCAGGCCGATGTCTCATGTGAAGAGGCCAGTTTTCTTGCTTGACATGGACGGGAGCCACACTGGTGCCACCTGTGTGTTAGCAGGATGGTGTCGTATGGACGGGAGCCAGACTGGTGCCACCCGTGTATGACATGGACTGTGTTCAACCCATGGGATTGTCACGCCATGGAAGAGCCAGTATTTGTGCCGTGTCTTACCTATGGGACTGTCACTCCATAGGGAGGTTCGTGCCTGGAACTGTCTTACCTATGGGACTGTCACTCCATAGGAAGACCAAGTTTTTATGTTTTACGTCGTGCCATTTTTGTGCCGACAGATATTTTGTACTTGTTCCATGAACGGGAGATATGTCCGTGATACTATTTGCACATGCACACATATTTTGCATGTTTGAAACTGTTTTCGCATGACTTGTACTTTTGTGTTTGCCTGCCTGACGTGTCACTTACTGAGCGGGGACGCCTGCCAGTGAGTCGTGAAGTCTGCTCTGTCTTCTGACGAGTTTTGGTGCATGTGAACAGGTGGTAAGTATATTGCACATGTTAGTTTAATACTTTAATCTCTAACCTTTTGATTTATAAGGTTGTATGTTCACATACACTTAAAAGTGGGCACCCACTTAGGGGCCAAGGTGGAATTTTTATTAAAAGGAGCCATCACCCTTCATGGAGAACAACAACCGGCGACCATCTCCTACGTTTCTGCTCCCAGGCGGCTGAACTGGTTGTGCATCCTTTTCCAAGAGGTGTGCACTCCACTTGCAACAAAACTGCTGCGCAGGCTGCGCATGTACACGAGCAAACTGCTTCTGCACTTCTGTACGTGGCTGCTGACAGGCTGCACTTCTATACTCTCCCAGGCGGCTGCACCTGTTTCCCAACAGGCTACGTGACCCTCTGCAGGCGGCCAAAACAGGCTACAGCCAGGCGTCTTATCCCCTTTGCAAGCGGGTGCTTCTCTCTACCCTCAGGCGACTGTACTCCATCTTTCTACGCAGCCTACCAAAGCAGCCGGCTGTGTGTCCAACACCAGCAGGCTGCGTGTACATCCCCAACAAGTGGTGCTTTGCATCCAGATCGTTGTCCACCACCGGCAGGCTGTGCTCCAGCAGGCGGCTGTCCACAGTGTACTTTTCCTTCTCTGCAGGTGACGGCTGTACCGTGTATACAAGCAGCCCCTACTTCTTCTCCCTCAGGCGACTGTACCCGTTCACTTGAGGCCAGGCCGGTGTCTCGTGTGAAGAGGCCAGTATTTTGCTGACATGGACAGGAGCCAGACTGGTGCCACCCGTGTGTTAGCAGGATGGTGTCGTATGGACGGGAGCCAGACCAGTGCCACCCGTGTATGACCTGGACTGTGTTTAACCCATGGGATTGTCACGCCATGGAAGAGCCAGTATTCGTGCCGTGTTTTGCCTATGGGACTGTCACACCATAGGGAGACTCATGCCTGGAACTGTGTCTTACCTATGGGACTGTCACTCCATAGGAAGACCAGGTTTTTATGTTTTTATGTCGTGCCAGTTTTGTGCCGACAGATATTTTGTACTTGTTCCATGAACGGGAGATATGTCCATGTTACTATTTGCACATGCACACATATTTTGCATGTTTGAAACTGTTTTCGCATGACATGTATTTGTGTGTTTGCCTGCTTGACGTGTTACTTACTGAGCGGGGA
Source organism: Cibotium barometz (assembly GCF_041138505.1). Lineage (NCBI taxonomy): Eukaryota > Viridiplantae > Streptophyta > Polypodiopsida > Cyatheales > Cibotiaceae > Cibotium > Cibotium barometz. The sequence goes on along the minus strand of NC_141057.1, from coordinate 23,706,077 downwards.
CGCCTGCCAGTGAGTCGTGAAGTCTGCTCTATATTCTGACGAGTTTTGGTGCATGTGAACAGGTGGTAAGTATGTCGCACATGTTGTTTTTAATATTTTATTCTAACCCCTTTGTTTTATAAGGTTAAGTATTCACATTCATTTAAATGTGGGCACCACTTTGGGCACCCACTTAGGGGCCAAGGTGGGGAGCCCCACTTAAGTGAGTGTGGGGGTGGGCATGGTCACCTACCCAAACTCACCACCCACATGCAAACGTGGGAATCACCAAAGTAAACTTCACTTTAATTTTATTAAAAAGACTCCCTCCTTCAAGCGTGGACACCCATCGCTTCTATCTGGCGTTTTGTTCATCACCCGGCGATCACCTTCGCTGGCTGTTCTTTCATTTACATCACCAGGCGACTGTTTTCCATACACAACAGGCTGCGCTTGTTCTCTCCCAGGCGGCTGGCTGCAACTGCTTCCAGGCGGCTGCTGAATTTCTATGTGCCTCTGCTCCTACAGCAACCAGGCTGCTGACTGCGTTTCTGAATAACCAGGCGGATGTGATCCTCTACAAGCGGCCAGAACTGGTTGCAACCAGGTGTGCTCCTCTCTGTAGGCGACTGGCTGCTACTCCTTGCAGGCTGCGCTGCTTTCTCTTGCAGGCAGCTGCGGGTGTTCTCTCCTTTCATCTCCCTTCCTACAGGCGGCTACTCCCCCTGGCGACAATACCTGCAGGCTTCCCATCCTCTACCGGCTGCACCTCTCCAAGCTACGCATACCCCTACAGACGGCTGTGGCTATGCGCTTGTGTTCCGGGCAGTAGAACACTACCCTCAGGCAACTCTGTTTGGGCTCCTCCACACTGCGGCCAAGCATCTCCTCCCTTGCAAGTGGATGCTTCTTCTCTCACAGCAAGCGGCTGTACCCTTTGTGGTGGTGCTTGTCTTGATGGTTCTACACGAGGCAACTGTTTCTTCAACAAGGGAGGCTTCATATTCTACACAAACACCACAAGTATTGGTTTTCTATCAACCATCTACAAGTAAGTGAATTTCAGATTTCAGTAAAGTATTTTATGTTTAAATCTGATAAGGGATTCATCCCGCTCGGCCAACACCCATTCGGTGCCAGGTTGTCCAAGCTCTATTGGAGAACCTCGGTCCAAAGGTGCTGAGATCGGGAGAGCCAGGCGTTAGTACGAGAGCGCCTGTTTGTGCGTGGTCTCGGAACACCAGTGTGGCGCTCTCCGCGGAGTCCAGTGAAAGCACAGGACCGTAGAGATTGGACCACACTAGTGGTCGTTCTGCTTCGAGCATCTACATCGAATTTCGACTTCGAGTATATTTGTTTGGTACTGTTTTCATATGTACATGGACATTATCTGGTTCTTGGAACCCATGGAGCATTGTATTCATTAAATACTCCCAATAAATATATCATATATTGAGGGGGGGGGGAGGGGGGTCGGCCCGTTCCGGCCCCAGTGCTGGTGTCCATCTTTCCATTTCATTTCAATTTCAATTTCAAGTTGTATTAAGTTGTCCATTTCAAATTTGTGGTTTTAAAGTTGTGCTATTAAGCGTGTGGGTGTCCAACGGAGTCTTTCCCACTTGACGGGATCGGTTTCAAGTAGTTGCACACAGACGGACACCATGGGTATTGGACTTCCATCCTCCATCCTCAAGTAAGTGAATTTTCAGATTTAAGTAAAGTATTTTGTGGTATTAAGTTGTGCTATTACGCGTGTGGGTGTCCAACGGAGTCTTTCCCACTTGACGGGATCGGTTTCATTGGTATCAGAGCATGGTTGTTTCCCTCTTCCTAGTGGGGAAACGAACCTGTGTACTGGACACCCCGCTTCTAGCACACTTAACACAATGGACAGCCAAGGCAACCCTTTGGAGGTGCCAACTTCGAGGGGTCCATCTAGTGCTTCTCGTGGGTCTGATGCTCTGCGAGGAAGGCACAAGCCCCTTGAAAGGGTTAATGATAGTGAATCAAAGGGTCAACTGTCTCCAGGAAAGACAGTCATGCTTGAACAAGAGCCTGATGCAATGAGGGCTGAAATGGAACATATGAGAAAACTTTTGCAGGCACAAGAGCAAGAGTTAAAATTTTTGCATGAAGATCCCCATGTGCAAAGTGCCATTGAAGCTAGGAAGGCTGATGCTATGGTAGATGTAACTTTTGAGTCCATGTCACGGGAAGTAGGCAAGAAGCCAAGGGCGTTGGCACTTGCCTACCTCCTCCGCAAAGGTGATATCAAAGAGGGGGACGACGGAGAACTGAAATTCAGAAATCCGCCTCGTTTGAAGCATGGAGATCCCGCATCTCAAAGGTTGAAATCTTTTATGCAAAAGGAAGAGGTGACAGTCACCTCTCGCCATGCATCTTCTCCACAAGGCACAAAGCCTGACAGATATATGTATGCTAGTGCTCATGGAGGGCATGAAAGTCACATGCATGCAAGACATGTATCCCATGGTAATGGTGACAGGTCTGCTAGAAAAATTTTGCCTTCTGAGCTGTCTCATGGAGAGACATTGCCATATGCAGAAAAGTCACATGCATCTGAGTTTCAAGTTCATGGAGCACATGCCACCGTGCCTCATGAAACTTCTATGACGGCACATGGAGCCCATGCAGATAGGGCTGCCCCGTTGGATAAGGGGAAAAGAAAAAGAGAAGACCATGAGCCTCATGCTAGAAAGCTCAAGGAATTTAAAGCAGGTGACAAATCTGTTAAGTTTGATGTCTTTCATGGAGAACATGATTGCTTCTAAAGTGTTAGCATTTGTGGCGCAGTTCGACAATGCTTTTAGCGATGAGGAGTTCACCGAAAAGTCTAAAGTACGCCATGCTAGCATGTTTTTGAAAGGGACCGCTGCTCATTGGTGGATCACTGAAAAGATCACCAAGGATCCCATTTGCACCTGGAAGGAATTTAATATGATTTCTTTTATGCATAAAGGCCGCATGCATTTTATTGATGCTGGCAAAGAAGGGGATTCCATCCCAGTTGTATCACACATCCAAATTAATAAAGCAATGAAAAAGAGTCTTTCTGCGTACTTGGTTTTTGTTCGTGATAGCCTTGTACCAAATCATCAAAGTGTGGATGCTATGTCTAATGATAGGCTGAATTTTCTTCATGCATTCAATGACTGTTTTGCTGATACTTTGCCAGGAGAATTACCTCCCCAAAGGCCCGAAGATCATCGTATAGATCTTGTGCCAGGTAGTTCTCCACCCAACAAACCCGCATACCGAGTAAGTGCTGCACAACAAGAAGAAATCATGAAGCAGGTAAACGAGCTTTTAGAGAAAGATTTGGTTCAGCCCAGTTCCTCACCTTACTGCTCCCCTGTGCTTCTTTTTCAAAAGGACGGTTCATTCCGTACGTGCGTGGACTATAGAGCTTTGAACAAGCTTACCATCAAGAACAGATTCCCAATTCCGCGAATTGATGATATTTTGGATAAGCTTGATGGTTCGGCTTGTTTCAGTCGACTTGATTGTTGGAATTAGGGTTGCAGGAAAGCACACAAAGCTTGGAGAAGAAGAAGCAAGAATGCACACAACACAGTGTATTAGATTGTGTCAATGTACAAAAGATAAGATAGCCCTAGTAGGATGGACGTATATACAAGCCGAGAAAAAAAACCTCCTAAAGAGGGAAAAAGTGCCTCGGCGGTCCTAAGTGTGTTCACACACATCACTGCCTATATATATATATATATGGCAACAAATCTCCCTTGGGAGTGATGGTGTGAACGAGAGCTGGCACTCATGTATAGGGGAGTGCCATGCCCGAAGTAGATCAATCCACAAAGGAGAGCAAGCCCAAAGCTTTGCGGAAAGCTTTGAACTTCTCACAAGGAAGCGCCTTTGTGAAAAGATCGGCGAGGTTGTCCTGTGTTGGCACATAGGCCAAGCTGATCTCTCCTGCTGAGAGTCTCTCCCTGACATAGTGATAATGCACCTCAATGTGCTTTGTGCGAGCATGAAAAACTGGGTTTCTCGCAACTGCCAATGCGCTCTGATTGTCAGTGAAGATAGAGGTGGCAGACTCCTGTCCAATACCCAAGTCAGCCATAAGCCGTCTGAGCCACACACACTCAACCGTAGCTGTGAAAGCTGCCCTGTACTCAGTTTCACAACTAAAAGTGGCCACAGTAGGTTGCTTCTTGCTCAACCAAGATATGCATGAGCTACCGAGCATGCAACAAAAACCACTTGTGGACACTCTTGTGTCATAGCAACCAGCCCAATCTGAGTCCGAAAAAGCATGTAAATCTGGCGGCAACGATCCCCCCTTGGGATAAAACAACCCAAGATGTATGGTGCCACTCAAGTAGCGAAAGATGCGTTTAACTGCCTTCCAATGGTGAGATCCTGGGCTATGCATAAACCTGCTCACTTGTGATACTGCAAACTGAATGTCTGGCCTCGTAATGCATACATAAATGAGGCAACCAACAGCTGTCTGATAGAGTGTGACATCAAAGTGATCTCCAGCATCATGAAGACTCAACTTCAAACCTGTCTCCATTGGAGTAGCAATAGGCTTGCAGTCTTCAAGGCCAAATCTCCGCAACAATGTCTCAATATACTTTGTCTGACACAAAGCAATACCTCCATCACACTGCTTAAATTGTATCCCCAAATAATGATGCAAATGCCCCAAATCTGACATCTCAAAAGAGACATTCAAATCAGCCTTAAAATCAGCAATATGACTCTCAGTTGGTCCTGTGAGCAGCATGTCATCGACATAGAGAGCAATGATTAGATGTACATCATCCACATGTTTAACATACAAAGTGCTTTCTGTTGGACTATTCTGAAAACCATGTGAGCCAAATATGCATGTATCTTTTCATACCAAGCTCGTGGAGATTGCTTTAAACCATATAAAGCCTTTTTCAACCTGCACACTTTGTTTTCCTGCCCTCTTTGAACAAAACCACGAGGCTGCGATACATACACCTCCTCATGCAAATCTCCATTCAAGAACGCAATCTTTATGTCCAGCTGATGTACATTCCAACCATTATGAGCTACCAATGCACAAATGCTACGAATGGTAGTCATACGACAAGTGGGAGCAAAGGTCTCATCAAAATCAATGCCCTTTTCTTGAGCATAACCCTTTGCAACAAGTCTAGCCTTATAGCGATCAACACTGCCATCTGGCTTTCGTTTCAACTTAAAAACCCACTTACATCCAATGGCCTTTTTACCAATAGGCAAATCACACAAAGACCATGTACCATTCTTCATTATAGCATCATATTCACTTTGCATTGCAGCCAACCAATTTTCTGAATTTTATGCCTCATCAAATGAAAGAGGTTCTTCCTCTTCACACATACTAGACACAGCCAAAGCATAACAATCTGATGTATAAGAGGCATGCTGAAAACCTGAACGAGTATGACTAGTCATAGGTGCATCAATTTTACTATCACGCAAGGTTTGCACCAGCCATTTAGGCATACCTCTAGCCTGCTCATTTTCAGCCCTATCCTCAGAAATTACATCCTGTAAATCTGCATCAGAAATAGGCTGATCTATGATGTCGTTTGAAATCTGCATAGGCTGAATATTTGCCTCATTAGGACTTACATTTGAATTCCCACCTGTAAACAGAGGCAACAATGTATCAAATACATCCCGTGAGCTCACACCTGTCTCTTTGGTACATGATAACAAAGGCTGCACAGCATCTTCCACAAAAACAACATCTCGACTAATCAAGATACGCTTTGACTGCGGATAATACAATCTGTAACCCTTACTCTCAACACTGTAACCAACAAAAATGCATTTGACAGCCTTATCATCCAATTTTCTGCATTGTTGCATAGGCACTAAAGCATAGGCCAAGCAACCAAAGACACGCAAGTGACCAATAGAAGGCTTCCTGCCATGCCAAGCTTCGTATGGAGTAATAGACTACAAGGCCTTAGTGGGACACCTGTTGAGTACATATGCAGTACACATGACAGCCTCAAGCCAAAATGCATGTGGCAAAGCTTGGCTCTTGACCATACATCGTGCCATCTCCATAAGTGACCTTTTTTTTCTCTCAGCAACACCATTTTGCTGAGGGGTATACGGCACTGTACATTGGTGTTTTATCCCACGACTAGCCAGAAATGCATCAAACTCTTTAGACATGTACTCCCCCCCTCGATCAGAACGGAGGATGCCCACAATACAATTAGATACATTTTCAACCATAAGAAAAAACTGTTTGAAGCACAAAAACACTTCGGACTTTGCCTTCAGTGGATATACCCATGCATGCCTTGAGTAATCATCAATGAAAGTCACGAAGTACAAGTGTTTACCAAATGACGAAGTTTGCATAGGCCCACATACATCACTATGTACAAGTTGCAATTTACGAGTGGCCCGCACAGAACCATCCTTTGGAAACGCAGAACGCTGCATTTTGCCCAAAATACAACCTTCACAAACATGTTTCAATGGTACCTCAAGAGGGGGCAATGAAGCAACCATATCAAATTTCTGCAAACGCAGCAAACTAGCAAAGTTCAGATGACCAAAACGAGCATGCCATAGTTTTGCATCTGAAACTGCCTTTTCATCAGAAACTGCATTTGCTGAATCTTCCAACACACTTGTCATAAGAATTGAGCCTATACAACCCACGAAACAAGGTGCCAGATGCAATAATCGTATCACCAGAAGTCAAATCATGAACAGTACATCTATCATCCACAAATTTGACTACAAATCCAAGTCTAGCAAGCGCAGAGACAGACAATAGATTCTTCTTTATCCCTGGCACATACAAAGCATCTGAAAGTGTGAAAGCGCTGCCATTTGCAGCAGTAAGCATAATTTTACCAACGCCCTTCACTGGGTAAGAAGCATTATTGGCACATGTGACAGTATTCCCATTAGGGACAGCCTCAAGAGAAGTGAACATATCACGATACGAGGTAATGTGCTTTGTAGCACCACTGTCAAAATACCATACATGAGATGTCAGAATATGCAGCGGAAATGATATCCAAACTTGGGTAGACAAGAGCAAGTAGACTGCAGAAAATAATCAGCACAAGTAACACAGAGAGATGTGTGTAAACTCTTCTCTATACACAAGATCCCGAAGATACCGAATGAGAAAGTGGAGGAGGATGAGGGGCAATATATACAAGCCCATGAGGGCAGTCGGCCAGCTCTAAAAGAGGCCCACGACTGGACAAAATCCCACGACTGCTGAATATAGCAGTCGGCCAGCATGCCCCACGCCTGGACAGAACAAGTCGGCCAGCACTCCTACAGCCCACGACTGATACAGATGCAGTCGGCCAGCTTCAGAGTGCTCCTGGCATCAACTGGCAGCCCTCCAGCCACTAGAAAAAAATGAAAAAAATAGGAAAAAAATACGGGGAGTGTGGAAAAATGATATACGGGCGGGCACACCCACAACAGAGGCCCTGGTGTATACAAATAGACAGGAGATGACTTCTAACACCCCCTCTCAGCTCCTGGCTGTGTAACCAACCCCAGGGAGCTGGAGTGCCGCCTGAGCGTAGCCTGAGGTAGAGACTTCGTGAAGAGGTCCGCCGCATTGTCCTCCGTCGAACAATAAAGTAGCAAGATGTCACCCGCCAAGATCTTCTCACGAACAAAGTGATACTGTATCTCTATATGCTTGGTCCGGGCATGGAAAACCGGGTTCCGAGCAATAGCTATACAACTCTGGTTATCACACTGGATGACTGTGGGCTCCCTCTGTGGAAACCCCATCTCGCCTAGCAGCCTCCGCAGTCATACAACCTCACAAGCAGCACCACAAGCAGCCCGATACTCTACCTCTGTCGAAGAAAGGGCAATAGTTAGCTGCTTCTTGCTGCTCCAAGAAACCGCTCCTGAGCCGAGGGTAAAAGTGTATCCTGAAGTAGATCTCCTCGTGTCTGGATCTCCTCCCCAATCTGAGTCACTCCATCCTTGGAGCTTGACTCCATTCCCTCCTGTGTAAAAGAGTCCCAGATCCTTCGTACTCTGCAGATACCGCAAGATCCGCAGTCCTGCGTCCCAATGAGTCTTCAATGGCGTCTGCATAAAAGAGCTCAACCGCCCCACGGAGAAGCTCAAGTCCAATCTGGTGTTCAGCAACCAGATCAATGAACCAACCAGCTTCCGGTACTGCGAGGAATCAACTAGCTCACAAGGATCTTTAACGGTTAACTTTGTGTTCGGTGAAGTAATAGGCTTGCAGTTCTCCATCCCAAAGGCCTCAAGCAACTCATGAACATACCGCTGCTGAGAGACGAAAAACCCCCTCTGGGTCTGCCAGATCTCCAATCCCAAGAAGAAGTGGAGTAAGCCTAAGTCGGTCATCTCAAACTCCTTTGACAAGGCAGCCTTCGTCACTCCAATGTGCTCCACATGACCGCCGGTGAGAATGAGATCATCCACATAAAGGATGATGAGTGTGACCATGCCGCGTTCCCGAAAGAGATACAGGTTCGGATCTGCAACCGATCTCTGGAATCCAGTCCGAATAAAGAAGGAATCAATCTTCTGATTCCAAGCCCGCGGAGCCTGCTTAAGACCATACAAGGCCTTGCGTAACCTGTAAACCATCCCTTCCGATCCTGGAACAATAAAGCCTGGAGGCTGCTCAACGTACACCTCCTCCTGCAGGTCACCATTAAGGAACGCCGATTTTACATCCATCTGGTACACGGGCCACCTCTGAGAAGAAGCAACGGCAAGAACGGTCCGAATCGTGGTCATCCGCGCTGTCGGTGCAAAGGTATCCTCGTAGTCGATGCCTGGCCGCTGAGCATAACCCTTAGCCACGAGCCTGGCTTTGTGTTTGTCCACCGACCCATCAGCCGCGTACTTGGTCTTAAAGACCCATTTGACACCAATGACTGACCGCTTCGACAGCCTCGGTACCAACTCCCAAGTGTTGTTCTTCTCGATGGCGTCAAGTTCCACCTGCATGGCTTCCCTCCAAGTATCCTGTGAAAGGGCTTCCTTTGCGGAAGTGGGCTCTTTATCCCGCATGATACGAGACATAAGAGCATAGTTCACCTGAAGAAGCTCCGCCGTGTTGCTTTTATCTCGAACTCGATGTGATCTTCGAGGGCCGTCCTCTGTGGTCCACTCGGAGGGTAGCTCCGTGACACCTGACTCCCGAAGGGTGTCCATCAACCACCTAGGTACTCGAACAGATCGTGGAGCCTCTTGTGGTCGCGGGGGCTCAACTCCAGCTGCGGGCTCAACCTCCTGTGATGACTGAGGTGGATCAACTGGAGTGGCAGACTGGGAATCATCATCAGACTCTGGATCTCCAAGAAGTGGCGGCTCCTCGACAGTGGATGCTAGAACATGCTCATCAAAGACCACATCCCGGCTGACAACAATCTCGTTCCTCTCTGGATCATACAACCTGTATCCCTTGGAAAGAGAGTTATACCCCACAAATACCAGCTTGCGGGACTTGGAGTCAAGCTTCCCCCTCTGCTTCTTCGGAATATGTACATACGCGTCACTCCCAAAGACACGGAAGTGCGAGACATCGGGTTTCCTGCCAAAATATGCCTCAAATGGAGTCATATGGGGTACAGAAGTCGTCGGAGAGCGGTTAATGGTATGGACAACTGTTGCCATAGCCTCACCCCAAAGTGGACGAGGAAGATCACGATGCTCCAGCATAGTCCTCGCCATCTCCACCACAGTCCTGTTCTTACGTTCAACAACTCCATTCTCCGAAGGCGATCCGGTATTGGCCAATTCCCTCTTGATGCCATGATCTGCACAAAACCGAAAGAATACAGTCGAGGAGAATTCCCCTCCTTTGTCAGCCCTGAGAGTCTTGACCTGAAATCCAGACTCTTTCTCCACCATCACGTGCCAATCCTTGAACCGAGCAAAAGCCTGGTCCTTCTGTGAAAGAAAGTAGACCCACGTAAATCTGGTACAATCATCAACAAGCAGCATGAAGTAGAGAGATCCTCCCAAGGATGGTATCTGTTGTGGTCCACACAAGTCAGTGTGAATCAACTCCAAAGGTTTCGAAGCCCGCCTGGAAGCCTGCTTCGGAAAGGATTCCCTGTGCTGCTTACCACGTATGCAAGAACTGCAGCGTCCTTGCCTACTACCAACATCTGGCAAGCCAACCACCATCTGGTCCCGGAAGGCGCGCCGCAAAGCATCCACATTTAAGTGGCCAAACGAAAGTGCCACAAGTCTCCGACCTGAGAGCCTGTCAGTGAGGAGAGTGCAGAGAGCTTGTAGATGCCGTTCTCCACACCGCCTTCCCAAACAACTTTGCCTGTCTCACGGTCCCTTAGAGCAACTAAATGCTCCTCAAATTCCACCCGAAAGCCAGTCTTGCATACCTCATGCACTGACAAAAGATGAAAGCCCAGAGCAGGGACATAAAGAACACGGGAAGCATGCTTGCCCCCCTTGCCGTCGGGAATGATCTCCATCCGGCCCTCACTATGAATCGGAATAGTGGAGTTATCGCCAATAAAGATACGACCTGACTGCCGTTTCAGATCCAGGAAGAAGTCACGGGATGGAGTCATGTGCCTGGAAGCACCACTGTCGAGAATCCATTCCCGAGTATCCTTTGCGGTGAAGCCAACTGCCTCCTCGCTCGAAGACGATGAATCATCGGAGTCCACCATCTCCAAGTGCACAAATGCCGGAGTCTTCGCAGCTGAGGCTGAGGACTCAGCACTCTTCCCTGTCCGCTTAGGACACTTCCTCCAATAGTGGCCTTTTTCGCCACAATCATTACACGATCTTTCGGCCTTCAGCTTCTCTCGTTCTGGATCAGGCTTCTTCTCGGAAGACTTATCTGGTGAAGCCTTCCCTTTGCCCTTGTTGGTATTACGGCCTTTCGACCGTTGGCCAGTTAAGGCCTCCGAACCTCCGCCGTGAGGAGGGTTCGTGAAACGTTCCTCCTTGTCCAAGACCATTGGCACAAGCTCCTCCCAAGTAATGGTGCTGAGCCTGCCACTCGTGATCAACGAGGAATAGAAAGCGGAATACTGACCAGGCAAGTGGGAAAGTAACGTGATGGCCATATCTTCGGACGATATCTCTTTCCCAGCTTGACGGACTTCCTGCTGAAGGGCCTGCAGCTTGTTAATGTGTTCCCGCATCGTCGAAGACTTTGCAGGGTTCATAACCCGCATCTGCACTTCCAAGGATATCCGCTTCATGGGTGACACCCTGTTGTACAAAGAAGCCAAGTGCTCCCATATGCCTCTCGCCAGCGTCGTGTGCTTCACATGGTTGATCACCTGTGGTGTGCAATTGAGGAATATAAATGATCGGACCCTGGCGTTGACACGGTCCCACATTTGTGCCTGTGCCTCTCGGTCCTTCCTCGTCGATAAAACCTCCCCTTCCTCAGCTTCCGGCCTTGGCACCCCTTTGATAATAAAATCAGCAAGATCATATGACTCCAGAACTGACTCCATCATGACCTTCCAGATGCCATAATTGGACCCGTCCAACTGCCGATCCACTGGAAACGTGGGAAGAGTCGGAATCTTCACGTGCTTCGCTGCCATCTCGAGTAAATCCACCATCTCGGAGAGTAACCTGAAAGGGTGGGTGGGTGGGAAAAATCTGAAAATCAGAATATATGCAAGTGGCTGTCCAGCCCCTCTGCCCGCCTTCCTCTTGCACCTTCACTTCCCGTTCAGCCCGAAACAGTCCACCGATCAGCAACCTGTTGCTCCCCCTCTTGCTCAGAAAAACGCCCAAGATCTGCTAGAGCCTAGGGCTCTGATACCATGTCAGAATATGCAGCGGAAATGATATCCAAACTTGGGTAGACAAGAGCAAGTAGACTGCAGAAAATAATCAGCACAAGAAACACAGAGAGATGTGTGTAAACTCTTCTCTATACACAAGATCCCGAAGATACCGAATGAGAAAGTGGAGGAGGATGGGGGGCAATATATACAAGCCCATGAGGGCAGTCGGCCAGCTCTAAAAGAGGCCCACGACTGGACAAAATCCCACGACTGCTGAATATAGCAGTCGGCCAGCATCTGATGCCCCACGCCTGGACAGAACAAGTCGGCCAGCACTCCTACAGCCCACGACTGATACAGATGCAGTCGGCCAGCTTCAGAGTGCTCCTGGCATCAACTGGCAGCCCTCCAGCCACTAGAAAAAAATGGGAAAAATAGGGAAAAAATACGGGGAGTGTGGAAAAATGATATACGGGCGGGCACACCCACAACAGAGGTCCTGGTGTATACAAATAGACAGGAGATGACTTCTAACATGAGAGTCAACAGAAACTGCCAAACATGCATCATGTACAGATGGGTCATACTGGCAATACACGCTAAACGCCCATTCTGTATCCTGCATAACATTTGCAGAATCTGCATTTGTAGAAGCATCCGCTATTGTGGCTGTATTTGACTCTTTCTTCTTTACCTCTTTAGCCTTTAGCTTAGGGCAATTCTTAATGACATGATCATTTGCCTTACAATAGTTGCACCTGGTCTTTTTCTTGCCTTTATCAAGAGCCTTCTCAGACTTATTGTTGCTACCTGTGGAAGGAGAAGAAGTTGCAGACCTACTAATAGGAGAAGAAACAGTTGAAGGGGCTGCCTTACCACTTCTTCTCTGCTGTTGGGCAACAATAAATGCTTGATCAACTGCACGCTGCCTGGCCCTGTTTTGCCTGGACTGCGCTTCTTGCAAGAGCGTGTTGACTAAAGTATCATACTTGACAGCATCAGGTCTGTCCTCATTAAGAAGTCTCCACGTGGAAGCAAAAGTCTGATATGTCTCAGGTAAAGCATCAAGAACAGTCTGCACAAGAGAATGATCAGGAATAATCTCACCTGCAGAAATCAACTGTTCTTTGAGATCTTTAATCTCAGCAAGGAAAACATTCATGTCATCATCTTCTTGCATAATCTTCAATTCTAGCTCTTTACGTAGGTAAGCGATTTTTGCCTCGTTACGACCTGCATACAAACCAGCTAGAATATCCCAAGCCCGTTTTGCTGTTTTAGCTGAACGAATATGTGGAGTGATGTTACGTTTGACAGAAAGTGCAATCAAGGCATGAGCCTGCGCATCTTTACCATCCCAACGAGCTTGTTCAGCAGTGGGTAAAACAGCAGCAACAGTAGAGCTGCTAGAACCTACAACATCCTCAACAGATCCTACATCCACAGAACCTGGACGTACATCCATACCCAGCACAATGTTCCACACTCCTTTTGCAACCAAAACATGCTGCATCATGTATGCCCAAAGTGGGTAGTTGCTGTCTCCATCCAATTTGTCATCAGCAGATAACATGCGAAATACATCATTGCTGTTATCAGCCATGGCCACTGACTGAAACTGATGCAAAAGCTACCCGTAATGAAGCAAACACTGAACAGAAAACAACTCGTGCTATGTAGCACGGTCTACAATAGAGTACGAATGCCTGTTTTGCAAAAAACTGCACTGTCGAAATTTCTGCAGAAAATGACGAAAACACCTGTGCAGAACTTGAAATGCAAAAACGGAGCCCGAAACAACCTCAGATGCAAATTCTGAGAACGCTAAGCCCTACAGACTTATTTGCAGAGTATGGGGACCTGCAATCTCTCGTGAAAACTCACCTCAATCGGAGAACGTGAGTCGGAGGGTGCTGGCGGTGTAGCCCTGGGAGCCGATGCCTGCTCTGATACCAATTGTTGGAATTAGGGTTGCAGGCAAGCACACAAAGCTTGGAGAAGAAGAAGCAAGAATGCACACAACACACAGTGTATTAGATTGTGTCAATGTACAAAAGATAAGATAGCCCTAGTAGGATGGGCGTATATACAAGCTGGGGAAAAAAACCTCCTAAAGAGGGAAAAAGTGGCCCGGCGGTCCTAAGTGTGTTCACACACATCACTGCCTATACATATATATGGCAACATTGATTTGAAGAGTGGTTATCACCAGATACGAGTGGTGCCACAAGATGTCCATAAAACTGCATTCAGGACAGCCTTCGGATTATATGAATTTTTGGTAATGCCTTTTGGTCTCACCAATGCTCCTGCCACGTTTAATCGTATGATGGATAGGATTTTCCGACCTCATCGCAAATTTACACGAGTATTCTTTGATGATATCTTGGTTTTCTCCAAGAATGAGCAGGAACACAGAACTCATTTGGTCACAGTATTCGAAGAGTTGCGGAAGCACAAACTTTTCATTAATGCCAAGAAAAGTGAGTTCTTCCTTTCAAAGATTCATTATCTGGGTCATATTGTATCCAAAGATGGAGTTACAATGGATCCTGCAAAGATAGAGACCATTCGGAATTGGTCCGAGTTGCAAAACGTACATCAAGTACGTAGTTTTCTGGGATTATGTTCGTATTACAGGTGTTTCATAAGGCATTTTGCTATGATTGCCACTCCTCTACATGATCTCACAAAGAAGAAAATCACTTTCAAATGGACTTCAAAAGAACAGGATGCTTTCTTGCAGCTCAAGCATGCTATTATATGTGGTCCAGTATTGATTGTTCCTGACTTGCACAAGTCATTCGTAGTTGAATGTGATGCTTGTGGTGATTGCATAGGAGCTGTCCTAAATCAAGAAGGGCATGCAGTTGCATACGAAAGCCATCATTTGCATGATGCCGAGCTTCATATGGATATCTATGAGAAAGAGCTCTTGGCTGTAATTCATGCCTTAAAGATATGGAAACATTATCTTCTCGGGGCTGAATTTGTAGTCAAGACAGATCATCAAAGCTTGAGATACTTTCTATCTCAGACAAAGCTTTCGGAGAAGCACATGAGAATGGCAAACTTTCTTTCCATGTTTCATTTTCAGATTGTGCATACTCCAGGAAAGAAAAATGTAGTGGCTGATGCATTATCTAGGAGGCCTTATGTAGCTGCAGTCTCAATGGCCTCTCATGGAGACTTATCTGCTATGAGAGATTTGTATCATTTGGATGCTAATTTTTGCCATATATGGACTAATTTGATGGCTGGTCATTCACATGCCTCTTATGTTATCAACGAGGGTTATCTTATGAAGGATAATTGCCTATGTGTGGTGAAGGATTTGCGTCCAAAGGTTATGGACGAATGTCACGCTCCACCTTATGCTGGTCATAGAGATATCATGCCTACTACACGCATGATTCAGAGATATTTCTTTTGGCCGAGCATGCGTAAAGACATTGAGGCTTATGTGCATGCATGTATTACTTACCAAAAGGTGAAATTTGATAGGCAAAAATCTCCAGGGTTGCTTCAGCCATTGCCTATTCCCTCGCAACCTTGGGAAAGTATTACTATGGATTTTATTATGGATTTGCCTAGATCCCAACATGGGAATGATACTGTTTGGACCATTGTGGACAAGTTTAGCAAGCAAGCTCATTTCTTGCCCGTCAAGAAAACCATTAAAGCTGATCATATGGTAAAGCTTTTTCTTGCTAATATTTTCAAGCATCATGGTATGCCTAAATCATAGTCACAGGGGACGGAGGGGACGGAGGCTTGGAACGCCGGGACGGCGCAGGGACGGGGACGGACGGGGACGGACAGACGTCCCCCACTGGACGTTTCTCACAGGGGACAGCGACGGGGACGGCGCAGGGACGGAGACGGCTGTCGGGGACGGTGCTATGCGGGGACGGCAGAGAGCCGTTGCGCCTACCGTTGCTGCCATTTTTGGCCGTTGCGCCTGCCTACCCGTTTCTAGCCGTTTATGGCTGTTGGGCCTTGGCTCTTCTAGCCGTTTATGGCTGTTGGGCCTTGGCTCTTTGAGGCTTGGCCCTCTCTCTCTCTCTCTCTTGCCCTTGAGGCTTTCCTCTCTCTCTCTTGCCTATCTAGTATCTCTATAAGAACAAGCCTCTACAAGGCTACAAGCACACACAAGTTCACAACTCTCAAGGCTCAAGCTTTCAAGGCTCAAGCTTTCAAGGCTCAAGCTTCTTGAATCTTCTCTCTTCCAACTTCCAAGTTCCAAGCTCTAGGGCCTAGGCTCTCACCTCTCCCTCAAGCCTCTTGAGTCTTGACTCTTCCAACTTCCAAGCCTCTAGGCTCTCTCTCTCTCTCTCTCTCTCTCTCTCATTCCTCAAGGCTCAAGAGTCAAGCCATCTTCAACCATGGCATCCTCCTCACGTGCCGGGGCTTCTCGTAGAAGGACAACGGGATGGACATGGTGGAAGGAGGTTAACTACACCACATCCGTTCATGGAGGCGGTTTCTTCACCGAGTGGGAGATGAGTCAACAAGAAGAGCAACAAGAGGATGAGGTGCAGGAGCAGCATGCCAGCGAGGATGAGACTGAGGATGAGCTTGATGCTTCTTTGGCACAAGCTACCCATGACCATGAGGCGAGCACTTCACGTGGATGATCATTCATGGATCATGATTCATGGGCCTTACTACTTAGCTCTAGCCTCTAGCCTCTAGTCTTCAGCACTTTTTTGTCATTGACTCATTTGAGTCCATCCATGTATTTTGCCTCCTTAAGGCTTAGTCCTGACTCCTGAGTCATGACTCATTTTGTATCTACTTAATTATTAATATGACTCAAAAGCTTACCATTTTAGTGTAAATTTGTGCTCATTTTGATGTACTTCCAAAGTAGAATAAGTGTAGAGTAGAAAAATTTTTAAAAAAAAGTATTTTTTGAGTGCCGTTCCCTCCCCCGTCCCCGTTCCCTACTTATGGCCGTCCCACGTCCCGTCCCCGTCCCCGTCCCCGTCCCCCGTCCCTTGTGACTATGGCCTAAATCCATTGTTGGGGATAGAGATCCCAGGACTACAAGCCTCTTTTGGAGGGCTTTATTTGATAATATGGGTACTAAACTTGAGTTTTCATCAGCTTATCATCCCCAAACGGATGGTCAAAGTGAAGCTGCAAATTCAGCCGTGTTGGATTTGTTGAAATGTTATGTGGCAGATCAAAAGACTGCATGGGAGAAGTATCTTCCACTTGTTGAGTTTGCCTACAACAATACGATCCATGCCTCCACGGGCAAGGCTCCCTTTGAGATTATCTATGGCAAAGTGGTATTGCCACCCATCCTTCGTACAAAGGATGAGATTTTTGCAGCTGATGAATATATTCGTGACTTGGATGTAGCTTTTGGTCAGATGCGGATAGCCATTGCAAGATCTCAAGATAAGCATAAAATGGCTGCTGACAAGCATAGAGAGGTTGTCTTCTTTTCATTGGCGGTCTCTCTCTTCTTCAGGAGGCTATACCTTTCTCCACGCCACTACTCCTCCCGACGTGCTGCTGCATCTTGGTATCCGTCACTAGTAGCTGCACACAGACGGACACCATGGATATTGGACTTCCATCCTCCATCCTCAAGTAAGTGAATTTTCAGATTTAAGTAAAGTATTTTGTGGTATTAAGTTGTGCTATTACGCGTGTGGGTGTCCACCGAGTCTTTCCCACTTGACGGGATCGGTTTCAACATATGAAATCTTTTGTGGAGGATTATGTGCGGAAGTGTATCCATTACCAAAGCTAAGAGGTTTAGAGCAAGGAGTCATCCGCTCCAAATTCCTAAGATCACGTGCCAAAGTATCTCGATGGATTTTGTAGTGGGTTTACCTCGGACTTATTGGGGCCATGATTCAACCTCATTCATTGTGGACCAATTGATGAAGATGGCTAGGTTATCCCTACAAAGTCAACAAAGAGTCATGAATTGTCTCGACTCTTTGTGGAGCAGTTGTATAAACTCTATGGATTGCCTCATGAGATTGTCAATGACTATGATCACACAAATTTGGCAATCACGTTCTACAAATTGGAGACATGCTTGAGTATTCATCTTCGGATCATCCCAAGAGACTATGGATGATAAATGACAATCACAAAGAAGATATATGAGGTAGTTTACCAGGTTGGCACTGACTCTTGGAATCAAGATTCACCATGTTATGTGGGTGAAGGTGATGAGATTGTGCTAGTGGAGGAGATCCCTAACCTCAAGGACATGACTATGTATATTCCCATGGAACCCGAGTTAGTTCTAGATCAACATACTAAACGGTCTCGATATACCAATTAGTACTTGATCAAGTGAGCCACAGAGTTTGGAGTAGAGCCTGTAGTTACCATGTTGCACATGGGTATGACCCTCAGTAGTAGTCACCTTAAAGGAAATGTTCGAGGGCGAGTCTGGACTGATTGGGCAGCAGCATTTTGGGCAAACGGACAAAAAGTATCAAGCGACCAGGGTCAGTGTGAACAGCATACATATGGAGTCGTGGATCTCTCAGAAGCCTAGGATTAGCTCGCTTGGCCAACATACAAAGGAGTGTGTTTGCTTTGTAGAGATTGAATTTTTTTCAATTATCAAACAAGTAGTGTGAGGAAACCATGGAAAACCCTCTTAATAATAACGAGGAATTGACGGCCAGGGATAAGGGTACTTCTTCTCCATCACTATCTAGTGGGTTCATGGGCTTAGCCGGAGGAATCCTAGGATACAATTATGAGCCTAAAAGAGAAGCTCCACAAGATACCAAGGGACAACCATCAAGCTCAGAAAGGGAAGTAGATAGGAAGACACGAGAACAGAGGGCAACAATTAGCGGAGGTGCACAGTTTGTTTGTTTGCCCTATTTCTGGCGTCTTTATGTTTTGTGTACGTTCTTTGCCCTCTTTGATGGCTTCTTTTATCGCTTTAGCTTTCTTTTGCTGGCGTACTTTAGCATCATGGATTCCATTATCAAGCGTTGCTAATCGAATAGCTCCACTTGATGATATGTCATGGATAACATATGGACCAAGCCCCCGCTTCTTGAGCTTAGAGGCACGTTGCTTTAGCGTGTATACGAGAACCAGGTCTAGGGAAACATGAATCCCCACTATGTCAAAGTGAACACATCTGAGCTGTAAACCATGCGTAAGACTCGAGTATAAGAGCATAACTACCAAGAGAGAAATTCCCACAGTCAACCCCACTGAAGCAATGAAACTATCTCCTGCTAACTTGGGCATAGGATCAAACTCAGCACACTTACCCATGGTAAGTATGGTGCAGTAAAGGTGAAAAGTCCAAGAAAACTCATGTGTACATGTGGATTGCGCTTACTCCAGACATATACCTGTACAATAAGGTTAAATAGCAAGAGATCATTGAAAAATTCAAGCTCACATAGAATCCATTTTTAAAAAAACCTTCTTCAAGGTCATCATCAATATGAGCTCACAAAACTAACCATCATGAAAGTAAGGGAATTGCTCAGAAACAATATCTTTGCCAAGGACTCTGACACCAGTTGAAACATGCCACCAAGAAGAACAATTCCTGTCAATAAACTTCCGCCGAAGAACAGCATGTAAAAAAAGTCCGCAGTACGTCCCCTGAAAGATGTTTCCTCAAGCAATTTGCAGTAGCGCGCTAGGAAAAACATGTGGAAAAGGAAATCCAAATCTGGAAAAGCCAAAATGTAGCTAGTAGATCAGCACAATGCTTCTATGCCTTTCTCAATTCATATGTTAAGAATAACACAATGATTTGCTTCTGTCATCTGCAAATACAAGAGAGAACATTATCCCACATGCATATAGTGAGTCCTAAGCTTGCTCTTCCCATAGAAAGAAACTCTCGCCTAATTCAACTTCTCCAACCCCAATTTCTATTGTGAAGCTGCAATTATTGATGAATTGCCTGCCTTCACTCTTATGGATCTTAATGACATTCAACGGCATGCCTCTCCTCAAACCATTCCATCCCAAAGGCATAAGCCTAGTGATTAAATCCCATCAAGAGGTTGTGAGTTCAGAACCTCTTGGAAGACAGTCGTTGTTTATCTGATGTGTGTCCGGCAGGTGGGCATGTTGGTCACCACACCTACACATTAGACATCATCACCAACTTGCCCACCATTGTAAACCTTTTGTCTGTGATGTTCATGCAACAACAACATTGTGTAATTAAACCTTTGGCATAGAAACATCGGCTACCATAGGCATTGAAGATAGTGACTCAGCTCTGGCACATCGTTTTCTGAGCAATTGTGCAAGGTGTTCACACTCACTTAAAGAACTCATCCACAGCTTTTCCACTGCCTTGACTGGCAAATATAGAACCCACTTGTGATACTCGGAACCTTAATCATTACAGGCCATTAGCTATGTGAGTTAAATGGGAACATTGGAAACAACACGAGTACGCCTGCCTCTTACTGCCTCAGTTGTCGAGCAGAGAAGATGCTTCCCCACTAGACCCATTTGTTTCCAATGTCCCCATTTACCTCACATAGACCCACTACTCTAATGGCTGTCATGATTAAGGTTCCGAGTCCCCTACCTACAATGTTTTATACCTCCAAATGCCCTGTCTTCAACCCTCACCCGTGTTAATTGAAGTTATAATTCCCGGTTGTGATGGTCTTGAACACTTACCCAGCCTTCCAAAGTAGAAGAAGTTGGTGAATAATCGCCAGTACTGAAATTGTCGAATGACCTTATCCGAATTGAGGTAGATGTGGTATGGGGATATTACCTGCGTCACAAAGTCAAACTAGAATGACCATCAATGAGAAACTGACAAGAAAATAAAGCTTACAACCAGTTTGACAAAGAAAATATACTTTCAATGGCCAAGGCTAACCATAACTTACTTCCAAGGCACAGCCAACGGTGGTGAGTATGGATAGGGTTAGGTATGAGCGAGTGATGACGGGCATTTGCTTGTACCAATCCTCCACAACCTGAGCCATTTTTTAGTCCTCTTCACGCAACAGAAACCCTGGAAAAACACTAGCCTGTCAGGACTTACATCTCAACATTCATAACGTCCCCAAAAAACCATGAAAATATCAAAGAAAATGCTGAAAAAACCCCTAGAGTTGCAGAAATCCAGAAAACCGTAGAAAATAAAAATACAATCGAAAAACATCATAAAAACCCTGGGAACATTGCAGGAAAAGAAAAAGCCTAGAATACAAAAATCTTCGAGAAACCCTGGAAATGTTGAGAAATCCATATTATGCAGAAAGAATGCAAAGCATCAAAAACCTAGACTTTCACGTTAAGAAAACCTCTGCAAGTATTTCTGGATACCTTGATAGTGAAAGGCAGCCAGAAAGAACTGATGCCTTGCTAGTGAAAGGCAGCCAGAAACACCGCAGAACTATCGAGATTTCACAGACTTCGAACTATAGGCGAGAATAGAACCCTAATTCGCACGGGGGCTACAATACCTTCTGCGAGACAATGCCGAATCCCGATCTGAGGCCCTACCGAGCGACGAAACGCGGAGAATTCAAGGAGATCGTGGCGATGGAGGTAATCCTAAGTAGGAAAATGAGAGATGCTTTTGATGATCGTGATGATTGTGTTTTCATTTATTCTATTTATTATCATTACCATTTTTCAAAATTGAAATGGAGGTAATCAGAAGTCGGAATATGAGAGATGCTTTTGATGATTGTGTTTTCATTTTTATATTCTATTTTATTATCATTACCATTTTTAAAAATTGAAAAGGAAAAACTAGTAAAAGAGTCAAAATCAGGGTTGGGGAAATATATTTTATTGAGCCGGTTGAAAAGCTTCTCATTGTAATTTGATGAAGAGGAAATTGACCATTTTGAGAAGGCATTTCTTTATAAATTTTGCAAAATATAACTAAAACTTGAAAATTTTGAAGAGGACTCTTCTCCTAATTTGAACAAGTTCTAAGCTAAGTCGAACCTACCTTTTCTCTAACCCTAGTCAAAATATATTGCCTGACATAAGTTGTTACCACATTAAAAACTTTCTATTGAGTTTTTTTTTGCAAGGATCTTTTTGGTACTAAAAACATGTCTTTAGGTAGAGACCCAGAGGGTGTAGTGCAATAGGGTTTGAACTCACACGGTTGGCGAGTGAGCCAACCCATTTTTGTACACGCCTACATGTAACTTTTTATTTAGTTAAGGTTGTTGTTCACAAGAATTCCTTGTTCATAATGAATAATAATTAATTAATATTTCAAATATTAGAAATCAAACATAAAAGAGAATCGGGAACATTTGTCTTTAAGAAGCTTGATCCCTTTACTCATTCTAGAAGAGAAATAAATTTGCTCAAATTCACCGGCACTCCAAATAGAGTCAACAGGTTCATGTTTTACTCTCCACTGGCTATCAGCACTAGTCCACCTTATCTGATACATCACTGTTCCACCATCATCCATTCCTCGTTCCCAAAAGGAGTGTAATCCACCCAACCACTCCCAAGCTATCTCACTTACACTCGCACTCTCACTCGCACTCGTATTCGTGTCTCTGCAAAGACTTTTTCAACCTCCATAGAGCATTTATAACTCTCGCACTCGCACTCGCACCTCCACGTAGAGACTCTTTCAACCTCCATAGAGGATTTATCGTATTTACAATCTCCACAAAGATTCAATCTTGGTTCGACAGAGGCCTTATCGCACTCTCACACGCATCTCCGCAGAGACTCAGTATAATATTTTAATACATTCTAGCCTTCGTAGACATTTAAATGAAGATCTCTCCTCCTTAGAGATTCAACCATAATCATGAGAAAAATAATAGAACAAAGAATAATATTTATCTTGAACTTGATCTTGGTCTTAATCTCCTTCTTTATCTTTATATAAGTATCGCGTGCACTCATATCACATGAGAGCATTAATCCTAATCAGATCTTAATCACCTATAACTCATGAACACATGTAATATATCTACCTAACACACTCCCATTATCTCTCTCTTTCTCATTAATCTATGAAAATAAAAGAATCGCATGCATAATCTCATCTGAAGATATGATTTGCAGGAAACTAGGGTTGGCCACCCAAAGTATGGAGTGACAACATGGGTATGGGTCACCATCCTAAGGCAATATCCAAGAAGGCCATAAAAGCTTGGGCATGGCCACCAAGAAGACATAGATGTCTATAGAGTGAATATGATCAAAAAGGTACAATGCCCATGAGCCCTATGTCTAATATAGCCCAAGGCCCCCAAAAGTACACATGTAAATGACCCTAAGCCTAAGTGCCCAGGCCCCATTCCCCATGTGCATGTGCAACCAAATCTACTTCATTACAAACCATCCCCTCTTACAATGATTTCATCCTCGAAATCAAAGGATGGTAGTGCACAAAACATATACAAGAGGCTATATACAAAAGCCAAAAATGCACTCATGGCCTAGGTGTATCCGCGATCAAAAACATGTCCACAACACCCACCTGAATCGAACGGAAAGGATAGGAGGAGGGTGTCATCAACGGTGAGGCTAATCATAATGATGCCTGGATCGAATGGAAATCCAAGCCATGCGTGACCCATGACCGTATCGATCCTGCCTCCTCTCCTGGATCAAATGTATGGTGTAATGCACCACATCCATAGATGAGATGCATCCAATGTCCCCTTGGCTCAAAAGGATAATGCACCCATGCATAGGACCCTGTGGGTACATAATAGTCCGTATAGAACCACCTACTCGGATTATACATGAATACCTTATGATGGCGTATCAATCCCACATACATAGTGCTCCTCAAATGATACACATTTTGTCCAAAAGTGAATGCCTGATAGACTATGTTTGTGTCAATGCATAGGCATCCATGAGCATCAAAGGAGAATGCCTCATACTCCATAGCATGCTCCATCAAATGTGAATCCATGTCCTCACTGCATCCATCACCATTCATAGGTCCATAGGCATGATCCACAGTGGCTACCTGAGCATGATCCATATGTACCAAGGCATAATTCTCATCACTGTCTGCATGACCCTCGTAGAGCTCACAATTATAGACTCTCCACTCATCTCTAAATAAAGGGTCATAGATTGGGTTCCCATAGATCCTCCATGAGGTACCCAATAATTTCTCACTACTAAATGCATGACTAGCCTCATTGTCGATGTCATCCATATCATCAATGTCATCCACATGCTCGCTAGCATCATAGAACTCATCCTCATCAAACGTAGCATGTGTATGCACACTACCATCGTCCACATCAACATAGATGCTCTCCTCATCTCTAGGAATGATGGTAGATGAGTCATCAACACTTGCATGAGCATCATCATCAAGATGCCTAATGTCACCAACCATGACCAACAATGCATGTGTCTCCACCATGTGTGTAATCTTCATCCTCATGTGCAAGTCCTATGTTAAATGTATCCTCATAGGCATGTACATCATCACATGAGTGCACATAGGTACGACTCAAACTGTATGGATCCTAAGGGACGTAATCATCATGAGTGACATCACATGAGTGCACATAGGTACGACTCAAACCGTATGGATCCTAAGGGACATAATCATCATGAGTGACATCACATGTAGAAGCCCCATGATCCTCATGTGTATCCACATCCATGTGATGCATATCCACATCCACATGATGTGCAAAACTGATCCTCCTACGAGGTCTAACCTCAATAAAGTCATCCCCATCCTCATGCATAACACCTGGCTATCCAAACACATGTACAACATTACCACGAACATCGCCAAATGCTCTGCAAGGACGGGTGGTAGAGGATCCATCAACGATGCCCAAATGCATGGGATCCATGGAAGAGAACCCTGTCACATCAAGAGTAAGCATCTCTACCATGTGCTCCTCATGGCCCACATCATCCATGACATGCTTATCGGCATCTAACACATCCCCATCAACACTAGGAATATCAATAGGCACACTAACAACATCGTCCACATCAATGTCACATGTGGCATCATCAATATCAATGTTGTATGCCCTCATGTCCTCGTGATCCATATGATCACCATGATCACCATGATCCATGTGGATGGCATCCATATCATAGACACAATCATGATCACCACAAGTCAACTGCATATGTGCATGGCCATCATCCTCATACATACATATGATATCACGAACTAGTGTATGTGATGCATCATCATCATGCATAGCATCCATATCCAATGAAACATCACTACATGCATCTACATCATGTGACACAATAGCATATGCCATGCATGTACCCATAACATCATCAACATCCTCATCGTCATCATGTGATGGTGTACATGTGTGACATGTATCTGAAATCCCATGTATGCCATCAAGTACATCACATGTGACAACATCTCCATGCGCATCATCAAAATCTTCCTCAACATGAGGTCTTGAAGCACCACCTCGATAAGTATTCCTTGGGTTTGGATATGCATAACCCTTCCCTTTGACTTCATTGGGTGTGTATAAAAACATCGGGTTGCACATAGCACCATAAGTAGAATGAGAACTTGGGTGATGATTCTCTTTTTCTTCAACATGAGCTTGAAGAACATGTTGAGATGATCCACCCTTATCTTCATCCATGCTCTTTATGTCATCACACGAATGCCCCTAATCTCTTGCATCATGCTTTCCACAAATGGTTGCATCATGGTTTCCATCATGCTTATCATCATTTGTAACATGTTATTTGTCATAACGGGCATCGCTTATGCATGTGCTCCTCCCAATTGATTTGATACATTGGCCGCATTTGCAAAATTTGGCCCAATTTACATGATTTGTCCTATGTGTCATATTTGCATTTGTTGTTATCGCCTTGTAAATTCATATCCTCTTCACCAATCACCTCTACATGATCCTCATTCACCATTTCCCTGTCTTCCCTTATCCCTTGAAGTCCCATCGCTTGCTTAGATGGATGCCCCCTTGGCATAATGGTTGAAAATGGAAAATGGCTAGTATAAGGCTTAAATGGTGTCGGAAATTGGTGATCTAGGGCTCTATGGATAGGTCTTGTTGCGTAGTATCCAAATATGCAAGAACATAAAACTTTTGAATAGCCCTAATATTCTCTGTCGACACTGTTGAAAAAAGAAATTAGGCTATAGAATACTCAAAACTCTAACTATGCCTAAGAGGGTTTGACCAAAGTTAAAGTGCAGATATACTCTGTTATGACTTTTTGTTCAAAGTCAACCACCTACGTTTGACCATCCAAACGATGTCGGATTTAGGTGTATTATGGATTGTTGGAAAGCCCTAATGAATCTTATGATGTCATGTCCCAAATAACTTGCTATTTCTGACTAGGCCCAAGTTTGTGAAAAATGGCAAAAAATGGCAAATTGGGGATCCAAATGGTGTCTAAATGGAGAAGTTAAAGGCTTGTAGGGAAGGTGTAAGGGAGTACTAAGAGCCTATATAATCACCTAAACTCCAGCCCTAATGTGATTTTACTAAATTAGGGTTTTGTGGATCTACGAATTTTGCACAAATGATATTTTGGTACCCATTTGCTTTCCGCATGTTCCACATGTTCCACCCTTGCTTCCAAGCAACTTTGGCATCCAAAAGCACCTTACATGTGTCCGCAAATTCCCTCAATCCAATCCATGCATGTAATTTTTGAAAAATCAGCATGGTCTCCTTTGTATTAGGAACCAAATCTCAAGTTTCCCAGTGAGCTCAATCCAACAATCAATCCTCCCTTGGCATTTGGCATAGAATCAAAAGCATATCCTCATTGCATCATACATTGATCAATGTATGATGCAATAGAATCAAAAGCGTATCCTCATTGCATCGATTCTCCCTTGGCATTTGGCATAGAATTAAAAGCATATCCTCATTGCATCATACATTGACTGATGGCATATTGCATCATACATTGACCAATGTAACGTTTGTGCCAATGAAGCAATGTAATCTTTGTGCCGATAAAGCTTGAGTGTTGATAGAGAGTTTTGCTTGCTAATCTCCTAGCCAAGCCTTCCCACCCCCTTAGCAAGTATTCTCAAGCTAAGGGTTGGGGCCAAGTCTTTGCCGTCGGTACCTAATCTTCCGATGTACCACTTTCATAAGGCAATCATGGCACACTGGATTCATGACATTCACCCCCCAGTCTCTCCACACCATATGCCGAGGTACCCTCACACATTCTAGATTCAATTGGATGGAATGTGGGGTACAAAGTGATGTGATAGGTGTGACTTGAACTTCAAAGATGTGGGTAGGATCACTTACAATTCTTTACATGAACTCATGCACAATCCATCATTTCATTAGCATGTACTCATGCTATCCTTTCCCTTCCAAAGCTCCATCATCCAAACAATATCAAAACCAATGCAACAATCAAGGTGAAGCAAGTAGCATGCGGATTGGCATGTATCTTGACATTCCCAAGCATATAGATGGCTTGAATGTCACACCAATGATTGAAGAAGCATCAAAATGATTCTAATGGCATCCAATGGTATATGGAATTGATAAAAAAACTCCCAAACTTCAGAAGCATGGCTTGATCAATTGTCAATTTGAAGCATTAGCTTGCTCAATGGCAGCATTAGTGAGCTGGTGATGATTAGACAAGGTTAATGGCAAATTGAAGTGGCCAATATATCAATTGTCCATTTGAAGCATTAGTTTGCTCAATGGCACCATTAGTGAGCCTGCCTGGTGATGATTAGACAAGGTTAATGGCAAGTTGAAGTGGCCAATATATCAAGGGATTAGGGTTTCCAAATCTCAAACCCTAAATCACTTCCCAGATCAAGGAGAAATGTCAAAAATGAAGAGCTAATGGCAATAGTTACTCACCAATGGTCTCCCGAAAGCTTGTATGCTTGTCAATGGTTGAAGTAGAAGCCCTATTGTTGAAGATTTGTGGCCTTCCATTTTTCAGCTTTGCCTCTTTTTCATCATGCTCCATAACCACCAAAATAGCTCCAAATGATGCTTGTAGCTTGATTGTGGCACTGTTGCTAAGTGCTATAAGCCATAAAAGCTCAAGAAGCCTCTCCCATGTGTTAATGGTAATCAAAAGAAGCTCCATGCGTGCTTTTTCACCATGGTTATTGGTAAGGAGCACACCGGATCAAGTCAGTATGCCATCGCCAAGTACTTAGTGCATTAGTACCAGAGAAACCTTCCCGGCAACTTCAACAAGGTGTCGCTGGTCCAGTTGAAAAATCTAGTGAAGCAGGGAAAGCTGGTTAAGGTAAAGGCCTCTCACAAGCTCTCAGATGAATTGAAGAAGATTGTGACCAAGGCAGTGAAGGCAGCTTTCGAAGCGCGCAACTTGTCTCCGAACCAGTCAAGTTCGCTCCGAAACTGCTCAAATCGGCTGCCAAACTAACTAAGTCTGCTCTTAAACCACCAAAATCATCTGCTAAACTTGAAATGCTCCCCGACGTCATAAGGGGTTTTGTCGATGTTGTTGAGTAGAACTGCAACCGCTTCATCTTCTTTTTGATTCCTGCTAGTTATTGCTTGAGTGCCTTAAACTTGTGATGTGAGCTGCCATTGTGTCAGCTTCTTCTTTGTCCAATCTATAAAAGTGCATCAAAAGGTTAATCTTAGAGCTCTTGGTTTCACTTCCAAAGATGTTGAGTTCATCGCATGCCTTTTTGCAATTTTTTATCCCTATAATGTGATGTATGACTTCACCTCCCAAACTTTGAGCTATTATGCCAAGTGCTTTGTGATTGTTAAATGTATAAAGTGATGTGCATGTGGATGGCATCCATATCATACACACAATCATGATCACCACATGTCAACTGCATATGTGCATGGCCATCATCCTCAAAGATACATATGATATCACGAATTGGTGTATGTGATGCATCATCATCATTATGCATAGCATCCATATCCAATGAAACATCACTATATGCATCTACATCATGTGACACAATAGCATATGCCATGCATGTACCCATAACATCATCAACATCCTCATCGTCATCATGTGATGGTGTACATGTGTGACATGTATCTAAAATCCCATGTATGTGAGGTACCTATCCCCACCGCGTAACGAATTGAGGGGTTCTAGCAGTGGAAGTAGCACTTCTTGCGCAGGGTAGGGTCTCACACTCGGGGCCTCGCCCACGGATATCTGGACAAGAGACTAATCTATCGGTTCTTCCAAAATCGATCCCAAAAAAGCTTCCCTTGCCCGGAAAGCACGGGCGATTCCTCCAGATAACTTTTCTTTAACGTAGTTAAAAGCCTTAACTAATTGAACTCATCTGACTGAACCCATAAGTCCCAAGTCAGATCAGGGAAAAGATTGCACTTGGATCATAGAGACCAACACTTTTTTTCTCATTGAGAGGCACAACCGTTGATTCTTTTCCATAGAACAATTTTTGTCCGGGATTTACTTCATCTATCGTACCATAATAGAATTGAGTCTCAATTTAAGGATCCATCAGTCCAGCCATCCAGTCCCGTGGGTTAGCCAACCGCCCAACCACTGTAGTGATGGGATCCAATTAAGAATTTGGTTAGGTTTTGTCCCGGGTACCAGGGAAAAGAGTTCCCAGGCCCCCTAGCTGGATATTCATGCAAACTTAAAGCTAGTCACACCACTTACAGACGCAATATGAAATTGCCTTTTTCTCAGCATCAGCTATCTTTAAAACAATCATGTAATGAAACCATTGTTTCACTGATAACAATCCTCAAAATCTCTGGTTGAATCCTTATTTCCAATCATTCCTTCATCGGTGTACTTATGGCATCACTCAGGGGCCTTTTCGATAGTTCCTAGCTCATAGCAACCGGTAATATATTCACATATCAAAATAGAATCTCCGCTGTTGAAGATCAGCAAGATCAACCAACGGATCCATATAAAAGAGCCATGGACTCATCCGTTGAGGACCAGCAAGGTCAACCAACCAGATCCATGCTCGAATTCAGAAAACAACTCTTACTCCTTGTTCCAATATCTTCCCCGACGTATGTGTGGGTATCTTCGGTGACCCAGAGCCCGAGCACCGTATGGTTAGCACCCTCTAGGTTCTTTGCAGGTCACCTAGCGCTTCACTCATAGGCCGCTTCCTTGGTCCCTCATCCACTGTACCGGAACCTCACCATTTAAATCAAACTGAGGCTGGTCATCATCAAGACCTCGATCGACCTTGCTACGCGAGTCGTCCTCCGTTTCCACATCCAATTGCATCATCCACACATCAATCCACATCATCCATACATCCATCCACATCATCCAAACCAATCCACATCATCCATACATCCATCCACATCAATCCACATTATCCACACATCCATCCACATCTTCCATACATCCATCCACATTAATCCACACGTCAATCCACATCATCCATACATCCATCCACATCAATCCACATTATCCACACATCATCCATACATCCATTCACGTCAATCCACATTACCCACACATCAATCCATATCAACCATACATCCATCCACATCATCCACATCAATCCACATTATCCACTCATCTATCCACATCAATCCACATTACCCACACATCAATCTACATCATCCATACATCCATCCACATCATCCACATCAATCCACATTATCCACTCATCTATCCACATCAATCCACATTACCCACACATCCATCCACATCATCCACATCAATCCACATTATCCACTCATCCATCCACATCAATCCACATTACCCACACATCAATCCAAATCATCCATACATCCATTCACGTCAATCCACATTACCCACACATCAATCCATATCATCCATACATCCATCCACATCATCTATATTAATCCACATTATCCACTCATCCATCCACATCAATCCACATTACCCACACATCAATCCACATCATTCATACATCCATCCACATCATCCACATTATTCACTCATCCATCCACATCAATCCATACGTCAATCCACATTACCCACACATCAATCCACATCATCCATACATCCATCCACATCAATCCACATTATCCACTCATCCACATTACCCACACATCAATCCACATTCATTTCATAAGTATTCCCATTCTCATCTAATCACATCTTTTTCTAACTCATCACTTATTTCCTCATTTATCCTCATCAGATCACATCTACTTGCATCTACCCATACATCTCATCACTTCACATACATCAACATCTATCCAGTTTACATCGCATCTTATCACATCCATTTCACATCACATCTCATTCATTCACATCCCGATTCACATGCTAACACATTCATTCACGTCCCTTATCGTTCATTCACATCTCGATTCACATGTTATCACATTCATTCACGTCCCTTATCGTTCATTCACATCCCGATTCACATGTTATCACATTCATTCACATCCTATACCATTCATTTACATCCTGATTCACATGACATCACATCTAATCTATTCATTCACATTTATCTGATTCGCATCACATATCATCACATCTATTTACCTTTCATTCTCATCACTTCTATTCTAATCACATCCATCCATCCATCCATTCATTCCCATCTATCTGATTTGCATCCCATCTCATCACATCTATTTACCTCTCATTCTCATCTCTTCTATTCTCATCACATCCATCCATCCATTCATTCCCATCTATCTGATTTGCATCCCATCTCATCACATCTTACAAGTCCGATTGTATTCTTAAAATGCGACAGATGATTATAGACATAAAAGAGAATTTGAATTTTTACTCATGGATTCCAACGTATGAGAAATGAAACCAACTGAGTACTTCCATTACAAGAGAAGCATTTAAAGCTTCCAAAAATATCTTAGTTGATTAGTTGCGTGAAAAACGGTGATACTACACCACTATACATAAGCATGATCCTATGTTGGGATGCATAGATCTTTTCAAGAACAATCCCATTGTTGAGGCATAAGTTGAAGTGCCTCTCATCATCTTCCTTTAGGCCATAGGCACAAGATATAATCACTCCATTTTGAATAGATGAATCATCACATAAGTTGAAAACTTTGTTGATAAGATCAACTTCAGAACCAACTGGGGCATGTCTCTTCAACAAGGGGAGTAAAGCATGGCATGTATGGCAAGAGTGTGTCTGCTGCAAAGGATCAATCTCATCAACGTCTTGCTATAGCAATGAGGGCAAAATACACGATCCCTCTTTTCAAACCTTACTCGACTCCTATCATGCTCATGCTTGCATTTTAGCATACTCGTGAAATGACGCTTTGTTGGTTGTGATGGGGCTACCCTCTTCTCAAGTGGAGTAGTACTTACTTCATGTTTCTTGCCATGACCAAGTTGAGTATGCGTCACATGAGCTTGTATTTGGCGAATGGAGCCTCGCTCGAAGGCAAGTCTAGCTCCGTTGGAACCACCAATGCAGCAAGACTCTCTTTTGACATCCTCAATTGTTGAAAGATCAATTCCTTTCGTGTGGAGTCACATGTAGGTAGACTCTCCTCGAGACCTTGCAAAACATTTTTGAAGTCCTGAATGCAAAGAGATAGTTGTTCATCAATACCAGTTGCTACTATGTGTTGCACATGCTCAATGTTGGACCCCATGCCTTGGTCATTGTCACCACTAGTTGCTACTATGTGCTGCCCATGCTCAATGTTGAAACCCAGGCCTTGTTCATTGTCACCAATATTAAGATCCTTCCCTTCAATATTTAGCCCATGTGGTGCCCTCATCATTGTGTCCAACATCAATATTGTGTTGCAGCTGCCCCAAAGAAAGTGCATTGTCAACAATAGGAAAAATAGCATATAGACATGGAAAATGATGTTGTGATATCAATTTAATCCCATATAGATGCTTGCAGTCGGATGACCAATCTGGACAATCATAGTAGCTACATTGCATGTTCGCATGGTACCATTGTGTGGGCTCAGTCATGCTTTGGATCTTGAAAAGCATTGTTGATTCATCAATCACTTCCAAAAGTTCTTGAATCAGCTTCGTACCTTGTAAGGATGCTCTCGCCTCTTGCGAGTCTTGCAGTGTGACTCCTACTTGAACCTTGGATACTAAAGCATCCAGAGTCGGCTTGAGAAGAAAACAAGAATCCATTCAGATTAGAAAATCCTACCATTGAAATACAATGACAAGGAAAAATAGAAAGTTGCCTAGCTCTTTTTTTTGTTTGAAAAGCTCTAGTAAAGTACCCCCCAATGTGTGTGCCTGTCTGAGAGTCACCTACGAGAGCATGCAAGAGGACCAATATTGATCTATTGATTTTTGCATCTAAGAGGGTGTACTTGATGTACTACCATAACCTCTCCACTAGGTTTGTGGGAAAAGACGACCAAACTTGGGCCATCGCGTGCACCACACACGTCTGCCCACACCAACCATTGGAAACATAGCGGCATATATTCACTTGTGAGGAG
Organism: Cibotium barometz; assembly: GCF_041138505.1. Classification (NCBI taxonomy): domain Eukaryota; kingdom Viridiplantae; phylum Streptophyta; class Polypodiopsida; order Cyatheales; family Cibotiaceae; genus Cibotium; species Cibotium barometz. The sequence continues at coordinate 23,672,944 of NC_141057.1, read as the reverse complement.
TATTACTGCAAGAACACTTGGAATCTGCCTTCAAATGCCTCTTCAAAATGTGCTTGCATGAGGTTGGATAGCTGATTATAAACATCATCTTTCTTGTCTTTTGGAACCTGCAAAAAAGCAGCAAAAGCAACTCGAAACCGCGCCCAACATTGTAGTTGTCACTCACTAATAAACAAGGGTATGAGAAAACCTGTGGCAAAAGATTTTCCACCCATGCTTTCTTGGCATGAAACCAACATAGTAAGACATAGCCAGCAATTTGTTGATGTTGTCCTTGGTGATCTTCAAACCAACAACAAGAATTTGCATCAACCACCTTCTAAATGGCTTGTAGTCCTATTGGGTATTTGTCGATTACAATGGCAGTAGGGCGGGTTTGACCCATTCTTGAGAAGATCAACTTGAAGGTAAGCTCTAAAGCTATGCTCTCTTGATTAGTGGCACCATCACTCGTGCACATCATTAGCCATATTGGAATACCGATGCCGTTTTGGTTGGGCAACACAGCTGCATAGAGTGGTAGACCAAATACATTCGTCTTGAATGTGCTATCCACCGCCCAAGCATTATGATGAGAAAAACGCATTGCCATCTCCAACATCCACTCATCTTGAATAACAAGAATAAAGGGTCTTTTGTATTCATCATCAATAGCATTTGGATTATAAGGTTGAACATGGATCACCTAAAATAAGAGAATGACCATATAAGGTCTAAATTCTACCATAGGAAAAGGTGTGAAAAAATGTACGACATCAGCTGAATTCTACCTTGTTTTTTATCCTTTAAACGAAGCGCCTCCATGTACATTGCCTCCCAATCATCAGCTAAATTTTTCCCTGCATCAACTAGGACAGCTAACTAAATCATATTATCCCATGACATGCAAACAAACAATCAATGTGTAGCATGCTACCTTGAGTGTGCATTTGGTAGGCAATCATCTGTACTTCCTTGGTGGGGATCATAAAGAAGCAAAACACCACACAGTCAAGGGGAGAGGAGCTCTCCATATGGAAGTGCTCTTTTGATTTTGACATCTTAGCTACATTGTTAGGGCTTTCTTATGTAATTCTTAGACCTTAGTCAAATGGTTTGGGGGTTAGTTACGTGTGGATGTACCCTTTGAAATCTGAACCGAGTAGTTATTACACTAACAGTTGCATCTAGGGATAAGATGGATGGAACGTCGATTCTGATCGCTATAAATGAAGGAGAAGTTCTGCTATGTCTTTGCTCAGTGTTTATCATGTCTTTCTTGATGTTTGTGCAATCATTATGCTATCACGATGAATCAGAGTCTGTGCTTTCTGAGTGGTGTTGAGTGATGTATTATTTATTAATGCCTTGTACAGAACCTTTTAGAGGGCCATGTACACACTGGCGATCCTGCGAGTTCAAATGCCCTGAGTTCTGGGAGGATATGACATATTCAGAGGACCGCTAGCCTTGGATGTCTAAAGATAATTCAGGGAATTCAAGACAATATCATACAAAGTTAAGGGCCAGAGATGCTGATGCTGCTTTAACAAGCAGGAATGATGACGAAGAAGGTGATGATTATGATTATGATTCAAATCAAATCAGAGGCGAAATCAGATTCAAGAGGCGAAATCATAGGTGACATCTGATTCAGAGGAAAAATTAGAGGCGAAATCAGATTGACATAATCAGTTATGGTTCTTGGAAGTCATATACTGAATGATTGCTCTGATCTTGCAGAAAGCAGACTACTCTGAATCTGCAGACTGCTCTGATCTTGCAGCCAGCAGACTACTTAGAACCTGCAGGTGGAGCAGAATCAAAATCTGCAAGTGCAGTAGAATCACAATCTGTAGGTGCAGCACAATCAGAATCTACATATCCTTGGTGGAATTCCTCATTCAAAGTGCTACTTCACATTGGAGGTTGACGTGTTCCAAGTAAGCCATCATTCAGATTTTGCATAATAAACACCTCAAATTTTGCATAATAAACACCTCAAATTCTGATTTTAGAAAGTTTTTAGCAATGTTTGAGCACCTATTTGTCATGAGTGGGGTGGATCTCGGTATAGCACCGTAGCTATCCATTCCAAGCATACATATGGGCTCTATTTGGTGTGGTGCATTGAATATGAGAGCTCACATAGCTATCTAATTTCTAACTTCAAATATGGGTCAAAAGAAGAAGAAGAAGTGCTCTATTTGTTTGAAGCATGAGCATTGCACGAAGGAGTGTCCATACATTTGTGAGGAGTGTTGCATGGGCATGATTGATCTATGCACAAAATTTCACAAAATCATCAAGCATTTTCATAAAGCATCATCATGTGAGAAGATGAAGAGAGCTAGAGAGAGAAGCTAGATGTATTTGAAGGAGTGTTGGAAGATGCATATGCAAGAGGGTTTTTTGTGTTCTTTCTCACTTACACGTACTTTATGAACATCTTGCTGATGTCTTTCATGCAACTGGCATCCACAAAGAACGATCCAATCTTTGATATAGCTTATTGGAATTCCATGGCTTTGAATATTTGTGGACCATTGTGTCTTGATTGAATTTATAGTATCTTTCTCGCCTTTGTGTATTGCATGATCTGAGGGAGATGAGTTTCTTGTATAATGCATTCCCAATCTTCAATGGCTGCGATCTTTAGGTTCGGTGCCAATTTCAAGCAAATGTATTCACTTGAGCAAACCTCGAGAATCATGTGCCTTTAATGTATCAAGTGTCACTTTGATTTTCCCTTCAAGATCTGCTTTCATTAAACTATAACTTTGCTTGTCAAAAGAGAAAAAATTATTGGAGACATATAAATATGGGTCCAAGGTATCCCTTGATTTGGGGTATAGACTTTGAGAACCATCTATGACGTCACAAGCTATGGGACATAAATGTTCCTCCTCATCTTGAATGTACTCATCTTGATCAATGTCATCACTTGATGTATTGCCGCACATTGCATCCTCTGAGAAAGCCTCCATTTCAAATTCATTCATAGCATTTGCTGTGTCCCAATCAACCTACAAAGAAACTCCTCATTACCATTTTTTGTTGATGTGCACAACAATACTTGTACTCTCGAAAAAACCTATCTTTTGACCATGCATACCTCATTGAGATTGGGGATGGGGACCTTGCATGCATTAGTTGCACCCATCGGCAATTTGATATCATGTACAATGCCCAAATCAAGAGAATACACACACATGAGAGAGAGAGAGAGAGAGAGAGAGAGAGAGAGAGAGAGAGAGAGAGAGAGAGCTTGCCTGATTTAGATCTGGAATAAAATTCATGATCAAGTCCTTTATGATAAGCTCCTTTATTTCATTTGCCCATCAATCCAAAATAGAGCCATCATATTTGATTCAGCTTATGTACATAGAGAGCTTTGCAAATAGAATAGCTTCTAAATGGATCCTCAAGAGTTAGCTTTCCCACAAGAGTATTTGGCTATCCTAATTCTTATAAACACCCACAAATTCTCCCTTCTACAAGCACCTAAGTGAAAGAATCTTCCCACCCTCACCATGTTTTAACGTAAATTCCTTGTTTAAGTAGTGGGATCGATCCTAGTCAAAATTCTATGGTGTGCTTAGAACAAGCTGACGCATTCCATTTAGTTGCCCTTCTTAGCCATCACTCATGGCGTCATAAAATAAGATCAAAATCTAGATAAAATAAGACTACATTGAACTGAAAAAGGCATAGAAGCTTCCCATATGTACTTGGGATTGCACCAACAATACTAACACTTTATATAGATGACAGGCTTCGTAGAGAGGGCTTCAAGTTGGTGATTCATAGAAGTGGGGTGCTATAGACCCCCAAGAATTCAAAGCTTTTAGCTCATTGTGTATGCTCTCCTCTCCCTCCTCCATTGGATTGCTAATTGCATAATCATCTCCTCCTCATGTTGCATCTTTGCATATCCCATGGACAAATGTGTAGACATAGGAGAATGAAAGATGACAATGAGCTTTAGTTTTGTATACAAGCTTCCCTTGGATAGAATAAAGCTTTAACAGCATGAAGTATCCTTGAAGAGTTCATGATGCAATAAACTTTTTGTGGATCGAATTCTAGAAAAATGAATGCATTGAAGAGCTTACTCGATAACAAAAGAGGCATGAAGTGGGTGTGGAGGATTTCATGAAGCAATGCATCAGAAGGTCATTACGATGCCATTATAAAATAAGCCTCATTGTAAAATGCATTGCATTGTGCTTTATCAACAAGCACTTGGCAATCGGCTCTTGTTTTGCAAGCTAACACAACTATGGATAGTCTTATTTCCCTTCAAGTTCCTTCTTGATCAATACGAAAACCAAAATAAACAATGGCACAAAAATAAGAAAATAGATTGGAGAGACGGAGCATTAAATAAGCTTACCATATCGAATGCACGTCCCTCTACATAGCTTGGTGGTGGCAATGGTAGAGGCATTTTGCTTATCATCTGTTAATAGTAGCAGTGGGGCAGATTGGAGGTATTGTTCTTATTCTACTTCTACAGCTGCTGTTGCTGGTGCCATTCCGTCTGCATCCCCCCCTCTCTCCTTTTATTGTAGACATGTAGATAGCATGGAGCATTCCCAAATCCTTATACTCACCTCTCTCTATGGATGCATGGGCTATCAGGCTGAATGTTACAAGAGATAGGGTGAGCAAGACAAATTGATAATATGTGTGTGTGTGTGTGTGTGTGTGAGAGAGAGAGAGAGAGAGAGAGAGAGAGAGAGAGAGAGAGAGAGAGTAATGTGTGTGTGTGTGTGTGTGAGAGAGAGAGAGAGAGAGAGAGAGGAGCGATTCATGCAATTCAAATTTAGTGCAATCATTAGCCCTGTGCTCCCCTCGTGTCCCCACAGCCACGCATACACCCATGTCACTCACCCCACTTGCCATGAGTACAAAAATGCTTCCACGTTAGCCCGATGCCCAAGTTCAATATTTTTGGCCTAGTTTCATAGTTTGGATGGCCCAAATTTTAACAAAAAGCACGCCTCACTTCCCAGCCGTAGATCCCATGGTGGAAGCTTCGACTTAGTCAAGAGGGGTGGCAAGTGGGATGAGCCAAGTTTGAAAGGGCCTATCCTCCCTTCAAAAAGAAGCTTGATGGGGACTCTAATGTGCAAATTTGAAGGCCCCTAAGACTTATTTAAGAAGATGATGATACTTTTTGATTCCTTCCACGTGTTGTTCTAGATTTTGGAAAGGGGGGTGTGATGAGTACTTGTATTTTATGTAATGAGTTCGCATGTGTGGGAGGAGGACGAGAGACTAACAAAAGCTAGGAACATGCATGAATATGAATCATGGTGGATCATGTGTATGAATCATTGAATGAAGAGATACGATGCTTCTGTGGAGGACCGTTAGGTAACCGTGCGCACTGACTAGGACTGTGGTTCTTGCCGTAATCCTAGCATATCACGAAAGCAATCAACCCATTTTATTCAAGCTTTGGTTGGGTTTGCAACATCAAGATCTCCATGTAACACAACAACTCGTGTTGCGCTACAAGAACCACCTCCATAGCTCGCTTAGAAACGAGGTTAAGCGCCCAAGATTGGATTAATTTGCATGGGGTTCTGATTAGAAGGGCTTCACCTATTCTGATTTGGGTTATTAGCAGCCCAACTTAGTGGGTGGTGAGAGACGTATAAGAGGAATTCTAATCAACCCAACTTAGTGGGTGGTGAGACGTATAAGAGGAATCCTGATTAGAAGGGCCTCACCTATTCTGGTTTGGGTGATTAAGGCGTGATTAAGAGCCCAACTTAGTGACTGGCGAGGCTCTAAATGGGGCAAGCTCAGAAAGAGAAAGGAGAGCAAGAGCTATTATGTTTTTCTTTGAAGGTTCAAGGTGCACAAATGGAGCACATGTGGGCTCCCAAAAGGTCATCATGGACTTCATCCTCTCTGATTACACCATGGAAAGAGAGCTTCCATGCAGACTCTACAGTCTCTCCACCTCTGTTGAAGAAAAGAGAGAAGGCGCTGCCATGCCCCCCAATACAACCTCACACCATAATTAGCATCCCTCCTTTGATTAAAGATATGGATGAGCATCCCTTCCTGGATCTTGCAGAAGAAGGCATCCTCTTCATTCCTTCAATTAACTTTCATTAAACATTGGTTGATCTGCAATCAATGCAATACTACGGTAGCTCCCGAAAGTCCAAAGTAAATACATAGAGTAAGGTTCACTTAGTTTGTCGTCCAATGTCTTACTTGGCTTATTAACTTGAGAAACAAAATTTGAGATTTGAATCTTGTTGAATGCTTACTTGGCTTAACTTGAAAAACAACATTTTAGATTAAGATCTTGTTGAATGTTGTTGTGCGATATTGAAGAGCACATTTTTTTAATTACCACTTCAAACTTTGTTGTGCAAGGTTGAAGAGTCACTAATTGCCTCCAATCTCATCCCACCTTTGTTGTGTGCAAGGTTGTAGAGTCACTAATTGTCTCCAAATTTTGTTGTGTGCAAGGTTGTAAAGTCACTCATTGCCTCTGATCTCATCCCACCTTCGTTGAGCCTACCAACTGAAAACGTTGGTGCTAAATCGTCTAAACTCTATGCTCAAAGAGATACTTTTTCTCATTCAACTTGTAAAAATGAATTATTTTAAAGTGGGAGATTGTTGTCTCATTGTACTTCAACAATTCTGTATTGGATTTTCGTTGTTGTTAAAATAATAAATCTAAGAGCACCATCCACGATTAAATGCTATTACAAAATTTGATGAGCTCACGTAATCACCTTCATAATTTGATTAGTGCTACAAATAGAAAAAGAAAAAGATCTAGTCAGCAAAAAAAATAGTACTAATACTCTCACTATGTTTTTTTGCAAGGGAAAGTGAGATCTATATAAATGTATATAATTGAAATACAAAAGAGAAACTGTCACATGATAAGGCCTGGTCAAGGCTATCGTAGCATAGCTAAATCTTAACCGCATCTAACATCTAGTTGCTAAAGGAGCTCTGCAATCTGTCCATCTGGCATCCTGTGGAGCTGAAGTCGTCATTACCTTGTCTTGTAATCCACACATTCGCTTTTTTCTTTTTTCTTTTTTATCCATTAAGCTAGGCTTCACATTCCCCCTCAACCAAGCATAAGCCCAATCTCATGTTTAGAGCTAAACGTATGATAGTTCCTTTATGGAAGCGCATCAAAATACTAAGGATAATCTCACGAAAGAGTTGGTCCCCAAGAGTATTTGCATTCCAAAGGTCAATATCCTTCATCCGTGCCAAATCCATGCCACAAGATCTCTAGCCAACTTGTTTATCCTTACTAGTTACTCCAGGAAGAAATAAGAATCACACATTTCTCCCCTATCTAAACTCAAATTCATGACTTTAGTAGCTAACACCTCCAAGGTTTCAATGTCAAAACTTAAAAAAATTACTCTTAGACCTAATTGCCTAAGGGGGGGGGTTTTTGGTGAGCATTTTCTAGTAGCGATTTTTGGGAATTGGGCGAGCGGATTCCAAAAAGATACCCTCCCCCCTCCATCAAGAGAGAGAGGGGCAAAGAGACTTGGAGAGAGTTTCATGACATAATTATTTGAGAGGGAGAGGGCGATAGAGAGCCAGAGGGAGTGAAAACAAAAAAACATGATAACATCACATTCTCTACATCAAGGTTATTGCTTCAAAGTTCAAACTGAAAATAAAACCAAGTTCATTCACGTACAACTTCCAAATACAAAAATATGAAAACGATCATCTTTACTACTATGGGCCTGGCTTGTCCTCTCCGGGTTGAAGGCACAAAGTAAGCGAATGGTGTTCATACCCTTCCTCACTTCCTCTAGCAAGACATGCTCAGATGATTCATCAATAAAACCACAGGCTTGCCATATCACAATTAAGCCCACCACTTTGGCCTTCACTTGAGAAATAGCATCATCATTACCAGGAAGTGGATAGGATGCAAGACCTTTCCATGCTTGGGCTTAATCTCTACATTGGTGACCTCCCTCTAGATATGCACAACAACAACTTCAATGCTAATATTTGAGGAGGCCATCATAAACAATATGAAGGAGGGTTTAGAGTACTGTATTCTACTAACAAGGCTTGGTGGTAATGGTGATTTACAAAGTGCTTTGCAGCTTACCTCTATATTTATAGCAGTGGGAGAGGTGCACTCTCCTTTTGCAACAAACAAAATAAAAAATATTTTTTATATTTTTTAATGTCAATAATAAAGGCATCTTTCCTCGAATTTTTAAAGGCATCTTTTATACTTTTTTGGGAAAGAGTGAGTATGTATTGGAGCACCTTCACCCTGTCTCTTCTCTCTCTAGCTCATTGTTCCCCTTTCATTTTTGTAGGATTTCAAACCAATGAATGCTCGTAACATGAAACCATTCATCAATACAAGACCACGTTCTACAATACCAAACCTGCTTGAAAATTCACAACCCATAGTGAGAGGGGGAAGAGGGAGGTAGGGGGGAAAAAGATATTGCACAACCAAACCCTCTACAATGAGGTTGCTTCCACAGAGGTTACATAAGTCCCAAAATACTGTAGGTAAACTGATAATCTATACATTCAATTGTCTAAATTAGGGTAGGTTCTCCTACAAGACAAGACATTGTAAAACTCAAGGTCTGATAGGATAGATTTGTGAATGAACATATTCTCGTTCTTACTTAAGCCTAGCACATGCAAATAAATGAAGTACAAGTTCTTGCATGCAAGATATAGCTTCTTCTTGAATCCTCTATCTGCAAAATCTGGACACATACAACACAGTTCATCTTTCACATGCACATCATATTTTCCCATGTGTGCAACATCTCCATGCAACTTCATACTTGTGCTCCAGTCTTTGCACTTCTTTTGCCACCGTAGCTTTCATTTTCAAATCGGCCTTTATTTGTTTTGCTGCTTCTTTTGATATCGATGTTTTGACTTTTATGCCATTTTGCATGCCTGAGCCACTAGCCTCTGTGTTAGTAGTGGACCCATATGGTGGCTCTTTAGAAGTTGTAGCTGTAAAGAACCTTAAAGCCCCACTGCTACTCGGTGGGGTGTGCATAACACCTTCTGCATTCTTGCTCCCCCTTGGTATCCGCCTTCCCATAATGAATATACATTCTTGTGTGTGAGGTTAGTTCCTATAGCAAAGAGATAGGAAATGGACATATCTTGGGTGGTGGATTGGGATTTGGATATTTGTTGGTGTCCACAATATAGAAATAAAGCATGTGGCTAGGGTAAAACCACATCCATTATCTAATGAGACCATTAGGGTGCTTGTTGTGATAGCCTTTAAAAGATGGTGCAGATAAACTCTTTGCAAATTCGGCTATGTGTTGCCCACACCTCTTACCCCCTCGAGACGTTCCACTGCATGTGACCTTGTGTGCGCTTTTGCCGCACGTGTCAGAGCTGGGGACTTGCCAGGCACCGTATGCGAGCCACGAATGACTGCAAGCACACAACTAGAAACTAGCAAGCTCAAACAGGGAGCAAAGGTGTGTCACTCACCGCTCAGACCGCTGTCGTGAAGGATTCTCGTGCCGCAGTGAAGAAGGAGCCAGCGCCGTCGCTCTACCACCTCGCCACCGTCGTGTTGCCATGCAATGCTCGATCGCAATCCTCTCTCTCTCTCTCTCTCTCTCTCTCTCTCTCTCTCTCACGCAGGAGAAGGGAATGAAGAAGATAAGGTAAGAGCACTCCTTGTATTCAACACATTGAGAATGAGAGGTTTTAGGGTTATATTTAACTCTTATAGGTGACCTAGCCATTCACACATGGGTGCCCACACATGGCCGACCGATCCCAACCCTTGTCCCGATGACATTCGAGGTGCGCCTCTCATCGGCGGATCACCCAATCCCTTTATCCTTTACATGTGGTGCTGTCGACAAGCCCAGCCCATGACTCAGAATACTTAAATTAATTACATGACGTAAAAAGTAATACCTCTCTCAATGTCTGCCATAGGTTAACATGCCCCCTTTCCTGATGTAGATTCCGTCCTCGGAAGCTATGGTATGGTAAGCTTGTAGGGTTTGTTGTGGTAGACCGTCTGCAAAACAGGGAAGTAGAGTGAAAGTATGCTGGAATTCAAAAGATATAGAGTGTAATAAAATCAAGCATGTTAGACCACAATGGATGTTGCCATGAGAACTTAGTTTAAGAAGGGGTCACATGAATGAGCTAGCGTAGCAAATTAATAGGAGTTTAAAATTATTGAAAGAGTTAGCAAGGTGTCGAAGGTTAATCAAGGTCTATAATAACTGGCCTAAGTCAAGGAAAATTACCAAGCTTAATAAATAAACAGATAATTACAATGTGTCTACTCTAAGAACAAGCTAATTCCAAGAGCCTAGGGATACAAGAAACATCAGAGTTATAGGAGCCTTTTGCCTTTATTTCTCTATGCACGTGACATTTTTAACACACAATGGCGACCTTCCTAAGGCAAAACTAGCATCGATCCTGGTGCCATGTTTAACACAAGGCATTCTCCAGGAATCTATTAGTCACCTTAGGCAAGGCTACCCCCTACCAGCCCAGGACATTGGTCTGGAGTAGAATACTCCTTGCCTACCAAGTGTCAATAGGGTATAGGCCAACATTAAAGCACATAATAGACTTGCATTGCCATTTTTTGTAGGCTTTTCTTTTTATTTTATTTATCTCTTTTGATTTTCGCTCTTGAACTATAATGTGTTCTTACATCCTTTCGACAAAGGGGTAAAAGCTATGTCTTAGAGGTCAACACACACACGGCCAGGTGTCAAACATTAAGATGGTTTGACCCTAGACCTAAGACAACCATATTTTAGGGTTAACTAAAGACTTCATGCATTTTCAAGAATATCTCCAATAAGGTTAAACTCATTAATGATTTACACTAACACGTTAGGCAACTTCAAAAACTAAGTAGTGCTTTGACAAATTCCATGTGGTCATGCATTATAGTTCATGCAATTAATTGAACAGTAAAAACGAAAGAGAGTGGGCATGGAAGAATTACACCTGTATTTTGGAGATCTCCTTGATTCGATGAGAAATGCCCGCAATTTGATGTAGATATTTATGTATGAACATTACGGCAGTCTCAGGACTTGAAAGCAAACCCACCTCAAAATTTTTAACCTATACAACCAACTAACAGGCACTATCCCTCGAGAGGCACATCAATGGAAAAAATAAGGACTCGTTTAAGCACACAAAACTAGAAACAACTTGAAAACATTAACCTACCTACCAGTCACCACACTAATACTACTGAGGATCAAGGTAAGAGGATGTTGTAAAGTCATGGCTCTAGCCCTAAGGCTAAGCCTCTATCTGCATCATCCAAATAAATAAATTCTATCTCGGTAGTGCCATGAGTTTCATCCGTCCATTCATCGTCAAATATATCTTCTTCGTATTCCCATCCACATAAACTCATCAAGAATGTAACCATGCGAGGAAAGTCATCTTGTGGAAAAGGAAAGACTTGGGCTATCGAGGATACGTCCTCTACGGAGGTAGGGGTCAGTCGTGGTCAATAGGCAAATTAGCCATTCTAATTCCTCAACATTTCCCTCTCTGGCTAGTACCTCTATATGATCCAATTTGGTTCTAATTACAAGATAGCACATGTGAAATATCTAAGAAAGGTACAGATGATACTTCTCACCAAAAGTGGGAGTGGATGAAGTGTGTGATGTTCGTGCATTTGCCATATCTCCAAACACAGATATAGCATCAGTAGGTTTATGAAGACAGGTCAATCTAGTTCCTAATTGTATGCGGATATTTCTCCTCTTAATATGCTCTTGCTCTTTTTACTATTTTTTTGTTTTTCTTTTCTTTTCTTTTTTGTGTATGAAGCTATATATATACATCCCCTTGAATTTGGCAATTACATGGTCAGGGGAGAAGGTTAGGGGAGGAAGAAGCAAGAGAATGTCGAACGTGAGTACATGCTCCCTCCTTCTTGGGTAGATCATATTCTTTGCAATGATGTTGTAGCCCCTTGGAACCAATTTGTCCAGTGGGTTATAGGTGGTGATGTGGGCAGATAGCTTTTTATGATCCTTGTGGCCACATCAAATTGCAAAGATGGTAGTGTACGCTCCCATGAACGAAGGAAGGAAATGGTTTTCGATGATACTTTTGCAAGGGGAGACGTAGACTCATTGGTTTTTTGGTGGGTATTGACAAGGGTAGGTGGAGAGCGTGCAGAAACTTCTATATCAATGTGTGCCTGGCATGAGGAGCTAGAAGCTTCATGTGGTTGCCCCCTTCCTGAGCTAGGTGGTATCGATTTCGATATCATTTAGGAATCCAAACTAGCTCTGGAAGAAGTGGTGTGGAGCACTCCATTACCTTTCCCTTACCACGGTCTTGAATTGTCATTAGGGTGGCAATGTTTGGTTTGCAAGGTGTTACAGGCGATGTAGAGGGATCCAACTTATGTTTAGGGACCCAAATCTGGTCATTCCCTTCGTAGTACCGTTGGGCTGCTAATAATTTTTTAGGAATCCAACGTGATGTCACGTTGCCTTTTCTCGGGCAGGTAGCTTCTTTCCTACTACGAGGCTTCTTGTCTAAACGAGATTGAGCAGTGGAGGTAGCCGCCGTTAAGGAAGCTTTTGGGACCCATTTGTATGTACTCTTTGGTATAGTAAGCGGGGCCTTGGAGACCACACTGCCTATTTTCACTTTTAGCATTGAAGCGTTTGAGGGGTGGCAAACAATCAAAGATGGTTTGGCCACTTGACTTTGTGATTTTTTGTTATCTAGCATTTTGTCCAGAGTTGATGGCTTAGGTGCGGGATTTTGAGCGGTCAGACTGAGAGCTGGTTCTTGCGTTGTAACTCGCCTGGTTGCCCAATCAATATTGCACTTGGTGGCTAACATCCATTTGTGCCCTAAGTTTACAGTCCCCTCCATGGTACCAATAGGCATAACCAAAAAGCTTTGAATTACGATCCCCTTGTCATAGGCAACAGGAGTGTGCAAAATTCCTGAGACAGGGGTTTTCTTTTTATTGATACCCTTAACTTGGATAGCACTCTTGGATAAAGGTGGTTTTCCAAGTTGACACCACACTCCATATGATAGCAAATTGTGTTGAGCTCCTGTATCCAATAATGCATTATATAGCACCTTCCCGTAAGGACTCTATAGCTCAATTGGGTATCTTAGAGGCAGGTCAAATTCCAGTGAATCCTCCTCTACCTCCTCAAAAAATGCTTGCATAATCCCCAAGTTGGCTTCTCGTTGGCACCTAACACACTGTTGACGTTCTTTGGCTTCAGCTCTCGCTTGTATCTTCTTAAGCTCAGCTTGTATCTTCTTAAACTTAAGCTCAGCTTGTTCTTTAGCTGCCTTCTTCTGATGGATCGCATGTAACTCCTCTTGGCTTAGGGGGTCATAGTATCTTTTGAATTTACTCCCATTGAGGAATCCAATAGTTTCAACTCCGTCAAGAGTCTCCACTTGGATGGTACCTTGCGGGGTAATTTCACATACTCTATACGGTCCCTTACCAGCATATTTGAGCTTCTTCTTTTCGTTACGCACTCCATATATCAAGACTTTATCCCCAACTTTGATGTCCTTGTCTTTTAGGTGGCGATCAAACCATTTTTTCCTTCTATCCTTCTCCACAAGGGCATTGTACACAACCAATTGTCTTTCTTCATTTAGCCGCTCAAGGATATACAAATGCTCTACTAAGGGATTACCATCCCAACCCTCTTGAGTAGCAACACGAAGACTAGGAATGATAAATTCCCATGGCATGATGCTTCTTGGCCATATACCATCTTGAATGGTGTGCAATTAATAGCCACTTTGTACGTAGTATGATAGGCCCATAAAGCTGACATAAGCTTTAGATCCCAATCCTTGCAATGAGCCTCAACAGTCTTTGTCACAACAGAGATTAAGGTCTTGTTGGTACTCTCAGCTTGGCTATTCGCTTGCGAATAATACGGAGTAGATTTATAATGGGATATCATGGAATTTGTTGTGAACCAAAGCGTGTGATTATATTTTCAAAGAGGAACTTGGTTGTTGTCCTTGCATCTGCCTTATGTGTCGCTTTTGCTTCAGCCCATTTGGTAACATAGTCAGTGGGCCACAATAATATAGCGAGATTATGTGTTGCAAGCCGTTGGGCTAATTGGACCTACAAAGTCTAAACCCCACTTTGCAAATGGTTGGTTTACTTTAATTCAATGTAGGGGCATCTGATCTTTTCGCTGGGGTTTCTTGTAGCGTTGGCATTCATCGCAACCCTTCACAAAAAGTGATGCATCTTGGAACATAGTGGGCCACCAATACCCTGATTGTAAGATCTTTCGTGCAGTTAAGTCTCCTGAGAAGTGACCACTGGCTACGCCCATATGTGCCTCTTGCAAAATATATAGATACTCATCCTCTCGGGCACAACGCCTAAGAACTTCATCCTTTTCTCTTTTATAAAGAGTCCCAGCCATGAGGCAATAGGGTTCGCATTCCTTGTTCAACTTTCGAGCTAGGTCTTTACGAAGCTCTTTAGGTGGAAAGCCATTAACCAAAAAGTTAACAATCTTCTTACTCCATTCAGGCATTGTCTCCACCATGAACAAGGAAGTGTCAGATAAGTCATCAACTCCCGTAGGAGCTTCACCATTAGGTATGCAAGACAAATGATCAGCCATGACATGTTTTTTGCTAGGTCTCACAACAACAGTGAAATCAAACTCAAGAAGAATCAATAGCCATCGTGTGATTCTTCTACATCTGAATGCACAACATCTAGTGCATTTCTGCTCACATTTCTGTTATGTGGAAATACATGCTTTATTTGCTTTCAAAATTGGCATGTTTCTCACATATTTTCTGCATACTTTCAACTTTAAACTTTGGCAGCCTTGTCACAATTCCTTAAGTCTGCATAGACTTCATTCTCTACACATTCACATGTGTAGACTTTGGCAGCCTTGTCACAATTCCTTAAGTCTGCATAGACTTCATTCTCTACACATTCACATGTCCAATTCTTTTATGCCAAATGTCTGTGTCTGCAACAATTTCTCAACCATTTGCAAACATCGCAACACTCACTTCAGGCATGTTTAGATTGTTTTATGTATGAGAAATATTTAAATGATAAAAGAGGAATTCCAATGACATTTGGAACTCAATTATTTAAATGGGAAAAGTGAATTTATTAATGAATATTTTATTTAAGTTCAAAGATGAATTTTAGTTAAATTTATTTTATGTATGAGAAATATTTAAATGATAAAAGAGGAATTCCTATAACATTTGCAATTCAATCATTCAAATGGAAAAAGTCGAATTCTTGGCATATTGAATTAATAGATATTGTTTTTTGTTAGCGAGCCGTTGGGTGTATGTGTGTGTGTGTCAGTGCTTGCATAGGTGCTGATCAGTGCCTGCATAGGTGCTGACCATTCGTAATTGGGCATGCCCTTTGTAGGTGTGTAGTATGGATGGAGATAGCAGATGCAGGTGCTAATGCCATCTGGGCAAAGGATAAATGGCATAAAGGGCATTTATGGGGGTGTGACTTAAGGCAATGTGGTCAACTTTAAACAAAATTAAGTTTAATGTGAAAATAAAAGTCCTTAAGATTCTAGAAAAAACGAGGGTGGTGGCTGCCAATAACACTCGGGCAAGTTGCCCTCACGGCATGCGCCAAGAGAATGGAAGAGTGCCACACGTCAATAGGAGAAAAACTTGCTGTTTGAGGGTGGCATCAATAGTGAAGAGGCGAGGGAACTGCAAAAATAGGAGAAAAGAAAAAAAGGGTTGGTCGCCGGAGCTACAGGAGGGATGATGTGATATCAACTACAGTGAAGCTTTAAAAGGAAAGACGTGGTGTCGAAGAGCAAGGCAGAGGGAGGAGAAGTCATGAAGAGTATGCTGTCGACTCCAGAGAAAAGCGAGGTGGTGGCGGCGACTGCAAGCGAAGTGGAGGGGAGAGAGGGAGTCGCCAAGGGAGAGCGTCGACTGGATGTCAATTGCAGCTGGAGAGAGAAGTGGAGGCGGCGACTGCAGGGAAGGAGAGGAGAACGAGTAGTGGAAGAAGGTCTGCTGGTGTCGGGCGCAGCCCTCTATTTCCCCATGTGTCTATGGTTGCTGCTAGGTGTACCCAATCCACGTTATCCAACTCAGTCATACCCAGTAGGACATCCTTATAAGGAGAATCTTTCCCATCATCAGTCTCTTTTTGCATGTATAGCAATACTTTAATGGGGCTAAGTGAATAGTGGTATCCGATCGATTATCGATGATAACCTTGCTTCCTAAAGGATGCGCCTCAAGATCAACTCGAATGACAGAGTCCTGGAATTGTAAAGTAGACATGGTTTTTCGACCAGTCATGCACCATTTGTGCTTCCCTCATGAAGGGGTGTCCTAAGATCATTTGATATGACTGGTTTTTTGACCAGTCATGCACCATTTGTGCTTCCCTCATGAAGGGGTGTCCTAAGATCATTTGATATGACATGGGATGCTTAGAGAAATCCATTACAATGAAGGTATGTCTTACCTTGTATCCCAGAACCTTGATCTTAAGGTCCCTTAACATTCCAATAAGTTTAGCTATAGTTCCGTTTTCCATCTTAACCACTATGTTTGTGACTTCTAGGTGAGGTCTTCCTATAGATTCCCAATAGTTTTTAGTCACAATGATCACTCCAGCACCACCATCAAGGATTCCCTTTAGAGTTAATCCCTTTGGTAGTAATGGGGAGGGTTGCATTAGATTTGTCACCTTCAAAGTATTGTCCCAACTTGTTAACAGGTATTTCAACGACCGAGTCTTCATCTAGGTTGGGTTGTAGTTCGAGATGTTCCTCCTCATCTTGAAGCGTGTTGGGTCTATCCATATTTGCAAATTGTGGTAACCCTACCTTCAGTTCTCCGTTGAAAATGCCCGAAGAGCTAAGAATAGCTCAGGATCTCCATACAACTTGGATATGATCATGGTTTTGATTTCAGAGGACATGAAATCCATTAGTTTGGACATATTCAACGGTGCTGTTTGAGATATCGGCCCCTGATTAGGGACTAGTAAAGATGGAATCACTTCCTCTTCGATGGGGTCAAGCATTCCCTCACTAAACATTCTTTCAAGCAAGAAGGGTGTCAGCCCACTTCTTGATGTCCTATCCTCACTTTCTTCCCAAATGATACTAGGTATAGCTAATGGTTTATGGCTCTTGTGAGGCTGAACTTGTGTAGGAAACACTGTGTCTGGAATTTTGATTCTTCTAGGGTCTGCTGGCTCCAGTTCTCTTTGTGTTTCTTCCACCAAACCCCCTAAGTGTTGCACTTGTTCAATCTCCTCAACTGGGTTTGGGTAAGTTCCAATCTTTTTCTTGAGGGTTTTTGGCCCACGTGGCTTGTCTTTGGGAGTCTCAGTCAGTCTGGGTAGCCGAGAAGGCATTAGCAGACTTGGTTGTGGGGCCGGAGGAGTTTCCTTTTGTTTCCCCTGATATATGTATTCACTTGATTCTCCTTCGTTGAGCTCCCGAGTAGCTTTGGTCCCCATGGTTTCTATTGAATCAGAATCATCTTCAGGATCATTCATATACACAAGGTCATCTCCTATCCCTATATTAGTCTTTGAACTAGGTTTGGAGCTTGTGACATTAAGCGATCTCTTCCATCGCATTTCTTTTTCTTTGCTCGAGTAATTGATGCAGTATCCCTCTCTTCAAGAATGTAGTTTTGATTTTGAAGCATTGACCGTGTGACTACATTCGCGGGTACAACAGGTGTGGTTCCTAGTGCCTCATTGGTGACCTCAACCAAATTCAATGGCGTAATCTTGGGTGCACTCGGATTATGTGGACATTGAGAAATCAAATGATCTATGCCGCAATGATTACATGTAAGTACCGGCATTCTCGACGTGCTCCCTTGACTTGGTTGCATTTGAGTAGCGATCTTCTGTAGCCTATTACGGCACTCTGCTACACGATGCGGTCCACCATGGTCGTAGCATTGAAGAGGTGGTCTCCTTGCCAAGGTATTAAGGTTTTTCCCCCTTGTGGCAAGAGCAGCCGCTTGATATACAGGCTTGACTTGCCCGAAATGATCCTCCATGTAGTACTGGGGAGTCATTTCAAATGTATCAATCCCATATGGAACAGTGGAGTCTATATCCTCTTCATAATCCCTACATGCACTATGTGATTCCCAACCCATCTGGTTTATAGGGGTAATCCTTGGATGTGGAGGTTATGGTCCTAGCACTGGCAGTGGTAACGGCATAGGTTGGAATAAATTTGGGTTCCTTGGAACTATGTGTTGTGATGGTTGCTCGACAAGTGGTGCAGGCATCAATGCGGGTACTTGAGGTGTGTTTGACCAGGCTAGTGGTGCCTAATTTGCTAGCATACGCTTAAGTACTAGACAATCCTTAGATTGATGGCCATACTTACCACATGCATTACAAGTCCCATTGAATTTAACTCTGAATGTGGGACATTCACTCGTGCTATGTGGTCCTAAGCAAACCGAACACCACTGTTGCTCTCTTCTTGGGTACATATGGCTATTTTGAGGAGCTCGATTACCCCTAAAGTATTCTTGGAGAGCCTTAGTAAGGTCAGCTACAGACATTTCGGATATCTTGGGCTCCTTGGCAATAGGTTTTATAGTCATTGGCTCGTACGCCCAGATACTTGCGAACTGACAGACTTTGTCTCCGAAGACACCTTTTTACCTGCAATCATCAAGTTGTCTTCTAACTGGATTATTGCATTGGCAGTGATTGCTTCCCATGTCGTAAGACCTCTAATGACTTGGCCATTGTATATGTCCTCGTGGCGTAGTCCTCGGATGAATCTATCAAGAAGTTGGTTGTTATTGAAGCGCTCATCGGGAGTACAGTGAGAATTTAGATGCTTTAGTCGACTGATAAAGTCTCTCACTGACTCTCCTTCCTCACGTTCAACTTTTTGGAGTTGAGATGCTACTCCCCAAAGCACACTCTCACGTATGTATTCTTTCAAGAACAATCTCTTGAGAGTGGGATAGTGAGTACGCTCTTCAACCCTCAAAGTTCGATACCAATCTCTGGCTTTTCCACTCAAGGTTAAGCCTAAGGCTTTACATTTATGTAGCTCATTGTGCTCTTCCAAGGAATCACACTTGTGTTCAAAAACTTTAATGTGCTTCCTAACATCTTTGTTACCACTGAAGTTCTGAGTGAGCTTGGCCACTTGTACCGCCTTGCTTCTAGGCTCTCTCTCAGGCATGCCACGCATGTTTTTCGCAATAGATCATCCGATCATTTGAGCGAACGCTACTAGATCACCTAAGTGAGTAGGCATAGCTGGTGGAGGCACTTCTGCGATGGCCTGGTTGACAGGAGTTGGTATTGGTCTTGATATGTATGCAGCAGACGTAGGATATGATATGTGACTAGGCATAGCTCCTCTTGGATAAGGGTTGTGGTAAGGCATTTGGGGAGCATATGCCATTGGCATAATAGGAGGCATAGGAGCTACATGAGCATGAGTAGCGATAGGTACATATGGTCGATATGCACTGGTACGCACTGTTGTAGGTACTGTACCACTAGGTAGCGGTGTTGTACTAACTACAGTGGTAATGGGTGCACTTTCTGTCATGCTCATCATCGGAGTAGGCATTGTGGATTCCCTAATGGAAAGTTGAGCCAAAGTTGGAAAGCTAAAGTTACTGCTCGTGGGCTCAACCTGCATTGAGACTCCAGTTGAAACAACATACGAAGGATCTATGGGACTCACCGAGGGAGTCTCCACCAATTGTGACAAGGTTGGTTGTTTGGCCTTGCTCGTATCCAAAAATCTCATAGGGCCCCTTGAACGATACGCTCATCTTGAGCTTCACTCCCCTTAGGCTTTCACTTCAAAGAAAGCTATGGAGGCTCACTCTCCTATATATATATATATATATCAAAAGACCGAGGCCGCGAGGCCAAGGTGCTTTTCAAAAAAAAATTCCAAATAAAAAATTTCTCTCCACGCGGGTTTTCGTTTTTTTAAATCTTTTTTTTAATGTTTTAGGGTTTGCCCTCCGTGTGTGTTCACACGCATGCATCCACGCGGCGCTCAGAACTGAGAGAGAAGCACTTCATCCATTTTCACACACCCACACTACACATAGAACAGAGCAATGACCAGGTAAAACAAAATTGCAGAAAATGAAAATGTCGACACCATACACACAATCACACCTCTCTATGCCTTTCCTATTGTGTAAATTTCACTTCAAGCAGCAACCCGAGCTGCATCTGGAGCTTGGTGCAGGGCATATCCCCGGCAGCGGTGTGTGAAGACTTTTGAAAACCCCAAACTCAACCTGTACATGTGTACATGAGTGATGTTCGTATAGTGGTAAATTCATGGGAGCACCCATTGACTCAGTGTGGGCGTCATGGATGTGTGGTTATATGTGGCAATCAAACTTTAGGCTTTGATGGAAGTGTATGTGCAAGGAAAATGATCAGATCTTGGAAGCACAGGCTTGTCCGGAGCGTGGTATGCTAGAGATGGTATCAGTAAAAACCTCAGAGCTAGAGAATCCCCTTACTGATGCCTTCACATTGTATTTTGATGGAGCCTATAGAAAGAAGACCAATTTGGCAGGAGGAGGATTTATCATTTAAATCCCAAACAAGAGGTGGTTTCCCAAGTAAGTAAAATTTTATCTGATGTCCACTCAAAGTAAGTAAAATTTTATCTGATGTCCACTCAAACCATGAGGCAGAATATGCCACACTCAAGTTGGGATTGGAAGCTTATGTAGAGCAAGGGATTAGGAGACTAATTGTAAGAGGGGATGCCATGCTTTTAGTTAGACAAATTCAAGGTACCTGGGCTTGTAAGAATGCTAATCTTTTGATCAGGTTGAAGCAAGTTAAGTGTTTAATGAGAGAGTTTGATGCTGTGAAAATCGAGCATGTGCCTAGGAATAAGAACATGGGTGCAGATGCCCTAGCTAACCACAGCAATAAAACCTCAGGAGCCTAAGTTTCAAGGCAAAGAGCATCTTCAGGACATCACTCAGTTCCTACTCACAGGAGAACCTCCAGGTCATCTCACCAAAGTACAAAGACATAGGTTAGTACAGAGTGCTTTATCTTATCAATTGATTAGAGAAGATTTGTACCACAAAGGGAAGGACTTGGTAATGAGGAGGGTTCTCTCATCAGATGAAATAGGTCATATACTCCAATCTTGCCATGATGGAGTGTGTGGTGGGCACTTTGCACAAGAAATTACTAGCAGAAAGAGCCTCTTGACAGGATACACTTGGCCTAGTTCACACAAGGATATCCAACACTAGTGAAAGACTTGTAAGGCCTGCCAACTTGCAAGAGATAAGAGACTCACTTATGAACCAAGGAATCCCATATTCTCCTATGGCCCATTTGAAAATGGGAAATTGATGCCATAGGTCCCCTCCCAAGGACCCAGTCAAGAAAAGTTTACATTATTGTGGCTGTGGATTATATGACCAGGTGGGCAGGGGACCGACACTAGGAGGATTACAGCCAAAGAAGTGGGCAAGTTTGTGTTTGACAATATTTGTTTGCAGGTTTGGAACACCCTTGGAGTTGGTGTCGTCTCATGGACCAGGGTTTAGGGAATATGTTCTCCAGGAGCTTTTGGATAGGTTGAAGATCAAACATAGGTATTCTAGCCCTTATTACCCTCAATGCAATGGATTAGTAGAAAAATTAAATGGAGTCCTATGCAAAATAATCACTAAACACGTGGAGAGCCGACCTAAGGATTGGGACAAGCAGTTGACTACAGCCCTATGGGCTTACAGAACCTCATTCAAGGCAGTCACCAATTTCTTGCTCTTCCACCTGGTTTATGGTCAAGAGGCCTTGTTGCCCCTCTACTAGAAGTGGAGATACCAAGCCTTGGGTCTTGGTGAAAAGACAAGTTGGTCCACATGAGAGGTTTGAGGAGCGGTTAGTGGATCTACAAAGGCTTGAGTTTGACAGGGATGAAGCAATGAGTTTCTACATTCAGCAGGCCACCAAGAAGCGGGATAAGTTTAATGATGCACTCAAAGAGAAAGGCTTGGAGAAGGGAATGCTCGTCCTCAAGTATGATAGCAGATTGGATAACAGGTATGACACCAAATTTCTCCAAAGATGGGAGGGTCATTATCCAGTAGAAATTTACCAATGGTAGTTACAGATTGCAAGATCTATCTAGAAAAGTACACAAAACTAGAGTGAATGGCTGGAGGCTGAAGCCATATTTTTAGAGGGTAGAGCCATCATTGGAAGCCTCTCTAATTCAATAACAACAAGAGGAAGATCTAGATGACAAGAAAGAGGATCAATTCAACACATTTGATCCAGGAGAGTATACCTCCTCATTTGCCTACCTTTTCAGTTCACCATTAGAGGTATGAATACCTCTAATGAAGGGGGAGGGCTAAATATGAGCCATATTTATTTGAAACCACTATTTGTATCCACATATTTGTAAGTTCACCCTTTCACACACTAGTTTGCACTTTTTCCAAAACAATAACATTCTTGCACACCCTCTAGATCACTGCTTAGCACCTTCCCTAGAAATCACTTCTTAAAAAATGTTAAAAAACCTCACACATTACATGCACTAGTTCATTTACGTTATCCATTCACTTTTTTATTTTTAAAAAAGGGCTTGAGAGTAGATGCACAACCTATCACAATATATTTCAAACCACTACTGCATTTTCATCATCTTCATGGGAGCACCTTGTCATTTTGAGGATTTATCCAAGGCAATTCTTCTTCACCATTTCTTGGACCCCATCTTGCATTTATTTAATTATATGAACATTGTTCACATTTAAAAACTAAAGCCCATTCCAAATGTAAAAATTCCTATTATTATTTTCTTATATATATATCTTGGTCATATGTAAGGCATGTGGGATTTTTTTTTAGATTTCACCATATAAGGTGAGTAAGAAACCTAGTAGAATAGGTTTGGCAATCCAAGTCAAGGAGGGTGGGAATAATGGCTTAAATTATTTTGAATTGGGATAGTATTATGATCCACAAAGAGGGCCCAAAGACTTGGCATTTATTGGAATTTTTCCACATGCGCACAATTCTTACATCACCAAAGGAGAGGCGGTGAGCATTATGCCTAAATAATTCAAGATTCCATTTGATATTATATACATATATGTACACTTTTTCTTCCCAAGATGGCTTGGCAAAAAAAAGTTTTGGAGACATGGGAGACCCACCAAAAGGACTTTTTTCAGGGTATACATTTTTAAATTCAAATTTTGACCATCTTCCACTAAAAATTTGGGGATGAGACTTTTCGGTTCGTACAATGTATGAAACCAAAAGTCAAATTTACAGAGCGCATGGGGTGAACTTCAATTTTGGTTTTGGAAGCTCCTCAATCCGAGCTACATAGAAAAACTTACAGCCAAAATAGTGGATTGTAAAAATTTTGTGGACAGTTTACCCAAACCTCTTCCTCACTCATTCTCTTACCCACAATTGCATTCACCACTTTATAATAATTTCACTAAAAACCTATTTAGAATAGCCTTTGAAAATCTTGGCTCAAAAGAAAATTGTAATCATATCTTTTGAATTTTTCTCCACCATCTTGGACCTAGCAGCAGTTGAGACCTAGTCCAATTACAACCTCTTCATCAAACCATTTTCACACCACTTAAAATCCTTGCTAAGTGAGTCCCTCTCCACCTATAAAAGGGGCCATCTATCACCATCAAAGAACAATTTTTCTCTTAGTCCTCAAGCTCATGCTAGCCTCTTCTTTCCCCCCATCACCCCATACCTTCACCAAAATCTTTGGTTTTCCTCTCTATGATCACCACATCATGTGGTTCTTGCCAACATCACCCTAGGTGTGTGAAATCCATGTGTGATTAAGCCTCTCTCTCTCTCTCTCTCTCCATGTACTTTAAGCACTAATAAGATCTTTGGTCTACTCCATATGTTTCAAGTCTCAGTTTCCATTAATGGGTTGTGTATTTATGACATGCTTTCTTTTTTTTTGTTCTTCCATTGAGTTGGTTTAGGATCAAGAGCTCTCTTCTTTTTTGTCTTTGTGAGTGTGTTTCTATTGGGAGGTGATAGAGGCCACCTTTCAAGAAAATCACCCTCACTGCCATCTCCTTCGCATCTTCCATTGAGTTGGTTTAGGATCAAGAGCTCTCTTCTTTTTTGTCTTTGTGAGTGTGTTTCTATTGGGAGGTGATAGAGGCCACCTTTCAAGAAAATCACCCTCACTGCCATCTCCTCATTCATCGCATCTTCCCATTTCTTATTTCCAATTTCCTACTCAAAGCAAGTGGGCTCAACCTCCTGTATTGCTTTTACCATGTAAGCATAATGATGTGATGTATATCCATCATATCTTAACCTGTCAATAGGGTATCTTACCCTCATAGACCTGCATACACTTGGATCACTACCAGGTGTCCTCAAAACAGCCTTGGTTCTCCTTACACCAAGAGTAACCATAGAGGGAATGCCAAGCTCCTCATCAAGGCTCTGCTCAGAGCCACTAGAGTTACCATCCACATATGAGTGACCTGGTGAGAGATTAGGCACAGAAGGTTGATCTACCTTTTCCTTCCCTTTCCGTGATACATGTGCACCTACATCATTCCTAAACCTGCCTGACCATGGGCTAACATTGGATCCACTGCTCGAGAACTTCCTAGGTCCACTCAACACCTGTGATTGCTGCTCTACATGTGGTGCAACATCAGCACTTCTTACATCTACATCTTCTATTGCCTTCACTACTGGTGCATACCGGCTACTCACCTCATCGAAGACAACATCTCTGCTTACTCGCATCTCACGAGTGGTAGGGTTATAGCATCTATAACTTTTTTGCTCCATAGCCATTGGATCCAACTTTGTTCTCACTTCATCATCAGGAACATGTACATATGTAATACACTCAAACACTTTCAAGTGAGACACACTGGACTTGCCTGTAAACTTCTGTTCAGGAGTCATACCATGAACAACTACAGTGAGTGTCCTGTTAATAATGTACACAACTATTGCTACTGCTTCTGTCCAAAAGTAATGTGGCATATTCTTTTCAGCCACCGTCAAGGCATGTGCCACTTCTGCAATGTGCTTGTTTTTCCTTTGTGCAACACCATTCTATTGCGGAGTGTACCTGTACGTAAACTGCCTCTCTTGATTCTCAGGAAAACGCTGAACTCATTGGAGAAATATTCTCCACCACCATCTGATCTTAGGCATTTTATTTGCATGCCTTTTTCTTGCTCGACCAAGGCTTTAAATATCTGAAAGTGGGCAAACACCTCACTTTTCTCCTCCATGAAATAAACCCACACTTTCCTAGTGTGGTCACATCAATGCATGTAGCATAGTACCTGCAACTTGCAATTGTTGTAGTCTTGGTCAGTCCCTATACATCTGAATGTATGGCATCCAATGGCCTTGCACTGACATGCTTTTCATGTGGGAAAGCATGTTTGGCCTGCTTACCAAGTTGGCATGCTTCACATACCTTATGGATACCGTCAACCTTAAACTTTGGCAAACCTGCAACAATATTTTGGGCCTGCATAGACTTCAGTCCGCTATACATTCACATGACCAATGTGCTTGTGCCATATGTCAATATCTATAATGACACCTATTCCATGCACAAACGTGACCACCTTTATCTCAGGCATATTCACATCCAAAGTAAACATCCTGCCATTTTTGTTACCCTTTGCAACCAAGCGACACTTGAGGATTAAACCTCACTTGCAGATCCCGCTCAACCATCTATCCAAAACAAACGAGGTTCTTTGTAATATTCAGAACATGAAGTACATCAACCAAGTACTTCATTTTGCCATCCTGCATAGATAATGGCACTTTACTAACATACGCAATGGGATGCGCAGTATCATCACCTGTTTCTACATAACCTAGTTTTTCCATTTTTTACATATCTCTAAACCACTCAACATGACTGGTCATGTGGTTAGAGGCGCCAGAATCCACATACCATATATCTTGAGATCCTGACACATCCCCTATTATGGAACTAAGCATGTGCTGCATCACAAACAGCTGCTCAGTTCACCTCCATGTTTGCTAGATGATGCATAGTTGCCTTGCTATAACTTTCCACTTTTAATGTCATTCTGCTTTTTATAGGAGTCCTTTACCATGTGTCGTGGTTTGCCATAGTAATAGCACTCTATGCTATTTGCATCTTGATTTCTTTGCCAACTACCTCAGCCTCTTTGGCTCCCCCTGTCTCTAGACTGACCTCTTCCACTTGTGTATGATTGCTGCTATGAATCATTGGATTGTTATTGTCCAGAATTCTGATTTCCTTGTCAACCGCCACCTTGGCCTTGACCACGGTGTGTGTAGTTTTTTGGGAACCTCAAACTCAACGTGTACATGTGTACATGAGTGTTGTTCGTGTTGTGGTGAAGTCATGGGGGCACCCATTGACTCGGTGTGGGCATCGTGAATGCGGCAGTCAGGCATAGGGTTTTGATGGAGGTGTATGTGCAGGGACAATGGTGAAATTCTGGAAGCACAGCTTGTCCGGAACGAGGTCCGCTGGAAATGGTTTTAGCTGTTTGGTCGCCTTGAGTTGTATGCGTGTCCAAATGAGTGGGCACTTAAGGTTGCATTTGAGGTATGTGGACATGGGCAGAAAAGGCAATGAGGGGCCATGTGCCTTGGGCATGAGTGTGAAAGCAATATGGTGGCCAATTTTCAAGATTAAATAAAATAGGAAAAAATAAACGTGGCCTTATTTTTGGAAGGTGGCGTGGAAGTTGGAGCTGTCGCCAGCGGCATGCTTTTGGAAGCTGGTTGACACAACTGGATTGCAGAGGGGAGAGCCGCAGGCGTGAAGACGGCGGGGACTCTTTGGGGGAGAGTGCGAGGACAGAGCCCGTGTGGTTTGGGTGGCCAAC
Source organism: Cibotium barometz (assembly GCF_041138505.1). NCBI lineage: Eukaryota > Viridiplantae > Streptophyta > Polypodiopsida > Cyatheales > Cibotiaceae > Cibotium > Cibotium barometz. Next base: position 23,645,986 of record NC_141057.1, on the reverse strand, counting down.
CGCTGCCACAGGAGCTGGAGAGGGGCTCTCGTTGGAGCGCAGGGCAGAGGAGCCCCGTGTGTGCGTTTGGGTGACAGCTGGGAGCCGACGGGTGAGAGGCCCGTGTGCTTTGTGCGGTGGCTGGAGCAGCTACAGGCGATACTGCTGGAAGCAGATGGGGGTCTTGTGGGGAGCGCAGGACAGAGAGCCCCGTGTGTTCTGGTGTGAGGGCTGCAAGCGAAGTGCAGCTAGGCGTAGCTGAGGTTGGCTGAAGAGGACTGACGTGTGGAGCTAGGCGCAGGAAGGCGCAGCTAAGTGAGTGATTCTGCTAGAGACCGCCGTGGGCACCGAGGAGAGAAGGAAGAGTTGGATGGGCTGGTTGGCGACTGGCACAACTGCTAGGTGTGGATGCCTTGGTGACGGGTTGCTGAGCGTGGAGTGGACACGTTAAAAAGAAGTGAAGCTAGTGTGGAGAGCGCTAGTTGTAAGGTGACCGATTCTGAAGAATAAGGATTTGAAGTGGCTGGCTGGTAGCGAAGGCAAAGTGGAGCGAAGGGAAGGAATGAAGGCGTTGCTGTAAGTGAGCAAGGGGTCCGCCTGGGTTTCATGGTACCATAGTATGCAACTCTTGCTTTAACTGCAACTTCCTTACCTTTGTGTTAGTCTGGAACATTTAAACCAGATTTTGCCATACAACTGTTGGAGTGTTTGCATCCTGTATGTGTCCTATCATAGTGTCTGTGACACTAATTGAAAGCCAATACATGACTTTTCTTTCACCTTGATTCTAATCCTTGAATGCCTTTATATCTACAGGAGTGGCATTCTCCTCAGATAACTCTAGAGGCTCCTCATTGTCTCCTTCTACATAATCCCAAAATCCTTTACCCATTAGGAAATTGGTCATTCTGAACCTACACACATGGAAGTTATTCTTATCGAGATTCTCCACTGATTAATTTTGTTAGACATGTTTTCCTGCAATAATCAAATAACCTGCAAACAGACAACTTCTGTATGCAACCTGTAATACAGCAATATTTCCTGTAACTGCTACAGAGCAATACTTCAGCACAGCTTGTGTGTCACCAAATGTGATTAGAGTACATGTACATACGGGCTCACTACCAACAATACATGTGCAAACCCTGTCTGCACTTCCAAAATACACTATTGCACTGTAATAGCCAGATTTTGAGGAGAAACTGTTTTCACCATATTAGATGGTGCTATGAAGAGAGAGAGAGAGAGAGAGAGAGAGAGAGAGAGAGAGAGAGAGAGAGAGAGAGAGAGAGAGAGAGAGAGAGAGAGAGAGAGAGAGAGAGAGATGTTTTCACCATATTAGATGGTGCTATATGGAGAGAGAGGAAGAGAGAGAAGAGAGAGAGAGAGATGTTCCCACCATCTTAGATGGTGCTATTCGTGTGTACTTGGTACACCTGTTGTGTCACTGTTTCTTATTCTTGTGTACTTTTTTTTCTTCTTTACAATGAGCTAATAAATTACATTCCCATCTTCTAAGAAGAATCTATATTTCAGCAATGGACGAGTTCTCGTGAGTGCAAAGTTTTTACAAGAACAAGTAGCTCCCCACTCATTCTATGGATTGCAAACAATAGTAAATATTGGGTCTTGAGAGTTGCCTGTCCCTCTAGTAGAGGCAATCTCTAATCATGAGGGGGAGGAGTTCTATGTACATGAGGGGGAGGAGTTCTATGTACATGAGCACTCTCTTTCATTACTCTGCAATAGTTGATGCCTCGTTAAACTTAAATCCACAACCAATAGCCATCTTAGATAGCCCGCCTAGAGGACTTCCAACTCAAACTAATGTGATAGATTTATGTAGCCTTTTTCAAGATAACAACCAAATTGATGCATCAGGCTCATCCACACTGTTGTTGTTGCAAGAGGATATGGTAAGAGCATTTTGGAATACATGAAGGAGGGAAAGACATTAATAAAGATTTTGTTGAAGGTCAAAGAGGTTATGAAGGCCGTGGAAACCCCTAGGCAATATAATGGTGATATTGCATTTGAGTTCCCACCAACCATGGAAACACATTTAGGAATGGACTCCACGGAGCATAAGTATGATCCTCAATGGTGGTGGTCAAAGGTCATAACCTCTAACATTGCCTTCCCTGGAGTATGTCGGAGAAGCCATTGCCTAGGTAGTTTGAAGTGTGTGAATGAACTTTGCCCGCGTTTAAAGAATCACAGGGTGTCAAATACATCACATTTTACTAGAAGCATGCTAAAGGCACTAACCACTGGAGAGGAGTGCAACAATGCGTCTGGAAAGCTCCTTTGTCAATTACTACTCAGTGTGCAAGCGATGTGCATTGCTACATCTATTATGTGATGCCCTCTCTCGCACGAGATAATGTGTGGATTAATGATACACATCAGTTTTTGTCAACATAATGTACGGGTAAGCATATCAAAGGCGCTAAATGATAGAACAAAGAAAATGGTGTCTAGGGTGCTAGGAGTAGATTGCAATGCTGGGGCAAGGAAGGTACAAATGTGTGTGGCCAAAGGAATCGTAATGGCAGTGCTAGTGCAAGAAGGTGGTTCCTCACATTTCATTGGGGAACAAGAGTTCATCAACATTGCAGAGGACATGGGACCATTGGTGGAAGACAGCTGGTAGGCTAATCTAGTTGGGCAATTATGTTTCTATAAAAGAGCTATTAAAATCTAGATAAGTGTGAAATTTGAACAATTTCATTTTTAGGTTTTGGAGGTTAGTTCACTATAGCCCGGCACGTGCATTCAAAGGAGAGCTTTGGCCTGGAAGCACTTTTGAAGCTAAAGCAAGAGTGCACTTACAACTTCTTCCATGGAAGCAAGTTTGGACAAGGGTCCTCAGGTGAGAAGTGTTTTGTTTTCAAGATGTTCACCATTAGACCCGCTTTAGGGTTGGATTTGGTGAGTCGAATGCGAAGGACCGGCTCTGGCGACTTGTGCACTTGACCACACCCGACGAACATCAAATTGGGTGACCATGGCTTGTCATGTGTATGATCCGAGGTAGAACATTACCAATGTAGAGTATTAAAGCAGTCAGAGCTGGTCAAGTGTGTTACATCATAAACCAATGTAGAGTATTAAAGTAGTCAGAGCTGGTCAAGTGTGTTACATCATAAACCACAAGGGTTTTATGCTGCATGTAGGATTTTCTAACAATTACATGTGAAATAAAAGAGGAGGATACGGAGGCCCAATGTCTACTTTGGGAATGCATTAAATAAGTGATGGCAAACCATGGTTGTGAAAGGGTGGATTTCTTTGGTTTCATGGTAGACAAAGCTCAAGCTAACTAGAATGCAGTTCAACATGTGTTCAATGGTGTGGAAAAAATAACATCCTAACAGATAGGGAGAGGTCTTTCCTATTTCATTGGGAGCAGAGCATGGTTTCCCACACAACAAAGTATGTGTGCATTATGTCTCAAGAAGGAGAGCACAAAGCAATGTGCGAGAAGTCGCGCATGGCTTCTACCAGTGAAACTGCATCAGTAGGCTTGATTGATACGTCAATAGTGGTGCAATGGTCATGTGATGGATATGAATATGTTAGCAATGGAATGTTGGTTGAGATGGTTGGAGGTGCAAATAGCACATTGGGGCTCAGTCATGAAAACAATAGAGAGAAGTAATGATGGTCCAAATACCCCAAGAACAAACCTAGCAGAAAGCAAGATTTCTCTTTACGATGCATGTATTAGTGACACGGTAAATGAAATTTTGTAAAGCACTAAGGCAAGCACATAAGGAGAGGACCAAGCTTGGAGAAACTAAAAGAATGGTTATCTAAAAGCCCAATCCAAGTGGTCCTAATAGTTAATCAGGTAACTGTAAGAACACCCATGTATAAGGTGCCTACCCCTCTCACCGGTGAAGAAAGTGCACATCACAACAAGAGACCGCCCACTGTGGTCATTGATATTGATGATGAGACCACGCATTGACCAGAGTACAACACATATGTATGAGACCGCAAGTATGCTAGGAGGCCACAAAATATCATTTTTAAGGAGCATGATACAAGTAGCACTCCATAAAGAACAACAGAAGTCATAGAATGCAGTGTCATTGAGCGCAAGGTGAATGAAGCAATGTGGGCAATCCGAAGGACATACATTGGCAACAAGGTGTTAACCTATGGCAGACATTGAGACGCATTACTTTTTATGTCATGTAATTAATTTAAGTATTCTGAGTCATGGGCCGGGCTTGTCGACAGCACCACATGTAAAAAATAAAGGGATTGGGTGATCGCCGATGAGAGGCGCACCTACATTTTTGGTGCTGCTGATGACACGGAAGCGGTATAGCTGTATACGCCTTTATAGAGTGTCACACTTTCACACACGGATACAAACACACCCAGAACACCAGACCCAAGAGCATAAACAAAACTTTATTTCAACACAATGCTTCATCTTTACAAAGTTGGTCATCCATTACATCCTCAGAACCATCCTCACCTAGCACCCATTCACAATCAGCCCACTCCAGCTCCAAATCACAATAAAACTGGCCACTTCTCTTCTTGGCTTCTCCTGGCAACAAATACAACATGCACACACTGGCATTCTACACTCAGAGACAATAATACAAACAAGTATGACCACCTCTCTCCTTTACAGTAGCAGCAGCAACCCAACAAAACAACTTTCACTCACACCTATGCAGCTTGCTCTCAAGATCCCTTGGAAACGTGCCATCCCTAGTTGTACTTGGCATCATCTTCCACCTCACATACACAATCACCATCACTACCTCAACAAACCACCTCCAGCTTCACACCATGATGATCGCTTCTCTCTTGCGCGAACAGAGAGAAAGAGAGAGAAGCAAGGGGAAGCCCATAGTGACCTACTCCCACTACTCATCCTCGCTCTTCTTGGCCTGCAATCGTCGCCCTTCTTTAGCTTTGCTCAGCTTGTCTCTGCAGTCGACGCCTTCTTCCCGTCTCTACTATCACATCATCAATATATACTATTGCATTTCCTCCTCCATACCAGCTTGCATAGTCTTGTGATGGAAACAATCATTCCTCACCTTTACTCCTCTCTAACACATCTGAATCCCACTCATAATCATGTACTCTTTTAACAAATATCTGATCATCAGCTTCCATCTCATGGTCATCCAATTTGCAACCTACATCATTGGTTTTCATCTCTTCCTTTGGACAACCTGCCAGACTCAGACTATAGCCAAACCACTCATCCATATGTTGAGCATTAACATGAGGTGTGTCCACTATAAACCCATTTTCCTTCAGCCCATCAACATCAAACATAGCCACTTCATGCACTGTAGACTCATCATTGCCACTTCCTTGTAGTTTCTCCAGCTTCAAGACCATTGGTGATCCTTCAAGATTCTCCACATCTTGCACAGGCATCTCTACCAAGTCTAAGCTTCCTAAACTGTCAGGCAAAGCATCTTGGTCCCCTTGACCAACAACAATAGCCTCACATGCATTCTCACTACCGACAACCGACTCATTCTCTTGGGCATAACAAGAAACACACACCTTATGATCAGCAACCGCACATGCAAAATCTATCACGTCATCATCCAAAATAGCATCTAGCTCATCTTTAGTCACACCATCACTCCTTCGCTGCACAACTGGTATGCAAGTATTTGTTATCTTCTCCAAGGAAGCCAATTCCAACAGATCATCCAATGCATTATCAAGAATACAGTCCACCTCACCATCCAAATTCTCACAAGCTGCAATATCCAACTCATCACCCGGACTTCATCCATAGTATCTTCATTAGTAACATTTTGATCACCTGGATTGGGTGAAGTACAGGCACATGCAAGTCATTACTCATTTTTGAACCAAAGAGATCATCCAAGTCATATCCATACTCAAACACATCAGGTTCCTCAGCATTAACATCACTTTCACAATCTACAGCATCATCAATAATCTTCTTAAACAACATATCAGGATTTCTCTGTTCACATGGTAGATAGCACACTGGAGTCTTCATCACTTCCCTAATCATAGGTTGAATCATAACTGGCTGCACATCATCAATACTTCCATCCTCCTCCTCCCCATCTTCTGAAAACTCTTCAGGGCTGATTCCAAAAACCTCACCCTTCTCCATTTCCAACAGGTTAATCTGTCCCATATCCTGCTCTGCAAATGTGACCTTACGGACTTTATGAACATTGGGCTGAATTGCATCCTTCATCTACTAGAGTCAATCACCCTATCATTCATTCCCATAGATAGTTTATACATACCACCATTAGCTTTGGCTAGTTTCTCACATTGCGGACTGATATGACCCCACTCACCATAATTCCAGCATTGCACATCACTCGGATACCCTCTCCCTCTTCCAATATCTATTGAATTTCCTTCAGAATCAAATGATGCATCAGTCTTCCTTCCCATAACACCTATGCCTCTTCCTCTTCCTGCAGACTCTATCCAATTCAAACTTAAGGACTTCATGAGCTCCACTGCCTCATGAACCTCTTTCTTCAATGAATCCTCCTATTTAGGAACAACAACAGCTTCTCTTTCAAGATGCATACTCTCAATCTCTAGCATCTTCACAAACTTCTTTGTCTCTTCCTATATTCCCAACTGCCTCAGACGCTTCACCTTCCACTCCTTCTCTCGAGCAACTCTGACAGCCTCCTCAAAGCTTTCCAGATTCTTCAGCTCCACCTTTAGACGGAGGGTTGGCCACAAACAGGTCTCCCTTAATTATCTGTGGGGGTACTTCAGGAATCAAAGCCTCACACCATAGACTCCACAGTCTACCAAACTCTATCAGATATTGATCCACATCCTGACCATCCTTCTGCTGAATTTTACACAACTCTTTCCACACTTCATTCGGACTCCTCACATGGACAAACTGTGCCAAAAATGCAGCTCTAGCTACACGGTACTCAGGATCCTGTTGATGAGCATTCCTGTGTGTAGTCACAAACATCTATAGCCATGCTTTTGCATCACCCTGTAAGCAATAAGTCAAAATTTGAGAGAGGATCTCCGGGGTTGCCCTGTCCTTCATCAAAGCTGTAAACTCCATCTTCTCCAGAAACTTGATTGCACTTTCCTGTGGCAATCCCCAATACTCTAGAAAATCCTGAGCCATCTCCCAAATCTTTCTTCACACAACCCTTGTCTTCTTTCACAAACCGAAGGAAATTTCTTCCTCTGTGGAGGCACCAAAAAGTGATGACACGAAAGCGGTATAGCTGTATATGCCTTTATAGAGTGTCACACTTCCACACACGGATACAAACACACCCAGAACACCAGACCCAAGAGCATAAACAAAACTTTATTTCAGCACAATGCTTCATCTTTACAAAGTTGGTCGTCCATTACATCCTTAGAACCATCCTCACCTAGCACCCATTCACAATCAGCCCACTCCAGCTCCAAATCACAATAAAACTGGCCACTTCTCTTCTTGGCTTCTCCTGGCAACAAATACAACATGCACACACTGGCATTCTACACTCAGAGACAATAATACAAACAAGTATGACCACCTCTCTCCTTTACAGTAGCAGCAGCAATCCAACAAAACAACTTTCACTCACACCTCTGCAGCTTGCTCTCAAGATCCCTTGGAAACGTGCCATCCCTAGTTGTACTTGGCATCGTCTTCCACCTCACATACACAATCACCATCACTACCTCAACAAACCACCTCCAGCTTCACACCATGATGATCGCTTCTCTCTTGCAACGAACAGAGAGAAAGAGAGAGAAGCGAGGGGAAGCCCACAGCGACCTACTCCCACTACTCGTCCCTCGCTCCTGGCCTGCAATCGCCGCCCTTCTTTAGCTTTGCTCAGCTTGTTTCTGCAGTCGACGCCTTCTTCCCTTCTCTACTGTCAACGTGCTCCCCCTCCTTCACTGCTTCGCTGCAGTTGGTGCCACCTCCCCTTCTCGATTGTCCCGGCCTGCAGTCAATGCCCTTCTTTTGCTTTTTTCTTTCGACGTGCCAAAACAGCAACACCTCCAACTGGCGGCTGGCATCAACATCAGCACACACCTATTCCTCTTTTCTTTTAATTAAATAAATATGCATAAATATAAAAAAATCATAAATATGATAAAAATAATTCTTTTAGCATAAAATATCTAAATCTAGAATTTGATAGGAATTCCTCTTTTTGCATTATTTAAAATTATGCATTAAAATAAGATTATCTCTTTTCAAAAGATTTGCCAGAGCTTCCCTACAATTACTAGAAATGTTCAAAATTGAATTGAAAACTTGTAATGAAAATATGATAGAAACTTCTCTTTTAAACTAAAATTAGATTTATGCATACATAGCATAATTACAATCACAATTATAACCATAATTATGATTAATTCTCTAGATTAGACTAAATAATTATTCCTCATTTCTAAAAATTTTAGCATAACCTCATTTCAATTTAGGATGAATTTATATGATTTTTCCATACCATAAACAAGATTAAAAGAATTAATCTTTCTTTTCCTAGATTAAAAATCATGAAAATAACTAATCTCCTTCTCTAGCTTGTCAAGCATAGAGTTTGGCTTAAGATAAAGAGATTATGAATAAGAATCATCTTTCTACCTAGGATTTAGCCATAGGAATGACTAATCTTTCAAGAGAGAGATTTTCTTAAAGAAAAATATTAAGATTAAGCATTAAAATTAACATTAATCTAAATACACATTATGAATATTTGGGAAAGCTTGATTTGAAGAAAAACCATTGCTTAGAAAGCTTCTCAAGCTTTATAGGGGTTGAGAAGAAGAAAATCATTGAGAGAATTGAAAAAAAACCATTAAAATAGGTTTACCTTTGAATTGGGCTTGTTTCTTTGGCTAGAAGTGAAGCCCCCAAGCAAGTCCTTGGCCACCAAGAGAGAGAGAGAGTAATCTCCAAGAGAGGTTGGAGGAGAGAGAAGCTCCAAAGCTCTCAAGAGAAGAGGAAAATTAGAGAGATAATAGAAATAAGCTAATTTAGAGAAAATATTGGCATGGTAATGCTCCAATATAAAAATACAAAGGAATGAGGGTCTATTTATAGGTGAGGGAGGCCACTAACCAAGCCCAATTGGGTTCTAGAGCCTTCCATCTTTAGTTTGACCCAATTTGGACAAGATTTGGATGAGTTTGGCTCCCTTTTTTATCCAGTTTGCTCTAGGAGAGATGAAATTTGGACAAGATTTGGATCAGTTTAGCTCCCTTTTTGATCCAGTTTACTCTAGGAGAGATGAAATATCTTGATTAAATTGAATTAAAAAACCCAATCAATGATGAAGAAAAAGGCGCCTACCTCAAGTGGGTTTCCATCTTACTGAGGTGTCAAAATGCATCATTTCACCTAAATTATTTCATTTTTTTACTAATATGCCTTTATTTTTAACTAATAAACCTTGTAGTTAGTCAATTCTTCATCTCATATAAGCATTTACTTATTTTTACAGTATTTTCTTTTATTCTTTTTATTTATCGCATCCTAACACTTGGATTAATCCTATTGGCCCTCTCAAACCTTATTTGGACCTTAATCCAAAAATTTCTGAAAATGTGGACCCTTAGGCTAAGGCCCTTAATACACATATTCAATTAATTCCTAATGCACATTGAAAATTTTATTTTGAACTTTCGTTTCAGGGGAATTCATCTTAGAGATTAGGAGAAATTTTATATCCAAAAATATGTCAATTCTCAATTACCTCTCTCTAGAACATTTTCTCTTTCTGGGCCAAAACAAGGGAAAATAATATTTTTCTTGCATTCTAAAATAGGGGATGATTACTGGGGACTGAGGTAAAAGCTTATACATTATTTAGGACTGAGGAGGAATCTTACATTATAAGGGTGATTTTCTTGAAAGGTGGCCTCTATCACCTCCCAATAGAAACACACTCACAAAGACAAAAAAAGAAGAGAGCTCTTGATCCTAAACCAACTCAATGGAAGAACAAAAAAAAGAAAGAAAGCATCCATGTCATAAATACACAACCCATTAATGGAAACTGAGACTTGAAACATATGGAATAGACCAAAGATTACTTATTAGTTCTCAAAGTACATGGAGAGAGAGAGAGAGAGAGAGAGAGAGAGAGAGAGAGAGAGAGAGAGAGAGAGAGAGAGAGAGAGAGAGAGAGAGAGAGAGAGTGGCTTAATCACACATGGATTTCACACACCTAGGGTGATGTTGGCAAGAGCCACATGATGCGATGAGCATAGAGAGGAAAACCAAAGACTTTGGTGAAGGTATGGGTGATGGGAAAAGAAGAGGCTAGCATGAGCTTGAGGACTAAGAGAAAATTGTTCCTTGATGGTGGTGATAGATGGCCCCTTTTATAGGTGGAGAGGGACTCACTTAGAAAGGATTTAAGTGGTGTGAAATTGGTTCAATGAAGAGGACCAAGTCTCAACTGCTGCTAGGTCCAAGATGGTGGAGAAAAATTCAAAAGATATGATTACAATTTTCTTTTGAGCCAAGATTTTCAAAGGCTATTTTAAATAGGTTTGGGGTGAAATTATTATAAAGTGGTGAATGTAATTGTGGATAAGAGAATGAGTGAGGAAGAGGTTTGGGTAAACTGTCCAGATATTTGCAGTCCACCACCACTGGGTTTCTTGTTCATTAGACGAGCATATGCAAAATGACCTAATTTATGGAATTTGAAACACTCCTCCCTTCACATGGGCCTCAAAGCCTACAAAGAATCGGATCAAGGCCCCTTACCAAGAGTTCTCAGATTTGTTTGCTCAAGACTGAGACTTGCTCTCGTGAGGTCTATCAACCCCAACGCCCTCCCTCAATCTCCACTCATAGGAGGTGAACTACTCTTCAGTCCAATGCCCCAACAAATCTATCCCAAGAGTCTTTGTGAAAATTTATGTACAATTCTCAATTGTTGGGCAATAGACAACAAGATCCACCTCTCCATCCATGATAAGCTTGTGCACATAATGATGTTATACTTCAACATGCTTCATACGAGCATGAAATACTAGGTTCTTGGTTATCGCCATGCAACTTTGATCATCCCACTATAATATTGTCGCTCCCTTTTGAGAAAGACACTTGTCTCCTAAAATCCTTTCTTCTCAACCACACTGCTTCACATGAAGCAAATAATGATGCCTTGTACTCTAGCCTCTGTAGAGAAGAAAGTGCAATAAGATGCTCTTAGAGACCTAGGATGTACTTCCATACCCAATAAGAAAGCAATAAGTAGAAATAGATTTTTGCTTTCACAATCTCCTACCCAATCTAAGTCACAAAATCCATCAAGGTATTGCCTGGTGTGTAAGTGGTGCTATACCCAATGGTACCTTTGATGTACTTTATACATCCCTACCTTTTAGTGGTTCTCTCGAGGCCAATTTGAGAACCTGCTAAGGATACCATTTACAAAGCTAATGTTAGGATCTGTATTGCATTGAAATATCGAGCTCCCCAACAAGCAACTTCCTGTACTCCTTCATATCCATGCCATAAGATCCCAAATGTGTGGTTTAATTCATACTCTGATTGCATGCCCCTCCCCCCTCCAATTTGGATATGCTAATGCTTCCTCCAATTTTGTACTTTCATTATCTCGGCCATCAAGGCTATATTAATAACAATGTGAGCATAAGCCCTCAAAATTAGGGGGCATTTGAACATATTTTGGGCCTTTTACTAATGAAAGTAATTAGTAACAGACCAATAAGAATAGAGGAGTGTGCACATTTGGTCTCCTTTGAATATGGGGAGAGAGACTAGGCAGTAGGGAGGGGGACTAGGCTTTCGGCACTTATAATTACATTTGTCTCCTACAAAAAGTAGGGGGTTAGAGTAGGTAGGTGTGGTCCCACAATTTTCGTGGCTCATTATTCCAAAACAGTCACTTTTCCCCCAAAAAACTCATCTCAAACTTGATTATAGACCAAAATCTCATTTTCAAGTCTGCTTAGCTTCTTGAACATCCAAACTATACTCTCGTTTTCAAGTCTGCTTAGCTTCTTGAACATCCAAACTATACTCTCATTTTCATCTCCTCCCTTCTTTCAGCTCTTCATTCTCCAAGGCTCCTCCAAAACCCTAATCTACAGATCTCATTCTAGAACATTCTAACCTTTCGCACAACAAGCTTCACCTTTAGCTTCACGTTGATATGGTGGCACCAAGAAGACCAAAAGATGAAATTGAGGAGATATCGCTACATAATAGGAAGGACGATGATGGTGCTTGGGTGGGAGAGGCATTTTTCAAGGGTTCTTGGGTTTATCTACAGCCTACTGCAATTGGTCCCCATCGAGTTTGACGGCGAGATGTGATGGAGCTTCATTGGAAAGGTCGTTTACAGGGTTTCAAAAAGGTGAGCAATGGAGAACTAATGGCCATGGTACAACACGTTTACACAACACGAGATATCCATCTTCCCTAACAAACTAAGTTTCCATGCAACTGTAAGTATCATGAGTTTGAATGGAGCATATGATTCCATGACTGCCAGAAGTTTCTTTCTTTCTAAGTCATCTTATTTCTTGTTTGTAGACATTTTCTCCTCAAACTTGGTAGAGGAGCAACCATTACGCAGTCTTACTGCGGAACATTTCAAGCATTATATGGAGATATTGGTGAAGCAATGTTTTCTTGTAGAAACAGTGCAAAACTTCTCAAAGAAAAAGTTTTCTTTTACCGACACTCCTATGTGGTTCCAAGGCATGATGGTGGTTTTGGTAAGTTATAGATGATAACATCTCCCCCCCCCTCTCTTCTACACAAAACCCTAAAAGAGAGCACACAAGGTGAGAGACTGAAAATCTTCTTCTTCTTCACACAACACTCAACACACAAAACCCTAAAAGAGAGCACACACGGTGAGAGGCTGAAAATCTTCTTCTTCTTCACACAACACTCAACACACCATATACAAAGATAAGAGTACACACAATATGAAAGGTACTCAACCAAATACAAAATAGGGTTCTCTATAGTGTGAACCCAACTAAATGAGCTCGCGCTATAACTATGCCAGTCTCTAGAATGGCTGTCACACAGCCTGTCATCCCACTGGCCGCATATCACCCATGATCTCACCAACCATGCCAGTGGTGTGTGGGGCCTATCCCCCAAGCGGATCATTAGTGTCCACCGCCTCACTAGATGAGCTCGATATCTCAACACTCCCCCTCGAGCTCAACTCCATCTCATGTACACCAAGCGAAGCCTTGAATCTGCGGAGCTTCTCTGTACCCAATGCTTTGGTGAAGATGTCAGCGACCTGATCTTGTGTGCTGACATAAACAAGGTCGTCTCCTGCCAAGACCTTCTCCTCTGACAAAATGGTAGTGGACCTCTATATGCTTTGTTCGAGCATGAAAACTGGGTTCCTGGCCAACTGTATACTGCTAATGTTGTCACAAAAAATGACAACTTGTCTATCCACTGATAGACCCAAATCAAGTAGCTTTCTCAACCAAGCTACCTCACATGTTGCCATAGCAGCACCTCTGTACTCGGCCTCTGTGTTGGATAGAGCAACCGTAGACGTCTTCTTGCTGCTCCAAGTCACAGTAGCACTCCCCAAAGAAAACATGAAGCCACTAGTAGATCTTCTATCTGAGATACTACCAGCCCAATCAGCATCTGTGTACCCATGTACACATATCTATATCCCAGTTTCATAAAATAGTCCACAAAGCAAAGTAGACCTCACATACCTCAGTATGCGTCTCAATGCATCCAAATGCGGCTTTCGAGAAACCTACATAAACTGACTCACCAACCCAACAGCATAGCTCAAATCTGGCATGGTGATCGTCATGTAGATCAAGCTCCCTACTATGTGCCTATACATAGTAGGATCCTCCAAAATCTCTCCTGAATCTGCACACTCAACTTGCCATTCTGATCCAATGGCACTAAGATAGGCTTACAGCCGTCATACCATACTTGGACAACATTTCCAAGCCATACTGTCTCTGCAGTAATCCAATACCATGTGGTGACTTAATCACCTCAATGCCCAAGAAATATCTGAGCTCCCCTAGATCCTTCATCTTAAACTTCTGTCTAAGCAAGATCTTTACATCAAAGATCTCTGCATCATGGTCTCCCGTAATAATCAAGTCATTTACATAGATGACAACAAGCACAAGCCCTCTATCACCGTGTCTCACATACAGCGAGAAATCTGCATTGGCTACATGAAAGCCAATAGTGACAAGCACAACCCCTCTATCACCGTGTCCCACATACAGCGAGAAATCTGCATTGGCTACATGAAAGCCAATAGTGACATCTTGGCAATTGGGCTGAAAGTTTCCTCATAATCAATGCCATATGTCTGCGCATATCCTTTGGCTACCAATCTAGCCTTGTACCTGCTTATGCTTCCATCACTGTTATGTTTTACTTTGTACACCCACTTGCATCCAATGGCTTTCTTGCCTTCAGGCAATTGCACTAAATCCCAAGTCTCATTTCCATATAGTGCATCCATCTCCTCATCCATAGCTTTCTCCCAACACACATTTCCAACAGCCTCATCAATGCATGTGGGCTCTACAACCTGTACAACTTTTGCCATGTATGCATAGTGATGTGCCACATAACCATAATAGGTAAACCTTTACACAGGATTCTTCACTCTCCCAGATCTTCACAGCTTTGCATTCATGGCTTCCATAGCCTTCTTTAGACCAGGTGTTCTCATAGTTGGTATACCAACAAGCTCCTCATCAAGGCTCATCTCTGAGCCACTAGACTCTCCATCAACATGAGAATGCCCTGCAAAAATGTCAGGCATACTAAGAGGCTCAACCACTTTCTCTTTGCCTTTATGTGATGTACTAATCACATTTCTAGGACTGGTATTATGACGCAGCATGCCACTCCATGTCTATCAACTGAACCACTAGATGAGGACTCTCCTGGTCCACTCAAAGACTGTGATTGCTGACTTGCATTCTGTGCAACCACATTTCCACTCACATCGACCCCAACAACTTCTTTTTCAGCAGCATACCAGCTACTCATCTCATCAGAAACAACATCCCTGCTTACCCTCAACTCACGTGTAGCAGGGTTATAACACCTGTATCCCTTTTGCTCAAGGGAATACCTAATAAACACACGTTTTTCAGCTTTTGGATCCAGCTTAGTTCTCAGCTTATCTGGCACATGCACATATACAATGCATCCCCCAAAGACTTTTAGATGAGACAAATCAGGTTTTTTGCCAGTAAACCTCTCCTCTGGAGTTACATCATGTATGACTGCAGTTGGAGTCTTGTTCATGATGTAAACTGCTGTAGAAATAGCCTCAGCCCAATAGCTATGCGGCATATTCTTCTCTTCCATCAATGCTCATGCAATCTCAGCAATGTGCCTGTTTTTCTGCTCACAGCAACTCCATTTTGCTGCAGAGTGTATCTGCATGTAAACTGTCTCCGAATACCATTCTTCTTCAAAAATTTAGAGAACTCTTTGGAGAAGTACTCTCCCCCTCCATCTAACCTTAGGCACTTTACATATTTTCCTGTTTGCTTTTCAACCATAACTCAGAAATTATGAAAATGAGTGAACACCTCACTCTTCTCCTTCATGAAGTATACCCACACTTTCCTTGTGTGGTGGTCCTCGGCACACTAGAAACCATGGCTATTTTAAGACACTTGATAGTAATCCAGGTGTACATAGGTCTACTTAGGTTAGATGCAATGTTGATAGGTTAAGATATGATGGATATACATCCCATCAATATGCTTACATGGTTAAAGCAATATAGGAGATAGAGCCTACTTTTTTTGAGTAGGCACTTGGAAATAAAAAATGGGAAGATGCCATGGATGAGAAAATAGTAACATTAGATACAAATGCGACATGGGAATTAGTACCTTTTCCCCTAAGCAAAAGAAGTCAATTGGATATCAGTGGGTATATAAGGTCAAGCATAACTGAATTGGATCTATGAACATGTATAAGCAATTGGATATCAGTGGCTATACAAGGTCAAGCATAACTCAAAATGGATCTATGAACAAGTATAAGGAAATTGGTGGGTATATAAGGTCAAGCATAACTCAATTGGATCTATGAATTTAGGTATAAGGAAATTGGTGGGTATATAAGGTCAAGCATAACTTAAATGGATCTATTAACATATATAAGGCAAAGCTAGTTACCAAGGGTTATGCATAGTTATATGGCATTGACTATGAGGAGACATTCAGCCTGGTTGTGAGAATGGACATCATGAGAGCTATCTTTGTAGCAAACAAAGGGTTGGTCTTTAAATCATGAGAGCTATCTTTGTAGCAATAATGTTAGAAAAAATATTGCACAGCGCACAAGATGTGCTTAAAGATTTTGTGAATGTTCTTGGTGGTGTTGGTGTTGTTCAGCTTACTCATGGGGACCATAGTTACAAATTGTTTAAGGGCTGAATATTGGATGATATTTTTTGTCTAAAACCGTAGTCTTTTAAATTATCATAATCGGATGTAGTGTGGAGTGTCCTTTAAAATCTGGTTGGAAGTTAGAAAGTCGTGTGAAGTAGTTTTTGGGGATATATAGTTATTTTGGCATAGAAGTTGATACACATGTAATCGCTGAGGAAGAAGAATGATGTTTGTAAGCAGTTGGCAATTTTTTGGAGTTTTTTGGCTGTTTTGTTTGTCAAGTTATTTGTCAGTCAAGTGTTTTCCTCTTTGATGTACTTCGGTAATATGAATTTTTGAGGATGAAATGGAGTTTCTATTCACAGAGTAACTTGGCATGTGTGAGTTATTTGTGATTGTGTTTGAGTGAGAAATTTGTCAGTTCATTTGTCAGAAAGTCTGTGTTTTGTAGAGGGTTGAAGGAAATGTAGTTTACAAGAAACACTAGCGATCACGGTGATTGTGGCAAGTTGTCATGGTCGAATTCATTTTCTTCTTTTGATGGCGAGTGCTAAAAACATTTTGATTTGAAGGCAGATTTTGATTTGAAGGCAGATTTTGATTTGAAGATGGATTCTAATTTTTCAATGAAAATCTCAGTAGCAGTCAAATTTATGAGCATTCACTGTGTTGTGATGCAATGTCAAGGTCGAGTTTGCTTTCTTCTATAAGGGGGATGAGTGCCAAGAAGACGCCAAGCAGCAGTTACGATGGCAGTTACAATTTCTTGGAAGTCAGATGCTAAATGGTAATACATTATGGAGAATTCACAATAGCCTTTATATTCTTATTTTGTAAGATCAAAAGGGGATGACACTGCTCATCCAATTGCCCATGTTGGAGATGTGCCATTGTCTATGCAGGATGGCAAAGTGAAATACCTTGCAGATGTACTTCATGTTCCAAACATAACAAAGAATCTGGTTTCAGTTGGCCAGATGATTGAGTAGGGTGTGCAAGTTCAGTTCAACCCTGATGGTGGTTGTTATGTTGAAGACTTTAAAGACAAGTGCAGGTTGGTTGCAAAAGGCAATAGAGTGGGTAGAATGTTTACATTGAATGTAAACATGCGTGAAGTGAGTGTTGCGATGTTTGCAAATGGTTCAGGAATTGTTGTAGACACAGACATTTGGCATAAAAGAATTAGACATGTGAATGGAATGTGCAGAGAATGAAGTCTATGCAGACTAAAGGAATTGTGACAGGGCTGCCAAAGTTTAAAGTTGAAGATATGCAGAAAATATGTGAAGCATGCCAATTTGGAAATCAAACAAAGCATGTATTTCACGTGACAGAAATGTGAGCAGAAATATACTAGATGTTGTGCATTCAGATGTATGGGGTCCACCAACGAAGACCATGTCTATGGGAGGCTGCAGGTATTATGTGACATGCCACCATTGATGGAATGCTAACATCCAAGGCTTTGCTCTCGGAGCCACTAGAGTCACCATCCACATAAGAGTGGCTTGTTGATATTGGCTATGAATAGATCAGGCGTAAAAGGTTAATATACCTTTTCCTTCCCTTTGTGCGATACATGTGTACCAATACCTATAGTAACTAGGAGATGATGCATCTACATTTCTTGCATTTGTACTCAACCTACCTGACCATGGACTAACACTGGATCTACTTCTAAAAGATTCTCTAGGTCCATGAGATTTTTGCTCTATATGTGGGACATTGTCATTAATTCTTACATTTACATCTTCAATTAGTGCATACAAGCTACTCATCTCATCAAAGATAAATCTTTGCTTACTTGTATCTCATGAGTGGTAGGGATATAGTATCTACTCCTATAACATTTCTACTCCAAAGCATAACCGATTTCTCTACCTTTGGATCCAACTTGGTTCTCACTTCATTAGGAACATGTATATATGCATTACATCCAAACACTTTCAAGTCCAAACACATATGGTTTTATGCCTATGAACTTGGTTCTCACTTCATTAGGAACATGTATATATGCATTACATCCAAAAACTTTCAAGTCTTAACACATATGGTTTTATGCCTATGAACTTGGTTCTCACTTCATTAGGAACATGTATATATGCATTACATCCAAACACTTTCAAGTCCGACACATATGGTTTTATGCCTATGAACTTTTATTTAGGCATCATGCCATGAACAACTATAGTGGGGGTCATTTTGATAATGTAAATAATAGTTACTATTACTTGTTAACCCCATTTTAGGTTAACGAAACATCTCCTCTCTAGAGACACATGAGAGATTGCTTGTAATAAGTGTCATAAAAAGGACACTATAAAATGTTGTATTACAGGAAAAGTTGGCCAATGACCAAGCTCACTACAAGAATTTGGGAACCCAAGTGTGAATGAGGGATAGATTATATAAGTAATATTTTCTCATAATCAAGGGAAAATCCCCCTTTGTGCTAACTTTGAGTCTTATTGTCTACTTGCTTTCTTATGCTCTGAGGTCTTATAGGAGAGGGAGAGAGTTGAGAGTAGTATGCATGATTCTTTGTGCATTCCATTAGTGAGAGTGAGCAAGAGCGAGAGGAGTGAGAACCCTTAGAGGTGTATGTAGAGCTTCTTAATGGTGACAATGAGGAGAGGGATTTGGAGGAGAAAAAGCTAGCACTAGCTAGTGGAGCTTCGAGCTTCAAAGAGATATTAGCTTGAGAATGAAAAGTCTTATCTTAATGTTTAAGAAATCTTAGAGTGGTGCAAGCCATAACATTTTGGCGCCATTTGATGAGAGAGATACTGGAGATCAATCTAACTGCTCCAGATGTGAAAGACTTCAAGGATTGGAACCAAGGAGCTAGAAAAGTTATGTATTGGCTCTCTATCAGTATACAAGACACCATGATTAGGCACATACAGGATGCCAAGTCTCCCAAGGAGGCATGGGACACCTTGGTAAAACTCTATGAAACGAATACCAAGGCACGAAAGATATGAAAAGATGCAGGGGAGAAGAGAGCTTGAGCTCTTGCAAGCACACACACACACACTCACAAAACCCTAATAGAGAACACACAAGGTGAGAGGCTGAAAATCTTCTTCTTATTCACTCAACACTCAACACACCATATACAAAGATAAGAGTTACACACATATGAAAAGGTACTCAACCAAATACATACTAGGGTTCTCTATATTGTGAACCCAACTAAAATGAGCTAGCGCTATAACTATGCCAGTCTCTAGAATGTCTATCACCACACAGCCTGTCATCCCACTGGCTGCATATCACCCATGATCTCACCAACCATGCTAGTGGTGTAAGTGTGGGACCTATCCCCCAAGCGGGTCATCAGTGTCCACCATCTAACTAGATGAGCTCGATATCTCAACACTCCCCCTCGAGCTCAACTCCATCTCATGTACACCAAGCGAAGCCCTAAATCTATGGAGCTTCTCTGTACCCAATGGTTTGGTGAAGATGTCAGCTACCTGATCCTGTGTGCTAACATAAACAAGGTCAATATCTCCTGCCAAAACCTTCTCTCTGACAAAATGGTGGTGGACCTCTATATGCTTCGTCTGAGCATGCAAAATTGGGTTCCTGGCCAACTGTATATTGCTAATGTTGTCACAAAAAATGACAACTTGTCTATCCACTCATAGACCCAAATCTTCAAGTAGCTTTCTCAAGCAAGCTACCTCACATGTTGCCATAGCAGCACCTCTGTACTCGGCCTCTGTACTAGATAGAGCAACCATAGGCTGCTTCTTGCTGCTCCAAGTCATAGCAGCACTTCCGAAAGAAAACATGAAGCCACTAGTAGATCTTCTATCTGAGATACTACCAACCCAATAAACATCTGTGTACCCGTATACACATATCTCTATCCAAGCTTCATAAAATAGTCCACAATGCAAAGTAGACCTCACATACCTCAATATGCGTGTCAATGCATCCAAATGCGGCTTCTGAGGAACCTGCATAAACTGACTCACCAACCCAACAGCATAGCTCAAATCTGGCCTAGTGATCGTCATGTAGATCAAGCTCCCTACTATGCACCTATACATAGTAGGATCCTCCAAAATCTCTCCTGAATCTGCACTCAACTTGCCATTCTGATCCAATGGCACCGAGATAGGCTTACAGCCTTTCATACTATACTTGGACAACATGTCCAAGCCATACTATCTCTACAGTAATCCAATCCCATGTGGTGACCTAATCACCTCAATGCCCAAGAAATATTTGAGCTTCCCCAAATCCTTCATCTCAAACTTCTGTCTAAGCAAGATCTTTACATCAAATATCTCTGCATCATGGTCCCCCCCCTTAATGATCAAGTCATCTACCTAGATGACAACAAGCACAATCCCTCTATCACCGTATCTCACATACAGCGAGAAATCTCCATTGGCTACATGAAAGCCAATGGAGACAAGATATTTAGAAATCTTGTCAGACCATGCTCTTGGTGTTTGTTTTAAGCCATACAAGGATTTCTTCAACCTGCAAACATGCTCGAGGTGACTCACATCCTCATAACCAGGTGGCTACAACATATACACCTCTTCCTGCAAATACCCATGCAAGAATGCATTCTTTACATCCATCTGATGTAAAGACCATTTCTTTGACGCAGCCACTGCTATCACAACTCTCACTATTGTCATCTTGGCAACTAGGTTGAAACTCATAATCAATGCCATACGTCTGTGCATATCCTTTGGCTACCAATCTAGCCTTGTACCTGCTTATGCTTCCATTGCTGTTATGTTTTTACTTTGTACACCCACTTACATCCAATGGCTTTCTTGCCTTCACGCAATTGCACTGAATCATCCCAAGTCTCATTTCCATATAGTGCATCCATCTCCTCATCCATAGATTTCTCCCAACACACATTTCCAACAACAGCCTCATCAATGCATGTGGGCTCTACAACCTGCACAACCTTTGCCATGTATGCATAGTGATGTGCCGCATAACCATCATAGGTAAACCTCTGCATAGTGATGTGCCACATAACCATCATAGGTAAACCTCTACATAGGATTCTTTACTCTCCCAGATCTTTGCAGCTTTGCATTCATGGCTTCCATAGCCTTCTTTACACCAGGTGTTCTCATAGCTGGTATCCCAAGATCCTCCATCAAGGCTCATCTCTGAGCCACTAGACTCTCCACCAACATGAGAATGTCCTGCAGAAATGTTAGGCATACTAAGGGGCTCAACCACTTTCTCTTTGCCTTTATGTGATGTACTAATCACATTTGCACGACTGGTATTATGACGCAGCCTGCCACTCCATAGTCTATCAAAAACTGAACCACTAGATGATCTAAAAGCATAGAAAAAAGCCATTAATTTGACCTCAAGTATAGATTAATCTTGGATTAAGGAAAAACTTTATGAAAAGCTTCATTTGGATTGAGAATGGGTCATGAGTATGACCATTTCTTGAGTGAGAGAGAGAAATTACATAAAAACCATTTGAATTAAATATAAATAAAAATTTATGTAACTCTTAACTATCATTAATCAATTAACTTCAATAGCATTCATCAAATTATGTAACTCTTCACTACCATTCATCAATTAACTTCAATAGCATTCAAAAACCATTCCAATTAAGCTTCTCAAGCTTGAGAGGGGTTGAGAAGAGAGAAACCTTGAGAAATTATAGAAAAGATCAAAATTCACCATTTACCTTACAAATTGCTTGATTCTTTGTTCACGGTAGAGGCCCCCAACCAATCAATTGGTTAAGTATGTTGATGGAGCCACCAATGGAGATTGAAGAAAGAGGGAAGCTCCAATTTCTTCAATTTAGAGAGAATTTTAGAGAATAGTAGAAACTAGCATTATTTCAGCATAACTCTAGTATAGTAAAATTCTTCCTTTTTTTTCAAAGGACTCATGTTCTATTTATAGGAGAGGGAAGCTCTAACCAAAGCTAACTGAATTCTAGAATTTTTCAGATTCAGTTTGGTTGAATTTGGACTAGATTTGGATCTAGTTTGGTTACTTTTTTGATTCGGTTTGGTTCCATTTTGATTTGGTTTGGTTCAAGAGAGGAGAGATAAAAATATCACATTATTTTTGAGTTTAAAACTCATTCAAGCATGTGAAATATGCACCTCCTTTAAAGAACTCCCCTTCCTTACATATGTGTCAAAATGGAATCATTATACCCAAAATATCTCATATTTTTAATATTGCTCATAGTTTTTTACTAATAAACCTTGTACATTTTCAACTCTTCATCTTGTGTGAGCATTTACTCATTTTTGGATACCCAAAATATCTCATATTTTTAATATTTCTCATAGTTTTTTACTAATAAACCTTGTACATTTTCAACTCTTCATCTTATGTGAGCATTTACTCATTTTTGGATACCCAAAATATCTCATATTTTTTATAGTACTCATAGTTTCTTACTAATAAACCTTGTACATAGTCAACTCTTCATCTTATGTGAGCATTTTCTCATTTTTTGGTATCTTTTTTTACAAAATTGGATTTATCTCCTCCCTACACATGGATTGATGCTATTGGCCCATAGGAACCTTAATTGGACCATAATCCAAATTTTTTTGAAAATCTAGACCCTTAGGCTAAGGTCCTTCATACTCATTTTCAATTAATTCCAATTACACATTGGAAAGTTCTTTTTGAATTTCTGTTTGAGGGGAACTTATTTTAATAAGATGAGAAATTTTTCTATCTATAAATATTCAAAATCTGAATATTCTCTCTCTAGAATATTCTCTCTCTAAGTCAAAACAGTTAGAAACAAGGTCTTTTATATTTCTGAAGAGGGGATTGATTACAGGAGAAGATGCTAGACATTTTGAGAGGCTAGGGAGGAATCTTACAGATAAGGCTAGAAGGCCTATATCATTGTATGGTTCATTTGTGGAATGCAAGAGAACTTGTGTTGAGTGTGCAATCTCTCTCTAACTTATAGATTAGTGTGGTTTAATCCACCTTAATTATGTTTAATCCACCTTAATTATGTTTCTAATCTTTGTCTATCACCATGATCAATCCCATTTTAGGATTGTTTACAAAGCAGGCGCACATAGGCAATGCATCCAAAAACTTTCAAGTAAGACAACAGGTTTCTTGTAAGTAAGTTTCTCATCTAGCATTACATTGTGTATGGCAATAGCATGAGTCTTGTTCATGATACAAATTATTGTAGAAACAGCTTCATCCCAATAGCTATGTGGAATATTCTTCTCTGTCTCATCAATGCTCGTGCTATCTCTGCAATGTGCCTGTTTTTTGGCTCAACAATCCCATTTTTTGCGTAGTGTATCTATATGTAAACTATCTTTGAATAAAAATCAGAGAAATCATTGGAGAAATACTCTCTCCCTCCATTTGACCTTAGGCACTTCACATGATTTCATGTTTGCTTTTTAGCCCATCACTTTAAATTTTTGAAAATGAGTGAAAACTTCGCTCTTCTCCTTCATGAAATACACCCATACTTTCCTCGTGTGGTCATTATCAATGAATGTTACATAATACTTATAGCCACCCATAGATGTAGCTTTTGCAGAACCCCATACATCTGAATGCACAACATCTAGTACATTCTTGCTAACATTTTTATCATGTGGAAATACATGCTTTGTCTGCTTTCCAAATTGACGTTCTTCACATACTTTTTGCATACCATCAACCTTAAACTTAGACAGCCTTGTCACAATTTCTTTAGTTTGCATAAACTTCATTCTTTGCACATTTACATGCCCAATTCTCTTATGCCAAATGTATGTATCTGCAACAACTCTTGATCCCTGTGCAAATATTACAGCTTTCACTTCATGCATATTTACATCTAGTGTAAATATTCTACCCACTATATTGCCTTTTGCAACCAACTTGCACCTATCTTTAAAGTCTTTGACATAACAACCATCGGGGTTAAAGTGCACCTGCAAACCCTACTCAATCATCTAGCCAACAAAAACTATATTCTTTATAATATTTGGACGTGAAGTACATTTGCAAAGTACTTCACCTTACCATCATGCATAGACAATGGCACATTTCTAACATGGGCAATTGGATGAGCAATATTATTCCTTGTTTTAACAAAACCTAGCTTTCCATGATTTTTCATATCCTTGAACCACTCGCCCCAGCATAACTGGTCATGTGGTTCGAAGCACATGAATCCACATACCATACATCATCATTGCATGCAGATACATCATTTCTCTTCTTTCTACAATCTTTGACAGCTGACCCTTCTTGTCACAGTAATAACAGATCCCTTGAAACTTCTTCTTCTTTGTCTTCTTCTTCTTCTCACCAGAAGATGTCGTGCCTTTTCCTTTAGCACTGGCCGAAAATGCAGCATCACTACCATGGCGGGTCTTGAGCCACATCTCCTCCTCAAGTAGCATAGCACTAAATTCTTCAAATGATAAAGATGGTACTCTAGCCTGAGTGTTTAGTGATATAGCCAAGCCGTCATACTTCTGTGGAAGAATTTGGATGAACCTCCGAGCCAACTCCTCACACTAGTGTGTGTAATCCCTACAGCAGCCATTTGATCTCGTAGATTTTTGATCCACGAGATAAATGCTTTAGTAGCTTCTCTTTCAACAAAATTTTTAGAGCAGAAAGCTGATTCTCTAGGTTCAAAATCCTGGTCTGATTGCGAGTCTCATACTGATTTCTATTCCTACAAAGAGCACCTAAGCTCTGATACCATATAAGAATATGGCACAATGGAAAGAGATAGCAAGACAAAGCACAATAGACAATACAATAGATACACAATGGAAAGAATTTAAAATTCTGATTATACCAAAGAGGTACAAGTGATGGTGCTGTCCACTCGTGCGCTCTCAAGTAGAGCTTAGATGGCGATCTAGAGAGACTCTAGATGGAGTATGTACGAGGTGTAGAAGGGGGTGGATACACACAAGCATTGGATGCCTTAGCTCATGGCAGCCATGTCTATATATAGTACTGTAGGCGGTGTGATAGACATATATACAACAAGGGCGGCTACACTGCATAGACACGGTCATCGCCCGCATATCAAGAACGCAACCCACCGACCACTGCCCACTAATGATGGACCTAGTATCCAAGAGAATATTCCTCATACCGTCGCTTCAGTGCTCGTACCCTTGACCATCTTCTAACCATCATCAATGGTCAAAATAATGACCCCATTGCTGTCTAAGCCGGGGCTCCCACTAAAGACATATGCACCATGGATACTCCTCATAATGGGGGCCTAACAAATGTGCATTATACATCAAAGTGAGATACATGATGCTGAGAGGTGAGCATTGAGCGTATACTAACATACCCCACCTTTGGCAATAAGCACAATAGAGAGTAGGTCAAGTTCTTAGATGTGGACACTCCATACTGGTTTGGTTAGCTCGACAAATCAGGCACCATACCAGTTCCCTCTTTGGGTAAAGATGGGGTTGCCCAGCTTGGTCATGGTGGCCTAGGATTATTCTCCAGTGTTGGGTCATTTGTGTTGCATTAATTAGTACAGCTCCACTAACTGCTCCACTTGTTTTCTTCAAGAGGATTCTCTTCCTTTTCCTTCAGATTTTGTAACAGTAGTTTTAAAGGATGCTTTAGATGTACTGGAGAGACGGAAAACTCTCTCACTTGAAGCAAGAGTAGCATGATCCACGTGTAGCTCAATCCAATGGGATTTGCATCCCTTTCGCTAGGGATACCGTACCGGTGCACAAAAGCTTATCCACAAATGGAGAGAATGCTTATGGCTACCATCACATGACACTAGACTAAGCACACACACAAGCTCAACTTTCCCTCATTCTTACACACCCATTCATTCACAAATACAAGCAAGAGGAACACAATCACTATGCACACAAGCAAAGAGAAAGACCTCACTCCACTCCTATCTTCCTACAAGCATGCACACACTCAAGCATCAAGCTTCCATGAAAGCTTCAAATCAGCCCACATACATAAAAACAAAATACTAAAAGTATGCATAAGAGTAAAATGATTAGAGAAGAGGATGAGAAAGACTCATGACATTGCTATTGATTCAATGGAGAGATTTATCTCATACAAAGATGTAAATGGGGTGAGAGAAGAGTCTTCACCTCTATGGAGAAGAGGGAGAGTAGCTCTCTCAAGGAGCTCTTGCATGAACTTAGCCCAAAAGTGTCCATTAGCTCTCAAATGAGCCACTTTTTATACAAAAACTCTAAAACTCCCAAAACTTCCCATGTGGGATCATTCTTAAGCCCACTCCCACACTCCTCTACAACTTGGAACTCTTTACAAGAGCCCTAAATAAGAATGTCACTTGTTTTCCTGCTTGCATCTTTTTGTTGCATCCTTGCATTGATCACCACTCGTCACGCAACACTCCCCCCTTCCTATTTTGTGCACGTCCTTGAGCGCGGTAGAAGCAAAAGCTGCAAAAAACAACGGATACAAGTAAAGCTTTTTATTGAAAAAAAACTAGCAATGACAATCCCACACGTGAGCATACAAGTGAAAGGCCGATTAGAGTTTTAAAGAGTGCTAAAAGAGGTGAGTAAAGACTAGTCAAAGTGAGACTAAGTGGTAGATAGTGCTATGCAAAGGCAAGTGTGCTTGCACACCACAGGTTATGACCGCAATCTCAATGTCCTACAAGTATTTAAGTTATTCCTAAGTGGCAAACCTACTCCTAAATATGAGCAATGGTGATTGGACCTCTTCTTCTTCTTCTTCTTCTTCTTCTTCTTCTTCTTCTTTTTTTTGGTGTGTGTGTAAAAGATGATAAAGAGGAAGGTTCCATCCCAATGAGACCCAAGCAATGGCCAAGAGACCTCCGCCAAGAGAATCTAAAGGCCGCTAAGTATCTCAAGGGCGACAGACCCTTTTCTTTCTTTTTGACATAAGGAGTATCCCATGAAGATGAGGGCCTCGGTCTTGAGGGCCCATAATGTACCCCAGATTTCTACCAACATCTATCAAGGCGATAGAGTCCTTGAAGGTCTTTTTCTGAATCTTTTAGACGTTAGTGTTCACCCCATGGAAACCAAGGCATCGGCCCCAAGGTGCTAAGACAACCCCAGGTCCTACCAAGCATTCCACATGGCTGTAGATACGTCATGTCTCGATTCACTTGTATATATCTTTTAGGGTATATTTTTCGTAAATTTTTTATTAATCCTAGCACCTAGCCCATACCTAAGAGGTAGCTACCACTAGGGATAACTAATATACTTCGAGAGCATAAGAACTTGGCATACACCGTTAGTATATATCCTACACCGTCTTCAAATAGAAATACCTTTTACTAAGTCCTCTAAGAATCTAGAAATCACTCACCACATTTTAACAACTAATTTAAAACTTAAACCAGCCAACTGTGTGTGAACATGCAAACAATGTATCCAAAAGTTAAAAGCACATAAAGAACAAAAGATTATGATTTGAATACACCTGTTGTAGTGCTCGTTGATGTTGTGCATTTGCATTGATGCATTGCTGATGTTGTGTAGATTGCTTCTCTTTGCTCTTTGTAGGCATTGCATGTCTCCCCCCTTCCTAATTTGTGTGCACGGTAGGTGGACTATTGGGGCGTGTTTGTATGCTCTTATTTAGCTGAGATCTCTGCAAAATGTTTATTAATAAACAAGAAAAGAAAAGAAAGGAATAAAATTTGTTATTGGTGCCAATCACCGAATATAGCCGAGGGAAAAAACCCAGTGGGAGAAAAATGCCCTGGCTTGTTGATCTTATTATGGAGTTGATAAGCTTACCCTTGTACTGGTGGTGGATCCATGTCCACTTCTGCTGGAAAGATGGTATCAATCACTTCAGGATGCAAGGACAACCCTGTACAAAAACCGGCCTCTCGAGGAGAAGGTGGTAGAGGAAGGAGTGCTTCCTCGCTAAAATATGGCATTGGTTCTATGGGAAGGTTAAGCAGACAATTTTGATTTTGGAACTGCTCAATATAGGTACTCATAGTGATCTAAAATTGACATGTTGAGGCTGGGGGAAGGAGGTCTTGCAAGATTGGTGGTTGCAAGTCATTTATGCATGTATCCCTCCATTGTTGTGCTTGAACATCCTCAGGTAATCTACGTTGATTTTGTCCTCGTTCTGGTACTCTCACATTAAGAAGGTTATGGCGTTGGGGTGTAATTCCCATAATTTGTTTCATTAAGCCCGTGCCATATCGTCGAAAGTAAGAGTGGCATAGCCAACAAATGTGTGAAGCTTCTCCTAATACGAGTCGTGCACATTCTTGACAATGTGGAAATGGGTGATGCTGTTGATAGAATAAAGTGACAAAGTGATGCCCACAGCAATTTTCACCTAAGGGAGCATAAAAGCACCTAGAATGAGTTTAAAAAGGAGGAGCACTATAACCCCCGCGATGTTCATGTTGAGTACTATCAGGGTCAATGCATGGTGGTGGACATGTATCTCGCCAAGTATCCATCAGGAGGTATTTGGGCGTAGAACAATGAAATTTAGAAACTTCAAACTTTATACACTCATATCCATCATTACAATCCCTATCAAAAACATTGTAGATAAGATCATCTCAAAAAGAACACAATCCTCTAAAGGCATAAGGAACCACATTAGTAAATGTGAGACTATTCAAACACTGATCTACCAAAGAGCTTCAATTGTAGTGTTAATGCCTTACCTTTGGTTTTGGGTATGTCCTTAAGAGGTAGGAAGGTTAGCAATTGTTGAGGAATTTGAGCAAGATAAGAGGATTTAGGCATTGAAGTGCTAGAATCTATGCTCAAAGCAGACTCATGTAAAGTTGGATTTGTCTTAGGTACACAAGTTGATGGTGGAATTATGTAACAAGGAGAAATTGGGACAACTGGTGATTCAATACATGTTTTGGGAAGGTCAACACAAGGAGATTTGTAGGTGCTATCACAACCACCTATCCTATCTTGAAGAGGTTGTGTTGATTTCTTTTGCACCCACTGATATGGAAAACCAAGGGTGGCTTTTGGAATCTTATTGATACACTCTTTTACCCCTAGCAAACCATGGCATTTGGGAAGCCAAAGTGCTGTTGCACCCTCATAATAGCCTTGTGCTTTAAGAACATGCTTTGGGACCCAATGAGTAACAATGTGAGGTTTAGGCTTAGAAAAGATGTGCTTTTTAGGAGGCTTAGCAACTAGGCTAGATGGTACAAGTTTGTACGCATCTTTGGGTAGCCAAATTGATAATTCCTTCTTGCCTGGCCTTCTTTGAGTAGTGACTAGAGTAGTTGGAACATGCCAGCCATGGCCCTCACTTGAGGACTCATCGATTATCCACATCATTTGTGTTGGAGCTTCAAGAGAAGATTTTGAAAGTGGGTTGTGTAAGGTAGAAACACCACCCTTTTGACATGATAAAGCTCATGGAGTAGCAGATCCCAAGATGCAATCAGAATCAATTTGCAATTTTTATTGTCTATTCTTCCAATCTAATGAACAATTGGTAGCACTTAACCATGATCGACCGAGAATAGCCTCTACCACTGCCTTGGACTTACTTGCCACATAAAAGGGAACAAACATCTGGTGATCCTGAATGGACATCATAATGACACATTTTTCCTCTATAGGGTTATCTTCACCTGAGAAGCTTCGTAAGTCAATAGAAATGTGCACAAGTGTTGGTTATCCCAAGGCTATCCATGTGTCAAATGAGAGAACATTATAATCTACACCAGAGTCAATTAAGGCAGAGACAAAGTAGGTAGTCTCATGAAGATGAAGACACACTTGAATATTGAAAGGATCGACATATTGTTCGTCATCAGTAGCTAACTGTAAGGCCAACATAGAAGCTTTGCAACGCTCCTTGGCTGTTGCAACTCTAGCTTTAGCCTCTTCTTGAGCCTGACGTTTAATTAGGTCATGTGCTTCTTTTCGTGTGTGTGCAGCATGCATTTGTTGAAGCATAGCTTCAGTTAATGGTTCATTGTATTTCTTGAGACGACTTCCATTAATGAAGTTAGGCATTTGCTCACCTTCTAGTGTCTCTAAACACACTGCACCACTTGGAGTAAGCTCATTAATCACAAACGGTCCTAGGCCACGTTTCTTGAGCTTTCTCTTATGCTTCTTAAGTGTGTACAAGAGCACAAGGTCCCCCTTTTTGAATCGGCCAGTTGTTACATTTCTATCATACCATTGCTTTTGTCTCCTCTTATCGGCATACATCCCCATTATCGCCAATAAGTGGGTCTCATCAAGCTTTTCCAATTCATCAATGCGTTGTGAAAGCTCATTGACCAGTCCAATCCAATTGTTTAGCACCTCATAGAGTAGGTACAAGAAATTCAATGGGAAGAATTGCATCTAGCCCAAAAGCAAGCTCAAATGGGGTTGTGCCCACAGATGTTTCATAGGTTGTCCTATATGCCCAAAGAACTGAGTGCAACTTTTGCTCCCAATCAGTCCTATGTCCCTCAACAACTTTGTGAGTGCTGTGCAGAGAATCTTGTTAGTACTCTCAGCTTGTCCATTGGTCTGGGGATGATAGGGTGCAGAATGCTTGTGAATTACCATAAATTCTTGAAGCAAAAACTCTATGATCTCATTCACAAAGTGCACACCTTGATCACTAACAATTTCAATAGGTAAGCCATAGCGTGTAAACACGTACTCATACAAGAACTTGACTGTGGTTCTAGCATCATTTTTAACTATAGCCTTTGCCTCTACCCATTTGGTCAAATAGTCAGTTGTTGTGACTATAATATATTCGGCATGCGTGTGACGAGCTGGAGGTTTAATGGGACCGACAAAATCAATACCCCATTTTGCAAAAGCACGTGTGCTTAACATAGGCCGCAATGGCATATTGTCCTTTGTGATGGGAGGTTTGGTTCTTTGACAATCGTCACAATGTTTTACATATTCTTCGGCATCCATTTGTAAGGTTGGCCACCAAAGCCCAGACCACCTAATCAACTTAGCTGTGGTATTGCTCGAAAAGTGTCCACCCCCAACACCTGCATGTGCATGAGTCAAGATTTTCAAGTAGTCAGCTTCACATACACACATGTGTAAGTTGCCATCCTTGCCCCTCTTGTAGAGTTGGCCCTCTATCAGCATATAGTTTGCCGCTTTAACTTCAATAGCATGCTTTCGATATTTAGGAATTTTTTGATCAGTATGACCATGCTGAAGATAGTCCACAATATACTTACTCCAACTTGGTGTAGTTGAAATTTGGAATAATGTGACATTATGAATTGGTTGTTGAATTTGACATGAAGCACAGTTACGAATAAATTTTTCAGCATCCGCATGCATGGTAGGCCACCATTGCACATCTTGAGATATACGTCGCACACAAGTAGTAGCTGATGCATGGATTCCACCGATACCCGCATGTGCCCATTCCAAGATCTCCTCATATTGGTCAGAGTTAGGTATAAGCTGCAACACTCCATCATTACCCTAATGATATAATCTCCCTGAGATTAACTTGAATGATCGCCATAGGTCCACATTAGGACCCGGTAGTTGTATCTGCCCACTTGTCAAAATTTCTAAGATGGATTCAGACAATTTAGGAGCTGTCTCTACAAGGAAAAGTGTTGAATCTAACATATCATCATCCACACCCACAGGAGCCTCGCCAGAGGTGATTCGAGACAAATGATCTACCCTAAGATGAGTTGTTCCTTTTCGGACTGCCACTTCAAAATCAAACTCAAGAAGGATGATAAACCACCTCATAATCCTTCCAGTTGCACAAGGCTTATTCACCAAATATAGCAATGCTTGATGGTCCACAAAAAATATGAATTTGTTTGCCAAAAGGTAATGGCGAAACTTTTTCACTGCATATATCATGGACAAACCTTCTCTTTCTGTTGGGATATAATTCTTCTCAGCATTGTTCAACTGTCAACTAGCATATGAGATTGGGAAATCCTTATTATGTTCTCCCGATTAAGCCAAAATACATCCAATTGCAAAGTTTGAAGCATCAATATGGACATGAAAGATTTGGTTGCCCGTAAGATGGGTGCAGTCACTAATGCTTCCTTCAACTTTTCAAAGGATTCCTCACACTCATCAGTCCAATTAAACTTTACAAGAAGAGCATATAATGGTCTGGCTAGAACAGCGTACATGTAGATGAATCGACGATAATAGCCACAATGTCCCATGAATATTTGTACCCCTTTAGGGTTGATAGGCCGAGGTAATGAGACAATGACATCAATTTTATCCATATCTGTTGAAATCCCATTGCGAGAAACAATATGGCCCAAAATTTTCCCTTGTCTTACCATGAATTTGCACTTGTCAAGATTCAAGCATATGCGATAAACTTGACACTTTTGAAACACAAGTCTGAGGTGTTCTATATGATCATCACACTCTTGTGAGTGAACACATAAATCATCCATGAAGATCTCAATAAATTGCCTAAGGTACTCCTTGAATACATGACTCATTACCCGCTGAAAGGTTGCTGGTGCATTTGTAAGACCAAATGGCATAACACGATAGGCAAAGATGCCATCTTCAGTAGCAAAGGCTATCTTGTGTTGATCCTTTGGATCAATTGACACTTGATTGTAACCGGAGAATCCATCCAAGAAACTATATGCCTTTTTCCCCTGCAACTCGTTCCAGAACATGATCCGTGATTGGAAGTGGGTAATGATCACGTACAGTAGCCGCATTTACCTTCTTGAGGTTTACACATACTCGAAGTTTTCCATTTTTCTTGGGCACCACTACAATAGGGGAGACCCATTCAGTGTGTTCAATCTCATAGATAAATTTTGCCTGTAAGAGCTTGTCTATTTCTTCTTTTATCTTTCGTGCAAAATTCTCATTGTAGGTATAAGGATGTTGCTTGGAAGGCTTTGCATCCTCTCGCAATGGAATTGTATGCTGACATATGCTTGGATCAACTCCTTTGAGGTCTTTATAACTCCAAGCAAAAACATCGTGATACTCCTTTATTGTTTGAATTAATAACTTCTCCTCATCTAAGGACAAGTCTGTGGCAATCCACACATAGCGAGGCTCTTCTCTTGGCTTAGCGATATCAATTTTTTTTGCATCTTCTGGACCATCATATGAAACCCCTGGCACGCTTGGTTTTTGTCGCATGGGCTGTTGAAGAACAATCTTCTGATCTTGAAGAGTGTACTGTGTGAAGTTGGGGGGAACATTGAGACCTTGTTCTTGTCCACTTGAGTCGTCACTCATTGAAGACCATGCGGTTTTGAGCTCTCCTTTGCAATCTTGCATCAGATTTTTTTGTTCAACCGTTGTCTTTGCACTTTCGACATTCTCTTTTGAATCGGTTTTAGACTTGAGTTTTGGTTTTTGTTTCTTCGTTTTTTTGTGATTTTTGCTAACAGTTTTTAGCTTTTCTCCTGGTTGGAATCCATCTGATCATTTTACTTGGTCTTTGATACTATCTTGTGCTTGGACATAGTATAGATATCCATTCTTTCCTGAGAAGTGAGGTGGTGGTCGAGAGTGTTCATTCTTAAACTCCTCCTTTTCTTTTTGTAGTCTCTCACGTCGTTCCCTCTCATCTTGTTTACGGATTCTCTTATGGCTCTTACAGCATTTACGTTTAGGTCGGCTTCGAGGGATCTCTACTTGAACCTCCCTTCCTCTCAAGAGCAGGCGTGCCTTTCCTAACTCTTCCTCAGGGATTATCACATCATTATCATCCATCTTCCTTATCAGCATCATTAGCAGATTCGAGTGTTAAATCCTCCACTAAGACTGTCTCTACATGCAGTGCTGTTGTGGATGCATCCCTATAGTATAAGACATCTAGAAGGTCACGTGGTTGTACCATTCATATAGGAATAATGTCATATCCATCTGAGTCACAAAATTGAATTGGCTTAGGTAAAGCACATGTCGATAATGTTGCAAGGACATGACTCCTTCTAGTGGATCAATATAGTGCTCAGGGAAGGGTTGTGGAATGTATGCCTCATCTGATACACTTCGATTACCCTTAAGTCTCTCAGTGTGAAATCCCTACATGAGGCTCCACACATCCACAGATCTTCTCGCCCATCTGACAATGTAACTCTTGAGCCCTCAGATGAAGCAGAATCAAACTCATCTCTTGGAGACCTTGTTAGATCACGATATGGGTGATTCTTTAGGTTGACCCTTGTGATGACAGAATCATGTCAGCAGAGGTACAAATAATTGTATCCCCAATCTTGAATCATTTGAAATTGTCGCATGAATGGTCTACCCAATATCACTTCATAGTTTGGATGTTTTCCAAAATCCACTACTGCAAAGGTGTGCTCATATTCAATCCCACATGTGGTGACCAATATGTTCTCAAGCAGCCCAAGGGGATGTTCTAAGCTTCCATCTACTAGCTGCAAGCGCATCTTGGTACTCCTAATAGCTGGTTTGCTACATTTTTCCCAAATGGACCTTGTCACAATGCCCACTCCTGCACCACTATCAAGTATTGCAGTTGAAGCTACTTTTTACACTTCTAATGGGAGGGTAGCATTTCCCTGATCGTCCTCACAAAATTTTCCTACTTTGTTGATAGGAACTGGCATAACATGCTTTGTATAGTACAATGATGGTGACCCTTTTGTAGCAATACCTGCTCTGACAAACATGTGGCAATATCGTTCCACAACTCAGGTCGAAGCTTTATCAAATCAAGCAAAGGTAAGGTACAAGCCACTGGTGCTGACAAAATAGCTTGCACGATACCCATATCCATCTCCTTTGTCAACCTTATATGCATGGAGGGTATCCTCAAGGTTTGAGAACAGTTCTCATATTCTCCCAAATATGATGGTAAGGTTTTCATTGTATGCTTACTTCTAGGAGAAACAATTGTTTGAACTTCCTCCTGGATGCTTGGGCGTCTAAAGTTGTTTTCTGTGCCCCTGGTAAAATCCACCTCAGAGAATGGAGATGAAATAATAGAGGACATATTCTCATTAACTTTCTCATGAACTGCTGCCCACATCTCATTTGCCATGTCCTCGTTAGCATCAATAACTTCATCATTGCATGGGAAGGCAAGGCTAGGTGAATGCAGAATACCTTCTTTCAATGGGGTGGCAATTGGTGTAGAAGTGTTACTTTTATTATATTTGGATATCATGCATAGAGGAATGCATAAAAGATATTCTTTTTATACTAAAAGTGTGATTTTCATCATAAATGGATTTTATGCATAACTTAGATGCATAAGAGAAATTCTTTTATTCTAAAAGTGTAATTCTTACCAAATTGAATTTATGCATAAGAAGATGCATAAAAGATTGATTTTTATTTCGAAAGTGTTAGTCTCCTTAAATGAAATTTATGCATAAATAAATGTGTAGAGAAATCTTATATCAAATATAAGAATTCTCTTAAAAAAGATATGAAATGTGATAAGATGTGATAAGAGGTGTATGAGATGTGATAAGATTTGATAAGATACGTATGGGAAGTGATAGGATGTGATAAGAGGTGTATGAGATGTGAAAAAATGTGATAAGATGTGTATGAGATGTGATAGAATGTGTTAAGATGAGTTAGGATGTGTTAAGATGTATATGGGATGTGTTAGGATGAGAATGGATGTAATATGGTTGTATGAATGTGATGTGGATGTATACATGTAGATGTATATGTATGAATGTGAATGTGGATGTGGATGTGGATGTATGGATGTAGATACGGATGTGTATGTATGTATGTGGATGTGTCTATATGAATGAGGATGTGAAAATGGATGTATGTATGTAGATGTGGATGTATGGATGTGAATGTGAATGAAGAGGTGGGTGTGGATGTAGATACGGATGTGGATGTATGTATGTGAATGGGGATGTATGAATGAGGATGTGAAAATGGATGTATGCATGTGAATGTGGATGTATGAATATGAATGTGGATGTGTGGATGTGGAAATGGAGGTATGGATGTATGAATGTGGATGTGGATGTATGCATGTAGATGCGTATGTATGAATGTGAAATTGGATGTATGATGTGGACGTACGAACATGGATATGTATGTAGAATAATGAATATGAAGGTGTATGTGAGATAATGTGTAGTCTATATGAGTGAATGGATGAGAACGAGTACACATTGAATGGAATGTGGAATAAGTAATGTGGTCCGAGAGTGGATAATATGGAAAGACAAGAGTTCGTTATAGAAACTGTATTTTGTGACTATTTGTAAATGACTATTTTATGTCAAGAATGCTGGAGAATCATTTTGACCGTCTTGAGGATTAAGGTCATGAAGACCGAACTGATAAAGTTGCAACTGCTGACGGAGGGTCAATGGAGGACGTCTCGCGTAGCAAGGTCGATCGAGGTCTTGACCAGCCTCGGTTCGATTTAAATGGTGAGCTTCCGGTACGGTGGATGAGGGACCAAGGAAGCGGCCTATGAGTGAAGCGTTAGGTCACCTGCGAAGGATCCTAGAGGGTGCTGACCATACGGTGCTCGGGCTCTGGGTCGCCGAAGATACCCACACGTGCATCATGGAAGATATTAGAACAAGGAGTAAGAGTTGTTTTCTGAAACCGGGCATGGATCTGGTTGATTGACCTTGCTGATCCTCAACGGATGAGTCCATGGCTCTTTTATATGGATCTGTGGGTTGATTTTGCTGATCTTCCACGGAGATTCCATTCTATTATATGAATATATTGCCGGTTACTATGAGCTAGGTACTATGGAAAAGGCCCCTGAGAGAACATGTGGTGAGCATTCTGGTTGCCAATGATGCCATAAGTACACCGATGAAAGAATGACTGGAAATAAGGATTCAACCAGAGACTTTGAGGATTGTCATCAGTGACATAATGGTTTTATTAAAGGATTGTTTTAAAGCTAGTTGATGCTAAGAAAAAGGCAATTTCATATTGGGTGTGTAAGTGGTGTGACTAGTTTTATGTTTGCATGAACTTCCGGCTAGGGGACATTGGAACTCTTTTCCTTGGTACCCGGGACAAAACCTAACCAAATTCTTAATTGGATCCCATCACTATAGTGGTTGGGCGGTTGGCTAACCCATGGGACTGGATGGGGTTAGGCTGGACTGATGGATCTGTAAATCGAGATTAAATTTCTATTATTACGATAGATGAAGTAAATCCCGGATAGAAATTGTTCTATGGATAGGAATCAACGGTTGTGCCTCTTGATGGGGAAAAAAGCGTTGATCCCAATGATCCAAGTGCAAGTTTCTTCCTTGATTTGACCAAGTACCGTTAAAGGTGCAGTCAGATCAGTTTGATCAGTAATGATCTTGACTACGTTAGAGTAAATAGTTATCCTGGTGGAATCGCCCGAGCTTTTCGGGTAAAGGAAGTTTTTCTGGTTTTGGTTTTGGACAAACCGATGGATTAGTCTCTTGTCCGGATATCTGTGGGCGAGGCCCTGAGTGTGAGACCCCTACCCGCACACGATGTGCTACTTCCACTGCTAGTACCCCGAATCTCTTGTGCGGTGGAGACCGGGATCTTACATAATTAGTCAATTAATCACACTCTATTTCACTAATCACAGTAGACAGCCTATTTAATCACCTCATTTCCAGCTCCATATATCATAATTGCTCCAACCAATCTTGTAGCAACCTCCTTGAGTTTGTGTATTACCCAATTGCTAAGCAAAGTTTGGATTTAATCAACCACACAAGTGGAAATTGGCCTCCACTTATCAAAAAATATGAGAAAATGCTATGTTTCTGCTATATGATTTGCGCCGCGTGCTCCTAAGGAGATTTGGGAAGTTTGTAGTGTCAATTGAGACCATGTATTGTTGCCTAACACTCCAAGGCATGTGTACAACCCATCAATTATCTGATTTTTGCAAAAAACTGGCTCTAATTTCATCCACCAAGTGACTCTTTTTCTCTGTTTTGTGAGAGCTTCAAAAATAGTAATTTTTAATCATTCGAATACATCATACTTGCTCCAAATTCACTGTAGGGCTTGCACATGAGTTGCCAATACATTAATCCTTGTCACATACATGTCTCTTTGCCAGATTTGCATCCATTTTCACAATACATCACCGCTTCCAAGCTCCAATGGAAAGCTTGCAAAAAACCAAAATTTTCTTTTGCTTTGGGCAACCATATTTGACTTGTTTGTGCTTGAATCACCTGCAATCCGCTCAAGGGTGTTTAGTAGTCCTTACCCGGTAGGCCAAGCTCTAAGATCTGATAGAAATCGGTGTGCTCCAAGCTTCACAACATCAATGGCAAGCTTCACAGCTTTTCTCATAGCTTCTTCTCCCTCTTCTCTCACTCACTCATAAACCCTAATAGAGAGCACCAGGCTCTGATACCATGATGAAAAACAGGTAGAGGGAGAGGAGACACACACACAGGAGCAAACCCTAATACATATTGCAAACCCTAACCATAGAGGGAAGCCATCTCCCTACTCACACAACGCATAAAGCCATAATCCATAATACACAACTCACACTACTATGTGTTGTGTCCACACACAGCTAACCCTAGCTAATGTCCACACACTATGACCAGCTGGACACGGTCATTTATGTCTCACACACAGCTAACCCTAGCTAATGTCCACACACTATGACCAGCTGGACACGGTCATTTATGTCTCACACATGTTCCTACCTAACATGCCAACACATGGTGCAACTGGCACAAACTGACATCAAGCTTGAATCTCAACAGAATAGAGGTGATGAGATGTGAGGTGAATGGATGTGATGAGATGTGAGGTGAATGGATGTGATGAGATGTGATGTGAATCAGATAGATACAAAGGAATGGATGGATGGATGTGATGTGAATAGAGGTGATGAGATGTGAGGTGAATAGATGTGATGAGATGTGATGTGAATCAGATGGATGTGAATGAATGGATGGATGGATGTGATGTGAATAGAGGTAATGAGATTTGAGGTGAATAGATGTGATGTGAATCAGATGGATGTGAATGAATGGATGGATGGATGGATGTGATGTGAATAGAGGTGATGATATGTGTGAGATCCCCCTGTTCCCACCGAGAGCAACGGATTTGGGTACTAGCAGTGGAAGTAGCACTTCTCGCACGGGACAGGGGTCCCACATTCGGGGCCTCGTCCACGGATATCCGGACAAGAGACTAATCCGTCGGTTTTTCCAAAAACGAACCCGAAAAAAACTTCCCTTACCCGGAAAGCACGGGCGATTCCACCAGGATAATTTTTTACTCTAACGTAGTCAAGATCATTACTGATCACGCTGATCTAACTGCACCTATAAAGATACTCGGTCGGATCAAGGAAGAAACTTGCACTTGGATCATTGGGATCAACGCTTTTTTCCCCATCAAGAGGCACAGCCGTTGATTCCTATCCATAGAACAATTACTATCCGGGACTTACTTCATCTATCGTAATAACAGAAACTGAGTCTCGGTTTACGGATCCATCAGTCCAGCCTAACCCCATCCGATCCCATGGGTTAGCCAACCGCCCAACCACTGTAGTGATGGGATCCAATTTGGAATTTGGTTAGGTTTTGTCCCGGGTACCAAGGAAAAGAGTTCCAAGGCCCCCTAGCCGGAATTTCATGCAAACATAAAACTAGCCACACCACTTACACACCCAATATGAAAATTGCCTTTTTCTTAGCATCAGCTAACTTTAAAACAATCCTTTAATGAAACCATAGTACCACTGATCACAATCTCCCAATTTATCCAGTTGATTCATAATTTCCCATCATTCCTTCATCAGAGTATCTATGGCATCATTGGCAACTAGAACGCTCACCACCTGTCCACACAGAGGCCGTTTCCATAGTTCCTAGCCCATAATACTCGGCAATATAATCACTTATCAAGATGGACTCTCGTTGAAGATCAGCAAGATCAACCAACAGATCCATATAAAAGAGCCATGGACTCATCCGTTGAGGACCAGCAAGGTCAGTCAACCAGATCCATGCCCGGTTTCACAAAACAACTCTTACTCCTTGTTCCAATATCTTCCTCGACGCACGCGTGGGTATCCTAGGCGACCCAGAGCCCGAGCACCGTATGGTCAGCACCCTCTAGGATCCTTCGCAGGTGACCTAGCGCTTCACTCATAGGCCGCTTCCTTGGTCCCTCATCCACCGTACCGGAAGCTCACCATTTTAATCGAACCGAGGCTGGTCAAGACCTCGGTCGACCTTGCTACGCGAGACGTCCTCCATTGACTCTCCGTCAGCAGTTGCAACTTTATCAGTTAGGTCTCCACGACCTTAATCACAAGACGGTCAAAATGCTTCCCCAGCATTCTTGACATAAAACAGCCATTTACAAACAGCATTTACAAACAGTTTACAAATACAGTTTCTATATTAACTCTCATTTTTCCACATTATCCCTCATTAATCCACATTACTTATTCCACATTCCATGTATATGTGTACTCATCCAATCACCTCTTTTTCCATCTCTTTACTTCAGATTCCTTCACATCACATATCATATATTCACATCCATATCTACATCCATACATCCACATCCACATCCACATTCACATCCATACATCCACATCTACATGCTTATCTCCATTTTCACATCCTCATTTATACATCCACATCCCATATCCACATTCATACATACACATCCACATCCACATCCACATCCACATCCACATCCACATTCACATCCATGCATCCACATCTACATGCTTACCTCCATTTTCACATCCTCATTTATACAACCCCATATACCTTCACATCTAATCTTTTACATCACATCCATTCTCGCCCTATCACAACCCATATACATCTTATCCTATCACATACACTTCTTACCTCATCCCCCCATACACATCTTAATTCATCTTATCACATCCTAACTTATTTCATAAGCATCTTATCACCTCTTATCACACCTCTTATCACATCCTATCACTTTCCATACGCATCTTATCAATTCTTATCACATCTCATACACCTCTTATCACATCTTATCACATTTCATATCTTTTTTTAAAAAAAAAGAGAATTCTTTTATTTGATATAAGATTTCTCTACACATTTATTTATACATAAATTCCATTTAAGGAGACTAACACTTTCGAAATTAAAATCAATCTTTTATGCATCTTCTTATGCATGATTTCAATTTGGTAGGGAATTATACTTTTAGAATAAAAGAATTTCTCTTATGCATCTAAGTTAAGCATAAAATCCATTTATGAGGAAAATCATACTTTTAGTATAAAAAGAATATTTTTTTATGCATACCTATATGCATGAAATCCAATATGATAAAAGTAACACTTTTGATATAAAAATTTTTCCTTTTTGCATACTTCTATGCATGAAAATTAAAAATGATAAAAGTAACACTTTTGATATAAAAATTTTCCTTTATGCATACTTCTATGCATGAAAATTAAAAATGATAAAAGTAACACTTTTGATATAAAAATTTTCTTTTATGCATACTTTTATGTATGAAATAAAAATGATAAAAGTAACACTTTTGATATAAAAATTTATCCATTATGCATACTTTTATGCATGAAAATAAAAATGGTAAAAATAACACTTTTGATATAAAAATTTATCCTTTATGCATACTTCTATGCATGAAAGTAAAAATGATAAAAGTAACACTTTTGATATAAAAATTTATCCTTTATGCATACTTCTATGCATGAAAGTAAAAATGATAAAAGTAACACTTTTGATATAAAAATTTTCCTTTATGCATACTTCTATGCATGAAAATTAAAAATGATAAAAGTAACACTTTTGATATAAAAATTTTCTTTTATGCATACTTTTATGTATGAAATAAAAATGATAAAAGTAACACTTTTGATATAAAAATTTATCCATTATGCATACTTTTATGCATGAAAATAAAAATGGTAAAAATAACACTTTTGATATAAAAATTTATCCTTTATGCATACTTCTATGCATGAAAGTAAAAATGATAAAAGTAACACTTTTGATATAAAAATTTATCCATTATGCATACTTCTATGCATGAAAATAAAAATGGTAAAAATAACACTTTTGATATAAAAATTTATCCTTTATGCATAATATTAAAATTCAATTTCTCCATGATTATAATGAAATTCTTTCAATTAATCTAGGATGATGATTCCTAGAATATGGTAGGAAGTCCTCTTTTTATGCTTTGAATGAAAATTTTTTATGCATAATTTTTATAAAAATTTTGCCATAGCTCCGCTGCTATGACTGATAAATCTCAATTTTTCTAAGGGATAAAGCTTATCATTAAGAAAATAATTAAAATGATTCTCTAATTGGATCCTTAATCCATAATGGATTGAATCATCAATATACATAAACTAAAAGCATAAGAAAAAGCCATTAATTTGGCCTCAAGCATAGCTTAATCTTGGGTTAAGGAAAAGCTTTATGAAAAGCTTGATTTGGATTGAGAATGGGTCATGAGTATGACCATTTCTTGAGTGAGAGAGAGAATTTACATAAGAATCATTAGAATTTAAACATAAATGAAAATTAACTTCAATAGCATTTATTAAATTATGTAACTCTTCACTACTATTCAAACTTCAATAGCATTTAAAAAAAACCATACCAATTAAACTTCTCAAGCTTGAGAGGGGTTGAGAAGAGAGAAACATTGAGAAATTATAGAAAGATGAATATTCACTAATTACCTTAC
This sequence comes from Cibotium barometz, assembly GCF_041138505.1. Classification (NCBI taxonomy): domain Eukaryota; kingdom Viridiplantae; phylum Streptophyta; class Polypodiopsida; order Cyatheales; family Cibotiaceae; genus Cibotium; species Cibotium barometz. The sequence continues at coordinate 23,602,916 of NC_141057.1, read as the reverse complement.
AACTTGCTTGATTCTTTGTTCACGGTAGAGGCCCCCAACCAATCAATTGGTTAAGTATGTTGATGGAGCCACTAATGGGGATTGAAGAAAGAGGGAAGCTCCAAAAACTAGTGAATTATTAAATGAATTCACAGTTCTTGGCTTAGGTGGAGTAGAGTAACGATGCATAAACACTATCTATTTTTCAACAAGGGTGAGGCTTCTATTTATAGGAAAAATTGAGCTCCTAACCAAACAAACTGATTCTAGAATTTTCTAAATCAGTTTGGTCAATATTTGACCATTTTTAAGTCAGTTAAGCTAACTTTTTGGAACTAGACTTGAATGAGGAGAGAGGAGAGATGAAATATCTCAATTTTTATGAGTTTAAAACTCATTCAAGCATGTGAAATATGCACCTCCTTTAAAGAACTCCCCTTCCTTACATATGTCATATTTTTAATATTGCTCATAGTTTTTTACTAATAAACCTTGTACATTTTCAACTCTTCATCTTATGTGAAATATGCACCTCCTTTAAAGAACTCCCCTTCCTTACATATGTCATACTTTTAATATTGCTCATAATTTTTTATTAATAAACCTTGTACATTTTCAACTCTTCATCTTATGTGAAATATGCACCTCCTTTAAAGAACTCCTCTTCCTTACATATGTCATACTTTTAATATTGCTCATAATTTTTTTACTAATAAACCTTGTACATTTTCAACTCTTCATCTTATGTGAAATATGCACCTCCTTTAAAGAACTCCTCTTCCTTACATATGTCATACTTTTAATATTGCTCATAGTTTTTTTACTAATAAACCTTGTACATTTTCAACTCTTCACCTCATGTGAGCATTTACTCATTTTTGGGTATTTTCTTTTTACAAGTTGGATTTATCTCCTCCCTACACATGGATTGATGCTATTGGTCCATAGGAACCTTAATTGGACCATAGTCTAAAGATTTCTGAAAATCTAGACCCTTAGGCTAAGGTTCTTTATAGCTATTTTCAATTAATTCCAATTGCACATTGGAAAATTCTTTTTGAATTTCTGTTTCAGGGGAACTCATCTGAATTAGAAGAGATATTTTTCTATCCAAAAATATTCAAAATCTGAATATTCTCTCTCTAGAATATTTTTCTCTCTCTAGGCTAAAACAGATAGAAACAAGGTCTTTATATTTCTGAAGAGGGATTGATTACAGGGAAAGATACTAGACATCAAAAAGGGGGTGGGGGAGGAATCTTACATTCTACCCCACTTAAAAAAATGCGAGATGTCCTCATCTCGCAAACTGGGATAATTTCGCAAGATGCACGAATATGAGACTTAGAGAAAAATTTTAATCAAGATTAACCACCAAGATAAGTCTTAAAGAGAGCAAGATTCAAAATACGAACAAGATTTAAACTTTATTCATTCTCGGAACTTATACAGTAAAGATAGAGGAACTCTTTACACTTCCATAAGCCCGTCCATCATATGGTCACAAAAGCAGTCCTCACAAGCTGCACAAGTATAAGGTAACTCATCTATGGGAATGATTCTATGGGTTATTGCTGCGCCTATCTCAGTGGTATGAGGTGTTCTAAGAAAAGGATCTCTGAGAGGCAAGCCAAAAACGGGGTAAAGGCATATCTTCTCATGAGGAAGAAAACACGCCAGTAAGAAGACCCGCTCAGAAAACCCAGGATGCCTTGATCTCATGACGCAGTAGTATCGGGGACCCAAACCCAAAGCTTCAATAACCATGGCCAAGCGGACATTGTTACGGAAGTGCTGCTGACCCCAGGGTGTTACCCTAGTTATGTCTTGATAGGTCCGCCATTTGGTCTGCGCTACAGAAGTTCCCAAGTGAGGGAAAAGTGAGTGCTCATACTGTTCTATAAAATCCTTCTTCACAGACTCACTTGCGTCTTGAAGGTGAGGAATCATTATGGATAAAACTAATTCTTGTTGCCAAGCCATGAAGGAGATTAGGAAGAAAGGAGATCGATGGGAGTAAGATTACTGTGAGCGACAAGTAAAAGTTACGACTTATATAAAGGAAGGAGCTAGCGTAACTTAGAAGCCAACGGTAACTTGCCACTGAAGTTTTACCGTCTTTCCATGATTTGGGTTTGGCACATTTTTCTATAGAAGGCATTCAAACTTTGAGATGAGGAGATAAAAGAAGCTCGTAAGCTAAATCACCTACTTTCTTTGGTCCACAATATCTGGGAGATAACTTCTTCCCAAGAGATAAAGAACTTCTTTTGGGCCGTACTCGAATGAAGACCAAAACCTTGATATCCAAAACATCGATTCTCCTTCTGAACTCATTGTTCTGAATCTTAAAACAGGTGGGACTCTTGAGAAGTATTCAGGAAAAAGGTTCTTCCTTTTTTAAACAGAATCTTTCTTTTATTTTAGAGAGAGAATAATTATAAGATCAGAAAGGGAGATTCTTACTCCTGTATGCCTCGAAGGCTGGGGAGGAATCTTACATTCTACCCCACTTAAAAAAGTGTGAGATGTCCTCATCTCGCCAAGTAGAGGACAACTCTTTTTCTTAAGATCCAATTTATTCAAGGGTTCCTTATATTCTGGTCAACCCAACAGAATACGGGGATAAATATCCCTTATATAGAACTCATCATTAAATAAATTCATTTCAGATCATATCATTCATATCTTTAACACGATAATGGTCCATCAGATCGAAATTTTTTCTTTCTGAACATTCCTCCACGGGAATTTCAGTCAAGCAAGTTTTCAATTTGTCATCCCTTAACTTGATATACCGAGTCAAGTGTTAACAGTAGTACTTTGACAGCACAATCCACTAATCTCATAGTGATTTGTTGAAATCATTATCATCATTTATCATTACAGGGACTCGTCCCATTCATCCTCATTGCGGTTTTGCTCAAGTTATTATATTTCAACTAAATTTCAAAAATCATCATTTTTCAATCAGAATCCCAATCAATTCATCAGTTCCCAAACAGAATTAAAAATCATATCAACCACATTCAAATTCATCATCTGGATAGCATTAACGCTTATAATTTCAAGTCTTAGATTTACTCGTATATACTGTCAGTAAAGAGCTGCAGTTATACTCTCGGTATATACGGATAGTCACGGCCCTTGGAATTATAAGGTAAATACCATCATGTCTAGGCCTGAAGCAAGTCAAGGATTCTATATAATTGCGGTACTTCCATCTGAAGACCCAATTACCAAATTACAAATTTCAATTTGAATATCAAATTGTATGAATTATATCACACAATTACAACCTTTTTGTGTTTCTTGATAAATTTCTGACCTATTTGTCTTCTCAATTGATCTTTATTAACCAAATGCTCTGATACCAACTGTGAGATCCCCCTGTTCCCACCGAGAGCAACGGATTTGGGTACTAGCAGTGGAAGTAGCACTTCTCGCACGGGACAGGGGTCCCACATTCGGGGCCTCGTCCACGGATATCCGGACAAGAGACTAATCCGTCGGTTTTTCCAAAAACGAACCCGAAAAAAACTTCCCTTACCCGGAAAGCACGGGCGATTCCACCAGGATAATTTTTTACTCTAACGTAGTCAAGATCATTACTGATCACGCTGATCTAACTGCACCTATAAAGATACTCGGTCGGATCAAGGAAGAAACTTGCACTTGGATCATTGGGATCAACGCTTTTTTCCCCATCAAGAGGCACAGCCGTTGATTCCTATCCATAGAACAATTACTATCCGGGACTTACTTCATCTATCGTAATAACAGAAACTGAGTCTCGGTTTACGGATCCATCAGTCCAGCCTAACCCCATCCGATCCCATGGGTTAGCCAACCGCCCAACCACTGTAGTGATGGGATCCAATTTGGAATTTGGTTAGGTTTTGTCCCGGGTACCAAGGAAAAGAGTTCCAAGGCCCCCTAGCCGGAATTTCATGCAAACATAAAACTAGCCACACCACTTACACACCCAATATGAAAATTGCCTTTTTCTTAGCATCAGCTAACTTTAAAACAATCCTTTAATGAAACCATAGTACCACTGATCACAATCTCCCAATTTATCCAGTTGATTCATAATTTCCCATCATTCCTTCATCAGAGTATCTATGGCATCATTGGCAACTAGAACGCTCACCACCTGTCCACACAGAGGCCGTTTCCATAGTTCCTAGCCCATAATACTCGGCAATATAATCACTTATCAAGATGGACTCTCGTTGAAGATCAGCAAGATCAACCAACAGATCCATATAAAAGAGCCATGGACTCATCCGTTGAGGACCAGCAAGGTCAGTCAACCAGATCCATGCCCGGTTTCACAAAACAACTCTTACTCCTTGTTCCAATATCTTCCTCGACGCACGCGTGGGTATCCTAGGCGACCCAGAGCCCGAGCACCGTATGGTCAGCACCCTCTAGGATCCTTCGCAGGTGACCTAGCGCTTCACTCATAGGCCGCTTCCTTGGTCCCTCATCCACCGTACCGGAAGCTCACCATTTTAATCGAACCGAGGCTGGTCAAGACCTCGGTCGACCTTGCTACGCGAGACGTCCTCCATTGACTCTCCGTCAGCAGTTGCAACTTTATCAGTTAGGTCTCCACGACCTTAATCACAAGACGGTCAAAATGCTTCCCCAGCATTCTTGACATAAAACAGCCATTTACAAACAGCATTTACAAACAGTTTACAAATACAGTTTCTATATTAACTCTCATTTTTCCACATTATCCCTCATTAATCCACATTACTTATTCCACATTCCATGTATATGTGTACTCATCCAATCACCTCTTTTTCCATCTCTTTACTTCAGATTCCTTCACATCACATATCATATATTCACATCCATATCTACATCCATACATCCACATCCACATCCACATTCACATCCATACATCCACATCTACATGCTTATCTCCATTTTCACATCCTCATTTATACATCCACATCCCATATCCACATTCATACATACACATCCACATCCACATCCACATCCACATCCACATCCACATTCACATCCATGCATCCACATCTACATGCTTACCTCCATTTTCACATCCTCATTTATACAACCCCATATACCTTCACATCTAATCTTTTACATCACATCCATTCTCGCCCTATCACAACCCATATACATCTTATCCTATCACATACACTTCTTACCTCATCCCCCCATACACATCTTAATTCATCTTATCACATCCTAACTTATTTCATAAGCATCTTATCACCTCTTATCACACCTCTTATCACATCCTATCACTTTCCATACGCATCTTATCAATTCTTATCACATCTCATACACCTCTTATCACATCTTATCACATTTCATATCTTTTTTTAAAAAAAAAGAGAATTCTTTTATTTGATATAAGATTTCTCTACACATTTATTTATACATAAATTCCATTTAAGGAGACTAACACTTTCGAAATTAAAATCAATCTTTTATGCATCTTCTTATGCATGATTTCAATTTGGTAGGGAATTATACTTTTAGAATAAAAGAATTTCTCTTATGCATCTAAGTTAAGCATAAAATCCATTTATGAGGAAAATCATACTTTTAGTATAAAAAGAATATTTTTTTATGCATACCTATATGCATGAAATCCAATATGATAAAAGTAACACTTTTGATATAAAAATTTTTCCTTTTTGCATACTTCTATGCATGAAAATTAAAAATGATAAAAGTAACACTTTTGATATAAAAATTTTCCTTTATGCATACTTCTATGCATGAAAATTAAAAATGATAAAAGTAACACTTTTGATATAAAAATTTTCTTTTATGCATACTTTTATGTATGAAATAAAAATGATAAAAGTAACACTTTTGATATAAAAATTTATCCATTATGCATACTTTTATGCATGAAAATAAAAATGGTAAAAATAACACTTTTGATATAAAAATTTATCCTTTATGCATACTTCTATGCATGAAAGTAAAAATGATAAAAGTAACACTTTTGATATAAAAATTTATCCTTTATGCATACTTCTATGCATGAAAGTAAAAATGATAAAAGTAACACTTTTGATATAAAAATTTTCCTTTATGCATACTTCTATGCATGAAAATTAAAAATGATAAAAGTAACACTTTTGATATAAAAATTTTCTTTTATGCATACTTTTATGTATGAAATAAAAATGATAAAAGTAACACTTTTGATATAAAAATTTATCCATTATGCATACTTTTATGCATGAAAATAAAAATGGTAAAAATAACACTTTTGATATAAAAATTTATCCTTTATGCATACTTCTATGCATGAAAGTAAAAATGATAAAAGTAACACTTTTGATATAAAAATTTATCCATTATGCATACTTCTATGCATGAAAATAAAAATGGTAAAAATAACACTTTTGATATAAAAATTTATCCTTTATGCATAATATTAAAATTCAATTTCTCCATGATTATAATGAAATTCTTTCAATTAATCTAGGATGATGATTCCTAGAATATGGTAGGAAGTCCTCTTTTTATGCTTTGAATGAAAATTTTTTATGCATAATTTTTATAAAAATTTTGCCATAGCTCCGCTGCTATGACTGATAAATCTCAATTTTTCTAAGGGATAAAGCTTATCATTAAGAAAATAATTAAAATGATTCTCTAATTGGATCCTTAATCCATAATGGATTGAATCATCAATATACATAAACTAAAAGCATAAGAAAAAGCCATTAATTTGGCCTCAAGCATAGCTTAATCTTGGGTTAAGGAAAAGCTTTATGAAAAGCTTGATTTGGATTGAGAATGGGTCATGAGTATGACCATTTCTTGAGTGAGAGAGAGAATTTACATAAGAATCATTAGAATTTAAACATAAATGAAAATTAACTTCAATAGCATTTATTAAATTATGTAACTCTTCACTACTATTCAAACTTCAATAGCATTTAAAAAAAACCATACCAATTAAACTTCTCAAGCTTGAGAGGGGTTGAGAAGAGAGAAACATTGAGAAATTATAGAAAGATGAATATTCACTAATTACCTTACAACTTGCTTGATTCTTTGTTCACGGTAGAGGCCCCCAACCAATCAATTGGTTAAGTATGTTGATGGAGCCACTAATGGGGATTGAAGAAAGAGGGAAGCTCCAAAAACTAGTGAATTATTAAATGAATTCACAGTTCTTGGCTTAGGTGGAGTAGAGTAACGATGCATAAACACTATCTATTTTTCAACAAGGGTGAGGCTTCTATTTATAGGAAAAATTGAGCTCCTAACCAAACAAACTGATTCTAGAATTTTCTAAATCAGTTTGGTCAATATTTGACCATTTTTAAGTCAGTTAAGCTAACTTTTTGGAACTAGACTTGAATGAGGAGAGAGGAGAGATGAAATATCTCAATTTTTATGAGTTTAAAACTCATTCAAGCATGTGAAATATGCACCTCCTTTAAAGAACTCCCCTTCCTTACATATGTCATATTTTTAATATTGCTCATAGTTTTTTACTAATAAACCTTGTACATTTTCAACTCTTCATCTTATGTGAAATATGCACCTCCTTTAAAGAACTCCCCTTCCTTACATATGTCATACTTTTAATATTGCTCATAATTTTTTATTAATAAACCTTGTACATTTTCAACTCTTCATCTTATGTGAAATATGCACCTCCTTTAAAGAACTCCTCTTCCTTACATATGTCATACTTTTAATATTGCTCATAATTTTTTTACTAATAAACCTTGTACATTTTCAACTCTTCATCTTATGTGAAATATGCACCTCCTTTAAAGAACTCCTCTTCCTTACATATGTCATACTTTTAATATTGCTCATAGTTTTTTTACTAATAAACCTTGTACATTTTCAACTCTTCACCTCATGTGAGCATTTACTCATTTTTGGGTATTTTCTTTTTACAAGTTGGATTTATCTCCTCCCTACACATGGATTGATGCTATTGGTCCATAGGAACCTTAATTGGACCATAGTCTAAAGATTTCTGAAAATCTAGACCCTTAGGCTAAGGTTCTTTATAGCTATTTTCAATTAATTCCAATTGCACATTGGAAAATTCTTTTTGAATTTCTGTTTCAGGGGAACTCATCTGAATTAGAAGAGATATTTTTCTATCCAAAAATATTCAAAATCTGAATATTCTCTCTCTAGAATATTTTTCTCTCTCTAGGCTAAAACAGATAGAAACAAGGTCTTTATATTTCTGAAGAGGGATTGATTACAGGGAAAGATACTAGACATCAAAAAGGGGGTGGGGGAGGAATCTTACAATATGTGAGGTGAATAGATGTGGTGTGAATCAGATGGATGTGAATGAATGGATGGATGGATGTGATGTGAATAGAGGTGATGAGATATGAGGTGAATAGATGTGATGTAAATGAATGGATGAGATGTGATGTCATGTGAATCAGGATGTAAATGAATGATATGGGATAAGAGTGGATGTATGAAAAAGAATGGATGGATGGATGTGATGTGAATAGAGGTGATGAGATGTGAGGTGAATAGATGTGATGTGAATCAGATGGATGTGAATGAATGGATGGATGGATGTGATCTGAATAGAGGTGATGTGAATAGAGGTGATGAGATATGAGGTGAATAGATGTGACGTGAATGAATGAATGGATGGATGTGATGAGATATGAGGTGAATAGATGTGATGTGAATGAATGGATGGATGTGATGTGAATAGAGGTGATGAGATATGAGGTGAATAGATGTGATGTGAATGAATGGATGAGATGTGATGTCATGTGAATCAGGATGTAAATGAATGATATGGGATGTGAGTGGATGTATGTAAAAGAATGGATGTGAATGTATATATGAAGAATGGATGTGAATGAGTATGTGAAAGAATGGATGTGAATGTATGTGATGAAAATGGATGTGAATGTGTATGTGAAGAATGGATGTGAATGAGTATGTGAAGAATGGATGTGAATGTGTATGTGAAAGAATGGATGTGGATGTATGTGAAAGAATGGATATAGATGTGTATGTGAAAGAATGTGATGTGATGTGACATGAATATATGTGGATGTGAAGTGATAGATATGAATGTATGGATAGATGTCAAAAGTCGTACATGTGAAAGAATGGATGTGGATGTATGTGAAAGAATGGATATAGATGTGTATGTGAAAGAATATGATGTGATGTGACATGAATATATGTGGATGTGAAGTGATAGATATGAATGTATGGATAGATGTGAGAAGTCGTACATGTGAACGATTGGATGAGATGAGATGAGATGTGTATAAATGAGATATAATGTATGCGATAGGATGGTTATGAGAATGTATGTGGTGGATATGAACGAATGAATGTGATGGATATGAATGAATGTGATGTGATGTAAATGGAGATAGATGTGATGTGTGATGTGTGATGTGAACGATTATGATGTGATGAGATGTGGATATGGGTAGATGCGAGTGGATGAGATCTCATTGTTGGGGTAACGGCTCTGGGCCTTAATTAGATAGCTGTCTCTTAGCTGTGCGGGTCCGGCCATGTACCCGCACAGCCATGATGTGATGAGATGTGGATATGGGTAGATGCGAGTGGATGAGATCTCATTGTTGGGGTAACGGCTCTGGGCCTTAGTTAGATAGCTATCTCTTAGCTGTGCGGGTCCGGCCATGTGTGGGTCCGGCCATGTACCCACTTGTAACGGTCACTTATGTCACTTATAGTTATATACAAGTGTGAGTGGGGAACACACACAACAACTATGGATTAACCCCTTATCTTGTGTGTGTGCTCTCTGGCTCTCTGGTTCTCTGTGTGTTCTCTCTCGCTCTCCCGCTCTCTTCAAACTGGTATCAGAGCTTTGGCTATGGAAGATCCGTGCATTGGAGAGCAGTAGGCATTCTGCATCGCGCGTCAGAGAAAGAGCCGAGCAGCCCGTTTTTCAGCCGTGAACAGCAAACAGATCAGTTTTGAGTGTACATCTTGCTTTATGTGTCAAAACAACTCGCTTCAGTTAGATGTTTGATTGTTTTTGATATGTACGATTTCTTGATGCCTATCTGAGCTACAGATAGAGGACCGTTTGCACTTTATGTTTGGTCATTTCACATGTCATTGGGCTGATGTATACAATTATCGTTTTGTGCTACGGATGCAAACAGGTTGCTATTGTTTGGTTAGCATTGAGCAAGTGTTTGTGAACCATCGCTTTGCGGTTTCTTGCTTGGACACTTATGCTCAAAGTCTTGTGTATTTGACACATGTATCAGATGTTTATATGAAGTGGGAGGTACTCTCTTTGGGTGACAGATACAGGTTATATTCATAGCTGATTGGGGGCACTCGTTGTACAGGTTGTGCACTTGTAGTGCATTTCACTCTTTTGCAGCATTGATTGCTTGCAAAAAAGGAGCTAAGCATTTGAGCATCATTATTGTCTTGTTGTTGTTGTTGTTGTTTGGACATTATTGGTAGATTCATCATCTATGCTGAAAATTAAGAAGCTAGAGGGAACTAGCAACTTTGATGTGTGGCAGACACAATGCATGAACATATTGTATCTCAAGGAGCAATATGTTCCCATTCAAGAGCAAGGCAGGAAGCCTACGTCTATGACAGATGCTAAATGGTGGAGGCTAAACACACTTGCTAAAGCCACTATTATGTTGACATGTTACGATGACATCGTTAGGAGCATTCGAATTAGAACACTGCATGGGATGTATGGCAGAGATTAGTGACATTATATGCATAGGAAAGCGCTTCTAGCAAAGTTTTTTGGTTGAAGAAGCTTGTGCGATTGCAAATGAGAGAAGGGCAATCCATATTGATTCATTTGAATGAGTTTAATAAGACTTTCAGTCATGTTATTCAGCATGGGCTGAATTTGGATGATGAGGTTAAGTCATCATTGCTCTTGGTGAGTCTACCTCCCACTTGGGATACATTTGTCACGGCCACTAGCAACTCTCATCATTTGCAGGTCTATGCTGATGTAGAGGGTGCCATCATGCAGGAGGACATGAATAGGAAGAATAGAGCAGGTTCTAAAGCCTCTAGTGCTATGAATGTCACAAAGACAAAAGAGGCAAGTCTAGAAGCAAATCTAGATCTAAAAAGGACATTGTGTGCTTTTACTGTGAGAGAAAAGGGCATTATAAGAGTCAATGTCATAAGCTGCAGGCTGACAAAAAGGCAGGCAAAGTAGAGTCAAAGGATAAGAAAGAGGATGATGACAAAGACAAGGACAAAGGGAAGGGCAAAGTTGAAGCAAATGCTCTTTCGTACACTTCTCCAGGTTCTCATGATAGAGGTGTGGCACACCAAGGTGGTGTTACCATTGAGGAGATTGATGACACAGTGGATGAGTATGTAGCAGAACAGGAGATACTTTATATGTCTTCTCATGATGACCAGCACTTGCTAGCTAGCATGGGCACTGCTATGCATACTTGGCTCATTGACTCGAGAGATTCGTTTCATGTCACTCCACATCGTGAGTGGTTCACGACATACATGGCAAGTGACATGGGACCGGTTTTTCTTGGAGATGATCATGAGCTACGTATTGCAAGCATTGGTGATATTGATCTCTAGCTTGGTCATGGACGTATTTTTACACTTCATGATGTAAGGCATGGACCTGAGCTAAAGAAGAATCTCTTCAGTACTAGTCAGCTTGACTTGAGTGGTCATGTACTCTCTTTTGGGCATGGGAAATGGAAAATCTATAAAGGGTCTTTGGTCATGGCAAAGGGATCATTGCTTGATACCCTCTACCCTCTTTATTGTACTGTTTCATGTGGTTCAGCTCATGCTACCACTGAGCTACTAACAAGTGTGTTGTGGCATTGCCGATTGGGGCATATGAGCAAGAAAGGAATGGAAATCTTATCTCGTTGTGGCTACTTGCGTGTGTTTAGTGGCTCTAAATTTGCTGATTGTGAACATTGCATTTATGGGAAGCAAGTTCAATTTCCTCACAAGAAGAAGCTTATGCATAAGCTTTTGCCGTTAGATTTGGTGCATACAGATGTGTGTATGATGCCACAGCTTTCTTTGGGTGGTGGCAAGTATACGATGCTACATGGAAGGCATGGGTGTATCCTATGCATCAGAAAGATGATGTGTTTCAAACTTTCAAGATATGGCTTGCATATGTAGAAAATCAAACAGTCAGGTAATTGAAATGTCTTAGATCTGACAATGGAGGTGAGTATGTGTCGAAAGAGATTGATGACTTCTTGGCTTTGAAAGGTATAAAAAGGGAACTCCCTCCACCTCACAACCCATTGCAGAATGGTGTTGCTGAGAGGTTAAACAGGACTATATAGGATAGAGTCCGTTCAATGTTGTCACATGCTGCTTTATCTCATGGGTTTTGGGCTGAGGCAGTGAAAAGTGCTATACATTTAATAAACCGTTCCTCTCATCGTGCTTTGGATTACAAAGTGCCTGAAGAAATGTGGACAGGCAAGCCTCCGTCTTATAAACACTTGCATGTGTTTGGCTATGATGCATACGTGCACATACGCAGAGAGGATCGCAACAACAAGTTAGATCCAAAAGCGCAAAAATGCATATTTCTTGGTTATGGTGAGGAGGGAGAGATGGGATATAGACTTTGGGATCCTAGTAATCATAAAATTGTACGCAGCAATGACGTCTTCAAAGAGCATTCTATGCCAAAAAGATCAGCTGATAGACCAAAAGTGGTGAGATGCACCATATTTGAGGACACATACATTGGACAGCCAGTTAGGCAAGTACAGCAGGAGGAAGTACAATCTCCAGTTCAGCCCGAAAATGTATTGGATGGCTGTCAGGTAGATCAGCCACCCATAGGTCCACATGTACCACAATTTCAGCCATATAACGATGTAGAACAACCGTGTTTTGATGGGCAACGAGTCTCACATGAGCAGCCTGCCCCGCCAGCTGACGAGGAGTACTCGGCCGTCACATCCTCCTGACAGATTTCAGCCAAGTTTGGACTATCTTATGGTGATTGATTGTGGTGAGCCTTCATGCTACAAAGAGGCTATGCAGAGGGCAGATAAGATTAAGTGGGAGTTGGCCATGAAGAGCGAGATGGCATCTCTCAAGAAGAATGGCACATGGGATTTGGTGATGGTCATAAAGTCTTGCCATGCAAGTGGGGGTGTATAAGAAAAAGTTTACACCGGATGACACTTCACTAAAGTACAAGGCCAGGCTTGTGGCGAAAGGTTTCAAGCAAGAACATGGGATTGATTTTGATGAGGTTGTTTCTCCCGTGGTCAAGATGACTACCTTGCGGACTGTTTTAGCTTTGGTTGCTAGAGATGACATGGAGTTGTATCAGATGGATGTGAAGACCGCGTTTCTTCATGGTGATCTCCATGAGGAGATATACATGCAGTAGCCAGAGGGGTTCATTGACAAAGGGAAACTTCGTCATGTATGTAAGCTCAAGAAGAGCTTATATGGCTTGAAACAGGCTCTGAGGGAGTGGTATCAGAAGTTTGATGCATTCATGAGAAAGCAGGGCTTTGGCAGGAGTGAAGAGGATCACTGTTTCTATGTAAAGAGGGCCGAAGATGGTAACCTTCTTATTTTGATCATCTATGTAGATGACATGCTTCTAGCCAGGACATGTAATAAGTAGTCGTTAAATGCCTTGAAAGCTGAACTGCATAAGGCATTTGAGATGAAGGATTTGGGCATTGCGAGCCATATTCTTGGCATGCGTATTCAGAGAGATAGAAAAAGGTGATTGCTTTACCTGTCTCAAAAGGAATACATTGGGAAAGTTTTGGAGCAATTCCATATGCAGGGTGCGAAGGCTCTTTCTACTCCATTGCCTATGTACTGCAAGCTTTCTCAAGAGGATAGTCCAAAATCAGATGAGGAGCGGGCTGAAATGTCCAAGATACCTTATGCATCGTCTGTTGGTTGTTTGACATATGCCATGGTTGCTCTACTAGACCAGACATTGCTTATGTAGTGGGCGTAGTGAGCCGATACATGAGCCGATACATGGCGAATCCTGGCAAACGACATTGGGAAGCAGTGAAAGGGGTTATGAGGTATCTCAAAGGCACTCAGGATATGTGCATATGCTATGGGCAGACAGATTCAGCGGTACATGGGTATGTAGATGCTGATTATGCAGGGAGCAGGAAGTCGACTACTATAGGCTACTTGTTCACATTCGCAGGTGGTGCGATTTCATGGGTCTCTCATCTACAGGGTTGCATTACCATTTCTACCACTGAGGCAGAGTATGTTGCAGCCAAACGGAGGCCGCAAAGGAGGCCATATGGCTTTCTCATCTCTTGGAAGAGTTTGGTATGTTACAGGAGATTCCAGTGCTACACTGCGATAGCCAGAGTGCTATCATGTTGGCCCAGAATCCAGTATTCCATGCCAAGACTGTTGAAAAATAGGTAGAGGGAGAGGAGACACACACACAGGAGAAATCCCCAATGTATATTGCAAACCCTAACCATAGAGGGAAGCCATCTCCCTTCTCACACAATGCATAAAACCATAATCCATAATACACACAACACACTATGAGTTGTGTCCACACACATCTAACCCTAGATACCATCCACACACTATGACCAGCTGGACGCGGTCATTTATGTCTCACACATACTGCTACCTAACATGCCAGTACATAGCATAGCTGGCTCACACTGACATCGAGCTTGAATCTCAACAGCCCCTCTCAAGCTCATGATGTACTGCCATAGATGAAGATGTAGATGAGCTTGGGATATTAAGGCTCTCAACACTCCCCCTCAAGCTCATCCCATGTACTCCCAACATAGTATGGAAGTACTCAAACTTCTCCCTGCTATGTGGCTTTGTAAAGATGTCTCCCACCTGCTCATCAGTTTTCACATACTATAGATCCACTGTACCATCTAGCACCTTCTCTCTGACAAAGTGATAATGGACCTCTATGTGTTTGGTCCGTGCATGAAACACTGGATTCTTTGCCAACTGTATACTGCTCATGTTGTCACAATGAATGAAAACTTTGCCATCAATAGGCTCACCCAAATCTGCCAAGAGACTCTTTAACCAAATTCCTTCATAAGTAGCAATGGATGCACCTCTGTTTTCAGCCTTTGTACTAGATAAAGAAACAGTAGGTTACTTTTTGCTACTCCAACTCACCACAGTACTTCCAAGTGTAAAGGCATAACCACTAGTGGACCTCCTGTCATATGAGCTACCTGCCCAATCAGCATCTGTGTAGCCATGTATATCCAAGCCTTTACCACTCTCATAAAGAAGACCATAATGTGTAGTTGTCTTTACATATCGCATAATGCGTCTCACTGCATCCAAATGAGGTTTTCTAGGGCTTTGCATAAATTGGCTTACTAGCCCCACAGCATAACTCAAATCCAGGCGTGTGATAGTCATGTAAATGAGACTACCAACCATCTTTCTGTACATAGATGGATCATTCAACTCCTCACCAAAATCAGCCCGCAACTTCACATTTTGCTCCAAAGGTGTACTCATAGGCTTACACCCTGTCATCCCATATTTTGCCAACATATTCAATGCATATTGGCGTTGCACTAACCATGTACCTGCATGGTCTTTGATCACTTCAATTCCAAGAAAGTATCTCAACTCACCCAAGACTTTCATGTCAAATTGCCCATATCACATCTGTACCATGATCACCTGTGATAATCAAGTCATCCACATAGATGACAAGTAAAACAATCCCATGATCTGTTTTCTTCACATAAAGTGAAGAATCTGCTGTAGAAACGTGAAATCCAAGGGAGATAAGATATTTGCTCATCTTATCACTCCAAGCACGAGGTGCTTGCTTCAAACCATATAAAGCTTTCTTCAATCTACATACATGAGTGGGATACTTTGGGTGTATAAAACCTTCTGGCTATGCCATATAAACCTCTTCTTGTAGATCACCATTTAGAAATGCACTTTTGAGATCCGTTTAATGCATTTCCCAACCATTTGCTGCAGCCATAGTAATGACTTCTCTCACTGTTCCCATCTTTGCCACTGGACTAAATGTTTCATCATAATCCAAGCCTTGGGTTTGTGCATAACCTTTAGCTACCAATCTTGCTTTATGTCATTCAATGGAACCATCAGACTTGCATTTCACTTTGTAAACCCATTTACAACCAATGACATTTTTGTCTTGTGGTAATGCAACCAGATCCCATGTGTCATTATGAACCAATGCGTCCATCTCAACATCCATTACTTTCTCCCATACATGCTTTCCAATAGCTTCTGTATAGCATGTAGGTTCCACATGCTTCACCAAAGATGTCATATATGCATAATGCATAGCAAAATCACGGTATGTCAACCTGTCACAACTAGATATTTTACCCTTTGGGATTTGGGATCTCCGCAATGCATGCGGATCACTGTGAACACCTGTCACTCTAGCATGTGGTGGCATATATAGCATGTGGTGGCACGTATCTATCCTGCCTTGCACCAGGTGTGCGTAAAACAAGTATACCAAGTTCCTCATCCAAACTCTCTGAACTTGATGACTCATAACCTATAATTCCAATTCCTTCAACCATCTTCTTTCCTTTATCCATAGCACTACTCCCAGTGCTCACACTCTCATGCCTCAAACGTCCTGACCATGGACGTACAGTACTACTCTGAGCCTCTGCTGGCCCAGAGATAGAAGTAGAACTTGCTTGTGGCAAGTTCACATGCACATCAGCTTCAAGCGATTCAATGACACCCTCATCCTTTGTACCAACTAGCAAGCTCATTAAACACCACATCTCATGAGATAACCACTTGTCTAGTTTGTGGATTGTAACATTTGTATGCCTTGCGATCCTGTGCATATCCAACAAACACACACTTTTCTGCCTTAGGATCCAACTTCCTCCTTCTCTCGTCAGGCACATGTACATAAGCTATGCAACCAAATACTTTGAGGTGTCCAATGTCTTGCCTAAAACCTGTAAGTCGCATCTCTGGCGTACTTCCATGTATGGCTGCAGTAGGTGTTTTATTCAGTATATACACTGCAGTAGCACATGCTTCTACCCAATAATAATCTGGCATGCTCTTTTCATTGAGCATCGCCCTGGCCACTTCACAAATGACTCTATTCTTTCTCTCAGCCACCACACCATTTTGCTGAGGTGTATAACTGCAAGTCAATTGTCTTCTTATTCCATGCTTTCTCAAGAAATGCTCAAAAGCATTTGAGGTGTATTCACCACCTCCATCTGTCCTCAAACACTTATTCCAAGAACCATATTGCTTTTCTACAAAAGCTTTGAAATCCATAAACTTTTCCAACACTTCACGTTTCTCTCTGAGAAAGTATATCCATGTCATTCTGCTGAAATCATCAATAAATGTCACATAATATAAACTATCTTTAATAGATGGGTTTTGTGCAGGACTCCATACATCGCTATGTACTATCTCAAGTGGCCTGCAACTCATGTTGCCTTCTCTAGGAAACCACAACCTTGCCTGCTTTCCAAACTGATAGGCTCCACAAACATGCATATTCCCATCATACTTGAATCTAGGCAGCCCACTAACAATGCCTTTTGCCTACATGTTCTTTAGCCTTTGTATATTGACATGTCCAATCCTCTTATGCCACATATCAATGTCCTGTACCACATTTTTGCTTTTAGAGAACATGGCTGATTTTAACTCAGGAATCCCAGCATCTACTAGCTTAAACAACCTGCCTTCTTCCTTGCCTTTAGCAATGACTCTACATCCATGTTTGAAATCCTCGACAAAGCAACCATGCTCATTGAAACGAACCTGTAATCCCTGTTCCACCATTTGACCAATTGAGGCCAAGTTTTTTGTGATAGAAGACACATACAATACATCTAACATAGACTTTGTTTGACCATTGGCATAACCAATGGTACACTTCCAACATGTGTAACGGCATGCTAAGTATCATCTCCTATTCTCCACATAGCCTTTCACATCCATAGGCTTCATATGCTCAAACCATTCACCATGACAAGTCATATGGTTTGATGTTGCAGAGTCCATATACCAAGTGTCATCATTTTCAGCATTTGTCATCATAGATCCCACAACATGTTTCATGATGGCAAACAAGTGATTTGCGCTGCCATCATTACTGCTTGATGCATAATTTCCACCACCATGTTGTGCATAATTTCCATGATGTTGTGCTCTACCCCCTTTCAAATCATTCTATTTGCGGAAACAATCACGTTCCATATGACCAAATTTCCCACATTAATGGCATTCCACATCTTGCATAAATGTTTTTGTTGGCCTTGCCAACGTCCTCTACCACGAGGATTACCTTTTCCTCTCTGAGGTGTATGTCCACGACCACCTCTAGCACCATATGAAGGCTGAAAATTCTGTTGTGGTGACCTGTCCTGCCATCCACGACCATTTCCACGGCCACATGATGCGAATCTCCCCCTGCCTCTAAATCCTCTTTGGGAATAAAAAGCCTGATTTCTACCATTATCATCATGGCTAGTAGATGCATCCTGAAAGGAATCACTGAGTTTGATTTCCTCAACAAGCAAGAGTGAAACCAACTCATCAAAGTTTGGTAAACTTGTACTCCGAACCGAGATAGATGTATCAAAAGATTTATACTCCTTGCCAAGACCACGCAAGGTAATGTCTACCAAATCATCATCAGGCATGGGGGCATTGATTGTTGCCAATGCATCTGCAAACTTCTTTATCTCTTGTACATAATCATGGATGCTCCTCCTATTCCGCTTCACATTATGTATCTGTTGTCGCAAACTGAGACTTGCGAGCACTAGTGTTTGTATCAAACAACTTTACCAATGTATCCCATGCAACCTTGGGATTCTCAGCATCATGTATGTGTATGAGCATAGCATCCGAAATACATATAGACAGATAATACAACACTTTGAATGCTCTTTCTAACCATTGCTTATGAGCTATAATATGTTGCTGTGTAGGTTGTCGGGGTAGTTCTGGCTCTGGCTCAGCACCTATAATGAGATTCCAAAAACCTTTTCCCTTCAGAAAACTTTTGATCCTGTACGTCCATGCCTGGAAGTTCTTCCTATCCAGCTTTTCACCAACAATCTGTACTGGATTATCCGACATATTTGCTCAATGCATACACCTTTCGCACACGTCCAAATCTGTAAACGAGCCTTCCTCAGCTCAATCACACTCCAATGAGTGTTCTAGATACTCCAAAGTACACAACAACCTTCAATTTTGATGAAGAAAATCAACTTGTATGCATCCAACATGAACTGGCTCACTCAGTCCAAGATACCCTGTTTTGATGCACTTTCCAAGGCTCCAAATTACAATGTAGTGATTCACTAAGTGTGTATAACTTGCATTGACACCTAAAGAACCTCAATGTTGAGTATCAACACCAACCAACATGTGTACATATCAATTTTGTCAAACCCCCTTCTTTGCTCTGAGAAAAACCAGAAAAACCAGTAGTAATTTTGCTCTAATTTCTTCAATCCTTGTCCAAATTGAGCAACCAGGCATTCATTAGCTTAGCAATGATGTCCAATATCTCCATGTAAAAGGAATTAGACCAATTGTTTAAGACCAGTGAGAGTAATTGATCGATTAATCACACTTTGTTTCTCTGCAAACCAGTAGACAGCCTGTTTAACACTAGTTTGGTACCAAAACAGGACACTTGAGTGTCCTTTTTTGGGGGTTGCAAAAAAAAATCAAACTCCTAATGTAGGCTTTAAAAACCAAAATGCTTCATTGGGCATGTAGAACATAACCCTATGCTTATGTAAAAAATGCTAAACATATAAAATGCCTTTTTATTTGGAAGTACATAAGCAACAAAGTAGCATATGTCTTGAAAATGAACATTTTTCAGGATTTTTCAGGATTTTTCCAAATATGCAAGCATCATTCTCTCAAAAAAAAATCCAATGATATCAATAGCATTTTTCCCAAGATATTTTGATAGCATACATTAGTCCAAGGAGGTAGAAGTTCACCAAAAAAATCATTTTCCTTTCCTAGAATTTTTTCCAAAAAAGTTGTATAAAATCAGCAAAAGTAACGCATATTATCAAAACTCAATCACGCCACTAAAAAAAATTGTAGCCCTATCAATGAGAATGTTGATTATTGGTTTTCATGCTTGAGATGAGATAAATAAGCCATAATTTGATGTGTATGACACTAACTTAACCTCCACTTAAGTAGGTTCTTATCGCCTAGTTCTAAAAAAACTGTAAAAAACAA
Organism: Cibotium barometz; assembly: GCF_041138505.1. Lineage (NCBI taxonomy): Eukaryota > Viridiplantae > Streptophyta > Polypodiopsida > Cyatheales > Cibotiaceae > Cibotium > Cibotium barometz. The sequence goes on along the minus strand of NC_141057.1, from coordinate 23,582,660 downwards.
AAATATAAAATTTGATCATCTTTTTTCAAAAACTAATCATAACTGTGCTTGCACAAGTATTCTACACCTATAGTTACAACAAATAATGCACTTACACAGCTTTCCCCTTTGATGAAAATCAAAATTAGGCTCATAATTAGACATTTTATGTATTAAAAACAGGTTGCGCAAAAAGGCCATGTATGAGAAGAGGCCCAAAAAGTGGCTATACAGTTTTGGAAAATTCAAAACAAAGTAGTATTTACCCTATATAACATGGGTGCACCTCAAGTTTTACATTATTAGCTTGCATACGGAAGGAGAAAAATTCATGCTCCACCTGTATAAAAAAACATCATTTCAATATTAGCGAGTCAAAAATTTATCCAATAATTATCGTTTGATGATTCCAAGATTTAGTTTACATCATGGGCTTTCCATCAAGCCAAGTTTCATGATCAAACTATGTCCCTTCTAAAAGTTATGTATAAATTACTACTATTTTGAAAACAGCAAAAATAATGCGTTTTATCAGCATGTGTCTAAGAAAATTAAAATATTGCCTTGCAAAAGCTAAGAAAAGTGCAATTTAAAAAATCTCAATTTTTTTTTGGGTCTTGAGGAACATCTGTGGATGTTAAGCATTTCAAAACTCTTAATAGATTGCCCACAAAAATTCAAGAAAAATGCTAACTTTCAGGACACTTTAGTGTCCAATTACAGAACTAGTGTTAATCAGCTCATTTCAAGCTCCATAGGTGATAATTAAGCAATCCAATCATATAGAAACCTCCTTGGGTATGTGAATTACAAATTTGCTAAGCCAATTGTCGAATTAATCAAGTGAAAGAGTTGATTTGTGGCCTCCTCCTATCAAATAGTATGAAAAATGCTCTGTTTCTACTGTCCAACCTGCACCGCCTACTCTCCTGAGGGATTTGGGAGTGATTACAGTGTTAATTGATGATGGAATTAAGTCCCCAACACACTTAGGCATGTGTGCAATCCATCAATGCTTTGATTTTTGTAAAAACATTGCTCCAAATGCATCAAAATTTGGCTTCCTTTTCTCTGTTTTGTGAGAGCTCAAAAACCAGTTAATGTCACACATTCAAACGCATCCAAATTGCTCCAAAATCAGTTTAGGGCTTGCATATGAGTTGCCAATACATTCCTCCTTGTTAGATACGTGTCTTTGCCAGATTTACATCTAATTTCACCATACATCACTGCTTCCAAGCTTTAATGGAAGCTTTCAAAAATAAAAAATTTTTCTTTGCTTTGGGTTTCCCTAATTTGCTTTGTTTTTGCCTGAATCACCTGCAATCCGCTCAAGGATGTTTAGAATACCTTACCCGGTAGGCCAAGCTCTCAGATTTGATAGTAATCGAGCTTCACAACTTTTCTTCACAGCTTCTTCTCCCTCTTCTCTCACTCACTCATAAACACTAATAGAGAGCACCAGGCTCTGATACCATGTTGAAAAAATAGGTAGAGGGAGAGGAGATACACAGACAGGAGCAAACCCTAATGTATATTGCAAACCCTAACCATAGAGGGAAGCCATCTCCCTTCTCACACAATGCATAAAACCATAATCCATAATACACACAACACACTATGAGTTGTGTCCACACACATCTAACCCTAGCTAATGTCCACACACTATGACCAGCTGGACGCGGTCATTTATGTCTCACACATGCTGCTACCTAACATGCCAGTACATAGCATAGCTGGCTCACACTGACATCGAGCTTGAATCTCAACAAAGACAAAGCACATTGATATCAAGTACCATTTCATATAGCAGGTACTTGGTGATAAGCTCATCCAGCTTGTCAAGATTCATACGGACGACAATCCTACAGATCTTCTTACGAAGAGTCTAGCTTCAGAGAGGTTTGCACACTGCCGAGACCTCATGGGTATTGGATAGGTGACCTTCTTCTATTGTTGTACATACTCACACTCCCCTTAGGCCCATTGCCTTTAAGTGGGAGGTTGTTGGGGTAACGGCTCTGGGCCTTAGTTAGATAGCTGTCTCTTAGCTGTGCGGGTCCGGCCATGTACCCACTTGTAACGGTCACTTATGTCACTTATAGTTATATACAAGTCTGAGTGGGGAACACACACAACAACTGTGGATTAACCCCTTATCTTGTGTGTGTTCTCTCTGGCTCTCTGGTTCTCTGTGTGTTCTTGCTTGCTCTCTCGTTCTGTTCACTCATGAGGATAAATTGAGGAAAGATGTGATGAGATGAAAATGATGTGATTGGATGAGATGAAAATGATGTGATTGGATGAGAATAGGAATACATATGAAATGGATGTGGAATTAAATAATATGGATTGATGTGGAACAATGTAAAAAGATGAGAATTTGTTATTATAGAAACTGTATTTATGACCTGTTTTTAAATGACTATTTTATGTCAAGAATACTGGGGAAGCATTTTGACCGTCTTGTGAATGTGGTCGTGGAGACCTGAAAAGATACAGGGGAGAAGAGAGCTTGAGCTTTTGCAATCACACACACACTCACAAAACCCTAAAAGAGAACACACAAGGTGAGAGGTTGAACATCTTCTTCTTCTTCACACAACACTCAACACACCATATACAAAGATAAGAGTACACACAATATGAAAAGGTACTCAACCAAATACATACTAGGGTTCTCTATAGTGTGAACCCAACTAAATGAGCTGGTGCTATAACCATACCAGTCTCTAGAATGGCTGTCACACAACCTGTCATCCTACTGGCCGCATATCACCCATGAGTGTGGGGCCTATGCCCTAGGTGGGTCATCAGTGTCCACCGCCTTACTAGATGCGCCTCACTAGATGAGCTCGATATCTCAACACTCCCCCTCGAGCTTAACTCCATCTCATGTACACCAAGCGAAGCCCTAAATCTATGGAGCTTCTCTGTACCGAATGCTTTGGTGAAGATGTCAGCGACCTGATCCTGTGTGCTGACATAAACAAGGTCAACGTCTCCTACCAAAACCTTCTCTCTGACAAAATGGTAGTGGACCTCTATATGCCTTGTGCGAGCCTGAAAAACTGGGTTCCTAGCCAACTGTATACTGCTAATGTTGTCACAGAAAATGACAACTTGTCTATCCACTGATAGACCCAAATCTGCAAGTAGCTTTCTCAACCAAGCTACCTCACATGCTGCCATAGCAGCACCTTAGTACTCGGCCTCTGTACTGGAGAGAGCATTCATAGGCTGCTTCTTGCTGCTCCAAGTCACAGCGCACTCCCCAAAGAAATCATGAAGCCACTGGTAGATCTTCTATCTGAGATACTACCAGCCTAATCAGCATCTGTGTACCCATGTACACATATCTCTGTCGTCCCAACTACATAAACTAACTCACCAACCCAACAACATAGCTCAAATCTAGCCTGGTGATCGTCATGTAGATCAAGCTTCCTACTATGTGCCTATACATAGTAGGATCCTCCAAAATCTCTCCTGAATCTGCACTCAACTTGCCATTCTAATCCAATGGCACTGAGATAAACTTACAACCTTTCATACCATACTTGGACAACATGTCCAAGCCATACTGTCTTTGTAGCAGTAATCCAATACCATAAGGTGACCTAATCACCTCAATGCCCAAGAATATTTGAGCTCCCCCAGATCCTTCCTCTCAAACTTCTGTCTAATTAGGATCTTTACATTAAATATCTCTGCATCATGGTCCCTCGTAATGATCAGGTCATCTACATAGATGACAACAAGCACAACCCCTCTATCACTGTGTCTCACATACATCGAGAAATTTGCATTGGCTACATGAAAGCCAATAGTGATAAGATATTCAAAAATCTTGTTAGACCATGCTCTCTTGGTGCTTGTTTTAAGCCATACAAGGCTTTCTTCAACCTGCAAACATGCTCCGGGTGACTCACATCCTCATAACCAGGTGGCTACAACATGTACACCTCTTCCTACAAATCCCCATGCAATAATGCATTCTTTACATCCATTTGATGTAAAGACCATTGCTTTGACACAGCCACTGCTATCACAACTCTCACTGTTGCCATCTTGGCATTTGGGCTGAAAGTTTCCTCATAATCAATGCCATATGTCTGCACATATCCTTTGGCTACCAATCTAGCCTTGTACCTGCTTATGCTTCCATCACTCTTATGTTTTACTTTGTACACCCACTTGCATCCAATGGCTTTCTTGCCTTCAGGCAATTGCACTAAATCCCAAGTCTGATTTCCATATAGTGCATCCATCTCCTCATCCATAGCTTTCTCCCAACACACATTTCCAACAGCCTCATCAATGTATATGGGCTCTACAACCTGTACAACTTTTGCCATGTATGCAGAGTGATGTGCCACATAACCATCATAGGTAAACCTCTGCACAGGATTCTTCACCCTCCCCCAGATCTTTGCAGCTTTGCATTCATGGATTCCATAGCCTTCTTTACATCAGGTGTTCTCATAGCTAGTATCCCAAGATCCTCATCAAGGCTCATCTCTGAGCCACTAGACTCTCCATCAACATGAAAATGCCCTGCAAAAATGTCAGGCATACTAAGGGGATCAATCACTTTCTCTTTGCCTTTATGTGATGTACTAATCACATTTGGAGGATTGGTATTATGATGCAGCCTGCCACTCCATGGTTTATCAACTGAACCACTAGATGAGGACTCTCCTGGTCCACTCAAAGACTGTGATTACTGACTTGCATTCTATGCAACCACATTTCCACTCACATTAGCCCCAACAGCTTCTTTTTCAGTAGCATACTAGCTGCTCATCTCACCAAAAACAACATCCCTGCTTACCCTCAACTCAAGTGTAGCAGTATCCCTTTTGCTCCTCAAGGGAATGCCCAATAAACACACATTTTTCAGCTTTTGGATCTAGCTTAGTTCTCAGCTCATCCGGCACATGCACATATGTAATGCATCCAAAGACTTTTAGATGAGACAAATCACGTTTTCTGCTAGTAAACCTCTCCTCTGGAGTTACATCATGTATGGCTGCACTTGGAGTCATGTTCATGATGTAAACTGATGTAGAAACAGCCTCAGTCCAATAGCTATGCGGCATATTCTTCTCTCCCATCAATGCTCGCGCAATCTCAGCAATGTGCCTGTTTTTTCGCTCAGCAACTCCATTTTGCTGCGGAGTGTATCTGCATATAAACTGAATTTGAATACCATTCTTCTTCAAAAACTCAGAGAACTCATTGGGCAATAAAACATGTTTCCCTGTTTTCTTTTCAACCATAACTCTGAAATTCTGAAAATGAGTGAACACCTCACCCTTCCCCTTCATGAAGTATACCCACACTTTCCTTGTGTGGTCATCAATAAATGTCACATAATACCTGCAGCCTCCCGTAGACATGGTCTTCGTAGGACCCTATACATCTGAATGCACAACATCTAGCGCATTTTTGCTCACATTTCTATCACGTGGAATTACATGCTTTGTTTGCTTTCCAAATTGGCATGCTTCACATATTTTCTGCATACCTTCAACTTTAAACTTTGGCAGCCGTATCACAATTCCTTTAGTCTTTCTGCATAGACTTCATTCTTTGCACATTCACATGTCCAATTCTTTTATGCCAAATGTCTGTGTCTGCAACAATTCCTGAACCATTTGCAAAACATCGCAGCACTCACTGCAGGCATGTTTACATTCAATGTAAACATTCTACCCACTCTGTTACCTTTTGCAACAACCAACCTGCACTTGTCTTTAAAGTCTTCAACATAACAACCATCAGGATTAAACCAAACCTGCAAACCTTGCTCAATCATCTAGCCAACTAAAACCAGATTCTTTGTTATGTTTGGAACATGAAGTACATCTACAAGGTACTTCACTTTGCCATCCTACATAGACAATGGCACATCTCCAACATGGGCAATTGGATGAGCAGTGTCATCCCCTGTTTCCACAAAACCTAGACTTTCAAGGTTTTTCATCTCCTTGAACCACTCCCCATGACTTGTCATGTGGTTTGAAGCACCTAAATCAACGTACCATACACTATTGTTATGTGCTGCTTCAACATTTTCAGACATGGCATTAAGAGTCCTCTTGAATTTCATGCATAGAGGTATGCATAAAAGTAGATTATTTTATTGTAAAAGTGTTACTTTTATCATATTGGATTTCATGCATAGAGGTATGCATAAAAGATATTCTTTTTATACTAAAAGTGTGATTTTTCATCATAAATGGATCTTATGCATAACTTAGATGCATAAGAGAAATTCTTTTATTCTAAAAGTGTAATTCCTACCTAATTGAATTTATGCATAAAAGATTGATTTTTAATTCAAAAGTGTCATTCTCATCTAAATTGAATTTATGCATAGGAAAATGCATAAAAGATTGAAAATGCATAAAAGATGTGGATGTATAGATGTGAATGGGAATGTGGATGTGGATGTATGTGAATGTGGATGTAGATGTGGATGTATAGATGTGAATGTGGAATGTGGATGTGGATGTATATATGTATGTGGATGTAGATGTGGATGTATAGATGTGAATGAGAATGTGGATGTGGATGTATGTGAATGTGGATGTAGATGTGGATGTATAGATGTGAATGTGGAATGGGATGTGGATGTATATATGTATGTGGATGTAGATGTGGATGTATAGATGTGAATGGGAATGCGGATGTGGATGTATGTGAATGTGGATGTAGATATGGATGTATAGATGTGAATGTGGAATGTGGATGTGGATGTATGTATGTATGTGGATGTAGATGTGGATGTGTAGATGTGAATGGGAATGTGGATGTGGATGTATGTATGTATGTGGATGTGGATGTATGAATGAGGACGTGATAGTGGATGTATGCATGTGGATGTGGATATGGATGTGTATGTATGAATGTGGATATGGGATGTGGATGTATAAATGAGGATGTGAAAATGGAGGTATGCATGTAGATGTGGATGTATGGATGTGAATGTGGATACGGATGTGGATGTATGAATGTGGATACGGATGTGTATATATGAATGTGGATATGGGATGTGGATGTATAAATGAGGATGTAAAAATGGATGTATGCATGTAGATGTGGATGTATGGATGTGAATGTGAATGTGTGTGAATTAATGTGTCATCGATATGAGGAAAATGGATGAGAATGAGTACACATTGAATGGAATGTGGAATAAGTAATGTGGACTAAGGAGGGATAATGTGGAAAGACGAGAGTTCGATTTAGAAACTCTATTTTGTGACTGTTTGTAAATGACTATTTTATGTCGAGAATGCTGGGAAAGCATTTTGACCGTCTTGTGGATTAAGGTCATGAAGACCTAATTGTTAAAGTTGCAACTACTGACGGAGAGTCAATGGAGGACGTCTCGCGTAGCAAGGTCGACCGCGGTCTTGACCAGCCTCGGTTCGATTTAAATGGTGAGCTTCCGGTACGAAGGATGAGGGACCAAGGAAGCGGCCTATGAGTGAAGCGCTAGGTCACCTGCGAAGGATCCTAGAGGGTGCTGACCATACGGTGCTCGGGCTCTGGGTCGTTGAAGATACCCACACGTGCGTCGTGGAAGATATTGGAACAAGGAATAAGAGTTGTTTTCTGAAACCGGGCATGGATCTGGTTGATTGACCTTGCTGGTCCTCAAACAGATGAGTCCATGGCTCTTTTATATGGATCTGTGGGTTGATCTTGCTGATCTTCCACGGAGATTCCATTCTGTTATATGAATATATTGCCGGCTACTATGAGCTAGGAACTATGGAAAAGGCCCCTGAGTGAAGAGGTGGTGAGCGTTCTGGTTACCAATGATGCCATAAGTATACCGATGAATGAATGACTGGAAATAAGGATTCAACCAGAGACTATGAGGATTGTCATCAGTGACATAATGGTTTCATTAAAGGATTGTTTTAAAGTTAGCTGATGCTAAGAAAAAGGCAATTTCATATTGGGTGTGTAAGTGGTGTGACTTTGTTTTATGTTTGCATGAACTTCCGGCTAGGGGGCCTGGGAACTCTTTTCCTTGGTACCCGGGACAAAACCTAACCAAATTCCTAATTGGATCCCTTCACTATAGTGGTTGGGCGGTTGGCTAACCCATGGGACTAGATGGGGTTAGGCTGGACTGATGGATCCATAAATCGAGACTCAAATTCTGTTATTACGATAGAAAAAGTAAATCCCGGATAGTAATTGTTCTATGGATAGGAATCGGCTGTGCCTCTTGATGGGGAAAAAAGCATTGATCCCAATGATCCAAGTGCAAGTTTTCTCCTTGGTCTGACCAAGTACATTTAGAGGTACAGTCGGATCAGTTTGATCAGTAATGGTATTGACTACGTTAGAGTAAAAAGTTATCCTAGTGGAATCGCCCGTGCTTTCCAAATAAAGGAAGTTTTTCCGAGTTCGGTTTTGGAAAAACCGACGGATTAGTCTCTTGTCCGGATATCCGTGGACGAGGCCCCGAGTGTGGGACTCTGCCCCGCGCATGATATGCTTCTTCTACTGCTAGCACCCTGAACCCGTTGCGCGGTGGGAATAGGGATCTCACAGTTGGTATCAGAGCGAATTGACTAATAAAAATCAACTGAGAAGCCAAATATGTCAAAAATTTATCAAGAAGCACAAAAAAGTTGTAATTGTGTGATATAATTCATACAATTTGATATTCAAACTCAAAATTTGTAAATTAGCAATTGGGTCTTCAAATGGAAGTACCGCAATTGTAGGGAACCCCGACTTGCTTGAGGCCTAGACATGATGGTATTTACCTTATAGTTCCAAGTATCATGACTACCTGTATATACCGAGGGTATAACTGCAGCTCTTTACCGACAGTATATACGAGTAAATCTAAGACTTGAAATTATAAGCATTAATGCTATCCAGATGATGATTTTGAATGTGGTTGATATGATTTTTTAATTTTGTTTGAGAACTGATGAGTTGATTTGGATTCTGATTGAAAAATGATGATCCTTGAAATTTTAGTTGAAATATAATAACCTAAGCAAAACCACAATGAGGATGAATGGGACGAGTCCCTGTGATGATGTTCTTAACTAGAATGATGATAATGATTTCAGCAAATCACTATGAGATTAGTGGATTGTGTTGTCGAATTGCTACTGTTAACACTTGACTCGGTAGATCAAGTTAAGGGATGACAAATTGAGAACTTGCTTGACTGAAATTTTCGTGGAGAAATGTTCAGAAAGAAACTTTTCGGTCTAATGGATCATTATCGTGTTAAAAATATGGATGTTATGATCTGAATGAATTGTTATTTAATGATGAGTTATATATAAGGGATGTTTATCCCCGTATTCTGTTGGGTTGACCAGAATATAAGGAACCCCAAAATAAATTGGATCTTAAGAAAAAGTGTTGTCCTCTACTTTGCGAGATGAGGACATCTCACACTTTTTTAAGTGGGGTAGAATGTAAGATTCCTCCCCCAGCCTTCGAGGTATACAGGAGTAAGAATCTCCCTTTCTGATCTTATAATTATTCCCTCTCTAAATAAAAGAAAGATTCTGTTTAAAAAAGGAAGACCCTTTCCCCAAAAATACTTCTCAAGAGTCCCACCTGTTTTAAGGATTCAAAACAATGAGTTCAGAAGTGAAAATCGGTGTTTTGGATACCAAGGTTTTGGTCTTCATTCGAGTACGGCCCAAAAGAAGTTCTTTATCTCTTGGAAAGTATAAAAAGTTATCCCCCACCTGTTTTAAGGATTCAAAACAATGAGTTCAGAAGTGAAAATCGGTGTTTTGGATACCAAGGTTTTGGTCTTCATTCGAGTACGGCCCAAAAGAAGTTCTTTATCTCTTGGAAAGTATAAAAAGTTATCCCCAGATATTGTGGGCCTTATCTGAATTCAAAGAAAGAAGGTGACTTAGCCTACTACGAGCTTCTTTTACCTACTCATCTCAAAGTTCATAATGTATCTCATGTAAGCCTTCTATAGAAATATGTGCCAAACCCAAATCATGGAAAGACGGTAAAACTTCAGTGGCAAGATACCGTTGGCTTCTAGGTTACGCTAGCTCATTCCTTTATATAAGTCGTAACTTTTACCTGTCGCTCACAGTAATCTTACTTCCATCGATCTCCCTTCTTCTTAATCTCCTTCATGGCTTGGCAACAGGAATTAGTGTTATCCATGATGATTTCTCACCTTCAAGACGCAAGTGAGTCTGTGAAGAAAGATTTTATAGAACAATATGAGCGCTCACTTTTTCCTCACCTAGGAACTTCTGTAGCTCAGACCAAATGGCGGACCTATCAAGACATAACTAGGGTAACACCCTGGGGTCAGTAGCACTTTCGTAACAATGTCCGCTTGGCCATGGTTATTGAAGCTTTGGGTTTGGGTCCCCGATACTACTGTGTCATGAGATCAAGACATCTTGGGTTTTCTGAGTGGGTCTTCTTACTGGCGTGTTTTCTTCCTCATCAAAAGATATGCCTTTACCCCGTTTTTGGCTTGCCTCTCAGAGGTCCTTTTGTTAGATCACCTCATACCACTGAGATAGGTGCGGCAATAATCAACAGAATTATTCCCATAGATGAGTTACCTTATACGTGCACAGCTTGTGAGTGCTGCTTTTGTGATCATATGATGGATAGACTTATGGAAGTGTAAAGAGTTCTTCTATCTTTACTGTATATGTTCCAAGAATGAATAAAGTTTAAATCTTGTTCTTGTCTTGACCCTTACTCTCTTTGAGACTTTTTTATTTGGTGGTTAATCTTAATTAAATTTTTCTCTAAGTCTCATGTTCGTGCATCTTGCGAAATTATCCCAAGTTTGCGAGATGAGGACATCTCGCGTTTTTCAAGTGGGAGAGAATGTAAGATTCCTCCCCAACCTCTCAAAATGTCCAGCATCTTCCCCTGTAATAAATCAATCCCCTCTTCAGAAATATAAAAGACCTTGTTTCTAACTGTTTTGATTCAGATTTTGAATATTTGTAGATAGAAAAATTTCTCATCTTATTAAAATAAATTCCCCTGAAACAAAAATTCAAAAAGAACTTTCCAATGTGTAATTGGAATTAATTGGAAATGAGTATGAAGGACCTTAGCCTAGATTTTCAGAAATTTTTGGATTATGGTCCAATTAAGGTTCCTATGGGCCAATAGCATCAATCCATGTGTAGGGAGGAGATAAATCCAATTTTGTAAAAGAAGATACCCAAAAATGAGTAAATGCTCACATAAGATGAATAGTTGACTATGTACAAGGTTTATTAGTAAGAAACTATGAGTAATATCAAAAATATGAGATATTTTGGGTATCCAAAATATGAGCTATTTTGGGTATCCAAAAATGAGTAAATGCTCACATAAGATGAAGAGTTAAAAATATACAAGGTTTATTAGTAAAAAACTATGAGAAATATTAAAAATATGAGATATTTTGGGTATCCAAAAATGAGTAAATGCTCACACAAGATGAAGAGTTGAAAATGTACAAGGTTTATTAGTAAAAAACTATGAGCAATATTAAAAATATGAGATATTTTGGGTATAATGATTCCATTTTGACACATATGTAAGGAAGGGGAGTTCTTTAAAGGAGGTGCATATTTCACATGCTTGAATGAGTTTTAAACTAAAAAATAATGTGATATTTTTATCTCTCCTCTCTCTTGAAACAAACCAAATCAAAATGGAACCAAACCGAATCAAAAAGTAACCAAACTAGATCCAAATCTAGTCTAAATTCAACCAAACTAAATTTGGAAAATTCTAGAATTCAGTTAGCTTTGGTTAGAGCTTCCCTCTCCTATAAATAGAACATGAGTCCTTTGAAAAAAAAGGAAGAATTTTACTATACTAGAGTTATGCTGAAATAATGCTAGTTTCTACTATTCTCTAAAATTCTCTCCAAATTGAAGAAATTGGAGCTTCCCTCTTTCTTCAATCCCCATTGGTGGCTCCATCAACATACTTAACCAATTGATTGGTTGGGGGCCTCTACCGTGAACAAAGAATCAAGCAATTTGTAAGGTAAATGGTGAATTTTGATCTTTTCTATAATTTCTCAAGGTTTCTCTCTTCTCAACCCCTCTCAAGCTTGAGAAGCTTAATTGGAATGGTTTTTGAATGCTATTGAAGTTAATTGATGAATGGTAGTGAAGAGTTACATAATTTGATGAATGCTATTGAAGTTAATTGATTAATGATAGTTAAGAGTTACATAAATTTCCATTTATATTTAATTCAAATGGTTTTTATGTAATTTCTCTCTCTCTCACTCAAGAAATGGTCATACTCATGACCCATTCTCAATCCAAATGAAGCTTTTCATAAAGTTTTTCCATAATCCAAGATTAATCTATACTTGAGGTCAAATTAATGGCTTTTTTCTATGCTTTTAGTTTATGTATTTCATGAATATTGATGATTCAATCCATTATGGATTAATGATCCAATTAGGGATCATTCTAATTATTTTCTTAATGATAAGCTTTATCTCTTAGAAAAATTGAGATTTATCAGTCATAGCAGCGGAGCTATGGCAAAATTTTTATAAAAATTATGCATAAAATAATTTCATTCAAAGCATGAAAAGAGGACTTCCTACAATATTCTAGGAATTATCATCCTAGATTAATTGAAAGATATTCATTGTAAGCCTAGAGAAATTGATTTTTATATTATGCATAATTGATTTTCATGCATAGAGGTATGCATAAAAGATTATTATTTTAACATAAAAGTGTTACTTTTATCATAATTAGATTTCATGCATAGAGTTATGCATAAAAGATTATTATTTTAACATAAAAGTGTTACTTTTATCATATTTGAATTTCATGCATAGAGGTATGCATAAAAGATGATTATTTTATTATAAAAGTGTTACTTTTATCATATTTGAATTTCATGCATAGAGGTATGCATAAAAGTTGATTATTTTATTATTTTATCATATTTGAATTTCATGCATAGAGGTATGCATAAAAGTAGATTGATTTTTCATTATAAATGGATTTTATGCATAACTTAGATGCATAAGAGAAATTCTTTTATTCTAAAAGTGTAATTCCTACCAAATTGAATTTATGCATAAGAAGATGCATAAAAGATTGATTTTTAATTCAAAAGTGTCATTCTCATCTAAATTGAATTTATGCATAGAAAAATGCATAAAAGATTGAAATTTAATTCAAAAGTGTCATTTTCATTTAAAATGAATTTATGCATAGGAAGATGCATAAAAGATTCATTTTTACTTCGAAAGTATTAATCTCCTTAAATAGAATTTATGCATAAATAAATGTGTAAAGAAATCTTATATCAAATATAAGAATTCTCTTGTATTCTATAAATAGATATGAGATGTGATAGGATGTGATAAGAGGTGTAAAAGATGTGATAAGAGGTGATAAGATGCTTATGAAATAAGTTAGGAGGTGATAAGATGAATTAAGATGTGTATGGGATGAGGTAAGAAGTGTATGTGATAGGATAAGATGTATATGGGTTGTGATAGGGCGAGAATGGATGTGATGTAAAAGATTAGATGTGAAGGCATATGGGGTTATATGAATGGGAATGTGGAAATGGATGTATGTATGTGGATGTGTGGATGTGGAGATGGGAGTGTGGATGTATGAATGTGAAAATGGATGTATGCATGAAGATGTATATGCATAGATGTGAATGTGGATGTAGATGTGGATGTATAGATGTGAATGGGAATGTGGATGTGGATGTATGTGAATGTGGATGTAGATGTGGATGTATAGATGTGAATGTGGAATGTGGATGTGGATGTAGATGTGGATGTACAGATGTGAATGGAAATGTGGATGTGGATGTATGTGAATGTGGATGAAGATGTGGATGTATAGATGTGAATGTGGAATGGGATGTGGATGTATATATGTATGTGGATGTAGATGTGGATGTATAGATGTGAATGGAAATGTGGATGTGGATGTATGTGAATGTGAATGTAGATGTGGATGTATAGATGTGAATGTGGAATGTGGATGTGGATGTATGTATGTATGTGGATGTAGATGTGGATGTATAGATGTGAATGGGAATGTGGATGTGGATGTATGTATGTATGTGGATGTGGATGTATGAATGAGGGCGTGATAGTGGATGTATGCATGTGGATGTGTATGTATGGATGTGGATATGGATGTGTATGTATGAATGTGGATATGGGATGTGGATGTATAAATGAGGATGTGAAAATGGAGGTATGCATGTAGATGTGGATGTATGGATGTGAATGTGGATGTGGATGTGGATGTATGGATGTGGATACGGATGTGTATGTATGAATGTGGATATGGGATGTGGATGTATAAATGAGGATGTAAAAATGGATGTATGCATGTAGATGTGGATGTATGGATGTGAATGTGAATGTGTATGTGAATTAATGTGTCGTCGATATGAGGAAATGGATGAGAATGAGTACACATTGAATGGAATGTGGAATAAGTAATGTGGACTAAGGAGGAAAAATGTGGAAAGACGAGAGTTCGATTTAGAAACTATATTTTGTGACTGTTTGTAAATGACTGTTTTATGTCAAGAATGCTGGGGAAGCATTTTGACCATCTTGTGGATTAAGGTCATGAAGACCTAATTGTTAAAGTTGCAACTGCTGAGACGGAGAGTCAATGGAGGACGTCTCACGTAGCAAGGTCGACCGAGGTCTTGACCAGCCTCGGTTCGATTTAAATGGTGAGCTTCCGGTACGGTGGATGAGGGACCAAGGATGCGGCCTATGAGTGAAGCGCTAGGTCACCTGTGATGAAGGATCCTAGAGGGTGCTGACCATACGGTGCTCGGGCTCTGGGTCGCCGAAGATACCCACACGTGCGTCGTGGAAGATATTGGAACAAGGAATAAGAGTTGTTTTCTGAAACCGGGCATGGATCTGGTTGATTGAGTCCATGGCTCTTTTATATATGGATCTGTGGGTTGATCTTGCTGATCTTCCACGTAGATTCCATTCTGTTATATGAATATATTGCCGGTTACTATGAGCTAGGAACTATGGAAAAGGTGCCTGAGTGAACAGGTGGTGAGCGTTCTGGTTACCAATGATGCCATAAGTATACCGATGAATGAATGACTGAAAATAAGGATTCAACCAGAGACTATGAGGATTGTCATCAGTGACATAATGGTTTCATTAAAGGATTGTTTTAAAGTTAGCTGATGCTAAGAAAAAGGCAATTTCATATTGGGTGTGTAAGTGGTGTGACTAGTTTTATGTTTGCATGAACTTCTGGCTAGGGGGCCTAGGAACTCTTTTCCTTGGTACCCGAGACAAAACCTAATCAAATTCCTAATTGGATCCCTTCACTACAGTGGTTGGGCGGTTGGCTAACCCACGGGACTGGATGGGGTTAGGCTGGACTGATGGATCCATAAATCGAGACTCAAATTCTGTTATTACGATAGAAAAAGTAAATCCGAGATAGTAATTGTTCTATGGATAGGAATCAACAGCTGTGCCTCTTGATGGGGAAAAAAGCGTTGATCCCAATGATCCAAGTGTAAGTTTCTTCCTTGATCTGATTGAGTACCTTTAGAGGTACAGTCGGATCAGTTTGATGAGTAATGGTATTGACTACGTTAGAGTAAAAAGTCATCCTGATGGAATCGCCCATGCTTTCCGGATAAAGGAAGTTTTTCCGGGTTCGGTTTTGGAAAAACCGACGGATTAGTCTCTTGTCTGGATATCCGTGGACAAGGCCCCGAGTGTGGGACTCTGCCCTGCGCATGATATGCTTCTTCTGCTGCTAGCACCCTGAACTCGTTGCGCGGTGGGAACAGGGATCTCACATTATCCCGCTTTATATATCATCATCCATGTGGCAACTCCTTTTCCACTCTTTTGGTCGACACTCACACACCATACAATATCGCATGTGGCATTCTTACTGACCACAATATCTTGCACCTCTAGGATGCTTTCCCACATACACTAGAAGAGAACACTCACAAAAACCCTAGAAGAGAACACACAAGGTGAGAGGCTGAAAATTCTTCTTCTTGTTCACACAATAAAAGAGGTCTACAAAGAAGATAAAGTGACTAAAACACATAATAGAGTATATACAAGTGGTCTATAATATGAACACGCAAAGAGGAGTGGATAATTGTGGACTAGTTGGTGTAGTCCAACTATAGAATCTCTTGCGAAGGTATGTGGGTGCCAGCTACCAAACCCGCTAGTGATGTAAATGTCAAACGATCATGCAGGTGCCTCATGAGTGTCAGCTCATGTTGAGCTTGACATCTCAACACTCCTCCTCAAGCTCAACTCCATCTCATGAACTCCAAGAATATCTTAAAATTTGCCGAGCTTCTCAGCTCCCAAGGCTTTCATGAAGATGTCAGCAACTTGATCATGTGTGTGTACTGACGTAGGCCAAGTCGATGTCGCCTGCTAAGACTCTCTCCCCTGATGAAGTGGTAATGTACCTCAATGTGTTTCATCAATGTGTTTCATCCGCGCATGGAAAACTAGGTTCCTGGCCAACTGCATATTGCTACAATATATGACAACCTTTCTTTTCATGCAACTCCAAATCAGCAAGTAGCTTGCGTAACCAAGCTACCTCACATGCTGCCACCGCAGCTCCTCCATACTCTACCTATGTACTCGACAAGGAAACTGTGGGTTGATTCTTGCTACTCCATGTCACCGTAGCAGTCTCCAATCAAAACATAATTCCACTAGTAGATCTCCTGTCTGAGATACTACCTGCCCAATCTGCATGTGTGTACCCATATATCTCCAATGGTACACATGCTACATAAAACAATGCATAATCAACAGCGGCTCTCAAATACCAAAGCGTGCATTGCACATTGTCAAGATGTGGTTTGTGTGGAACATACATAAATTGGCTCTCTAAGCCAACAGTGTAACTCAAATCTGGCCTGCTAATCGTGGCATAGATCAAACTCCCCACAATCTTCCTTTACATAGTGGGATTCTCCAACACATAACCTGCATCCATACTAAGCTTGCCATTTTGATCTAATTGCACTGAGATTGGCTTACAACAATCAGCCATCCCATACTTGGACATGTCCAATACATATTGTCTCTATGATAGCCAAATACCCTCAGGTGTGTAAATGACCTCAATTCCCAAAAAGTAGCACAGATCTCCCAAATCCTTCATCTTAAAATTCCTTTTGAGAAGAATTTTCACATGCTTAATGTCATCCAAGTTGTCACCCCCAACAATAAGATTATCTACATATATGGTGATGATCACAATATCCTTATTACTCTTGTGCACATATAAAGAGTGATCTACATCTGCCATATGAAGACCAATAGTGACAAGATACTTAACAATCTTGTCATGCCATGTTCATGGAGCTTGCTTCAGTCCATACAAATCCTTAAGAAGCTTACATACATACTCTGGGTGACGTGTATCCTCAAAACCTGGTGATTGATCCATATTCACCTCTTCATGCGAGAATGCATTTTTTACATCCATCTGATGTAAAAACCAGCCTTTAGCTGCCTGCAGCTACCACAATCACAACTCTCAAAGTTGCCATCTTTGCAATTGGAAAAACTGTCTCCTCATAATCAATCCCGTGTGTCTGTGCATATCCTTTGGCTACCAATATAGCCTTGTATGTGCTTATGCTACCATCACTGTTATGTTTCACCATATACACCTACTTATAGCCAATAGATTTCTTTCCTTCAGGCAATGGCACCAAATCCTAAGTCTCATTTCCATACAATGTACCCATCTCCTCATTCATAGCTTTCTCCCAACACACATTTCCAATAGCCTCATCAAAACATGTGGGTTCTACAACTTGCACAACTTTTACCATATAAGCATAGTGATGTGCCATATAACCATCATAAGTCAACCTCTGCTACACAGGGGTTTTGACTCTTCAGACCTTCGTAATTTTGCATTCATGTCTTCCATAGTATTCTTCACACCAGGTGCCCTCGTTGTTGGAATCCCAAGATTCTCATCAAGGCTCATCTCCGAGCCACTAGAATCTCCATCAACAAGAGAATGACTTATAGAAATATGAGGCATACCAAGGGGCTCAACCACTTTCTCTTTGCCTTTATGTGATGTACCAACTACATTTTCAAGACTGGTATTATGACGCAGTCTGCCACTCCATGGTCTATCAACAGAATCGCTAGATGAGGACTCTCTTGATCCGCTCAATGACTGTGATTGCTGACTTGCATTCTGTGCAACCACATTTCCACTTACATCAGTCCCAACATCTTTTTCAGTAGCATACTAGTTACTCATCTCATCAAATACAACATCCCTACTTACCCTCAATTCATGTGTAGCAGGATTATAACATCTATATCCCTTTTTCTCAAGGGAATACCCAATAAACACACATTTTCTACTTTTGGATCGAGCTTAGTATGCAACTCATCTGGCACATGCACATATGCAATACATCCAAAAACTTTCAAGTGAGACAAATCAGGTTTCTTGCCCCAGTAAACTTCTCCTCTCATGTTACACCATGTATGGTTGCAGTAGGAGTCATGTTCATGATATAAACTGTTGTAGACACAGCCTCAACACAATAGCTATGCGGCATATTATTCTCTGCCATCAATGCTCGTGCTATCTCTACAATGTGCTTGTTTTTCCGCTTAGCAACTCTATTTTGCTGCGGAGTGTATCTACATGTAAATTGTCTCTGAATGCCATTCTTTTGCAAGAATTCAGAGAACTCATTGGAGAAGTATTCTCCCCCTCCATCTGACCTTAGGCACTTCACATGCTTTCATGTCTGGTTTTCAGCCCCACCATCACTCTAAAATTCTAAAAATGAGTGAACACTTCACTCTTCTCCTTCATGAAATAAATCCACACTTTCCTTGTGTGGTCATCAATGAATGTTAAGTAGTACCATTTTTTAGTCTGCATAGACTTCCTTCTTTGCACATTTACATGCCCAATTCTCTTATGCTGCCAAATGTCTGTATTTGAACAATGCTTGAACCATTTGCAAACATTGCAACACTCGCTTCAGGCATATTTACATTCAATGTAAACATTCTACCCACTCTGTTGCCTTTTGCAACAACCAACCTACACTTATCTTTAAAGTCTTCTACATAGGATCCATCAGGGTTGAATCGGACCTGCAAACCCTGCTCAATCATCTGGCCAGAAACCAGATTCTTTGTAATGTTCAAAACATGAATATATCTACAAGGTACTTCACCTTACCATCCTTCATGGACAATGGCACATCACCAACATGGGCAATCGGATGAGCAGTGTCATCTCCTGTTTCAACAAAACCTAGTCTTTTAACACTCTTCATTTCCTTGAACCACTCACCACCCATGACTTGGCATGTGGTTGGTGAAAAGATGCAGGGGGGAAGAGAGCTTGAGCTCTTGCAAGCACACACACACACTCACAAAACCCTAATAGAGAACACACAAGGTGAGAGGCTGAAAATCTTCTTCTTCTCTACTCAACACTCAACACACCATATACAAGATAAGAGTACACACTAATATGAAAGGTACTCAACCAAATACATACACGGGTTCTCTATAGTGTGAACCCGACTAAATGAGCTGGCGCTATAACTATGCCAGTCTCTAGAATGGCTGTCACACAACCTGTCATCCCACTGGCTGCATATCACCCAAGATCTCACCAACCATGCCAGTGGTGTAAGTGTGGGGCCTATCCCCCAGGCGGATCATCAGTGGGGCCACCGCCTCACTAGACGAGCTCGATATCTCAACACTCCCCCTCGAGCTCAACTCCATCTCATGTACACCAAGCGAAGCCCTGAATCTGCGGAGCTTCTCTGTACCCAATGCTTTGGTGAAAATGTCAGCTACCTGATCCTCTGTGCTGACATAAACAAGGTCAAGATCTCCTGCCAAGACCCTCTCTCTAACGAAGTGGTAGTGGACCTCTATGTGCTTCGTACGAGCATGAAAGACTGGGTTCCTGGCCAACTGTATACTGCTAATGTTGTCACAGAAAATGACAACTTTTCTATCCACTGATAGACCCAAATCTGCAAGTAGCTTTCTCAACCAAGCTACCTCACATGTTGCCATAGCAGCTCCTCTGTACTCGGCCTCTGTACTCGATAGAGCAACCGTAGGCTGCTTCTTGCTGCTCCAAGTCACAGCAGCACTCCCCAAAGAAAACATGAATCCACTGGTAGATCTTCTATCTGAGATACTACCAGCCCAATCTGCATCTGTGTACCCATGTGCACATATCTCTGTCCCAGTCTCATAGAATAGTCCACAATGCAAAGTAGACTTCACATACCTCAGTATGCGTCTCACTGCATCCAAATGCGGTTTCCGTGGAACCTGCATAAACTGACTCACCAACCCAACAGCGTAGCTCAAATCTGGTCTGGTGATCGTCATGTAGATCAAACTTCCTACTATGCGTCTGTACATAGTAGGATCCTCCAAGATCTCTCCTGAATCTGCACTCAACTTGCCATTCTGATCCAATGGCACAGAAATAGGCTTACAGCCTGTCATACCATACTTGGACAACATGTCCAAGCCATACTGTCTCTGCAGTAATCCAATACCATGTGGTGACCTAATCACCTCAATGCCCAAGAAATATCTGAGCTCCCCCAGATCCTTCATCTCAAACTTCTGTCTTAGCAAGATCTTTACATCAAAGATCTCTGCATCATGGTCCCCCGTAATGATCAAGTCATCTACATAGATGACAACAAGCACAACTCCTCTATCACCATGTCTCACATACAATGAGAAATCTGCATTGGCTACATGAAAGCCAATAGTGACAAGATATTCAGAAATCTTGTCAGACCATGCTCTTGGTGGTTGCTTTAAGCCATACAAGGCTTTCTTCAACCTACAAACATGCTCGGGGTGACCCACATCCTCATAACCAGGTGGCTGCAACATATACACCTCTTCTTACAAATCCCCATGCAAGAATGCATTCTTTACATCCATCTGATGTAAAGACCATTGCTTTGACGCAGCCACTGCTATCACAACTCTCACCGTTCCCATCTTGGCAACTGGGCTGAAAGTTTCCTCATAATCAATCCCATATGTCTGCGCATATCCTTTGGCTACCAATCTAGCCTTGTACCTGTTTATGCTTCCATCACTGTTGTGTTTAACTTTGTACACCCACTTGCATCCAATGGCTTTCTTGCCTTCAGGCAATTGCACTAAATCCCAAGTCTCATTTCCATATAGTGCATCCATCTCCTCGTCCATAGCTTTCTCCCAACACACATTTCCAACAGCCTCATGAATGCATGTGGGCTCTACAACCTGCACAACCTTTGCCATATATGCATAGTGATGTGCCACATAACCATCATATGTAAATCTCTGCACAGGGTTCTTCACTCTCCCTGATCTTCGCAACTTTTCATTCATGGCTTCCATAGCCTTCTTTACACCAGGTGTTCTCATAGCTGGGATCCCAAGCTCCTCATCAAGGCTCATATCTGAGCCACTAGACTCTCCATCAACATGAGAATGCCCTGCAGAAATGTCAGGCATACCAAGGGGCTCAACCACTTTCTCTTTTCCTTTACGTGATGTACTAATCACATTTGCAGGGCTGGTATTATGACGCAGCCTGCCACTCCATGGTCTATCAACAGACCCACTAGATGAGGACTCTCCTGGTCCACTCAAAGACTGTGATTGCTGACCTGCATTCTGAGCAACCACACTTCCACTCACATCAGCCCCGACAGCTTCTTTTCCAGCAGCATACCAGCTGCTCATCTCATCAAAGACAACATCCCTGCTTACCCTCAACTCACGTGTAGCAGGGTTATAACACCTGTATCCCTTTTGCTCAAGGGAGTATCCAATAAACACACATTTTTCAGCTTTTGGATCCAGCTTAGTTCTCAGCTCATCTGGCACATGCACATATGCAATGCATCCAAAGACTTTCAGATGAGACAAATCTGGTTTTCTGCCAGTAAACCTCTCCTCTGGAGTTACATCATGTATGGCTGCAGTTGGAGTCCTGTTCATGATGTATACTGCTGTAGAAACAGCCTCAGCCCAATAGCAATGCGGCATATTCTTCTCTTCCATCAATGCTCGCGCAATCTCAGCAATGTGCCTGTTTTTTCGCTTAGCAACTCCATTTTGCTGCGGAGTGTATCTGCATGTATACTGTCTCTGAATACCATTCTTCTTCAAATATTCAGAGAACTCATTGGAGAAGTACTCTCCCCCTCCATCTGACCTTAGGCACTTTACATATTTCCCTGTTTGCTTTTCAACCAAAACTCTGAAATTATGAAAGTGAGTGAACACCTCACTCTTCTCCTTCATGAAATATACCCACACTTTCCTTGTGTGGTCATCAATGAAAGTCACATAATACCTGCAGCCTCCCATAGATATGGTCTTCGTAGGACCCCATACATCTGAATGCACAACATCTAGTGCATTTCTGCTCACATATCTGTTACGTGAAAACACATGCTTTGTTTGCTTCCCAAATTGGCATGCTTCACAGATTTTATGCATACCTTCCACTTTAAATTTTGGCAGCCCTGTCACAATTCCTTTTGTCTGCATAGACTTCAATCTCTGCACATTTACATGTCCAATTCTTTTATGCCATATGTCTGTGTCTGCAACAACTCTTGAACCATTTGCAAACATCGCAGCACTCATTTCAGGCATGTCTACATTCAACGTAAACATTCTGCCCACTCTGTTGCCTTTTGCAACCAACCTGCACTTGTCTTTGAAATCTTCAACATAACACCCATCAGGGTTAAACCGAACCTGCAAACCCTGCTCAATCATCTGGCCAACTGAAACCAGATTCTTTGTTATGTTCGGTACATGAAGTACATCTGCAAGGTACTTCACTTTGCCATCCTGCATAGACAATGGCACATCTCCAATGTGGGCAATTGGATGAGCAGTGTCATCCCCTGTTTCCACAAAACCTGGTCTTTTCGGGTTTTTCATCTCCTTGAACCACTCCCCATGACTCGTCATGTGGTTCGAAGCGCCTGAATCCACATACCATACATTATCCTTTTGTGCTGCATCAACATTTTCAGACATGGCATTCACAACATGCTGCATAACAAACAACCTTTCATTATTCTCATTATTTCTGCTTGAGGATGCATAGTTGTTTTGCTGTACTTTCCCATTTTGCATATCAACCTGCTTCTTATAACATTCTGACTGCACATGTCCAGGCTTGCCACAATAATAACATTCACGTGTATCATTATACTGCCTTTGCCAATTTCCACGGCCTCTTTGACTCCCCCTGCCTCTGAATTTGTCTCTTCCACCTGCGTGTTGTTGTTGTTGTTGGTTCTGGGACTGTTGTTGTTGCTGCTGCTGGCCATAATTCTGATTACCTGTTTGGCCACCTCCTTGACCGCGTCCACGACCTCCTCTACCTCGTCCTCTTCCTGAACTCGTGTAGAAGGCCTGTTGCTCTGAACTGTTTTTACTTTGTGAAGACTGTTGGTCTTCACCCAAGTTCTTCTCTTCGATAATCAGCATAGACACCAAATCTGTAAAGTTGGGAATGTTTTCCCGAGTCTGGATAGACGTCTTGAACGCCTTGTATTGTGGCCCGAGACCACGTAGACAGACTTCCACCTTGTCATCATCATCTACTGACACACCAATAGATGCAAGGGATTCCACAATACCCTTTATCTTCAGCGCATAGTCATTCACAGACATGCTCTTTTTCTCCACAGTATGAAGTTCATTCTTCAACTGTATCTTACGAGCCTTGGTATTTGTTTCATAAAGCTTTACCAAGGTGTCCCACGCCTCCTTGGGGGACTTGGCATCCTGAATGTGCCCAATCATGGTGTCCTGTATACTAATGGAAAGCCAATACATAACCTTCCTGGCTCCTTGGTTCCAGTCTTTAAACTCTTTCAAATCTGCAGCAGTCGGGGATTTATATCCGGTATCTCCGGTGCCTCTTCATGCTCACCTTCTATGTAGTCCCAATAGCCTTTTCCCATCAGAAAATTTGTTAACCTGAACCTGACTTACCCGCAGTGCTCGAAATTGCCCTGTAGCTTTACTCCCGCGAAGAAAGCTCCTCAATCAGAGACCGTTTGCCGGTGCCTCCCGTAGAGCTCCCGACAAGGGTGTAGTCACCAACACAATAGGGAAGAGTAGTTGAAGCTCTTACCCTCGTACCGCTTCCTGTGGTTCTCTTGCTTGCAGCTCAGCCCTTAGCACAAACCAAGCTCTGATACCATGAAAAGATGCAGGGGGGAAGAGAGCTTGAGCTCTTGCAAGCACACACACACACTCACAAAACCCTAATAGAGAACACACAAGGTGAGAGGCTGAAAATCTTCTTCTTCTCTACTCAACACTCAACACACCATATACAAGATAAGAGTACACACTAATATGAAAGGTACTCAACCAAATACATACACGGGTTCTCTATAGTGTGAACCCGCCTAAATGAGCTGGCGCTATAACTATGCCAGTCTCTAGAATGGCTGTCACACAGCCTGTCATCCCACTGGCCGCATATCACCCAAGATCTCACCAACCATGCCAGTGGTGTAAGTGTGGGGCCTATCCCCCAGGCGGATCATCAGTGGCCACCGCCTCACTAGACGAGCTCGATATCTCAACAGTTGGAAGCACCTGAATCAACATACACACATCACCACAATTACATCTCTCAACACCCCCTCTTAGTTGAGGTGTTCCACAACTCAACCATCACCCATATCAATGTAGCATTGCACAACCGCAATCGCTACCTCTCAACACTCCACCTCAATGATACATTGGAGTGTCCATTAAACAAACATGTGTGCCTGTGTCTACCATCTTAGACACCAAGTCCATTTTGAGCCGTCTCTCTCAGAGTAGAACCACTGAGTCCGATTTGAACATAGATGTTCGGGTGGAAACCAACCCATGAAGTGTGATACCTATGCATGCACAACTCAATGCACACCACATTTTCAAACCATTTTGAGCACCTACAGGCTCAGGAAGGGCAACCCTCATACCAATGGGTGAATATAAAAAATTCTCATTTTGAGCACACAGGCTCGGGTGGTACGGTTGCTCATCATCATACATGGGTGATAATCTAATTACATTTTGGGTGATAATCTAATTACATTTTGGCCGAAGCCGGGCATTGGACGACCTTCACATGTGTGAACCAATTTTTTACAAAATACGATAATGCTCTTTGTTCCATGTGAACAAGCATATACTCTATACTGTGTGTATGAATGGGGGGCTTAATAAAGGTTGAGTGTAAATGGTCCATTTTTCCAAAGAGCTTATTTCCTTCATGCACAAACCTTATCAAATTGTTGTTGGAGCCACACATCATTGGCTTTAGGAGTCAATTTTCATCTTCTTTTCAATCTACTTGTCACCTACAAAATCTTTGCATAGTATTTCAGTGCGAGGTATAATGGCGTCCAAGTAGATCATTCTGCCATAACCAAAAGCTTACATTATAGTGTCTCTCCTCTCTGTGCCCCTCTGCTATACGGGTGAATGAACGGCCTTGCTGAGCTGAGCCTTTGTAATGCCCACCACACTTTTGCTGTGCTTTCTGATTTGCTCAAGGCCCCTTGTTGAGTGGGGCCTGACCTTCTTCAAGTCTTTCACCAAAGGTGTGCTTGCTGCCTACCATTCGCTTGGCAGTAGAGGTTTGCTTCTCTCAGCTGTGCTCACTTTTTCTCTAGCAAATGGCCTCTGTTCTGGTAGAGCTTCCTTGCAGCTTCCATGAGCTACTCATGGTGGCTGCCTTGCTGC
This sequence comes from Cibotium barometz, assembly GCF_041138505.1. NCBI lineage: Eukaryota > Viridiplantae > Streptophyta > Polypodiopsida > Cyatheales > Cibotiaceae > Cibotium > Cibotium barometz. The sequence goes on along the minus strand of NC_141057.1, from coordinate 23,556,820 downwards.
TTCTTGCTTCCTCATACTCAAGCTTGCTATGCACTCCTTCTCTGGTACCTACAATGTTCCTCCTTGTTGTGTGGGAGTTTTGACATAGCTAAAGCTCTGAGACACGCTTGTGCTCTCTTTCCCATGCTCTATAAATCTGCTACCCATGTGTTCTATTCTCTACAGTCTTGAGCAACTACTGCTACCAAATCATCATAAGGTTGCAAAATTCTTTATCTTCACATGATCATGAATCTAAAACTTCCATCTATGATGATTCTTCTTTCTATGGAATTTTCAAGGCTCTCAATAGCTTTTCTCCTTTTCTCAGATGCCAAATAATTTTGGCCACAAACCTTTCTTCGCCTTCTATGTTGTTACTTGCATAGACTCATTCCAATTTGTCTCATATGTCTTGCTTGAATCCCTTTCAAGCCCTTCTTTCCAAGGTTCCAATAGCCATCACTATGGCCATTGTGAGCTCCCAAAATGGAGCTCCATAATTTGCATGCCTTCCATTCTAAAATGCAATATTTTTTCAAGGGTGCTTTCTCTGAAAGGATTTCAAGCCTTTGGTGCAAAATCAATTATAAAAGCCTTAATGGCCTCCACACTAGTTTGCTCATCTTTCATGAGAAAATTTGCAGCACTACCCCTTTCTTTTGGTGTGCTCAAGATGGGCTCGATCCTCAGCCCATAACCACTTTTCCCTTGCTTGGATAAGCCTGCACCTACTCTTTGCCAAATGCAAGAGCCGCATGTATCAAATTCCTACCACAATGTAGAAAACCTTCACACAAATACGAGCATTCTTACATGCTTAAACACCAAATTAGAGGCAAAATCACCAAAAGAATACCTTTACAAATCTCCTTGACAGCTTCTCCTTGTTGACACTGAAGACTCCATAGTCTTCACACTTGCTAAAATCTCCATTTTCAACTTCCATGATGATGAGGAGGCTTTCCATGTTGCAAAACTCCCATTTGCAACTCTCTTGGGCAGCTTCTATGCAACCTCCTTGTTGCAAATCTCCTCTCAAACTTGAGAATGGCAGCTCCAAATCTCTCTCAAATCCTCACAAATTCAAATCCAAATGATAATATGACTGTGCATATTTTTTTAATAATAAATTAAAAATAATGTTTAATCAAATAATCACATAACCAAGAAATCTATACATAAATAATCACCATGACCAAGAGTCCACCCAAGCTCTGATACCATGTAAAATAATCCTAAAATGAGATTGATCATGGTGATATATAGATATAGATTAAGCAACATAGTTAAGGTGGATTAAACCACACTAAGAACTCCATAAGTGAGAGATTGCACACTCAACACAAGTTGTCTTGCATTCCACAAATGAACCATACAATGATCTAGGCCTTCTAGCCTTATCCCACTTTACATGTCATCATCCATGTGGCAACTCCTTTTCCACTCTTTTGATCAACACTCACACACCATACAATATCACATGTGGCATTCTTATCTTACCACAATATCTTGCACCTCTAGGGTGCTTTCCCACACACACATCACCGCAATTACATCTCTCAACACTTGCTAGATGAGTTGCATATACGAAGCTGGATCCAAAAGTAGAAAAATGTGTGTTTATTGGATATTCCCTTAAGAAAAAGGGATATAGATGCTGTAACCCCACTATACTTGAGCTGAGGGTAACCAAAGATGTTGTGTTTGATGAAATGGGTAACTGGTATGCTGCTGAAAAAGATGCTATTAGAGTTGATGTAATTGGAAATGTGATTGCATAGTCAACAATCACAATCATCAGTGGACCTGGAGAGTCCTCTTGTGTTGGTTCTATTGATAGACCATGGAGTGTTAGGCTGCGTCAAAAGACCAGTCCAAAAAATGTAGTTGGTACATCACATAAAGGTAAAGAGAAGGTTGGTGAGCCTCTTGGTATGCCTGACATTTATGCAGGGCATTCTTTTGTTGATGGAGATTCTATTGGCTCAGAGCACAGTGTTGATGATGAGCTTGGGATTCCAGCTATTAGAACACCTAGTGCAAGAAAGGCAAGAGAAGCTGCAAAAACACCAGATAGTGATCATGGACAACACAGATTAGGGAGATTTAGAGAACTTGTTGACAGGTTGACATACGATGGTTATGTGGCTCATCATTATACATATATGGCTAAACCCACATGTCTTGGAGAAGATGTTGGGAATGCAGATTAGGAGAAAGCCATGGATGAAGAAATGGCTGCATATTAGATTCAAACGAGACTTGGGATGACTTGGTGCCATTGCCCAAGGATAAAAAGGCTACTAGATGCAGGTGGGTGTACAAAATAAAGCAAAACTTGGATGTAAGTATTAGTCAGTATAAAGCAAGATTGGTTGCAAGTGGGTGTACAAAATAAAGCACAACATGGAAGTATTAGCAGGTATAAAATAAGATTAGTGGGTGTACAAAATAAAGCACAACTCAAATTGAAGTATTAGCAAGTATAAAGCAAGATTGGTTGCCAAAGGTTATGCTCAAAATTATAGCATTGGTAATGAGGAGACGTTCAGCCTCGTTGCTAAGATGGTAACCATGAGAGTTGTTATTGCACTGGTTGCATCAAAAAATGGATTTTACATCAAATGGATGTTCATAATACATTCTTGCATGGTGATTTGTAAGAAGAAGTGTATATGGATCAACCACCAGGTTTATGAAGATGTGCGTTATCCCTAATTTTGTATGCAAGTTGCGTAAAGCCTTATATGGCTTGAAACATGTACCAAGAGCATGGCATGATAAGATAGCACAATATCTTATCACCATTGGCTTTCATGTGGTAGATACTAATCATTCACTCTATGTGCGGAGAAGAGTGATAAGGGCCTTGCGGTCATCACAATCTATGTGGATAACTTGATTGTTGGGGGGTGACAGTGGAGAGGAAGGTGAGAGTGTGAAATGTCTCCTCAAGCAAAAATTTAACATGAAGGATTTGGGTGAGCTGAGATAATTTCTTGGCATTTAGGTTATTAGGACATCCAAGGGCATATGGCTGTCACCACAGAGGTAGTATGCATTGGATATGCTGTCCAAATATAGTATGGTTGGCAATTTCTATGCCATTAATATATTAGATTCAAATAGCAAGTTGAGGGTAGTTGCGTGGGTAAGATCTTAGAGAACCCCACTATATATAGGAAGATAGCAGGTAGCTTGATCTACACGACGATCACCAGGCCAGATTGGAACTATACATTTGGAGAGTCAGTTTATGCAAGTTCCTTAGAATCCACACTTGGATGGTGTGAGGTGCACATTGCTTTATGTGAAGTCCACATTAGACTATGGTCTCTTTTATGAGGCTGGTACAAAGTTATAGGTGTTTGGATACACCGATGCAGATTGGCCTAGTAGTATCGCAGATAGGAGATCTACCAGTAGATTTATGTTCTTCTTTGAGAGTGGTGCTGTGACATGGAGCAGCAAGAAGTAGCCAATTGCTTCCTTGTCAAATACATAGGGAGAGTACATGGGTGATGTAATGGTAGCATTTGATGTAGCTTGGTTGCACAAGCTACTTGGTGATTTGGGGCTGCAGATTGATAGGAAGGTTGCAACAACTTTAGCAGTATACAGTTGGCAAGAAACCCAATTTTGTATGCACGGACCAAACACATAGAGGTCCACTATCACTTCATCAAAGAGAGGGTCTTAGCAGGAGACATTGATCACATGTATGTTAGCACAGAGGAGCAAGTAGCTGACATTTTCATGAAAGCCCTGGGAGCAGAGAAGTTTCACAGACTTCGGACTATGATTGGAGTCCTAGAGATGGAGTTGAGATTGAGGGGGAGTGTTGAGATGTCAAGCTCAACACGAGCTAACACTTATGATATGCCTATAAAGGTGACCGTTTATGCCACTTACATCACTAGAGTGTTTGGTAGGATGCTAACATGATGGATCTTTGCCAGTGATTCTACAGTTGGACTATACCATCTACTAGTCCACCACTTAGTTATGGCATACTTATCTTGCCAGCTCACTCACTTATAGTGTGCACATTATGGACCGCATGTACATAGTACTTTAGTACTTATGTTGTATTTTCCTCAATATTTTTGTTGAGAAGAAGAAGAACAAAATTTCAGCCTTTGATCTTGTGTGTTCTCTTCTAGGGTTTGTGTGAGTGTGTGTGTGTGCTTACAAGGGCTCAAGCTCTCCTCCTCCCTACATGTTTTCACAAAAAAACCATCAAGGATATAGGGGGGAGGTCTCGATGCCGATGAAGGTATCTTTAGGCATAGTAGATCATTGACCAACCAAGAATTTTGAGGAAGCCAAGTGCCGCGTGATGGATTTGGTGGAGTCACACACGGGTATGGGCATATGCCATGTGGAACGGAAAGATCAATCATGGCATCCTCTTTGGTGGTGGGTAATATGAAGAGGAGCGTGGGGTTGGGAAAGGAGATTTGGTTTTGGAAGAAAAGCATTAGGAGAAATATGGACTCTCCATTTTGCCCCTTAAGGGGTTTTTGTCAATTCTCTCTCTAGAAAAATATTCTAAAATAATGTTATAATATTAGCTCTTGTAGAATCAAGGAGATCTCTTTATATTGTTTTTAAAATAAATTCACCTATTATTTTATTGTAGTACTAATCCATCTCCAAAGTTAGGACCACACATGTCCTCAAAATTCTCAAATCTGAAATAATAATATTCTATTTGATCTAAAAACATGAAGCATCTAAGATGTGACACTCTTAAATGCCCACTTGACTTTTCAACTTCTAAATCCTTCCTATTTCAAAATGAAAAAAGTTAAAAAATGGAATAACTTGATGTAGATATTAGATTTTCAAATTTCTTTTTACCCACGCCTACCTCTATGCTCTAAGAGTGTGACTCTTAATTTTTGTCATTTTTCATAAGTTTACAGGGGTTATGAATTTTTTCTTCATTTAGAGACTTCTCTAGATTTTTTAGAATAAGAAAAGTAGGGTTTTCAGTTTAGGGCGATTTTAGTTTGCTTTGATGAAATATTGCTTTAGGTTTTTCACTTTCCCTCCTTTATACATAGAAAATGCAAATTTGTGTTTGTTTTCTTTAGTGGGGCTATGCTCTCAAGAGCTTTCTTTTCCTCCTAAACCACATTAATGAGTTTAGATATTGTCAATCATGGGGTTTCTTCTCTTCTATAGCAGAGAATTGAAGGGTAGGTTGATTATTGGGTGCCATTTAGTTGGAACCACATATTCATCTTCCCCTTCAATCATCTTTCTGTTCATCAATTTCTGCAAAAGAATCAAGAACAAGAGAGCAATGGAGGTATGATCATTACTGTTATCTATTATGTTGTTTTGTTATGGTTCAATTTTGTCTGAGTTATTATGTTTTCTTTTCTATTAATGTTAATCCTGTTATTCTAAATGTGATTTAGTCATGTGTGAAATAGAAGATAATAGTTGAGTTTAATGATGTTATTTTTGTGCTATTTGGATTGTTTTGTTATGATTTAATATTGTTTGAGTTATTTTGTTTTCTTTTCTATTTTGACCATCTTATTGTTCTAAATGTGATTTAGTCATGTGTAAAATAGCAGATAATAGTTGAGTTTAAGGATGCTTTTTTGTGTTATTCAGATTGTTTATTAGTGATTTTTTGAGTGAAAGAAGTGTGTGAAATATAATTGTTGATTAATAGTTACTAATTTAGTTTTAGGATATATTGAAGTTTATATGTTATGTTCAATAATATTATTTCTCATTTATGATATTATTGTTCTGTTATTTGGGTGAAATAAGTGTATTATTTTGATTATAGGTTATGATTTAGTTTTAAATTATATTAAAGTTATATTTGGTTAAAGTTGTGTTCAATAATGTTATTTGTGGTTATATTTTTGAGTTGTACAAATGTATAAAAGCTACTTTTTTGTTAATAGTTGCATTTTGTTCAGAGCTAATTTTTGGTTAATAGTTGTGTTTTGTCCAAATGCTAATTTTAGGATGCAGGCCGGAACAAGAAGAGAGACATTCACTTCCAATTGGAGGCTGAGTATGCACCAAAAAGAGAATGGCAACAAGTAGAAAGCATTCAAAGATAATGAACAAGAAAGAAATACAGGGAAAAAACATGTCGATCTTTCAGTTGAGGGGTGTATTTATCCACTCGATCCAATTACCCAAACACCTTCACAATTTAGTGGGCTTACATCTTTCATTAAGTATGTGTGTGAAGGTAATGCAGGGTTATTGGGATACACTAGGAGGCTAGCAACGCTTCCTCATAGTGTTTACACAATTGTTCAGCGCACCATGATGGGCATGGATGTAAGGATTAAGGAGCTGACAAAATTACTAAGTGAAAAGGAGAGAGAGAATCAGAGTCTGCAAGATGCGATCCATGTTATGGAAAATGTGCTGCATGTTGTCGAGGTTAACAATGCAGAACTACATTGTAAAATGCAGGGCTTAGAGAAGGACAATAAAAAGATGGCAAAATGCAGGGTTTGGAGAAGGACAACAAAAAGATGGCAACAATGCTTTCAAAAGACTGTTGTTGCTGAACCCTCAAAAAATCCAAAATATTTCAGTGTGCAATCAGAGCATGAAATATGGTGGCTTGCTACATTTGAGGTACCAAAGGAGGACCATGAAGTACTTAAGATTTTTTTAACTTAACAGAGATACCAGATATTATATGATGGCAAAACAATGGTGAAGTTTTGCACATCGATGGATTTGGTGTATACAAGGTAGAATGGCATCTTGCTGGTGATTTGAAAACATTGAAATGTATGTTTGGTGTTTCAAATTCAGCATCAACTGAGTTCCCTTGCTTATATTGCATGCAATCCAGGAAGAAAGGCAACGATGGGAAGAAACAATGGATTGCAAGTATAGGACAGCGTGGTGCTCCAACACGTGACCAGTGTGTTCAAAGGAATGGAATGTTGGTGCCATTAGATCCTAAGTGGGATCCTATTTTAGAAATACCCTTAACAAGGGTCCACTTTTGCACCTTGCATTGCAAAGTAAGGATAATAGAGAAGTTGGTGTTTGAGTACGTGTGTTTTGCCTACAAGATGCAGTCTGCTTCAGATTCTAATGCAACATGCAAGAAGGTAGAACAAGTCTTGTCTCTGATGTTGGATTGCACCAGGGCCAAGTAGAAATAAAAAAGGACGAGAAAAAGTCAGGAAAGAGTGAAAATTTGCCATGCAAACTGTGTCTTCGGGGAGAAAATGCTAGGAAATTCTTATCTCCAGCACGAGATGAAGATGGTAAGTTGGTTGTAAAACAACCAAAGAAGCACGAAGCATGGAAAACAACCAAAGAAGCACGAAGCATGGAAAAAACTACACATGGCTGTCCCAGATCGGAGCAATGGAGGGCATACGCGGATAGCAAAGGCAAATGTGTGGATTGCACTTGATAAATTGGCACCACTTTTACAAAAGATGACATTCAATTCTGATGATGCCAATGCATTTAAAGAGGTGGTTGTACACTTTCATAACTCAATGATAGAGGCATGGACTTCAAATTGCATTACACACTATATGGTCAGAGTGGTCTCCATTTCATTTTTACAATTAAATTATGAATGTAATATGTTGAGTTTAATTGTGGATCCTATGTTTTTGAATGCAGCACATACTTGAGGCTCATGCTCCATACTTTGCTGAACAAGGAAGTTTAGCCCGATATGGTCCACACAAGGCATGGAGCAATTTCATTGGAAAGCTCGATGATGCGGATTCCAAAAAGCAACGGCAAATGGAGGTGGAATCAATGATTCCAATCCTATGAGGCAGTTACTCCAATGGTGGTATAGGAGAACCGAGATAAGATATGAGGACAAATTAATAAAATCCAAATCCAATGATACAGAAGCTCTTCACAGGGAAATATATGAAGTGAGGAAATCAAGTAATGAAAATAGCATGGCCAAAGAACATCATGCAGAATGGTTGACAACCGAAGAGAGAGTCGGTAGCAAATGGAAATATTGATAGAATTGTAATTATGAAATAACATTTTATGTTTATGAGAGTATTGGAGCAATCCAATGTTTTGAAGAAATAGGTGTTTGCTAAAGTCAACATGGATAACTTTTTCAAAATAAATGTTTACTAAAGTCAATGGATAACTTTTTGATAGTGTTGATATCTGTTAAAAGTAAATGTTAATAACTTATAGTAAGTTCCATTTATAAATAAAGGTAATTCTTTCATTTCTCTCCATTTCTCCATTTCTCTCCATTCCTTCTAGCTTGTGAGTATGGCGCATACTAAGCAAAGAGCAAACAAGATGCCTTTCAAGACACCGGTTCATTCATCTGGATCTAGTGAACGTACTAACACGGACAATGATGAAGGTCAAGCTCCTCTCGTTGCTCCAGCTAGGAAAGCTGCTCCCGTTGCTCCAGCTGGAAATGCTCATCCACCTGCACATAAGAAGAGAATATGGAGACCAGGCACCGTCACTCTTTGCGTGAAATTAGGAGGTTCCAAAAGAGTGTTGAGTTAATTATACCCAAGGTGCCTTTCTTAAGGTTGGTGTGTGAGAAATACTGCAAGATCTACAAAGAGGAAAGCACTACAGGTACTTTTCAAGAGATTAAGCATATAATGTGGAGTGATGGTCAGCCCAAGCATTGCTTGCTCTTCAAGAGACAACTGAAAGTTACTTGGTGGATCTCATGCATGATGGTCAACTGTTAGCCATCCATGCCCGACGCATCACACTCAAGCCCTCAGATCTCACTCTTGTTCGTAGAATTCGATAATAGTGATGCATTCAACCTTAATCATGACATGGTTTGAAGAGCTGTGTAAATGCTCGTTGTGTACCAGACTTGCCCATTGATTTGAATATTTTGAGTTTTCTTCATTTCTAATGTTAGTGTATATTCTTATATTTTCTTGAAAAAAGTTTGCAAGTGCATGTGCATGTGTAGGCAAAATTGACGCATGGTGTGCATAGATCATAATGGGCTGAAATTTGTTATGTGCTTAGATCATGTGGCTTATATCATGAGCATGCATGTGCATGTGCAAGCAAGTCCATGTGCATGTGCAAGTGCTATTTTTTACGATCATATTTTGTTTCCCAGAAAAAATTGATGCATGGTGTGCAGTGATCAAAATGGGTTGAAATTTATTCTGTGCATAGATCATATACTTTACATGTCTTAGATTAAATATCACCCCTATCAAAGGCTTGTAGGGCCCTTTTTCTTTTGTAAGATTCCTCCCTCCAGCTTTTGAGGTGTGCAGGTATAAGAACCTCCCCTTCTGATCTTGTAATTATTCCCCTATTTGAAATAAAAGAAAGGTTCTGTTTTACCCTGTTTTGACCTAGAGAGAGAAAATATCTAGAGCGAGATAATCCAAAATTGATATATTTTTGGATATAAAAATCCTCCTAGTGTCTAAAATGGTTTTTCTTGAAACAGAAATTCAAAACGAACTATCCAATGTGCAATTGGAATTAATTGAAAATAAGTATAAAGGACCTTAGCCTAAGGGTCTAGATTTTAAAAAAAATGGATTATGATTCAATTAAGGTTCCTATGGACCAATAAAATTAATCCAAATGTAGGGAGGAGATAAATTGAATAATAAAAGAAAAACCCCCAATAATGAGTAACTGCTCACATAAGATGAAGAGTTGACTAAGGACAAGGTTTATTAGTAAAAAACTATGAATATTACTAAAAAATGAGATATTTTGGGTCTAATGATTTAATTTTGACACCTTGGTAAGGAGAAGGGGGCTCTTCAAGGAGGCACCTATTTCACATGTGTGGTGGAGTTTTAAACTCAAAAATATTGTGATATTTTTATCTCTCCTCTCTCTTGGATCAAACCAAATCAAAAGCGAGCCAAACTAGGTCCAAATCTTGTCCAAATTCAGCCAAGAATCCCTCACCTATACATAGATCCTTAGCTCTTTGTAGAAAAATATGAGAACTATACCATGCTAGTATTATACTAAAATAATGATATTTTATATTATCCTCTAAAAATCCTCTACAAATTGAAGAGATTGGAGCTTCTCTCTCTCTCTTCAATCTTCCTTGGAGACTTCATCAACATAGTAAACCAATTGATTGGTTGGGTGCCTCTACTTTGATAAAAGAATCAAGCAATCTAGGAGGTAAATTATGGTTTATGGTTTGTTTTCTTTAATCTCCAAATGTTTCTCTCTTCTCAACCCCTCTCAAGCTTGAGAAGCATTCAATTGAATGGCTTTTTAATACAATTGAAGTTCTTTAATAAATAGTAGTGATAAAACACATAAATTTTCATTTATGCTTAAATTAAATATTTTTTTTCAGCATGTCTCTCTCTCCCCCAAAGAATGGTCATTCCTATGACCTATTCTATATTCAAATGATGCTTCTCATGAAGCAATTCTCTAATCTAAAATTAATTTCTATGCTTGTCACATTGAGGCCAAATAAGTGGCTTTTTAATGCTTTTATGCTATTTAATTCATGGAAAAATTAGGAAACAAGTCCATAATTGGATATTGATCCAATTAATGGTTATTCTTATCATAGGGATATTACTAAACTTTATGCTTTCAAATTATTACAAATTATCATTAATAGCAGCAGTGAAGCTATGGTAAAAATTTTAAAAAATTAACACATAAATCATTTTCATTCATAATATGAAAAGAGGACTTCCTATCATATTCGAGGATTAATCATCCTAGGTTAATAACCATGGATAAATTGATTTTAATGTTTATGCACAAATAGTTGTTTAGCAAAAAGAGAAACTTCTAGTAATATATTTAAATGTTAAAAGAGGAATTCCTATGACATTTGGAATTCCATCATTGAGATGGGAAAAGAGAAATTCCTAGTATATTGGAATTAATGAGTATTTTAATTAAACTCAAAGATAAAATTTGGATAAATTTATTTTATCTATGAGAAATATGTAAATATTAAAAGAGGAATTCCTATGACATTTAGGATTCCATCATTGAGATGGGAAAAGAGAAAATCCCAGCATATTGGAAATAATAAGTATTTTATTTAAATTCAAAGATGAATTTTAGATAAATTTATTTTATCTATGAGAAATATTTAAATGTTAAAAGAGAAATTCCTATGACATTTGGAATTCCACCATTTAGATGGCAAAAGAGAAATTCCTAGCACATTGAATTAATGGGTATTTTATTTTAGATGAAATGACTTTATGAGAAATATTTGATGATAAAAGAGGAATACCCATGAAATTGAAATGCAATTAATTAAATGCAAAAAGAGGAATTCCCATGGTATTTGAGATCCAAGAAATTAAGTGAGAAGAAGAGGAATTTTTAGTATAATTCAATTTATGATTATTTATCAAAAGTGAAAATATGGGTAGAATTGATTTCTGTAAATCCCATGAATTCTTTTATTAAAAAGAGGAATATTGAATATAATTCATTTAAGAAATTGAGAATGAATATGGAAATAGTCGTTGAGAAAAAGAACCTTTAATTAGGCCAAGCAATTGTTGACAGAAATTTAGAAAAAGTCCCATTATCGAGATCAACCTAGAAAAAGCTATTAAAAAAGCTATTAAATGAGAATAGCATGTGAATGGATGAGATAAGGTGAAAATAGGATGCAATAAGATGTGTATGGGATGTGATAGAATATGAATGGATGTGATAAGATGTGTATGGGATGTGATAGAATGTGAATGGATGTGATAAGACGTGTATGGGATGTGATAGGATGCGATAAGATGTATATGGGATGTCATAGGATGTGATAAGATATAAACGGGATGTGATAGGATGAGAATGGATGTGATAAGATGTGTATGGGAAGTGATAGGATGTGATAAGATGAAAATAAGATATAATAAAATGTGATGTAATGAGAATGGATGTGGATGTGTATGTGGAAGAATGAATGCCGATGTGTATGTGGAAGAACGGATGTGGATGTGTATGTGGAAGAATGGATGTGGATGTGGAAGAATGAATGTGGATGTGTATGTGGAAGAATGGATGTGGATGTGTATGTGGAAGAATGAATGCGAATGTGTATGTGGAAAAATAGATGTGAATGTGTATGTGGAAGAATGGATGTGGATGTGTATGTGGAAGAATGGATGTGGATGTGTATGTGAAAGGATGTGATGTCGATGTGAGTGAATGAATGAGATGTGATGTGATGTGAATCGGGATGTGAATGAATGAGATGCGATGTCATACGAATCGGATGTAAATGTATGATATGGGATCTGAATGGATGAGATGTGATGTGATGTGAATCGGGATAAGAATGAATGAGATGAGATGTGATGTAAATTGAGATAGATGTGAAATGAATGAGGTGTGAAGGGATGTGAATATGAATGAGGTGTGAAGGGATGTGATGTAAATTGAGATAGATGTGAAATGAATGAGGTGTGAAGGGATGTAAAATGAATGAGGTGTGAAGGGATGTGAATATGGGTTGATGATGCGAGTGGATGAGATGTGATGAGAATAAATGAGGAAAGATGTGATGAGATGAAAAATGATGTGATTGAATGAGAATAGGAATACATATGAATTGGATATAGATTAAGTAATGTGGACAGATGTGGAACAATGTGAAAGACGAGAGTTAATTATAGAAACTGTATTTATGACCTATTTTTAAATGACTGTTTTATGTCAATAATGCTGGGGAAGCATTTTGACCGTCTCAAGAATGAGGTCGTTTGGAGACCTAACTGATAAAGTTGCAACAATAGCTGACAGAGAGTCAACAGAGGACGTCTCGCGTAGCAAGGTCGGCCGAGGTCTTGACCAGCCTCGGTTTGATTAAAATGGTGAGCTTCCGGTGTACGGTGGATGAGGGACCAAGGAAGCGGCCTATGAGTGAAGCGCTATTGGAACAAAGAGTAAGAGTTGTTTTTTGAAACCGGACATGGATCTAGTTGATTGACCTTGTTGGTCCTCAAAACGGATGAGTCCATGGCTCTTTATATGGATCTGTTGGTTGATCTTGCTGATCTTCAACGAAGATTCTATCTTGATTTTTATAAGTGAATATAGGAACTATCGAAAAGGCCACTGAGTGGACAAGTGGTGAGCGTTCTAGTTGCCAATGATGCCATAGATACACCGATGAAGGAATGATTGAAAATCAGGATTCAACCAGATATTTTCTGGCATTAAATTTGCATGAATATCCGGCTAGGGGGCCTGGGAACTCTTTTCCCTGGTACCCGGGACAAAACCTAACCAAATTTCTAATTGGATCCCATCACTACAGTGGTTGGGAGGTTGGCTAACCCATGGGATGGGGTTAGGCTAGATTGATGGATCCGTAAAATAAGACTCAATTCTGTTATAGTACGATAGATGAAGTAAATCCCAGATAGTAATTGTTCTATGGAAAAAGATTCAATGGATGTGCCTCTCGATGGGGAAAAAAGCATTGGTTTCTATGATCCAAGTGTGCAAGTTTCTTCCTTGCCTGACCATGTGACTCACAGGTTTGGTCGGATCAGTTTGGTCAGTAATGACCCTGACTACGTTAGAGTAATGACTCTGACTACGTTAGAGTACAAATATCCTGCTGGGATCGAACCAACCCGCAGTTTTAGTCCAAAGTAATGCAAGACCTCCATCTCAGAATAGGGGAAGTCAAAGAGAAATGTTCCCAAATCGGCCGTCCACTTCCAAGGCAGTAACGCTGGAAGTGATTGAAGAAGGAGAAGAAGATGAAAGAGATCATACTCCACCTGCGAGATGAGGACATCTCGTGTTTTTTAAGTAGGGTAGGATGTAAGATTCCTCCCTCCAGCTTTTGAGGTGTGTAGGTGTAAGAACCTCCCCTTCTGATCTTGTAATTATTCCCCTCTTTGAAATAAAAGAAAGATTTTGTTTTACCCTGTTTTGACCTAGAGAGAGAAAATGTCTAGAGAGAGGTAATCCAAAATTGAGATATGAATATGGAAATAGTCATCGAGAAAAAGAATCTTTAATTAGGCCAAGAAATTGGCAAAAATTTAGAAAAAGTCCCATTATCGGGATCAACCTAGAAAAAGCTATTAAATGAGAATAGCATGTGAAAGGATGAGATAAGGTGAAAATAGATGCGATAAGATCTGTATGGGATGTGAGAGAATGTGAATGGATGTGATAAGATGTGTATGGGATGTGATAGAATGTGAATGAATGTGATAAGATGTGTATGGGATGTGATAGGATGCGATAAGATGTATATGAATGTGATAAGATGTGTATGGGATGTGATAGGATGCGATAAGATGTATATGGGATGTGATAGGATGTGATAAGATGTAAACGGGATGCGATATGATGAGAATGGATGTGATAAGATGTGTATGGGATGTGACAGGATGTGATAAGATGCAAATAGGATATGATAAGATGTATATGGGATGTGATAGGATGTGATAAGATGTAAACGGGATGCGATATGATGAGAATGGATGTGATAAGATGTGTATGGGATGTGACAGGATGTGATAAGATGCAAATAGGATATGATAAGATGTGATGTAATAAGAATGGATGTGGATGTGTATGCAAAAGAATGGATGTGGATGTGTGTGCGAAAGAATGGATGTGTATGTGTAATAAGAATGGATGTGGATGTGTATGCGAAAGAATGGATGTGGATGTGTATGTGGAAGAATGAATGCGGATGTGTATGTGTGGAAGAATGGATGTGGATGTGTATGTGTGGAAGAACGGATGTGGATGTGTATGTGGAAGAATGAATGTGGATGTGTATGTGGAAGAATGTATGTGGAAAAATGGATGTGGATGTGTATGTGGAAGAATGTATGTGAAAAAATGGATGTGGATGTGTATGTGGAGGAATGGATGTAGATGTGTATGTGGAAGAATGTATGTGGAAAAATGGATGTGGATGTGTATGTGGAGGAATGGATGTAGATGTGTATGTGGAAGAATGGATGTGGATGTGTATGTGGAAGAATGAATGCGGATGTGTATGTTGTAAGATTCCTCCCCAGCCTCTCAAGATGTTCAGCATCTTCCCCTATAATCAAATCCCTCTTCAGAAATATAAAAGATCTTGTTTCTACCTATTTTGACCTAGAGAGAGAAAATGTTCTAGAGAGAGGTTATTCAAATTTTGAATATTTTTGGATAGAAAAATATCTCTTCTTATTAAAATAAGTTCCCCCGAAACAAAAGTTCAAAAAGATTTTTAGAAGGTGCATTAGAAATCAAGTATAATTTGTTCAAGAGGCCTTATCCTAGGGGTCCAGATTTTCTGAAAATTTTGAATTAAGGTTTTGAGGGGCCAATCAGATTCATCCAAATGTGTGGAGAAGATAAATTGAATAAATAAAGAAAATCCCCCCAAAAATGAGTAAATACTCACATAAGATGAAGAGTGGACTAAGGACAAAAGGAAATACTAAAAAAATGGATTTTTGACACCTCACAATGGGAATTCCCCCCTCATGAAGGAGGCGCCTATTTCACATGTGTGGTGGAGTTTTAAATTATAAAAAATTGAGATATTTCATCTCTCCTCTCTCCTAATTCAAGTCTAGTTCCAAAAAATAAGCTAAACTGACCTAAAAATTATAAAAAATTGACCAAAGTGATTTGGAAAATTCTAGAATCAGTTTGCTTGGTTAGGAGCTCACTTTTTCCTATAAATAGAAGCCTCCCCCTTTGTTGAACCTTAATAGTGTTTTATGCACTGTTACACTACTCCTCCCAAGAGCCAAGAACTGTGAATTTCTTAATAATTCACTAGTTTTTAACCATTCCCTCTTCTAAAGATTAGTGGCCACTCTTGTTGCAAACAAGAGTAGATCCCTCAAACCATCAAGCCAAAGGAAAGCTTTCAGAATTCATGTAAGTTAGAAATCTTATATTTTTCTTTATTCTTTTAATGGTTTTCTAATTTTTGTTTTGTTTGAAATGATAAATGGATGCTATGCCTTGTTGGAAAGGCTTTTCCCCTCTCTCATTCTTAAAATCAGCCCTTATTTATCCTAGTTAAGTGATCTAATAGTTGGAATTAAACTTTTCATATTGTTTCTCTTTTAAAAGTGAAAATTGATTAGTTTAGAGTGCTTAAAACCAATTGGGGTTAATTTTTAAGTAAATTAAAGGAGAAAATTTTGAAAAATGGTCAGCCATACAAAGGAGGTTATGGCAAAATTTTCTAAAATTTTGTGAAATAAGTTTCATCTTTTATTATTCTAAAAGAATAATCCCTATCATTTGTGTATTCTAAAAGTGTCATTTTCATTCTATGCATAGAAAAATGCATAGTAGAAATATATTTATTCTAAAAGTGTTATTTCCATTAGATTTAAATTCTATGCATAGAAAGATGCATATTGGTTTTTTTTATTATAAAAGAGTAATTTTCATTACATATAAATTCTATGCATGGAAAGATGCATACTGGTTATTTTTTTATTATAAAAGAGTGATTTTCATTAGATATAAATTCTATGCATAGAAAGATGAATATTGGTTATTTTTTTATTAAAAGAGTGATTTTCATTAGATATAAATTCTATGCATAGAAAGATGCATATTGGTTAATTGTTTTTAATTACAAAAGTGTTACTTTGATCAATATTGCTTTTTATGCATAAAATGATGCATAAAAGAATTTTTTTATTATAATAGTGTTACTTTCATCATTATTGATTTTTATCAATAAAATGATGCATAAAAGAATTTTTTTAATTATAAAAGTGTTACTTTCATCATTATTGATTTTTATGCATAAAATGATGCATAAAAGAATCTTTTTTAATTATAAAAGTGTTACTTTCATCATTATTGATTTTGATGCATAAAAGAATTTTTTTATTATAAAAGTGTTACTTTAATCATAAAAGTGTTACTTTAATCATTATTGATTATTATGCATAAAATGATGCATAAAAGAATTTTTTTATTATAAAAGTGTTACTTTCATCAAAATGGATTTTTATGCATAAAAGAAATTTTTTTATTATAAAAGTGTTACTTTCATCATTATTGATTTTTATGCATAAAATAAATTTTTTAATTATAAAAGTGTTACTTTCATCATTATTGATTTTTATGCATAAAATGATGCATAAAAGAATTTTTTATTATAAAAGTGTTACTTTCATCATTTTTTATTTTTATGCATAAAATGATGCATAAAAGAATTTTTTTTATTATTAAAGTGTTACTTTCATCAAAATGGATTTTTATGCATTAATAGATGCATACATAATTTTTATATCAAAATAAGAGTTCTGTTTAATCCTTGTTTAAATCCCATGAATATGGGTAAATGAATTAAGTAAATACTCTGTGAAAGAAAATTTTACCATTTCATATTCTCTAGGATGGTAATGAGAAAATTCAAAAAAACTATCGAAGTCAAAATTTTAGATCAATGACTAATTTATTCATCATAGGAATTCGTGTTTAGTTTTGAATTCGGTAAAGTAGTAATTGAATTATTACATTCGAGAAAGATAGATCAGGGAGAACCTTTTCAAACTCAAACCTTGAATCAAACTATGACCAAGACATAACTCCTTCGTCAGTTTCAAGAATAGACGATATGACCAGTTCAGTAATATACACTCAAATCACCCACCGAATCTGAAACTAAGTTGAGACCTTTGATTTTGATCTGAGGATCAAGAATTCAAAATTCAAGGAATTCTGCTTGGGAATCCAGACCTGTGATCTATTAGTCTTGGGATACGGAATTAAGATATACTCATTGTATTCAAAAGAAAATCAAAACTGAAAACTTGCATAGAAACCTTGTTTTCTTAAAGGACTATCTTACGCCAGAATGCTGGAGGGAGCATTTGGTATATGTGTTTTTCTTAGGGAAGTTCGGTTGCAACAGCTGGCGGGGGAGTGTTCAAAGGACGGCTCACACGGCAAAAACCTGCCCAGTCTTGACCAGCCTAGGTGTGGTGTAAAATGGTATGCTTCTGGTACGATGGGCGAGGGCGGACGAAGCGGTCCCTGAGTGAAGTGCCAGGACACCTAAGGAGGATCTTGGAGGGGTCTGACCAGGCGATGCATGGGCTCGCGGTGCCGAGGACACCCATGCGTATGTTGTGGAAGATATATATGTATGATGACGAGAAACTTATTGTAATCTGTTATTACTAGATCTCGTTGCTGACCCGCTGGTCTCAATGGAGAGTCTAGAGTGATACTGTTTTGTGAGAAACAAGGATTGAATGGAAATTTTGAGTTGTGACATCTGTACCCTGTAATTGTTTGTCAATGGATTGTTTTATAGATTAAAGTTTAAAGAGGAGTGTGTGAGTATCTGTATTCTAAAGCAAAAGTTAAGAAAGGCTTTCAATTATGGATAGGTGAGTACTTGTCTGGTTCTACTATTCCAGTGGCTGGGCCGGATGGGGTTAGGTTCGAATCAGTAGAGTTTTATTAATAAAATTTACGCTTAGAACTCGAATAGTTAAATAATAACTTGAAGACTTCTCAAATGAATAGATGAACGGCTGTGCCTAATTCAATTAGGAAAAAAGTGTTGATTCCTTCAAGTTAAGTCTGTTATAGTTTCCCTTCTATCTGGTTTATTCAGATGAAGGTTAGATCGGTCTTGACTTCGTTAGAAAAATTCGTTAAGAAATTCAAAAATGGTGGAATCGTCCTCACTTTTTCGGCATGGAAAATTTTCCCGGTTTCGGTTTTCGGAATGACCACTAGCTTAGTCTCGTGTGCCTAGACATTTGAAGGCGAGGCCGCGAGTGAGAAACCCTGCCCCGCGCAAGAGGAAGCTACTTCCGTTGCTACCATCCAGGAACCCAGTGTGCAGATGGGGCAGTGGGATCTCACATATGTGGAAGAATGGATGTGGATGTAGATGTGTATGTGGAAGAATGGATGTGGATGTGTATGTGGAAGAATGTATGTGGATGTGGATGTGTATGTGGAAGAATGAATGTGGATGTGTATGTGAAAGGATGTGATGTTGATGTGAGTGAATGAATGAGATGTGAATTGGGATGTGAATGAATGAGATGCGATGTCATGCGAATCAGATGTAAATGTATGATATGGGATGTGAATGGATGAGATGTGAATGGATGAGATGTGATGTGATGTGATGTGATGTGAATGTGAATCAGGATAAGAATGAATGAGATGAGATGAGATGAGATGTGAATGGATGAGATGAGATGAGATGTGATGTGATGTGAATCAGGATAAGAATAAATGAGATGAGATGTGAAATGAATGAGATAAGATGTGATGTAAATTGAGATAGATGTGAAATGAATGAGGTGTGAAGGGATGTGAATATGGGTTGATGATGCGAGTGGATGAGATGCGATGAAAATAAATGAGGAAAGATGTGATGAGATGAAAAATGATGTGATTGGATGAGAATAGGAATACATGAAAAATGATGTGATTGGATGAAAAATGATGTGATTGGATGAGAATAGGAATACATGAATTGGATATGGATTAAGTAATGTGGACAGATGTGGAACAATGTGAAAGACGAGAGTTCATTATAGAAACTGTATTTATGACCTATTTTTAAATGACTGTTTAATGCTGGGAAAGCATTTTGACCGTCTTGAGAGAATGAGGTCATGGAGACCTAACTGATAAAGTTGCAACAGCTGACGAAGAGTCAGAGGAGGACATCTCGTGTAGCAAGGTCGGCCGAGGTCTTGACTAGCCTCGGTTCGATTAAAATGGTGAGCTTCCGGGTACGGTGGATGAGGGACTAAGGAAGTGGCATATGAGTGAAGCGCTAGGTCACCTGCGAAGGATCTTTAGACGGTACTGACCATACAGTGCTCGGGCTCTAGGTCACCAAAGATACCCACACGTGCGTCGGGAAAGATATTGGAACAACGAGTAAGAGTTGTTTTCTGAAATCGGGCATGGATCTGGTTGATTGACTTTGCTGGTCGTCAACGGATGAGTCCATGGCTCTTTTATATGGATCTATTGGTTGATCTTGCTGATCTTCAACGAAGATTCTATCTTGATTTTTATAAGTGAATATATTATTGGTTACTATGAGCTAGGAACTATCGAAAAGGCCCCTGAGTGGACAGGTGGTGAAGCATTCTAGTTGCCAATGATGCCATAGGTACACCGATAAAGGAATGATTGGAAATTTGGATTCAACCGGATATTTTGGAGGATTATGATCAGTGACACTATGGTTTCATTAAATGATTGTTTTAAAGATAGTTGAATCTGTGAAAAAGGCAATTTCATATCGGGTGTGTAAGTGGTGTGACTGGCGTTAAATTTGCATGAATATCCGGTTAGGGGGCTTGGGAACTCTTTTCCTTGGTACCCGAGACAAAACCTAACCAAATTCCTAATTGGATCCCATCACTACATTGGTTGGGATTGGATGGGGTTAGGCTGTGGACTGATGGATCCGTAAAATAAGACTCAATTCTGTTATAGTATGATAGATGAAGTAAATCTCAGATAGTAATTGTTCTATGGAAAAAGAATCAACGGCTGTGTCTCTCGATGGGGAAAAAAGTGTTGGTTTCTATGATCCAAGTGCAAGTTTCTTCCTTGATCTGACCAAGTGACACAGGGGTTTGATCAAATCAGTTTGGTCAGTAATGATCCTGACCACGTTAGAGTATAAATATCCTGGCAAATTCGCTCGTGCTTTCTAGTAGGGGGAGTTTTTTCAGGTTCGGTTTTTGAAGAACCAAGGGATTAGTCTCTTGTCCGGATATCTGTGTGGGCGAGGCCCCGAGTGAGGGATCCTGCCCCGTGCAAGAAGTGCTACTTCCGCTGCAGTAGCATCCCCGAATCCATTACGCGGAGGGGGCAGGTATCTTTCAGTCCTAAGGCTCGCGTCGTGTAGAGGCCTTCTTTTTTTCATACCAGGTCTATACACACGAGCCTTAGGGGACAAGGGCCCTACAGAACTCTGATGGGGTTGATATTTTATCTAGGAGGTGTTACATGATACTTATATGTACACATAAAATTAGAGCTCATTCTGATAAGGAAAACTATTTTTTAAAATTAAAAAGTGTAAAATTTATGTGTTGAGCTAATTTAGAAAATATATAAATTTTCATGTTTATAATTATGGAAGTAACCCTCATTTCACCTCATTTCTCATCTTTCATTTCTCTCTCTCACCTCCAAGAGCATGGCTTGCACCAAGCAAACTGCTAGGAGAGTTTGGCCCCCCAAGGTGGGACGTGGAGTACCACCATCCAACCACCATAGCAGCAACATCGCTTGCGTAGGTGGAAGCCTGGCGCTGTGGCTCTCCATGAGATTAGAAAATACTAGAAGACAGTGCACCTGCTCATACCGAAGCTCTCCTTCCACGTGTGGTGTGAGAGATCATGCAAGATCTGTAATGCCGCTGTGATAGGAGGTTCTAGGCTCACGTAGCATCATGCCCACTACCTATGTGGGGTGGACAGCCCAAGCTTTGGAGGCACTCCAGGAGGCTGCGGGGAGGCATGCGCAGTAGACATTTTTGGTGACACGGTGTTTGCAGCTGTCCATGCAAAGAGGGTCACCATCACTGAAAAGGACATGCAGTTGGTGCGACGCATGCGATGCTAGAGAGATCCTCCGGTCGAGGATCTTTAGTTTTATTTTTTTGTATCTCGCATGATTGTAATTCTCAAAAGCTATGTAAAGCTTGATGTATATTTAAATGTTTTTTTTCTCTTATCTTATGTTTCAAATAAGTCTCTTTTAATTTGAGTTTATATAATTTGTTGATTTATATGCATCTTCGAATGGATACAATTTTTATTTGAGTTACGTGTGTAATTTTAATTTATTTGCTTGAGTCAACTAATAAAATACATTACAAGACACGTATCAAATAAATAACTCTGTAACCCAAATTTCCATTCATAGCATAAAAAATTACATGGCCATCAAAACATAGTCATCAAAGTTACATAGTTATCATAGCTATATCCTAGGCTTCTTTCTACTAGGCTCTCCAGACTCTGAAGCCGCCTTGATGGTTGGGATCAAAACATGGAACCCTTCAGGTTTTGCCTTGATGGTGGGATCCTGTACCCCCGCAAACAATGCCACAGGCCACCATAGAAAAAAAAGGCCCTGACCTTTGAGTTGAGAATAAGTAAAGTAACTTTGAGCGTCGAAGTAGAACAATTTTTTCCAAACTTGATTTAGTCGGAATAACTTTGAATGCAACACTCTTTGTAAGTGCTTTGATCTTCAAAAAGTTCTCCGCATACCCCGGAGAGCAAGTCTTGTGGAAGACTATCACATCATTGGCAAGTTTGCCAATGTACTCCTTGAGTTCAGAGTCTTGAACCCTTCCTTGGCCCCCAGATCTTCCACTCTGCCTCGATGCAAATTCATCAAAATACACAATTTCTTGCAAAATAAAATTGACATCAACATCGATCATGCAATGCATGGGAGAGGATGATGTTTTTTTTATAGAATAGCCCCAAATTTGATATTTAGGGCCTCTAGGGCATGTAGACCCCACATGTATGATCTCATGCCCATCAGAGGCTAGGAAGTGCCTTGTCCGAAGGCTGGCATGGGAAGCCCCGATTTTTGCAGATTCAAGGCTTCCCATGCGAGCCTTCGGACAGGGCACTTCCCATCCTCTGATGGGCATGGGATCATACATGTGGGGTCTACATGCCCTAGAGGCCCTAAATATCAAATATGGAGAGCAATTGGTAAAAGGAGATACCTTTTCTGCTTCGTCCAGCTCCTTCTGCAACAATGATGCCTCCAGGTCTGCTCTTGGAATGGGTCTGCCAACGTCTGGCTGGACCTCAGGTGTCACATGTTATGGTCGAGGTCCGAAGAGTTCATTCTGCGAGTGCTCGAACTCTTCATCTGTGATCTGATATTGAGAAGCTGCATCCTCAATCTGCTTCTGAATGGCAATGATATCAGAGATATCATCTGCACTACTCTCATCATACCGCCCCATCTCATCAACCTATGGTAGGGCTTCTTGGTAATCAAAAATGAGGAAATCATCATTGTCATGTCGCACAAGTATACTATATAGTTCCTCCTCCCTCAATTCCAAGATCTCCAACACATCCTGCATGAGGAGATACTCCACCCCTTCGATGGTGATGGCATTCAATGAAGCTAGTGGTGGGTTGTGACTTTGGGTTTCAGTAGGCTGGATGGATGCAAGCGCCATGCGAGAGCTCTCTGCGGCCTCAACGACAGGGTCTAGAGTGGTCTCCTCTGGCTCTGGCTCTGTGTATTCTACTAGAGGGAGATCCTACATGTCATCATCCTCTGGTTCTTGAACATCAGAGTTCAAGATGTAAATAGTAAAAGCAATATCCCGCTTAATGAGATCGAGTGGGATGTGCTCTTCATAGGAGGTTGGGACAATGGTAGTGCGGAAATCTTGTCTGACATGAGCTAGAGCTTTGTGCACTGCCTTCTTGTGGTTGGATACACTCTTCATTGTTGAAGAGGAACTCCAAAGGAATCCAACTCAAGGTGGAATTTGGGATAGAGTAGGTGAAGTCGTCCATTGCATCGCAAAATGCAGCTTCGCAAGGTGGAGTTTGGGTCTAAGGTGGAGATGACAGCCTCGAGATCTAAACTCTTGCAAAACCTAGGGTAGATATGGTCTCCAAGATAAGCATAGCGAGTGCTGCTAATATGCGGGTGAAAGCAGGGGAGGTGGCCATGATGGGTAGTGGGGAGAGCTAGCACACAAAGGGAGAGCTAGAGAATAGATAATATAAATGAGTTTGATCTATAACTTATACTCATATTTATACTTACACTTAAATTTATAATATTTATAATAAATTTATACTTGTGTTTATTATATTACTTACAAATATCTATAAACTTATATTTATTTTTATACCTTATGTTTATACTCTAGTAAATAAAGGATATTTCATTAAAATATAATAAATAATAAATCATACTTCTATTTCACATAACATTATATTATCATTATTATTATATTATATTATTTACATAGTTACTTATATTATTATTTGCACTTAAATATATACTTAAAGTTATATTTATTTTTAAACTTATATCTATAGGCTTAAAAATTAATGACACTTCATTAAAATATAACAAATCATAAAAACATATTTATATTTCTAGCATAATTAATTATATTATTACTTACACTTAAATATTTACTTATATTTATATTTACGTTTGTACTTACTTATACTAATAATTATTTTCTTACATATTAAAGGGTTTGAAACATAGTAGAATTTAAAAACCACGACACTTTATGAAAATGAAGAAAATTAAATTTACAATACTTTTAGAGAAACAACTTCTTATATTCACTTGGAAGAATAAGAATTATTATATTGACTCCACAATCTGAAGGATATGTGGAGCAACGCACTGGTTGCATGTTTTGCAATGTTCACTTCGACCCCCAACCTTCCTACCATCCAACTTAAAATAGAAATTACAAGGGAGATTATTGGACATAAGTTGGATTTCTTGTCTCAAAAAACTAAGTGGCCAATGACTCTCTACATTAACGCTAAAAGGGTCATGACCCTCCCAAAACAAATACCCACATCAATGAGTGTTGAATGCGTGCCATCTCGCATGTCTTGGTCTAAGCTGAGCCACTCCCCTCGTAGAAGTCACCACCTCCTATACTTGAAGCGAATGTACAAAGTTTATCTTGCAATGAAGTATCTGTCATAAAAAACAAACAAAAACTAACATAAAAACATAAAATCAACAATCAACATTCAAAAATCAACAATCAATAATCAGTGTCTTGTAATGAAGTACTTATGAATAAAAACCATCAACAATCAAGAGAAGTGCAATCTTACCTTAAAGGTAACATCTGACACATTAATTTAGCACTCAATGATATCATCGTGGTGAGTTCTCTTGAGATGCCATGACTCACCAACGAGTAACTGAGTCATCCAATCCTCAGATGGGAACTTGCATTAATAAGTAATCTAAGTTTTCTTAACTACTTTACAAGATCCAAACAAATGTGCAAACAAACCAAATGGTACAAACCAACTTAGATGCACATCTCTAGAGCCTATGGTGGATGGCAGCATGAACATCATTTTTTATCTTTACCCTACATGATTCTGACATGTCTAAGCTAGGATTATACCATTCCTAGTGGCTAGACAATGATTCTGACATGTCTAAGCTAGGATTATACCATTCCTAGTGGCTAGACAATGGTGGTAGTTGAATATACTCCAAATTATGTCTCTCCACATCATACATTGAATCATAAAACTAAACATTCTAAGATGCCAATTCGCTTGCACTTTTGTTGTCTAGATTAAGGCACCTATCTCTGCATGTAAAACATGTAGCTTTCCACTAAAACATTCTACATTCTGCCAGTCATGCAAAGTGGATGGATATAAAGCTGCAAGCAACAAACATGCTTGTATTAAAACTCTATCTAATAACCATGGACTCAAAGCACAAGAACGTAAAGCATAGAGATATAAACTTACTATTAGGCTTATGTCTTTCACTAAAGTTATCATGATGCACTCAAGTCTGTTTGTGCATATAAACATGTTGAATGAAAGCCTCTGTTATTGTACTCATACCATTTATGTGTCTCTTGAACTCTATGATTCTACCTTTCCATTGCTTGTTGGGGTCTACATCTTTGAGCTTAACCTTGAAATTGCCCCACGAGTACTTCGTCGCATTAAAATCTAATTTAACTTACTATACTGATCAAGGATCCAGTTACCTTCATCATCTCTCTTGTTAAACACCTCCACTATGTGAATATTACTAATATTCCTCCTCCTTGAAGACATCTAAATTAATAAAGCTATACTGCATGATTAATAAATATATATGTTATCTCGTAAGCGATAAATAAAGATTAAAACAACAACTTACTGCTTTGATTTACACAACCTTGTTTCTCCTATGAAAATAAACATAAACATAAACATAAACATATCAAGACAAAACATTAACAAACCCTAAACCTATGATCATTACTCACATCAAGATAAAACATAGATAAACCCTAAACGTATGATCATCGGAATTGAAAATTTTGTGAATGATGGGATTCTCAGGTAAAATTAGGAATATTCTAGATATTATTTTTAGAAATCCTAATAATTGGTATTTTTAAAATATCAATGGTATTTTGGCAAATTAAATTGCTAAAAATTTTCTGAAAAATATAGGTTTGGAATGCCATGAGATAGGTTTGGTGGAATTCAAAATTATTATATTTTGAGGCCCTATAAAATTAGGAAAAATTAGAAAAAAATCATGATAATTATTTTCTCGAGAATTTAATATTTTTGAGGGTTATTTAATGTTGAAGTACGTTTTCTCGTGCTGACATTAGATAGATGCAAGTTATTCGCATATTTTTAATACGATTATATCTCGTATTAATGGATATTTATGTTTGGATTAATTCTAAACGATGTATTCATGATTTTTTACCATTGTTTAGCCATTCTTTTTGGACATGTTCCTTAATTTCTTTTGATGGCTACAATTTGCGTTCAAAGTGTGTTTCACCTTTGAGACTTTTCCATGATAATTTATTTTGCACTTATTTAAGTGTGGTTTGTGCTTAATTTCTTAAGCCTCTATCATGGGTTAGTTGATCGGTTTGTTTTGGTGGATTCTTATTGGATGTTTTCCAAGATTTTTATGGACTCATCAGGTTCTGCCTAGATCACTTATGTCTAGGGTTTTCTTATTGAGTGCTACACACATGTGTTTCACTTTCTTACTTTGGAGTTTTATTTGAACAACACAACATTCATATACTCCGAATTGATGAGTTGGCCACCAATTTTAATGCTTCTTTTGGCATGATTTATGTCCATTAGATGGTATGCATTGATTTTTATGATCAATTTTGGTTTTTATGGATTTAAGGAGCTTCTATACTTTTATCCATGGTTTTATAAGGATCTTTTGATCTTTTGGATAATTTCATGTACATTGAAGGTAGCATTTGCCTTCGTTTTTGCACATAATTTTGGAGTATATTTCTTATACTCTTGTATATATTCCAACTCGGATACTTAGTTGCGTATATATCTAGGTGAGTTATTTTTCTACCCTAACTTTATTGTGTTTTGGGTAGTTATCATTAGAAAGGCACCAATAATTCAATTTCTTTTCTAATGATGTACTTAGAAGGAGTTATTCCTTGATGTAGTCTCAAGTATATAGAGACAGGTTTAGTATGTGTAAGTCTGGATAAGGCCATCTTATTCCTTTTATACAGGATTTTATTCATATTTTCCTAGACAGCATACTAGGGAGTTTCAAATTGTTAAGGTATGTATGGGTGGTATCATGGTGGTATGGGACGCTAGTGATCCCTCACATATATTATCTTATGGGATAATTTGGGCTCAAGATTGTTACTTTGCTTACATCACTTAGCATGTTGACCTCAACATTCAAAGACAATCTTATTTTCTAAATTCACTAGAAGTTATAATGTGGGCATTCTCTAGATAAATTTCTTTTATCTATAGCCTACATGTTTTGATGAGGGTAATCTCGTCGACATTTTCACTTGTTGAAATCTCTTTCTTTAGAGTTCAAACAAGTTTATCTTGTTGTGTTCGGATAAGGAAATTTGGATTCTTCCTTTGTTGGCATTTCTTTCTCTAGTTCCGTACTTTAGGTGATATATATAGTCAACCTGATTGTTTAACGGATGGACATATGTAACTCATCAAGACGTTAATGACTCTCTATCTTGATATGGGTAACTCGAGACGTCGATTATTCCATATGCAGATGTGGGTATGTCGGGGCGCCGATGAATCCCTAGTTTCTGCTGTTAAAATGCCATGTTTTCTTACTTTATTCTGAATGGTTTACAACGAGGAAGTTACTTTGAATGTGAACTGCTCTGATCATCCGCAGTAGTCTGATGGGCAAGTAAAGTGTATGAATCAGCAGATTATAGTGTATATGCTTTGTGCATATGTCTCTAGAAAATCATCGTATTGGAAAAATATCTTCCAATGATGGGATTTGCCTATAATAGTTCTAAATTTACGGCTATTATTTTTTAATCCGTAAATACTTATGTATGGGTATCAACCTAGGGCACCTATTGATGTTGGTCTTAAGGACATCGAGCTTGATGCATCGGCGAGGGATTTCTTGCGAGATATGCAGGAAATGCTAACCGAAGCTCGGGATTCTATCAGGAGTGCTCATGATAGGGCACGGTTTTATGCTGATAGGGGACGCTCATCTCGGTCTTTTGAACCAGGAGCGTTGGTTTATTTTAATGTTCCTAAAGATTCTTATACTATCAATGGGAAAATGCTCGAATTTATCTCCTAGATATTGCGGTCCATTTCGAGTTATATATCGGATTGGCACAGTTGCGTATGAACTAAAACTACCTCCAATTGTTAGAGTTCATCTAGTCTTTCATATCAATAGGTTGAAAGGGAAACTGGGAGGTGAGGATAACAGAGTTACTCCTCAAGAACTCATTGAAGTCGAAGATTTATCCTATTTTCCACATGAACCTGATATGGTACATGAATTCAGGGAAAGGAAACTTTATAGTTGACTTATCCTTGAGGTTAAAATTAGGTGGAAAGATAAGGAAATTGAGGATTCGACTTGGGAGTCGGTTGAGATTGTTCAGCACAGTTCTCCTTCTTTTCATTGCAAGAGTGCAATGTTTTAAGAGAGGGAAAGTATGTTATATGTACATTATGTGTGCTATGTTATATACACATTATGTGTGCATATACTAGGAGGCTAACCCACATTAGACTTGTGAGCATGGGAGCATGGGAACAAGCTCTAGTGGAGCATGGGTTAGGACTAACCTTAAGGGTTAAGGTTAGGGTCAGGCATCCAAGGGTCATACATGAGAAATGGAAAGTCAAGAGTCACTTGAGGACCCTCCTATATAATAGGGGCATGGGGCACACTCAAGGGAGCTTGGGGGCTTGGAGGCTTGGAGGCTTGGAGGCTTATGCTATGGTCTCTTGTGTAGAGGTCCATATCTACTCACCTACCATTTCATACTATAGCTACATGCTATTGGATTGTGTAATACCTCTTGATGGTATGGGACATCAAGGTAGAGGTATGATGTATTTCATTTATTATTCATGTGTGCATCCCTTGGGCTCGGGGGTGGTTGGGTGGTTAAGTTTATGCCTGATTTATGCATGTTTATGCGTAACAATTATCTAGAGAGATCTTAGGGTTTTAACATTGGGGCTATTAGGTATACCAAGTACATATGTTCAATCTCCATCACATAGTGGCTTAGAATCTACGAGGGTGGATTGCCTGACTCAATGGGTTCAAAGGTGGTATTGTTAAGGGCTTCTCCCTCCTCCCCTTCTTCAAAGATCTCTATCAAGGTCAACTAGTGATGAATAGGGGTAATTCGAGGTAATGGAGGTTGTGGTGGTAGGATTGGGGGTGGCAAGAGTAACTCGAGCACCGTAGGATCCCTCTCAGGGCCATCTCATGGCCAGGTTGAGGTGCATTGTGTTACGCTAGGGCTAGCAAAGCTAATGGCTGTTGAGGATTTGGAGGCAAGGCCTGGGGTTGAGCTTGGGCCTTGGGGGCCACTAAGAAACCCTATGTATCACGTGCGTTCAAGGGGTATTTAAAAAACCCCTTACCTATGAATTTTTCATGAATAAGATGACCCTATTTCTTTATGGACTTACGGGTTTTTTCCCAAAATTGAAAAAAAACCCCTTATGTAAATGTATTTTTGTAAATTTATCTTAAAACTTTAAATTAAAAAACCCCTTCATTTGAACTCACACGGTATACATACATATTTTTAGGTGAACCTCTCGAGGCTTGGGCTTGAGTGGCCTTTTTTGGTGGTATCAATTGGAGGTCTTGTGATTACCCTATAAGAATATGGCTTACTGGAAAGAGATAGCAAGACAAAGCACAATAGACAATGCAATAGATACACAATGGAGAGAATTTAAAATTTTGATTATACCAAAGAGGTATAAGTGATGGTGTTGTCCACCCGTGCCCTCTCAAGTAGAGTTTAGATGGTGATCTAGAGAGACTCTAGATGGAGTGTGTATGAGGTGTAGAAGTTTCCCTCAAGCTCCGCTCTCGTGAAGACAACTCCTCAATCGAAGTTCGTTTGTCGGTGTCTCTTGAAGAGCTCCCGACAAGGGTGTGGTATCCAACACAAAAGGGAAAGAATAGGTGAATCTCTTGCCCTCGTACCACTTCATGTGCTTCTCCTACTTGCCGCCCAGCACCTTAGCATGAACTAGGCTCTAATACCATGAAGGAGAAAGAGAGCTTGTGTGAGATCCATGTCCCCGGATTCGGGAGTGCTAGCAGCGGAAGTAGCACTTCTTGTGCAGGGTAGGGTCCCACACTTGGGTCCTCGCCCACGAATATCCGGACTAGAGACTAATCCATCGGTTTTTCCAAAACCGAACCTGGAAAACTTCCTTTGCCCGGAAAGTGCAGGTGATTCCACCAGGATAACTTTTTCCTAACGTAGTCAAAAGCCTTAACTAACTGAACTGATCTGACCGAACTCGTAAGTTCCATAGTCAGATCAAGGGACAGATTGCACTTGGATCATAGAGACCAACACTTTTTTCCTCACCGAGAGGCACAGCATTGATCCTTTTTCCATAGAACAATTTTTGTCCGGGAGTTACTTCATCTATCAAACTAAACAGAAATTGAGTCTCGATTTAAGGATCCATCAGTCCAGTCTAACCCCATCCAGTCCCATGGGTTAGCCAACCGCCCAACTACTATAGTGATGGGATCCAATTAGGAATTTGGTTAGGTTTTGTCCCGAGTACCAAGGAAAAGAGTTCCCAGGCCCCCTAGCCGGAAGTTCATGCAAACATAAAACTAGTCACACCACTTATTATACACCCAATATGAAATTGGCCTTTTTCTCAGCATCAGCTAACTTTAAAACAATCCTTTAATGAAACCATTATGTCACTGATGACAATCCTCAAAGTCTCTGGTTGAATCCATATTTCCAATCATACATTCATCGGTGCGGCAGACCAGAACGCTCACCACCTGTTCACTCAGGGGCCTTTTCAATAGTTCCTAGCTCATAGTACCCGAAAATATTTTCACATATAAAAATCAAGATGGAATCCTCGTTGAAGATCAGCAAGATCAATCAACAGATCCATATAAGAGAGCCATGGACTCATCTGTTGTTGAGGACCAGCAAGGTCAATCAACCAGATCCATGCCCGGTTTCAGAAAACAACTCTTACTTCTTATTCCAATATCTTCCACGACGCACGTGTGGGTATCTTCGGCGACCCAAAGCCCAAGCCAGCACCCTCTACGAACCTTCACAGGTCACCTAGCGCTTCACTCATAGGCCGCTTCCTTGGTCCCTCATCCACCATACCGGAAGCTCACCATTTAAATCGAACCGAAGCTAGTCAAGACCTCGGCCGACCTTGCTACGCGAGACGTCCTCCATTGACTCTCCGTCAGCAGTTGTAACTTTATCAGTTAGGTCTCCACGACCTTAATCACAAGATGGTCAAAATGCTTCCCCAGCATTCTTGACATAAAACAGTCATTTACAAACAGGTAAAAAAAATACAGTTTCTATATTGAACTCTCGTCTTTTCACATTATTCCACATTAATCCATATTATTTAATCCAATTCCAATTCATATGTGTATCCATTCTTGACCAGATATATCATTTTCTATCCCATCACATAGGATTCATTCACTTCACATAACATCCATTCCTATCTTTCTTAATTTACATTACGTCTCCTCACATCCATTTCTCATTATATCTCATTCGTTCAAATCTTATATTATTCATTCACATTCTGATTCACATGACATCTCATCTCATCCATTCGCTCATATCCACTTCATATCCATTCACATTCATATTTGCATTCATTATTCCACACACACATTTGTACATCCACATTCTGATTCACATGACATCTCATCTCATCCATTCGCTCATATCGACTTCATATCCATTCACATTCATATTTGCATTCATTATTCCACACATCCACATTTATACATTCACATTCATATTTGCATTCATTATTCCACACATCCACATTCGTACATCCACATTCACATCTACATTTATACATCCATTTTCACATTCACATTCATACATCCACATCCACATCCAAATCCACATTCATACATCCACATCCACATCTACATTCATACATTCACATTCACATTCACATCCATACATCCATATCCACATTCCACATCCTCATTCACATTCACATACATCCACATCCACATTCCATATCTACATCCATATCCCCATTCACACATCCACATTCATATTCACATGCATCCACATTCACATTCCATATCTACATCCATATCCCCATTCACACATCCACATTCACATTCACATACATCCACATTCACATTCACATTCACATTCAGACATCCATATCCACATTTCACATCGTTATTCACATTTACATACATCCACATCCACCTTCCATTCACATCCAGACATCCATATCCACATTCCACATCCTTATTCACATTTACATACATCCGCATCCACATTCCATATCTACATCATTTCTTTCACATACATATAACTACATCTATTCTTTCACATACATACATCTCCATCTATTCCTCGTTCATTTTCATCTAATTGTTTCGTTTCACATCCTCATATCTATTTATAGAATACAAGAGAATTCTTATTTTCGATATAAGATTTCTTTACGCATTTATTTATGCATAAATTCCAATTTAAGGAGACTAACACTTTCGAAATAAAAATCAATCTTTTATGCATCTTCCTATGCATAAACTCATTTTAAATGAGAATGACACTTTTGAATAGAAAATCAAATCTTTAATGCATCTTCCTATACATAAAATCAAAATTGACGAAAATAACTCTTTTGAACTAAAAATAGATTTCTTTATGCATCTTTCCATGCATAAATCCAATTTAGTAGGAATTACACTTTTAGAATAAAAGAATTTTTCTTATGCATCCTATTCATGCATAAAATCAAATATGATAAAAATAACACTTTTATAATAAAATAATAATCTTTTATGCATACCTCTATGCATGAAAATCAAATATGATAAAAGTAACACTTTTACAATAAAATAATAATCTTTTATGCATGCCTCTATCCATGAAAATCAATTATGATAAAAGTAACACTTTTACAATAAAATAATAATCTTTTATGCATACCTCTATGCATGAAAATCAAATATGATAAAAGTAACACTCTATGCATGAAAATCAAATATGATAAAAGTAACACTCTATGCATGAAAATCAATTATGATAAAAGTAACACTTTTACAATAAAATAATAATCTTTTATGCATACCTCTATGCATGAAAATCAAATATGATAAAAGTAACACTTTTATAATAAAATAATAATCTTTTATGCATACCTCTAGGCATGAAGATCAATTATGATAAAAGTAACATTTTTACAATAAAATAATAATCTTTTATGCATACCTCTATGCATGAAAATCAAATATGATAAAAGTAACACTTTTACAATAAAATAATAATCTTTTATGCATACCTCTATGCATGAAAATCAAATATGATAAAAGTAACACTTTTACAATAAAATAATAATCTTTTATGCCTAAAAATCTATTTTGATGAAAGTAACACTTTCATAATAAAAGAAAATTATTTCTTTATGCATAAAAATCTATTTTGATGAAAGTAACACTTTCATTAATAAAAGAAAATTATTCCTTTAGGCATAAGAATAATAATAATCAATATGCATCTTCTATGCATGAAAATGATACTTTTAGAGTATAGAATTTATAGGAATTACTCTTTTAACATAATAAAAGATAATTCTTATTTCCAAAAATTTTGCCATAACCTCCTTTGTATGGCTGACCATTTTTTAAATTTTCTTACTTAATTTTGTCTTAAAAATTAACTCTAATTGATTTAAATTAATCTATACTAATCAAAATTCACTTATAAAAGAGAAAACATTATATAAAGTTTAATTCCAACAATTTTCACTTAACTAGGATAAAGAAGGGTTGATTCTAAGAAGAGAGAGGGGAAAAGCCTTTCGATCAAGGCATAACATCCATTTATCACTTCAAACAATCATAAACATTAGAAAAACATAAAATCAATAAAGAAAAATACAAAAATCTCTACTTACATAATTTCTAGGAGCTTTCCTTTGGCTTGATGGTTTGAGGGTTCAACTCTTGTTTGTAACAAGAGTGGCCACCAATCTTTGGAAGAGGAAAATGTCAAAAACTAGTGAATTATTAATAAATTCACAGTTCTTGGCTTGGGAGGAGCAGAGTAACAGTGCATAAAACACTATTAAGTTTCAACAAAGGGGAGGGCTTCTATTTATAGGAAAAAGTAACCTCTAACCAAGCCAACTGATTCTAGAATTTTCCAGATCAGTTTGGTCAATTTTTGACCATTTTTGGGTCAGTTTTGGTCACTTTTTGGATCTAGTTGAAACAGGAGAGAGAAGAGATGAAAATATCTCATTATTTGGGAGTTTAAAACTCATTCAAGCATGTGAAATAGGCGCCCTCTTCATGAGGGAAATTCCCCCATGCAGAGGTGTCAAAAATGCATCATTTCACCTAAATATCTCTCTTTTTTAACTATTAACCTTGTCCTTAGCCAACTCTTCATCTTATGTGAGTATTTACTCATTTTTGGGAGATTTTCCTTTTATTCTTCTATTTATCTCCTCCCTACATTTGGATGAATCTTATTGGTCCATAGGAACCTAAATTTAAAATTTTGAAAAAATCTTCACCCCCAGGATAATGCCTCTTGAACAGATTATACTTAATTTCTAATGCATCTTCTGAAAATCTTTTTGAACTTCTGTTTCAGGGGAACTTATTTTAATAAGATGAGGTATTTTTCTATCCAAAAATATTTAAAATCTGAATATTATCTCTCTAGAATATTTTTTCTCTCTAGGCCAAAACAGGTAGAAACAAGATCTTTTATATTTCTGAAGAGGGGAATGAATTATAGGGGAAGATACTGGGACCTCTTTTTGTTGAGAAGAAGAAGAAGAAATTTTCAGCCTCTGATCTTGTGTGTTCTCTTCTAGGGTTTGTGTGAGTGTGTGTGTATGCTTGTAAGGGCTCAAGCTATAAGATTCCTCCCCCCACCCAACCCTCATGATGTCCAGTATCTTCCCCTGTAATTCATTCCCCTCTTCAGAAATATAAAAGATCTTGTTTTTACCTGTTTTAATCTAGAGAGAGAAAATATTCTAGAGAGATAATATTCAGATTTTAAATATTTTTGGATAGAAAAATACAACATCTTATTAAAATAAGTTCCCCTGAAACAGAAGTTCAAAAAGATTTTCAGAAGGTGCATTAGAAATTAAGTATAATCTGTTCAAGAGGCATTATCTTGGGAGTGAAGATTTTTTTGAAATTTTAAATTAAGGTTCCTATGAACCAATAAGATTCATCCAAATGTAGGGAGGAGATAAATAGAAGAATAAAAGGAAAATCTCCCAAAAATGAGTAAATACTGACATAAGATGAAGAGTTGGCTAAGGACAAGGTTAATAGTTAAAAAAGAGAGATATTTACGTGAAATGATGCATTTTTGACACCTCTTCATGGGGGAATTCCCCTCATGAAGAGGGCTTCTATTTCACATGCTTGAATGAGTTTTAAACTCCCAAATAATGAGATATTTTCATCTCTCCTCTCTCCTATTCAACTAGATCCAAAAAGTGATCAAAACTGACCCAAAATGGTCAAAAATTGACTAAATTGATATGAAAAATTCTAGAATCGGTTGGCTTGGTTAGAGGCTCACTTTTTCCTATAAAAAGAAGCCCTCCCCTTTGTTGAAACTTAATAGTATTTTATGCACTGTTACTCTGCTCCTTCCAAGCCAAGAACTGTGAATTTATTAATAATTCACTAGTTTTTGACATTTCCCTCTTCCAAAGATTGGTGGCCACTCTTGTTACAAACAAGAGTTGAACCCTCAAACCATCAAGCCAAAGGAAAGCTCCTAGAAATTATGTAAGTAGAGATTCTTGTATTTTTCTTTATTGATTTTATGTTTTTCTAATGTTTATGATTGTTTGAAATGATAAATGGATGTTATGCCTTGATCGAAAGGCTTTTCTCCTCTCTCTTCTTAGAATCAACCCTTCTTTATCCTAGTTAAGTGAAAATTGTTGGAATTTATGTATGTGAAAGAATAGATGTAGTTATATGTATGTGAAAGAAATGATGTAGATATGGAATGTGGATTTGGATGTATGTAAATGTGAATAAGGATGTGGAATGTGGATATGGATGTCTGGATGTGAATGGAATGTGGATGTGGATGTATGTAAATGTGAATAAGGATGTGGAATGTGGATATGAATGTCTGGATGTGAATGTGAATGTGCATGTGGATGTATGTGAATGTGAATAAGGATGTGGAATGTGGATATGGATGTCTGGATGTGAATGTGAATGTGCATGTGGATGTATGTGAATGTGAATGTGGATGTGTGAATGGGGATATGGATATAGATATGGAATGTGAATGTGGATGCATGTGAATATGAATGTGGATGTGTGAATGGGGATATGGATGTAGATATGGAATGTGGATGTGGATGTATGTGAATGTGAATGAGGATGTGGAGTGTGGATATGGATGTATGGATGTGAATGTGAATGTGGATGCATGAATGTAGATGTGGATGTGGATGTATGAATGTGGATTTGGATGTGGATGTATGAATGTGGATGTGAAAATGGATGTATAAATGTAGATGTGAATGTGGATGTGTGTGTGGAATAATGAATGCAAATATGAATGTGAATGGATATGAAGTCGATATGAGCGAATGGATGAGATGAGATGTCATGTGAATCAGAATGTGAATGAATAATATAAGATCTGAACGAATGAGATATAATGAGAAATGGATGTGAGGAGACGTAATGTAAATTAAGAAAGATAGGAATGGATGTTATGTGAAGTGAATGAATCCTATGTGATGGGATAGAAAATGATATATCTGGTCAAGAATGGATACACATATGAATTGGAATTGGATTAAATAATATGGATTAATGTGGAATAATGTGAAAAGACGAGAGTTCAATATAGAAACTGTATTTTTTTTACCTGTTTGTAAATGACTGTTTTATGTCAAGAATGTTGGGGAAGCATTTTGACCATCTTGTGATTAAGGTCGTGGAGACCTAACTGATAAAGTTACAACTGCTGACGGAGAGTCAATGGAGGACGTCTCGCGTAGCAAGGTCGGCCGAGGTCTTGACTAGCTTCGGTTCGATTTAAATGGTGAGCTTCCGGTACGGTGGATGAGGGACCAAGGAAGCAGCCTATGAGTGAAGCGCTAGGTGACCTGTGAAGGTTCGTAGAGGGTGCTGGCTTGGGCTCTGGGTCACCGAAGATACCCACACGTGTATCGTGGAAGATATTGGAGCAAGAAGTAAGAGTTGTTTTCTGAAGCTGGGCATGGATCTGATTGATTGACCTTGCTGGTCCTCAACGGATGAGTCCATGGCTCTCTTATATGGATTTGTTGATTGATCTTGCTGATCTTCAACGAGGATTCCATCTTGATTTTTATATGTGAAAATATTTTCGGGTACTATGAGCTAGGAACTATTGAAAAGGCCCCTGAGTGAACAGGTGGTGAGCGTTCTGGTTGCCGCACCGATGAATGTATGATTGGAAATATGGATTCAACCAGAGATTTTGAGGATTGTCATCAGTGACATAATGGTTTCATTAAAGGATTGTTTTAAAGTTAGCTGATACTGAGAAAAAGGTAATTTTATATTGGGTGTGTAATAAGTGGTGTGACTAGTTTTATGTTTGCATGAGCTTCTGGCTAGGGGGCCTGGGAACTCTTTTCCCTGGTACCCGGGACAAAACCTAACCAAATTCCTAACTTGGATCCCATCACTATAGTAGTTGGGCGGTTGGCTAACCCATGGGACTGGATGGGGTTAGACTGGACTGATGGATCCTTAAATCGAGACTCAATTTCTGTTTAGTTTGATAGATGAAGTAAATCTTGGACAAAAATTGTTCTATGGAGAGCTATGCCTCTCGATGAGGAAAAAAGTATTGGTCTCTATGATCCAAGTGCAATCTGTCCCCCTTGATCTGACTATGGAACTTACGAGTTCGGTCAGATCAGTTCAGTTAGTTAAGGCTTTTGACTACGTTAGAAAAAAGTTATCCTGGTAGAATCGCTTGTGCTTTTCGGGCAAAGGAAGTTTTCTAGGTTCGGTTTTGGAAAAACCAATGGATTAGTCTCTAGTCCGGATATCCGTGTGGGCGAGGCACGAGTGTGGGACCCTACCCCGTGCAAGAAGTGCTACTTCCGCTGCTAGCACCCCCGAATCCGTTGCACGGTGGGGACAGGGATCTCACAGTTGGTATCAGATCTATTTGGCTAATGAGGATCAACCAAGAAGCCAATTATTTCAAAAATTTATCAAGAGGAACTAAAAGGTTGTAATTGTGTGATAAAATTCATACAATTTGATATTCAAACTGAAATTCGTAAATTGGTAATTGGATCTTCAGACGGAATTACCGTCGCAATTGTATGGAATCCCTGACTTGCTTGAGGCCTAGACATGATGGTATTTACCTTATAGTTCCAAGAACCATGACTACCAGTATGTACCGAGGGTATAATTGTAGCTCTTTACTGGCTGTATATACGAGTAAATCTAAGACTTGAAATTATAAGCATTAATGCTATCCAGTTGATGAATTCGAATGTGGTTGATATGATTTTTAAATTCTGGTTGAGAACTCATGAGTTGATTTGGATTCTGATTGAAAAATGATGATCCCTGAAAATTGGTTGAAATGTAATAAGCTGAGCGAAACCGCAATGAGGATGAATGGGACGAGTCTCTATGATAATGTTCGTAGCTGGAATGACGTTAATGACTTCAGCCAATCACTATGAGATTAGTGGATTGTGCTGGCAGATTGCTACTGTTAACTTTAAGAGATAAGGAAAATATAATATAAGTACTAAAGTACTATGTACATGTGGTCCATAATGTGAACACGCTAAATGAGTGAGTTGGCAAGATAAGTATGTCATAACTGAGTGGTGGACTAGTAAATGGTATAGTCCAACTATAGAAACACTGGTAAAGATTTATCATGTCAGCATCCTACCAAACACACAGTGATGTAAGTGGCGGAAACGGTCACACAAGCACATCATAAGTGTCAGCTCGTGTTGAGCTTGAAATCTCAACATGTTGGTCCTATATCATTGTTTCTACCTTCAACTACAAGTCATATCTTCCATAGGCATCATGCCATTTGATAATTCACACATTACCTTTCCATACAACATCACCATCGAGGAGGCACGGGAGGCCCGCCATTTCTTCTTCTCCAAATGGCCAGCCCGACACCCTCGACACGACAATGACAACGATACTGTGGATGACAATTCTGCCCCTATCTTGGAGCACCCGATCCCTTTGCCTCCCACTCACATCCTACTCCACCCCCACCACATTCCCCTTCGCAACCTTGACCCCCACCTGCCATTGGTGCCCGCTACCAACCCTTGGAACCTCCCACCTTCCACATTCCCCTTCGCAACCTTGACCCCCACGTGCCATTGGTGCCCGCTACCAACCCTTGGAACCTCCCACCTTCCACACCAAAATCCTCTCAAATCACTAGTTTTCCTCCTACCTCCCCTCCAACCACCACCTTATCCCTTTTTCCCTCACCATCTACAACCCCACCCCAAGTACCCTCCCCAACCCCATCACCCCCTTGGAACCTCCCACCTTCCACACCAAAATCCTCTCAAATCACTAGTTTTCCTCCTACCTCCCCTCCAACCACCACCTTATCCCTTTTTCCCTCACCATCTACAACCCCACCCCAAGTACCCTCCCCAACCCCATCACCCCCTTCATCCCTCCATTTGCGATTGGAATTTGCGATTGGAACTACATATACCTCCCAAAGATATACCCTCTTCATCAGCACGTCCCCCTCCTTGTTAGAGACAACACATGTTCTCCTGCTATTTATCATTGTATGGGTTCCAAAGTCAAAGGGTAGTCTGTAGCCATAGTGTGTGAATATTTTTTGTGATGAGTGTACTAATTTGTACTAGTGTATGTTTGTGTGAGAACAACCTCTTAAGATTAGATATTATGCAAGTGTGTAGGATGCTTTCTTGAGAAGAACTAGTCCAAGTTTGATTAAGTCAAAAGATAAAGCTTTATTCCTATAAAAGCATGTATTTAGTGAAGGGTTTTAATATATCAAACACTCATTGAATAGTGCAATCTTGTTCTCTTTTGAGCATTGTTATTTGTTACCTCTCTCTCTCGACGACACATTAGCTATGGAATTCCATCCTCCATAGCTGCTCACCTCTACAAAACTCTAGAGTTCCAGGTTGGTATCAAAGCGATCAATTCCTTCTTCTTTCCTTTTTTTGCTGTGCACACCCTGAGTCTTGCCGATCATCACAACCTGCTTCCGCTTCTCTTGGTTGGTCGTTCGCTGCAACGTTGGTGCCCCGACAGCGTCTTGCTGAACTCAACTGCTAAGTGATCCCAGCGCTATTACACCTTCTCCCATCCTGTGAAAACGTGACCTACCTGCCGACCATGGCGTACATCCCTCGACTCGCTGCTTCCATTCACCAAAGTTTTTCTACAGCACAAGCACCGTCCTACCCACGCTTGAACTAGCCTGTGATGTCCCCTTCAACACCACAAATGTTCTGTCTGCAACAACTGACATTGCTTCTGCTCCCCACGCCAGTTACTTTGCCGCCCGTTGAAGCCGTTCGACCACCACCTGTGCTGCAGCCTGCTGCAGTCGTCTGTAGCCGCGTCCTCTAACAGCAGGCTCGTCACCAGCTCTGCCTGCTCTTGTCACTTCAATGCTGAGAAGCTGCCACTCAGTTACAGGCCCAGCCTTCAAAGGTTGTCTGCCAATCAAACGATCCTGGACGGAACCCTGGGCGTAAGGATTGAGTTAGAGTCAAAATCTTGTTTGTTTTCTTGAGACTACTCGGTCAGCCGATCAATCAATTATTGAAGGAGATAGGGGGATTCTAACCCTCTGAGGGGGATCAATCAATTATTGAAGGAGATAGGGGGATTCTAACCCTCTGAGGGGGATTCTAACCCTCTGTATGCTATTAATGGTTTCAAGAGCTAAATTTATGAATATGATTAAAATACCGCATGTGGGAGTGGAGCCACACACGTCGGGGGGTGGGGCGGTGGGGGAGGGAGATTGCACCTAGTCTTGTGTTGATGGTGATGTTATTCTTTATCTTTTACCTTATGTTATGCTATGAAATTTGATTTTCCATTCAATTCAACGTCTTTGTTTTAATTTTGATATAATTTATGATTTTTTTTAATCATATTCATAAATTTAGCCCTTGGAGCCATTAATAGCATAGCTTTTCCAAAATAGAGCTATTTACAAATTTGAACCTTAGTCCAATGCTTTTAAAGCATTTCATCAAAAATAAATAAACCTTGCCCAACTAAAATTGCTAGTGGGTCTTTTTACATAAAATGATTATGTGCATAACTACATCTATACATTAATCTACTTGCGATATTTGTGACCTTTTAATGATGTATTTTGTAGCAAGGTTATTCGACACTTACAATGATTGATGAAGTTGAAGAAGAAGAATACCACAACGACTACTCAGACTCTTGTGGTAACATATTTATTGTAGTTGATTATTTAACACTTTTTGGTTAACTCAAGGAGAGTTTTTATGCATCAAAAGTAGAACTTCTTGAAGGAAATGAACCTTTTATCTTGAATTATAATTTATACTTTATGAAATTTTCACTATGTATTAATCTTGTGGTATGGGACACGAGATTAATCCTGTGTGAAGGATTCCAATGCATACTTATCTCTACACTTGTGTGGGATAATTTCAGGTGTTAGAATTTATTACACATAGAAGTCTTTGATATAATGTAATTTTGTTAGAGAACATACTTGAATTTATAGAGTATTTGACAATTGATCTCCTTTGCTCACATATGCAAACAAGCATTTGAGGTCAGTTGTTAGAGAACATACTTGAATTTATAGAGTATTTGACAATTGATCTCCTTTGCTCACATATGCAAACAAGCATTTAAGGTCAGTTGTGTATCCAAGCAGGAGGGATGTTACATAATGTCCATCTTTTAATTATACGGGGACGCCCGAACACTAGTGTGCCATGCTAGTGAATTGGTATCGTAGGTGACTCCACGTTAAATACTGAGTACCACTGGTATTGGCATAGCTTGAGACCATGTTGGATGGGTGTATGTTATTAAAGTGCAACAAGTAGTGCCATGCTTGACAACTGTGTTGAGTCAAGTGAAACAAGTGGACTATGCTTTACAATTGCACACGGTCGAAGTGAAACAAGTGGTTTATGTAACTGATGTGCTATACTCATTGGAGTGTAACAAGTGGCAACCCACACCATGCTAGATGATGTGTACATAGCGATACTCTCATCATAGTGAAACAAGTGGTGAATATATGTTGTGTTTGTGGTGAGCAATGTGTGTGTGTCACACATAAGGGATCTTGTCTATATCATATCATTTTTACTATTTGTGATTTGATGATGATGCAAACATCACCAATTTTGGTATCGCACGAGTTTTCTTGATTGGTATTTCATGTCCATGAGAACCTCTGAGCCATGCCTTTGTGCCTCTAAGCCATGTTCGGACCTCTGAGTTTACCTTGTAGGTTATGACATCAACAATCTTGTTCTCTTGGCATTTTTCTTACACAATTGAGGACAATTGATTCCCCAAACAGGAGGACTGTTACAAGATTCAATTTAATGGAATATGCAAATGGACACGAGATTAATGTATAGATGTAATTGTGCATATAATCATTTTATGTAAAAAGGCCCACTAGCAATTTTAGTTGGGCAATCAAAGGTAAAGTTTTCTCTACTGTTACAAGGTTTGTCATGTGAACAATCAAGTAGGCTGAGGAAGTCGATGACAAGAACACCACTGTGAAGCCTCTAAAGAAGAGTTTGCTATTAGTGCTAAAGTAGAATAAGAGCTCTCTATGGCATTTGAAGAGATTTATGCAAGTGTTGAGGTTAACATGTTTTGTTAAATTTTATTATTAAAGACCATATTAGGGAGTTTGGGGAAAATCCCAATTCCCATTTTGCAAGATCAAAAAATAGGGTCCATGGTAAACTGTTTTAAGATTTTGTCAAAACCCCCTCATGTGACATCATTGGAAAGCTCTTGAGACGAGTGGCTTCTAAACCTAAATTCTCTGACAACTTTAGAATTGGTATGCTCAAGATAACACCAAAAAGTAGATTTTTTTAAAAAAAAATCCAAAGTAATGGGATTTTTCCAAACTCCCTAATATG
This sequence comes from Cibotium barometz, assembly GCF_041138505.1. NCBI lineage: Eukaryota > Viridiplantae > Streptophyta > Polypodiopsida > Cyatheales > Cibotiaceae > Cibotium > Cibotium barometz. Next base: position 23,513,354 of record NC_141057.1, on the reverse strand, counting down.
ATCTTATTATATAAAGTTTGATATATTTTGTATATATATAAAGTCAAAAATATTTAGCTGAGAGTATATCTCTTAAAGTCCATGTAATAGGCTAATGTGTAAACCCTATGTCCCTTGTTTAGTCTTTTAAAATATTTCCAACAAGTGTAAATCCATGTGAAACTCACTATTGTATGGGCATCATACTTATGCAACTTATGCATAATCAAGAATAATTTCTGGGTAGCTTTTGAGAGAGAGAGAGAGAGAGAGAGAGAGAGAGAGAGAGAGAGATTTTGATGTTTGGTTGTGATTCTCATTGTGAAGTCTAATGAGAGGCACCAACCCTACTCCATGGTAATAACTATAGTTGCAACAACTAACCCACCAAGAAGAAAAGTTCTAGCTTTGGTTAGTTCCCACACAATGAATCATTATACCCCAACATAAGAAATACATTTGATAGTTTTAAGTTTAAAGAATTAAAATAAACACACTTGAACAAGTATATGGACATTTACATTAATTTTAAGACTTTAAAATTTATAAGGACAATAATATAAAATAAAGGTAAATAAAAAGGACGTTAGGAACAACACAAATGATAAGATAGGTTAACATACATAGATAGTCATATAAAAAAAATAAAAATTCATGAGTTAAAAAATTAACATAATCTTTACTTAACATTTTATATTTTACCATAACTGTGTCGACAAATATTTTCATGTGCATACATTTAATATGTAAGATCTCTTTCATACACATAGAAAATGTTTATGTTTCGTTGATTTTAGAATTAAAATAATCCCATAGGAGTGTTGTTGCCAATCTACTTTAAATAATTCATCAATATGTTCTAAAATTAAATAGTTGTTCTTGGCTTATATGCTTCCTTGTCCATGACTTGAAAGTGAATTGGTAATAGTATTCCTTTTTTCAACTCAACATTCAATATATATATTGCTAGATTTTTTATCATGTATTCTATCCTTCTAACTTGTGTCTTAACTTCTCACTAGCCATGTGCGTCTTAACTTCTCACTAGCCATGTGCGTCTTTTTCACCCTCTGCTTTTGTGTGTGCATTGATTATAGTTTCCTTAAAGTTTATCCCCACCCCACCCAAAAAGTCGTGAAAGACCTAAAAGTGGGGAAAATGAAAATTGAATTGACAAGAACTATTAATTACAATGTTGGTCTTGCATCCATCACAATATGGACAAGTGAGGAAAAGGTAGAGAAGGAAAGCGAAAAGTATAGCCTAGGTAGCTTGGCAATGGCTTTAACATGTCAACTTCAACCGCCCTTTTTTGAAATGATTAGGACACTTGTACACACTACCTTTGAGTAAAGGAAGAGGAGAAGCATCACTCTTACATCATACTTTGGAAATGTAGTACTCTTTAGTTATATCTTTACTCTTGAGACTCTCTTTAATCTTTCTTTTACTTTGTATTTGAAAGAAAATGTAACAAAACTCCATTTCCTTCTTGTTGTAATCATTCCATATGAAAATGAAGCCTTTAAAATGTACAGAGATTTCTATTTCTAAGGATCTAGAGACATTAGGACCTCAATAAGTTAAAACTTCTATTTATTCTTTTTCTTCTTTGTATGATAAAGAAGACAATTCCTTTTTGTATAAAAAATGATAGTTGCAAATATATACTAGTTAAAATGTTAAAGGCATAGGTACTTCCATTCTTTCTTTGAGTCGCTCATTATGAAGGCCTTAAAGAATTGGAGAAGACATAACCTAAGACCCTTTAGCATGCACAAAATCATTTCAGTTAATGCTCAAAATAATATGACATTCATTGTGAATTACAACTTTGTTTCCTAGTGTTTCCATATAAGAAACTATAGCCTTCTTAATGTAAAAAACTAGCAAACTTCTTATTGAATAACATGACAAGAATTTGCTAAAGAGATTAACAAATAGTAAGAGTGAGTGTTTTTAAAAGTATAATTTTTTAAGGCTTTGTGATGGTTGAAATAAAAACTAATTTCACAAGATGAGAGGTCTAGTAAGAAGTAAAATTATTTATTGCAATAGGCAAAGAGATAACATTCATTTATAGGATGTTAAGAGATAATACAAAAGGTCATTGCTATAGAGAATAACCTACTTCCACTAGCTTTTCCATTCAGCTTAATCCTTCATGGTGTTAAGAGAAACAATAAAAGTTTCATTGCCATAGAGATGAATCTTGCCATTTCAACTTAATCCTCCAAGATGCTAAAATACAAACTAGTACATCGTAAACAATAAAACAAAAATTATATTACCATACCTTGAACTTATTATTAGTACACTATAAACAATTAAAAGATAATATCATATCTTGAATTTATTATCTACTGACAATTAATACACTAACCAATCAAAAGAGAATATCATACCTATCTACTCACAATTAATACACTAAACAAATTTTAGAGAATAGCATACCTATCTACTTACACACTAGAATTAATGCTATGCTTTAGCAATCTGAAATCAAATGCATGATCATTTCTTATCTTTTTCTCTAGCTCATTGTTAGTCCTAGGGTTTGTCGCTATTATGTAAGCAAGTTTTGTTTTCATTCTTAGCAAACCTAAGTGTATAGATGGATACCACTTTCTTGTTGTAATATATACTCCATAATCTTAAGGGCAAGATTATAATAGGATTTTATACATGTCATTTGCATTATATGTAAAATGATGGTTCTCTATAATGATGTTCTCAGGTGTAGGCATTAATATTCCTCACTCATGGCAGGTGAACGAATGGGGAATTTATTATAGAGCCCTTAAACACTTTGATTTTCCATTGATAGATGATGGATTCCTCTTCTTTTCATCACAAAAGGGGGAGGAAAGAACCCCGCCCACACTGATCCCTTTTGCCCAATGAGTTGGAAGCTTAGGACTCATTCCAACACATGAATCCATTGGGATGGTAGTAAAAGGAAATTTAGTTTTAATATTTCTTAGTAATGAGTATAGCGGAGGCCTCGTGAATAAATAATCAAACATCAAACTTATGATACACTCTAATCTATTGTAGATGATTGAGATTCTGTCTCAATGGCCACTGAAGAGTAGAGATGTCCTCTATTTGTATATACAAGGGGAAAGGACTTATCTTTTCATGTGATTATAAGAAAGGTATTGCATGTAAGCCAAATTACTTAGGAAGCATATTCATTAAAACTTCATTGACTTTGGACAAACTATAATACTTCCAAGGTAGTATTCTAGCATTAACCTCCAAGTTTCCCATTGCCACTCTTTTCTAGATAAAATGTTACTCTTTTTCTAGACAATCTTTTCATTCTTTAAACGTTGGGGGCATACCACTCAAGAAAAAAGGCTTGCACTATCATCCACAACAACATAAACTAAAAACCTAGCAAAATTGATCCTCTCTCTCTCTCTCTCTCTCTCTCTCTCTCTCTCTCAACTACATCGTGAGGGATTCTTAGATATTCAACTACATGAAGCTATGTAAATTTTTAATGGATTTATTACTTGCCAAAGTTACTCGACAAGGTAACCATGCAATAGTCAAACTTATTGTAACCAAATTTGAGAAGGTTGCAATTCTAAAACAATCAGATAAACTTAAAGGCCCAAATATATGGATCGAGGAGGATTAACCCCCAATTAAAGTCAAGCTTAAGGATTTAGAGCTAGCAAAAGTCAAAGTTGCTCAAAAAGAAGGCTAGCAAGCTTAAGAATTTGGAACAAGCCAAAGTCAAAGTAGCTCAAAAAGAAGGCAAGTGGGTAATCTCTATAGTGAGGAAAGACCTCTCCTTGGATGATTATTATTTATGCTTGGTATTGAAAATCTACTAGTTGTTTAGTAAGATACTTTTTTTTCCTTTTGCTAGACCACATATTTAGGTCAAGACACACATGGTCTTTATGATATGTATCGTATTTTATAGGCCATCTTGACATTAATATAACTCTCTCTCTCTCTCTCTCTCTCTCTCTCTCTCTCTCACACACACACACACGTGCACAATATATTTGAGTGCTTTTATTTTTTGATTTAAAAAATGCTTAATTTTGTGAATGGTATACAAGTGGTTGTATGTTGAAGTATGTTAACAAAATCTTGTTTTTAATCTTTGTCTTGGATTGCTTACAAGGAAAGATAAGTTCTAAGTGGAGATGTGATGGTATAATTTTTTCAACTTGTTTCCGAAGAAATATTAAAGAAAAACACACTCTAGCTATCTATATATGGCTTTGCTCGACTTATAAATATAATTATAATTATGTTCCCAAAAAAAGTACACTCTAGCTCTCTTTAAAGCACACTCTAGCTCTTTTTAAAGGGTGAAATTTCCATTAGATCCTACCTAGCTAGTATAATATTCTTTGTATCTTCTGTACTAGCATATTTTATTAGATCCATAGTTCAAAAGTGCCTTAAGCCACATGGTATCCATCCATTGATATTTTTATCCTCACACTAGGTGAGGATGGGCCCTCTTGCTTATTTCACTCAAAATGACATTTTTCTCTCACTTTTCATGTGGAGATCGGGCCCTTTTCCTATGTTTTAAACCTTTATCCATGTGGACAATGGGATCTCTTTCCATTTTTGCATCCTTTATCTATGTGGACATTGAAAGCTTTGTGCCATTCACTCTCCATGTGGTCATCTCTCTCTCTCTCTCTCTCTCTCTCTCTCTCCATCACATGGTCTTTTGAAGCATGACACTCATGAAGGTGGCCAAAGGTGTGCCAAAGGTGCATTTCTCAACTCATAAATACTCATGGAATCCCAAGAAGCAAGATCATGCCATCCATGAAAGAAAGTTGGGATTAAAGCTATCAAGAAGGTCCACATATAACCTCTTGATATATGTGTTCTTTCCATATAATAAGATGAAGATCACAAAAGTACCAAAAATGAAAAGATCAATTTTTCAATGGCGTTAGCTAAAGAACCATGCCATTTGTTAAGCTTAGAAGCATAATGCAATTAAATGAGATTAAGCACAATCACACCACTTCACTTCAATGAAATCTAAAAGACACTCACCAACTTAAATGTGTGTAGACCATTAAAATAATAGCTTCGAATTCCAATGCTTTTGACATAGATTCACCAAATAAAAGTAAGTAGATACATAACCTTGCTTTTGCTCAAGAGATTCACCTAAATATATATAAGATACCACATTAGTTTAAATGAAAGGGTTTTTTAATTAAAATTTTTAAAATAAATATAACAAAAAAAATTACCAATTTTTTTAAAAAAACCATAAATACATCTAAAAAAAGAATCAATTTATTCATTAAAAATCCACAAGTACGAGGTTTTTTAAATACCCCTTGAACGCATGTAGTACATAGAATTTCTTAGTAGTTCGCTCCCAAGGTTACTTAAAACTTCTTCACTTTCTTGACATGAAATACACGAAAAATAATTAAAATAGATTTACTAAGAAAACAAAGTAATAGAAATGCTAGTGAGATATCACATGTATATTGTAAATACTCAATTTACATTCTCTTCCATGAGAGCTCCACATTCTTATAGTGATGCAAAATTTATACTCGATTTTACCAAAAAAAATCGCTTTGGATTCACATTATTAGCATAATTTATCTTCCTATAAAAAGAAAATTTGAAGTATAAGTGCACTTTGAAAAAGTACACACAACAGAAGTTGGGTGTATGAGTAGTGTATGTAAAACCAGACGATTCTCTCCCAACTTTTTGAAAAAGGTACACACCACCATATATTATCAAAATGAGTAATGAAGTGCTACAAATGTTGTTCCAATTTTTTTATTTTTAAAAAAATGGACAAACACTTATTTGTGACCTCTCATAAGTTAAAATATGCTCACTAATCATTCTTTGAAGGACACACAATAGGGTCCACTCCATAATAATATTAGCAAGTTGCTCATGAAAGGAAATTTTAATGTTATAATTCTTACATTTCAAAGATGTTCATAAAAGCGTGGAAAAACAGTCTTTATTTTTGTGAAATAGAAAGGTTTCAAAATATAGACATATCTAGATTTCTATACACGATGAAAGTGATTACGGTAAGAAATATATGAATAGTTAGTGTCGTTAAGAAGATAGGATTAGTAATCTCAATTTGGGTTAAGAGGATTGAGCTCTGAGAAGTATGAAAGATAAGAGATTTGGGTTGAAAAGGATCAAAATTTGGGTAACCTCAATTTGGGTGTGGTTCAGAGGATGGGTTAAGAAGGATTCAAACTTGGGTAATCTCTCTTGGGGCAAGAGGATTAAGAGGAGTGACTTGGCTAGGATTTCAGTCGGGTAACCTCGTTATGGGTAGGGTTCATAGGTTTGGGTTGAAAAGCACAGAAAGTATGGCAATCTCAATTTGGGTGTAATTAACAGGATAAAGTTAAGAAGTATGAAAAACCGGGTAATCTTGATTTGAGTATGATTAAGGGTAGAGAGAGAGAGAGAGGGGTGATCTCAATTCAATGGATTAGGTTAAGAAGAATGGAAAGTTGGGTGATCTCAAACTGGGAATGATTAAAAGGGTTAAGGGTTGTGATTACTCCTCTGATGGGAGGTGGTTTAAGGTGAGGCCATAGATTGTTTAGTGAGAGCAAAGTAGAGAAGCTCATTCCAGGTGTCAGGAAGACCAGGCAGGCACCAGTGGCTGCAATCCTGGTGTGAAACTACCTCATGTGGGGGGTGCCCATACACCGCGGGGTGGGCATCCTTCCTGTAGTCTGAAAGCCTGGTGATGTTGAGCACATGGACGGGTAGCTTCATTTCTTGCAGAACCCCTTCCAGAGCATGCATCTTATCAGGATATGGGGTCAAATAGGACTCCTTGTAGATTGGCTCTGTCTCATCTTGGCATTGCCCACCAGAGTTCCATTGGCCTCCTCTGAAAATCCATTTAAAAACATCATAATTAACTTAGGCAAAAATCAAAACATTTACCTAACTATACCCCACATTAGAGCTAAACCCCAAGACAAATGCTAATCTAGAAGCTTAGATTAGCATGAACCAATGTTTGAGCTAGTACTCAATAGTAACTTAAGCATAGATTAGCTAAGCATGCTCATGCTGCATATTAGAGCTAAACCCCAAGACAAATGCTAATCTAAAAGCTTAGATTAGCATGAACCCATGTTTGAGCTAATACTTAATAGTAATTTAAGCATAGATTAGCTAAGCATGCTCATGCTGCACCCACAAATCTTGATGATATTAATGGAATAACCAACACCCTCTGCAATCCTTTCACTTACATGTAGTGAACAGGAGAGTAGCCCCGGAAGAAAACACGAGTGTTTTGTGGATTCACATATCTTTGCACCCATTTTGCCCATGTAGACAGAGCCTTTCTGTAAGCCGCCATAATCTTGAGTTTGGCGTACACCTTGTTCCCTTCTTGAAAGCAATTCTCCCTGTTGCATGACAAGCCTATCCCATTAGTGTCAAACACTGACATGATTAACATATCCTAAGTTGATTTATCTGTCGTACCGTTGATTAGCTTGCATTGATATCCCCTAATTTCATAGGACTCATTTGCAGGAATTGGCATCTGATAAGATGCAATAAAATTTAACGTAAGGTATAATTATGTGTTCCAAAACACAGCCATGAGTTCTCAGCTGGTTTGATATATGATTATATGGATCAACCATCGGCTTATACATACAGCCTAAGCCTAATCATTTTCTTTGTTTATCATGTCCCTTTGATTCCTTGGTGATTATCACAGGTTTACAGAGCAAATTCGTGTTGATTATAAGGATGAAGATGCATGCAGATACATGAATGCTTATAATTATTTGGTGTTAATCACATGGTTAAAAGATAATAGCATTGATTACCCTTCACCGATCTTGTCTGAAGTCCACCAATGCCCTGTGTTGAACACCAACACACTGGCTTTCCTCCATCTTCTCTCTGATTTGTCCATCCTGTCTAACCTTATGGTGAACTGGGTCTGATTGGAACCCTCTTGCTTGTCCACTAGATACTGGGACGTATAAAACTCCACTCTGCAGTCATAGTCCTGGACCACAGAAACATTCACATTAGCCGATCTCCATTTAAGCTGCATGATCAAATGTTTCCATTATGATTTTTTCTATGTATGCATGTATGTAGATGTATATAGCACAATTTGATATGATTATATGTCATTACCAGAATCTCCACTTAGCTGCATAATCAAGCGTTTCCATTATGCTTTTATCGATGCATGTATGTATGCATGCATGTATGTGTGTTGTATGTATGCATATGCGTATGTATATGTATAGGTGTACATATAAGTAAATGTATATCTTTCTGGCTGTGTGTGTGTATGTGTGCATGTATGTATGTATGCATGCATGCATGTAGATGTATATAACACAATTTGATATGATTATATATGTCATTGCCAGAATCTCCACTTAGTTGCATAATCAAGTGTTTCCATTATGCTTTTATTGCTGCATGTATGCATGCATGCTTGTATGTGTGTTCCATGTATGTGTGCATTTGTGTATGTATATGTATAGGTGTACATATAAGTAAATGTATATCTTTGTGTGTGTGTGTGTGTGTGTGTGTGCATGCACTTATGTACGTAGATACACACAGGAAATGCATACACCTCATGTAAATGTAAAGATTGTTTGATGGAAAAAGCATCTCATGTGCAGTCAAGTGAGATCATACATCCAAAAAAAAAAACACTCTGGGTTTGAGGTTTGTATAGCATTGAGGAAGAGAAGTTAACTTGCCAGGAACTTGAAGACATAAGCGCCTGGTAATTTCGAAATGCGACCGCCATGTATCTGCACAATTCTATGCGTGTCTGCTAAAGATTCTCTCAGCATGCAAAGCATTGACTCCCATTGATTCCTGTTCAGGGAGTCCCCCACAAAAACCAGTCTTTTCCCTCTCAACTTTTCCAGCAGGTCTGTGCCATTGAACCTTATATGCATAACACACATGAGCTCAACCCATTATAAATCAATGCATACAAAATGAGCTCAATATATGAAAAACTTATAAAGCTTAACTTGAGACTCTACCTTAACTTGACGCTCTGCAAAAGACATTATACATGAAACACATGTAGGCCTTGATCTTACCTTGGTACATTGCAATCCCTTGGAGCCCATCTCCACCTGATGTATTTGGCATCTGGCCTGCCATTCTGCTGGCAGCTGAAACCTTCATCTACGAATGGACAAGAGCCAGGCTTGTAAAGTGGATATGAATCATCTTCCACCCACCTTCCTATGGAGATATCACACGTAGGATTGGTAGAATGTGATGTAGAAGAAAATACATCATGTGCATGCCCCATGTCATCAGTTCTCTCAGCTAACAATGACTCCAAATCGTTGATTGAATGTGGTGATGAAGAAGCAAACCCATCATGTACATGCCCCGCCCCAATGCTTTGGCCTGCTGCTAATGATGACTTCAAGCCATTAGAATGTGGTGAATCAGATGAACTAGGATACCCACCATTGACATGGACCATGCCATTGGTTTGTTCTATGCTATTAGTCAAAGAAATGGTGTTTGAAGAGGTCTTTTGACCTGGAGATGAACCTTTGGCATCTGACATTCTACTGGGCGCAGAAATCGCTGGCCGGGAAGCCAAACCGTCCACATCCTTGTTTCTCATGGAATCCCTTTGAAATGCATTATCATGCTGTGAAGAGGACTGATCACGAGAGGAGCTATCCGATCGCTTGAGGTAAGGCATGTATGTACTATGTGGAAGGCTTTCATGAGTGGATGTGGATGGTGGGATGTTCTCTTCATGTGGTACTGCATGTGAGTAGGAGCTTTTGAAGAGGAGGATGAAGAGCTGGTTGGAGAATGTGGTGATAGACAAGCGAGATGATGGTGTCCATGATGGTGTTGATGTAGACGGCGACGACCAGATGGGGTTTGGCATGAACCTCATGGCGAAGTTGGAGGTGAAAATAGCAGAGATGAAGAGGCCCAAGGTAACACCGAGGAGGATGGGAGGCCACCTTGAAGGGATGGCAAGGAAGGCTCTCTGTGTTTTGCTAAGCTCCATAGCTGCGGCGGCAGCTCTAGCAAAGCATTGACTACACCACACTATAGCAGCAAATCAAAAAGCACACACATGAGTGATGTCGAGGTACTTAGAAGGAATGCTTTCTGCTTTTTGCAGCCCCATTAATAAATACCATGGTGGTCGTGATTAAGCCTGCAAAAGGTCCAGATTTGAGGATTAGAGTGCGAATTGGACGCTAATGCAAAGGATAAAAGAAGAAGAAGATTAAGGTGGATTACGAGCTAATACAATTGCACTCTGCTTCGTCACCAGCATGCCATGAGCTGATGATGATCAAATATTCGTGTTACCTGACAGAACACATCAGCAAAGTGACTCAGAGGCCACCTTATAGACTTGAGCGCGGTGTGTGGATTAGGAGCTCATGGAAGGATTAAGAAGCAGATTGAGTGTTAATTACATAAAGACTTCTAGTACACGGACAGAGGACGCAAAGCACCTTCTTTGATGGGTTTGAGTGTGAATTAAGGATGCTTAATTATAGATTAGGTGTTAATACAGGGACTCGACTGTCTAATTATTATATGAAGAAGGTTTGGAATAAAGGAGATGGACACACGGTAAGTAGCCGAGCTACTTCCACTTTGAGTGTGGGTTAAAAAAAAAACTAAAGACGTTTGAGTGCTCATTCAGATTAAATATCTCATACAAGGATTAAACAGCATTTAAGTCAGGATTAAGGAGATGGTTCTAACACCTAATCCGGCTTCCGTTCTGAATAACATGAGAATAGATAAACGGCTAAGGCAGCTGAGTTTACTGAAATTTTGGGTTCAGGTTAGTGTGGATTAAGAGCTAATGGCAAGATTAAGGAGGGATTTGACTGAACAAAAACATGGAGAGTGACTGACCAGCAGCTTGCTGCAGGATTTGTAAGCAATTAAGGTATAAATGCAATAATGGGTCTGACTGAAAGGATTAATGGAGAGGGAATGCAATGAAAATTGAACTAATTAAGGCGGGGCTATCAGCTAATCTTGCTTTTAATCAGCAAGGATTGACGTACGCTCGTGCAGGTACGGGGAGTGCACGGCGTGTAATAGCAAGGGATTTAAAACTCCGAGAGAACTAGATTTAATATTAAAACTAATGGCGTGTGTCGGAAGCGCAGGAAGAAAAAGCAAGGCGAAAAGCAGGAGCGTATATCTACGATTGAGCAGCGTGTGCGGAAAAAAAAAAAAGTTTTCACGGAAACTTTTCTCTCTAAAAACCAGAAAACCTGCAGGGTTCCAAGTTCAAGCTATATACAATGCACCTGTAATATATTTTTTATTTCTTTCACCCCCTTTTTTTTAATGGCAAATTTTAAGGCCTTTTTTTTCATAGTTTATCTCAAAATCAGCAGCCCTTTAATCAAGAAAACCAGTTTTGTGATTTGTTGAAAAAAAAAAGTTTTCTAGAACTCCACAGGTATTTCTTACCAATTTGAAAGTATTTTAAGAATTTTAAAACCTTTGAATTTGCATAGTATTTTTCATCTTCAAAAGGTGCAAAATACACTAAACCCAACAAAAAAAAAAAACATACAAAAAGGATTGTTTAGCAATGATGGTCCACATGGGACATTTTAGAAATAATGATTTGTTTTATAGTGGCCCTACAAAGTGGCAAAATTTGATGTTAAAAGTCTACATAAGGTTGCACAATAGTAAATCCATAAAAAATTACCAAAGCATCAAATTGACAAGTATAGGGTGTGGGAATGCAAGAATGTGTTATGCAGATTAAAAGAGACTAGTGGGGTGACGGTGCTTCGCACGTTTCTTCAAACCTCTAAATTCAAATTCTACCCCAACCTCCTCCTCCTCCTCCTCTCCTCTGCCACGTGGTAGCTTTGTGAACTTCTTCCTTTATATAATATATATTATAGAGATGATCTTACATATCTCTTTGTTAGGATATACAAAACACATAGTATGTGTATAGGAGGAAGGCTTAAAATATATAAGACAATGGCATCTTGAAGCCTAAAGCGAAGAGAAAAAGTTTTTTTTTTAAACGTAAACCTTACGCTTCAGATTTAAGGCATGCTTGACGGTACATGCCAGCTACTATTGGTAGTCCAAAAACAGACGGGATTCTGTTGGACCCATGTCGCACGATCAAATCTTTTCACATGCTTTCACCTTGAAATTCCCTTTGACCCGCCAAATGGTATTACACACTTTGATCTTTCATTTTTTGATATACACTTTGCATAGAGATGCCCTCATGAATTGCTCATGTGTGCACATGGTGCCTTTACTTATTTCATCGTAAGCCTGCAAGAAGGCCCTCACTCCTCTTGGTCCTCACACATATGCCACTTAGTAGAAAAAAATTTGATGTACCCTTTGGTCTAGATCTTTGTCTTTTCTTGTCCTATGGTAAATCCTGACTCATGTTGGCCTTCCCACATTACAACTAGAAATGCTACTTTGTAGAGGGAAAATAATTGTATCCTCTATTTAATTTTATATATATATATTTCAAGGAAAGTCACACTGACACACCCAAGTACCATGAGGGGATATCGACTTTCCAAATATTTGCTAGTTAAGGCAATTGACAAGCCCCACACTCACCCACTTTGAGTGAGCACCTTGCATAATTGTGGGGAGAAACATGTGTCAAAGTAGACTCGTTACCTTTGGCATTGTCTTTTTGCCGCTAAAGACGACAAAGCTTTGAGAAGCCTCATTCCACAACGTTGTTAGCACATGAACACTATGGATGAAGGTGGAGAACACCAAACAACTATGGATGGCATTCGATATGTAATCGTATAGTAACTTGTGTGCCCATGTGCACAATACACGCATCAACACGTGAACCCCCGCTTACAAAAAGAGGTAGGTGTCCTCCATGGGTTTTGAACCCACCACCTTGGCATTGAGGATAGTGGGTTCTAACCACCATCTATTGGCTTGGAAATGCATCCTCCATTTAGATAAGGGTGATCTCACAAGATGCACAATGATAAGTAGAGATTGTACCTTACAATAATTCCACTCCACACAAGTCCTTTTTTGCAAGGGTGTCATATTCACTCTTTCTATAACTTAATTCATCAAGGGTTTCTTTCTACTAATGTTTCACTAAGGTTTTAAATCAAAAGGCTAAGGTACTAAAAGACTAAGAGAGAGAGAGAGAGAGAGAGAGAGAGAGAGAGAGAGAGAGAGGAGCTCTTGTGCTTTGAGTTTCAGCAAGGGTCTCCTATACCAAGCACGAGCTATGCCACTCCCATCTACGTTAGTACATCTCCAATCAAGAGAGATAGAGAGAGGTGACCAAAGCATGAGCTACATGCGCCAACCTACTACTACTGCAAAGATCAAGGGAGCATTCGGAGAGAGAGAGAGAGAGAGAGAGAGAGAGAGAGAGAGAGAGCACTAAAAGTCACACACACACACACACACAAAGAAAGAAACCAGATTAGAGAGAGAAACCTTGAGAGACAAGTTAATGAGACAAGTGTGATGAGGTCATGCAATATTTCACATCATTATCATGACAAAAAAACTCCCAAATCTTGTGTTTTCAAGGCTTAAAACCTTGGTGTGCACAACCTTAGTGCTTTGATTTATTTTTTAATCAATTAATCCCAAAAAAAAGATTTTTGGGTGCTTATTTGGTAGAGTTTTCTTTGGAAATGTGGTTGAGCGTTAAGAGAGAATCAACCTTTAAGGTACTTGTACCGCACTTGGAGAGTCACATTAGGTGCAAGGACCCCCTGGGGAGCTGCCAAAGTATTACTACAAAAGGCGAGGGCGGCCACCACTACTTGTGCTAAGAATGAGAGAGACATTGGAGAGATTAATTATTGTTGTAGACAATCTGCTCCTAGTACGACATTAAAACTAGATATGCTAGAGCATAGAAAGTAGCCTTGTAATGCTCCTTACATTATAAGCTTAAGGACTTGTAAGACTAGAACTTTGATTCTCCACCCAACCATATCCCAAATGGACCCTAAACTCATGGTTATATAGGCCTAAGTGATGCATGACCCTCCAACTTCAACCCCTTGACCTTTAATTGGCTAGGCATGGCCTTTTCATTCACCAATACCTCTTCAAGTACCCCTAGAAGGGGGTGCTACTTATGTGGCTCTTGGGCGGCTTCCATTGTGCACCATTTACTTTCCTTTTACTTTAACTTTAATGTCTATTAACCATTGCATTAGGTATTTCCCATTTGAATTCCTTGAACCTTATTTATATGCAAACCTTTTACATACAAATAATCTTTTCTAGTCTTTAAGTTACCTTTTAGTGTTTCATGTCAGTCTCATAACATTTCCTCCCCCTTGAAAGATAAGTTGTCGTCCTAACTCAGGAAACCTTTTCTTTAGTGTAGCCACTCTTTCTCAAGTTGATCCTTCTTCTGGTCGATCTTTCCACTTTAATAAACATTCTTTAAACAAAAAATGCCTAGTTTTCTTTTCTCGATATTCAAGAATCTTTTCTGGCTCATGAGGAACAATGGGTGGTTCTATAAAATCAACTATTGCTTCTTTTCCAATGATATTGTCATTGTTTCCCATCTTACATTTTAGTCTACTAACATGAAACACAGGATGTACTCGGGATCCTTTGGGTAAAGCTATCGTATAAGCTACACTTTCAATTTTTTTAAGTATTGCATAAGGACCACAATACCTTGGACTTAACTTTGGAACTTTTTCACTTTTTAAAGTTTTTGACGTTTTAGAAACCTTTACATAAACTAAATCACCTTTCTCAAAATTAATTGGTCTTCTTTTACCTTTCGCATAACTAATAGAACAATCCTGCGCTCTTTTAACGTTGCTTCTTGCAATGTTTAACATGTCTTGCATGTCTTTGAGAAAGTGTTTTACACTTTGCAATTTTTCTTTTTGTAACCCAACTACTATGGGTGCTCTAGGTTGAAATCCATACATTAGTATGAATGGACTAAAACCAGAATGTTTAGCACTATTATAAGCAAATTCCAGTAATGAAAGATAATCATCCCAATTGTTTTGCTTGTGATTAACATATGCTCAAAGTATATCTTCTAGGACTTGATTAACCCTTTTTGTTTGTCCATCACTTTGTGGATATTCAGACATACTCATACTAAGTTTGGTGTCCAACACTTTTGCAACGCTAAGTTTGGTCTCCAACTTTTCAAACACTTCTTTCCGAAAATGGCTTGTAAACTTTTTATCTCAGTCGCTTACTATATCTGCTAGCAATCCATACAATCTGTATAGATGATGGATAAACATTCTAGTCAATTCTAGTGTTTTGACTTCTTTTTTCATTGGTATAAATTGTACCAACTTGGTTAACCTATCCACTACTATCCACACTGAATCATGTCCTCTACTTGTTCAGGGTAGTCATACTATGAAATCCATAGAAATACTTTCCCACTTACCCTCAAGTATTTGTAGTGGTTGTAATATTCCACCTACTTTTAGGCGCCCAGCTTTATTGACTTGGCATTTAGCGCATTTTATAACAGAATTCTAGACGTCCTTCTTTAAACCTACCCAATAAAATTATCTTTCAACAAGTACATAGGTCTTAGAAATTCCCGGGTGCCCTGCACTTGGATTATCATGCCATTCTAGTAAAATATTCTCACGAATATTTTCTTCTTTGGGTACACGAATGCGACGTTTATATAACAAGCACCCATTATCGATGGAAAAAATTTTCCAATGATCTTTTTCACTTATTGACACTTCTTTAAGTGATTTCTTTATCTTTTTTAAGTGACATCCTTTTATCACTAGTAGTAGCTGCATTTTCTTTACTCTCTATTTGAGAGTTGTCTTTTTTTAATCAAGTAATTCCAAATTACTTGATAGCTAGGGTCATTTAGCACATTTTCCTTTTAAGTGAGCCAGCAACTCACTTTCTAGTTGTAAAACTTAACTCATTTATCATGGGTACTCGACTTAGAACATCTACCACCACGACATTAAATTTTCCTTTATCTAATTTGAAAACCAAACTTTTGTAGGATTTCAGCCCATCTAGCCTTCCTACCTTTTAACTCCTTTTGAGTACTTAACCATTTAAGACTTTCATGGTCAGACAATACTTCTAGGATAATATTGTCCTAGAAGGGGGCGCCTACTTCTTGGGCTTCTATTGTGCACCATTTACTTCCCTTTTACTTTAACTTTAATGCCTATTAACCATTGCTTTATGTATTTCCCATTTGAAATCCCTTGAACCTTATTTATATGCAAACTTTTACATATAAATAATCTTTTCTAGTCTTACCGTTTAGTGTTTCTCGTCAGTCTCCTAACAAGCCTACTAGTAGTTGGGGAGGCCCTCCTATGTAAGGTGTAGTGCAATGTGCCAGAAAGTGCCAAAAAGCACCTGGATCAAGCCATAGAGTTGGTGAAGCAATAGAGCTAATAAAGCCACAAAGGTGAGGCAAGCAAGTAGGGGCTCGAGCTTGTCTACCACCTCACCTCTACCAACACATGGTTTTTGGATGTTGTGTTTTGAGAAACAAATCTCAATCTCTCTCTCTCTCTCTCTCTCTCTCTCTCTCTCTCTCTCTCTCTCTCTCTCTCTCTCTCGTGCTAAACACACACCTAGTTGCACACAACAAAAGAGGGCAACCTAAACAAAAATTAAGCTTGTATGCACAAGCCTCATTCTGGTACTATGTGATAAAACTAGAATTTAGGCATGGCTATGGTGGCCAATGTCCAAAACACAACATGCAAAGAAAGATTGAATTTATAGCATAGATGGCTCTTCAAATAACCAAAATGGTTTAAGTGGATTAACAAATTAGATCGTTGTGGCAAAGAAGATGAGGAAGTTACTGATTTTGTGGCTCAACATGTACACTATGGCTTGAGGATTTTGCTATTAAAAAGGTCCTCAATATAAGAGTTGATTCACATGCTTTGCAACCCATAACTCAAACGAACCATCTCTTAGCCAAAATGTTTTGTAATCCAAAATTTTTTGTGCTTTCTGGGCCCATGCACGATCAGCATCACTAAACTTTGACAACAACGATTTTGGATCGGCAAGACCCACATGATGCATCATAAATATATCATGTGTTGTTGTGATTGGCACATGAATGGTAGTGACCTTGAGAAAAATTTGCATGCATTTTAAACAAGGCAAATGATGACATACACAATGTTTGTTCATTTCATAAACAAGAAAACATTGTACAATGCACTTACTTGTTGATCATGCACAGCACCAACAAGAAAACATTGTACAATGCACTTACTTGTTGATCATGCACAGCACCAACAAGAACTCCGCCTCCTCTTCCTCAAGGAACCGGACCACTCCGCAATTCACCTTGGGAATCCTATCTTTTTCGACTCAATTGGTATTCACCCATTCTTGTCAAGCTTTGAGTCGATGGTTGCCATCTCAAACAACAAACATCTTCCCAACCATGTGTTTCCATCCTTCGGTCTCCTCCAATATCGTGTAAAATTCACCTAACAAGGATAGGTCATGGCCGAATGCACTTCAACAGTCGAATGGAATGGGGGCTTTGCATGGGAATCCCTCTAAGAAAATGAATGCCGCCATTGTCAATTGGTATTTTCTCTCCTCGATGCTTCTGATCAACCCCTCAATAGAATCCTCGTTCGTGCAAATTGCTGGGTTTGAGCAACAAAGCGACACTCTAGGAAGGCGGTTTTGGTTGTCAACCAAGTGGTCCTCCACCCAATTCGTCGTAGAGATGTGTTGATCAACCACTTGGCCGAAACTCTCTTCCACAGACTCCTCTTCTTCTACAATTGTGGCACTACTATTGGCCACACGATTGTCGACAGGCATTGAGAAACAACTTCCATAGTCAACTACAATTGTGAGGTGTTTGTCACCTCATTTGATGTGGCCACTTGTGATATGCCCACATCTTGCAAGAGAGTGATCTCATCTTGTTGTGATCTAGTGAACCCTTTCGATTGCAAACGATTGCATGGAGGCATTTTTTCTTGATATGCATATCCATATTACCATGAATAGTTCTTAAATTAGTCTTTTGTCATTAAGATGTGATGCAAATATTTTAAAGTAGTATTTAATTATCATTAATTTTTTATTCCAATTACATGTGATAAACTCTCTCTAAAATTTTAGAAATTATTATGCTATCCATATGAATTAAAACAAGTTTACCTAGAGAAGGATAATTGAGATCTCTTTAGCGTTGAGGGCAAGTGAGGACCGCTATCGCTTGAGGGCATTTCAACCGTTGAGGCCGCTTCCAACCAGTGAGGCGCTTCTTGAGAGATCTTGAGAGAGAGAGAGAGGACGACTCTTTCTCGGGGAGAGAGAGAGAGAGTGTGGCTCTTTGTGGAAGAGAGAGAGGGTAACTGTTAAAAGGTTGAGCCAGAGAGAGAGAGAGAGGGCGGCTATTGAGGGCGAGAGAGAGGGTGGCGTGAGTTTTGAGAGCCCTCAACATCGGCTTAATAGCCATTGCACAACCAACCACGTGGCCACACGGCCCGCCCACATGGCCTATGGCCTTCGCCGCGTGCCACACACACGATGAAGGCCACAGGCCTCATGGCCTTTTCCATAGACGTGGCAAAGGCCACGTGTAATGCCCGTGTGTGCAGGCATTACACGCGGCGTGTCCATGTGGGCAGAAACATCACGTGAAATGCCCGTGGGAGGGCATTACACATGGCATGTCCACGCGAGCAGACACATCGCATGAAATGCCCGCGTGAGGGCATTACACACGGCGTGTCCACGTGAGCGGACACGTCGTGTGTAATGCCCGCAGGAGCGTTACATGCGGCATGACCACGTGGACTCTGACCGGGCCACATGTATTGCCCGAGCGCACGGGCATTACACATGGCAAGGCCACGTGGACTGTTTACTCCATGTGGCCATGCCACATGTAATGCCTGAGCTCGAGCATTACATGTGGCATGACCGCGTGTACTAAACACACCACGTGGACTCTTTAGTCCACATGGCCATGCCACGTGTACTAAACATGCCACAAGGACTCTATAGTCCACATGGCATGGCCACGTGGTTGGCCACGTAGACTAAACAGTCTATGTGGCGATGCTAGTGGACTAAATAGTCCATGTGGCACTGCCACATGCAATGCCCAATCTTAAACAGTCCATGTGAACTATTTAGTCCATGTGGCACTACCACGTGTAATGCCCAAGATTGGGCATTACATGTGGCAGTGCCACATGGACTGTTTAGTCCACGTGGCAGTGTAATGCCCAATCTTGGGCATTACACGTGACCATGCCACGTGGACTAAACAGTCCACATGGAAAGTCTAGTCCACATGATGAGCTAGTGGCTCACCACGTGGACTAGACAGTCCATGTGACGCACCACAGTTTGCCACGTGTGGCTGTGAAATACATGTGGCGCCATCTATTTGGCACCACGTGTAGTGCGCAGTGCATGTGGCGCCATGTACACTACACACTACACATGACAACCACGTGTAATGCCCACACTTGGGCATCCTACATGGCAACCATGCATGGCGTGGCCATGTTTGACGTCCATCTCAGGCATCACACGTGGCCAGCTTCGTGGCACGCGGCCACGCCACGCATGGCTATGCCGCGTGGCCTACATGCCACCGGCCCCCTCCACCTCCTTCCAAGTGCCCCCTCCTCAAGCGCCCCCCACCTCCCACGCGCCCCCTCCCACCTCTCCTAAGCGCTCACCTCCTCCTAAGTGCCACCAACTCAATCGTCCCCTCCTCCTAAGCGCCCCTCCCACCTCCTCCCAAGCGCCACCTCCTAAGCACCTCCTCCTCCCAAGTGCCCCCTTCAGCTCCTCCCAAGCACCCTCTCTCCCAAGCGGCCTTCCCAAGCACCCTCTCTCCCAAGCGGCCTTCCCAAGCACCCTCTCTCCCAAGCAGCCTTCCCAAGGGCCCTCTCCACCTCCTCCCACGCGCCCTCTCTCCCAAGCATGTAGACGCCCCCTCCTCCTATCGTCCTCTCTCCAAGTGCCCCCTTCACTGCAAGTATTTTAGACTGAATTTCTCTTTATTCTCCATCAGCGTGCAGATGTCGACTTCCTATGGCCCTCTCAAAGCATCCCCTCTTCTATCACTGCAATCAAGGCTGAATTTCTCTTTATTCTCCATTAGTATGCAACGCCCACTTCTGTGTTTTTTTACACATCATAACCAAGCCATCATTAGAGGAGCTTACCATGGAGTGTATCATCTTGCAAGGATACATGGCGCTTAATGAGATGTACAAGAATGACTCAATCAATCTAGACTTATACCAAGCTAGAGAGGTTTCAGGGAGTTTATTATTGGAATTGAAGCAAATAATCAAAGTAAAGGAGAACGACCTGGTAACGATAGATATGTTTGAGCTCAGAGTATCAAGTGCAATTTCTTATTGGAGGACATACAGAGTCATTAACGATGAGAACAAGCAATTAAGTAGGAATATAGACCAATCAATGGTTGTGCATCGTAGAACCTTATGAGTGTGTTTCCTAAGTATTGAGGTTTGTAATAATGTTGGCATACAACTTCTTTGATGTAGTAATAATGTTGGCACTACCTCTTCATAATGCTAACTTCTTTGATGTAGTAATAATGTTGACACTACTTCATAGTGCCAACTTCTTTAATAGATAAGGGAGAGAAATGTATGGATGCTAATTTTAGAAAAAAATAAAAATATTTAATATATATTTATTTTTGGATTTCTTTAGAAATTAATTTTTTTAATTAAAAAATATAATTAAATTATAACGGTCGAATGAAAAACGGCCAACTTTTTTAAGGGTGTCAATCACCATTCAGTACTTGTGTACTCCCTACCTATTGTGCCATTCTTTTTTGTTCTTGTGTTATCAACAAACTGATAGGTGATAAAACTGACGTTACTTTTAGACCCAATATAATTTGATGAAACTTTTACATAGAGTTACTGCATTGTGTAAGAAAATAAATTTTCTTTGTATACAAAGTTGATCCAATGGTTAAATTTAAGCATATTTTGATATTAAGACAGGTAGCTATATGGAGTCCATGGCCATAGAAAAGGTTTATTGAAAGAGATAGAAATCCAATGATCCAAACGATCAAATTTTAGATGGTAGTGAGTATTATAATTTATCAGTTTACTTTATTTTGATCTAATAGTTTGATTTGGAGTTATAGTCTTTATAAAAACACAGTTTTCAGTTTATAATAGTTAGATTTTGAGGCATGAAAATGACCACAGTTGTCGTTTTGAAAAATTGATGGCAATTGGATTCCAGAATCTACTTTGTTGACAAAGTGGATTCTGCAATTCAAAATTCCATTAAGACTAACGTTTCTATCGTGACATTGAAATTTTTGTTTAAAAAAGAGAAATTTTGGTCCATAATGAATGAAAATTTCACTTTTATTAGATGGAAAATTTTGTCCGTCGAAAAATTATGACGGAAAAAAATTCTGTCAAAAAATTTCGTTGTTGGAAAAAATCACGTCAAAAAACTTGTCGAAAAATTTCATTAAAAATTTTTGTTGCCAGAAAAAATTTTCGTTGATGAATTAAAATTTTCTTTGATGGAAAAAAAAAATTCGCCGACGAAAATTTCAATCCATCGACGAAAATTTGGATTCGAGAATCCGTGGATTCTAGTATTCAAATTTTCGACGGAAATTTATCCGTCGACAAAAATTTTCGACGGAATTTTTTTCATCGATAGAAATTTTCAATGAAATTTTTCTGTTGACGGAAATGTTTTTTTGACAAAAATTTTTCAATCGACAAAAATTTTGACGGAATTTTTTCCATCGAGATAGAATTTTTCTATGGAAATTTTTTGATCGATGAACTAAATTTTTGGTCCAATAAAAGTGAAAATTTTATTCATTAGGAACCAAAATTTCTCTTTTTTTCAGACAAAACATTAGAAAAGTCAGTGTGTCCGAAATTTTGGATTCTAGAATCCATTTTATCAACAAAGTGGATTCTGAAATCCAAATTTTCATCGATGTTTCAAAATGATAGCTATTATCATTTTCATGGCTCAAAATCTAACTGTTATATACTAAAAACTGTGTTTTTGCAAAGACGATAACTCTAAATCAAACTATTAGATTAAAATATAGTAAAGTGATAAATTGTAGCACTCACTACCATCTAAAATTTGACCGTTTGGATCGTTGGTTTTCTATCTGAACCTAGAGAAATCGTTTCTTTCAAATAAGGCTCTTTTATGACCATGGACTCCATATACCTACTTATCTTAACATCAAATATATGCTCTAATTTAATGATTAGATGAGGTGCAATGATTGGGATGAAGTTAGTTAAATTTTTGGAGAAGAAAAAGTACATTTTTTGTAATTCTAAATAAAGAATGGATTATATATTACATAGACATACATTGATTATTAGTAGTTTAAAGAATATTAGATCATGTATTGACCTTGTTTTTTCCATTTTGTTATTTGACATGAAAAGTACAAAATTAGCAATATGTACGTTTTTAAAAAAAAATTAAAACTATGTTTATTTTGTAAAATTTCTAAAAATATTTCTCTTTAATGTCTATAAAAGAGTGTAAAATTGATCAATATTTAAGACGTGAAAAATCAAGACAGCTTGTTGCAAATGACAACTCATGACTCGTTGTTGTCATTTTTTATGACTCACTGTTGACATGTACAAGACAGTTTGTCTTTCACATGCACATCATATTTTCCCACGTATGCATCATCCCCGTACGATTCGATCTTAAAAACTTCACTTGTGCTCCACTCTCTGCACTGCTTCTACCACCATAGCTTGCATTTTCAAAGCGGCCTTTATTTTCTTGGCTGCTTCCTCTGATATTGATGTGCCGTACTTGACCCTTATACCATTTCACATGCCTGATCCACCAGCCTCTATGTTAGTAGTGGACCCATATGGCGGATCTTTTGAAGTTGCAGTTGTTGTAAAGAACCTTGAAGCCCCACTGCTACGCAATGGGATGGGCATAACACCTTCTGCATTCTTGCTCTCCACTTAGTATTATCCACCTTCCCATGAATATACCTCCTCGTTTGTGAGGTTTTTTCCTATAGTAACTGGCCATATCTTGGGTAGTGGATTGGGCTTTGGGTCTATGTTGTTGTCCACAATATAGAAATGAAGCACATGGTCAGGGCAGAACCACATCCATTGTCTAATGAGACCATTAGGGTGCTTGCGATAGCCTTCAAAGGAAGGTGCAGGCACACCCTTAGCAGATTCAACTATGTGTTGCCCACACCTCTTACCCCCACGAGGCATTCGGTCTTGCTGCCAATGCATGTCTTTTGGATTGCCCACATTGCTTCATTCACCTTACGCTCAATGACATTACCCTCTGTGACTTCTGCAGTTCTTTCTAGAGTACTTCTTATATCATGTTCTTTGAAATTGATCTTTCGTGGCCTCCCAAAATACTTGTGGTCTCTTACATGTGTGTTATACTCTGGTCGATGTGTGGCCTCATCATCAATATCAATTACCACCCTTGACAGTCTCTTGTGTGCACTTTCATTACCACCAATGAGAGGGGTAGGTGCCCTGTACATGGGTGTTCCTTCAGTTACCCAATTAACTGTTCGAACCACTTGGGTAGGGCTTGTAGAGCATCGTTCTTTTAGTTTCTCCAAGCTTGGGCCTCTCCCTATGTGCTTGCCTTGAGTGTAAGAGTCTGCCTTTGTGCTTTGCAAAATTTCATTCAGCATATCGGTAGTACATGCATCGTAAGAGAAATCTTGCATCTATATCCTTTTCCTGCCAGCCAACTTCCGTGCTTGCTTTCTGCTAGGTTTGTTCTTGGGGTATTTGGACCATAATTACTTATCTCTATTGTTATCATAACTGAACCCCAATGTGCTATGCACACCTCCCACCGACTCAACCAAGAGTCCATTGCTGCTGACAAACTCCTATCCATCACATGACCATTGTACCACCATTGACATATCAATCGAGCCTCCACTAATGCAGCTTCACTAGTAGGAGCCATGTGCCACTTCTCACACATTGCTTTGTACTCTCCTTGAGACGTAACACACACATACTTTGATGTGTGGGAAACCATGCTTTGCTTCCAATGAAATAGGCAAGACCTCTCCCTATCTGTCAAGATGTTGTTTTTTCCACCATTGAACACATGTCAAACTACATTCTAGTTTGCATGAGCCTTGTCTGCCATGAAACCATAGAAATCTACCCTCTCACAACCATGGTTGGCCATCACTTCATTAAAGCATTCCTAGAACAAACATTGGGCCTCCATATCCTCTTTCATTTCACATGTTGCAATGGTGAAAAGATCCTACATGCTGCGTGAAAACGATAGTCATTTAAGAGGTTGTACAATTAGCTTGCTCTAACCATATAAATACTCTACATTGGTAATTTATTACCTTGGATCATATACATGACAAGCCATGGTCACCCAATTTGATGTTTGTCGGGTGTGGTCGAATTGTATCCACGCATGTCGCAGCTCGCCAAAGCCGGTCCGTCGCATTCGATTCACCAAATCCAACCTTGAAGCAGTTCCAATGGTGGACATCTTAAAAATATAGCACTTCTCACCTGAGGACCCTTGACCTAGGAACCTGCTTCCGTGGAAGAAGTTGTAAGTGCACTCTCAATTCTGCTTTAGAAGTGCATGTAAGCCAATACTCTCCTTTGAAGGCCCTTGCCAGGTTGCAGTGATGATTGACCTTCGAAACCTAAAAATAAATTGTTCAAATACTACAATTTACTTATCTAGATTTTAATAACTCTTTTACACAAACCTAATTTCCCAACCAGATTAGCCTACTAGCTTTCTTCCACTATAGTGGTCCCATCTCCTCTACAATGTTGATGAACTCTTGTTTCGCAATGAAATATGCGGAACCACCTTCTTGCACTAATGCTTCCTTGACGATTTCTTTTGGCACACACATTTGTACCTTCCTTGCCCCAGCATTGCAATCCACCCCTAGCACCCTAGACACCATTTGCATGGTCCTATCAGTTTAGTGCCTTTGATGTGCCTGCATGTACATTATGTTGATGGGTGTCGATGTGTATCATTAATCTTTTCATCATCTCGTTGTTGGAGGGAATCGCATAATAGATGTAGCGATTGCATGTACTAATGCACATCGCTGGAGTTGAGCAGTAATGGCAAAGGAGCTTCCTAGATGCATTACTACACTCCTCTCCAATGGGTGGTGCCTTTAGCATGCTTCCAGTAAAATGAGATGTATTTGACACCTTGTGGTTTTTTAAACGCGGGCAAAGTTCATTAACACACTTCAAACTACCTAGGCAATGGCTTCGCCGACATACTCAAGGGAAGGCAATGTTAGAGGTTTGCGGCTTTGACCACCAGTGGGGATCATACTTATGCTCCATGCAGTCTGTAAGATTCCTCCCCAGCCTCTCAAGATGTCCAGTATCCTCCCCTGTAATCAAATCCCTCTTCAGATATATAAAAGATCTTGTTTTTACCTATTTTGGCTTAGAGAGAGAAAATATTCTAGAGAGAGACTATTCAGATTTTAGATATTTTTGGATGGAAAAATATCTCTTCTTATTAAAATAAATTCCCCCGAAATAGAAGTTCAAAAATATTTTCAGAAGGTGCATTAGAAATCAATTATAATCTGTTCAAAAGGCTAAGATCCTAGGGGTCCAGATTTTTTGAAAATTTTAAATTAAGGTTTTGAGGGGCCAATCAGATTCATCCAAATGTGTGGAGGAGATAAATAGAAGAAATAATGAAAAACCCCCCAAAAACGAGTAAATACTCACATAAGATGAAGAGTGGACTAAGGTACTAAAAAAATAAATTTTTGACACCTCGGAGTGGGGATTCCCCCTCATGAAGGAGGCGCCTATTTCACGTGCGGTGGAGTTTTAAATTCCCAAAAATTGAGATATTTCATCTCTCCTCTCTCCTAATTCAAGTCTAGTTCCAAAAAATAAGCTAAACTGACCCAAAAATGGTCAAAAATGGACCAAACTAATCAGTTTGCTTTGTTGGAAGCTCACTTTTTCCTATAAATAGAAGCCTCCCCCTTTGTTGAAGCTTAATAGTGTTTTATGCACTGTTACTCTACTCCTCCCCAGAGCCAAAAACTGTGAATTTATTAATAATTCATTAGTTTTTTACCATTCCCTCTTCTAAAGAATTGGTGGCCACTCTTGTTGCAAACAAGAGTAGATCCCTCAAACCATCAAGTCAAAGGAAAGCTCCCAGAAATTCATGTAAGTTAGAAATCCTACTTTTTCTTTATTCTTTTAATGGTTTTCTAATTTTTGTTATCTTTAAAATGATAAATTGATGCTATGCCTTGTTGAAAAGGCTTTCCCCCTCTCTTCATTCTTAAATTCAGCCTTTCTTTATCCTAGTTAAGTAATCAAGTTGTTAGAATTAAACATTTCATATTGTTTCTCTTTTAAAAGTGGAATTTGATTAGTTTAGAATGCTTTAAACCATTTAGGGATAATTTTTAAGTAATTTAAGGTTATGAAATTTTGAAAAATGGTCAGCCATACAAAGGAGGTTATGGCAAAATTTTCTTAAATTTTGTGAAATAAGTTTTATCTTTTATTATTCAAAAAGAGTAATCCCCATCGTTTGTGTATTCTAAAAGTGTTATTTTCATTCTAGGCATAGAAAAATGCATAGTAGAAATATTTTTATTATAAAAGTGTTACTTCCATTAAAATTAAATTCTATGCATAGAAAGATGCATATTGATTATTTTTTAATTATAAAAGAGTGATTTTCATTAGATTTAAATTCTATGCATAGAAAGATGCATATTGATTATTTTTATTATTATAAAAGAGTGGTTTTCATTAGATTTAAATTCTATGCATAGAAAGATGCATATTGATTATTTTTTTATTATAAAAGAGTGATTTTCATTAGATTTAAATTCTATGCATAGAAAGATGCATATTGATTATTATTTTTAATTATAAAAGAGTGATTTTTATTAGATTTAAATTCTATGCATAGAAAGATGCATATTGATTATTTTATTATTATTATAAAAGAGTGATTTTCATTAGATTTAAATTCTATACATAGAAAGATGTATATTGGATAATTTTTTTTAATTATAAAAGTGTTACTTTCATCAATATTGATTTTTATGCATAAAAGAATTTTTTAATTATAAAAGTGTTACTTTCATCAATATTGATTTTTATGCATAAAAGAATTTTTTAATTATAAAAGTGTTACTTTCATCAATATTGATTTTTATGCATAAATAGATGCATAAAAGAATTCTTTTTTATTAAAAAAGTGTTACTTTCATCAATATTGATTTTTATGCATAAATAGATGCATAAAAGAATTTTTTATTATAAAAGTGTTACTTTCATCAAAATGGATTTTTATGCATAAATAGATGCATAAAAGATTTTTTTATTATAAAAGTGTTACTTTCATCAATATTGATTTTTATGAATAGATGCATAAAAGAATTTTTTTTTCTATAAAAGTGTTACTTTCATCAAAATGGATTTTTATGCATAAAAATTTTTTTTTTATTATAAAAGTGTTACTTTCATCAATATTGATTTTATGCATAAATAGATGCATAGAGAATTTTTATATCAAAATAAGAGTTCTCTTTAATCCTATGTTTTAATCCCATGAATATTGGAAGATGAATAAGTAAATACTCTGTGAGAGAAAATTCTACCATTTTATATTCTCTAGGATGGTAATGAGAAATTCAAAAAAAACTATCGAAGTCGGAATTTTAGTAGATAAATGATTAATTTATTCCTCATAGAAATTCGTGATTAGTTTTGAATTCAGTTAAACAAAATACTCAATGAATGAAATTCAGTAAAGTAGTAATTGAAATATTATCCTTCGAGAAAGATAATTCACGGAGAACCTTTCTAGACTCAAACCCTGAATCAGAAGGAATTCTGCTTGGGAATCCAGACCTGTGATCTAGAAGTCTTGGGATACGGAATTAAGATATACTCATTGTATTCAAAAGAAAATCAAAACTGAAAACTTGCATAGAAACCCTATTTTCTTAAAGGACTGTCTTATGCCAGAATGCTAGAGGGAGCATTTGGTATATGTGTTTTTCTAAGGGAAGTTTGGTTGCAACAGCTGGCGGGGAGTGTTCAAAGGACGGCTCACGCGGCAAAAACCTACCCAGGTCTTGACCAGCCTAGGTATGGTGTAAAATGGTGTGCTTCTAGTACGATGGGCGAGGACCGACGAAGCGGTCTCTGAGTGCTAGGATACCAAAGGAGGATCCTGGAGGGTTTTGACTAGGCGATGCACAGGCTCGCGGTGCTTAGGACACCCATGCGTATGTCGTGGAAGATATATATATGTATGATGAAGACGAAAAATTATTGTAAATTGTTACTGGATCTCGTTTGCTGACCAGCTAGTTTGGACGAATGGTCCAGAGTGATACCTGTTTTTGAGAAACAAGGAACTGGATGGAAATTTTAGGTTATGATATCTGTAACCAATAATTGTTTGTCAATGGATTGTTTTATAAGTTAAAGTTTAAAGAGGAGTGTGTGTGTATCTGTATTCTAAAGCAAAAGTTAAGAAAGGCATTCAATTATGGGTGGGTGAGTACTTGTCTGGTTCTACAAATTCCAGTGGTTGGGCGGTGGCTAACCCATGGGCCGGATAGGCTGGAATCAGTAGAGTTTTAATAATAAAATTGATTAATAGAAATATGCTTAGAGCTCAAATAGTTAAATAATAACGTGAAGACTTCTCAAATGAATAGATCAACGGTGGCTATGCCTGATTCAATTAGGAAAAAAGCGTTGATTCCTTCAAGATAAGTCTGTAATAGTTTTCCTTTGTCTGGTTTAATCAGATGAAGATTAGTTCAGTATCTTGACCTCGTTAGAAAAATTCGTTAAGAAATCCAAAATGGTGGAATCGTCCCCGTTTCGGTTTTCGGAATGACCACCAGCTTAGTCTCGTGCTCGGACATTCCAGGGCGAGGCCCCAAGTGGGAAACCCTGCCCCGTGCAAGAGGAAACTAGTTCCGCTTTTACCATCCGTGAATCCGGTGCACAGAGGGGGCAATGGGATCCCAGAGTTGGTATCAGAGCGCTATTGTAAATTTACGTAACAGCATCAAAAATTGCTTAAAATTTTAAAGTAAATTTGGGAAATAATGTTTTCACTTGTTAAATTTATGTTGAATGAACTTCAAAAATTGAAAACTCATAAATTGAATTGGAAATTTATAGATGGATACCCCGAATCTATCTGGCATTCCTGAACTCTCCCAGAGTCACGATATGATAGCCTTTGCATTCGAGCACCTTATCAACTTTGCTATGACCCGAGTAAGCAGACCCAAGTAAGCAGAGTGAGACTCGCAGATCATTTTGAGAGTCTTTACTTTCCTGATCCTCTTGAGCGATGTCGGTATATGTGGTTCTGTGGAGGACGATCTATTAATGTCAGTACTAGTCAGCGTAAGAGGCTCAGGCAAAATATTTCCTTAGCCATGATTCTGATAAGGCTAGGGCTTGTTCAGCATGTACAACTCTTTGATCATTCACCCAAGAACTTCAGAATTTCATGCCGAGTTTTTAGGCTTCTTAGCCGCTTTATCCCTAGAAGTAGAATTACAACACCTCTTTCTGTAATGAATCGTGTGTACCATGGCATGTCTCCTTCATAGTTTCACTTCTTTATGCGTATACGATTGAGGCAGTGATTTTGGGAGCCTTGATGCTCTATGTATATATCAAAAACTTTTGATAATAAACGATGTTTTGTAAAAAAAATCCAAATTGTTTTCATGATTATGAATATGGTTAATCTTGTTTCATGAAGTATGATGAAATAATTATCTGTTTAAAGAATAAATCGTAAAAATTAAATAATCATAAATTTGTTGTCAAAGTTAAGTTGACGAAAATCTCGTTTTGTTAGTCATAAGTCACGCGGCTCGTGCAAGGCAACCGTATCCTCTAACCGATGACGAAGAGTTAAATCCGAATGTTCGAAAAACCCTGCATAGATCCCAACCTGGTCCCTTCAAGGGTGAAGGAGGGGAGCAGTTAGGTGAAGTAGTGGAAAAGTGGATTGAGGCAATGGAGGATTACTTTGATGTAACTGGCTACAATGAGAGAAGCAAGATGGCTCTCGCCAGGTTAAAGATTGTGGAAACGGCCAGCTTCGCTTGGAGGAGAATCACTGCGAGACTAATTGTCTCGGCCGGAATACCCAGACCTGGACCGATCTTAAAGCTTACCTCAGAAAGAGGTTTTGTCCTCCGGGCTTCCTTGAAACTAAAATGAATGAGTTCTTGGAACTAAAGTAGGATAGCCGGACAATTGAAGAGTACCATCAAGCTTTTGCCCTTCTTCCTCAAATATTCTCCATAATTGGATGAAGAGCAGCTCTGATGGCCAGGTTCATTTGAGGAATGAACGAGCCATTGGACACCTTAGTATAAAGAATGCCAAACCTGTCTCAATGACCAAAGCAGTAAGAATGGCAAAGGACTTTTCCAAAGCCTTTGTAGTTAAGGTCCCGCCGAAGCTGCACCCTCTAACTTTAAAAGATTCCAAACCCCGAGAAGTACTTCAAACTTTCCTCCCCCAAAGAGGCAGCAAGGCCCAATTCAAAATCAGGATACTGGGAGATTCAGAAGTGAAGGAAGACCCTTCCCCCAGAACACTTTCTCAGGAGCCCCACCTATTTCAAGGATTCAGAGGGATGAGCTCAGAAGTGAGAACCGGTGTTTTGGATGTCAGGGTTTTGGTCACCAGCTGAAAGACTGTCCGCCGACTCCTGCCATGTCAAGGGGACAGGGAAGTCAAGGACCGAGAGTGCAGAGACCAGCCCTTTCCTATCAGTCCAATCACGGCCCATCTTGTCAAAATCAGGGCAATCCCATGAGAACTCGAGCTCAGCCATCTGCCTCTGTCCAGAGTAGCCTCAAAACTCCTTCCCAGAATTGGGGCGACCAAAGAGAAAGAGTTCCGGCTCAGACTGCAACAGCAGCCAGAGCAGTCACACTCCCTCTTTCCCAAATAAGTCCAGAAGATGCATTTTTTATCGTGGTGCCAAAATTCGAGGAAAGATACTTTTATTAAATAACATTAAAAAAGAGAAATATAGTTTTTTATTTTGAGTGTTGAAAAAGGAAGAGTGCACCTCCCCCACTGCTATAAATATAGAGGCAAGCTCCAAAGCAATTTGTTATACACCATTACCACCAAGCCTTGTTAGTAGAGTAAAACAACATAAACCCTCCTTTTTTGTCTGTGATGGCCTCATCAACTGTTAGCATTGAAGTTGTTGCTACGCGTATCTAGAGGGAGGCCACCAATGTGGAGATCAAGCAGAAGACCATAGATGGTGCACAAGCATGGAAAGGTCTCACGTCTTTTCCACTTCCTGGAAATGATGATGCTATTTCTTAAGTTAAGGACAAAGTGGTGGGCTTAATTGTAATTTGTCATGTCCATGGTTTTATTGATGAATCGTCTGAGTGTGCCTTGCTAGAGGAAGTATGGAAAGGTACAAACACTGTTCGCTTACTTTGTGCCTACACCCCCCAAAGAACAAACCAGGCCCATAGTAGTAAGGATGATTATTTTCGCATTTCTATATTTTGGAAGGTGCACGTGAATGAACTTGGTTTTATTTTCTGTTTGAACCAATAACCCCAATGTAGAGGATGTGATGTTGACATGCGTTTATGTGTTCACTCCTGCCAAAGTAATTATGTCATGTTGCTGTCTCCAACTTAATTCACTCCTCTCTCTTCATGGAGGGGGTTTCACATTTCTGTAATTGGAAGATGTACGTGAATAAATTTGGTTTTATTCTCAGTTCAATTGATGTAACCTCAATTGTAAGATGTGTTATTAACATATTTTTTTGTGTTCACTCCCTCTCAAATAATTATGTCATGTTGCTCTCTCCAACTTACTTCGGCCCTCTCTATCTTAGGGGAGGGGGATATGTTTTTGGAATCCACTCACCCGATTCCCAAAAAGCACTCAATCGAAAATGCTCGCCCAAAAAAACCCCCGGTGGGGTATAAAGACTTGCTCTATATAAAACCTTATCTAGAATGGACTCTTGGGTTGGAAATTATAGTCCCTCCAAAATTGCTCTTCTCCAAGGTTTTTCTTGATTCTAGAATTAATAAAAAAAATTAGCTTTTTGCCTTAAAGGACTTTAACTTGGCCGATATTTGTCCAAATGAGATCAAACTTTGTGTAACAAAGTAAAAAGGAGCTAAAGTCAATTTGAGATGGCTACTACTGGTTTTGGGTTGAGTTCAATGAAGAATTAACTATTACCGAGTAGTTGGCTGATAGAGAGCCCTCAAGTGTGTAGAACTCCTCCCCCTCATGATTAGAGGTTGCCTCGAGAGGGATGTGCAACTCTTGGGTCCCAATACTTACTATGGCTTATAAACCACAAAATGAGTGGGGAGCTACTTGCCCATGTAAAAACTTTGCACTCACCACAACCCATCCATTGTTGAAACTTAATTCTTTCTTAGAAGATGGGAATGTGATTGTACAACTCATTGTAAAGAGGAGCAAAAATGAAGTACATGCTAAGTACATGAAATGTAGAAATGTGTATTGGTACAAAAATTATCCATGCCCAAGGAAAAGTATGATCTAGAGATACTTAAACAAAGCAAAAAAGGAAAGAAAAGTGAAATTTGTCGACGTGTGGACATGCTTAATTTGCGTGATATAGAAATTGTTGTGTATGGATTTGAGTTAAAAATCTTCTTGACACTTGCACCAGAAAATAATTGATATTTTTAAGCAAAAGGTCCAACGACTCTCCTAGTTGATTGGAAGAGTTTCTTCTCTTTTTTCAATTAGACATTTTTGGGTTTAGAGTAAAATGTAAGTAATGTTTTATGCATTCTTTTTTCACAAAAACTTGTAGTGTTTTTTTTAAATGTTTGACATCATTAGAGTGTGTCTTCTGTCTCCATAAATTTAACTTTTTTTTTCCAAAAACAGAGTTGAGATGATTTTGTTGTCATTTTTCATAACTCGCTATTTGTCTAGATTCTGTAGATAGAGACGCCAAGAAGAATCTGTACCTTGCATACAAGCACTTGTACTTCACTTATTTACGTGTGCTAGGCTTAAGCTAGAGTAAGAATATATTCATCCACCAACCTATCCTATCTCATTTTGAGCTTTACAATGCCTTGTCTCGTAGGAGAACATACCCTAATTTAGACATTTGAATGCAAGCATAATCAGCTGGCCTTCGATATTTTGGGATAACCTTTGTGGAAGTCACCTCATTGTAGAGGGTTCTATTGTGCAATGTGTGTCTCCTTCAAATACATACTCGCTCTTTCCCAAATAAGTTCAGAAGATGTATTTTTTATCGTGGTGTTGAAATTCGAGGAAAGATACTTTTATTAATAACATTAAAAAAGATAAATATAGTTTTTTATTTTGAGTGTTGAAAAAGGAAGAGTGCAAATCTCCCATTGCTATAAATATAGAGGCAAGCTCCAAAGCAATTTGTTATACACCATTACCACCAAGCCTTGTTAGTAGAGTAAAACAACCTAAACCCTCCTTTTTTTGTCTGTGAGGGCCTCATCAAATGTTAGCATTGAAGTTGTTGCTACGCGTATCCAGAGGGAGGCCACCAATGTGGAGATCAAGCAGAAGACCATAGATGGTGCACAAGCATGGAAAGGTCTCACATGTTTTCCACTTCCTAGAAATGATGATGCAATTTCTTAAGTTAAGACAAAGTGGTGGGCTTAATTGTAATTTGTCATGTTCATGGTTTTATTGATGAATCGTCTGAGTGTGGCTTGCTAGAGGAAGTATGGAAAGGTACAAACACTGTTCGCTTACTTTGTGCCTACACCCCCCAAAGAACAAACCAAGCCCATAGTAGTAAAGATGATTATTTTTGCATTTCTATATTTTGGAAGGTGCACGTAATCCTAAGCATAAGTACGAATAAAAAGTGATTAAGACCAATCAAACGATGAGAGTGAGAGAGTGAGTGTGTACCACTCTTCCAATCAACTAGGAGAGTCGTTGGACCTTTTGCTTAAAAATATCTATTATTTTCTGGTGCAAGTATCAAGAAGATTTTTACTCAAATCCATACACAACAATTTCTATATCACGCAAATTAAGCATGTCCACACGTCGACAAATTTCACTTTTCTTTCCTTTTTGCTTTGTTTAAGTATCTCTAGATCATACTTTTCCTTGAGAATGGATAAGATTTGTACCAATACACATTTCTACATTGCATGTTGTACTTAGCATGTACTTCATTTTTGCTCCTCTTCAGAATGAGTTGTACAATCACATTCCCATCTTTTAAGAAAGAATTTAGTTTCAACAATGGATGGGTTGTGGGTGTGAGTGCAAAGTTTTTACATGGGCAAGTAGCTCCCCGCTCATTTTGTGGTTTGTAAGCCATAGTATGTATTGGGACCCAAGAGTTGCACATCCCTCTTGAGGCAACCTCTTATCATGAGGGGGAGGAGTTCTACATACTTGAGGACTCTCTATCAGCCAACTACTCGGCAATAGTTAATTCTTCATTGAACTCAACTCAGAACCAGTAGTAGCCATCTTAAATTGACTTAAGCTCCTTTTTACTTTGTTACAAAGTTTGATCTCATATTCTAAAATCAAGAAAAACCTTGGAGAAGAGCAATTTTGGAGGGACTATAATTTCCAACCCAAGAGTCCATTTTAGATAAGGTTTTATATTGTAAGATTCCTCCCCAGCCTCTCAGGATGTCCAGTATCTTCCCCTGTAGTCAAATCCCTCTTCAAAAATATAAAAGATCTTGTTTCTACCAGTTTTGCCTAGAGAGAGAAAATCTTCTAGAGAGTGGTAATTCAGTTTTTAAATATTTTTGGATGGAAAAATATCTCTTCTTATTAAATTAAGTTCCCCCGAAACAGAAGTTCAAAAATATTTTCAGAAGGTGCATTAGAAATCAAGTATAATCTATTCAAGAGGCCTTATCCTGAGGATCAAGATTTTTTCGAATTTTTAAATTAAGGTTCTTATGGGCCAATAAGATCAATCCATGTGTGGGGAGGAGATAAATCCAATTTGTAAAAGAAAAATACCCAAAAATGAGTAAATGCTCACATAAGATGAAGAGTTGACTATGCACAAGGGTTATTAGTAAAAAACTATGAGTATTACTAAAAAAATAAGATATTTTGGGTATAATGATTCTATTTTGACACATGTGTAAGGAAGGGGAGTCACTTCAAGGAGGCGCCTACTTCACATGCTTGAATGAGTTTTAAACTAAAAAATAATGTGATATTTTTATCTCTCCTCTCTCTTGGATCAAACCGAATCAAAAAAGGAACCAAACTAGGTCCAAATCTAGTCCAAATTCAACCAAACTGAATCTGGAAAATTCTAGAAATCAGTTGATCTTGGTTAGAGCCTCCCTCTCCTATAAATAGAACCTGAGTCCTTTTTGTAAAAAAATAGGAGAATTATACTATGCCAGAATTATGCTGAAATAATGATAATTTTTACTATTCTCTAAAATTCTCTCCAAATTGAAGAAATTGGAGCTTCCCTCCTTCTTCGATCTCCATTGGTGGCTCCATCAACATACCAAACCAATTGATTGGTTGGGGGCCTCTACCGTGATCAAAGAATCAAGCAATTTGTAAGGTAAAGTGTGAATTTTGATCTTTTTTCATAATTTCTCAATGTTTCTCTCTTCTCAAGCCCTCTCAAGCTTGAGAAGCTTAATTGGAATGGCTTTTTAATGCTATTGGAGTTAATTGATGAATGGTAGTAAGGAAATACATAAATTCCCATTTATGCTTAATTTTAATGATTTTAATGATTTTTGTCTTCTCTAAAATGATTATGATGTTATGCCTCATTGAAAAAAGGCATTCCCCTCTCTTCTTTAGTAAATCCAACCATTCTTTATCCTAGATGAATGATTAATGGATAAAATCAAGTTTTCATAATGTTTCTATTTGATAAGTAGAAAATGTTTACATTAGAATGAATTAAATACTCTTGGTGAACTTCCAATTAATTTTAGAGAATTAAAAATTGAAAAATGGTTAGCCATACAAAGGAGGTTATGGAAAAATTTTCTAAAATTGTGAAAAATAAGTTTTACTTTTTTTTAATTCAAAAAGAATAATTCCCATCGTATATGTATTCTTAAAGAGTTAATTTTCATCCTAGGTATAAGAAAATACATACTAAAAATATTTTTATAAAAAAAAGTGTTACTTTCTTTAGAATTAAGTTCTATGCATAGAAGGAAGTATATTGAAATTGTTATTCTGATTATAAAAGTGTGATTTTTATCATAAATAATTTTATGCATAAATTAGATGCATAAAAGAAATTCTTTTATATTAAAAGTGAGATTTTCATCATAAATGGATTTTATGCATAAATTAGATGCATAAGAGAAATTCTTTTATTCTAAAAGTGTAATTTCTACTAAATCGAGTTTATGCCTGAAAAGATGCATAAAGAATTTATTTTAACCCAAAAGTGTTATTCTAATAAATTTTGATTTTATGCATAGAAAGATGCATAAAGAAATCTATTTTTAGTTCAAAAGAGTTATTTTCATCAATTTTGATTTTATGCATGAGAAGATGCATAAAAGATTGAATTTTAATTCAAAAGTGTCATTCTCGTTTAAAATGAATTTATGCATGGGAAGATGCATAAAAGATTGATTTTTATTTCGAAAGTGTTATTCTCCTTAAAATGAAATTTATGCATAAATAGATGCGTAAGAAATCTTATATCAAAAATAAGAATTCTCTTGTATTCTATAAATAGATATGAGGATGTGAAATGAATCACATAGATGAAAATGAACGAAGAATGGATGTGGAAATGGATGTATGAATGTAAATGTGGATGTGCGGATGTATGAATGTAGATGTGGATGTGGATGTATGAATGTGAATGGGGATGTGGATGTATGAATGTGGATGTGGATGTGGATGTATTAATGTGGATGTGGAAATGGATGTATGAATGTAAATGTGGATGTGCGGATGTATGAATGTAGATGTGGATGTGGACGTATGAATGTGAATGGGGATGTGGATGTGCGGATGTATGAATGTGAATGGGGATGTGGATGTATGAATGTGGATGTGGATGTGGATGTGGATGTATGAATGTGGATGTGGACATGGATGTATGAATGTGAATGTGGATGTGGATGTATGAATGTGAATGTGGATGTGTGGATGTGGAAATGAAAGTGTGGATGTATGAATGTAGATGTGGATGTGGATGTATGAATGTAAATGTGGATGTGCGGATGTATGAATGTAGATGTGGATGTGTGGATGTGTGAATGTATGAATGTGGAAGTGGTTGTATGGATGTGGATATGGATATGTATGTATGAATGCAAATGTGGAAGTGGATGTATGGATGTGGAAGTACGAATGTGGATGTATATGTGGAATAATGAATGCGAATGTGTATGTGAAATGATGTGATGTCGATATGAGTAAATGGATGAGATGTGATGGCATGTGAATTGGGATGTGAATAAATGATATGTGATGTGAATGAATCGGATGTGATGAGATGGAAAATGATGTGATTGGATAAGAATGAGTACACATATGAATGGAATGTGGAATAAGTAATGCGGATTGATGAGGGATAATGTGGAAAGACGAGAGTTTATTATAGAAACTGTATTTGTCACCTGTTTGTAAATGACTGTTTTATGTCAAGAATGCTGGGGAAGAATTTTGACCATCTTGTGATTAAGGTCGTGGAGACCTAACTAATAAATTTGCAACTGCTGACGGAGAGTCAATGGAGGACATCTCGCGTAGCAAGGTCGGCCGAGGTCTTGACCAGCCTCGGTTCGATTTAAATGGTGAGCTTCCGGTACGGTGGATGAGGGACCAAGGAAGCGGCCTATGAGTGAAGCGCTAGGTGACCTGCGAAGGATCCTAGAGGGTGCTGACCATACGGTGCTCAGGCTCTGGGTCGTCGAAGATACCCACACGTGCATCGTGGAAGATATTAGATCAAGGAGTAAGAGTTGTTTTCTGAATTCGGGTGTGGATCTGGTGGATTGACCTTGCTGGTCCTCAAACGGATGAGTCCATGACTCTTTTATATGGATCTGTTGGTTGATCTTGCTGATCTTCCACGGAGATTCTATTTTGTTATGTGAATGTATTGCCAGTTAATATGAGCTAGGAACTATCGAAAAGGCCCCTAAGTGAACAGGTGGTGAGCGTTCTGGTTGCCAATAATGCCATAAGTATACCGATGAAGGAATTGGAAATAAGGATTCAACCAGAGATTTTGAGGATTGTGATCAGTGACACAATGGTTTCATTAAAGGATTGTTTTAAAGATAGCTGATGCTGAGAAAAAGGCAATTTCATATTGGGTGTGTAAGTGGTGTGACTAGTTTTATGTTTGCATGAACATCCGGCTAGGGGGCTTGGGAAATCTTTTCCCTCGTACCCGGGACAAAACCTAACCAAATTTCTAATTGCCATCCCATCACTACAGTGGTTGGGCGGTTGGCTAACCCATGGGTCTGTAGGCTGGACTGATGGATCCGTAAAATGAGACTCAATTTCTATTGTAGTACGCTAAATGAAGTAAATCCCGGATAGTAATTGTTCTATGGAAAAAGGAATCAATGGCTGTGTCTCTCGATGGGGAAAAAAGCGTTGATCTCTATGATCCAAGTGCAAGTTTCTTCCTTGATCTGACCGAGTGACTTTAGGTTCGGTTGGATCAGTCTGGTTAGTAATGACCCTGACTACGTTAGAGTAAAATTTTATCTTGGAGGAATCGCCTGTGCTTTCCGAGCAAGGGAAGTTTTTCTAAGTTTGGTTTTGGGAGAACCGAGGAATTAGTCACCTATCCGGATATCCGGGGGCGAGGCCCCGAGTGTAGGACCCTACCCCGCGCAAGATGTGCTACTTCCGCCTGCTAGCACCCAGAATCTGTTGCACGGAGGGGACGGGGATCTTACATATATAGAGCAAGTCTTTATACCCCATTGGGGGTTTTTTTGGGCGAGCATTTTCGATTGAGTGCTTTTTGGGAATTGGGTGAGTGGATTCCAAAAAGAGATCCCCCTCCCCTAAGATAGAGAGGGCCGAAGTAAGTTGGAGAGAGCAACATGACATAATTATTTGAGAGGGAGTGAACACAAAAAATATATGTTAATAACACATCTTACAATTGAGGTTACATCAATTGAACTGAAAATAAAACTAAATTTATTCATGTACATCTTCCAATTACAGAAATGTGAAACCCCCTCCATGAAGAGAGAGGGGCGAAGTAGGTTGGAGAAAGCAACATAACATAATTACTTCGATGTGGGAGTGAACACATAAACGCATGTCAACATCACATCCTCTACATTGGGGTTATTGGTTCAAACTGAAAATAAAACCAAGTTCATTCACGTACACCTTCCAAAATATAGAAATGCGAAAATAATCATCTTTACTACTATGGGCCTTGTTTGTTCTTTGGGGGGTGTAGGCACAAAGTAAGCGAACAGTGTTTGTACCTTTCCATACTTCCTCTAGCAAGACACAATCAGACGATTCATCAATAACACCATGGACACAAAAGAAGGAGGGTTTAGGTTGTTTTACTCTACTAACAAGGCTTGGTGGTAATGGTGCATAACAAATTGCTTTGGAGATTGCCTCTATATTTAGCAGTGGAAGAGGTGCACTCTTCTTTTTTCAACACTCAAAATAAAAAACTATATTTATCTTTTTAATGTTCTTAATAAAAGTATCTTTCCTCGAATTTCGGCACCACGATAAAAAATGCATCTTCTGAACTTATTTGGGAAAGAGCGAGTATGTATTTGAAGGAGACACACATTGCACAATAGAACCCTCTACAATGAGGTGACATCCACAAAGGGTATCCCAAAATATCGAAGGTCAACTGATTATCCTTGCATTCAAATGTCTTAACTAGGGTATGTTCTCGTAGGAGACAAGGCATTGTAAAGCTCAAGCTGAGATAGGATAGGTTGGTGAATTAATATATTCTTACTCTAGCTTAAGCCTAGCACACGTATATAAATGAAGTACAAGTACTTGCATGCAAGGTACAGATTCTTCTTGGCGTCTCTATCTACAGAATCTAGACAAATAGCGAGTTATGAAAAATGACAACAAAATCATGCAAACGACAACTCAACTCCATTTTTGGGAAAAACAAATTATGGAGACAAAAGACACACTCTCATGATGTCAAACATTAAAAAAAACACTACAAGTTTTTGTGAAAAAAGAATGCATAAAACATTACTTACATTTAACGTCTAATTGAAAATAGAGAAGAAAGTCTTCCAATCAACTAGGAGAGTCCTTGGACCTTTTGCTTAAAAATAACAATTATTTTTTGGTGCAAGTGTCAAGGGATTTTTAACTCAAATCCATACACAACAATTTCTATATCACGCAAATTAAGCATGTCCACACGTCGACAAATTTCACTTTTCTTTCCCTTTTTGCTTTGTTTAAGTATCTCTAGATCATACTTTTCCTTGAGCATGGATAAGTTTTGTACCAATAGACATTTCTACATTGCATGTTGTACTTAGCATCATGTACTTCATTTTTGCCCCTCTTTACAATGAGTTGTACAATCACATTCCCATCTTCTAAGAAAGAATTAAGTTTCAACAATGGATGGGTTGTGGTGAGTGCAAAGTTTTTACATGGGCAAGTAGCTCCCCTTTCATTTTGTGGTTTGTAAGCCATAGTAATAAGTATTGGGACCCAAGAGTTGCACATCCCTCTCGAGGCAACCTCTAATCATGAGGGGGAGGAGTTCTACATACTTGAGGACTCTCTATCAGCCAACTACTCCGCAATAGTTAATTCTTCATTGAACTCAACTCAGAACCAGTAGTAGCCATCTTAAATTGACTTAAGCTCCTTTTTACTTTGTTACAAAGTTTGATCTCATTTAGACAAATATCGGCCAAGTAAAAGTCCTTTAAGGCAAAAAGCGTATTTTTTTATTAATTCTAGAATCAAGAAAAACCTTGGAGAAGAGCAATTTTGGAGGGACTATAATTTCCAACCCAAGAGTCCATTCTAGAAGATAAGGTTTTATATAGAGCAAGTCTTTATACCCCACCGGGGGTTTTTTTGGTTGAGCATTTTTGATTGAGTGCTTTCTGGGAATCGGGTGAGTGTATTCCAAAGAGATATCCCCCTCCCCTAAGATAGAGAGGGCCGAAGTAAGTTTAAGAGAGCAACATGACATAATTATTTGAGAGGGAGTGAACACAAAAAAATATGTTAATAACACATCTTACAATTGAGGTTACATCAATTAAACTGAGAATAAAACCAAATTTTATTCACGTACATCTTCCAATTACAGAAATGCGAAACCCCCTCCATGAAGAGAGAGGGGTGAAAGAAGTTGGAGAGAGCAACATGACATAATTACTTCGGCGGGAGTGAACACATAAACGCATGTCAACATCACCTCCTCTACATTGGGGTTATTGGTTCAAACTGAAAATAAAACCAAGTTCATTCACATACACCTTCCAAAATATAGAAATGCGAAAATAATCATCTTTACTACTATGGGCCTCGTTTGTTCTTTGGGGGGTGTAGGCACAAAGTAAGCAAACAGTGTTTGTACCTTTCCGTACTTCCTCTAGCAAGACACACTCAGACGATTCATCAATAAAACCATAAACATGACAAATTACAATTAAGCCCACCACTTTGTCCTTAACTTAAGAAATAGCATCATCATCTCCAGGAAGTGGAAAAGATGTGAGACCTTTCCATGCTTGTGCACCATCTATGGTCTTCTGCTTGATCTCCACATTGGTGGCCTCCCTCTGGATACGCATAGCAACAACTTCAATGCTAACATTTGATGAGGCCATCACAAACAAGAAAAGGAGGGTTTAGGTTGTTTTACTCTACTAACAAGGCTTGGTGGTAATGGTGTATAACAAATTGCTTTGGAGGTGCACTCTTCCTTTTTCAACACTCAAAATAAAAAACTATATTTGTCTTTTTTAATGTTATTAATAAAAGTATCTTTCCTCGAATTTTGGCACCACGATTAAAAATGCATCTTCTAAACTTTTTTGGGAAAGAGCGAGTATGTATTTGAAGGAGACACACATTGCACAATAGAACCCTCTACAATGAGGTGACATCCACAAAGGGTATCCCAAAATATCAAAGGTCAACTGATTATCCTTGCATTCAAATGTCTTAATTAGGGTATGTTCTCCTAGGAGACAAGGCATTGTAAAGCTCAAGCTAAGATAGGATAGGTTGGTGGATGAATATATTCTTACTCTAGCTTAAGCCTAGCACACGTAAATAAATGAAGTACAAGTACTTGCATGCAAGGTACAGATTCTTCTTGGCGTCTCTATCTACAGAATCTAGACAAATAGCGAGTTATGAAAAATGACAACAAAATCATGCAAACGATCACTCAACTCCATTTTTGGGAAAAAAAATTCAAATTTATGGAGACAAAAGACACACTCTCATGATGTCAAACATTAAAAAAAACACTACAGTTTTTGTGAAAAAAGAATGCATAAAACATTACTTACATTTTACTCTAAACCCAAAAACGTCTAATTGAAAAAAGAGAAGAAACTCTTCCAATCAACTAAGAGAGTCGTTGGACCTTTTGCTTAAAAATATCAATTATTTTCTGGTGCAAGTGTCAAGAAGATTTTTAACTCAAATCCATACACAACAATTTCTATATCACGCAAATTAAGCATTTCCACACGTCGAGAAATTTTACTTTTCTTTCCTTTTTTGCTTTGTTTAAGTATCTCTAGATCATACTTTTCCTTTTAATGTTATTA
This sequence comes from Cibotium barometz, assembly GCF_041138505.1. Classification (NCBI taxonomy): domain Eukaryota; kingdom Viridiplantae; phylum Streptophyta; class Polypodiopsida; order Cyatheales; family Cibotiaceae; genus Cibotium; species Cibotium barometz. Next base: position 23,470,408 of record NC_141057.1, on the reverse strand, counting down.
ATAAAAGTATCTTTCCTCGAATTTCGGCACCATGATAAAAAATGCATCTTCTGAACTTATTTGGGAAAGAGCGAGTATGTATTTGAAGGAGACACACATTGCACAATAGAACCCTCTACGATGAGGTGACATCCACAAAGGGTATCCCAAAATATCGAAGGTCAACTGATTATTCTTGTATTCAAATGTCTTAATTAGGGTATGTTCTCCTAGGAGACAAGGCATTGTAAAGCTCAAGCTGAGATAGGATAGGTTGGTGGATGAATATATTCTTACTCTAGCTTAAGCCTAGCACACGTAAATAAATGAAGTACAAGTACTTGCATGCAAGGTACAGATTCTTCTTGGCATCTCTATCTACAGAATCTAGACAAATAGCGAGTTATGAAAAATGACAACAAAATCATGCAAACGACAACTCAATTTCATTTTTGGGGAAAAAAATTCAAAATTATGGAGACAAAAGACACACTCTCATGATGTCAAACATTAAAAAAAAACACTACAGTTTTTGTGAAAAAAGGTTGCATAAAACATTACTTACATTTTACTCTAAACCCAAAAACGTCTAATTGAAAAAAGAGAAGAAACTCTTCCAATCAACTGGGAGAGTCGGACCTTTTGCTTAAAAATATCAATTATTTTCTGGTGCAAGTGTCAAGAAGATTTTTAACTCAAATCCATACACAACAATTTCTATATCACGCAAATTAAGCATGTCCACACGTCGAGAAATTTCACTTTTCTTTCCTTTTCTGCTTTGTTTATCTCTAGATCATACTTTTCCTTGAGCATGGATAAGTTTTGTACCAATACACATTTCTTCATTGCATGTTGTACTTAGCATCATGTACTTCATTTTTGCTCCTCTTTATAATGAGTTGTACAATCACATTCCCATCTTCTAAGAAAGAATTAAGTTTCAACAATGGATGGGTTGTGGTGAGTGCAAAGTTTTTACATGGGCAAGTAGCTCCCCGCTCATTTTGTGGTTTGTAAGCCATAGTAAGTATTGGGACCCAAGAGTTGCACATCCCTCTCGAGGCAACCTTTAATCATGAGGGGGAGGAGTTCTACATACTTGAGGACTCTCTATCAGCCCAACTACTCGGCAATAGTTAATTCTTCATTGAACTCAACTCAAAACCAGTAGTAGCCATCTTAAATTGACTTAAGCTCCTTTTTACTTTGTTACAAAGTTTGATCTCATTTGGACAAATATCGGCCAAGTAAAAGTCCTTTAAGGCAAAAAGGTTTTTTTTTTAATTCTAGAATCAAGAAAAACTTTAGAGAAGAGCAATTTTGGAGGGACTATAATTTCCAACCCAAGAGTCCATTCTAGAAGATAAGGTTTTATATAGAGGAAGTCTTTATACCCCACCGGGGGTTTTTTTGGGCGAGCATTTTTGATTGAGTGCTTTTTGGGAATCGGGTGAGTGTATTCCAAAGAGATATCCCCCTCCCCTAAGATAGAGAGGGCCGAAGTAAGTTGGAGAGAGCAACATGACATAATTATTTGAGAGGGAGTGAACACAAAAAAATATGTTAATAACACATCTTACAATTGAGGTTATATCAATTGAACTGAGAATAAAACCAACTTTATTCACGTACATCTTCCAATTACAAAAATGCGAAACCCCCTCCATAAAGAGAGAGGGGCGAAAGAAGTTGGAGAGAGAAACATGACATAATTACTTCGGCGGGAGTGAACACATAAATGCATGTCAACATCACCTCCTCTACATTGGAGAGAGAAACATGACATAATTACTTCGGCGGGAGTGAACACATAAATGCATGTCAACATCACCTCCTCTACATTGGGGTTATTGGTTCAAACTGAAAATAAAACCAAGTTCATTAACGTACACCTTCCAAAATATAGAAATGCGAAAATAATCATCTTTACTACTATGGGCCTCGTTTGTTCTTTAGGGGGTGTAGGCACAAAATAAGCGAACAGTGTTTGTACCTTTCTGTACTTCCTCTAGCAAGACACACTCAGACGATTCATCAAAAAAACCATGGACATGATAAATTACAATTAAACCCACCACTTTGTCCTTAACTTAAGAAATAGCATCATCATTTCCAGGAGGTGGAAAAGATGTGAGACCTTTCCATGCTTGTGCACCATCTATGGTCTTTTGCTTGATCTCCACATTGGTGGCCTCCCTCTGGATACGCGTAGCAACAACTTCAATGCTAACATTTGATGAGGCCATCAGAAACAAAAAAAGGAGGGTTTAGGTTGTTTTACTCTACTAACAAGGCTTGGTGGTAATGGTGTATAACAAATTGCTTTGGAGCTTGCCTCTATATGTATAGTAGTGGGAGAGGTGCACTCTTCCTTTTTCAACACTCAAAATAAAAAACTATATTTGTCTTTTTTAATGTTATTAATAAAAGTATCTTTCCTCGAATTTTGGCACCACGATAAAAAATGCAGCTTCTGAACTTGTTTGGGAAAGAGCGAGTATGTATTTGAAGGAGACACACATTGCACAATAGAACCCTCTACAATGAGGTGACATCCACAAAGGTTATCCCAAAATATCGAAGGTCAACTGATTATCCTTGCATTCAAATGTCTAAATTAGGGTATGTTCTCCTACACGAGAGAAGGCATTGTAAAGCCCAAGCTGAGATAGGACAGGTTGGTGGATGAATATATTCTTACTCTAGCTTAAGCCTAGCACATGTAAATAAATGAAGTACAAGTGCTTGCATGCAAGGTACAGATTCTTCTTGGCGTCTCTATCTACTGAATCTAGACAAATAGCGAGTTATGAAAAATGACAACAAAAACATGCAAACGACAACTCAACTCCATTTTTGGGAAAAAAATCAAATTTATGGAGACAAAAGACACACTCTCATGAAATCAAACATTTAAAAAAAACACGACAAGTTTTTGTGAAAAAAGAATGCATAAAACATTACTTACATTTTACTCTAAACCCAAAAATGTCTAATTGAAAAAAGAGAAGAAACTCTTCCAATCAACTAGGAGAGTCGTTGGACCTTTTGCTCAAAAATATCAATTATTTTCTGGTGCAAGTGTCAAGAAGATTTTTAACTCAAATCCATACACAACAATTTCTATATCACACAAATTAAGCATGTCCACACGTCGAGAAATTTCACTTTTCTTTCCTTTTTTGCTTTGTTTATGTATCTCTAGATCATACTTTTCCTTGTTCCTTGAGCATGGATAAGTTTTGTACCAATACACATTTCTACATTGCATGTTGTACTTAGCATGTAATTCATTTTTGCTCCTCTTTACAATGGGTTGTACAATCACATTCCCATCTTCTAAGAAAGAATTAAGTTTCAACAATGGATGGGTTGTGGTGAGTGCAAAGTTTTTACATGGGCAAGTAGCTCCCCTTTCATTTTGTGGTTTGTAAGCCATAGTAAGTATTGGGACCCAAGAGTTGCACATCCCTCTCGAGGCAACCTCTAATCTCATGAGGGGGAGGAGTTCTACATACTTGAGGACTCTCTATCAGCCAACTACTCGGCAATAGTTAATTCTTCATTGAACTCAACTCAGAACCAGTAGTAGCCATCTTAAATTGACTTAAGCTCCTTTTTACTTTGTTACAAAGTTTGATCTCATTTGGACAAATATCCTCCAAGTTAAAGTCCTTTAAGGCAAAAAGCTAATTTTTTTTATTAATTCTAGGAATCAAGAAAAACCTTGGAGAAAAGCAATTTTGGAGGGACTATAATTTCCAACCCAAGAGTCCATTCTAGATAAGGTTTTATATAGAGCAAGTCTTTATATCCCACCAGGGGTATTTTTGGGCGAGCATTTTTGATTGAGTGCTTTTTGGGAATCGGCTAAGTGGATTCCAAAAAGATATCCCCCTCCGCTAAGATAGAGAGGGCGGAAGTAAGTTGGAAAGGACAACATGACATAATTATTTGAGAGGGAGTGAACACAAAAAAATATGTTAGTAACACATCTTACAATCGAGGTTACATTAATTGAACTGAGAATAAAACCAAATTTATTCACGTACATCTTCCAATTACAGAAATGCAAAACCCCCTCCATGAAGAGAGAGTACTTACATTTTACTCTAAACCCAAAAACGTCTAATTGAAAAAAGAGAAGAAACTCTTTCAATTAACTAGGAGAGTTGTCGGACCTTTTGCTTAAAAATATCAATTATTTTCTGGTGCAAGTGTCAAGAAGATTTTAACCTAAATCCATACACAACAATTTCTATATCACACAAATAAGCATGTCCACACGTCGACAAATTTCACTTTTCTTTCCTTTTTTACTTTGTTTAAGTATGTCTAGATCATACTTTTCCTTGAGCATGGATAAGTTTTGTACCAATACACATTTCTACATTGCATGTTGTACTTAGCATGTACTTCATTTTTGCTCCTCTTTACAATGAGTTGTACAATCACATTCCCATCTTGTAAGAAAGAATTAAGTTTCAACAATGGATGGGTTGTGGGTGCAACGTTTTTACATGGGCAAGTAGCTCCCCGCTCATTTTGTGGTTTGTAAGCCATAGTAAGTATTGGGACTCAAGAGTTGCACATCCCGCTCGAGGCAACCTCCTCTAATCATGAGGGGGAGGAGTTCTACATACTTGAGGACTCTCTATCAGCCAACTACTCGGTGATAGTTAATTCTTCATTGAACTCAATCGAGAACCAGTAGTAGCCATCTTAAATTGACTTTAGCTCCTTTTTACTTTGTTACACAAAGTTTGATCTCATTTGGACAAATATCGGCCAAGTTAAAGTCCTTAAGGCCAAAAGCTAAATTTTTTATTAATTCTAGAATCAAGAAAAACCTTGAATAGAAGAGCAATTTTGGAGGGACTATAATTTCCAACCCAAGAGTCCATTCTAGATAAGGTTTTATATAGAGCAAGTCTTTATACCCCACCGGAGGTTTTTTTGGGCGAGCATTTTCGATTGAGTGCTTTTTGGGAATTGGGTGAGTGGATTCCAAAAAGATATCCCCCTCCCCTAAGATAGAGAGGGCCGAAGTAAGTTGGAAAGAGCAACATGACATAATGATTTGGGAGGGAGTGAACACAAAAAAATATGTTAATAACACATCTTACAATTGAGGTTACATCAATTAAACTGAGAATAAAACCAAATTTATTCACGTACATCTTCCAATTACAGAAATGCGAAACCCCCTCCATGAAGAGAGAGGAGCGAAATAAGTTGGAGAGAGCAACATGACATAACTACTTTGGCAGGAGTGAACACATAAACGCATGTCAACATCACATCCTCTTCATTGGGGTTATTGGTTCAAACTGAAAATAAAACCAAGTTCATTCACGTGCACCTTCCAAAATATAGAAATGCGAAAATAATCATCTTTACTACTATGGTTTGTTCTTTGGGGGATGTAGGCACAAAGTAAGCGAATAGTGTTTGTACCTTTTCGTACTTCCTCTAGCAAGACACACTCAGACGATTCATCAATAAAACCATGAACATGACAAATTACAATTAATCCTACCACTTTGTTCTTAATTTAAGAAATAGCATCATCATTTCTAGGAAGTGGAAAAGATGTGACACCTTTCCATGCATCTATGGTCTTCTGCTTGATCTCCACATTGGTGGCCTCCCTCTGGATACGCGTAGCAATAGCTTCAATGCTAACATTTGATGAGGCCCTCACAGACAGAAAAAGGAGGGTTTAGGTTGTTTTACTCTACTAACAAGGCTTGGTGGTAATGGTGTATAACAAATTGCTTTGGAGCTTGCCTCTATATTTATAGCAGTGGGAGAGGTGCACTCTTCCTTTTTCAACACTCAAAATAAAAAACTATATTTGTCTTTTTTAATGTTATTAATAAAGTATCTTTCCTCGAATTTCGGCACCACGATAAAAAATGCATCTTCTAAACTTATTTGGGAAAGAGCGAGTATGTATTTGAAGGAGACACACATTGCACAATAGAACCCTCTACAATGAGGTGACATCCACAAAGGTTATCCCAAAATATCGAAGGTCAGCTGATTATCCTTGCATTCAAATGTCTAAATTAGGGTATGTTCTCCTACTAGACAAGGCATTGTAAAGCCCGAGCTGAGATAGGATAGGTTGGTGGATGAACCTATTCTTACTCTAGCTTAAGCCTAGCACACGTAAATAAATGAAGTACAAGTACTTGCATGCAAGGTACAGATTCTTCTTGACGTCTCTATCTACAGAATCTAGACAAATAGCGAGTTATGAATCTACAGTTGGGAGGGAGTGAACACAAAAAAATATGTTAATAACACATCTTACAATTGAGGTTACATCAATTGAACTGAGAATAAAACCAAATTTATTCACGTACATCTTTCAATTACAGAAATGCGAAACCCCCTCCATGAAGAGAGAGGAGCGAAGTAAGTTGGAGAGAGCAACATGACATAACTACTTTGGCAGGAGTGAACACATAAATGCATGTCAACATCACATCCTCTTCATTGGGGTTATTGGTTCAAACTGAAAATAAAACCAAGTTCATTCACGTGCACCTTCCAAAATATAAAAATGCGAAAATAATCACCTTTACTACTATGGGCTTGGTTTGTTCTTTGGGGGGTGTAGGCACAAAGTAAGCGAATAGTGTTTGTACCTTTTCGTACTTCCTCTAGCAAGACACACTTAGATGATTCATCAATAAAACCATGGACATGACAAATTACAATTGAGCCCACCACTTTGTCCTTAACTTAGAAATAGCATCATCATTTCCAGGAAGTGGAAAAGATGTGAGACCTTTCCATGCTTGTGCACCATCTATGGTCTTCTCCTTGATCTCCACATTGGTGGCCTCCCTCTGGATACGCGTAGCAACAATTTCAATGCTAACATTTGATGAGGCCCTCACAGACAAAAAAAGGAGGGTTTAGGTTGTTTTACTCTACTAACAAGGCTTGGTGGTAATGGTGTATAACAAATTGCTTTGGAGCTTGCCTCTATATTTATAGCAATGGGAGAGGTGCACTCTTCCTTTTTCAACACTCAAAATAAAAACTATATTTGTCTTTTTTAATGTTATTAATAAAAGTATCTTTCCTCAAATTTTGGCACCACGATAAAAAATGCATCTTCTGAACTTATTAGGGAAAGAGCGAGTATGTATTTGAAGGAGACACACATTGCACAATAGAACCCTCTACAATGAGGTGACTTCCACAATGGTTATCCCAAAATATCGAAGGTCAGCTAATTATCCTTGCATTCAAATGTCTAAATTAGGGTATGTTCTCCTACCACACAAGGCATTGTAAGGCTCAAGCTGAGATAGGATAGGTTGGTGGATGAATATATCCTTACTCTAGCTTAAGCGTAGCACACGTAAATAAATGAAGTACAAGTGCTTGCATGCAAGGTATAGATTCTTCTTGGCGTCTCTATCTATAGAATCTAAACAAATAGCGAGTTATGAAAAATGACAACAAAATCATGTAAACGACAACTCAACTCCATTTTTGGGAAAAAAAATCAAATTTATGGAGACAAAGACACACTCTCATGATGTCAAACATTAAAAAAAACACTACAAGTTTTTGTGAAATAAGAATGCATAAAACATTACTTACATTTTACTCTAAACCCAAAAACGACTAATTGAAAAAAGAGAAGAAACTCTTCTAATCAACTAGGAGAGTCGTTGGCCTTTTGCTTAAAAATATCAATTATTTTTTGGTGCAAGTGTCAAGAAGATTTTAACCTAAATCCATACACAACAATTTCTATATCACGCAAATTAAGCATGTCCACACGTCGACAAATTTCACTTTTCTTTCCCTTTTTTGCTTTGTTTAAGTATCTCTAGATCATACTTTTCCTTGGGTATGGATAAGTTTTGTACCAGTACACATTTCTACATTGCATGTTGTACTTAGCATGTACTTCATTTTTGCTCCTCTTTACAATGAGTTGTACAATCACATTCCCATCTTCTAAGAAAGAATTAAGTTTCAACAATGGATGGGTTGTGGTGAGTGCAAAGTTTTTACATGGGCAAGTAGCTCCCCGCTCATTTTGTGGTTTGTAAGCCATAGTAAGTATTGGGACCCAAGAGTTGCACATCCCTCTCGAGGCAACCTCTAATCATGAGGGAGAGGAGTTCTACATACTTGAGGACTTTCTATCATCCAACTACTCGATAATAGTTAATTCTTCATTGAACTCAACCCAGAACCAGTAGTAGTAGCCATCTTAAATTGACTTTAGCTCTTTTTTACTTTGTTACACAAAGTTTGATCTTATTTGGACAAATATCGGCCAAGTTAAAGTCCTTTAAGCTAAAAAGCTAAATTTTTTATTAATTCTAGAATCAAGAAAAACCTTGGAGAAGAGCAATTTTGGAGGGACTATAATTTCCAACCCAAGAGTCCATTCTAGAAGATAAGGTTTTATATAGAGCAAGTCTTTATACCCCACCGAGGGTTTTTTTGAATGAGCATTTTCGATTGAGTGCTTTTTGGGAGTTGGGTGAGTGGATTCCAAAAAGAAATCCCACTCCCCTAAGATAGAGAGGGCCGAAGTAAGTTGGAGAGACCAACATGACATAATTATTTGAGAGCGAGTGAACACAAAAAAATATGTTAATAACACATCTTACAATTGAGGTTACATCAATTGAACTGAGAATAAAACCAAATTTATTCACGTACATCTTCCAATTACAGAAATGTGAAACCCCCTTCATGAAGAGAGAGGAGCGAAGTAAGTTGGAGAGAGCAACATGACATAACTACTTTGGCAGGAGTGAACACATAAACGCATGTCAACATCACATCCTCTACGTTGGGGTTATTGGTTCAAACTGAAAATAAAACCAAGTTCATTCACGTGTACCTTCCAAAATATAAAAAAGTGAAAATAATCATCTTTACTACTATGGGCCTGGTTTGTTCTTTGGGGGGTGTAGGCACAAAGTAAGCGAACAATGTTTGTACCTTTCCGTACTTCCTCTAGCAAGCCACACTCAGACGATTCATCAACAAAACCATGGACACGACAAATTACAATTAAGCCCACCACTTTGTCCTTAACTTAAGAAATAGCATCATCAGTTCCAGGAAGTGGAGAAGATGTGAGACCTTTCCATGCTTGTGCACCATCTATGGTCTTCTCCTTGATCTCCACATTGGTGGCCTCCCTCTGGATATGCGTAGCAACAACTTCAATGCTAACATTTGATGAGGCCATCACAGACAAAAAAGGAGGGTTTAGGTTGTTTTACTCTACTAACAAGGCTTGGTGGTAATGGTGTATAACAAATTGCTTTGGAGCTTGCCTCTATATTTATAGCATTGGGAGAGGTGCACTCTTCCTTTTTCAACACTCAAAATAAACAACTATATTTGTCTTTTTTAATGTTATTAATAAAAGTATCTTTCCTCGAATTTCGGTACCACGATAAAAAATGCATCTTCTGGACTTATTTGGGAAAGAGCGAGTATGTATTTGAAGGAGACACACATTGCACAATAGAACCCTCTACAATGAGGTGACTTCCACAAAGGTTATCCCAAAATATCGAAGGCCAGCTGATTATCCTTGCATTCAAATGTCTAAATTAGGGTATGTTCTCCTATGAGACAAGGCATTGTAAAGCTCAAGCTGAGATAGGATAGGTTGGTGGATGAACCTATTCTTACTCTAGCTTAAGCCTAGCACACATAAATAAATGAAGTACAAGTGCTTGCATGCAAGAAGGTATAGATTCTTCTTGGCGTCTCTATCTACAGAATCTAGACAAATAGCGAGTTATGAAAAATGACAACAAAATCATGCAAACGACAACTCAACTCCGTTTTTGGAAAAAAAATCAAATTTATGGAGACAGAAGACACACTCTCATGATGTCAAACAATTAAAAAAAACACTACGAGTTTTTGTGAACAAAGAATGCATAAAACATTACTTACATTTTACTCTAAACCCAAAAACGTCTAATTGAAAAAAGAGAAGAAACTCTTCCAATCAACTAGGAGAGTCGTTGGACCTTTTGCTTAAAAATATCAATTATTTTCTGATGCAAGTGTCAAGAAGATTTTAACCTAAATCCATACACAACAATTTCTATATCACGCAAATTAAGCATGTCCACACGTCAACATATTTCACTTTTCTTTCCTTTTTTGCTTTGTTTAAGTATCTCTAGATCATACTTTCCTTGAGCATGGATAAGTTTTGTACCAATACGCATTTCTACATTACATGTTGTACTTCATGTACTTCATTTTTGCTCCTCTTTACAATGAGTTGTACGATCACATTCCCATCTTCTAAGAAAGAATTAAGTTTCAACAATGGATGGGTTGTGGTGTGTAAGATTCCTCCCCCAGCCTTCGAGGTATACAGGAGTAAGAATCTCCTTTTCTGATCTTATAATTATTTTCTCTCTAAATAAAAGAAAGATTCTGTTTAAAAAGGGAAGACACTTTACCCAAAATACCTTCTCAGGAGCCCACCCGTTTTAAGGATTCAGAACGATGAGTTCAGAAGTGTGAACCGGTGTTTTGGATGCCAAGGATTTGGTCCTCAGTTAAAAAAGCTGCCCAGGATCGACAGAAACAGTATACAGATAAGAAGTGGACAGTCACAGAATTCACAGAAGCAGATATGGTCTTCATTGAGTACGGACCAAAAGAAGTTCTTTATCTCTTGGGGAGTATAAGTAGTTATCCCCCAGATATTGTGGACCAAAGAAAGTAGGTGACTTAGCTTATGAACTTCTTTTATCTCCTCATCTCAAAATTCTTAATGCCTTCTATAGAAAAATGTGCCAAAACCAAATCATGGAAAGACGGTAAAACTTCAGTGGCAAGATATCGTTGGCTTCTAAGTTACGCTAGCTCCTTCCTTTATATAATTCGTAACTTTTACTTGTCGCTCGCAGTAATCTTACTTCCATCGATCTCCTTTCTTTCTTAATCTCCTTTATGGCTTGGCAGCAGGAATTGGTTTTATCCATGATGATTTCTCACCTTCAAGACGCAAGTGAGTCTGTGAAGAAGTATTTTATAGAACTATATGAGCGCTCACTTTTCCCTCACTTGGGAACTTCTATAGCTCAGACCAAATGGCGGACCTATCAAGACATAACTAGGGTAACACCCTAGGGTCAGCAGCACTTTCGTAACAATGTCTGATTTCTCATATTATTAAAATAAATTACCCTGAAACAAAAATTCAAAAAGAACTTTCCAATGTACAATTAGAATTTATTGGAAATGGGTATAAAGGACCTTAGCCTAAGGGTCTAGATTTTCAGGAATTTTTGGATTATGGTCCAATTAAGGTTCCTTTGGGGGCCAATAAGATCAATCCATGTGTGGAGAGGAGATAAATCCAATTTTGTAAAAGATGATACCCAAAAATGAGTAAATGCTCACATAAGATGAAGAGTTGACTATGTACAAGGTTGTAAGAAACTATGAGTAATATCAAAAATATGAGATATTTTGGGTATCCAAAAATGAGTAAATGCTCACATAAGATGAAGAGTTGAAAATGTACAAGGTTTATTAGTAAAAAAACTATGAGCAATATTAAAAATATGAGATATTTTGGGTATCCAAAAATGAGTAAATGCTCACATAAGATAAAGAGTTGAAAATGTACAAGGTTTATTAGTAAAAAAACTATGAGCAATATTAAAAATATGAGATATTTTGGGTATAATGATTCCATTTTGACACATATGTAAGGAAGGGGAGTCCATTAAAGGAGGTGCATATTTCACATGCTTTTATGAGTTTTAAACTCATAAAAATTGAGATATTTTATCTCTCCTCTCTCCTAATTCAAGTCTAGTTGCAAAAAGTTAGCTCAACTGACCTAAAAACGGTCAAAAATTGACCAAACTGAGTTGGAAAATTCTAGAATCAGTTTGTTTGGTTAGGAGCTCACTTTTTTCTATAAATAGAGGCCTTTCCCTTTGTTGAAACTCAACAATGTTTAATGCATTGTTACTCTACTCCACCCAAGCCAAGAACTATGAATTTATTAATAATTCATTAGTTTTTGACATTTCCCTCTTCCAAAGATTGGTGGCCACTCTTGTTCAAACAAGAGTTGAACCCTCAAACCATCAAGCCAAAGGAAAGCTATCAAAGTCATTAGTAAGTTTGTGATTCTTCTTTTCTTGTACTTATTTTATGGATGTTTATGGTTTCAAATGATTTTTATGTTGTATGTCTTCTCTATAATGTTAGGCCTCATTACAAAAGGCATTCCCCTCTCTTCTCTAACAAAATCAACCATTCTCTATCCTAGGTGAATGGCTAATTGATTAATGTTAAGTTTTTTTATAATGATTATTTTTATAAAAGTGTTACTTTTAGCATAATTGAATTTCATGCATAAAGGTATGCATAAAAGATGATTATTTTATTACAAAAGTGTTACTTTTAGCATAATTGAATTTCATGCATAGAGGTATGCATAAAAGATGATTATTTTATTACAAAAGTGTTATTTTTAGCATAATTGAATTTCATGCATAGAGGTATGCATAAAAGATGATTATTTTATTACAAAAGTGGATGTATGAATGTGAAAATGGATGTATGCATGAAGATGTATATGCGTAGATGTGAATGTGGATGTAGATGTGGATGTATGTATGTGTGTGGATGTATAGATGTGAATGGGAATGTGGATGTGGATGTATGTATGTATGTGGATGTATAGATGTGAATGGGAATGTGGATGTGGATGTATGTATGTATGTGGATGTAGATGTGGATGTATAGATGCGAATGGGAATGTGGATGTGGATGTATGTATGTATGTGGATGTGGATATATGAATGAGGACGTGATAATGGATGTATGCATGTAGATGTGGATATATGGATGTGAATATGAATGTGGATGTGGATGTGGATGTGGATGTATGGATGTAGATACGGATGTGGATGTATGTATGTATGTGGATGTAGATGTGGATGTATAGATGTGAATGGGAATGTGGATGTGGATGTATGAATGTGAATGTGGATGTGGATGTGGATGTATGCATGTAGATGTAGATGTATGGATGTGGATATGGATGTGTATGCATGAATGCAGATATGGGATGTGGATGTAGGAATGAGGATGTGAAAATGGACGTATGCATGTAGATGAGGATGTATGGATGTGAATGTGGATGTGGATGTGGATGTATGGAAGTGGATATGGATGTGTATGTATGAATGTGGATATGGGATGTGGATGTATAAATGAGGATGTGAAAATGGAGGTATGCATGTAGATGTGGATGTATGGATGTGAATGTGGATGTAGATCTGTGGATGTATGGATGTGGATATGGATGTGTATGTATGAATGTGGATATGGGATGTGGATGTATAAATGAGGATGTGAAAATGGATGTAGGCATGTAAATGTGGATGTATGGATGTGAATGTGAATGTGTATGTGAATTAATGTGTCGTCGATATCAGGAAATGGATGAGATTGAGTACACATTGAATGGAATGTGGAATAAGTAATGTGGACTAAGGAGGGATAATGTGGAAAGACGAGAGTTCGATTTAGAAATTATATTTTGTGACTGTTTGTAAATGACTGTTTTATGTCAAGAATGCTGGGGAAGCATTTTGACCGTCTTGTGGATTAAGGTCATGAAGACCTAACTGTTAAAGTTGCAACTGCTGCTGACGGAGAGTCAATGGAGGACGTCGCGCATAGTAGCAAGGTCGACCGAGGTCTTGACCAGCCTCAGTTCAATTTAAATGGTGAGCTTCCGGTACGGTGGATTAGGGACCAAGGAAGCGGCCTATGAGTGAAGCGCTAGGTCACCTGCGAAGGATCCTAGAGGGTGCTGACCATACGGTGCTCGGGCTCTGGGTCGCCGAAGATACCCACACGTGCGTCGTGGAAGATATTGGAATAAAGAATAAGAATTGTTTTCTGAAACCGGGCATGGATCTGGTTGATTGACCTTGCTGGTCCTCAACGGATGAGTCCATGGCTCTTTTATATATGGATCTGTGGGTTGATCTTGCTGATCTTCCATGGAGACTCCATTCTATTATATGAATATATTATCGGTTACTATGAGCTAGGAACTATGGAAAAGGCCCCTGAGTGAACAGGTGTGGTGAGCGCTCTGGTTGCCAATGATGCCATAAGTATACCGATGAATGAATGAATGACTAGAAATAAGGATTCAACCAGAGACTTTGAGGATTGTCATCAGTGACATAATGGTTTCATTAAAGGATTGTTTTAAAGTTAGTTGATGCTGAGAAAAAGGCAATTTCATATTGGGTGTGTAAGTGGTGTGACTAGTTTTATGTTTTCATGAACTTCCGGCTAGGGGGCCTGGGAACTCTTTTCCCTGGTACCCGGGACAAAACCTAACCAAATTCCTAATTGGATCCCATCACTACAGTGGTTGGGAGGTTGGCTAACCCATGGGACTGGATTGGACTGATGGATCCGTAAATCAAAACTTAATTTCTGTTATTACTGTAAGATCCCTGTCCCCACCGCGCAACAGATTCATGGTGCTAGCAGCGGAAGTAGCACATCATGCGCGGGGCAAGGGTCCCACACTCGGGGCCTCGCCCACGGATATCCGGATAAGAGACTAATCCGTCGGTTTATCCAAAACCGAAACCGAAAAAACTTCCTTTACCCGGAAAGCACAGACGATTCCACCAGGATAACTCTTTACTCTAACGTGGTCAAGACCATTACTGATCAAGCTGATCTGACTGCACCTATAAAGATACTCGGTCAGATCAAGGAAGAAACTTGCACTTGGATCATTGGGATCAACGCTTTTTTCCCCATCAAGAGGCACAGCCGTTGATTCCTATCCATAGAACAATTACTATCCGGGATTTACTTTATCTATCGTAATAACAGAATTTGAGTCTGGGTTTACGGATCCATCAGTCCAGCCTAACCCCATCCAGTCCCATGGGTTAGCCAACCTCCCAACCACTGTAGTGATGGGATCCAATTAGGAATTTGGTTAGGTTTTGTCCCGGGTACAGGGAAAAGAGTTCCCAGGCCCCCTAGCCGGAAGTTCATGCAAACATAAAATTAGTCACACCACTTACACACCCAATATGAAATTGCCTTTTTCTCAGCATCAGCTAACTTTAAAACAATCCTTTAACAAAACCATTATGTCACTGATGACAATCCTCGAAATCTCTGGTTGAATCCTTATTTTCAATCATTCATTCATCGGTGTACTTATGGCATCATTGGCAACCAGAACGCTCACCACCTGTTCACTCAGGGGCCTTTTCAATAGTTCCTAGCTCATAGTAACCGACAATATATTCACATAACCAAAATGGAATCTCCGTAGAAGATCAGCAAGATCAACCAACAGATCCATATAAAAGAGCCATGGACTCATCCGTGTTGGAGGACCAGCAAGGTCAATCAACCAGATCCATGCTCGGTTTCAGAAAACAACTCTTACTCTTTGTTCCAATATCTTCCACGACGCACGTGTGAGTATCTTCGGCGACCTAGAGCCTGAGCACCGTATGGTCAGCATCCTCTAGGATCCTTCGCAGGTGACCTAGCGCTTCACTCATAGGCCGCTTCCTTGGTCCCTCATCCACCGTACCGGAAGCTCACCATTTAAATCGAACCGAGGCTGGTCAAGACCTCGGTCGACCTTGCTATACGCGAGACGTCCTCCATTGACTCTCCGTCAGCAGTTGCAACTTTAACAATTAGGTTTACATGACCTTAATCCACAAGACGGTCAAAATGCTTTCCCAGCATTCTTGACATAAAACAGTCATTTACAAACAGTCACAAAATACAGTTTCTAAATCGAACTCTCGTCTTTCCACATTATCCCTTCTTAGTCCACATTACTTATTCCACATTCCATTCAGTGTGTACTCATTCTCATCCATTTCCTCATATCGACGACACATTAATTCACATACACATTCACATTCACATCCATATATTCACATCTACATGCATACATCCATTTTCACATCCTCATTTATACACCCACATCCCATATCCACATTCATACATACACATCCATATCCACATCCATACATCCACATCCACATCCACATCCACATCCACATTCATACATCCACATTCCCATTCACATTTATACATCCACATCTACATCCACATACATACATACATCCACATCCGTATCTACATCCATACTTCCACATTCACATCCACATCCACATACATGCATCCATTTTCACATTCCCATTCATATAACCCCATATGCCTTCACATCTAATCTTTTACATCACATCCATTCTTGCCCTATCACAACCCATATACATCTTATCCTATCACATACACTTCTTACCTCATCTCATACACATCTTAATTCATCTTATCACCTGCTAACTTATTTCATAAGCATCTTATCACCTCTTATCACATCTTATACACCTCTTATTACATCCTATCACATCTCATATCTATTTATAGAATACAAGAGAATTATTATATTTGATATAAGATTTCTTTACACATTTATTTATGCATAAATTCCATTTAAGGAGATTAATACTTTCGAAGTAAAAATCAATCTTTTATGCATCTTCCTATGCATAAATTCATTTTAAATGAAAATGACACTTTTGAATTAAAATTCAATCTTTTATGCATCTTCCTATGCATAAATTCAATTTAGATGAGAATGACACTTTTGAATCAATCTTTTATGCATCTTCCTATGCATAAATTCAATTTGGTAGGAATTACACTTTTAGAATAAAAGAATTTCTCTTATGCATCTAAGTTATGCATAAAATCCATTTATGATGAAAATCACACTTTTAGTATAAAAAGAATATCTTTTATGCATACTTCTATGCATGAAATCCAAATATGATAAAAGTAACACTTTTATAATAAAATAATCAACTCTTATGCATACTTCTATGCATGAAATTCAATTGTGATAAAAGTAACACTTTTATAATAAAATAATCAACTTTTATGCATACCTCTATGCATGAAATCCAAATAAAAGTAACAGTTTTATAATAAAATAATCAACTCTTATGCATACTTCTATGCATGAAATCCAATTGTGATAAAAGTAACACTTTTATAATAAAATAATCAACTTTTATGCATACCTCTATGCATGAAATCCAAATCTGATAAAAGTAACACTTTTATAATAAAATAATCAACTCTTATGCATACTTCTATGCATGAAATTCAATTGTGATAAAAGTAACACTTTTATAATAAAATAATCAACTTTTATGCATACCTCTATGCATGAAATCCAAATATGATAAAAATAACACTTTTATAATAAAATAATCATCTTTTATGCATACATCTATGCATGAAATTCAAAAAGTAACACTTTTATAATAAAATAATCATCTTTTATGCATACCTCTATGCATGAAATTCAATTATGCTAAAAGTAACACTTTTGTAATAAAATAATCATCTTTTATGCATACCTCTATGCATGAAATTCAAATATGATAAAAGTAACACTTTTATAATAAAATAATCATCTTTTATGCATACCTCTATGCATGAAATTCAAATATGATAAAAGTAACACTTTTACATTGAAATAATAATCTTTTATGCATACCTCTTTGCATGAAATCTAATTATGATAAAAGTAACACTTTTATGTTAAAATAATAATCTTTTATGCATACCTCTATGCATGAAAATCAATTATGCATAATATAAAAATTAATTTCTCTATAATTACAATGAATATCTTCAATTAATCTAGGATGATAATTCCTAGAATATGGTAGGAAGTTCTCTTTTCATGCTTTGAATGAAATTATTTTATGCGTAATTTTTATAAAAAATTTACCATAGCTCCGCTGCTATGACTGATAAATCTCAATTTTTCTAAGGGATAAAGCTTATCATTAAGAAATAATTAGAATGATCCCTAATTGGATCAATAATCCATAATGGATTGAATCAATAATCCATAATGGATTGAATCATCAATATTCATGAAATACATAAACTAAAAGCATAGAAAAAAGCCATTAATTTGGCCTCAAGTATAGATTAATCTTGGATTAAGAAAAAGCTTTATGAAAAGCTTCATTTGGATTGAGAATGGGTCATGAGTATGACCATTTCTTGAGTGAGAGAGAGAAATTACATAAAAATCATTTGAAGTAAGCATAAATGGAAATTTATGTAATTCATAACTATCATTAATCAATTAACTTCAATAGCATTCATCAAATTATGTAACTCTTCACTACCATTCATCAATTAACTTCAATAGCATTCAAAAACCATTCCAATTAAGCTTCTCAAGCTTGAGAGGGGTTGAGAAGAGAGAAACATTGAGAAATTATAGAAAAGATCAAAATTCACCATTTACCTTACAAATTGCTTGATTCTTTGTTCACGGTAGAGGCCCCCAACCAATCAATTGGTTAAGTATGTTGATGGATCCACCAATGGGGATTGAAGAAAGAGGGAAGCTCCAATTTCTTCAATTTGGAGAGAATTTTAGAGAATAGTAGAAATTAGCATTATTTCAGCATAACTCTAGTTATAGTAAAATTCTTCTATTTTTTTCAAAGGACTCATGTTCTATTTATAGGAGAGGGAAGCTCTAACCAAAGATAACTGAATTCTAGAATTTTCCAGATTCAGTTTGGTTGAATTTGGACTAGATTTGGATCTAGTTTGGTTCCTTTTTTATTCGGTTTGGTTCCATTTTGATTTGGTTTGATTCAAGAGAGAGGAGAGATAAAAATATCACATTATTTTTTAGTTTAAAACTCATTCAAGCATGTGAAATATGCACCTCATTTAATGGACTCCCCTTCCTTACATATGTGTCAAAATGGAATCATTATACCCAAAATATCTCATATTTTTAATATTGCTCATAGTTTTTTACTAATAAACCTTGTACATTTTCAACTCTTCATCTTATGTGAGCATTTACTCATTTTTGGATACCCAAAATATCTCATATTTTTAATATTGCTCATAGGTTTTTACTAATAAACCTTGTACATTTTCAACTCTTCATCTTATGTGAGCATTTACTCATTTTTGGATACCCAAAATATCTCATATTTTTAATATTTCTCATAGTTTTTAACTAATAAACCTTGTACATTTTCAACTCTTCATCTTATGTGAGCATTTACTCATTTTTGGATACCCAAAATATCTCATATTTTTTATATTACTCATAGTTTCTTACTAATAAACCTTGTACATAGTCAACTCTTCATCTTATGTGAGCATTTACTCATTTTTGGGTATCTTCTTTTACAAATTGGATTTATCTCCTCCCTACACATGGATTGATGCTATTGGTCCATAGGAACCTTAATTGGACCATAATCCAAAAATTTCTGAAAATCTAGACCCTTAGGCTAAGGTCCTTTATACCCATTTCCAATAAATTCCAATTGCACATTGGAAAGTTCTTTTTGAATTTCTGTTTCAGGGGAATTCATTTTAATAATATGAGAAATTTTTCTATCTAAAAATATTCAAATTTTGAATATTCTCTCTCTAGAATATTCTCTCTCTAAGTCAAAACAGTTAGGAACAAGGTCTTTTATATTTCTGAAGAGGGGATTGATTACAGAGGAAGATGCTGGACATTTTGAGAGGCTGGGGAGGAATCTTACAATTATGATAGATGAAGTAAATCCCGGATAGTAATTGTTCTATGGATAGGAATCAATGGATGTGCCTCTTGATGGGGAAAAAAGCGTTGATCCCAATGATCCAAGTGCAAGTTTCTTCCTTGATCTGACCGAGTATCTTTATAGGTGCAGTCGGATGAGTTTGATCAGTAATGGTCTTGACTACGTTAGAGTAAAAAGTTATCCTGGTGGAATCGCCCGTGCTTTCCGGATAAAGGAAGTTTTTCTGGGTTCGGTTTTAGAAAAACCGACGGATTAGTTCTCTTGTCCGGATATCCGTGGGCGAGGCCCCGAGTGTGGGACCCTGCCCCGTGCAAGAAGTGCTACTTCCGCTGCTAGTACCCCGAATCCATTGCGCAGTGGGGACAGGGATCTCACAGTTGGTATCAGAGAGAATTGGTTAATAAAGATCAACTGAGAAGCCAAATATGTCAAAAATTTATCAAGAAGCACAAAAAGGTTGTAATTGTGTGATATAATTCATACAATTTGATATTCAAACTAAAAATTCGTAAATTAGTAATTGGGTCTTCAAATGGAAGTACCCCAATTATATGGAACCCTGACTTGCTTGAGGCCTAGACATGATGGTATTTACCTTATAGTTCCAAGTATCATGACTACCCGTATATACCGAGGGTATAACTGCAGCTCTTTACCGACAGTATATACGAGTAAATCTAAGACTTGAAATTATAAGTATTAATGCTATCCAGTTGATGAATTCGAATGTGGTTGATATGATTTTAATTCTATTTGGGAACTGACGAATTGATTTGGATTCTGATTGAAAAATGATGATTTTTGAAATTTAGTTGAAATGTAATAAGCTGAGTGAAACCACAATGTGGATGATTGGGACGAGTCCCTGTGATGATAATGATTTCAGCAAATCACTATGAGATTAGTGGATTGTGCTGTCAAAGTGCTAATGTTAATACTTGACACGATAGATCAAGTTAAGGGATGACAAATTGAGAACTTGCTTAACTGAAATTCCTGTGGAGGAATATTCAGAAGGAAATTTTTTGGTCTAATGGACCATTATCGTGTTAAAGATATGAATGATATGATCTGAATGAATTGTTATTTAATGATGAGTTCTATATAAGGGATATTTATCCCCATATTCTGTTGGGTTGACCAGAATATAAGGAATCCCAGAATAAATTGGATCTTAAGCAAAAGAGTTGTCCTCTACTTGCGAGATGAGGACATCTCGCACTTTTTAAGTGGGGTAGAATGTAAGATTCCTCCCCCAGCCTTCGAGGTATACAGGAGTAAGAATCTCCTTTTCTGATCTTATAATTATTTTCTCTCTAAATAAAAGAAAGATTCTGTTTAAAAAGGGAAGACACTTTACCCAAAATACCTTCTCAGGAGCCCACCCGTTTTAAGGATTCAGAACGATGAGTTCAGAAGTGTGAACCGGTGTTTTGGATGCCAAGGATTTGGTCCTCAGTTAAAAAAGCTGCCCAGGATCGACAGAAACAGTATACAGATAAGAAGTGGACAGTCACAGAATTCACAGAAGCAGATATGGTCTTCATTGAGTACGGACCAAAAGAAGTTCTTTATCTCTTGGGGAGTATAAGTAGTTATCCCCCAGATATTGTGAAAGATAAATATAGTTTTTTATTTTGAGTGTTGAAAAAGGAAGAGTGCACCTCTCCCAGTGCTATAAATATAGAGGCAAGCTCCAAAGCAATTTGTTATACACCATTACCACCAAGCCTTGTTAGTAGAGTAAAACAACCTAAACCCTTCTTTTTTTGTTTGTGATGGCCTCATCAAATGTTAGCATTGAAGTTGTTGCTACATGTATCCAGAGGGAGGCCACCAATGTGGAGATCAAGCAGAAGACCATAGATGGTGCACAAGCATGGAAAGGTCTCACATCTTTTCCACTTCCTAGAAATCATGATGCTATTTCTTAAGTTAAGGAGGACAAAGTGGTGGGCTTAATTGTAATTTGTCATGTCCATGGTTTTATTGATGAATCGTCTGAGTGTGCCTTGATAGAGGAAGTACGGAAAGGTACAAACAATGTTCGCTTACTTTGTGCCTACACCCTCCAAAGAACAAACAAGGCCCATAGTAGTAAAGATGATTATTTTCGCATTTCTATATTTTGGAAGGTGTACGTGAATGAACTTGGTTTTATTTTCAGTTTGAACCAATAACCCCAATGTAGAGGATGTGATGTTGACATGTGTTTATGTGTTCACTCCCACCGAAGTAATTATGTCATGTTGCTCTGTCCAACTTACTTCGCCCCTCTCTCTTCATGGAGGGGGTTTCGCATTTCTGTAATTGGAAGATGTACGTGAATAAATTTGGTTTTATTCTCAGTTCAATTGATGTAACCTCAATTGTAAGATGTGTTATTAACTTATTTTTTTGTGCACTCCCTCTCAAATAATTATGTCATGTTGCTCTCTCCAACTTACTTCGGCCCTCTCGATCTTAGGGGAGGGGGATATCATTTTGGAATCCACTCACCCAATTCCCAAAAAGCACTCAATCAAAAATGCTCGCCCAAAAAAACCCCCCATGGGGTATAAAGACTTGCTCTATATAAAACCCTATCTAGAATGGACTCTCTTTTTGCCTTAAAGGACTTTAACTTGGCCGATATTTGTCCAAATGAGATCAAACTTTGTAACAAAGTAAAAAGGAGCTTAAGTCAATTTAAGATGGCTACTACTGGTTCTAGATTGAGTTCAATGAAGAATTAACTATTGTCGAGTAGTTGGCTGATAGAGAGTCCTCAAGTATGTAGGACTCCTCCCCCTCATGATTAGAGGTTGCCTTGAGAGGGATGTGCAACTCTTGGGTCATCCCAATACTTACTATGGCTTACAAACCACAAAATGAGCGGGGAGCTACTTGCCCATGTAAAAACTTTGCACTCACCACAACCCATCCATTGTTGAAACTTAATTCTTTCTTAGAAGATGGGAATGTGATTGTACAACTCATTGTAAAGAGGAGCAAAAATGAAGTACATGCTAAGTACAACATGCAATGTAGAAATGTGTATTGGTATAAAACTTATCCATGCTCAAGGAAAAGTATGATCTAGAGATACTTAAACAAAGTGTTCACTCCCTCTCAAATAATTATGTCATGTTGCTCTCTCTAACTTACTTCGGCCCTCTTTCTATTTTAAGGGAGGGGGATATCTTTTTGGAATCCACTCACCCAATTCCCAAAAAGCACTCAATAAAAAATTCTCGCCCAAAAAAACCCCCGGTGGGGTATAAAGACTTGCTCTATATAAAACCTTATCTAGAATGGACTCTTGGGTTGGAAATTATAGTCCCTCCAAAATTTCTCTTCTCCAAGGTTTTTCTTGATTCTAGAATTAATAAAAAAATTTAGCTTTTTGCCTTAAAGGACTTTAACTTGGCTGATATATGTCCAAATGAGATCAAACTTTGTAACAAAGTAAAAAGGAGCTTAAGTCAATTTAAGATGGCTACTACTGGTTCTGGGTTGAGTTCAATGAAGAATTAACTATTGCCGAGTAGTTGGCTGATAGAGAGTCCTCAAGTATGTAGAACTTCTCCCCCTCATGATGATTAGAGGTTGCCTCGAGAGGGATGTGCAACTCTTGGGTCATCCCAATACTTACTTTGGCTTACAAACCACAAAATGAGCGGGGAGCTACTTGCCCATGTAAAAACTTTGCACTCACCACAACCCATCCATTGTTGAAACTTAATTCTTTCTTAGAAGATGGGAATGTGATTGTACAACTCATTGTAAAGAGAAGCAAAAATGAAGTACATGCTAAGTGTAGAACATGCAATGTAGAAATGTGTATTGGTACAAAACTTATCCATGTTTAAGGAAAAGTATGATCTAGAGATACTTAAACAAAGCAAAAAGGGAAAGAAAAGTGAAATTTCTCGACATGTGGACATGCTTAATTTGCGTGATATAGAAATTGTTGTGTATGGATTTGAGTTAAAAATCTTCTTGACACTTGCACCATAAAATAATTGATATTTTTAAGCAAAAGGTCCAACGACTCTCCTAGTTGATTAGAAGAGTTTCTTCTCTTTTTTGCAATTAGACGTTTTTGGGCTTAGAGTGAAATGTAAGTAATGTTTTATGCATTCTTTTTTCACAAAAACTTGTAGTGTTTTTTTTTAAATGTTTGACATCATGAGAGTGTGTCTTTTGTCTCCATAAATTTGATTTTTTTTTCCAAAAATGGAGTTGAGTTGTCGTTTACATGATTTTGTTGTCATTTTTCATAACTCGCTATTTGCCTAGATTCTATAGATAGAGACGCCAAGAAGAATGGTTTGCATGATTTTGTTGTCATTTTTCATAACTGGCTATTGGTCTAGATTTTGTAGATAGAGACGCCAAGAAGAATCTGTACCTTGCATGCAAGCACTTGTACTTCATTTATTTACGTGTGCTAGGCTTAAGCTAGAGTAAGAATATATTCATCCATCAACCTATCCTATCTTAGCTTGAGATTTACAATGCCTTGTCTCGTAGGAGAACATACCCTAATTTAGACATTTGAATGCAAGGATAATCAGTTGACCTTCGATATTTTGGGATAACCTTTGTGGATGTCACCTCATTGTAGAGGGTTCTATTGTGCAATGTGTGTCTCCTTCAAATACATACTCGCTCTTTCCCAAATAAGTTCAGAAGATGCATTTTTTATCGTGGTGCCGAAATTCGAGAAAAGATACTTTTATTAATAACATTAAGAAAGATAAATATAGTTTTTTATTTTGAGTGTTGAAAAAGGAAGAGTGCACCTCTCCCACTACTATAAACATAGAGGCAAGCTCCAAAGCAATTTGTTATACACCATTACCACCAAGCCTTGTTAGTAGAGTAAAACAACCTAAACCCTCCTTTTTTGGTTTGTGATGGCCTCATCAAATGTTAGCACTGAAGTTGTTGCTACGTGTATCCAGAGGGAGGCCACTAATGTGGAGATCAAGCAGAAGACCATAGATGGTGCACAAGCATGGAAAGGTCTCACATCCTTTCCACTTCTTGGAAATGATGATGCTATTTCTCAAGTTAAGGACAAAGTGGTGGGCTTAATTGTAATTTGTCATGTCCATGGTTTTATTGATGAATCGTCTTAGTGTGTCTTGCTAGAGGAAGTACGGAAAGGTACAAACACCGTTCGCTTACTTTTTGCCTACACCCCAAAGAACAAACGAGGCCCATAGTAGTAAAGATGATTATTTTTGCATTTCTGTATTTGAAAGGTGTACGTGAATGAACTTGGTTTTATTTTCAGTTTGAACCAATAACCCCAATGTAGAGGATGTGATGTTGACATGCGTTTATGTGTTCACTCCCGTCGAAGTAATTATGTCATGTTGCTCTATTCTCAGTTCAATTGATGTAACCTCAATTGTAAGATGTGTTATTAACATGTTTTTTTGTGTTCACTCCCTCTCAAATAATTATGTCATGTTGCTCTCTCCAACTTACTTCGGCCCTCTCTATCTTAGGGGAGGGGGATATCTTTTTGGAATCCACTCGCCCAATTCCCAAAAAGCACTCAATTGAAAATGCTTGCCCAAAAAAAACCCCGGTGGGGTATAAAGTCTTGCTCTATATAAAACCTTATCTAGAATGGACTCTTGGGTAGGAAATTATAGTCCCTCCAAAATTGCTCATCTCCAAGGTTTTTCTTGATTCTAGAATTAATAAAAAATTTAGCTTTTTTCCTTAAAGGACTTTAACTTGGCCGATATTTGTCCAAATGAGATCAAACTTTGTAACAAAGTAAAAAGGAGCTTAAGTCAATTTGGGCCCAAGGCCAAGGGATCAAGAGTATGTGAAAGGGGCCAAGGGTTGGGACTAGTTTTAGACATGCCCATGGACACTTTTTAGTGTAGTGTGAAAGGGCAGCCTAGTAATATATAAGGCAATATGGGTCCTAATCTCTTGTTAATGTTAACCTATGAACGGACATTGAGACGTACTATGTTTTATGTCATTAATTTAAATATTCTGAGTCATGGGCCGGGCTTGTCGGCACCATATGTATGTGAAAGGGGCCAAGGGTTGGGACTAGTTTTAGACATGCCCATGGACACTTTTTAGTGTAGTGTGAAAGGGCAGCCTAGTAATATATAAGGCAATATGGGTCCTAATCTCTTGTTAATGTTAACCTATGAACGGACATTGAGACGTACTATGTTTTATGTCATTAATTTAAATATTCTGAGTCATGGGCCGGGCTTGTCGGCACCATATGTTAAGGATAAAGGGATTAGGTGATTGCCGATGAGAGGCGCACCTTGAATATCAGCAGGGTAAGGGTTAGGATCGGCCGGCCATGTATGGGCACCTATGTGTGAATGGCCAAGTCACCTATAAAAGTCAAATGTAACCCTAAAACCCTCATTCTCATGTGTTGTGAATACAAGAGTGCTCTTGCCTTATCTTCTTGGTTTCCTTCTCCTGCGTGTGTGTGTGTGTGAGAAAGAGAGAGAGAGAGAGAGAGAGAGAGTGAGAGAGTGATCGAGCATTGTGTAGCGGCACGACGGCGGCGAGGCGGTAGAGCGACGGCGGCGGCTCCTTCTTCACTGCGACGCGGGAATCCTTCACGGCGCGGTTTAAGTGGTGAGTGACACACCTTTGCATTCTGTTTGAGCTTGCTTTCCTGGTTGTATGCTTGTAGCCATTCATGGCTCGCATATGGTGTTCGGTAAGTCCCCAGCTATGACCTGTGCCGCAAAAGCGTACATTTTTGGCACCGCTGCCAGAGATGCCCTGCACCAAGCTCCAGTTTGCAGCTCGGGCTGCTGCGTGAAGTGAAATCTACACTGTAGGAAAGGCGACTGTGTGTTTGTTGTTGAGGTGTTTCCGTGTATCTGTTTCTATAATTTGTCTTCTGCAATTTTGTTTCTTTTGTTATTTTTTCGCTCCGCGTGCGTTCTGTTCTCTGGTTTTTTACGTGTGAGGGGGGATTCCTGAATTCCCAGACCTGTGCTGTGTGCGAACTATGCCGCGGCCAAGACTGAACCCTAGAAAGAAACCCTAGAAAACTTATCTCAAAAAAATAATTTTGAAAAAAAATAAAAAAATTTATTTTATTTTTAAAGAAAAAACCAAACGTGTGGAGAGGAAAGATTTTTTATTTGGAGAAAAAAATTTTGAAAAGAAAAACCCCCAATTGACCCCGACCCAGGTCTCGGTCTCTTGGTATATATATATAGGAGAGTGAGCCTCCATAGCTTCCTTTCAAGTGAGAGCTTATGGGAAGTTGAGCTCTATATGTAGCCCACTCCCCAAGGAGTGAAGTGAGCATGTGGGATAAAGCCTTCACCCTTTCCTCCACAAGCAAATAGGCCTTCACCCTTCCCCCACAAGGAAACAGACTGTTTTGAGGACCACAGGAGCTCTGGATAGGCGAACACGGTGCTGTAAAGCACGCTAGGACCCTTTAAATGATACGCTCGTTTTGAGCTATCACACGCCCTAGTTTAGGTTCGACCATAAGTAAGGGGGTTAGAAACAGGTTAAAAACAATACAAAAACAAGTAAAAAGGGGGTGTGAAACACCTAAGAAACCACTTGTGTGGACTTCAAGGGTAGTTACCAACGCCCGTAGGGTACCCACGTCACATGCATCTACGCTTTGGTCGGGTGCTAGAGTCTGAGCCACTAGAAAGCGTTTCAGTTTACGCAGGCTCACACCATCCCTCCACGTTAGCATCTTGGCCTTTCGCTGGAACCCAAGGAAGTGCAACCCAAGATCCACGAATAGCAGCTAGTGACCCATCCTCTGACTCAGAATCCATGGAAGGGCACCCTACCAAGAACCCTGAGGAGACAAGCCAAAACATGCCAGTTTGGGCCCCACAACCCAGATCTAGTATATTTAGTCGTCTAATAGAGACCTTTAGTAGAGCTACACGCTCTGAACATGCGACAAGCGAAGTAAATGAAGAAGGAGGGGTAGTGGATTCGCCATTCACATCTCATGTAGACCCTACCCTCCCAAAGAGTGTCCATGTGGATATTCTACCCACTTCGTTTAATGAGGGCCCTACTGAGCTACCACCTTCCGATGCTCTTCCTAAAGTAGAGGTCCCTAGAAGCCAATCCATAAGAAGTGACATTGCGTCCACTTCAAGAGAACCGTTTGGCACACCAAGTCTAGATGGGATATTTCTCAATGAAAATTGGGAATATGATCTACACACAGAGACTCTAACTGACCTATACACGGGTTACACATACCATGTAGGTTGGTTAGAAGTCCTACGATCTACATCTAGCGCCACTAATCTAGAGGAGCAACAACAAATGATATGTGAGGTTATTCATAGAATTATCCAATTTGAGAGGCAAAATAGGGGAGTGAACCTAGTTTCCACTGGCCCTATGAGATTTTTGGATACGAGCAAGGCCAAACAACCAACCCTATCACAATTGGAGACTCCCTCGGTGAGTCCCATAGACCCTTCGTATGTTGTTTCGCCTGGAGTCTCAATGCAGGTTGAGCCCACGACCAGTAACTTTAGCTTTCCAACCTTGGCTCAACTTTCCATTAAGGAATCCACAATGCCTACCCCAATGATGAGCATAATGGAAAGTGCACCTGTTACTGCTGTAGTTAGTACGACACCGCTACCTAGTGGAACAGTACATATAACAGTGCGTGCCAGTGCCTATCGACCATATGTACCTATTGCTACTCATGCTCATGTAGCTCCTATGCCTCTTAGTATGCCAATGTCGTATGCTCCACAACCGCCTTATCACAACCCTTATCCAAGAGGAGCTAGGCCTAGTCACATCAAATCCTACGTCAGCTGCCTACATACCCAGACCAACGTCAACTCCTATCAACCAGGCAATCCCAAATTCTAGACACAGTGTTTCCTACGCAAGTTCAGCCTCACAGGAACCATAAACCGTTAGCTATACCTAGGATCATTCGGGAAGAAAGTGAGGATAGGACATCAGGAAGTGGGCAAACACCCTTCTTGCTAGAAAGAATGTTTAGTGAGGAAATGCTTGACCCCATTGAAGAGGAAGTGATTCCATCTTCACCAGTTCCTAGTCAAGGAGCGATATCTCGAAAAGTACCATTGAATGTGTCCAAGCTAATGGATTTCATGTCCTTTGAAATCAGAACCACGATCATATCCAAATTATACGGAGATCCTGAGCTATTCTTAGCTCTTCGGGCATTTCTCAATGGAGAACTAAAGGCGGGGCTACCACAATGTGCAAATATGGATAGACCCGACACGCTTCAAGATGAAGGGGAACATTGGGATCTACAACCCAACCTAGATGAAGACTCGGTCATTGAAATACCTGCTGTGAACAAGTTGGGACAGTACTTTGAAGGTGACAAATCTAATGCAACCCTCCCCATTACTACCAAGGGATTAACTCTAAAGGGAATCCTTGATGGTGGTGCTGGAGTGAGCATTGTGAAACTGTTGGGAATCTATGGGAAAACCTCACCTTGAAGTCACAAACATAGTGGTTAAGATGGCAAACGGAACTATTGCTAAACCTATTGGAATGTTAAGGGACCTTAAGATCAAGGTTCTGGGGTACAAGGTAAGACATACCTTCATTGTAATGGATTTCTGCAAGCATCCTATGTCATATCAAATGATCTTAGGACGTCCTTTCATGAGGGAAGCACAAATGGTGCATGACTGGTCGAAAAACCATGTCCACCTACAATTCCAGGACTCTGTCATTCGAGTCGATCTTGAGAATGGTCGTGCACATCCTTTAGGAAGCAAGGTTATCATCGATAATCGATCGGATACCACTATTCACTCCGCCCCATTAAGGTATTGCTATACATGCAAAAAAGAGACTGATAATGGGAAAGATTCTCCTTATATGGATGTCCTACCGGGTATGACGGAGTCAGATAACGTGGATTGGGTACACCTAGCGGCAACCATAGACACATGGGGAAATAGAGGCACAAGTTGGGTAACACTTGAGGGGCAAGATATGCCACCGTTAGTGCCAATAAACATGATAGGTGTTATGCACTTGACTCCTGATGGCAAGAAAGTGGCAAACTCAACTGACAGTATCGAAGACTCTGACCAATGTAACTCTGAGTATAAATCTCAAGAACAAACTGACTCTGAGCCTGATGGGGGGGATGAATCAAATATTCACCCAAATGTGGAAGCAAGGTGCTCAAGGCCTAGGACAGTGACCTCCTACAGTTCATCCGAGTGAGGGGGACACAAGTGAAGATCGACCAAGTGAGTTCGAATCTGATAGAAACAAAAATCAAAAACTTGGTAAGAAGAAAACGAGACATAAGCGCCAACGCTATCGAGCTAATGCGCGAACCACAATAAACAAGGAGAGATCCGCTGCAGAATGGCTTAGTTATGTGGGAGCTATTGACGCTCATCGGAAGTTAGCGGATAATTGGGGAAAATACCTCCAAAGTGTCATGTGGTGTATTCCGCAACCTCATGACATCGCCCAATTAGAGATCGAAGAGGAGCCGAAACTAAGTCGTACTGCAAGAAGGTGGCAAAACCAAGAGTTAGCTCAGCAACAAGCTCAACAACAAAAGGAGGCGGAATTGAAGAAAAAAGCCTGGCACAACAAGAACCAGTAGACTTACACCCCGCACCCGAGCATTTCAAATCATTCACCCCACAGGGGAACGTAAAGTGGTCTACACAAAAGCCCAACGCCGAACGCCTACCAATGGGAGTAGCGGTGTCTACGATGGCCCTGCGGTAGTTAAGGAGATAGACTTAGCAGATCCGTGTGAGGAGTCTAAACCAGTTTTTATTGCTCAAGACCTCACCCAGTCATAGGAAGCTGCACTTAAGAAGCTTCTTAAAGAATTCAAGGACATATTTTCTTGGACATATCATGATATGAAGGGTGTTCCACCCTCGGTGGTGCAACACACGATTCCAATGATTAGCACTGCTAAACTAGTCCAGCAATGACCCTACCCAATGAATCCTAAGTACGCAAAGATTGTACAAGAGGAAATTGAAAAGCTTTTAAAATGTGGATTCATATACCCTATTGAGCACTCAAAATGGGTTTCTCCAATAGTCATCGTACCAAAGAAGAATGGGAAACTCAGAGTGTGCGTTGATCTCAAAAAGGTTAATGCAGCCACCAGAAGGGATCATTACCCCTTGCCATATTCTGAACATGTGCTTGAAAGAGTGGCAGGCAAGGAGGCATATAGCTTTTTAGATTGGTACTCGGGTTACAATCAGATCACAATTACAGTCGAGGACCAAGCTAAAACAGCATTTATCACGGAGTTTGGAGTGTTTGCCTTTCGCGTCATGGCTTTTGGCTTGACCAATGCACCTGCAACATTCCAACGATTGATAAACACGGCCTTTAAGGAATATCTAAGGGACTTCTGTGAAGCTTTCTTAGATGATCTTTGTGTTCATTCCTCTTGGGACGAGCACTTGATGTGTTTACGAAAAATATTTGAAAGGTGTAGATTATATCGCATCTCATTGAATCCTTTCAAATGCCAATTCTGGGTTAAACACGGAGTTATCTTAGGGCATATAGTGTCCAAAAATGGGATTTCCACTGACGAGAGTAAAATCAAGGTCATTCTGGAATTACCCCCACCCACCAACTATAAGGGAGTCCAACGCTTTATGGGCCACGTTGGTTATTATTGAAGATTTATTCTATTCTTCGCTGAGATAGCTCGACCATTGTATAAGCTTCTCATCGAGTTTATTTGGACCGAAGAATGTGACCGTGCCTATGAGTTATTAAAGAAGGCCTTGGAGAGTGCTCCAATCTTGAGAATGCCTAACTGGGATTTACTCTTCCATGTGCATATTGATGCATCAAACTTTTCTATTGGGTGTGTGTTAACTCAACCTGGAGAACACAAGCTAGACTACCCCATTAGCTTTGCCAATCGCCAGTTGAACGATGCTGAGATGAACTACACCACTACGGAGCGAGAAGGGTTGGCAATAATATATGCAGTAAGGAAATTTCGTTATTACCTCCTTGCCACCAAGTTTGTTTTCTATGTGGATCATCAAGCATTGTTGTATCTGGTAAACAAACCATGCTCCACAGGAAGAATCACACGATGGCTATTGATTCTTCTTGAGTTTGATTTCACTGTTGTTGTGAGACCTGGCAAAAAACATGTTATGGCTGATAATTTATCTTGCATACCTAATGGTGAGGCTCCTACGGGGGTTGATGATGACTTATCTGACATTTCCTTGTTCATGGTGGAGACAATGCCTGAATGGAGTGAGAAGATTGTTAACTTTTTGGTTAATGGCTTTCCACCCAAGGAGCTTCGTAAAGATCTAGCTTGAAAGCTGATCAAAGAATGCGAACCCTATTGCCTGATAGCCGGGACTCTTTATAAAAGAGGAAAGGATGACATTCTTAGGCGTTGTGCCCGAGAGGATGAGTATCTATACATTTTGCAAGAGGCACATATGGGTGTAGCCGGTGGTCACTTCTCAAGAGACTTAACTGTGCGAAAGATCTTACAATCAGGGTATTGGTGGCCCACTATGTTCCAAGATGCATCACTCTTTGTGAAGGGTTGCGATGAATGCCAAGGATACAAGAAACCCCAGAGGAAAGATCAGATGCCCCTACATCCAATCAAAGTAAACCAACCATTTAAAAAGTGGGGTTTAGACTTTGTAGGTCCAATTAGCCCAGCGGCCCGAAACACACAATCTCGCTATATTATTGTGGCCACTGATGACTATATGACCAAATGGGCTGAAGCGAAGGCAACACGTAAGGCAGATGCAAGGACAACAGCCAAGTTCCTCTTTGAAAATATAATCACACGCTTCGGTTGTCCTTTTGAACTTGTGAGCGACAATGGTACGCATTTTATAAATGAAGTGATTAAGGAGCTCACAACAAATTTCATGATATCCCATCATAAATCTACTCCTTATTACTATCCGCAAGCGAATGGCCAAGCCGAGAGTACCAACAAGACCTTAATCTCTGTTTTGACAAAGACAGTTGAAGCTCATCGCACGGATTGGGATCTAAAGCTTACAACAGCTTTATGGGCCTATCGTACTGCGTACAAAGTGGCTATTAATTGCACACCATTCAAAAAGGTATATGGCCAAGAAGCAGTCATGCCGTGGGAATTTGTCATTCCTAGTCTTCGTGTTGCTACTCATAAAGAGGGTTGGGATGGTAATCCCTTAGTAGAGCGTCTGTATATTCTTGAGCGGCTAAACGAAGAAAGACAATTGGCTGTGTACAATGCCCTTGTGGAGAAGGATAGAAGGAAAAAATGATTTGATTTCCACCTAAAGGACAAGGACATCAAGGTTGGGGATAAAGTCCTGATGTATGGAGTGCGTAACAAAAAGAAGAAGCTCAAATATGCTGGTAAGGGACCGTATAGAGTATGTGAAATTACCCCGCAAGGTACCATCCGAGTGGAGACTCTCGACGGAGTTGAAACCATTGGATTCCTTAATGGGAGTAAATTCAAAAGGTACTATGACCCCCTGAGCCAAGAGGAGTTACATGCAATCCATCAAAAGAAGGCAGCTAAAGAACAAGCTGAGCTTAAAAAGATACAAGCAAGAATTGAAGCCAAAGAACATCAACAGCGTGCTAGGCACCAACGAGAAGCCAACTTGGGGATTACACAAGCATTTTTCGAGGAGGCAGACGAGGATTCACTGGAATCTGACCCACCTCTAAGATACACAATTGAGTTACAGAGTCCTTACGGGAAGGTGCTGTATAATGCATTATTGGATACAGGAGCTCAACACAATTCGTTATTATATGGCGTGTGGTGTCAACTTGGAAAACCACCTTTATCCAAGAGTGCTATCCAAGTTCAAGGAATCAACAAGAAGAAAACCCCTGTCTCAGGAATTCTGCACACTCCGGTTGCCTATGACAAGGGGACCGTAATTCAAAGTTTTTTGGTTATGCCTGCGGCGGGTACCATGGAAGGGACTGTAAATTTAGGGTGCAAATGGATGATGGCCACCAAGTGCAATATCGATTGGGCAACCAGATGAGTCACAATGCAAGAACCAACACTAGGTTTGACCGCTCAAAATCCCACACCTAAGTCATCCACTCAAATGTTAGATAATGAAAAATCACAAAGTCGAGTGGCAAAACCATCTTTGATTGTTTGCCACCCCTCTAACGCTTCAACGCCAAGAGTAGAAACATGCAGGGTGGTCTCTAAAGCTCCACTTACTATGCCAAAAAATACATACAAATGGGTCCCAAAAGCTTCGTTAACAGCTACTTCCCCTGCTCAATCTCGTTCAGACAAGAAGCCTCGTAGTAGGAAGAAAACAGCTACCCACCCGAGAAAGAGCAATGTAACATCACGATGGATCCCTAAAAATTTATTAGTAGCGCAAGGGTACTACGAGGAGAATGACCAGATTTGGGTCCCTAAACATAAGCTGAATCCCTCTACATCACCTGTAAAACCTTGCAAACCAATTGTTGCCACCCCAACCCCAACGACAATTCAAGACCATGGTAAGGGAAAGGTAATAGAGTGCTCCGCACCACTTCTTCCAGAGTTAGTTTGGATTCCCAAACGATATCGATCATTACCACCTAGCTCAGGAAGGGAGGAGCCACATGAAGATTCTAGCTCCTCATGCTAGGCACACGCTGATATAGAAGTTTCTACATGCTCTACACCTACTCTTGTCAACACCCAACAAAAGACCGATGAGCCTACGTCTCCCCTTGTAATAGTATCATCAGAAACCATTTCCTCCATTCGTCAATGGGAGCGTACACTAACATCTCTGCAATTGGATGCGGCCACAAGGGTCATAAAAAGCTATCTGTCCACATCACAACCTATGACCTGCTGGACAAATTGGTTCCAAGAGGCTGCAACATCATTGCAAAAAATATGATCTACCCAAGGAAAGGGGGAGCATGTACTCATGCTCGACATTCTAATGCTTCCTCCTTAACCTTCTCCCCTGACCATGTGATTGCCAAATTCAAGGGGATGTATATATATAGCTTCATACACAGAAAAGAAAAGAAAAGAAAAGCAAAAAATAGTTAAAAAAAAGCAAGAGCATGTTAAGAGCAGAAATATCCATATATACAATCAAGAACTAGATTGACCTATCATAAACCTACTGATGCTATATCTGTGTTTGCAGATATGGCAGATGCACGATCATCATACACTTCATCCACTCCCACCTTTGGTGAGAGGTATCATCTGTACCTTTCTCAGATATTTCACATGTGCTATCCTGTAATTGAAACTGAATGGGATCATATAGATGTACTAGCCAGAGAGGAAAATGTTGAGGAATTAGAATGGCTAATTCGCCTATTGACCATGAGTGACCCCTACTCCATAGAGGACATATCCCCGATAGCCCAATGCTTTCCTTTTCCACAAGATGACTATCCTCGCATGGTTAAATTCTTGATGAGTTTATGTGGATGGGAAAATGAAAAGGAAATATCTGACAATGATGAATGGACGGATGAAACTCATGGCACTACTGAAGTTGACTTTATTTATTTGGATTATGCGGATAGAGGCTTAGCCTTAGGGCTAGAGCGAGGACTCTACAACATCCCCTTACCGTATCCTCAGTAGTAGTGTGGTGACTGGTAGGTAGGTTAGTGTTTTCAAGTTTTTTCTAGTTTGGATTCCTTAAACGAGTCTTTAATTTTTCACACTGATGTGCCTCTCGAGGTATAGCGCTTGTTAGTTGGTTGTACAGGTGGAAAAGTTTGAGGTGGGTTCGCTTTCAAGTCTTGAGATAGCCGCAACGCTCATACATAAATATCTCATCAAATTGCAGGCATTTTTCTCATCGAATCAAGGAGATCTCCAAAATATAGGTGTAATTCTTCCATACCCACTCTCTTTCGTTTTTACTGTTCAATTAATTGCATGAACTATAATGCTTGACCACATGGAAATTGTCAATGTACTACTTAGTTTTTGAAGTTGCTTGACGTGCTAGTGTAAATCATTAATGAGCTTAACTTTATTGGATATATTCCTAGGCAGCATGACGTCTTTAGTTAACCTTGGAATACGATTGTCTTAGGTCTAGGGTCAAACCATCTTAATGTTTGACACCTGGCCATGTGTGTGTTGACCTCTAGGACACAAAGCTTTTACCCCTTTGTCGAAAGGATGCAAGACAAATTATAGTTCAGGAGAGAAGGTCAAAAGAAATAAATTTTAAAAAAAAAGCCTACAATAAATGGCAATACAAGTCTATGATGTGCTTTAATGTTGGCCTATCACCTTATTGATACTTGGTAGGCGAGGAGTATTCTACTCCAGACCGATGCCTTGGTTGGTAGGGGGTAGCCTTGCCTAAGGTGAACTAATAGATTCCTGGATAATGCCTTGTGTTAAATATGGTACCACGATCGATGTTAGTTTTGTCTTAGAAAGGTCGTCATTATGTGTAAAAATTATCACGTGCATAAAAAATAAAGGCAAAAGGCTCCTGTAACTCTGATGTTTCTTGTGTCCCTAGGCTCACGGTATTAACTTGTTCTTAGAGTAGACACAGTGTGGTCATTTGTTTATTTATTAAGCTTGGTAATTTCCTTGACTTAGGCCAGTTATAAACCTTGATTAACCTTTGACACCTTGCTAACTCTTGATTTACTTTCAATAATTTTAAACTCCTGTTAATTTGCTACACTAGCTCATTCATGTGACCCCTTAAACTAAGTCTCATAGCAACATCCATTGTGGTCTAACATGCTTGAATTTATACACTTTATATCTTTTGAATTCATACACTTTATACACTTTATATCTTTTGAATTCCAGCATACTTTCACTCTACTTCCCTATTTTGTAGACGGTCTACCACAACAACCCTATCGAGCTTACCATACCATAGCTTTCGAGGACGGAATCTACATCAAGAAGGGGGGCATGTTAACCTATGACGGACATTGAGACGTACTATGTTTTACGTCATTAATTTAAATATTCTGAGTCATGGACCGGGCTTGTTGGCACCATATATTAAGGATAAAGGGATTGGGTGATCGCCGATGAGAGGCACACCTTGAATATCCGCAGGGTAAGGGTTAGGATCGGTCGACCATGTATGGGCGCCCATGTGTGAACGGCCAAGTCACCTATAAGTGTCAAATGTAACCCTAAAACCCTCATTCTCATGTGTTGTGAATACAAGAGTGCTCTTGCCTTATCTTCTTGGTTTCCTTCTCCTGCGTGTGTGTGTGTGAGAGAGAGAGAGAGAGAAAGAGAGAGAGTGAGAGAGTGATCGAGCACTGTGTAGTGGCACGACGGCGGCGAGGCGGTAGAGCGGCGACGGTGGCTCCTTCTTCACTGCGACGCGGGAATCCTTCACGACGGCGGTTTGAGCAGTGAGTGACACACCTTTGCATTCTGTTTGAGCTTGCTTTCCTGGTTGTATGCTTGTAGCCATTCGTGGCTTGCATACGGTGTTCGGCAAGTCCCCAGCTACGACCTGTGCGACAAAAGTGTACAGTTAACCATGATAATCACTTTACTAATAGAAATTACCATTTCTTTCCCTAATCATAGGCTAATCATCCTAAGCTAGGCTATTCCAAGGCTAATCTATGCTAAGCTAGGTAATCTAGGTTAATCATGTAGCTAGCTTTCTTTATATGGGGTATCATTAGAGCTATACTTTGATCTTTTTCTTACAGGGTTAGTGTAGGAAAACCCTAATTTCTCTCTCATAACCTATAAACCCTAATCCAATAGCTTTTCCATCAAATGGCATCGATTTTGCTTAAATCTTGCCTATCAAGCCTTAATCATGTTGTGATTCTACTAAAATCATGCTATGTTTTTGCTAATCCAGAATGATGGTAGGAAATCTTATCAAAGGCAGACAACAACACCAACACATAGGCATCTGAGATGATTTGTTTGCAGCTATTCAAAAGGGTACTTCTGTAGGAGGCCATGAAGTAGAGATCTACACCTGTGTGATAAGTAGCCATGTGAAGGATACAATACACCAACAAGAAGCATTGACGACATGGTGTTGCTAGGACCTTGGGACATGCAGGTCCTCCTTGAGTACATTCACCAGTGATATTCTCATGCAACCAGGTTGAGATGGCAAACACTGCCTTCCTTTATAAGAGCTCTACACCAGTAACCTAAACCAACTCATTTTTAAAGGTTGCATAGGGTGGGAGCTGCTCCTTGGGGAGAATTTTGATTTGAGCTCTAATGTCCTTCCTCATTTGCTCTATAATCTTTCCTCCCTGTCCCAGCAAGCAGTTAATGTGGATCTTGGGCACCAGAAGCAAGTTGTGCAAGAGGATCCATTGTCATGTGTGCATTCCTCTATTGTGGCGATGCGATCTGCTCCCACCACCACAACAAACTCCATCACTAACCTATAGTTCTTATTGTAGATTCAGTAGAAGGGTGAATGTTATGGTGGCATTTCAAATGCTACTCTATAGACGATGGTGTTCCATATGCTACTACGGATGTGGTGTTCCATATGCTGCTATGGAAGATGGTGTTTCATATGCTATTATTATATATGATGGCATATTTCAGTTCTCAAGGGGCACATGAGATCTAGTAATTTTCAAGTGCTGCCATATAATGCTTCAAACACTTCATATTTTTCCTCTTTGCAAGCTATGAACCCAATAGTTCTCAAGGGACACATGAGATCTAGTAATTTCATTTACCATTTTCAAGTACTGCCATTTAATTCTTTTTAACACTTAATATTCTTTCTCTTTGCAAGCAATGAACCTAATGGTGAGTGCTTGATTTCTTATATGGGTTGATTTTTGTCACTTTCTCATAAAGCCATACCAAGAAAATCAAGAAAATGCTTCTTTACATGACTATGAGCATGGGGCTTCTTTTATGAGCAAGTGTTGGAACATTCTTCAAGAATGCAATCTTGGTAGCTTCTTGTTACTTTCTTGATGGTTCTTGAAGATTTCCAAGCCATGTAAGCATCATACATGCCTATGACACATATAGTTGATTGCACTTGAGTTTACATGACTTCTTGAGAACATTCACTTGAATTGAATTAGGATTCATGCATTGAGTGTTTCATTGAAGTTTTCTTGAATCCATTTGCAAGAATGTGGAAATATTTGACTTCACATGCATACTGGTGAATGTGGGATATGCATATGACACATATGGTTGGTTTTCTTGTACTTACTTGAGCCTATGTTGAGAGGCTATGTACTTAATCATTTGTGGGAGCATGTGAATTCATTTATTTTTTCAAGAAAAAGATCCTTCTATTAGTTAATGAAAAAATAGCTATGAAGGGCTAAATACAACCACGAAGGGCTAGATACAAACTTGCCTCATGTACAGGGGGTGGGGATCAAATGATCAAAAGGTGGAGAAAGATGCACTTCCCCTCTGGTTGGCCGCTCTATAAGGAGAAGGCTATCTCATAAAGGGGGGGGGGGGGATGGAGGGGATAAGCACACATGTGGTCTATAATGCTAAGTGGGATCACCACCTCTATCGATGAGAAAAGGGCTAGAACGCTATAGCCCCAAGAAAGCTTCCCACTGCTTCCGCATTGCATGTGAATTAGAATGTACTAGCTTTCTTTTAGTTCTTGCACAAGTGTTAAAGCTCGATATGTGGTGAGGGTACCTTGGCAATAATGAGAAGAGTCCAAGAAGAGTGCGTCTAGAACTTTCCATGCCGTGAGTGGTGTGGGAAAGCAATACAGAAAGGGATTAGATGCATGGTGTGAAGACATGGCCTCAACCCTTGCCATCACTTTGGTAAGGGGGTGAGAAGGCTTGGCCAGGAGTTCGGCAACAAGCAAGAGCGCTTCTTCAACATACAAGTGGTAAGTGCGCTAATGCAATTGATGGACAATTGGTGCATGTATTAACAATTAATATTGGATGCACGTTTTCATTTGAGATTCGATTACAAATACAAAGGAGGTTATGCCAATTTTTTTGCAAAGTACATACATGGTGCTTTTGGATTGAGTTTGAGTTGCTCAAATACCTATCAGGTTACCGGATAACACTTTTGATGTATTGGAGCAATGGCAAATGCAATTGGGATACACTATGTTAGTTTGGGGACATTTTGACTATGTTCTGTAGGACCACAAAACCCTAAATTAGTCAATATTTGTTGGGGCTACTGCTCGGCTACTGTTTGTGAGTGTCTACATAGCCTTTTAGTACTCCCTAAGGGCTAAGTCTAGAGTCGTCAAGCTCCTAATTTTGATATCGTTTGCTATCCCAACCGGCAAGGTCAACTGCAAGCACCTAATTTAATCATAGCCTATTTTGTATCTTGCCCAAGTGTTTATGTATTCTAAGAGTACCCCCTTAGATCTTTGAGAAGAGCCATTAAACTCCATGATCCATTACTATTTGATTGGTCAATGGACATAGTTAACTTTTCTGAAAAAGTCAAAAGTTTAACAAAATATACTTGCCCTTTGACTTTGACCAACAAACCCTCTTGGGAGTAGGTAGAACTCATCATTACCTTACCATCAAGCCAAAAACCAAAGGATTTGGACAAGATTTGAGCGTTCTACACTCAAATTATGTTTTTAGCTAAAAGTAGGCTAGTGTGATTGGACTATAGCCAAAACTTCAAAACAAGGGCATCTTCAAGGAAGCTCTTATACATGATGAAGCAAGTGAAGATTATGCAACTTAGGCTAGATGCCCAAGGAGATATGCAAGAAGAGACCAACGCCAATTTCAATGAGATAATGCATCAAGAGACTAATGTACCACATTTGCGTAACGCTTTCAAATGCATTAGGATGGCAGGGACATGAACATGAATACAATAATGAGAGAGAATGTATCAAGAGGCTAATGTACCACATTTGCCTAATGCTTTGCAAATGCCTGAGGATGGGAGGGACGTGAACATGAATATCGTAATGTTCTTCATGCAAAACATGCTTAATAGAATGCATCAAGAGACTAATGTACCACATTTGCCTAATGCTTTTAAATGCATTAGGAATGGCAGGGAAATGAACATGAATATAATAATGAGAGAGAATACACCAAGAGGCTAATGTACCACATTTGTCTAAGGCTTTGCAAATGCCTGAGGATGGGCAAGAACGTGAACATGAATACCATAATGTTCTTCATGCAAAACATGCTTGATAGAATGGACCAAAAATTTCAACGCATGGTGGACAAGTCCAATGACTCGATCAAGAAGAATCATTGTCGATTATCTAGCTTGGAATAGGAACTTTACAAACGTGGCAAAACTTATGGTGAACCAATGTCGTATACATATGGACCAAACACATTTCAAGACAATGAACCACAAGTTTATAAGCCTTTTGTGGGGTCAACACATACAAACACATCGCATACTCTTCAAGCTCGTATGCATCATGGTGATAAAATTCATCATGGTAATCAAGCTAGTATGCATCATGGTGATCGAAGTCATCT
Organism: Cibotium barometz; assembly: GCF_041138505.1. Taxonomy (NCBI): domain Eukaryota; kingdom Viridiplantae; phylum Streptophyta; class Polypodiopsida; order Cyatheales; family Cibotiaceae; genus Cibotium; species Cibotium barometz. Next base: position 23,429,249 of record NC_141057.1, on the reverse strand, counting down.
ACTTATGCTTAGAAGGGAGAAATTTTCTTCTTCATTGATGCATCAAAGTGGAACCAAAGTGCTGGATATGCCTATGCTTGGTGTCTCTTCAATGCAAGGAATGAGTTTGGACAAGGGTAAAAGTATAAATGTAAATGAGAAGACTCAAGCAAGATTTGTAATGATGTATGAGCTTGTGCATCAAGTTTTCTAGAACCAATGAAATTGGAAGCTTTCCTTGAGAACATGGTTTCTTCTCAAGTGAGCACTTTATGGTTCAAAATTGGAGAGCCATTTTCATAATCTTTGTTTGCGTTTGATAGTGAAGGAGTCACATGCATAGGACTCAAGGATTGGATTTATAATTGGGATGCTTACTTCCATGCCTAAATCCTTGTGACAAGCTTGACAAAAGTGACCACATTTCATGGGAAAATCTAGATCTTGGTGGATGAAGGAAATGAACAACTATGAGCGGGATTGGGAGAGTTTGGCTAAAGAAGTTGTGCAAAACTACTCGAGAGTAAATAAGTTTTAGATATAAATACATGGCATCTCTACATATCAGGAGTCCTTGTCTAGGTATGCAAAGAAGTATTGGTACCTTTCCTTCTTCAATCCAAATGTGCAAAAGCTAGAGAAAGAATTCATGCAAGTGGTCCAATGCATTATGGAAGGTGATGAAGACATTGCTCTCAAGGAGATTTTGCTATTGGTGGGATTATTTTGCATGCCTACCTCATTTCTTAGACTAAGTGGGCAATCTACAAGGAGTTCACTTCAATCCAAGTCTCTCATTAGAGACCATTACTTCCATGAATATTCTTCAAGTGAAGATGGTGTGCATGGAGAATGAGGAATGCCAAGAGATTTCTATTTATGCATTGGTGGTAGTGGCTGAAAATGAACTAGTGGCCATGAGGATGCAAGGTATTGATGAGATTAATGAAGGACAATTGCATGGTTCTCTTGATGAGAATGATAATGGCAATAGTAATGCTTGTGTGATGAGATTTTTCTCAATGAAGGGGATGACTATCATAGTAATTTTCATGATGGTGACTCTCAAGAGGTCAACGTTGAAACAAGTATTGAAGCTCCATATGATAATAATGTGGATGATAGCGGGGATGCAAATGATTGTGATCCATGTGAGGATATTTATGCCAAATATGCTATGGGTTATGACACGTATGAGGGCATCTATGGTGATGATCTATATGTATATGTTAATGGCTCATGGGATGGCTATGATGGTGGTTCATTGGATGGCCATGGTAACCATGCCTCCAATAATCATGATGATGATTCATATCCTTTTGACCTCGACATAAGTGTGAGGGAGAGGTGCAATAGGATTCAAATGTACAAACACGTGGAAGAGACCACTCTAGAGGTAAGGAGAGCCAAAGGAGCCGAGGTGGTGGCCCTAGCAAAGAAATCAGAGAGTGCAAATAACATAGAGTGTTATTACAATGGTAAACCAAGGCACATAGCAAATGATTACTATAAAAACTAGAATAAGATTAAAAGTGAAAAATTACAACAAGACAACTATGCATCATCAAGTAAATAGGGTGGTAATAATATAAAAAAACAACTATTTGTGATGTAGCATATGCTCAAATCTTGTGTCAGGTTCTAGAGATGTTTGATACGTAGATTCTAACACCTCTAACCATATGACTAGTCATGGTGAGTGGTTTAGAGACATGCAAAAAATGAAAAAACCAAGTTATGTAGAAACATGTGTTGATACTACACATCCCATCGCACATGTTGGTAAAGTACCATTGTCTATACAGGATGGCAAAATAAAGTACTTAGGAGATATACTTCATGTTCCAAATTTTACAAAGAGCCTAAATTTTTTTTTGGACAGATGTTTAAGTAGGCTTTGCGAGTGAGGTTTAATCCTCAAGGATGTTTTGTGGAAGATTTCAAAAATCAATGTTGCTTGGTTGCAAAGGGTAACATAAATGGCACGATGTTTATGTTGGAGGTGAAGGCATCCATATTTGCGCATGAGACAGATGTCATTGTAGATATTGATATGTGGCACAGGCAAATTGGTCATAAGAATATACAATAGGTTGAAGTCTATGCAAGCCCAAAATATTGTTGTAGGTTTGCCAACGTTTAAGGTTAATGGTATGTATAAAGTATGTGAAGCATGTTAATGAGGAGACCAAACATGCTTTCCCACATGAAAAGTATGTCAGTGCAAGACCATTAGGGAATGTTAAATATTCGGATATATGGGGATCATCCAAGATTGCAACAATTGTAGGTTTTAGGTATTATATTACATTCATTGATGAGATCATACGAGGAAAGTGTGGGTTTATTTTATGAAGGAGAAAAGTGAGGTATTTTCTCAGTTTCTGAGATTTAAAGCCTTCGTTGAAAAGGAAAAAGGCATGAGATCAAATGGTGGGGGAGAGTATTTCCTAATGAATTTAGTGATTTCTTGAGAAAGCAGGGGATTAAGAGATAATTTACATGTAGGTACACTCTGCAATAGAATGTTGTAGAAAGGGAAAATAGACACATTATAGAAGTGACACGTGCCTTGATGTATGAAAAGAATATGTCAGATTATTTTTAGACAGAAGCAATATAGCAACTGTTGTGTATGTTATGAGAATAGGACCCCCACTGCAATTGTTCATTATATTTACAAGCATAAAACCAGATGTGTCTCACTTAAAAGTATTTGGGTGTATTACATATGTGAATGTATTGATGAAGTGAGAACAAATTTGAATACATTCTTGGGACATGTGTAGAGCTCTCCCACCATGACTTGATGACTTGCCTTTAAAAAAATGTAGCACACCTATTAAAATACTTTACAATTATAGATCTATATTTTGTGGTTTGTTTGCACTCATCTCTTTTTTCAAAAAAAATTATCCATTTTATAATAAATTTAGGTGATTGCATCTTACTATAGTCAGAAAAGCCTTATTATCCATTTTATAATAAATTTAGGTGATTGCATCTTACTATAGTCAGAAAAGCCTTATTAGAAAGCAATGTGACTTGAATTATACCATTCAAGAACCATTGACTTATTAGTTTTGGTCTAACTTTTTTTTTATATAACTATACCAAATGAGTAGGATACATTATTAGAAATATGTGACCAAGGTTGAAAAATAAAAGAACAATAGAAAAGAATCAATGATGTGCAGATGCTAAAAATGTTTTTTGTACAAATATAGTAGCAACAAGAAAGGAGTCTAGAGCTAATTTCCTAGGAAAAAATTACAAATGTTGTTAGTTATTTTGATGGGGAAATGAACACTGTAAAGAAACCACAACTTAAGTGAAAGTGGATATGGGTAATAAGACATCTCAATAAGAAATGCATCCAAGGATCCTTATATACATCTTATAGTATATAAGATATATATAAGCAATGCAATCAGAATGGAATGATTACTTTGTTGAATTCACATGTTAGAGCCCCGACCCTTGAGCACATGCTTCCGTAAGCCAGGAATGTGTATTCTTTTGATGTAGGTCTCCCAATCAATTTCGTTCACATTAAAGCCAAAGAGCTGCTTTTCTTGGGTTGAGAGCTCTACATATAGCTCTTGAGTCTTTGAAGTATCAAATCTGCAAAAGGAAAGTGTAAGGAAGATGTGAATAAGTAGCAAAATTTTAGACTTTAGTTCATCTACACTTTTTCTTAACTCCCATGGGAGAAGAATAATTATTAGTCTCTATATTTCCTTGAACAAAACAAAATCACAAAATATGATATTAAAGAGGATAGAAACAATCAAAGATTGAAGTATAGCTAAAAGAGATAAACTCTCCACACATCCACACATACTTGTGTAAGAAGAAGACCAATTGTAAAATAAAACATTGGGACTCTCTCTCTCTCTCTCTCTCTCTCTCTCTCTCTCTCATGCATGCACACTCGCATAGTGGTTTATGCATTTGGATTTAAGTCTAGTGAAATCTCAGTTCAAGGTCCATTTCCCTACACTTTAATGCCATCGTATGGGTTTGGTGTGGTCCATCAGCTCTCTCTCTCTCTCTCTAGACAGTGGTCTTTGTACTTACTCAAACAACTCAATAAACTTTGAGATGAAATATTGTACTCAAGGAACAACTTCATGAGTATTTGGTCTCATAGGCGTTAATATATACACACTCTCTCTCTATCTTTTTTTCTTTTAGCATGCAACTCACCGTCTCCTTGCTCGATGCAGCCCGTCGCCAGTGTAAGGTAAGAAGAACAAGGTAGACAGTGTAAGGGTCGAAGCGGTCACTATAGACAAAGGCAAGAAGAAGCTCTCTGGGTACTCATCAAGATGAGTGGACGGAGTACCTCCACTAACAGGTTACCCTCTCGTGGGAAGAGAATGCATCTATGAAGGAGCACCTGCGAGAGGACACGGTGGTGGGGTTATCCTCACCAAGGCCATGGAGTGGAGAGCACCATTGATGGAACCATGGCAGTCTCCTCATGAGTTTCATGGGAGTAGAAGGACATGCCAAAGCTGAAGGAGCAGAACTTTTTTCACACAACCCCGACAATCAAGTGGAACCTTTCCATAATAACAGATTTGATCAACAAGCAATCACATAACCCTCACCTTTGATAACAAATGTAGCAAAGTGGATATTCTTAAAGCATTCCAAGAACTTGAAGGGTACCAAACTGTGGATCACAGATGAGCTCACCGCAACACAGTTGAAGGAAAAAGGGGTCGAGTAACTCATGAAAGTTCGGGCAGCATGTCAATGGGTTGTTTTTTTTTTTTTGATGGAAAAGCCCTCATCCAAGGTTTTCTACCTAAACATCAATATATGTTCATGGGGAGGAGTAGTGAATGTATATGATACATGGCATTGTAGATAAGCTTGAGGGTTAGGCTAGTAGGAAGTTTTCTTTGTTGGACGAGGTATTTGGCTTAAGACCTTCCTGGTCTTTGTATTACTTTATGGTTTTTGTCTTAAGTTTTGGTCCAAACAGGCATGTACTTGCACATAGCCTCCAAGATATTTCATGCTATCTTTCAAGAGACAAAAATGTTATTTGTAGACAAGTCATTATCTTATTATTGATTTATAGATTATTATGCTTTAAGATTTATTGAAAATTTTGAAATATAATTTATATATATATATATATACATATATACATGTATGAATATATATATATATAAGAGAGATTAAGCAATCAAAATTTCCTAAAACCCACACCCACCTCCCAGCATAGAATGTGTAAGGCTTGTAAAGGTTAGCGAGGTAAGCCGCTTGCTCTTTCATTTTAAGGCTGAGCTGATGATATCGTTTGAGTAACTTCGCATTTGAGCTGGATTGAAGTTTTTCCTAGAAATGAAAAGGTCCAAGCGTGTTATGAGAGAGCAACATTAACAACACGACTCAATTAAATTGCCTTCACTTGTTGTCATACCTTGATATCGGAACAGTTAGAGACAGCGTCCATGAAGCTATCCATGTCTTGAAATAGCTGGGGCTTTCTGGCGCTCAAAGGCTTTCCTCCGCTATCCAGGAAAGGGTGCTCTTCAAAATGCTCACGTGACAGTCTAGCAAGCTCAGAGAATACGAGAGGGTTCACAACTGATGAGGCCACTTGATACACTTCTAAGCCGGGCTTGCACGCATGCTTTGCCATGGCGGCTAGCATCGCATTTGCCACCATGTCTACTGGCACCTGCTCCACAGAATCGTTTGATTCACATAAATAAAGTTATACGCATTATGGGAGAGGTTTCATGCATGTAATAAAGAGAGAGACACACACACACACACATATATATATATATATATGTGTATGTATGTATGTGTGTATGTATATAGATATGTGTGTGAGAATAAATATATATGTATGTATGTACATGTATGTATGCAACACACGTATATATATGTGTATGTATAGACACACCCACCGATATACATATATACCTAGATGAATCCAGGAACATGCCCAAATTCACTTTATAAGAAAGTGCAATTTATAACCTCATGGTAGTCATCCACAAGACAATAAACCATCAACTCCATCATGCATAGTATGGACTAGATACTATGACATTCCTACTGACTCTCTCTCTCTCTCTCTCTCTCTCTCTCTCTCTCTCTCTCTCAAGCCATTTATATCTCAAGCCTTATGATGTGTTATTTATATAACATAATAATACATTTTACCTCTAACCTTAGATAATATATGATGTAATTATATACTTAATAAATGAATTGAGTTGCAACAAACAATGCAATTTTACTAACCACATCTAGAACACTCTTTGGATCAACAAGAAATCCTGGAAGTTGTCCTTTCCCATAGGAGATAATGATTGGATCCATCATCCTTAGATTACAAAACCAACATGATGAAAACATAATTAGATTCATATACCAATCGATTAGTTTCAATAAAAGAATATGATTGGATCCATTGTATAACAAAACAAACATAATTAGATTCATATACCAATCGATTAGTTTCAATCAAAGAATATGATTGGATTTATTGTATTACAAAACAAACATAATTAGATCCATATACCAATTGATTAGTTTTAATCAAAGAATGCTTAAGTTACTTACTGGATATATAATTAAACAATGTTGATGAGAAGTACATACCTATTGCCTTCCATCCACCCAGGAAATGGCTCTTTAAAGGAGCTTTCCACCACACTTGGCCTAATAATAACCACTGGTATTTGGTCTTTCATGCTATCAATCAACATTTCTCCCATAGCCTTGGTGAAAACATATGTATCTTGCCAGCCAAAAAGCTTTGCCCTATACCATGTCTACTAATGAGAAAATTGAAGGCATAACTCCCCCCCTACTCCTTCCCACCCCCAATCTACTACTACTACTATACTCTCTCTCTCTCTCTCTCTCTCTCTCTCTCTCTCTCTCTCTCTCACACACACACACACACACACACATGTGCATGCACTGACTTTTGTCACCTAATTTATAAACTAAATTATTAACATTCAATACTTTCTACAAAATAGATTCAATTTGTAACTACTAAAATATCACTCTTAAAAACCTCATGATAACTTGAGGATCACGAGAATTCCAGATGATGATATTATTCGTTAACTAAATTTAGATATACATATTTCAAAGTGATATCCTTACCTCTCCATACCTAGCTCCTTCATGGCTTTTAGAAGAAACTTTTCTTTCTGATGATCATTGAGTGGTGCCAAGGGCAAGCTCACATCGCTTTGGGATGTATTCAAAATAACACTTATTTCCTTTTCAATGAGGCTCAATTCTGTTTCCACATTGATGTCTGGTGTCATGTTTTCTTCTTTTTCAAGAGTCTCATTAGCAATGCTACATCCTATTTTGAATTTTTGTTCACGAACAATTCCCTTTCTTTTCCCATTGACAAAAGCTGTAGGCCCAGAGCAAAACCAATGGCCTTGTGAGCATACATCAAAAAAAATATAAAATGTATATACATACCACAAAGAATGTACATTATTAAACATTAAACAAGATACATGACATTTACCTGTAGATACATGCATAAGAAGTTGAAGATGGGGGCAACTTTTGCCAAACTCCACAATCCTTTGAGCTCCTTTACTATTTAGGTTTAGAGCATGGTCATACCTACACATAGTGGTAAAGTTTTAAGTAAATATTGATTTAAAAAATTAGATACGAGAGTAAACATGTGTATAATATTTTAGTGATTAAAATATCAAGCACATGAACATATGAGAGGCAGTAAATTCAAATATTCTACTTTTTTATTTGCACTAAAACTAAGTGTCTTGCTTTCAAAAGTAATGAGCAAAGGCCTTTAGGTGAAGAAATGCTATTTTTTCATGCATATTTAATAACCTTTTTTCTTTGGCATGGCTAGTATTAAATACTAAGAAGGTTTATGATGCCTAGTAGTGCTCGAAAAAAACTAGCATCCGTTAAGTGAATTTCTTACCGATTGAAACTCAACAAATTTGATCAAATTTTGACTTCTCCTTAAGAGAAATGATGAAACTTAATAGTTTTAATTATAAAATGGGCAAATCATAGGATTTTCATTGAAAACCATTGTTTCCTCATCACTGACTTCAAAAAAAGCTTCTTTAAGCATTGTGATTATAGCCAATTGGACATTTGTGGCTATAGCAAGGAAAGAGTTGTTGCTAAATAACATAAGAGGGTAATTACCTAGATGGCAAAAAAAGGATGATATTTGAAAGCTTGATCATGTATTCTATTGTAAATCTATTCTTTTACTTTGTATAAAAGATTGATGTACCTTTCACCAAAAAAGAAAAGTAGACCATAATTGCATGTGACAAATTGTTATATATATTTTAAGTCGATTCATACACATGTCAATGTTGGGGGCATACATGTATGCGTGAGTGCTTGAAAAAAATGAAAATCTGGTTGAGATTTTAGCCCTTAATTTAAGGAATAAATTTTCAAATATTTTAGTTATAAAACCAGCCAAAAAAACGACATTCTAGTGTATTTTTATCGACCAAAGTGAAAAAAAATGGTAAAAATTTTAACCCTTATTTTAAAGAATAAATTTTCAAATATTTTAGTTATAAATCCGGCATATGGTAGAGATTTCAAAACAAAAACCGGATAGATTTAAGAGACATCCTTATTTTGATTGGTTGAAAAATATGTTTTTTTAGATGGTTTTTTTTTATAGAGCAAAGGTGTGGGTTGCAAATTTATTTTTTTAAATTTAAAAAAAACAAATATATATTCACACTGGTATTTGTAACGGTATTTTACCTTTCGTCGAAAGTCGTAGTGGCGGCTGAATTGACGATAACATGAAGCTCGCTCCCGAGTGTGTCCATCGTGTGGCGGTCCATGCCCAGATTATCCATGGCAATATTACCCACAACAGGACTGAGTTTTTCTTTCATGAACTCTTCGTATGATTGGCCATAGCGGCCCTGAAGAAACTTGAAGAGACCACTGTCCATGATTTCTTCCTTCAATCTCCTCCTCGCACAGTGGATGCCATCAGCTTTTATCAGAAGAAACAGATGGCCTACATCTGGTTGCACCCTTAATATTTTCTCGACCAAAACTGCATGGCAAATCCTTATTAACTCAACTATTAAAAAGAACACATAATTAAGGAAAGAAGCAATTTAAGCAGAAAACAAGGTAATTAGTGTTATATATTAATATATATATTTATATACCTTTTGCAAGGAATCCAGTGGCGCCAGTTATGAATATGTTTTTCCCCTTGAGGAACTCCACAATGCCAAGTCCGTCTTCCTTTCTTCCGGCCGTTGTTGCAGCCTCTCGAAGGTAGAAATCTTGCATTGTTCTCGTATAATTATTGCTCACCTGCGCGTCTTGCATTATTGCAGGATTGCTGCAGCTAGTCGCCCACTGAAGCTCAGCTCCAGCTGCTACTTCTTCTGCAGCAAGTGAGTCTTCGTCTGCAACAAGCTGCTCTAAACCAGTCGAATTCTCGCCTGCACCACCACCCTTACCCAATGGCCCTTTGGATTTCTTCTCGGATGAGAAAGGCACCCCATTCACAACCTTTCCATTAACTTTAATGGATGGATCAATTACTTTTTCAGAACTTGTGCTCCTCCTTGTATGATCTGTATCATCCTGCTTTGTTCTTCCACTCATAGTAGTGTCGTTTTCCAATTTAGAGAGTGTAATTTTCCACAAATCAGCCTTCAATTTTATATTTCTATGCGTTACTGCCAGACGTGCAGGTGGCCTCCAAATTATCAAGGGTTTAGTGACACTATGGTATAATCCATGGTAGTAATTAACCTCCTCTGAGTGCATTGAAGCTCGAATGTTGAAGTGAGAGTGCCCGCAGGGCGGATCAACATTACGCAGGAAAGAAAGATCCATGAAGACGGAGAAATTTGATGGAAGAACAAGTGGATATGTAAAGATGGTGGTGGTAAGGTTTGTTATATAATAATCAGGCTTTGCATTAATGGGGTAGGGGATAACAGTGGACACAAGAAGAACTAAGATAAAAAAATCAAATCAAGGTAGTCATTAGGATTGGGATTACAAATTAAGCTAGTGATTGTGCTTTGATTTATTGATGGAAACAAAGTGATAATTGCAGGAAAGGCTAGATCTAGGCAGTCGTTTGCAAGGTTGGTGAAGTTGAAGGGCCAAGGTGAGCTGCTAATGTAGTAAATGCAACGTTAAACTCGCTCACCAAAGACCCCAGGAACTTGGGACAAGGGGTGAGAAGAGCGTTTGACCTAAGGTCCCAATGTTTTTGTTGTTGATGGTGGTAAAGACAACAAACTTTACGTGAAGGATCTCACAAGATGAATAAATTGATGGGTAGGTGAACATTTGGCCACCAAAGACGTGAGTATGTGACTTGGTGGTTGACCACTTGCGACATCTAACTATATTTGTGAATGGTTATTGACTTTGTTATGTTGCCCCTTTGTCTATTCGGTGGTAGCTGGTTATTGACTTTGTGTGTGTGGCTCCTATCTTAGGTAGCCTTCCCATGGCCTAGTTAACTAGGCCCTTTCGCTTGTTATAAAACTTAGCATTTTCACAAGCATTTGCAAATCCAGTGCTAGAAACAAATGTTTTTTTCAACCCTTAAAATTAAAGGCAATGCTTAGGCTTAACTGAGATTCAGACTTGAAAATCACTAGAAATCATACTAGTGTTAGGATTTATAACTAAAAAGTACAAATTTAACTCCTTAAAATTAAAGGCAATATAAAATTCCAATCGGGATTTTTGAATTTCAAACAAAAAAATTACACTACAAATCGGGTTATGTAAGCACTGTTTACATCTACAACTTGGGTAGCCACTTGGGGGGTGCACTACTAAGAAACCCTTTGTATCGTGTGCGTTCAAGGAGTATTAAAAAAACCCCCTTACCTATGAACTTTTCATGAATAAAATGACCCCTTTTTCTTTATGGACTTACGGGTTTTTTTCCCAAAATCAATTAACAAGCCCCCTTCTATAGATGTATTTATGTAAATTTACCTTAAAATTTTGAATCAAAGAACCCCTTTATTTGAATTCACGTGGTATATTTACATATTTTTAGGTGAATCCCCTGAGGGCAGCCACCTATGTAATCCTACTCGAAGTCTTCCGTTTTTCTTTAAAACTTCTCTATTGGAATTAGTCCCTTTAAAACTTCTCTGTTGGAATTAATCCCTCTTAAATGTAGACTTGGATCATGCCACATAGGGTCTCTCTCCATCTACTCTTAGTTCACTAAATAAGAGTAACATGTCTAAACCCACCCTTACTCACAATATGTCTAAATACTTGGAACATGGCATAGAAAATCCCCTCTCCATCTAGTTATTACCTACTCAATAATGTGTTAAAAAGTGTGTAGGTAGCCTCATTCTTTTAAAACGAATGGGGACACCTTGGTCCACCTATATAATTATGCATTGACTCATGTGTAATAGTTCGAATAGATGGGCATTGTGTGAATGTTGAGTCACGTCTTCAAAATTGCTAAGATCAATAAGCACCCAAAAAAAGTGGATACATTTAATCCATGAGAGAACAAATCGGATGAGGTGAAGGTCTTTGTCTTGCACAATGTGTTGTACCACGCGTGATGTGGTAACTTAAAGGTGACAATCATAACATAAATAAGGATGTTATGTACATGATGCTCTGATTAAAATTTGCATGTGGTGTACCACGCATGATGTGATAGGGTGGTTGCAAGATGAGGTTATCTAGTTTCATGTAGTGGGCGCCCTTGGCTTTAGCCGAAAAACAGGCATTTTTTCAAGAAGAATAGCCAATCTCTCCTAGTTAGCCAAGGAGTTTCACTTCAAGGTCTTTTAATGAAACATCATATGTAAAGTTGGGCACCTAAAACTATAATCTGATCGAATATCCAATAATTGCAAATCCTCTTTTCTTTGGGAACCAAAATTGTATACAGGCCCTGTCGAAGGTTTAGACAAGTACAGTGAATGTGAGTAAATTGCCTATAACTTTTACATTATTACTCATATGATGTTCCACTTTGCATATCACAAATACAAATAACATAGAGCTTAACTTGATTTATCGAGTAAATTGCCTATAACTTTTACATTATTACTCATATGATGTTCCCACTTTGCATATCATAAATACAAATAACATAGAGCTTAACTTTTAGTCAGGTTTAGATAAGTACAGTGAATGTGAGTAAATTGCTTATAACTTTTACATTATTACTCATATGATGTTCCCACTTTGCATATCACAAATACAAATAACATAGAGCTTAACTTGATTTATCGAGTAATTTTTGATGTGTTCTACTATTTTCTATATTATTTAAAAAGTATTAGAATTGTTAAAAAAACATACTATTTTATCCTCCCACCACATCTACCATTTAAAATGCTCAAATTGTATAGATCTAGTGATGATTAGATTGGGAAAGATTAGTATAATGTGGGTATAAGCAATGTGGGTATAAGGTAAAATTACAAATCTAATGGTTGGATTTTTGTAGATTTACTTTGGAAAATTTGTTATAGCTATTAGAGGCCCATTAAATCAATTATAATTTAATTCTAAAAAATTAAATATTGAATCTTTCAATCTAAAAACTCTAGGGATCAATACGCTTGTTGCCATGAATTTATTAAAAAAAATTGGCTTAATTTAAGTATGGGAAGGTCCATTTTCAATCCTCCCAAGTGAAAATTCCCATATTGTGTCCACTCTCCCCTTTTCAAGTCTAAAACCAATCCTAGTTAGGTTTGGAAATCTAGGCTTGGTAAACTTCAAAGCTTAGATATCATTCCATGTGTGAGTCTTGGGGTAGGCACAAATCTTATATATACATGCCACTTTATGTCCACATGAGCTTCAAGAGGATCCACATAAGCAGCTTGCTACCTCACCTTGCCACCTCCACCCTCCATGTCAACATGGTCAACCTAGTTGACTCCCCACCTCATCATCCTAGTCATCATTAATGCCACATCTTCTTGCCACCTTTGCATGCCACCTCGCACTTGGTGACATGGCATGTCCCATCATGGAATTGCCACATCAACTATAATAGTGCCACATGTTAAGAGAATGCCACGTGTCATGCACGCATGTGACACGTGGCACCTCCTTTCCATCTCCCCTTTTTTTTCAAAAATATATTTTTGAAAAAGTTAATTTAGTAATTTAGAGAAATAGAATATAGAATTTAAAATAATAAAATATATATAACTTATTAAATAAAAGAATTTAAAATCAATAATTTTAAAGGATTATATTTTGGAATTAGATCAATAATATTATTATTAAAGTTCATATTATTCAATTTTAAAAAAATAAATTTTAAGTTTAATATTTCTTGAAAATAATTTATGTAGAATAAACCTTTGAATAAAATTTAAAAAAAATACATTATTAAAAAAAGTAGTTATATAATTATAAAATAAAAGATGTATTTAAAGATATATTTATATATCTAGTAATGATAAATATTTAGACTTGTTAATAAATATTATTAATAATATTAATTTTTAAGTGGATAATAGTTTATCTTTAATTATCTTTATGTTTATCTTAATTATCCATAGATAGGAAATCCAATGAGATTTGAAGTGGATAACCTATTTTTCTTATATAATCACACATCTCTAGTACTATCCTACACTTATCTCTAGTACTATCCCATCATTAAGCCTTTATAATTTTTTCTCTCTTAGCTTCCTTGAGAATGGGTTCTCACAAAGTCGTAGGAGTCGGAAACGTGATAGAACTAGACTAACCCCCGTCCACCAAGTTCAAGAGAAGGAGAGGAAAAGGGTAGCTCGTGAGAGAAAAAGAGAGTGGAGTGCACATCAACGAGCAACACCTTCCATTGGCGATGATCCAAGCCTTGCTCCTCCTCTTCCACTTCCTCTCCCTCCGCCCTCTTCCCCCCACTACCCCTTATTTAGTTTAGATAATCCACATGAACCCGCCCTTCCTGAGTCCCCTTCTCTTCTACAAGAACCCACCCCCCCTCTTTTGGGTGCCCATCGTGTGGATAGGAAAGAACTATCAAAGTCAGGGGCACATCGTTGTGCCCATGCAATCTTCCATTCCTATTTCAAAGACCTCACACCTTCATCACAGGCATGTGTGCTTGATGCTTTGATTGATCTACCCAACATGGCCAACTACAGGGTGCTTTCCGACATTGGAGGTCAAAGAGAGAGGAGAGCTGGCATGGCGATGCTACAAAGTGTTCGTCATTCCTATATAGTTAACAAGAAGAGGAACTCTGCGGACGCTTTGGCTGCTCGACGGGCTATTGTGGCAGCCATAAGTAGCTCCCAAATGAAGGGTAAGGTTAGTGCCACATCTCGCATCCTTTCCATAGCACCACATGCACTTAGAGTTGGGTCTATTAGACGACAAAGTTTAGATGCCAATGAGGTTGGTGCTTTGTGGGCGAGTTGGGCGAGTAGTGGTCGTGTAGCTAGGCATGATCGCCTACTAGATGAAACCACTAGAACCTTGATAGAAAGTTTTTGGGAGAAGAATTGTCGTGCCTCGCCAGCTTTCAAGAAAGATTTGTGTAAGAGAGTGACAAGAGGATTGAGCACGGTGCTTGCTTTCTTGAAATGACCCAAACTGAGTTGTATTCTCAGTTTGTGGCTTCGTATCCAGAGCTTAAAATTGGGCAAAGGTCATTTGAGGGGTGTAAGCCTTGGTTTGTGAGGTACTCACGTCAGCGTGACACATGTTGTTGTCGCTTCCATGTTGAGTTCAAACTTTTTTATGATGTGTTCCGTTCTCTTAGTGGGCATAGAGAGTTGCCTCGTAGTCCTCGTGATTTCATCCACTCTCTTTTGTGTGCACGCACGGAGGATGCCCAGTTCCATAGGATGCCTTGTGTGGAGAGCAATTGCACATCATGTGGTTCACTTGCACATCTACAGATGGTAGATCTTGATGCAAGTGACCAAAAGATAGTGCCATGGCAACGTTATGAGTATGTGACACACCAGCTCCAGAGTGGTGGACAGTCCAGGAAGTTGCAGCTCGTGGACAAACATACACCACGTTGTCACTTCACAGCCACATTTAGGGAGCAGATCTGCCCCTATATACGGCACAGTCATTGTGCCAAGTGGCAAGATCGTCAGTTCCGAGCATGCCTGGTAGAGTTTCCTATTGGTGTGGTCGTCTCTGTGATTGATTTTGCAGAGAACTACACCTTCACACCTTTTTAGGAGATACAATCTGAGTATTACTTCTCAAAGCAGTTAATGTTTATATTTCATAATATTTGTTTCGTGTTTGAGCTATATTACTTATTTGATTTTTTGTGTCCTAAACATCTGTATTGCTTACCTCACCAGGTTGCTATTATGGTCCACATTAGCTATCGACATGCAGAGGCTCATGTAGATGGGATAGCGAGTACCCCCCGAGACCCGTGTCATTATTCGAGAGTATCATTTCTATATCAGTGATGATCGTTCACATGATGCACATTTTGTGCAACACTGTTTTCGTCTCCATGACGATTTTTTAGGAGATTGTGGGATCATACGTGGCCAGCGATGGGTTTTGTCGGATGGTTGTGGCACACAGTTCAAGTCGTTCACGACAATTCTATTGGCTCTACAGGTAGTACTTATGGTTCTCATATATTTGCAATTAAAGTAAATTCACTAGAACATCTTAAAGAAAACAATAACTAAGACTATCTTTTATGGATTTATAGGTGGTATGTGCAGTCGAGTATCCCAGTGATTTGGTCATTCTTTGAGACTGGTCACAAGAAGGGAGAGCATGATGGTGCGGGCGCCTGTGTGAAACGTGCCCTGAGGCATCATCAGCTGCGGCAGGATGCTCAGCGGTTCAGAGATGATGGCCACGTAGTCGAGTGGTGCTACCAACATTTGTGTGTGGGAGTGCAGCATCATCGTATCCCAAACGTGATGCTCAGATTATCATGAGATTTTTTTGGCATGTGGATGGTGGCATGATTGACTGTAGAGCCTCCCATGATTGTGACACAGTACCTGGCACCTTGGGCTTACATTCCATTAGAAGCACGTGCATGGCGGCCCCCACGATTTACGCAGGATTTACACAGGACGGTTTGCATGCTTCTGTGGAGCATGTATGGATGGCGATTGGTCACATTGTGCCTCGAGAGGATGGGCAGATGCATGGATACAGACATTCCTCTCCCCTGAGCATCCTTCACATCCAGTGTTGTCTGATGAGCACACAGGTCCTGCGTTCATGGTCAATTATGATGACCTGACAGATTTACTACAGGAGGGTGATGTATTTGCTGTTATTGCCAGTGAGGGAAATAGCGAGGAAGTAGACTACTATCATAAGTTGCACTAGGCCAAAGTGCATCCTTGACCAGGATACAGTGGATGATCATGGGTTTTCTTTTGACGCCCATAGCATGATTGTGGCAGGCCGGTTCTACCAGCAGATTCGACTTCATCGGGGGAGTCTTGAGTTCCAGCAGATTCATCTAGTGGTTGCTACCAGGCTCACTCTTGATCAAGTACAGAGCCGAAAACACAGTTCTCACCCTCGTTTTCGGCTTCGAGTGGATGGCCATGAGAGCATTCTACAGCAGTTGAGAGCTAGAGAGGGTGCTGCTGACTAGATCTCTATCTTGATAGTGACTAAACTCAGACTAGCTGGGTTAGCTCACTTACATTGTACTTAGATTTTTTGGGAGTGACTAATCTCAGAATAGCTGGGGTAGCTCATTTTCAAAATACCTTGATCTTTTGAGTTAGTGGCTAAACCCAGAGTAGTTGTGTTAGCTCACATTCTGATGTACTTAGTTGATGTTTATATCATTTTATGAGTTTTCTCATTATTGAGAATCATTGCATTTTAGTTGATGTTCATGGTTTTCTGATTTTATTAAGAGAATAAGCATCTGCATTAACTTCAATCACACGCTACCTCAGATTTGCAGTCGTTCTACTCCGCGTCAGCACTGCACAAATTGCTAAGTCAGTCTTCTGCATTCAACATTTTGCACTTGGGTTGCAGATTCAATATCAGCCACTTTCGAACCCAATTGCTAATGCCAAATCATCTTCTGCTCTACTGATGCCATGTCATCTTTCAACCTATGCTGATTCCACATCATCTTTTGATCTACTAATGCCATGTCATCTTCTAATATGCAGATGCCATGTCGTCTTCAACCTAGTGATGCCATGGTATCTTTTGATCTACTAATGCCACATCATCTTTTGATCTACTGATGCCACATCATCGTCTGACATGTTGAAGCTATGTCATCTTCTGACCTTTGGAAGCCATGTCATCCTCCAACTTGCTGATGCCACATCATCTTCCTATCGTCAGAGCCAGCTATCTGAAACAGCTATCGGAGCCCACTGTTGAAACAACTATCGGAGCCAGCTATCTAAACCAACTACCACAAAGGTAGCTACCCTGAATCAACTGTCGGAATCAGCTTCCTAAATTGACTAACAGAATCAACCATCTACATTAACTATCAAACTCAGCCATCTAAGTCAACCTCTCATCAACCTGCTACTAACAAGCCGTCAACCTGCTAATGACAAGCAATCAACCTGCTTATTGGCAATCGTTGACCTATTGACATCTAGTGACTTGCCTACCTGACGGTCACTGCATGTTACCGCACAGCCTTTTACATTGCAGAGTTAGTATTCCATGTTTGCCCAAGTTTACTAATTTTGCCAAGTTTACTCATTTACCCAGGTTTATGACAGTCAAAATCACCTTTCAGAGTTAGCTATCGAAATTCGAAGGCGGAATCAGTTCTCTGTTTGACTGACTCAATGACACCCAACCTAGCCTACACTTGGAGGGAGCTGAAAAACTCAATGGTACAAACTATACAACCTGGAAGCTAAAGTTGGGGTCACTATTATTCTTCCAAGATTGTTGCGAGATGGTTTCTATGGAGAGACCAACTGATCTGACTGCTAAAGTTCTCGCAAAATTAGACAAGAAGGCCATGTTTGTTGTCCACATGATAAAGCTAAGTGTGAAGGATGACATCCTGAGCCATTTGAGGGAGGTGTTAACTCCTCAGGGGTTCACCTCAAAAAATGTTAGTGTACCATGTGAGTTCAGCAGGAGGGGTTTTTTAATTAGATGCATTGAAAAAATTAGATACATTGAGAAAATTTAACAGGATTACATTAACAGGATGGTTTTTTAATTAGATGCATACATTGAGAAAATTTAACAGGATGGTTTTTTTATTCAACTTTAGAAAAAAATCTGTTAGTTCATAAGTAAAGAGGGGTTGTTTTATTGGGAGAAAAGTTTTAGTTAAGGGGTTTTTTAAATAATTCTTGTGAACGCACGTGATACCTAGGGTTTTCTGGTAGTGCACCCCCTGAGGTTAACTCCCAACAAAGAAGCTTGGGAAAACTTGAAAAAGGTATATGAGTCTAAAAGCACTTCAAGCCAAATTGCCTTGAGAGCTGAACTCACAAATGAGACAAGGAAGTCCAATGAGACTGCTACACACTTCATCAAGTGGGTGAAAGATCAGCATCGGCAAACTGATAGATGTGGGAGATAAGATGACCGACATCAAGCTAGATAAAAATTATCATCCATGAGCTGAACAAAGGCAATGAAGGTCTTGTTCAAGGCCTCATCATTCTAAGAGAAAAACCCTCACTAGAAGAAATGGAGCATATCCTTAGGGGGATGAGGATCAAAGAAAAATTGCTACAAAGAACATCCATGGTAGTAGCATCACTTTAGCAAGTAACACTAACAAAGCCCTCTTCACACATAGAGGCAGAGGAAGATCAAATAATCAAAGAGGGTGATAACTAATCATTAATTATGATTATAAGAGCTTGTGTGGCTATGGCTATGAAAAACACAACTCTATTAAGGAGCTTGGTTCTCCTAGCTAAGGCATCCTTTGGCCAAGCCCTCTTAAGGCAACCTAGAGCACATAAGGACAATCCTCAACTTAGAGAAATTAGGTGGATTTGAACCGAACGAGTTGTATGAGCTTTACGACCACAAATATGCAAAAAACATAAATGAATTGGGGAAAAAGAAAATGACACGGTAACAAAGAGCTAATCGACGCAATTGATGGTACGAACCAAATTGCCTTGCGGTGTAGGAGAAGCCCACAAAGTGGTTTGAGCTCTAGTGGAGCAAGTGGGGAGCATTGAATCCTCCACCTCCTATGGGTATGGCTGGGGCAACGTTGGAATCTAGTGAAAGACACTATAAATAGTTGAAGATGTGATAGCCACACAAAAAAACATCTAAGGATGATGACAAGGCTCTTGATACCATGTTGAAATATTGAATAGCATGTGCAAGTTGGCTATGGTGGATCAAAGACTACAGCTAAGTTAAAACACATGATGAGTAAGAAATAGTAGAATGGTTGTGTACACACAAGAGAGAGAACAATAATGGGAAAAATAGTTAATTGATTACTTCATAGGCAAGTGCCCTTTTATAGACCCCATACAACTCAATACCACCTAGTGTGTTGTGAAATGTGGTGCCAAAGAGCACAAGGAAAATACGAAGTGAGTGTGAGAAGCCACATCACCAAAAGAGAATTATCCCCATGCAAGAGAAATACTAAGTTGTACTCTCCTCATATAAAAGGAGGGCATTTCAAGCAATGGAATACAAGCACAACATCGCAAGTCTTTCTATAAGTACAAGTTTTCATCTTGTAACCTAACTGAACTTGAGTCTAATCTTAACTAGCACACACTCACAACAATGAGTCTCTTTCATTTTTATCCACCTTAGGTTAGCAATGTCATTATATTAGATTAGTGTTGTGATTAGTGTAGGATTAGTTATCATTAGGTAGATGTTTTGTCTTTAGGAGATCTTGATCCATGATTTTTAACATGGTATTAGAGCTTGGTTTCACTCTCCTAACTTAGTTTAGCATTTGTGCACATTATTAGCACTAATCTTTATTGTTAAGATTTATTAGCCTGATTAGGGTTTTTCAAATTAGGGTCTTTCTTTTTTTCATAATAGCTTTCCCTTTCTTGCTGCCTTTGAGATTAGAAAAAGAGAGAGATAAGGAGGGAGTAGAGAAGTGCATCTTAAGCAATAGTATAAGCTCATTACAAAGCCTTGTACAACAAAAAGCATTATCATATGCATGCTGTTGTTGTTGGCGGTGAAGTAGCATACGGTAAGAGAAAGAGGCATGTCAAGCTGATGATGGGTGAGAAAGCAGCTCAGTAGAGCTATGTAAACAACGTTTTTTTTTTAAAAAGCGCTCAGTTTGAACACGATTCACAAACCTGCACTACTGCCACACACTGCTGCTGAAAGCTACAGGCAAGCAGAGAGCACAGGGCCAAACAAGGCCACGCTTTACAACGTTGTCATCTCTCTCATAGCACATCAGCATGCAGCAAAGGAAACAACAAAAAGGAAACGAGACGCACGACGCGTGAAGGGAACAGCAGAGAAAGCAAGCATCTCCTTCACATAAAGCTGAAGGTATCAAAGGAAGGCGGCCAGCAGAAGTGCGTGGTAAGGGCACATGAAAACTTCTTTAGAAGCAGCACAACAACAGTTCGTCTCACCTCCAGCGCAATGGAGAGAAGAGAGGCACATGTCGTCTCATACACAGCACAACAGCACCAACAACAGCGAAGAGAGAAACCAATAGCCACGAACAACAGCTCCCACGCGACAGGAAGAAGCAGAGGAAGATGCAGCAGTGGTGGGCCATTGAGCTCGAACAGAGTGGATAAAGTGTTTTTTTATTTAAAAAAATGGAAATAATTAAAAATAAGGATTCCTTGGTTCAAAAGAGCTCCCCTCTAAGAGAATGTGCACACGCAAAAAATGTGGAGGTAAAAAATGCCATTGTCTTGGGTTTTGGCATCAATATGTGTGTTTTTGGGCTTAATCATGGGCCTTCACATGTTAGCCATCATCATTAAAAATTACAAGTTGTACTCTCCTCATATAAAAAGAGAACATTTCAAGCAATGGAATACAAGCAAGTCTCAAGTCTTTCTATGAGTACAAGTTTCCATCTTGTAACCTAACTGAACTTGAGTCTAATCTTAACTCTAGCACACACTCACAACAATGAGTCTCTTTCATTTTTATCCACCTTAGGTTAGCAATGTCATTATATTAGATTAGTGTTGTGATTAGTGTAGGATTAGTTATCATTAGGTAGATGTTTTGTCTTTAGGAGATCTTGATCCATGATTTTTTTAAAATAGTGGTTTCATCAAAACAAGTGGTTTAATACAAAACTAGGTGTTAGAGAAGCTTCAGCCCACAAGCTAAGTGATTTGGTCCCTTTCACATGTACATGGTCCATTTGGCCCCATCCTTCTAGGGATGTTTTTGGTGCATATTTCAACAGAAAAGTCAAGAAAGTGTGTGTTTGTTGGATATAGTAGTGAGCATAAGGCTTACAAACTCTATGATCCAATTAAGAAGGAGACATTTATGTCAAGGGATGTAATATTTGATGAGCCTACTAGTTGTCCATCAGCTGATCCATCAAATACAGACACCCCTTCTTCATCAACTCCTCTTAAAGGACAAATAGCACCTTTAGAAGACTCCATTAAAGAACTGGAAGAAGAAGATGATGCCCACCAAGTAGTCCTCAAGAGATCTACCAGAGACAGAAAGTAGCCCCAAAGGTTAACATATCACAGATGTAACAATTCAAACTTTGACCAAACAAATTATGCTCTCTTAACATCATTGATGTAGCATGATGAACCCTTCTTCTATGAGGATTCCTGTGATAAGATAGCAAGCTTGATGGGATGAACTACACTCTTTGGAAATTCAAAATCAATTCCATTCTACACTCTTATGAGCTTCTAGAAACTATTCTGGGAATGGATGCAGAACCAGTGGGTGGGAAGTCTCGACTCCAACAACCCTACAAACATGCTTCCGCCAGATGCTACACTTCTTAGGGCATGGAGAAGGCGCAACGCTAATGCACTTTGTGCCATCGTCACTAGCGTAAGTGATTATGTTTTCACTCTGATTCAACATACTACCAAGGCTACAGAGTCTTGGATCTTATTGAGAAATCAATATGAGACTCGTAATCAGACCAGGATTTCGAACCTAGAGAATTAGCTAGGAGTGATGGCTTCTACCTCTGCTGCTACTGCTGCTGCACCAATCTTGTGCATTTGTCCACCTGCCTTCACGGAAGGCAAGCTTGATGGGATGAACTACACTCTTTGTAAATTCAAAATCAATTTAATTCTAGACTCTTATGAGCTTCTAGAAACTATTCTGGGAATGGATACAGAACCAGTGGGAAGTTTCGACCCCAACAACCCTACAAACATGCTTCCGCCAGATGCTACACTTCTTAGGGCATGGAGAAGACGCAATGTTGATGCACTTTGTGCCATCATCACCAGCATAAGTGATTATATTCTCACTCTGATTCAACATACTACCAAGGCTACAGAGTCTTGGATCTTACTGAGATATCGATATGAGACTCGTAATCAGACCAGGATTTTGAACCTAGAGAATCAGCTTGCTGCTGAAAAGTTTGCTGAAGGAGAAGCTGCTAAAGCATTCATCTCACGGATCAAAAATCTGCGAGATCAAATGGTTGCTGTAGGGATTATGTTGAGATATCGAGCTCATCTAGTGAGGTCCACACCACTGGCATGGTTGGTGAGATCATGGGTGATATGCGGCCAGTGGGATGACAGGCTGTGTGACAGCCATTCTAGAGACTGGCATAGTTATAGCGACAGCTCATTTAGTTGGGTTCACACTATAGAGAACCCTAGTATGTATTTGGTTGAGTACCTTTTCATACGGTGTGTACTCTTATCTTTGTATATGGTGTGTTGAATGTTGTGTGAAGAAGAAGAAGATTTTCAGCTTCTCACCTGTGTGTTCTCTTTTAGAGTTTTGTGAGTGTGTGTGTGCTTGCAAGAGCTCAAGCTCTCTTCTCCCCTGCATCTTTTCATGGTATCAGAGCCTAGTTCATGCTAAGGGCTGAGCTGCAAGCAAGAGAAGCACAGGAAGAGGTACGAGGGTAAGAGCTTCATCTACTCATCCCTATTTGTGTACACCCTTGTCGGGAGCTCTACAAGAGGCATCGGCAATGATCTCTGATTGAGGAGCTTTCTTCGCAGGCAGTAAAGCTATAGAAGGGCAACTATATTGTCCTATTGGACTGAATTTTTAGGCCGAAAACGCGTTTCAAGCATGTTAGGACCTCCGTTTTTCAGAAAGCAGGCGATTTCGAGCATTGCAGGTAAGTCATCGATTCTATGCAGAACTCGGTTTTAAGAACTGGGTTTTAAGAACTGCAGGAAGACAAATTGGTTGTGCAGACATTGTGTGTGCTGCAAGGAGGTCAAACAGTTGCCATTGGGTGTATGTATGCACATTGAGGTCACTGGAGAAAAGATGCAGGGGGGGAAGAGAGCTTAAGCTCTTGCAAGCACACACACACACTCACAAAACCCTAATAGAGAACACACAAGGTGAGAGGCTGAAAATCTTCTTCTTCTCTACTCAACACTCAACACACCATATACAAGATAAGAGTACACAAGGTACTCAACCAATACATACACGGGTTCTCTATAGTGTGAACCCGACTAAATGAGCTGGTGCTATAACTATGCCAGTCTCTAGAATGGCTGTCACACAGCCTGTCATCCCACTGGCCGCATATCTCCCATGATCTCACCAACCATGCCAGTGGTGTAAGTGTGGGGCCTATCCCCCAGGCGGGTCATCAGTGGCCACCGCCTCACTAGATGAGCTCGATATCTCAACACTCCCCCTCGAGCTCAACTCCATCTCATGTACACCAAGCGAAGCCCTGAATCTGCGGAGCTTCTCTGTACCCAATGCTTTGGTGAAGATGTCAGCTACCTGATCCTCTGTGCTGACATAAACAAGGTCAAGGTCTCCTGCCAAGACCTTCTCTCTGACAAAGTGGTAGTGGACCTCTATGTGCTTCGTACGAGCATGAAAGACTGGGTTCCTGGCCAACTGTATACTGTTAATGTTGTCACAGAAAATGACAACTTGTCTATCCACTGATAGACCCAAATCTCCAAGTAGCTTCCTCAACCAAGCTACCTCACATGCTGCCATAGCAGCTCCTCTGTACTCAGCCTCTGTACTCGATAGAGCAACCGTAGGCTGCTTCTTGCTGCTCCAAGTCACAGTAGCACTCCCCAAAGAAAACATGAATCCACTGGTAGATCTTCTATCTGAGATACTACCAGCCCAATCAGCATCTGTGTACCCATGTACACATATCTCTGTCCCAGTCTCATAGAATAGTCCACAATGCAAAGTAGACTTCACGTACCTCAGTATGCGTCTCACTGCATCCAAATGCGGTTTCCGTGGAACCTGCATAAACTGACTCACCAACCCAACAGCATAGCTCAAATCTGGTCTGGTGATCGTCATGTAGATCAAACTTCCTACTATGCGTCTGTACATAGTAGGATCCTCCAAGATCTCTCCTGAATCTGCACTCAACTTGCCATTCTGATCCAATGGCACAGAAATAGGCTTACAGCCTGTCATACCATACTTGGACAACATGTCCAAGCCATACTGTCTCTGCAGTAATCCAATACCATGTGGTGACCTAATCACCTCAATGCCCAAGAAATATCTGAGCTCCCCCAGATCCTTCATCTCGAACTTCTGTCTAAGCAAGATCTTTACATCAAAGATCTCTGCATCATGGTCCCCCGTAATGATCAAGTCATCTACATAGATGACAACAAGCACAACTCCTCTATCACCATGTCTCACATACAATGAGAAATCTGCATTGGCTACATGAAAGCCAATAGTGACAAGATATTCAGAAATCTTGTCAGACCATGCTCTTGGTGCTTGCTTTAAGCCATATAAGGCTTTCTTCAACCTGCAAACATGCTCGGGGTGACCCACATCCTCATATCCAGGTGGCTGCAACATATACACCTCTTCTTGCAAATCCCCATGCAAGAATGCATTCTTTACATCCATCTGATGTAAAGACCATTGCTTTGATGCAGCCACTGCTATCACAACTCTCACCGTTGCCATCTTGGTAACTAGGCTGAAAGTTTCCTCATAATCAATCCCATATGTCTGTGCATATCCTTTGGCTACCAATCTAGCCTTGTACCTGTTTATGCTTCCATCACTATTATGTTTAACTTTGTACACCCACTTGCATCCAATGGCTTTCTTGCCTTCAGGCAATTGCACCAAATCCCAAGTTTCATTTCCATATAGTGCATCCATCTCCTCATCCATAGCTTTCTCCCAACACACATTTCCAATAGCCTCATCAATGCATGTGGGCTCAACAACCTGCACAACCTTTGCCATATATGCATAGTGATGTGCCACATAACCATCATAGGTAAATCTCTGCACAGGATTTCTCACTCTCCCACATCTTTGCAGCTTCTCATTCATGGCTTCCATAGCCTTCTTTACACCAGGTGTTCTCATAGCTGGGATCCCAAGCTCCTCATCAAGGCTCATATCTGAGCCACTAGACTCTCCATCAACATGAGAATGCCTTGCAGAAATGTCAGGCATACCAAGGGGCTCAACCACTTTCTCTTTTCCTTTACGTGATGTAGTAATCACATTTGCAGGGCTGGTATTATGACGCAGCCTGCCACTCCATGGTCTATCAACAGATCCACTAGATGAGGACTCTCCTGGTCCACTCAAAGACTGTGATTGCTGACCTGCATTCTGTGCAGCCACACTTCCACTCACATCAGCCCCAATAGCTTCTTTTTCAGCAGCATACCAGTTGCTCATCTCATCAAAGACAACATCCCTGCTTACCCTCAACTCACGTGTAGCAGGGTTATAACACCTGTATCCCTTTTGCTCAAGGGAATATCCAATAAACACACATTTTTCAGCTTTCGGATCCAGCTTAGTTCTCAGCTCATCTGGCACATGCACATATGCAATGCATCCAAAGACTTTCAGATGAGACAAATCTGGTTTTTTGCCAGTAAACCTCTCCTCTGGAGTTACATCATGTATGGCTGCAGTTGGAGTCCTGTTCATGATATATACTCCTGTAGAAACAGCCACAGCCCAATAGCAATGCGGCATATTCTTCTCTTCCATCAATGCTCGCGCAATCTCAGCAATGTGCCTGTTTTTCCGCTCAGCAACTCCATTTTGCTGCGGAGTGTATCTGCATGTAAACTGTCTCCGAATACCATTCTTCTTCAAAAATTCAGAGAACTCATTGGAGAAGTACTCTCCCCCTCCATCTGACCTTAGGCACTTTACATATTTCCCTGTTTGCTTTTCAACTAAAACTCTGAAGTTCTGAAAGTGAGTGAACACCTCACTCTTCTCCTTCATGAAATATACCCACACTTTCCTTGTGTGGTCATCAATGAAAGTCACATAATACCTGCAGCCTCCCATAGATATGGTCTTCGTAGGACCCCATACATCTGAATGCACAACATCTAGAGCATTTCTGCTCACATATCTGTTACGTGGAAACACATGCTTTGTTTGCTTCCCAAATTGGCATGCTTCACATATTTTCTGCATACCTTCCACTTTAAATTTTGGCAGCCCTGTCACAATTCGTTTTGTCTGCATAGACTTCAATCTCTGCACATTCACATGACCAATCCTTTTATGCCATATGTCTGTGTCTGCAACAACTCCTGAACCATTTGCAAACATTGCAGCACTCATTTCAGGCATGTCTACATCCAACGTAAACATTCTACCCACTCTGTTGCCTTTTGCAACCAACCTACACTTGTCTTTAAAGTCTTCGACATAACACCCATCAGGGTTAAACCTAACCTGCAAACCTTGCTCAATCATCTGGCCAACTGAAACCAGATTCTTTGTTATGTTCGGTACATGAAGTACATCTGCAAGGTACTTCACTTTGCCATCCTGCATAGACAATGGCACATCTCCAACGTGGGCAATTGGATGAGCAGTGTCATCCCCTGTTTCCACAAAACCTGGTCTTTTCGGGTTTTTCATCTCCTTGAACCACTCCCCATGACTCGTCATGTGGTTCGAAGCGCCTGAATCCACATACCATACATTATCTTTTTGTGCTGCATCAACATTTTCAGACATGGCATTTACAACATGCTGCATAACAAACAACCTTTCATTATCCTATTATTTCTGCTTGAAGAGGATGCATAGTTGTTTTGCTGCACTTTTCCATTTTGCATGTCAGCCTGCTTCTTATAACATTCTGACTGCACATGTCCAAGCTTACCACAATAATAGCATTCACGTGCATCATTATATTGCCTTTGCCAATTTCCACGGCCTCTTTGACTCCCCCTGCCTCTGAATTTGCCTCTTCCACCTGCGTGTTGTTGTTGTTGTTGATTCTGGGACTGTTGTTGTTGCTGCTGCTGCTGGCCATAATTCTGATTACCTGTTCGGCCACCTCCTTGACCGTGTCCATGGCCTCCTCTACCTCGTCCTCTTCTTGAACTCGTGTAGAAGGCCTGTTGCTCTGAACTATTTTTGCTTTGTGAAGACTGTTGGTCTTCACCCAAGTTCTTCTCTTTGATAATCAGCATAGACACCAAATCTGTAAAGTTGGGAATGTTTTCCCGAGTCTGAATAGACGTCTTGAACGCCTTGTATTGTGGCCCGAGACCACGTAGACAGACTTCCACCTTGTCATCATCATCTACTGACACACCAATAGATGCAAGGGATTCCACAATACCCTTTATTTTCAGCGCATAGTCATTCACAGACATGCTCTTTTTCTCCACAGTATGAAGTTCATTCTTCAACTGTATCTTGCGTGCCTTGGTATTTGTTTCATAAAGCTTTACCAAGGTGTCCCATGCCTCCTTGGGGGACTTGGCATCCTGAATGTGCCCAATCATAGTGTCCTGTATACTAATGGAGAGCCAATACATAACCTTCCTGGCTCCTTGGTTCCAGTCTTTAAACTCTTTCACATCTGCAGCAGTCGGATTTATATCCGGTATCTCCGGTGCCTCTTCATGCTCACCTTCTATGTAGTCCCAATAGCCTTTTCCCATCAGGAAATTTGTCAACCTGAATCTCCAAGCATGGAAGTTATTCTTATCCAGCTTCTCAGCCACAATCTGTGTTATGCCATCATTAGACATCTTGCCAAACACACAATTTTACCAGAAACTGCACTCTGGTTTTTCCTGCACAACTGCTGTATTTTCTGCACAGCGGTACTGTAGTCCACTCAAATGTCACAACCAGTGACCTCAATGTGCATACATACACCCAATGGCAACTGTAGACCTCCTTGCAGCACCCACAGTGTCTGCACAGTCAATCTGTCTTCCTGCAGTTCTTAAAACAGAGTTCTGCAGAGAATCGATGACGTACCTGCAGTGCTCGAAATCGCCTACTTTCTGAAAAACGGAGGTCCAAACGCGCCCGAAACGCGTTTTCGGCCCGAAAATTTTTAGTCCGATGGACTGAATAGTTGCCCTACAACTTTACTCCCACGAAGAAAGCTCCTCAATCAGAGACCGTTTGCCGGTGCCTCCCGTAGAGCTCCCGACAAGGGTGTAGTCACCAACACAATAGGGAAGAGTAGTTGAAGCTCTTACCCTCGTACCGCTTCCTGTGGTTCTCTTGCTTGCAGCTCAGCCCTTAGCACGAACCAGGCTCTGATACCATGAAAAGATGCAGGGGGGGAAGAGAGCTTGAGCTCTTGCAAGCACACACACACACTCACAAAACCCTAATAGAGAACACACAAGGTGAGAGGCTGAAAATCTTCTTCTTCTCTACTCAACACTCAACACACCATATACAAGATAAGAGTACACAAGGTACTCAACCAATACATACACGGGTTCTCTATAGTGTGAACCCGACTAAATGAGCTGGCGCTATAACTATGCCAGTCTCTAGAATGGCTGTCACACAGCCTGTCATCCCACTGGCCGCATATCTCCCATGATCTCACCAACCATGCCAATGGTGTAAGTGTGGGGCCTATCCCCCAGGCGGGTCATCAGTGGCCACCGTCTCACTAGATGAGCTCGATATCTCAACAGTTGTGACATTTGAGTGTAGTACAGTACACTCAAATGTCACTGGTTGTGACATTTGAGTGTAGTACAGTACCGCTGCAGAAAATATAGCAGTTTGTGCAGGACAAACCAGAGTGCTATTTCTGGTAAATTTGTGTGTCTGGCAAGATGTTAAATGATGGCATAAACCAGATTGTTGCTGAGAAGCTTGACAAGAACAACTTCCATGCTTAGAGGTTCAGGTTGACAAATTTCCTGATGGGAAGGGTTTCTAGGACTACATAGAAGGTGAGCACATGAAGAGGCACCGGAGATACCGGAGATCAATCCGACTGCTGCTGCAGATGTGAAAGAGTTCAAGGATTGGTACCAAGGAGCCAGAAAAGTTATGTATTGGCTCTCTATATCAGTATACAAGACACCATGATTGGGCACATACAGGATGCCAAGTCCCCTAAGGAGGCATGGGACACCTTGGTAAAACTCTATGAAACGAATACCAAGGCACAAAAGATACAGTTGAAGAATGAACTTCATACTGTGGAGAAAAAGAGTATGTCTGTAAATGACTATGCATTGAAGATCAAGGATATTGTGGAATCCCTTGCATCTATTGGTGTTTCAGTAGATGATGATGATAAGGTGGAAGTCTGTCTACGTGGTCTCGGGCCACAATATAAGGCATTCAAGACGTCTATTCAGACTTGGGAAAACATTCCCAATTTCACAGATTTGGTGTCTATGTTGATTATAGAAGAGAAGAGCTTAAGATAAGACCAACAGTCTTCACAAAACAAAAACAGTTCAAAGTAACAGGCCTTCTACACAAGTTCAGGAAGAGGACGAGGTAGAGGAGGCCATGGACGCGGCCAAGGAGATGGCCGAACAGGTAATCAGAATTATGGCCAGTAGCAGCAACAACAACAATCCCAGAATTCACAACAACAACAACACGCAGGTGGAAGAGGCTAATTCAGAGATAGGGGGAGTCAAAGAGGTCATGAAAATTGGCAAAGGTAGTATAATGATACACGTGGATGCTTTTATTGTGGTAAGCCTGGACATGTGCAGGCAGATTGTTATAAGAAGCAGACTGACATGCAAAATGAAAAATTACAGCAAAACAACTATGCATCCTCGAGCAGAAACAATGAGGATGATGAAAGGTTGTTTGTTATGCAGCATGTCATTAATGCCATGTCTGAAAATGTTGAAGCAGCACATAAAGATGACAAGTCATGGGGAGTGCTTCGAACCACATGACAAGTCATGGGGAGTGATTCAAGGAGATGAAAAACCTTGAAAGACCAGGTTTTGTGGAAACAGGGAATGACACTGCTCATCCAATTGCCCATGTTGAAGATGTGCCATTGTCTATGCAAGATGGCAAAGTGAAGTACCTTGCAGATGTACTTCATGTTCTGAACATAACAAAGAATCTGGTTTCAATTGGCCAGATGATTGAGCAGGGTTTGTAGGTCCGGTTTAACCCTGATGGTTGTTATGTTGAAGACTTTAAAGACAAGTGTAGGTTGGTTGCAAAAGGCAACAAAGTGGGCAGAATGTCTACATTGAATGTAAACATGCCTAAAGTGAGTGCTGCAATGTTTGCAAATGGTTCAGGAATTGTTGCAGACACAGACATTCGGCATAAAATAATTGGACATGTGAATGTGCAGAGAGAATGAAGTCTATGCAGACTAAAGGAATTGTGATAGGGCTGCCAAAGTTTAAAGTTAAAGGTATGCAGAAAATATGTGAAGCATGCCAATTTGGCAAGCAAACAAAGCATGTATTTCCAAGTGACAGAAATGTGAGCAGAAATGCACTAGATGTTGTGCATTCATATATATGGGGTCCTACGAAGACCATGTCTATGGGAGGCTGGAGGTATTATGTGACATTTATTGATGACCACACAAGGAAAGTGTGGGTATACTTCATGAAGGAGAAGAGTGAGGTGTTCACTCATTTTCAGAATTTTGGAGTCATGGTTAAAAAGCAAATAGGGAAACATGTAAAGTGCCTAAGGTCAAATGGAGGGGGAGAGTACTTCTCCAATGAGATCTCTGAATTTTTGCAGAAGAATGGTATTTAGAGACAGTTTACATGCAGATACACTCCACAGCAAAATGGAGTTGTTGGAGCGGAAAAACAGGCACATTGCTGAGATTGTGCGAGCATTGATGGGAGAGAAGAATATGCCGCATAACTATTGGGCTGAGACTGTTTCTACATCAGTTTACATCATGAACAGGACTCCAACTGCTGCCATACATGATGTAACTCTAGAGGAGAGGTTTACTAGCAAAAATCCTAATTTGTCTCATCTGAAAGTCTTTGGATGCATTGTATATGTGCATGTGTTAGATGAGCTGAGAACTAAGTTGGATCCAAAAGCTAAAAAATGTGTATTTATTGGGTATTCCCTTGAGCAAAAGAGATACAAGTGTTATAACCCTGCTACACGTGAGTTGAGGGTAAGCAGGGATGTTGTTTTTGATGAGATGAGCAGCTGGTATGCTGTTGAAAAAGAAGCTGTGGGGGCTGATGTGAGTGGAAATGTGGTTGCACAGAATGCAAGTCAACAATCACAGTCTTTGAGTGGACCAGGAGAGTCCTCATCTAGTGGTTTAGTTGATAGACCATGGAGTGGCAGGCTACGTCATAATACCAGTCCTGCAAATGTGATTAGTACATTACATAAACGCAAAGAGAAAGTGGTTGAGCCCCTTAGTATGCCTAACATTTCTGTAGGGCATTCTCATGTTGATGGAGAGTCTAGTGGGTCAAAGATGAGCCTTGATGAGGATCTTGGGATACCAGTTATGAGAACACCTGGTGTAAAGAAGGCTATGGAAGCCATGAATACAAAGCTGCGGCGAAGATTTGGGAGAGTGAAGAATCCTGTGCAGAGGTTTATCTATGATGGTTATGTGGCACAGATCACTATGCATACATGGCAAAAGTTGTGCAAGTTGTAGAGCCCACATGCATTGATGAAGCTGTTGGAAATGTGTGTTGGGAGAAAGCTATGGATGAGGAGATGGATGCACTATATGGAAATGAGACTTGGGATTTAGTGCAATTGCCTGAAGGCAATTGGATGCAAGTGGGTGTACAAAGTAAAACATAACAGTGATGGAAGCATAAGCAGATACAAGGCTAGATTGGTAGCCAAAGGATATGCGCAGACATATGGCATTGATTATGAGGAAACTTTCAGCCCAGTTGCCTGAAGGCAAGAAAGCCATTGGATGCAAGTGGGTGTACAAAGTAAAACATAACAGTGATGGAAGCATAAGCAGATACAAGGCTAGATTGGTAGCCAAAGGATATGCGCAGACATATGGCATTGATTATGAGGAAACTTTCAGCCCAGTTGCCGAAATGGTAACAATGAGAGTTGTGATAGCAGTGGCTACGTCAAAGCAATGGTCTTTACATCAGATGGATATAAAGAATGCATTCTTGTATCAGGATTTGCAGGAAGAGGTGTATATGTTGCAGCCACCTGGTTATGAGGATGTGAGTCACCCCGAGCATGTTTGCAGGTTGAAGAAAGCCTTGTATGGCTTAAAACAAGCACTGCAGAGACAGTATGGCTTGGACATGTTGTCCAAGTATGGTATGACAGGCTGTAAGCCTATCTCAGTGCCATTGGATCAGAATGGCAAGTTGAGTGCAGATTCAGGAGAGATTTTGGAGGATCCTACTATGTATAGGCACATAGTAGGAAGCTTGATCTACATGACGATCACCAGGCCAGATTTGAGCTATGCTATTGGGTTGGTGAGTCAGTTTATGCAGGTTCCTTGGACGTCGCATTGGATGCATTGAGACGCATACTGAGGTATGTGAGGTCTACTTTGCATTGTGGACTATTCTATGAAACTGGGACAGAGATATGTGTACATGGGTACACAGATGCTGATTGGGCTGGTAGTATCTCAGATAGAAGATCTACTAGTGGCTTCATGTTTTCTTTGGGGAGTGTTGCTGTAACTTGGAGCAGCAAGAAGCAGCCTACGGTTGCTCTATCCAGTACTATAGAGGCCGAGTAGTACAAAGGTGCTGCTATGGCAGCATGTGAGATAGCTTGGTTGTGAAAGCTACTTGCAGATTTGGGTATATCAGTGGATAGACAAGTTATCATTTTTTGTGATAACATTAGCAGTATACAGTTGGCCAGGAACCCAGTTTTCATGCTCGCACAAAGAATATAGAGGTCCACTACCATTTTGTCAGAGAGAAGGTTTTGGCAAGAGACGTTGACCTTGTTTATGTCAGCACACAGGATCAGGTCGCTAACATCTTCACCAAGGCATTGGATACAGAGAAGCTCCACAGATTTAGGGCTTCGCTTGGTGTACATGAGATGGAGTTGAGCTGAAGGGGGAGTGTTGAGATATCCAGCTCATCTAGTGAGGCGGTGGACACTGATGACCCGCCTGAGGAATAGGCCCCACACTTACACCACTGGCATGGTTGGTGAGATCATGGGTGATATGTGACCAGTGGGATGACATGCTGTGTGACAGCCATTCTAGAGACTGGCATAGTTATAGCACCAGCTCATTTAGTTGGGTTCACACTATAGAGAACCCTAGTATGTATTTGGTTGAGTACCTTTTCATACGGTGTGTACTCTTATCTTTGTATATGGTGTGTTGAATGTTGTGTGAAGAAGAAGAAGATTTTCAACCTCACCTTGTGTGTTCTCTTTTAGAGTTTTGTGAGTGTGTATGTGCTTGCAAGAGCTCAAGCTTTCTTCTCCCCTACATCTTTTGAGATTACACACACTAGTGAAGAAATGGCTCAGAGGTGCATCCGAATTCTTCCACGGAAGTATGACGGCTTGGCTACATCACTAAACACTCAGGTTAGAGTACCATCTTTATCATTTGAAGAATTTAGTGCTATGCTACTTGAGGAGGAGATGCGGCTGAAGACTCGTGATGGTAGTGATGCTGCACTTTTGGCCAATGCTAAAGGCAAGGACGCGACATCTTCTGATGAGAAGAAGAAGAAGTTTCAAGGGAGCTGTTATTACTGTGACAAGAAGGGTCACGTTGTCAAAGACTGTAGAAAGAAGCAAGCTAACGAGAAGAATGGCAACTTGAAGTCTTCATGGAAGGGAAAGGATTTAGTCAACAATGCCAAGACCGAGCTTGAACTTTGGGTTGCCATTGAAGAGGTATGTTCATCTACTCAGGTTGCAGTTGTTGATGGTTCATGGATTTTGGATAGTGGAGCATCCCAACACATGACCAGTAAGAAGGGCTGGTATAGTTCATGGAAGCCTCTACAGGAACCCATAGAATAATGCTAAATGTCCAGCCGAAGGGTCTGGAACCATCTCTTTTGTGGTAGCTACTACAGGTGAAGAGAAGAAGCTGTCAAATGTGCTTTATGTACCCCAGATAAAGAGAAATCTACTATCAGTTCTGCGATGACAGATCATGGGCTTGAAGTACGCTTCAAGAAAACTAAAGCAAAATTCTAGATGTTGTTGGCAAGGTAGTCGGCAAAGGAGTAAGGCACAACAATCTCTACGAGCTGAGTGCCCTTACAATGTCTACAGGTAAGAGAACAAGCAAGCTTTAGCATGAGCGATTTGGTCACATTGGATTTGTCGTGCTAAAGGAGCCCCTAAATAGGATAGCCAAGGTAGATGAGGAAAAAGAAGATGACTGGGCTTATTACATCCACAGAGAAATGGAAAATTATCTAAAGGCCCACCAATCAAAGATCTACAACCCTTACCTGATGACATAGGTAGTAAATCACGTAGCTTAGAGGCCTCTTCTAGATCCAGAACCAGAAGAAAGGATGCAACTGGCACTACAGATAGAACAACCACCACTTACTGCTAAAGAAATGCAAGAAGGACATGCCGTACTGATGGAAACAAAAGGGATCATGAAGGAGATCAAGAAAAAGACTAAGAAGAAGATGAGAGCCATTATACCGAACGTTGATGAGGAGACACAGAGGATCGAGGCCGAGCTAGCCCAGGAAATAGCGTCATACCAAGAAGTACTGGGGCAGCAAGAAGCAAGTCTCAGCTTGACACCACCTTAAGAGAGGACGGAAGTACATCATCTAACTCCCACACAAAGTTTCGCAACAACTAATATTCAAGAATCTTTCTCCCCTCAAGAATTCAACAATGTCAGATACACCTGCTTCTATTGGGATGGATAAAGAGTCTGAACCGGAAGTGTTGCTAGAAGCAGACCACCAAGGACACGAAGAAGCCACATCACTCCCAATACAACTCACATAAGAGCCCCTGGATACAAGAAAACAACCAAGGGCTGAAGAGACACCAAGTCCCAGTAAAAGGCAACGTCTGGAGGATGAGGAGGAGATACCAGAGACATCTTTCCTCCATAATTTGGATTATGACAGATTCTTTCAAGCGACTATGGAAGGACTAGAAGAACTCTTGCACTTACCACACACTCGACTGGAAGGGGCCGCAACAACAAGTGCTTCCCTTTGGGAACAAGAGCAATGTGTACTTCAAGGAATGTTCTTTTTGTAATAACCAATCTTGCAGGTGTGTGTATAACTCCTCGATGGCAATAGATGGATTCCAAGTGTGATCCACGCTATCATATCATCTGGCCTGACTCCAATTGAGGTCTTCATTCTCCCAAAAAAAGCATGGTGTAGGTACCATTTCTTTTTGCATCTTCCCTTTGAGTCTATTAGCTTGTCACATTTACATGCCTTATCCCTCTAGATACCCCTGGAACCTCACCATACTACTTCCTATATTTTTTCAATGAATTTCCCACATGGATCGATGGATATCGACCTCCTATATATCAACACATTCATCATTGCATGTGCTTCTCCTATGATGCTATGAATTGAATACCTTCTTTTTGGCATCTTAAGCACATGTTAATATTTTGGCCTATGGGAATTATCTTCATGGATGGGAGTTCGCCAAGATTTGGGCCTCTTGTTTCTCACTATTTTTGAATGGCTGTATGTCCATTAATCTCTGTCGCTACACCCATTGATTAACAACATAATTAGTCACATCAATAAAATTCATTTTGGCTATAGTCTTGTGTTGACCATGTTGTCTCTCTTCTCTTGAGCTTTTGTACACTTGGCCCATCTCCAATGTGCTCGCCTTTTGTACACTTGGCCCATTTTCTATGTGCTCGCCTTTGATATAGGAGGCATGTTGTGCACTTTGTAGATTTGTTGCCGTTTGTCACACATGCATCATATAAGGAGATATACTTCACACCATTGTTTCTAGCCAACTAATTGCCATGAATAGATTTAGCTAGATTGGTCCTTGGAATGGGGTAGCGATCCTCACCTTTCCATGCCCTCCCTACATATAAATTAGAAGCATTCTAAGTAAATTTAACAAACTTATCAAAAATATATTTATTTATTTTTGAGAGAGTATTCACCTTGAGGATATATTCACCTTAATGATATATTCTTGAATGCCACCAAGTCATCCACGTTTGTAGCATGTGCCCCCTATTTGTAATTATATGTCCCTTGTCTAGCCAATCACACAAGGAATTTAATTCAATGTATGCTGCCTCTTTAGTTGGTGCATCTTTCCATTACCGACACCTCATCTTGAACTCCTCATCTTTCCATTGCCGACACCTCATCTTGAACTCCTCTTTGTTATGTGGAGGGATGCACGTCCTAGCAAGCATGCTCCCTACTCCCAACCATCACATTGTCTGGACCACCATTAAAAATTGTCCGCATAGCCCTCCAAATTTCTTGAGCTTCATCCCCTATAAATCCATGGAATTCTACGGCTGTAAAATCCTCTTTCTCCATCACCCTATTAAGTAGTGTCCAAAAAAGTGTTTGAGCATCAATGTCCTATACCTTGAAATCACCAATAGTAATTGTTTACAATTCTTGGAGGAAGGGTTTATACATGGTAACAAGCCATTGACATCCACCTAGGGATCCTTTTCACATAATCAAAGCGACAACCTTTCAACTCTCCTCTGGACGTACCTGAACTTGGACCCTTAGTTGACATCTTAAATACATGACTTCTTGCAAATGTAGAAAATGTCAATTGGGTTGGAAACACAATGCTTTGAAAATAGTTGTATCTACCTTTTTCTTTCAGTTGAAGAACATTGTCCAACCCCTTTTTTGTCTCACTTCTTTGCACTTCAACTTCCTTCTTCTATCTAAGCTTCGTTTTACAAAATTAAAAACAACCTCAAATTTCAAAAATCCTATTGAAAAATTCAAGAAAAAAACATAGAAGCACATCACAATTTAGATTGCAAGGTTCATCTCTTGTTGTCAAGCAAAGGAACCAAACTATCAAATAGTGTTTCAAGTTCTCTATTTGACATGCATGATTTTTTCTTAAAATTGTGAAATGACTGCCTCTAATAAAATCTCATCTACTATCTTCTTTAGAAGTGCTTTGGGTCGTGTTGTATTGGAATTGTGAACCATGCTTGTGACCTTAGATTTAAGCTCCTCAAAATCTTTTCTAGAACTTTCTTCAGCCCACAAGGTGAAAATGAAAAGCAATATGAATCACACATCTTGAGATCATTTTCCCATCTGTTTTTGTTTGCCATCTGTTTTTGATGGCAAACAAATATACATTTTACGTTGATATGTATTTATACAAAGTGGAGTTCCCATTCCAAAGATGGTTTTCCCTTTCAAAGGAGGAGGCCTTGTCAGATGCATCACCTCTCCATTGATTCTCATGCTTCACACTTGACCTTATAAAATATGGACATAACTTGTTATCACATACCAAATGGCCTCCACATTTTCTCAAGCGCACAACACCATTAATCTAGATACGTGAGCTGTTACTTCCTCACTCCTCCAAACATGTCCCATCGAACTTAATCTCCATACCTTGTGTCCTTGGTCCATAATGAACAGGAGGAAACTCAAACAAAATATTTCCATCATACTTGTAAGGAAGCTTGTTTACTGATTTTATACTAAAAAAATATTTGAAATATAGTGTAAAGAGTGCTTTTCAAGGGTAACTTTCTGATAATGTCAATAATACTAGTGAGACAGAATCATCTAAAGCTCTAAGACACAAGTTCATAATATTGAGATGCTTATCACCATAGACCACAAACTTGGTTCCAAACTAAGTATGAAGACTGTATTCCTTGTCACCACCACTCAATGAATGAGGTAGTTCAAACAAAACATCATGCTCATGAACGTCCATGTTTTGGAACACCTTGATGGTGTGTCAAGTTTAGGCTGGTGGTCCCATACTTGGTCTATCTCTTCCTTGATTAATGTAATAGCCCCATACTTGGACCCATCCCTTCCTTAACATTGCTAAACTAGAGAAAATTTCTCATTTATGTGTGGTTAACCTCATGTCCCTTTCATAATTACTACACCTCACATCCTTTTCATGCTTCCTTCCACAATCTTACATGATTGCTAAAGATCTTTTATGACCATGCCCTCAAGGATTAGAGCTATTCCAAGGTTGCTCCTTCCAAGAGATGGACCTAAAGCAAGATTTCTTGTAAGTTGAAGGCTTTTTTATCCCCAAGCTTTCCTCAAAGACCATTTATAGATGAGCTAGGTCAAAGTAACCAACACCCTTCACATCAATATTGCGATAGTGAGATATGAGTAGTGCTAACTCGTCAAGGACGCTAGTGATATGAGTAAGAATGCTAGTTCTCCTTTGATTTTTTGTAATACTTCCTTGAAAATATTAATTATGGTTGTTTTTTGATGTGCCATTATTGGATTGTTGATCTTGCAATCATGACAAATAGGATGAGCAAGTACTCATTATTTACATGTGGGTGGCATAGCTAATTGGCTCAAATATTTATTAAAATGGTTATTTTCTTGATGTGTGCCATTGGATTGTTGATCTTGCTAACTAGAATCATGAAAAATAGGATGAGCAAGTACTCATTATTTACATTTGTGTAGCATAGCTAATTGACTAAAATATTCATTAGAATGTGATATAAAAAATATTTTATATCATGGCTAGTGACTACATTAGTGCAAGCAAAGTTAACAAAGTTATCACTTATTCATGTAGGGCTAGCAAGCATTGGGTGAAAATCGAATTAATTAAAACCACTAGGATGAGCAAGTACTCATTATTTACATTTGTGTAGCATAGCTAATTGACTAAAATATTTATTAGAATGTGATATAAAAAAATATTTTATATCATGGCTAGTGACTACATTAGTGCAAGCAAAGTTAACAAAGTTATCACTTATTCATGTAGGGCTAGCAAGCATTGGGTGAAAATCGAATTAATTAAAACCACTTGTCACGAAGCGATGTGAACAATCAAGAGATATGCTTGTAATCATAAATGCTTGTTAAATCAACTATTTAGTGTTATTATTAATTACTTAAAAACCTGATCCTTATGCCAATCTAAATATCTCTAACAAGTTAGTAAGAGGCCAAAATAATAATTCAAGATGGGGCTAATCGGCATGATGTCTACTATCAATGCAATTCAATATATGGCCTCGATAATTTGAGATATGAGATCTGGCTATTTCCAATTACATAAATAACTTAATAGATATTAGATTTGGCTATTTCCAAAATAGTGCTCTCGTATGCTAAGTTACTTAATAATGACTATAAATAAATTTATAGTCATTGAGTAACTTAGTATATGAGAGCACTATTTTGTCTAGAGAATATATTGCTTAATGCTTATTTTATGATGTTTATTATCATTTTAATGAATGTAAAAAACATCCAATGTATACATGGTAGGTACTAAACTTTTTAAAGTTGCATGCTTGTTTGATTTGATAATGAATTATTATATGCATCGTATTTAGTACTTGGAGTTTCCTTAGTATAGTTTATTTAGGACTTCTAGCTAGCTAATTGATGCTTTCTAAGTGGCACTTCTTATGCAAGCTTTCAATTCACTTCTAAGGTTTTTGTTCTCTTGTTAAACACTTTGAATCCTTATAGCCATGGCCCATGAGTATCCTCTTTGGTTGCATTTTTTTCATCCAACAAATTCCCTTGGCCTTTTTTGTAAGAAAACACAATAGTGGAAGCAGGATCAACACAATACAAAGCACTAAAATACAAAAAGAACTGGAAAGTAAACAATACTACTGGTGACAAACTTTAATTACAAAAGCTAATAGCTATCCACCCACTTGTGTGCTTTGATTAAGGAGCTTTAAGGACAATCTAGATAGACTTTGGATGAAGGATGATGTCTTGCTTATTACAAGAGTGCTTGAACACAACGAACTCGATGATAAATTGAGGCTACCAAACTAGTCTATATACAGTACCTAGGGTTAGTATAGACATGGGTCGGCCACATTGGCCCCACAACCCATGACTTGTTCCAAAACGACCAACTAACTAGGACCATATTAGACTACAACAAAGCCTATAGGAAATAATGCATCTCCCATGACCATCAGAGACCGTCTAGATGCTCAAATGGGTGCCACCATGTTAGAATATAATAAAGTCCTATAGGAAATATGCGCAGCTCTCCCATAGCCATGTGGCAGAAGCAATGCGTGAAAAATCATGATGTGGCCTTTGTTGCTACGCATGGAATGTGATGAAATGGAATAAGAAATGTGACACCGTCTGGACCCTCAAATAGGTCCCAAAACCCAAGAATAGTGTGTCCTCGATTGTTGTCCATAGCTCACTAATGCACTCACATAGCTCACACAAGCATCCATCCTACTTAGTAGAGTGCCAAGTCTATATAAGCCATCTGGCCACATTTGGCCACCATCATCCCAGTGTCTAAATTGGGAACTCTCGGGTGCCCAAGTGCTCACTGCAATAGCTACTCCTCACATAGGGGGCCTTACAAGAGCACATCCGTCACTCGTGCAATACAACACGAGGGCGGAGCATTGAGAAAATGCTTTTCCAAAACCCCCCCTCACAATGTCCCCCATGTGGGTGAACTATCTCTTTGGTCCAAGGTCGAGTTGATGAGATGGTGCTCCAACAAATCTCTCCCAAGAGCCTTTATGAAAATATCTACACAATTCTCTATTCTTAAGCAATAGGGAAGCTCCAGCTCTCCATCCATGGTAAGCTCATGCACATAATGATACTGAATATTAATGTGCTTTATGTAAGCATGAGAAAACAAGTTCTTAGTAACTCTGATATATTGCATAGTAACACTATCGCTCCCTTTTGAGCAACACCCATGTCTCTTAAAATCCTTCTCAACAACAAGACTGCTTCACCTGAAGTAAAGCATGTTGCCTTTGAGAAAATAGTAACCAAAAGTAGATTTTCAACCTTTGAGAAAATAGTAACTAGAAACAAATTTTCTGCTATCATAATCTCTTGCCGATCTGAGTCACAAAATTAAGTTAAGACAATGCCTAATGTGTAAGTGATGCCATACCAAATAGAACCTTTGATGTATTTTAACACATGTATCCTAGCCTTCTAGTGGTTTTCTTAAGGCTGATTGGAGATCTTGCTATAGGACACCAAAAATACAAAGTTGATGTCAGGTGGTGTATTATACAAAAAGATCAAACTCCCCACCACCAACTTCCTATACTCCATATTCACAAGTGGAGAAGCATCCTCTTGTACTCCTTCATGTTCACAAGTGGAGAAGCATCTTCGTATACTCCATATTCACAAGTGGAGAAGCATCTTCCATAGAAAGCTTCACATCAACCTCCATAGGAGTAACCCACTAACTTGTACTCGGCCATGCCAAAACTTGCATACTTTTGATGAGAAACAAAGATTCTATCTAACTCTTGCTAGATCTCAATTTCCAACAGAAATGCATAAGCCCAAGCTTTGTCGTTTTGAACTTTAAACTCTTGCTCAATCTTAAATTTAAAACAGAAATGCAGGAGCCCAAGATTTGTCATTTCAAACTCTAAACTCTTGCTCAAACTCAATTTCAAAAAAGAAATGCATAAGTCAAAGATTTGTCATTTCAGACTTTAAACTCAATAGCTCTTATGTCTGTCGGATCTTCTCTTCATGGTTCCCCGTCATAATGAGGTCATTCACTTGTAAGATAACAATCATATATAAATTTACATCCTAATGGGCTTTTAGAAAGACTAATACTTACAAAGAAAGCATCTATCAGCTGGTACCATGCCCGAGGGGCCTGTTTCAGCTCGTATAATGCATTCTAGAGTCTACATACTTTGTTTTCTAAATCGAGTATCTCAAACCTATGTGGTTACACCACATAAACCTTGAAAAGATTGGGGGAGGAGAGAGAGCTTGAGCTCTTGCAAGCACACACACACTCACACAATAATTGTTGGGTGTTGGACTCACACACTCACACACACAAACCTGCACATTAGGGTTAGGTGCATGGTAGAGAAGCTCACACACAGAAATGAGAGAGAGAGAGAGGGAGAGCCAAAAGTGTGGTATCCACAAAATGCAAGTCAACCCTTGCATGTGTGCCACATCCATATAATATAGAAGTACAAAATATTATATGTTAGAGTGTCCTTTCACACTTGATGTCCAAGGGGAAAAACCACAGGGGAAAAGTGCCCTTGGTTAAGCCCTGTTCACACATAGCACTACCATAAGTGAGCATATGCCTACAAATCCTCCCTGTAGTGGAAGTGTGAACCTGTACAAGGTAGCAAATCACTCTCTGTATGAGAGTAAGCCCAAAGCTTTGCGAAAAGCTTCAAACTTTTCTCGAGGTAAAGCCTTTGTGAATAGATCTGCAACATTATCCTGTGTAGGGCAATAAGATAAACTGATCTCCCCTGCATGTAGCCTCTCTCTGACATAGTGATAATGAATCTCAATGTGCTTGGTACATGCATGAAATACTGGATTTCATGCCACGGCCATAGCACTCTGGCTATCAGCGAGAATGGTGGTGGGTGTCTGCTGACACTCACGAAGATCAACCAATAGTCTCCTCAACCATACACAATCTACTGTAGCTGTAAAGCCTGCCGTGTACTCAGCCTCACAAGTAGATGTGGCAACAGTGGGTTGCTTTTTACTCAACCAAGATATGCATGAACTGCCAAGAAAAAAACAATTCCCACTCGTGGATTGCCTGGTATCATAATCACCAGCCCAATCTGAATCACTGTATGCATAAAGCTACAAGCTGCCCCCTGGGATAGAATAAACCAAGATCCAGGGTTAAGATAACGAAAAATGCGTTTGACTGCTTGCCAATGCTTTGTGCCTGGGCTGTGCATGAATTTGCTCAACAAAGAC
This sequence comes from Cibotium barometz, assembly GCF_041138505.1. NCBI lineage: Eukaryota > Viridiplantae > Streptophyta > Polypodiopsida > Cyatheales > Cibotiaceae > Cibotium > Cibotium barometz. The sequence goes on along the minus strand of NC_141057.1, from coordinate 23,385,954 downwards.
ACCCCAAAAGATATGTCTGGCCTCGTGTTACACAAGTAAATGAGGCATCCCACTGCCTGGCTGTAAATGCCGGCCTCAAAAGGTTCTCCAATATCATGCATAGTAAGCCGTACACCTGGTTCTAGAGGAGTAGAAATGGACTTACATTCATCCATGTGAAACCTTTTTAGCAAACTTTTTATGTACTTAGTTTGCTGCATAACAATGCCATCATCTGTATGCATAAACTGTATGCCGAGATAGTAGTGTAAAGGCCCCAAATCTGACATATCAAATTCAGCTTTCAAATCAGCTTTGAAATCTGAAATTTGTGCTTTGCTAGTACCTGTAAAATGAGCATTTCATCTACATACAAGATGACCATGAGAATATCGGCATCGGTTTTCTTCACATACAATGTGCTTTCAGCTGGACTATTCTCATAACCTTGGTTGGTTAGATGAGCATGTATCTTATCATACCAAGCTCTTGGAGCTTGCTTTAACCCATACAATGCTTTGTGTAACCTCCATACTTTATGTTCCTCGCCAGGAACTACAAAACCAATGGGCTGATTTACATATACTTCCTCTTGTAAATCCCCATTTAAGAATGCAGTTTTGATGTCCAATTGATGCACTTTCCATCCTTTATGTGCAGCCAATGCAATCACTGATCTTATTGTGGTCATTCTTGAAGTAGGAGCAAAAGTTTCTTCATAATCTATTCCCTTTTTTTGGGAGTAGCCTTTAGCCACAAGTTTTGCTTTGTACCTGTCAATAGTACCATCAGACTTTCTTTTGACTTTGTACACCCACTTTGTTCCAATTACATGCTTGCCTTTAGGCAATTCCACAAGATCCCATGTATTGTTCTTCATGATAGAAGAAATTTCAGCTTGCATAGCTTGCAACCATGCTCATTCTCATGTGCTTCTTCGTAAGAAGAAGGCTCTTCTGAATCAAAGAGACCACCCATTGCTAATGCAGAGTCCCCACGATGTATATTCAAAGCATGTCTGGAACTAGCCCTTGTTCTACCTGTGATTGAGTGGAGCTACAAGTTTGCTTTCTTGCAAAGTTTTCAGCACTGACTTTGTTGTGTCTATGGCTATTTGCTCTTCCCTGACAAGATCTTCCACTTCTTCCATAGAAGGGGGCTGAATGGCTGGCTGTTCCACATGTTCTACATGAGGATTTTCTTGTGTAGGGGCTGGCTGATCTGAATCCCCCCTAATTGCAATGGGTAAAAGTCCATCAAACATGTCTTGTATGCCTGTATCATTGCTTTTATATAAGCTGTACATGGGCTGTTCTGAATTTTCAGCAAATACCACATCTATACTGACAAAAATCCTTCGTATAATTGGATTATAAAGACGGTATCCTTTGCTCTCATTGCTGTAGCCCACAAAAATGCATTTAATTGCTTTGTCATCTAGCTTTGTTCGGAGTTTTTCTGGCACATGTGCATATGCCAAACACCCAAATGTACACATATAATCCACTGTTGGCTTTTGGCTATACCAAGCCTCAAATGGTGTTATGGTTTTCAAAGCTTTTGTTGGACACCTGTTCAACACATGAGTTGCACACATTATAGCTTCCATCCAAAATTTGTGAGGCAACTTCTGTGCTTTCACCATGCATCTTGCCATCTCCATGAGAGATCTATTTTTCCTTTCAGCTACACCATTCTGCTGCGGTGTATAAGGCACAGTACATTGGTGTTTGATGCCCTTTTGAAGCATATAATCCATGAATGCATTTGACATGTATTCTCCACCTCTATCTGAGCGGAGTGTTTGGACTTTACATCCACACATATTTTCAGCCATTACTACAAAGTGTCGAAAGCATGTAAACACATCTGCTTTCGCTTTCAAGGGGTAAGCCCAAGCAAACCTAGAGTAGTCATCAATGAATGTGACGAAGTAAAGATGCCCCCCTATGGATGGTGTTCGCATTGGACCACATACATCACTATGTATGAGCTGTAATTTACTTTCAGCTCTAACAGCTCCATCTTTGGGGAATGGTTTTCGTTGCATCTTTCCCAAAATACACCCCTCACATACATGTCTTGGTGGAGACTCAAGAGGCGGCATATTATCAACCATATGATGCTTCTGCAAAAGCATCAAAGTCTAAAAATTTACATGCCCAAAATGAGCATGCCATAGCTCTGCATCATGCATAGCAGGAGTGTGGGCAGCCACTGTATTTGCATCATAATTGCGCTTGTCATAGCTGTCTAGCTTATATGAGCCTTTGTATCGTGTTCCAGAAGTGACTATTTCATAACCCTTTGATGGGTCTTTTACTAAACACTTCCCATCTTCAAATTCAACCTTTAAACCTTGGTCGTTTATGGCTGAGACGGAGAGCAGATTTTTCTTTATCCCTGGAACATACAATACATTTTTCATACATATATTGGCACCATTGGCTGCAATAAGTATGACATTGCCAATTCCCTTTACTGGATATGTGGTATGATCTGCACATGATACAGTGCGGCCATTTGAAGCATAAACCAAGTGCTGAAATACATCTTTGCATGAAGTGATGTGGCTCGAAGCACCACTATCAAAATACCATGATGCATTCTGTCTGTCCAGATGCAATGCAAGACATATCAGTGTCTAAAGCACTTGGTGTGCCACTAGTGCATGTGACCAAAAAAGTGTACTCTTCCTGGATTACATTAGCTGATTGTTGTGCTTTGTCATCCAGAAGAGTCTGCTACTGCATTGCCTGCTTCTTTCTTTTTCTGCTTTGTAATCCACTTCCTACATTCACTGATGTAGTGTCCAGGCTTATGGTAGTAGTGACATTTGCCCTTCTTTTTGGGCTTGTTTGCATCCCCTTTGTCAGACTTTTCACCACCAAAAGAGGACCAGCCTTGCTAGACTGTTGTCCCCCATGCCTAAAGCTCTTTGTTTTACCTTTATCCTTGGCTGTAAATGCCTTCTCCACCACGGTTGCTCGATAAGTTTGCTCTTGTTTGCTCTTCTTGCAAGAGTAAACCCACGAGCTCTTCAAAAGTGACAGGATCAGCACCTCCTCTCATTGAGAGGTTGAGAGAGGTGTGAAAGCCCAAGTAGGAAGGCGGTAAAGAATGAAGAGTGTTGGTGACCATTTGTTTGTTTGGGATAACCTTATCAATGTTGAGCAATTGTTCCTGCAAATCTTTCACTTTGGTGAGATGACCTGCCATGGAGTCACTCTCATCCATAGAAAGAAGATCCAATTGCCTCTTCAAGTAGGCAACTCTTGCCTCGTTGCGTACCTGATACATTGCTTCCAATGTGTCCCATGCAAGCTTCGATGTCTTGCAAGAACGAATGTGCGAAATAATAGTCCTTTTCACTGAAAGGGCTATCAAAGACATGGCCTGTGCATCTCTAGAGTCCCATCTCTTCTGCTCTTGTGTAGGAGCAGGTTCTACATCAGGAGCTCTTTGAGCACCTCCCCTTTGAGAGGCGTGGCTGGCTATATGGTAAGTGGGCGTGTGTCATCACCACACATGATGCCCTAAAGCCCTTTGGCTACCAGCAAATTATGGATCATGAAACTCTAGAGGGAGTAGTTAGATCGATCCAGCTTGTCCTCCTGGGTGAGCACACCAAATACATCTGTAGTATTCTGTGCCATGTCAACAAAATATACCTGCAAGCAAACCAACAAGCACCAATGTGCACTGCCAAGCAACCAAATGTCATGTGCAAATGTATGCTTGCAAACCAAAGCAAGTGTAAACCTGCATCAAATTGTCCAATTACACACAATGTGTATACATATACAACAAATCACAGCTGTAATGTCCAATTACATGCTCCAATCTGAAAATCCCCAATTTTTATGCACTCCAATCGCTTCAATGTGCATCTAATTGGCCAATTTTCACAAAAGCCCCAAATTTCTGCAACTGAAAGAGGTTCAATTTGCTGATTTTGACCTCAATTTTGAAAACCCCCAAATTGTAATTTTTTAATTTTGCCTCAAATTGAGAAATCCCCCAAATTGCAAATTTTCAATTTTGCCTCAAATTGAGAAATCCCCCAAATTGCACCTGCAACTTTTCTTTGAATCTGACTTGCACAGAAGTGTCTGCAAAATCTACATATGACCTGCACTGAAATGGCTGCAAATTTTGTATGTGTTCGAACAAAAACGTGTACAGTGAATACCTTTATGCAAGGGCAGCACGTGTAAGGAAGCAGGTGCTAGGCGGGGAACAGACAGTTGAGGACCCTGCACAGCCAGGCGTGCAGATGTTGTCGAGCCAGCAGCCAGGCGCAGTTGTCGAGGAGGAGCACAGAGCACAAAGCAGGCGGAGTGGTAGGCGCAGGGCAAGCAAACGGCCATGCAGAGGCGGGGAGGCCTGCAGGTCAACGGGGAGCTGGAGCGCAAGGTCGATGGTAGCACGCAGAGCAGGCTGTCCAGGCGGAGGCGGGTAGGCCACCGGGAGGCCGGAACGGCCTTGAGTTGTTGGCATGGGCACGTGCAGAGCTCGAAGCAGGCGCTGTTATTGGGGAACCAGAAGGGAGCATCAACGTCGACCGGAACGGAGCAGATGGCGGGGCGGCTACCAGCGGCCGGAATGAAGCGATGACGGAGGTGCATACTGGCTGGAACGGAGCATGCGAGATATGGACCGTCGATGGCTCTGGGCAACCGGAACGCAAAGTCGACGGTGGGCTTTTGGGACGGAACAAAGTACCGAGGGATGGACGGCAGGTGGGAGGCGCACCTAGGCGGAGGCGGTGCTGGGCCACCGGCTTTGCAGAGGAGGCTACCGCCCCAGGGCTGAGCAGTGGTGGTGGGCTCCCCACTAGTGCCGCCGGCTTCTGGTGGCCGGACGGTGGAGCAGCGGGCGACGAGACTGTCGGACAGAATCCACGGACGGACGGCAACGAAAATCTACAAGTCTTCCAGCGATAAAATTTCAGGGCCAGCTCGCAGCTCTGATACCAATTGTTGGGTGTTGGACTCACACACTCACACACACAAACCTGCACATTAGGGTTAGGTGCAGGGTAGAGAAGCTCACACACAGAAATGAGAGAGAGAGAGAGAGAGAGAGAGAGAGAGAGAGAGAGAGAGAGCCAAAAGTGTGGTATCCACAAAATGCAAGTCAACCCTTGCATGTGTGCCACATCCATATAATATAGAAGTATAAAATATTATATGTTAGAGTGTCCTTTCACACTTGATGTCCAAGGGGAAAAACCACATGGAAAAAAGTGCCCTTGGTTAAGCCCTGTTCACACATAGCACTACCATAAGTGAGCATATGCCTACAAATCCCCCCTGTAGTGGAAGTGTGAACCTGTACAAGGTAGCAGATCACTCTCTGTATGAGAGTAAGCCCAAAGCTTTGCGGAAAGCTTCAAACTTTTCTCGAGGTAAAGCCTTTGTGAATAGATCTGCAACATTATCCTGTGTAGGGCAATAAGATAAACTGATCTCCCTTGCATGTAGCCTCTGTGAAGCAGGAGCACACAGAAACGAATAGAGTTGACGTGAAGAGGGTGAGGATGGGCAGCCGACGAGGAGGAGGAGTCGTTGCAGCTGGGCAGCCGACGAGGAATCGTTGCAGCTGGGTAGGTGTCTAGCTAGGTGAAGGGTACGAACAGCGGGCAGAAGCGAACACGGCGCTGGAGTCGGAGGCCGCAAGCAAGTCGAACGAGCGGGAGCCGGTAACGGCACGCGCTGGACACACACACATAGATGGAAGGCTAAAATATTTTTCTTCTCTCTACTCAAAAGAGGACTACAAAAGATAAGTGAAGACTAACATAAGTACTATAGAACTATGTACAAGTGATCCATAATGTTAAATAGGTAAGCTAGCAAAGATAAGTATACCATAACTAGGTGGGTGGACTATGTAGGTGTAGTCCATCACGCTAAGTAGGTGAGCTAGATAAGTATGCCATAACTCAGTAGGTGGACTATGTAGGTGTAGTCCAGCTGTAGAATCACTTGCGAAGATTCGCCATGTCAGGGCTACCAAACGCACCAATGATGTAAATATGGAACCATCACCTAGGCATGTTGTGAGTGTCAGCTCTGGTTAACCTTGATATCTCAACACTCCCCCTCAAGCTCAACTCCATCTCTAAGACTCCAAGTATGTTGCAAAATCTACGAAGCTTCTCAGCTCCCAAGGTCTTGGTGAAAATGTTAGCAACCTACTCTTTTTTGTGGTGCTAATGTACACGAGATCAATATCTCCTACCAAGACCTTCTCTTTGATGAAGTGATATAGTGACCTCTATGTGTTTGGTCCGCGCATGAAACACTAGGTTCCTAGCCAGCTGTATGCTACTAAGATTGTCACAATAAATGGCAATTTGCCTGTCCACATACAGTCCCAAATCTCAAAGTAGCTTGTGTAACCAAGCTACCTCACATACTACCTTCGGATCCAGCTTATTGTGTAGCTCATCAAGAATATGTACATATGCAATGAATCCAAAAACTTTTAGGTGTCACAAATATAGTTCTCTGTCACTGTACTTCTCCTCTAGAGTCATACCATGTACTAATACTATGGGGGTCCTGTTCATAATGTAAACTGCACCGTCCTATGCATAAAATCAATTTGGATGAGAATAACACTTTTGAATTAAAAATCCATTCTTTTATGCATCTTCCTATGCATAAATTCAATTTGGTAGGAATTACACTTTTAGAATAAAAGGATTTCTCTTATGCATCTAAGTTATGCATAAAATCCATTTATGATGAAAATCACACTTTTAGTATAAAAAGAATATCTTTTATGCATACCTCTGCATGAAATCCAATATGATAAAAGATATTCTTTTAGTATAAAAAGAATATCTTTTATGCATACCTCTATGCATGAAATCCAAATATGATAAAAGTAACACTTTTACAATAAAATAATCATCAATTATGCATAACATAAAAATCAATTTCTCCATGATTACAATAAAATTCGTTCAATTAATCTAGGATGATAATTCCTAGAATATGGTAGGAAGTCCTCTTTTCATGCCTTGAATGAAATTATTTTATGTGTAATTTTTATAAAAATTTTGCCATAGCTCCGCTATTATGACTGATAAATCTCAATTTATTTTGAAGGATAAAGCTTATCATTCAGGGAATGATTAGAATGATCCCTAATAGGATCATTAACCCAGTAATGGATTGAATCATCAATATTCATGAAATACATAAACTAAAAGCATAGAAAAAAGCCATTAATTTGGCCTCAAGCTTAGATTAATCTTGGATTAAGGAAAAGCTTTATGAAAAGCTTCATTTGGATTGAGAATGGGTCATGAGTATGACCATTTCTTGAGTGAGAGAGAGAAATTACATAAAACCATTAGAATTAAGCATAAATGGAAATTTATGTAATTCTTAACTATCATTAATCAATTAACTTTAATAGCATTCATCAAATTATGTAACTCTTCACTAACATTCATCAATTAACTTCAATAGCATTCAAAAACCATTCCAATTAAGCTTTTCAAGCTTGAGAGGGGTTGAGAAGAGAGAAACGTTGAGAAATTATAGAAAAGATCTAAATTCACCATTTACCTTACAAATTGCTTGATTCTTTGTTCACGGTAGAGGCCCCCAACCAATCAATTGGTTTAGTATGTTGATGGAGCCACCAATGGGGATTGAAGAAAGAGGGAAGCTCCAATTTCTCCAACTTGGAGAGAATTTTAAAGAATAGTAGAAATTAGCATTATTTCAGCATAACTTTAGTATAGTAAAATTCTCCTCTTTTTTTCAAAGGATTCATGTTCTATTTATAGGAGAGGGAAGCTCTAACCAAAGCTAACTGATTTCTAGAATTTTCTAGATTTCAATTTGGTTGAATTTGGACTAGATTTGGATCTAGTTTGGTTCCTTTTTAATTCGGTTTGGTTCCATTTTGATTTGGTTTGGTTCAAGAGAGAGGAGAGATAAAAATATCACAATATTTTTGAGTTTAAAACTCATTCAAGCATGTGAAGTATGCACCTCCTTTAAGGGACTCCCCTTCCTTACATATGTGTCAAAATGGAATCATTATACCCAAAATATCTCATATTTTTTATATTACTCATAGTTTCTTACTAATAAACCTTGTACATAGTCAACTCTTCATCTTATGTGAGCATTTACTCATTTTTGGGTATCTTCTTTTACAAATTGGATTTATCTCCTCCCCACACATGGATTGATCCTATTGGCCCACAGGAACCTTAATTGGACCATAATCCAAAATTTTCTGAAAATCTACATTATATCACATCACCTACTACTCTTTGTGAAATTCAAAGGTTCTAGAAGAGTCCTAAGTTGATTATACCCAAGGTACCTTTCTTGAGGTTGGTGCAAGAAATACTGCAAGATCTACAAAGGGGAAATCACTACAAGTACTTTTCAAGAGATCAATCATATAATGTGGAGTGATAGTCAGCCCAAGTGCCTCTTGCTCTTCAAGAGGCGGCTAAAAGTTACTTGGTGGATCTCATGCATGATGGTAAGCTATTAGCCATCCATGCCCGGCACATCACACTCAAGCCCTCAGATCTCACTCTTGTACATAGGATTCGTTAACAATAGTGATGCATTCAACCTTAACCATGACATAGTTTGAAGAGCTGTGTAAATACTCGTGTATCATTTTGTGTTTTCACGTTTTCCTTAAGTGCTACTCAACTAGTTGTACTTTATGCGATGTACCGGATTTGTATATTTTAAGTTTCCTTGTTTCTAATGTTGTGTACTGGACTTGCCCATTGATTTGAATATTTTAAGTTTTCTTCATTTCTAATGTCAGTGTATATTCTTATATTTTCGTGGAATTTTTTTTTCAAGTGCATGTGTGTGTAGGTGCTTTTTTATTTGTGCATATGTAGGAAACATTGACACATGGTGTGCATAGATCATAATGGGTTGAAATTTATTCTATGCATAGATCATGTGGCTTACATCATGAACATGCATGTGCATGTGCAAGCAAGTCCCTGTGCATGCACAAGTGCTATTTTATATGATGATATTTGTTTTCTTAGAAAAATTTGATGCATGGTGTGTAGTGATCAAAATGGGTTGAAATTTATTGTGTGCATAGATCATATAGTTTACATGTCTTAGATAAAATATCAACCCTATCTAAGGCTTGTAGGGCCCTTGTCCGAAGGCTCGCCTGTGTAGAGGCCTTCTTTCTTTAATACCAGGTGTCTATACCACGTGAGCCTTTGGACAAGGGCCCTACAGACCTTTGATGGGGTTGATATTTTATATAGGAGGTGTTCCATGATACTTATATGTAGACATAACATTGGAGCTCATTTTGGTAAGGAAAAATAATTTTAAAATTAAAAAGTATCAAATTTATGTATTGAGCTAATCTAGAAAATATATAAATTTTCATCTATAAGTATGGAAGTTACCCTCATTTCACCTCATTTCTCATCTTTCATTTCTCTCTCTCACTTCCAAGAGCATGGCTTGCACCAAGCAAAATGCTAGGAGATTTTGGCCCCCCAAGGTGAGACATGGAGTACCCCTTGTCCAACCACCACAGCAACAGTGACATTGCAAGCGTAGGTGGAAGCTTGGCACTATGGCTCTCCGTGAGATTAGGAAATACCAAAAAATGGTAAACCTGTTCATACCGAAGCTCTCCTTCCAACGTGTGGTGCGAGAGATCATGCACGATTTGCAAGACCGTCGTGATAGGAGGTTATGGGTTCACGCAGCATTAAGCCCACTACCTATGCAGTGGACAGCCAAAGCTTTGGAGGCACTCCAAGAGGCTGCGGAGGCATACATAGTGGATATTTTTGGTGACACGGTGTTTCCAGCTGTCCATATGCGAAGAGGGTGCCCATTAGTGAAAAAGACATGCAGTTGGTGTGATGCATGCGACATTGGAGAGATTCTCCGGGCCAGGATCTTTAGTTTTATTTTTATATATCTCGCATGATTGTAATGCTCAAAAGCTATGTAAAGCTCGATGTATATTTTAAAAAAAATCTCTTATCTCGTGTTGCAAATAAGTCTCTTTTAATTTGAGTTTATATAATTTGTTGATTTATATGCGTCTTTGAATGGATAAAATTTTTATTTGAGTTACATGTGGAATTTGATTTTATTTGCTTGAGTCAACTAATAAAATACAATACAAGACACGTATCAAACAAAAAACTCTGTAACCCAAATTTTCATTCATAGAATAAAAAATTACATGGTCATTCAAACATAGTCATCAAAGTTACATAATCATCATAGCTATATCCTAGGCTTCTTACTACTAGGCTCTCCAGACTTTGAAGCCACCTTGATGGCTGGAATCAAAACATGGAACCCTTCAAGCTTTGCCCTGATGGCGGTGGGATCTTGTACCCCCGCAAACATACCACGGGCCACCACCACAGAATGTAAAGGCCGCCCTGACCTTTGAGTCGAGAACAAGTAAAGTAACTTTGAGGGTTGAAGTAGAACGACTTTTTCCAAACTTGATTTAGTTGGAATAACTTTGAATGCAACACCCTTTGTAAGTACTTTAATCTTCAAAACGTTCTCTACATACCCCTGATGAGAGCAAGTCATGTGGAAGACTATCACATCATTGGCAAGTTTGCCAATGTACTCCTTGAGTGTAGAGTCCTGAAAACCCTTCCTTGGACCCTAGATCTTCCACTTTGCCTCGATGCAAATTGTAAGATTCCTCCCTCTAGCTTTTGAGGTGTGCAGGTGTAAGAACCTCCCCTTCAAATCTACATTATATCACATCTGATGTGGATAGAAGTGATGTGATATAATGTGGATAGAATGCATGTGATGGGCTGGTTATGAGAGTGAATGTGGTGGAGATGAATGAATGAATATGATGGATATGAATGAATGTGATGTGATGGATGTAAATGGATGTGATGTAAATGAATGTTATGGACATGAATAGATGTGATGTGATGTGAATCAGGATGTGAATGAATGAGATGTGATGTCATGTGAATCGGGATGTGAGTGAATGAGATGTGATGTAAATTGGGATAGTTGTGATATGTGATGTGAATGAATATGATGTGATGAGATGTGGATATGGGTAAATGTGAGTGATGAGATCTGATGCGGATAAATGAGAAAAGATGTGATGAGATGAAAAATGATGTGATGTGAATGGGAATACATATGAAATAAATGAGAATTGATGTGGAACAATGTGAAAAGACGAGAGTTTGTTATAGAAACTCTATTTATGACTTGTTTTTAAATGACTATTTTATGTCAAAAATGTTGGGGAAGCATTTTGACCATCTTGTGAATGAAGTCGTGGTGGAGACCTATCTGATAAAGCTGCAACTACTCACGGAGAGTCAACGGAGGACGTCTCACGTAGCAAGGTTGGCTGAGGTCTTGACCAGCCTCAATTCGACTTAAATGGTGAGCTTCCGATACGGTGGATGAGGGACCAAGGAAGCGGCCTATGAGTGAAGCACTAGGTGACCTGCGAAGGATCCTAGAGGGTGCTGACCATACGGTGCTCGGGCTCTGGGTCACCGAAGATACCCACATGTATGTCGTGGAAGATATTCGAACAAGGAGTAAGAGTTGTTTTCTGAATTCGGGCATGGATCTGGTTGATTGACCTTGTTGGTCCTCAACAGATGAGTCCATGGCTCTTTTATATGGATATGTTGGTTGATCTTGTTGATCTTCGACGGAGATTCCATTTTGATTTTTATAAGTGAATATATTACGGGGTACTATGAGCTAGGAACTATTGAAAAGGCCCTTGACAGGTGGTGAGCGTTCTGGTTGTTGCCAATGATACCATAAGTACACCAGTGAAGGAAAAATTAAAAATTAGGATTCAACCAAATATTTTGGAAGATTATGATCAATGATACTATAGTTTCATTAAAAGATTGTTTTAAAGACACCTAAATCTGTGAGAAAGGCAATTTCATATTGGGTGTATAAGTGGTGTGTCTAGTTTTAAGTTTGCATGAATATCCGGCCAGGGGGCCTAGGAACTCTTTTCCCTGGTACCCGGGACAAAACCTAACCAAATTCTTAAATGGATCCCATCACGACAGTGGTAACCCACGGGATATACTGATAGATCCCTAAAATGAGACTCAATTCTGTTATGGTACGATATGTAAGATTCCTCCCCTGCCTCTCAAAATGTGCAGCATCTTCCCCTGTAATCAATCCCCTCTTCAAAAATATAAAAGACTTTGTTTCTAACTGTTTTGACTTAGAGAGAGAGAATATTCTAGAGAGAGAATATTCAAATTTTGAATCTTTGTAGATAGAAAAATTTCTCATCTTATTAAAATAAGTTTCCCTGAAACAGAAATTCAAAAAGAACTTTCCAATGTGCAATTGGAATTAATTGGAAATGAGTATGAAGGACCTTAGCCTAAGGGTCTAGATTTTCAGAAATTTTTGGATTATGGTCCAATTAAGGTTCCTATGGGCCAATAGCATCAATCCATGTGTAGGGAGGAGATAAATCCAATTTTGTAAAAGAAGATACCCAAAAATGAGTAAATGCTCACATAAGATGAAGAGTTGACTATGTACAAGGTTTATTAGTAAGAAACTATGAGTAATATCAAAAATATGAGATATTTTGGGTATCCAAAAATGAGTAAATGCTCACATAAGATGAAGAGTTGAAAATGTACAAGGTTTATTAGTAAAAAACTATGAGCAATATTAAAAATATGAGATATTTTGGGTATAATGATTCCATTTTGACACATATGTAAGGAAGGGGAGTTCTTTAAAGGAGGTGCATATTTCACATAAGATGAAGAGTTGAAAATGTACAAGGTTTATTAGTAAAAAACTATGAGCAATATTAAAAATATGAGATATTTGGGTATAATGATTCCATTTTGACACATATGTAAGGAAGGGGAGTTCTTTAAAGGAGGTGCATATTTCACATGCTTGAATGAGTTTTAAACTCATAAAAATTGAGATATTTCATCTCTCCTCTCTCCTCATTCAAGGCTAGTTCCAAAAAAGTTAGCTTAACTGACCTAAAAATGGTCAAAAATTGACCAAACTGATTTGGAAAATTCTAGAATCAGTTTGTTTGGTTAGGAGCTCAATTTTTCCTATAAATAGAAGCCTCCTCCTTGTTGAAAAATAGATAGTGTTTATGCATCGTTACTCTACTCCACCTAAGCCAAGAACTGTGAATTCATTAATAATTCACTAGTTTTTGGAGCTTCCCTCTTTCTTCAATCCCCATTAGTGGCTCCATCAACATACTTAACCAATTGATTGGTTGGGGGCCTCTACCGTGAACAAAGAATCAAGCAATTTGTAAGGTAAATGGTGAATTTTGATCTTTTCTATAATTCCTCAATGTTTCTCTCTTCTCAACCCCTCTCAAGCTTGAGAAGCTTAATTGGAATGGTTTTGGATGCTATTGAAGTTAATTGATGAATGTTAGTGAAGAGTTACATAATTTGATGAATGCTATTAAAGTTAATTGATTTAATGATAGTTAAGAATTACATAAATTTTTATTTATGCTTAATTCTAATGGTTTTTATGTAATTTCTCTCTCACTCAAGAAATGGTCATACTCATGACCCATTCTCAATCCAAATGAAGCTTTTCATAAAGCTTTTCCTTAATCCAAGATTAAGCTATGCTTGAGGCCAAATTAATGGCTTTTTTCTATGCTTTTAGTTTATGTATATTGATAATTCAATCCTTATGGATTGATGATCCAGTTAGAGACCATTCTAATTATTTCTTAATGATAAGCTTTATCCCTTAGAAAAATTGAGATTTATCAGTCATAGCAGCGGAGCTATGACAAAATTTTTATAAAAATTACGCATAAAATAATTTCATTCAAAGCATGAAAAGATGACTTCCTACCATATTCTAGGAATTATCATCCTAGATTAATTGAAGATATTCATTGTAATCATGGAGAAATTGATTTTTATATTATGCACAATTTAATTTCATGCATAGAGGTATGCATAAAAGATGATTATTTTATTATAAAAGAGTTACTTTTAGCATAATTAAATTTCATGCATAGAGGTATGCATAAGAGATGAATATTTTATTATAAAAGAGTTACTTTTAGCATAATTGAAATTCATGCATAGAGGTATGCATAAGAGATGAATATTTTATTATAAAAGAGTTACTTTTAGCATAATTGAATTTCATGCATAGAGGTATGCATAAGAGATGAATATTTTATTATAAAAGAGTTACTTTTAGCATAATTGAAATTCATGCTTAGAGGTATGCATAAGAGATGAATATTTTATTATAAAAGAGTTACTTTTAGCATAATTGAATTTCATGCATAGAGGTATGCATAAGAGATGATTATTTTATTATAAAAGTGTTACGTTTATCACAATTGAATTTCATGCATAGAAGTATGCATACAAGTTTATTATTTTATTATAAAAGTGTGACTTTTATCATATTTGAATTTCATGCATAGAGGTACGCATAAAAGTTGATTATTTTATTGTAAAAGTGCTACTTTTATCATATTGGATTTCATGCATAGAGGTATGCATAAAAGATATTCTTTTTATACTAAAAGTGTGATTTTTTATCATAAATGGATTTTATGAATAACTTAGATGCATAAGAGAAATTATTTTATTCTAAAAGTGTAATTCCTACCAAATTGAATTTATGCATAAGAAGATGCATAAAAGATTGATTTTTAATTCAAAAGTGTCATTCTCATCTAAATTGAATTTATGCATAGGAAAATGCATAAAAGATTGAAATTTAATTCAAAAGTGTCATTTTCATTTAAAATGAATTTATGCATAGGAAGATGCATAAAAGATTGATTTTTACTTCGAAGGATGTCTATGAAATAAGTTAGGAGGTGATAAGATGAATTAAGATGTGTATGGGATGAGGTAAGAAGTGTATGTGATAGGATAAGATGTATATGGGTTGTGATAGGGCGAGAATGGATGTGATGTAAAAGATTGATGTGAAGGCATATGGGGTTATATAAATGGGAATGTGGAAATGGATGTATGTATGTGGATGTATGAATGTGAAAATGGATGTATGCATGAAGATGTATATGCATGGATGTGAATGCGGATGTAGATGTGGATGTATAGATGTGAATGGGAATGTGGATGTGGATGTATGTGAATGGGATGTGGATGTATGTGAATGTGGATGTAGATGTGGATGTATAGATGTGAATGTGAAATGTGGATGTGGATGTATGTATGTATGTGGATGTAGATGTGGATGTATAGATGTGAATGAGAATGTGGATATGGATGTATGTGAATGTGAATGTAGATGTGGATGTATAGATGTGAATGTGGAATGTGGATGTGGATGTATGTATGTATGTGGATGTAGATGTGGATGTATAGATGTGAATGTGGAATGTGGATGTAGATGTATGTATGTATGTGGATGTAGATGTGGATGTATAGATGTGAATGGGAATGTGGATATGGATGTATGTATGTATGTGAATGTGGATGTATGAATGAGGACGTGATAGTGGATGTATACATGTGGATGTGGATGTATGGATGTGGATATGGATGTGTATGTATGAATGTGGATATGGGATGTGGATGTATAAATAAGGATGTGAAAATGGAGGTAAGCATGTAGATGTGGATGTATGGATGTGGATGTGGATGTGGATGTGGATGTGGATGTGGATATGGATGTGTATGTATGAATGTGGATATGGAATGTGGATGTATAAATGAGGATGTAAAAATGGATGTATGCATGTAGATGTGGATGTAGGGATGTGTATGTGAATTAATGTGTCGCTGATATGAGGAAATGGATGAGAATGAGTACACATTGAATGGAATGTGGAATAAGTAATGTGGACTAAGGAGGGATAATGTGGAAAGACGAGAGTTCGATTTAGAAACTGTATTTTGTGACTGTTTGTAAATGACTGTTTTATGTCATGAATGCTGGGGAAGCATTTTGACCGTCTTGTGGATTAAGGTCATGAAGACCTAACTGTTAAAGTTGCAACTGCTGTGACGGAGAGTCAATGGAGGACGTCTCGCGTAGCAAGATCGACCGAGGTCTTGACCAGCCTCGGTTCGATTTAAATGGTGAGCTTCCGGTACGGTGGATGAGGGACCAAGGAAGCGGCCTATGAGTGAAGCGCTAGGTCACCTGCGAAGGATCCTAGAGGGTGCTGACCATACGGTGCTCGGGCTCTGGGTCGCCGAAGATACCCACACGTGCGTCGAGGAAGATATTGGAACAAGGAGTAAGAGTTGTTTTGTGAAACCGGGCATGGATCTGGTTGATTGACCTTGCTGGTCTTCAATGGATGAGTCCATGGCTCTTTATATGGATTTGTTGGTTGATCTTGCTGATCTTCAATGAGAGTCCATCTTGATTTTTATAAGTGATTATATTGCTGAGTATTATGGGCTAGGAACTATTGAAAAGGCCCCTGTGTGGACAGGTGGTGAGCGTTCTAGTTGCCAATGATGCCATAGATACTCTGATGAAGGAATGATGGAAAATTATGAATCAACCGGATAAATTGGAAGATTGTGATCAGTGGTATTATGGTTTCATTAAAGGATTGTTTTAAAGTTAGCTAATGCTAAGAAAAAGGCAATTTCATATTGGGTGTGTAAGTGGTGTGGCTAGTTTTATGTTTGTATGAACTTCCGGCTAGGGGGCCTTGGAACTCTTTTCCTTGGTACCCGGGACAAAACCTAACCAAATTCCAAATTGGATCCCATCACTACAGTGGTTGGGCGGTTGGCTAACCCATGGGATCGGATGGGGTTAGGCTGGACTGATGGATCCGTAAATCGAGACTCAATTTCTGTTACTACGATAGATAAAGTAAATCCTGGATAGTAATTGTTCTATGGATAGGAATCAACGGCTGTGCCTCTTGATGGGAAAAAAAGCGTTGATCCCAATGATCCAAGTGCAAATTTCTTCCTTGATCTGACCGAGTATCTTTATAGGTGCAGTGAGATCAGTTTGATCACTAATGGTCTTGACTACGTTAGAGTAAAAAGTTATCCTGGAGGAATCGCCCGTGCTTTCCGGATAAGGGAAGTTTTTTCGGGTTCGGTTTGGAAAAACCGACGGATTAGTCTTTTGTCCGGATATCGGTGGACGAGGCCCCGAGTGTGGGTCCCTGCCCCGCGCATGAAGTGCTACTTCCGCTGCTAGTACCCCGAATCCATCGCGCGGTGGAGACAGGGATCTCACACGATAGACGAAGTAAATCCCAGATAAAAAATTGTTCTATGGAAAAGAATCAATGGTTGTGCCTCTCAATGAGGAAAAAGCGTTGGTCTCTATGATCCAAGTGCAAGTCTTTTCCTTGATCTGACTATGATACTTACGGATTCGGTTAGATCAGTTCAGTTAGTTAAGGCTCTTGACTACGTTAGAGTAAAAATATCCTGGAGGAATCGCCCGTGCTTTACGGGCGAGGTAAGTTTTTCCGGGTTTGGTTTTGGAAGAATCGAGGGATTTGTCTTTTGTCCGGATATCCGTGGGTGAGGCCCCAAGTGAGGGACCCTACCCCGCGCGAGAAGTGCTACTTCCACTGCTAGCACCCCTGAATTTGTTGCGCGGAGAGGACAGGGATCTTTCAGCTAGTATTAGAGCGAATTGGCTAAAGTGAATTAACCGAGAAGCCAAAAATGTCAAAAATTTATGAAGTAACAATAAAAAGTTAGAAATGTGTGAAGAATTTCATACAAATTGATATTCAGACTGAAATTCATAAATTAGTAATTGGGTCTTTAGATGGAAGTACCGCAATTGCATGGAATCCCTGACTTGCTTGAGGCCTAGACATGATGGTATTTACCTTATAATTCCAAGGATCCTGACTACGCGTATATACCGAGGGTATAACTGTAGCTCTTTACTGGCAGTATATACAAGTAAATCTAAGACATTGAAATTATAAGCAAAAATGCTATCCAAATGATGAATTCCAATGTGGTTGATATGATTTTAAAATTTTGGTTGAGAACTGATGAGTTGAATTGGATTCTGATTAAAAAAATGATGATTTATGAATTTTGGTTGAAAAGCCATAAGCTGAGCAAAACCACAATGAGGATGAATCAGATGATGTTCGTAACTCGAATGATGATACTTCGTATATATCTAAGTGAAAATAATAATATAATTAATTATGCTATAAATATAAATATGATTTTATGATTTGTTATATTTTAATGAAGTATCATTAATTTTTAAGTCTATAGATATAAGTTTAAAAATAAATATAACTTTAAGTATATATTTAAGTACAAATAATAATATAAGTAATTGTGTAAATAATATGACATAATAATAATAATAATATAATGTAGCATGAAATAGAAGTACGATTTATTATTTATTATATTTTAATGAAGTGTCCTTTATTTACTAGAGTATAAACATAAGGTATAAAAATAAATATAAGTTTATAGATATTTGTAAGTAATATAATAAACACAAGTATAATTTTAATAAAAATATTATAAATTTAAGTGTAAGTATAAATATTAGTATAAGTTATAGATCAAACTCATTTATACTATCTATTCTCTAGTCCTCCCTTTGTGTGCTAGCTCTCCCCACTACCCATCATGACTGCCTCTCCTGCTTTCACCACGTGGATTAGCATCACTCGCTATGCTCACCTTGGGTATTAGATCTACCCTAGGTTTTACAAGAGTTTAGATCTCGAGGCTGTCATCTCCACCTTAGACCCAAAATCCATCTTGCTAGCTGCATTTTGCGATGGAGTTCCTCTTCAGCATGAAGAGTGGATCCAACCACAAGAAGGCAGTGAAGAGAGCTCTAGCTCATGTTGGACAAGATTTTCGCACTATCGCTATCCCAACCTCCTATGAAGAGCACATCCCACTTGATCTCATTGAGCGGGATATTGCTTTTTCTATTTACATCTTGAACTTTGATGTTCAAGAGCTAGAGGATGATGAAATCTAGGGTCTCCCTCTAGTAGTAGAATACATAGACACAGAGCCAGAGGAGACCACTCTAGACCCTATCATTGAGGCCGTAGAGAGCTCTCACATGGTGCTTGCATCCATCCAGCCTGATGAAACCCAAAGTCACAACCCCCCACTAGCTTCATTGAGTGCCATCATTGAGGCCGTAGAGAGCTCTCACATGGCGCTTGCATCCATCCAACCTGATGAAACCCAAAATCACGACCCACCACTAGCTTCATTGAGTGCCATCACCATCGAAGGGGTGGAGTACCTCCTCATGCAGGATGTGTTGGAGCTCTTAGACTTGAGGGAGGAGGAACTATATAGTATACTTGTGCGAGATGCCAGTGATGATTTCCTCGACTTTGATTACCAAGAAGCCCTACCACAGGTTGAAAAGGTAGGGCGATATGATGAAAGTAGTGTAGATGATATCTCTGCTATCATTGCCATCTAGAAATAGATTGAAGATGCAGCTCCTCAATATGAGATCACAAATGAAGAGTTCGAGTGCTGCAGAATGAACTCTTTGGACTTCGACCACAACACGCGACACCTGTGGTACCGTTGGACAATGGTAGTCCCATTCCAGGAGAAGATCTAGAGGCACCCTTGCAGAAGGAGCTTGACGAAGCAGAAAAGGTATCGCCTTTTACCAGTTGCTCCCCAGATTTGATATTTAGGGCCTCTAGGGCATGTAGACCCCACATGTATGATCCCATGCCCATTAGAGGGTGGGAAGTGTACTTTTTGAAGGCTCACGAGGTGGGAAGCCCTGAATCTACAAAAAAAGGGCTTCCCACACGAGCCTTCAAACAGTGCACTTCCCAGCCTCTGATGGGCATGGATCATACATATGGGGTCTACATGTCGTAGAGGCCCTAAACATCAAATTTAGGGCCATTATTTTAAAAAAATTCATCCTCTCCTATGCATTGCATGATCGATGCTGTCATCAATTTTATTTTGTAGGAAATTATGTATCTTGATGAATTTGTGAAAGATTCCTGTCCCCTCCACGCAACAAATTCAAGGGTGCTAGCAGCACAAGTAGCACTTCTTACATAGGGGAGGGCCCTCACTCGGGGCCTCGCCCACAGATATCTGGACAAAAGATTAATCCCTCGGTTCTTCCAAAATCGAACCTGGAAAAACTTCCCTCGCACGGAAAGCACGGGGGATTCCACCAGGATATTTTTACTCTAACATAGTCAAGAGCCTTAACTAACTAAACTAATCTCACCAAACCCGTAAGTATCATAGTCAGATCAAGGAAAAGACTTGCACTTGGATCATAGAGACCAACACTTTTTTTCTCATTGTTGAGAGACACAGCTGTTGATTCTTTTCCATAGAACAAATTTTTATCCGGGATTTACTTCATCTATCATACCATAACCGAATTGAGTCTCATTTTAGGGATCCATCAGTCGAGCCTAACCCCATCCAGTCCCGTGGGTTTGCCAACCGCCCAACCACTGTAGTGATGGGATCCATTTAAGAATTTGGTTAGGTTTTGTCTCAAGTACCAGGGAAAACAGTTCCTAGCCCCCCTAGCCGGATATTCATGCAAACTTAAAACTAGTCACACCACTTACACACCTAGTAAGAAATTGCCTTTCGCACACATTTAGCTGTCTTTAAAACAATCTTTTAATGAAACTATAGTATCATTGATCACAATCTTCCAAAATATCTTGTTGAATTCTAATTTCCGATTTTTCCTTCATTGGTGTACTTATGGCATCATTGGCAACCAGAACGCTCACCACCTGTCCACTCAGGGGCCTTTTCAATAGTTCCCAGCTCATAGTACCCAGCAATATATTCACTTATAAAAATCAAAATGGAATCTCCGTCGAAGATCAGCAAGATCAACCAACAGATCCATATAAAAGAGCCATGGACTCATCTGTCAATATTAATCAGCCAAATCCATGCCCGAATTCAGAAAACAACTCTTACTCCTTGTTCGAATATCTTCCACGACATAGGTGTGGGTATCTTTGGTGACCCAGAGCCCGAGCATCATATAGTCAGCACCCTCTAGGATCCTTCGCAGGTCACCTAGTGCTTCACTCATAGGCCGCTTCCTTGGTCCCTCATCAACCATACCGGAAGGTCACCATTTAAATCGAACCAAGGTTGGTCTAGACCTCGGCCGCGACCTTGTTATGCGAGACGTCCTCCGTTGACTCTCCATCACAGCAGTTGTAACTTTATCAGATAGGTCTCCACGACTTCATTCACAAGACGGTCAAAATGCTTCCCCAGCATTTTTGACATAAAATAATCATTTAAAAACATGTCATAAATGTTGAAAGAACGGTAGAGGGGGAGGAGACACACACACAGGAGCAAACCCTAATGTATATTGCAAACCTTGACCATAGAGGGAAGCCATGTCCACTCTCACACAAAGCATAATGCACTAATCCATAATCCACACAACACACTATGAGTTGTGTCCACACTCTACTAATCCTAGCTAATGTCCACACACTATGACCAGCTGGACACGCGGTCATTTATGTCTCACACATGTTCCTACCTAATCTGCCAGCACATAGCATAGCTGGCTCACACTGACATCGAGCTTGAATCTCAACAGCCCCTCTCAAGCTCATGATGTACTGCCGACGAAGATGTAGATGAGCTTGGGATATCAAGACTCTCAACACTCCCCCTCAAGCTCATCCCATGTACTCCCAACATAGTCCGGAAGTACTCAAACTTCTCCCTGCTAAGTGGCTTCGTAAAGATGTCTGCCACCTGCTCATCAGTCTTCACATACTGAAGATCAACTGTACCATCCGGCACCTTTTCTCTGACAAAGTGATAATGGACCTCTATGTGTTTGGTCCTCGCATGAAACACTAGATTCTTGGCCAACTGTATACTGCTCATGTTGTCACAATGAATGACAACTTTGCCATCAATAGGCTCACATAAATCTACCAAGAGACTCTTTAACCAAACTGCCTCACAAGTAGCAATGGCTGCACCCCTGTACTCAGCCTCTGTACTAGATAAAGCAATTGTAGGTTGCTTCTTGCTACTCCAACTCACCATGGCACTTCCAAGTGTAAAAGCATATCCACTAGTAGACCTCCTGTCATATGCGCTACCTGCCCAATCAGCATCTGTGTAGCCATGTATGTCCAAGCTTTTACCACTCTCATAAAGTAAACCATAATGTGCTGTGGTCTTCACATATCTCATGATGCGTCTCACTGCATCCAAATGGGGCTTTCTGGGGCTCTGCATAAACTGGCTTACTAGCCCCACAGCATA
Organism: Cibotium barometz; assembly: GCF_041138505.1. Lineage (NCBI taxonomy): Eukaryota > Viridiplantae > Streptophyta > Polypodiopsida > Cyatheales > Cibotiaceae > Cibotium > Cibotium barometz. The sequence goes on along the minus strand of NC_141057.1, from coordinate 23,363,669 downwards.
ACTCAAATCCGGGCGTGTGATAGTAGTCATATATATGAGACTACCAACCATCTTCCTGTACATAGAAGGATCATCCAATTCCTCGCCATAATCAGCCCGCAACTTCACATTTTGCTCCAATGGTGTACTCATAGGCTTACACCAATGGTCTACTCATAGGCTTACACCCTGTCATGCCATACTTTGCCAACATATCCAATGCATATTGGCGCTGTACTAACCAAGTACCTACATGATCTTTTACCACTTCAATTCCAAGGAAATATCTCAACTCACCAAGATCTTTCATGTCAAATTCCCCACTCAAAGCTTTCTTGACATGCATCACATCTGCACCATGATCACCTGTGATAATCAAGTCATCCACATAGATGACGAGTAAAACAATCCCATGCTGTGTCTTCTTCACATAGAGTGAAGAATCTGCTATAGAAATCTAAAAACCAAGTGAGATAAGATATCTGCTCATCTTATCACTCCAAGCACGAGGTGCTTGCTTCAGACCATACAATGCCTTTTTCAATCTGCATACATGAGTGGGATATCTTGGGTGTACATACCCTTCTGGCTGTGCCATGTATACTTCCTCTTGTAGATCTCCATTCAGAAATGCATTATTAACATCCATTTGATGCATTTCCCAGCCATTAGCTGCAGCCATAGTAATGACTGCTCTCACTGTGCCCATCTTAGCCACTGGACTAAACGTCTCATCATAGTCCAATCCTTGGGTCTGTGCATAACGCTTTGCTACCAATCTTGCTTTATGTCTCTCAATAGAACCATCAGATTTGCACTTCACTTTGTAAACCCATTTACATCCAATAACATTCTTGTCCTTTGGTAATGCAACCAAGTCCCATGTATCATTATGGACCAATGCGCCCATCTCAACATCCATTGCTTTCTCCCATACATGCTCTCCAATAGCCTCTGTATAGCATGTAGGTTCCACATGCTTCACCATAGATGTCATATATGCATAGTGCATAGCAAAATCTCTATATGTCAATCTGTCAATGGGATATCTGACTCTTTGTGATCTCTGCAATGCATGCGGGTCACTCTGTACACCTGTAACTCTAGCATGTGGTGGCACATATCTGTCCTGCCTAGCACCAGGTGTGCGTAAAACAGGTATGCCAAGCTCCTCGTCCAAACTCTCTGAACTAGATGACTCATAACCTGTGATTCCAATTCCTTCGACTTTCTTCTTGCCTTTATCCATAGCACTACTCCCAGTGCTCACACTCTCATGCCTCAAACATCCTGACCATGGACGTACACTGCTACTCTCAGCCTCTGCTGCTGGCCCAGACATAGAAGTAGAACTAGAACTTGCTTGTGGTGGCAAGTTCACATGCACATCAGTCTCAAGTGACTCAATGACACCTTCATCTTTTGCTTTGTACCAACTAGCAAGCTCATCAAACACCACATCACGTGAGATGACCACTTGTCTAGTTTGTGGATTATAACATTTGTATGCCTTTCGATCCTGTGCATATCCAACAAATACACATTTCTCTGCCTTAGGATCCAACTTCCTTCTTCTTTCATCAGGCACATGTACATAAGCTATGCATCCAAAAACTTTAAGATGTCCAATGTCTGGCCTGTAACCTGTAAGCCGCATCTCTGGCGTGCTTCCATGAATGGCTGCTGTAGGTGTTTTATTCAATATATACACTGTAGTAGCACATGCTTCTGCCCAATAGTAATCTGGCATGCTCTTTTCATTGAGCATCACCCTAGCCACTTCACATATGACTCTATGCTTTCTCTCAGCCACACCATTCTGCTGAGGTGTATACCTGCAAGTCAATTGTCTTCTTATTCCATGCTTCCTTAAGAAATGCTCAAAAGCCTTTGAGGTGTATTCACCACCTCCATCTGTTCTCAAACATTTAATCCAACAGCCATATTGCTTTTCTGCAAAAGCTTTTAAATCCATGAACTTTTCCAACACTTCACTCTTCTCTCTCAGAAAGTATATCCATGTCATCCTGCTGAAATCATCTATGAATGTAACATAGTATAAACTGCCTTTGATAGATGGGTTTTGTGCAGGACCCCATACATCACTGTGTACTATCTCAAGTGGCCTGTTACTCATATTTCCTTCTCTAGGAAACCTGAACCTTGCCTGCTTTCCAAACTGAGAGGCTTCACAAACATGCATATGTCCATCATATTTGAACCTAGGCAATCCATTGACAATGCCTCTTGTTTGCATGTTCTTTAATCTCTCTATATTGACATGTCCAATCCTCTTATGCCACATATCAATATCCTGTACCACATTTCTGCTCTTGGAGAACATGGCTGATTTTAGCTCAGGAATTCCAGCATCCAGCTTAAACAATCTGCCTTCTTTCTTGCCTTTAGCAATGACTCTACATCCATGTTTGCAATCTTCAACGAAGCATCCATGCTCGTTGAAACGAACCTATAATCCCTGACCAACTGAGGCCAAGCTCTTTGTGATAGAAGGCACGTACAATACATCAGACATAGATTTTGTTTGACCATTGTGCATGACCAATGGTACACTTCCAACATGTGTAATGACATGCTGGGTATCATCACCTGTCTCCACATAGCCTTTTACATCCATAGGCTTCATATGCTCAAACCATTCACCATGACATGTCATATGGTTTGATGCTCCTGAGTCCATATACCATGTGTCATCATTCTCAGCATTTGTCATCATCGAACCCACAACATGCTTCATGGCAAACAAATGATTTGCAGTGCCATCATTACTACTTGATGCATAGTTTCCACCACCATGTTGTGCATAATTTCCACCATAATGACCACCACGTTGTGCTCTACCCCCTCTCAAATCATTCTTTTTGCGGAAACAATCTCTCGCCATATGACCATATTTGCCACAATAATGGCATTCCACATCTTGCATAGAATTTTGTTGGCCTTGCCAACGTCCTCTACCACGGGGGTTACCTCTGCCTCTCTGAGGTGCATATCCACGACCACCTCGAGCACCATATGAAGGCTGAAAATTATGTTGTGGAGGCTTGTCCTGCCATCCACGACCATTACCACCACGTCCACGTGATGCAAATCTCGCCCTGCCTCTAAAGCCTCTCTGCGAGTAGAAAGCCTGATTTCTGCTATCATCATGGCTAGTAGATGCATCCAGAAATGAATCACTGAGCTTGATTTCCTCAACCAACAAGAGTGAAACCAACTCATCAAAGTCGGGTAGACCTGTACTCCTCACTGAGGTAGATGTATCAAAAGATTTGTATTCCTTGCCAAGACCATGCAAGGTAATATCCACCAAATCATCATCAGGCATAGGGGCATTTATTGTGGCCAATGCATCTGCAAACTTCTTGATTTCTTACACATAATCATGTATGCTCCTTTTATTCCTTTTCACATTGTGTATCTGCTGTCGCAATTGAGACTTGCGAGCACTCGTATCTCTATCAAACATCTTGACCAAAGTATCCCATGCATCTTTGGGATTCTCAGCATCCTGTATGTGTATGAGCATAGCATCAGAAATACATATAGACAGATAATGCAGCACTTTGAATGCTCTCTCTGACCATTGCTTATGAGCAATAAGCTGCTGCTGTGTAGGTTGTCGAGGTAGCTCAGGCTCTGGCTCAGCACTTGTAATGAGATTCCAAAATCCTTTTCCTTTCAAGAAACTCTTTATCTTGTACTTCCTTGCCTGGAAGTTCTTCCTATCCAGCTTTTCACCAACAATCTGAACTGGATTATCCGACATGTTTGCTTAATGCATACACCTTCCGCACACTTCAAATCTTTAAATGAGCCTTCCTCAGCTCAACCACACTCCAATGAATGTTCCAGATACTCCAAGATAGCCAACAAACTCCAAATTTGATGTAGAAAATCAACCTGTATGCATCCAAGATGAACTGTCTCACGCAATCCGAGGTATCCTGTTTTGATGCGCTTCCACGGCTCCAAATCACAATGTAGTGGTGCAATCAAGTATGGGAAACTTGCATTGACACCTAAACAACCTCAATGTAGAGTATCAACACCATCTGGCATGTGTACATATCAATTTTTGAAAACCCCTTTCTCTATTTTTGGAAAAACCAGAAAAACCAGAAAAACCAGTAGAAAATTTGCTCTAATTCCTTCAATATTTGTCCAAATTGAGCAACCAGGCATTCATTAGCTTAGCATTAGTGTCCATCAACTCCATGTAAGAGGAATTTGTCTAATTGTAAAAGATGGATTTTTAATTCAAAAGTGTCAATTCTCAACTAAATTGAGTTTATGCATAGAAGATGCATAAAAGATTGAATTTTAATTCAAAAGTGTCGTTTTCATTTAAAATTAATTTATGCATAGGAAGATGCATAAAAGATTGATTTTTATTTCGAAAGTGTTAGTCTCCTTAAATGGAATTTATGCATAAATAAATGTGTAGAGAAATCTTATATCAAATATAAGTATTCTCTTGTATTCTATAAATAGATATGGGAAGTGATAGGATGTGATAAGAGGCATATGAGATGTGATAGGATGTGATAAGAGGCATATGAGATGTGATAGGATGTGATAAGAGGTGTTTGAGATGTGATAAGATGCATATGAGATAAGTTAGGATGTGATAAGATGAGTTAAGATGTGATAAGATGTGTATGAGATGTGATAGGATGTGATAAGAGGTGTATGAGATGTGATAAGATGCATATGAGATGAGTTAGGATGTGATAAGAGGAGTTTAGATGTGATAAGATGTGTATGGGATGAGGTAAGAAGTGTATGTGATGGGATAAGATGTATATGGGTTGTGATAGGGCGAGAATGGATGTGATGTAAAAGAATAGATATGAAGGCGTATGTGGTTATATGAATGGGAATGTGAAAATGGATGTATGAATTTGAATGTGGATGTGGATGTATGAATGAATGTGGATATGGATGTAGATACGGATGTGGATGTATGTATGTGGATGTGGATGTATGAATGAGGATGTGAATATGGATGTATGCATGTAGATGTGTATGTATGAATGTGAATGTGGATGTGGATGTGGATGTGGATGTGGATGTGGATGTGGATGTATGGATGTAGATATGGATGTGGATGTATGTATGTGGATGTGGATGTATGAATGAGGATGTGAAAATGGATGTATGCATGTAGATGTGTATGTATGAATGTGAATGTGGATGTGGATATGGATGTATGGATGTAGATACGGATGTGGATGTATGTATGTGGATGTGGATGTATGAATGAGGATGTGAAAATGGATCTATGCATGTAGATGTGGATGTATGGATGTGAATGTGGATGTGGATGTGGACGTGGATATGGATGTGTATGTATGAATGCGGATATGGGATTGGATGTATGATGTGGATGTACGAACATGGATGTGTATGTAGAATAATGAATGTGAATGTGTATGTGAAATAATGTGTCGTCGATATGAGTGAATGGATGAGAATGAGTACACATATGAATGGAATGTGGAATAAGTAATGTGGACTGAGGAGGGATAATGTGGAAAGACGAGAGTTCGATATAGAAATTGTATTTTGTGACCTGTTTGTAAATGACTGTTTTATGTCAAGAATGCTGGGGAAGCACTTTGACCGTCTTGTGGATTAAGGTCATGGACCAATCTGATAAAGTTGCAACTGCTGAGACAGAGAGTCAATGGAGGACATCTCGCGTAGCAAGGTCGACCGAGGTCTTGACCAGCCTCGGTTCGATTTAAATGGTGAGCTTTCGGTACGGTGGATGAGGGACCAAGGAAGCGGCCTATGAGTGAAGCGCTAGGTCACCTGCAACAAAGGATCCTAGAGGGTGCTGACCATACGGTGCTCGGGCTCTGGGTCACCGAAGATACCCACACGTGCATCGTGGAAGATATTGGAACATGGAGTAAGAGTTGTTTTCTGAAACCGGGCATGGATCTGGTTGATTGACCTTGCTGGTCCTCAACGGATGAGTCCATGGCTCTCTTATATGGATCTGTTGATTGATCTTACTGATCTTCAACGAGGATTCCATCTTGATTTTATATGTGAATATATTGCCGGTTACTATGAGCTAGGAACTATGGAAAAGGCCCCTGAGTGAACAGGTGGTGAGCGTTCTGGTTGCCAATGATGCCATAAGTACACCGATGAATGAATGACTGGAAATAAGGATTCAACCAGAGACTTTGAGGATTATCATCAGTGACATAATGGTTTCATTAAAGGATTGTTTTAAAGTTAGCCGATGCAGAGAAAAAGGTAATTTCATATTGGGTGTGTAAGTGGTGTGACTAGTTTTATGTTTGCATGAACTTCTGGCTAGGGGGCCTTGGAACTCTTTTCCTTGGTACCCTGGACAAAACCTAACCAAATTCCAAATTGGATCGCATCACTACAGTGGTTGGGAGGTTGGCTAACCCATGGGACTGGATGGGGTTAGGTTGGACGGACGGATCTGTAAACCGAGACTCAATTTCTGTTATTACGATAGATGAAGTAAATCCCGGATTGTAATTGTTCTATGGATAGGAATCAACGGCTGTGCCTCTTGATGGGGAAAAAAGCATTGATCCCAATGATCCAAGTGCAAGTTTCTTCCTTGATCTAACCGAGTACCTTTATAGGTGCAGTCGGATCAGTTTGATCAGTAATGGTCTTGACTACGTTAGAGTAAAAAGTTATCATGGTGGAATCGTCCATGCTTTCCGGGTAAAGGAAGTTTTTTCGGGTTCGGTTTTGGAAAAACCGACGGATTAGTCTCTTGTCTGGATATTCGTGGACGAGGCCCTGAGTGTGGGACCCAGCCCCGCGCATGATGTGCTACTTCCGCTGCTAGCATCCCGAATCCGTTGCGCGGTGGGAAGAGGGATCTCACAGTTGGTATCAGAGCGAATTGGTTAATAAAGATCAACTGAGAAGCCAAATATGTCAAAATTTTATCAAGAAGCACAAAAAGGTTGTAATTGTGTGATATAATTCATACAAATTGATATTCAATCTGAAAATTTGTAAATTAGTAATTCGGTCTTCAAATGGAAGTACCGTAATTACATGGAACCCTGACTTGCTTGAGGCCTAGACATGATGGTATTTACCTTATAATTCCAAGTATCATGACTACCCGCATATACCGAGGGTATAACTGCAGCTCTTTACCGGCAGTATATACGAGTAAATCTAAGACTTGAAATTATAAGCATTAATGCTATCCAGTTGATGAATTCAAATGTGGTTGATATGATTTTTAATTCTGTTTGGGAACTGATGAATTGATTTGGATTCTGATTGAAAAATGATGATCCCTGAAAATGGGTTGAAATGTAATAAGCTGAGCGAAGCCACAATGTGGATGATTGGGACGAGTCCCTGTGATGATAAGTGATGATAATGATTTCAGCAAATCACTATGAGATTAGTGGATTGTGCTATCAAATTGCTACTATTAATACTTGACACGGTAGATCAAGTTAAGGGATGACAAATTGAGAACTTGCTTAACTGAAATTCCCGTGGAGGAATGTTCAGAAGGAAATTTTTTTGGTCTAATGGACCATTATCATGTTAAAGATATGAATGATATGATCTGAATGAATCGCTATTTAATGATGAGTTCTATATAAGGGATATTTATCCCCGTATTCTGTCGGGTTGACCAGAATATAAGGAACCCCAGAATAAATTGGATCTTAGAAAAAAGAGTTGTCCTCTACTTTGCGAGATGAGGACATCTCGCACTTTTTTAAGTGGGGTAGAATGTAAGATTCCTCCCCCAGCCTTCGAGGCATACAGGAGTAAGAACCTCCCTTTCTGATCTTATAATTATTCCCTCTCTAAATTAAAAGAAAGATTCTGTTTAAAAAGGAAGACCCTTTCCCCCGAATACTTTCTCAGGAGCCCCACCTATTTTAAGGATTCAGAACGATGAGTTCAAAAGTAAGAACCGGTGTTTTAGATGCCAAGGAATTGGTCATCAGTTAAAAGACTGCGCAGGATCGACAGAAGCAGTATGCAGATAAGAAGAGGACAGCGAGAGAATTCAAAGAAGTACATATGGTCTTCATTTGAGTACGGCCCAAAAGAAATTCTTTATCTTTTGGGAAGTATAAGAAGTTATCCCCCAGATATTGTGGACCATATCGGAATTCACTGGAAGTAGGTGACTTAGCCTACAAGCTTTTTCTACCTCATCATCTCAAAGTTTATAATGTATCTCATGAAAGCCTTCTATATAAATATGTGCCAAACCCAAATCATGGAAAGATGGTAAAACTTCAGTGGCAAGATACCCCGTTGGCTTCTAGGTTATGCTAGTTCCTTCTTTTATATAAGTCATAACTCTTACTTGTCACTCGCAGTAATCTTACTTCCATCGATCTCCTTTCTTTCTTAATCTCCTTTATGGCTTGGCAGCAGGAATTGGTTTTATCCATGATGATTTCTCACCTTCAAGATGCAAGCGAGTCTGTGAAGAAGGATTTTATAGAACTGTATGAGCGCTCACTTTTCCCTCACTTGGGAACTTCTGTAGCTCAAACCGAATGGCGGACCTATCAAGACATAACTAGGGTAACACCGTGGGGCCAGCAGCACTTTCGTAACAATGTCCGCTTGGCGATGGTTATTGAAGCTTTGGGTTTGGGTCCCCGATACTATTGCGTGATGAGTTCAAGGCATGGTGGATTTTCTGAGCGGGTCTTCTTACTTGCGTGTTTTCTTCCTCATCACCAGAAGATATGCCTTTATCCCAATTTCGGCTTGCCTCTTAGAGGTCCTTTTATTAGGTCCCCTCATACCAATGAGATAGGTACTGCAATAACCGACCGAATTATTCTCAGAGATGAGTTACCTTATACGTGTGCTACTTGTGAGTGCTACTTCTGTGACCATATGATGGATGGGCTTATGGAATTGTAAAAATTCTTCTACCTTGCTGTATATGTGTTCCAAGAGTGAATAAAGTTGAAATCTTGTTCTTGTCTTGAGTCTTGCTCTCTTTGAGACTTTTCTTGGTGGTTAATATTCGTGCATTTTACGAAATTACCCCCAGTTTGCGAGATGAGGACATCTCGCGTTTTCAAGTAGGAGAGAATGTAAGATTCCTCCCCAGCCTCTCAAGATATCCAGCATCTTCCCCTGTAATCAATCCCCTCTTCAAAAATATAAAAGATCTTGTCTCTACTTGTTTTGACATAGAGAGAGAAAATATTCTAGAGAGAGAATATTCAGATTTTGAATATTTTTAGATAGAAAAATTTCTAATAATATAAAAATGAATTCCCAACACCATATTGGGGAATATGGGAATTTCCCACAAGTTTGGGACACGTGGTCAAAAGTTTGGATTAACCATAACTTGAACACCACTAATCCAAAATGAGCGCTTTATAGCTCTTTAGATTCCATTTTCCAAGCGCTTTCCAATGATAGGTCATATGATAGGGTTTTGAGAAACTTACAAACATGTTATCCATGTCCCCTTTTCTAAGTATTCAAAAATGGGAATTGGAAAATTCCCAAATTCACTAGTATGGTGTTTCCCCTAAAATAGAAATTCAAAAAGAACTTTCCAATGTGCAATTGGAATTAATTGGAAATGGGTATAAAGGACCTTAAGATGCTCACATAAGATGAAGAGTTGACTATGTATAAGGTTTATTAGTAAGAAACTATGAGTAGTATCAAAAATATGAGATATTTTGGATATAATGATTCCATTTTGACACATATGTAAGGAAGGGGAGTCCCTTAAAGGAGGTGCATACTTCACATGCTTGAATGAGTTTTAAACTCAAAAATATTGTGATATTTTTATCTCTCCTCTCTCTTGAACCAAACCAAATCAAAATGGAACCAAACCGAATTAAAAAGGAACCAAACTAGGTCCAAATCTAGTCCAAATTCAACCAAACTGAAATCTGGAAAATTCTAGAAATCAGTTAGCTTTGGTTAGAGCTTCCCTCTCCTATAAATAGAACATGAATCCTTTGAAAAAAAGAGGAGAATTTTACTATACTAAAGTTATGCTGAAATAATGCTAATTTCTACTATTCTCTAAAATTCTCTCCAAATTGGAGAAATTAAAGCTTCCCTCTTTCTTCAATCCCCATTGGTGGCTCCATCAACATACTAAACCAATTGATTGGTTGGGGGCCTCTACCGTGAACAAAGAATCAAGAAATTTGTAAGGTAAATGGTGAATTTAGATCTTTTCTATAATTTCTCAATGTTTCTCTCTTCTCAACCCCTCTCAAGCTTGAGAAGCTTAATTGGAATGGTTTTTGAATGCTATTAAAGTTAATTGATGAATGCTAGTGAAGAGTTACATAATTTGATGAATGCTATTGAAGTTAATTGATTAATGATAATTAAGAATTACATAAATTTTCATTTATGCTTAATTCTAATGGTTTTATGTAACTTCTCTCTCACTCAAGAAATGGTCATACTCATGACCCATTCTCAATCCAAATGAAGCTTTTCATAAAGCTTTTTCTTAATCCAAGATTAATCTATGCTTGAGGCCAAATTAATGGCTTTTTTCTATGCTTTTAGTTTATGTATTTCATGAATATTGATGATTCAATCCATTATTGGATTAATGATCCTATTAGGGATGATTCTAATCATTCCCTAAATGATAAGCTTTATCCTTCAAAATAAATTGAGATTTATCAGTCATAATAGCGGAGCTATGGCAAAATTGTATGTATGTAGATGTGTATGTATTAATGTGAATGTGGATGTGGATGCGGATGTATGGATGTACATACGGATGTGGATGTATGTATGTGGATGTGGATGTATGAATGAGGATGTGAAAATGGATGTATGCATGTAGATGTGTATGTATGAATGTGAATGTGGATGTGGATATGGATGTATGGATGTATGGATGTAGATACGGATGTGGATGTATGTATGTGGATGTGGATGTATGAATGAGGATGTGAAAATGGATGTATGTGGATGTATGGATGTGAATGTGGATGTGGATGTGGATGTGGATGTATGGATGTGGATATGGATGTGTATGTATGAATGCGGATATGGGATTGGATGTATGATGTGGATATACAAACATGGATGTGTATGTAGAATAATGAATGTGAATGTGTATGTGAAATAATGTGTCGTCTCGATATGACTGAATGGATGAGAATGAGTACACATATGAATGCAATGTGGAATAAGTAATGTGGACTGAGGAGGGATAATGTGGAAAGACGAGAGTTCGATATAGAAACTGTATTTTGTGACCTGTTTGTAAATGACTGTTTTATGTCAAGAATGCCAGGGAAGCATTTTGACCGTCTTGTGGATTAAGGTCATGGGGACCAATCTGATAAAGTTGCAACTGCTGACGGAGAGTCAATGGAAGACGTCTCGCGTAGCAAGGTCGACCGAGGTCTTGACCAGTCTCTGTTCGATTTAAATGGTGAGCTTCCGATATGGTGGATGAGGGACCAAGGAAGCGGCCTATGAGTGAAGCGCTAGGTCACCTGCGGCGGCGAAGGATCCTAGAGGGTGCTGACCATACTGTGCTCGGGCTCTGGGTCGCCGAAGATACCCACACATGCGTCGTGGAAGATATTGGAACAAGGAGTAAGAGTTGTTTTCTAAAACCGGGCATGGATCTGGTTGATTGACCTTGCTGGTCCTCAACGGATGAGTCTATGGCTCTCTTATACGGATCTGTTGATTGATCTTGCTGATCTTCAACGAGGATTCCATCTTGATTTTATATGTGAATATATTGCCGGTTACTATGAGCTAGGAACTATGAAAAAGGCCCCTTAGGTGGTGAGCGTTCTGGTTGCCAATGATGCCATAAGTACACCGATGCTGGAAATAAGGATTCAACCAGAGACTTTGAGGATTGTCATCAGTGACATAATGGTTTCATTAAAGGATTGTTTTAAAGTTAGCTGATGCTGAGAAAAAGTTAATTTTATATTGGTGTGGTGTGACTAGTTTTATGTTTGCATGAACTTCCGGCTAGGGGGCCTTGGAACTCTTTTCCTTGGTACCCGGGACAAAACCTAACCAAATTCCAAATTGGATTGTATCACTACAGTGGTTGGGAGGTTGGCTAACCCATGGGACTGGATGGGGTTAGGCTGGACTGATGGATCCGTAAACCGAGACTCAATTTCTGTTATTACGATAGATGAAGTAAATCCCGGATAGTAATTGTTCTATGGATAGGAATCAACGGCTGTGCCTCTTGATGGGGAAAAAAGCGTTGATCCCAATGATCCAAGTGCAAGTTTCTTCCTTGATCTGACCGAGTATCTTTATAGGTGCAGTCGGATCAGTTTGATCAGTAATGGTCTTGACTACGTTAGAGTAAAAAGTTATCTTGGTGGAATCGTCAGTGCTTTCTGGGTAAAGGAAGTTTTTCTGGGTTTGGTTTTGGAAAAATCGACGGATTAGTCTCTTGTCCAGATATCTGTGGACGAGGCCCTGAGTGTGGGACCCTAACCCGCACATGATGTGCTACTTCCGCTACTAGCATCCCGAATCTGTTGCGCGGTGGGAACAAGGATCTCACAAATCGCCGCCTAGACCTGCAAATTTGTATGATTTTGTTGGCACCCCATTTCTAAAGGAAAACTGAGATCTGCACTTATACCAATGGAATTAGTCTAATTCCTCTTGGCCCTAAGTGTTTTCAAGGATTCTATACATGCTGGTGATCTCTCAGACTTCTAAAATTCCTCATGAAGAAGTGGCATCAAGATCTGCATCAAATCTGCAAGTGACTTTGGTAAAACAGAGATTAAACATTCAATGTTTGGTCAAATCTTTTGTTTCCTGGCTTGATCCTCTACTAGAATAACTACTATTGATGACTTTTGAAAGGATTTGAGCTCATTTGAACTCTACGGCCCCAAATCTAGCCTCCTCGCACACTCTATTTTCTACACACAAAACATGGGATTATTTTACTAATCAGTAATTAATCAACATTAATCACTATGTCTTGGTACAATTGAGGGTTCAAATTTACCATTGGGTATCTAATACAGATCCATATCACTTCAGATTGTAATTTAGAGATGGTTTGATACTCAAACCATTCAGTACAGAGATCAACTACACTTGGCTTTATGTAATTTTTGGTAAAAGTATGCTGATAAATCTGTTGCCCTTGAATCTTGAATTGGATCGAGGTAATACCCCCTTCACATCATCATGAGCATGGCACAATAAATAGCAAAATTTAATGGGGAGCAGTTTTATACATGGAAAACAAAGACCATGTATTTGCTCATGAGGAAAACTCTGTAGGGGGTAGTTGAGGGAAGAGATGAATGCCCAGAGGTGATTGGGGAGAATGAGTGGAAGAGCAAGAATGAGAAAGCATTAGGACTTATTGCACTCACTTTAAATGATGAAATCATTCACCACATCATAGGGATACAACGAGAAAAAGATGCATGGGATGAACTCAATAAATTATTTGGCACTCAAGCAAAAATTCAAAGATAAATCTGCTAATACAATTCTACAAACTTGACATGAAGGAAAGTTAACCTCTAACCACACACTTGAACAAATATAAAAGCATTAAGCAACAACTGGCAACCATTGGTAAGAAGGTAGAGGATGATGAGGTACTAACAGTGCTTCTGAAGAGTAAGGACAAAGGAGAATATGAAAACATCGTGGCAACCTTAAAGTATGTACCAAAATTAAAGCTACATGAGATAGAAGGAGATCTACTAGAACAAGAGACCAAGGTCAAGGAGAAGAAAGGAATGGACCCAATAACTGGAGAGGAAAAAGCATTCTACACCCAAGGAGGATTCTCATGAGAATGAGGACGAGGAAGAGGCAGGGGAGGAGGAAGGACCTTCACTTGCCAAAACTATGGGAAGCCAAGACACATGGCAAGAGACTGCTCAGCAAACCCAGCAACAAGAAGGATCGGCATCGGCAAACTTCGTGGGGAGACTCCTAAGAAAGTAGAGTCACATCATCTTTTCTAAGAGAGAAAGAGAGAGAAACCCCACAACCCAATGTAACCTGTCCCAACAGAGTAAAACCACCTTTGAGCCACCAATGATGTAGGCCATGTGGTAGATGTATGTGTGAGTACTTTATTCAAGGTCACGGGCACTTGTAGTAAGGCTTGGACACATGGAGAGATAGTGTTAAGGACTATGAGATAGGGACTTGAGGCACTGGTCGCGGGCTACCAAGTAAGAGGGAAACTTGGCATAGAGTCTAAGTGTGCTAGGATTATTCACTTGAGGGGAGGTGTTGAAATATACAAGTGAATGGGTGTGTGCGGGAGCAAGGCCTTAGCAAGAGGCTGTAAAAGAGAGTCTGTAAATGAGTGAGTAGTAGTGAAAAGGTGAGAGGTATCTTCTACTGGGAGAGAATAAAGAGTAGCATGAGAAGATCTAGAATGTGTGGAGATATTTTGGGAAAAGTGAAGAGGTGGAGAGAATCAAGCAAAAGAGGTGGAGTGAATCAAGGATCAGGTGTTGCCCCAAATGTAGGGGAGGTGGCACAAATCAAGGAACAAATCACTGGAGCAAATCATGGACAAACTTGTATAAATTGAGGCATTGGCCTAATGAGATTTTTGCTGGTTTTTTAGTATCCATGCTGCCTACATTAAGGTATCAGTTAATTGCCCACTAATCTCATCTTAATCATCATCTAATCACTTGTTAATGATGTTGAATCTTGCATTTGATCCACCGTAGCTCATCACTTTTCTTGCATTTTACATTCTTTCTTGACTTTTCTCGTCCTTTTTTATTTTGACTTCGCCCCTAGTGCAATCCAACATCAGACAAGACTTGTTCTATCTTCTTAGATGTTGCATCAGCATCTGAAGTTGGCTACAGCTTGTAGGCAAAACACACGTACTCAAACACCAACATCTCTATTATCCTTACTATGCAATGCAAGGTGCAAAAGTGGACCCTTGTTAAGGGTATTTCTAAAATAGGATCTCACTTAGGATCTAATGGCACCAACATTCCATTCCTTTGAACACACTGGTCACGTGTTGGAACACCACATTGTCCTGTCCTTGCAATCCATTGTTTCTTCCCATCGTTGCCTTTGTTTCTAGATTGCATGCAATATAAGCAAGGGAACTCAAGTGATGCTGAATTTGAAACACCAAACATACATTTCAATGTTTGTATTCACCAAATCCATTGACATGCAAAACTTTAGCCCATTATTTTGCCATCGTACAATATTTGGTATCTCTGCTAAGTTTAAAAAATCTTAAGTACTTCATGGTCCTCCTTTGGTACCTCAAATGTAGCAAGCCACCATATTTCATTCTCCGATTACACACTGAAATATTTTGGATTTTTTAAATTCATGTTGGGATCCAATGCCCTATTCATTAGTGTCAAGCTAACACATTCAAGCTTTTGGCCCTAGCGACTTCACTCTCATCAAGCTTCAAAACAAATTGAAGATTACCTCTGCACTCTTTACCATTGCTGCTTGTAGCTTGCATACATTCAATATAAAGTTATTGTCTACATGCAATTTTAAGGGAACTTCCTTTGTATCTAGACTTAAGCATCTGTGTATGTTCCAAATGCATTAGCTCACCATTTGTGTCTAAGACTTTTGCATTAAGATCTTTTCGTGCCTACTTTACATGGAACAGTTTAGGGATGGGCACCACCCATCTCTTGTTAAGAACAGCCTTAAACCCTACATCCAATTGCTTACAAATCATAGCATAGGATTTGGAGCTAATCCCTACCTTGTCACATATGCCTTTAGCATATGTAGCTGTGAAGGTATTACTTACCTCCTTTAAGCGTACTCTTGCAACATCATCAACCAATGGTTTTGAATTTGGGGTTTTCCAATGCATACTTCAACAGTTCTCATTTGAATATTTGCTACAACCACCAAGATTTACACTAGGGGCCGTTTTACTCGGGCTCGTGCCCAGAGCTACGCCATGACCCCCATGCCCTCCTACTCATTGGGGGCCTTGCACTCATGCCGATGGCCAAGTATAGGTTGCGTGCTTCAACACCATCCATTTTCGGGGCTAGTTGATTTGGCAGGTGGGTTGTTACAACACACTCCTTAGCGGATTTTGACTTTCATGAGACCGCCATCTTGTTGTCTTAATAAATCAACACCCTTTGTGGAATCTATGTTAGCGCACAGTTTGGCACCGTAACTCGACTTTTGATTCATCCCGCATCGCCAGTTCTGCTTACCAAAAATGGCCCACTTGGAGCTCCCATTCCACACCACCGGGGTTCAACAGAGCAACCCCGGTTGCTTACCTATTTAAAGTTTGAGAACAGGTCAAGGGTGTTTCACCCCTGATGCCTCTAATTATTCGCTTTACCTAATACAATTGTGAGAAGCTAAGCTCCAGCTATCCTGAGGGAGATTTTAGAGGGAACCAGCTACTAGATGGTTTGATTAGTCTTTCGCCCCTATACCTAAGTCTGACAAACAATTTGCGGATTAATATCGCTACGAGCCTCCACCAAAGTTTCCTCTAGCTTCACCTCGCTCAGGCATAGTTCACCATCTTTCAGGTCATCCCAGGAGGTACGCTCCTACTTAAACCTTTCACAGAAGATCACGGTCAGTCGATGGTGCACCTCATGAGGGGGATCCCACCTCCATGGGTTCGCCACCCACTGACTCACATACATGTTAGACTCCTTGGTCCATGTGTCTCGTTGTTTTCCTTCATAGCAGAAAGGCATGACAATAGTCTATGGTATCAGACCCATAAGGCAATGTTGTGGGAGACGTATAGTCACCCATCAGAGTTTTCGGTAGGAACACTAACTTACATATGGTCATGGGGCCACACTAAACATAACTCCATAGAACCTCCCTTCACTCACTCTCTCAAATCACTCTCTACACACTCCATTAAACATCTCACACACTTTCTCATGAGAACACTCAACATATTTTGCATAATAGTGATATACCGGACTTAGACCTAGAAGACACTCAGAACAACAGTGATATACCGGACTTAGACCTAGAAGACACTCAGAACAACAATGAGTGGCAAGCTTTCTCTTAGTTCCATTCCAGAGATATGAAAGATCAATATAGATAAATTGACCAAAAGTGCTAGCATTCCCTGAGTATAATTACACTCTCCAATTCCATAACACAACTGTCAACTACACTTGAGAGTTTACAACAATAGCACTCTTCATCTATCTCAGTATCTACTCTATTCAAGCCAATCAGTGAAGTATTCTCTCGTCACTGTACATAGTGACTGGTTGCCCTTCTACACCAAGTCTTCTTGATCTTGGCAACAAATCTTTGGTGGTGGTTATAGTTCTCTATCTTCATGTGTGATACCAAGGTGGTGCTCACAACGTGCCGAGTGGGTTGCCGCGTGCTTTTTGCCACCTCTGAGCTATAGGTCACAATAATGCCGATCATGAATAATAAGCTATCTTGGTCAAAGTGCATTAAGGTGTAAGTGGAGCTCACTTCTTTGGATATGTAATAGGAAACAAGGTGTTCAAAGCCGTGGGCTATGGTGGCCCACTTCACTTACAAATGCTCACAAATTTGTAAAAGAGTGTGACATGTGTCAGAGAGTGGGAGAACTCAATGCAATTTGGATGCCCCACTAGAAAATATTACCTCTAGAACCATTGAAGAAGTGGATATAGGACTTTGTTTGACCATTCAAACATGTAGCCCAAAAAATAGGAAACAAGTACATCTTGGCGGCGGCAAGAGATTACTACAACAAATGGGTAGAGGAATATATAATGGGAGATTGCTAGGTCCTCAATCGCTAAATTCCTATATGAAGTCATCATGACAAGGTTAGGGTGCCCAATTGAGTTGGTATGTGGTCAAATGATGTGACTAGGAAATTGACTAAACAACACATGGTCTTGCACAAAAAGTCTAAACTATATTATCCCCAAGAAAATGGACAAGCCAAATCAACCAATAGGATCATGAAAGGAATTTTGATCAAAACAGTGAATAAGAACATGACTGATTTGGGATAGGAATCTGCACTATACATAATGGTCTTTCAAGGTAGCCTACAAAAACACATCGTTCCACACACCTTTTATCATGTTGTATGGTTTGGAGGAAGTGGTTCCCATGGAATTATTAGTTCCTAGTATCAATATAGTAGTCACATAAAGGTAAAGGCCTAAAGACTTAGATAAGCACAAAATTCAGCAATTACTGGAACTGGATGAGGAAGTGGTGCCCATGGAATTTTTAGTTCCTAGTATCAAGATAGTAGTCACATAAAGGTAAAGGCCTGAAGACTCAGAGAAGCACAAAATTCAGCAATTACTAGAACTGGATGAGGAACAATTTTTCTTAGCACCTAGACCAGTCAAAGAGTGTAAAAAATAAGGAAACAACATGCAAATATGGATACTAAGTTTAGAATTTTTAAATAATGTCCTCTTATTGAGTTCAATAATGGGGCCATATCCTGGCAAGCTAAAAATAAGGTAGAGTATAGAATCAAGAGAAAGTTAGGGATTTGAACCTTTGTGCTAGAAACATTGGATAGGGTAGTTCTAAAGAAACCAGTTAATGTATACAAAGCTCAAGCCATACCATGGTCTTGTATCAAGCAGGAAGACCGAAATCCCAATCTAAAAGTTACCAAAATTGGTAAATTGCTAGAAAGAAGAACAACCCAAAATGAAAATGGTGGTGATGATTGAGTGATGATTTGAGGAAGAGCCAGATGTTAGGCTCTCAACACCAATAATAGGGGAAGAAATGGCCACATGTAAAATTTTCAAATAGTGGGGGAACAAATAACAGTATTAAATGCAGCTATCATGAGGAAAACCAAAGATCATCGACTATCATAAATATCCTAATGTTGAATGCACACATGCATCGATGCATGCTCCAAGGACCAATGGTTCAGCAGCACCAAGGAGTCCCTATTAGACTGGCTAAAAAACCTCATTCCACTTATTTCCACTTTATTATTGTTGCTAACCACCTCTTCTCTCTGTAATCTTGCCTACTACACACCTTGCTCGCTTTTGCTGTTCATCACCCTACTTGTAGGCAAGCATGGTGGAGTTTGAGCACTTCTGCTCAACAACCCTGCTAGGAAATAGAGAAGGACAAGGAGTGGCTAGAGACAGTAGGGTTGAAGTAGATAGAGAAGCATGAGGAGTGGTTGGAGAAAGTAGGGTTAAAGGAATTTGCAAAATTGTCATGGTGGGGAGAGCTACACTCAACCTCCACACAGATGATTAAGCTTTCATCATCTAGTAGAACAACACAATTGATAGACAATTGCATTGATAAAGTGTTTAAGCTACCTACAAAAGGCATGATAGACATACCCCTCCAACCCCCCCCTCGACAATAGACGAATGGGATTTTGGAAGGCAGTTTGAAGGCTCTGAAGAAAAAAGAAATATGTAATCATAGGAAATGTAGATGAGGATAGGAAAAAGTGCATGTGCTTCATGGCAAAAATGTTCAACCTAGTGCATAAGCCCTATTGCATGTCCCAAAGAAATTATGGGATCATTCAAGCAACAAAATCAAGTGCCAAAGTGGCATGGATAGAAGTCTTCTATAACAACCTTAAAGAGGACATCACCAACTTAAAGAAGAGAAGCCGCGCAAGACAAAGATAGGGGCATATATAAAGGCTCTATGGAGGAACACAAATAGTAGAACTTAGTTCCAGAACAAGAACATCAATATGAAATTAGGGAAGGAAGACAAAACCAAGGAGAGGAGGAGAAGAATAGTTTGAAGAAGAACCAAACAAACCCTCTAGTGTGGTGACAACTTTGGTTCACCACACCGCTATACTGGGAATTTTCTCTTTTCCACGTCGAGGGAAAATCCTAAAAAAGAAAAAATTACATATTGGATTGGGAACATCACAAAAGAGGGAATTTAACTTTGGAGATAAAAAGACCGAATTCCCTAGTATAACAAGAGATAAAAGAGGTAGCAGTAACATTGACCTAATTACATAGCAAAAAGAGAAAAATGAGGTGGTAGTAACATTGACCTAATTACATAGCAACAAGAGAAAAAAGAGGTGGTAGTAACATTGACTGAATTGTGTAGCAACAAGAGACAAAATAGGTGGCAGCAACATTGCCCACATAGGAGTTGGAGAAGTACCCCACTACCTCAAAAGTAGTACAGGATCTCCTTGCACTAAGCCAAATGACTCAAGAAGTCTAGATAATTAGGGAAAACCCTCTTCCAGAAGTCCATTTAAGGGTACCAATCTCTCTCCCTGTATACACAACTTTAGAAGCAGTTGTGACCCTATAGAACTCCCTTATTTGTGAGAACATTAGAGGCTAGATGGGTGCAAGAGGTGTTGAATTATGTGCAAAAATACATTACAGAGGGCACAAGTGAAATTAAAAACCTAAGAGTGACCCTATAGTAGAGGGACATGGAGTTCCAAGAGAGCCAATAAGAATTATTGTTGTTAAAGATTGAACGATGACAAGGGAAGAAGCTCAAGGAGGAGCAAGTTGCAAGTTTACAGGAAACCAACAAGAACATAATTAAGGAGTTAGCTAGATTGAAGGCAACCATGGCCAAGAAGGAATGGGAAACACAAATCATCAAAGATGGCCTTCCTAATGCTACCACCAAAGCAAATGCTACCAAACAAATAGTAGAAAATATAATAAAGGAGCATCATGAAGTGGTTTGGAACATACATGTTATGAGGAGTTAATTCATGGAATATATATTCCTATATTTTCTATTATTTATGGTTCATGGATTGGAGTTAATCCATGAAATATATATTCCCACTTTTATGAATTATCCTAGATAGGTTTAGATTGGGAGGCCTTTCTAAATCTTGACAATCATAGATTACTTTACGTGTATACAATGAATCTATACATGCATTAGAGTATTGGTTGTGTCATCTTGATGACATGAAGTTTTGTATGGTTGTTTATATTTTTTGATCAATTAATATATTAGTTAATTATCTTAGTTCATGTAAGTGTAGATCATTGGATTGGATAATGGAGGTGAGCTCGTGGTGGTCAGAAATATTTTGAGATGATCGATCTTGAATGTTAGCAATAACATTTGCCATTAATTTATTTGGGCCACCATTAATATTTATTAGTAATGTATATATTATTTGGGACATGTGAAAGCTCCCTTGTGTATATTTGATTTTTCAAGATATGTACACTTTTATATGGTTTTTAGACTCACATCTATTTTTGAAGTAGTTTAGCTTGCACGCTCAAGAAAGCTATTTTTAAAGCAAGCTACTTTTGAAATAAGGTATGTTTGAAGATTTCGACATATTTAAAGCACACTATTCTCAATCTCAAAAGCTATCTCAATAAATACATTTAAGTACACCAAGAGGAAGCATGGGCTCACTCTTATGTGGAGGCAAATTGGACCCAATCTTGTGTCTTGAGTAATTCTTTATTCTATTTGTACTTAATATTTTATATTGTTGTAATCATTAATTTGGGTTCATGTCAAACTCTCACAATAGTGGTATTGGAGCCAAGAGTGATTGTTAGGTGGCAAATTGAAAGCAGTGAAGAGAGTAAATTTTTGATTGCAAGCATAGAGAGACTATGGTTTTAAACAAAGGCATTCTTTTGTCCATTGGGCAATGAAAATCCATAAATCTCTTACCCAAGAGTCTTTATAAGGTGAGAAACCACTTCCTGATTTCCAACCCTCTTCTTGATCGGCCACCACCAATGCATTTTTCACCCCGGAGGCCATAAAACCGTCCTTCTTGTAATCTTTGGCTTCACTTCATCTTCACTTCCTCTCCAATGGCACCGAGCAATCAAAAATTAATCCTCAATTACTCTTTTTTCTCACCTATTGCAAATCGTGTGATTAGTCGCCTAGTTGTTTTAGTAAAAACTTTACTATATAGACCTTTAAAACTTTATAAGCTTAAAGCTATTAAATATTTAAGGTTATATGAGCAACCCTATACAAATTCTTTTTTTTGTAAGAAAATGAGTAGAATTCTAGCCACCTAATCTAAAAATTTCAAGCCTCTTAATCTCATGGATTCTATTGTCAATTTCAACCAACCCATTAACGTAACACTACTAAAATGAAGATGCCAATGCTTGAGATGAGAGTTTTTGTAAGAAAATGAGTAGAATTCTAGTCACCTAATCTAAACATTTCAAGCCTCTTAAACTCATGGATTCTATTGTCAATTTCAACCAACCCATTAATGTAACACTACTAATGAAGATGCCAATGCTTGAGATGGTGGATTTACAAATTCTCCACTTCCACCACTGACTCTTGAAGATTATATATTCAACTTCTCAGCAACTACTTCAAGATGAACAACAAAAATGCCTCATTCTTGAACAATGACTTATGATGGTAATGAAGTCTCTACTCCTCCTTCTGAAGACGCACGCATCACCAAAATCATTAAGGCTACTTTTGATGCTTAACAAACAAAAAAGGATAGTAAGATTAGCCATCATACTTTCTCTTTTATCAAATTTGATGGCAAAAATGATGCTCCTCTTATGCTTTTATGGTTAAGTCAATTAGATGATTAGTTTTCTAAGGAGACATTTTTAAAAAGGGATAAGATAAAATGTGTTCTGCCAACAACCACATGGTTGAGTTTTGTGCATCGTTTTACGATGGAATATTCTTTGTAAATCCGTGATAAACCAACGACTTTGGTCCAGGAATTTTAATACAAAGCAAAGTCAAGCTTTTTGCCACCATAATTTACACTCAAAGCATGTCGTGCATGGGATTCTTTGACTATGTCCAATCGTGAGACCATACCACAATTCATGGAGAAATTTTGGCAAACTCTACTTCAACTACGTATGCTTGCAGAAGTACTTGAGATAGATATCTTTCAAAGTAATTACAAATCAAGAATCCAAGAGACTGTTCAGGAAAACATGTTCAAACCTAATTCACTTGATGAGCTGTTTCTTTAGATCATGATGCAAAATAGAAAAAAGGTTTGCACAAACCCCCTCATCAATTCAATACCTCTTTATCTAATAATCAACAAACCTCAATGTTTAATAATCAACAACCCCTTCCTTGTGGTGATTATGGTGCTCCTATTGGACCACACTCTTTTGACAATTTAATGTAAATAGAAAGCCTTGGGTAGCACCTAGTAATGCACACACAAATCCCAATCAAAATGTAAAGACTATTAATGATCATAGCAATGTATCTCAACCAAAGCCTATTAGTCACAACATTAATACTGCAAAAAAACCTCGCTCTACATACTACTACAAGTGCAACCAAGCAGGCCACTTTGCTAATCGATGTAGAAGAATGCCAAATCCCCAACCGTGTAACTTCACAACATTGAAGAGGTATCCAATGAAAATGGTGGCTATGCTCCTTATTATTCTGAAGACATGCTAAATGATTATGGTAACTTTGACCAAAGCGATTGTTATGGGCTATTAAAAGAGCAATAGAACACAACTATCATAGGGCACTTACCAATGCTTCAAACTTGAGCCCCTTGAGGCCTCTAAGCTCACTTATTAAGCTCCAATGCTCCAAGCTCCACCTCCACGCTATCATTGTAGAGTCACTCGCACCATCGCATAAGGAAATCACTCTCTCTCACTCTCCAACACAAGCATGCAACATACAAGCACAAAAGAGGCACAAGTTCTAGAATGCTCTCTGTCAAGACACAAAGAAGAGCTATCAATAGCACAAAGGGGGATTGTGTCCATTCATTTTATGAGAAAATTCCTTATATACATTTGGCCCTTCTTCACACTTGGGCACCCAAAACTTAATTAACTAAGGCCTTGGATGGCCAATATCTCATAATGTACAACTTTTGTGGTGCCTTTACATGACACTTATTAATGTCCTCAAATGGAGGAGCATACTTTGTTAATCCTTGTTAATCCAAAATGTCATTAACATCCCCCCGTACTTGATGTAGGTTCTTTCCTTAGAACTTGTTACCGAGGTCGAAAGACCTGGTCTCCGAACTCATGACGGTGGAAGTTACGATGTGATTAAAGATTTTTAAAGGTTCTTCTGAATGTTGAGTATGATCTCCAAAACCCGGTGTTGACCAGTCCTCGAATGTGACATGCATGTGGGCAGGAAGACACCTTAGGCGATGATAGTAAATCATCTTGCCTCTGTTAGAGAGACCTTGATTCATGTCAAATTGCAACTGCTTAGCATCATACCCATCATATCGTTCCTTGGGTTGATCGATTAGGACCATGAGCAAATTTAAGAATCTAACACTGGCCATGATTGCTAGGTCTGGGATACGGTGCCATGCCTGTTTCCAATTCAGCATTTGTTTTCTTTGTTTCCTTATTTACTGTATTGAAGCTATGGAATTTCTTTTTTCACTTTTCTATTTCTCTTTACAATTGCTTGTTTTATTTCTTAAGATTCCATAGATTTTTGGTGGCAAATACTCCTTGGAAGTTAGATGCTTAGTTTTCTTTGGAGCATTCTCTTATTCCCATGTTCATGGGTTGTGGCCTATCCTACTGTCATTTGTCCTCATTCAGATTCTTCTCATCCTTATTTAATATCACTAGTTCTGTAGAGGTGGGGGTGGGTGCTTCTTCCCACATGGCTTTTAGCTTGTCTAAATATTCCTCCCACAATGCCTTAAGTTCTTATATTGCATGCTCTTCCCACTCTTCCATCTTGGTTACATGGAGCTCATAAATTTATAGGGTGGTTTTGGCATATACTAAGCTTGTAAATTTCTAGGGTGGTCATTAAATATACTATTGCTAATCTTGCCTCCTTTTGGGCTAGATTGACCTTGTCTTTGTTGCTCTGTCTTGTATTGTTGTGGGAGGTTGTCATGAACCGAAATTAATGTTTGCAACAATATAAAATATCAAGCACAAATAGAATAAAGAATTACTCAGGACACATGATTGGGTCCACTTTGGCCCCACACAAGATCGAACCCATGCATCATCTTGATCTACTTCAATATATTTCTTGAGATAGCTTTTGGGGCTCAAAATAGTGTGCTTTACAAATATGTTGACTTCTTCAAGAATAGCTTACTTTAATATCTTGAGTGTGGAAGCAAAACTACTTTAAAAATCAAGAGAGCTTCCACATGTCCCAAATAATATATACATTTCTAATAAATATGAATGAGTTTTAGCCAACTCTTCTCAAACATGCATGAGTTTTCCATTATGCTCCTGGGTTACTTCCTTTTTTTTATAAGTTATTTGTAATGGTCTTAGTTCACTTAATTTTTCAGCTCCTTGATGGTATCCTTATCCTTATTGTTGAAATCCATAGTACCTTCATGAATGCAAGTGGATTAAGATAATCACATGATAATCATGAGTGATTACACTAAGCTAAGGTGGATGGTGTCTAATTACACCCATGATGATGTGTGTATGTGCAATAGATGCAAATCAATTAGGTTCTAAGATAGATTAGCTCGGACTCATAGAGAGACTTGAGATGTGTGCAAGTGCTTGTACTTTCATTTCTTGAAAATGACCCCTTTTATATGGTTAGAGTACATATCTTCTTGTTCCATGCATGTCAGATAGTCTAGTCTTCCATATGGCTCCATGCTCACCTACTCACTCCCTCCCTCTACATGTGCTCTATGATGGCAGCACATTTCTCAACACCCCCCGTGGTGAAATCTCTCAGCTACTCAAGGTGGTTAGATGTGAGCTGCTACGATAAACATAACCCCCCTTAGTACTCAACTAGCTACTCAGGTAGTGTTACAGGTATATATTTTATCATATTCTTGATGCTTAATAATTGTAGAAAATATGCTTGATTTAATATGTGCAGAAATCTGCTTGTTGTAATATGCGAATGGGCACAAGATTATTTTACAAGTTATTTTTGTTGGCCACGTGGAAAATGTTTGTTCAAATTATTTATGCACACTTGTGTATGGCGTTCCTAGCACATGCTAGAAGAGTTATAATTATTTACACTTAGTGTGTGAACAAGCTCTAGTGTTTGAGCTATTTTTGTAAAAAGAAAGCTTGTAGAGAAAGCTTGAGCTAAAATAGCCATGTAACCTATTTTGATGGAATAAAATACTATAAAAATTCTCACTCGAGGATGCTTTTGGCACACTCTTGGGGGGCAGACGGGACCCAATCTGGTGTTCTCTCACATCTGTATTTTTTATTGGCATGCTTCTCGAGGTCCCATGTACTTTCCCATTTCAATGGTATCAGAGCCCAATGTGTACGCTCCATTAGAAAGGTGTGTGTATGGGGCACTCAGATGGCCCAGGACCTATTAGTTCTTTGTGTGAAGGTGTGAGGAACAGCAGCACATAGTCCAAGAAGGCCAGCGTTGCAAGCGATAGTGAGACATGTCAAAGAGCCAATGAGAACAACACACTCTGCGCTACAATCAGGCCGCAGAGAGTAGCAAGCACCAACCGAC
The DNA here is from genome assembly GCF_041138505.1 of Cibotium barometz. Lineage (NCBI taxonomy): Eukaryota > Viridiplantae > Streptophyta > Polypodiopsida > Cyatheales > Cibotiaceae > Cibotium > Cibotium barometz. Next base: position 23,337,212 of record NC_141057.1, on the reverse strand, counting down.
GACAAAAACAATGCCAATCGGCATCACACAAATCGACATGGCATCGGGCACCAACAACGGCACTGCACATGAGCGAGAGGCAACAACCGTGATGGCGGCACTTGACAGACTGCCAAAAAGAAGGGGCACCATCAGTAAGCGGATGTTTCTTCAAGAGACAAATGCAAAAGCCATCGTTTTCTCCTTGTTATACCTCTTCACAAAAAACACTCTATGGGATAATACAAAGTTGTGTGGCAACGCTTGGGGAAAGAAGAAGAAGAAGAGGAGGAAAGAGGAAGAAGAGGAAGAAGAGAAAGAAGAGGGAGGAAAAGAAAAACAAGAGGAGAGAGAAGAAGAAGAGGAGGAAAGAGGAAGGAGAAGAAGAAGAGAGACAAGAAGAGAAAGAAAAGGAAAGAAGAAGTAAAAGAGGAGAGAGAAGCAAAAGAAGAAAATAAATAAATAAAAATTAGAAGAGCGAGAATGAAAGAAAGAAAAAAAAGAGAGGTGGTTATGCTTATAAGATCCTTTGGATTTAATAACCATAGATGTGCCAATAGCTATGCATGGATTCATAATCAGGGTAGATGTTTTAGATTATACACCTAGCTCAAGGCCATCAAATGTTATTCTAGGATCTATGATTATTTTTTAAGCAGTTTATGAAGATAATAATCATGAATTTGTGCATGAATGTAGGCATGTTGTTATGTAAGCATGATGTGCAGGTTATTCCGATGATTTCTATCATATTGAATTAATGGGTATTTTATTATGAGAAATATTTATCATAAAAGAGAAATTTCCATGACATTGGAATGCAAATAATTAAATTTAAAAAAGAGGAATTCCCATAGTATTTGAGATCCAAGAAATTAAATGGAAAGAAGAGAAATTTTTAGTATAATTCAATTTATGTTTATTTATCAAAAGTGAAAATATGGGTAGAATTGATTTCTATAAATCCCATGAATTCTTTTATTCAAAAGAGTAATATTGAATATAATTCAATTGAGAAATTTAGAAGGAATAAGAAAATAGTCGTTTGAGAAAAAGAACCTTTAATTAGGCCAAGCAATTAGTAGAAAATAAGAAAAAGTCCCATTATCGAAATCAAACTAGAAAAAGCTACTAAATGGGAATAGCATGTGAAAGAATGGATGTGGATGTGTATGTGGAAGAATGGATGTGGATGTGTATGCGAAAGAATGGATGTGGATGTGTATGCGAAAGAATGGACGTGGATGTGTATGCGAAAGAATGGTTGTGGATGTGTATGTAAAATAATGGATGTGGATGTGTATGTGAAAGAATGGATGTGGATGTGTATGTGAAAGAATGGATGTGGAGGTGTATGTAAAAGAATGGATGTGGAAGAATAGATGTGGATGTGTATGTGAAAGAATGGATGTGGATGTGTATGTGGAAGAATGGATATGGATGTGTTTGTAAAAGAATGGTTGTGGATGTGTATGTGAAAGAATGGACGTGGATGTGTATGTGAAAGAATGGTTATGGATAAAAGAATGGATGTGGATGTGTATGTGAAAGAATGGATGTGGCTGTGTATGTGGAAGAATGGATGTGGATGTGTATGAGAAAGAATGGATGTGATGTGTGTGTGAAAGGATGCAATGTCGATGTGAGTGAATGGATGAGATGTAATGTGATGTGAATGAGGATGTGAATGAATGAGATGTGATGTCATGTGAATCGGATGTAAATGAATGATATGGGATGTGAATGGGTGAGATGTGATGTGATGTGAATCGGGATAAGAATGAATGAGATGAGATAAAAATTTATGTGATTGAATGAGAATAGGAATACATATGAATTGGATATGGATTAAGGAATGTGGACAGATGTGGAACAGTGTGAAAGAGAAGAGTTCATTATAGAAACTGCATTTATGACCTGTTTTTAAATGACTATTTTATGTCAATAATGCTAAGGAAGCATTTTGACCGTCTTGAGAATGAGGTCGTGGACCTAACTAATAAAGTTACAACAGCTCTGACGGAGAGTCAATGAAAGACGTCTCGCGTAGTAGCAAGGTCCGCCGAGGTCTTGACTAGCCTCGATTCGATTTAAATGGTGAGCTTCTGGTACCGTGGAGAGGGACAAAGGAAGCGGCCTATGAGTGAAGCGCTAGGTGACCTGCGAAGGATCCTAGAGGGTGCTGACCATACAGTGCTCGGGCTTTGGGGGGTCGCTGAAGATACCCACACGTGTGTTGTGGAAGATATTGGAACAAGGAGTAAGAGTTGTTTTCTGAATTTGGGGATGGATCTGGTTGATTTTCCTTGTTGCTGGTCATCAAACGGATAAGTCCATGGCTCTTTTATATGGATACGTTGGTTGATCTTGCTGATCTTCAACGGAGATTCCATTTTTGATATGTGAATATATTGCCAGTTACTATGAGCTAGGAACTATCGAAAAGGCCCCTGAGTGGATAGGTGGTGAGCGTTCTAGTTGCCAATGATGCCATGGATACACTGATGAAGGAATGATTGGAAATAAGTTCTCAATCGGATAATTTGGAGGATTATGATAAGTGACACTATGGTTTCATTAAATGATTGTTTTAAAGATAGCTGAATCTGTGAAAAAGGCAATTTCATATTGGGTGTGTAAGTGGTGTGACTGGCATTAAATTTGCATGAATATCTAGCTAGGGAGCCTGGGAACTCTTTTCCCTGGTACCCGGGACAAAACCTAACCAAATTCCTAATTGGATCCCATCACTAAAGTGGTTAGGCGGTTGGCTAGGCTAACCCATGGTACTAGGCTAGACTGATGGATCCATAAAATGAGACTCAATTCTGTTATAGTACGATAGATGAAGTAAATCCCGGATAGTAATTGTTCTATGGAAAAAGAATCAATGACTGTGCCTCTCGATGGGGAAAAAAGCGTTGGTTTCTATGATCGAAGTGCAAGTTTCTTCCTTGATCTAACCAAGTGACTCATAGGTTCGGTCGGATCAGTTTGGTTAGTAATGACCCTAACTACGTTAGAGTACAAATATCCTAGAGTACAAATATCCTAACTACCCTAATTTGTACTCTAACTACGTTAGAGTACAAATATCCTAGAGGAATCGCCCATGCTTTCCTATAGGGGAAAGTTTTTTCGGGTTCGATTTTTGAAGAACCAAGGGATTAGTCTCATGTCCAGATATCCGTGGGCAAGGTCCCGAGTGAGGGATCCTGCCTTGCGCAAGAAGTGCTACTTCCACTGCTAGCATACCCGAGTCCATTGCGCGGAGGGGCAGGGATCTTTCAGCTAGTATCAGAGTGAATTGACTAAAGTGGATCAATTGAGAAGCCAAAAAATGTCAAAAATTTATGAAGTAACAGTAAAAGGTTGTAATTGTGTGATAAAATTCATACAAATTGATATTCAGGCTAAAATTCACAAATTAGTAATTGGATCTTCAGATGGAAGTACCGCAATTGCATGGAATCCCTGACTTGATTGAGGCCTAGACATGATGGTATTTACCTTACAGTTCCAAGGACCATGACTACCCATATATACCGAGGGTATAACTGCAGCTCTTTTACTGGCAGTATATACAAGTAAATCTAAGACCTTGAAATTATAAGTAAAAATGCTATCCAGATGTGATGAATTCGAATGTGGTTGATATGATTTTAAAATTCTGGTTGAGAACTGATGAGTTGATTTGGATTCTGATTAAAAAATGATGATTCCTGAATTTTGGTTGAAATGTAATAAGCTAAGCAAAACCACAATGAGGATGAATGGGACAAGTCCCTGTGATGATGTTCGTAAAAACTGGAATGATGATAATGACTTCAAAAAATCACTATGAGATTAGTGGATTGTGCTGATAGATTGCTACTGTTAACCCAATGGATCAAGTTAAGGGATGACAAATTAAAAATCTATAAAATTGAAAATTCCCATGGAGGACTGTTTATATGAAAATTCCCATGGAGGACTGTTTATATGAAAATTCGGTTTAATGGACCATTCTTGTGTTTAGGATATGAATGATATGATACGACTAAATTCTTATTTGATAATGAGTTCTATATAAGGGATCTTTATCCCAGGATTCTATTGGGTTGACCAAACTATAAGAAGCCCCAGAATCGGTTGGATCTTAAGGAAAAGAATTGTCCTCTAATTTTGCAAGATGAGGACATCTCGCCTTTTTTAAGTGGGGTAGTATGTAAGATTCCTTGCTCCAGCTTTTGAGGTGTGCACGTGTAAGAACCTCCCCTTCTGATCTTATAATTATTCCCCTCTCTAAAATAAACGAAAGATCTTGTTTTACCTTGTTTTGGCCTAGAGAGAGAAAATATCTAGAGAGAGATAATCCAAAACTGAGATATTTTTGGATATATAAATCCTCCTAGTGGCTAAAATGGTTTCTCCTAAAACAAAAATTCAAAAAGAACTTTCCAATGTGCATTTGGAATTAATTTAAAATAAGTATAAAGGACCTTAGCTTAAGGGTCTAGATTTTCAGAAATTTTTAGATTATGGTCCAATTAAGGTTCCTATAAACCAATAAGATTAATCCAAATGTAGGGAGGAGATAAATTGAAGAATTAAAAGAAAAACCCCCCAAAAATGAGTAAATACTCACATAAGATGAAGAGTTGACTATCTAAGGACAAGGTTTATTAGTAAAAAAACTATGAATATTACTAAAAATAAAAGAGATATTTCGGGTATAATGATTCAATTTTGACACCTTGGTAAGGAGAAGGGGGCTCTTCAAGGAGGTGCATATTTCACATGTGTGGTGGAGTTTTAAACTCAAAAATATTGTGATATTTTTATCTCTCCTCTCTCCTGGATCAAACCAAATCAAAAGGGAGCCAAACTAGGTCCAAATCTTGTCTAAATTCAGCCAAACTGAACCTAGAGAAATCTAGAAACTAGTTGGACTTGGTTAGAGGCCATAGATCCTTATCCCTTTGTAAAAAAAAAAATGAGAGCTATACCATGCCAGTATTATACTAAAATAATGATATTTTCTATTATCCTCCTTTAAAAATCCTCAACAAATAGAAGAGATTGGAGCTTCTCTCTCTCTTTAATCTTGGAGTCTCATCAACATACCAAACCAATTGATTAGTTAGGGGCCTCTACTTTGATTAAAGAATCAAGCAATCTAGGAGGTAAATTGTGGTTTATGGTCTCTCTTTTTTTTAATCTCCAAATGATTCTCTCTTCTCAACCCCTCTCAAGCTTGAGAAGCATTCAATTGAATGGCTTTTTAATACAATTGAAGTTCTTTAATGAATTGTAGTGATAAAACACATAAATTTTTATTTATGCTTAAATTAAATATTTTTTTAAAGCATGTCTCTCTCTCCCCCAAAGAATGGTCATTCCTATGACTTGTTCTATATTCAAATGAAAGCTTCTCATGAAGCAATTCTCTAATCTAAAAGTAATTTCTATGCTTGTCAAATTGAGGCCAAATAAGTGGCTTTTTAATGCTTTTATGCTATTTAATTCATGGAAAAATTAGGAATCAAGTCTATAATTGGATATTGATCCAATCAATGGTTATTATATCATATGATATTACTAAACTTTAAGTTTTCAAAATTATTGAGAATTATCAGTAATAGCAGAGCGAAGCTATGGCAAAATTTCTAAAAAATTAACACATAAATCATTTTCATTCATAATATGAAAACAGGACTTCCTACCATATTCTAGGATTAATCATCCTAGATTAATTGAATGATTCTCATTATAATCATGGAAAATTTAATTTTTATGTTTATGCATAAATAGTTAATTAGGAAAAAGATAAATTTCTAGTAATTCGTATTTATGTTAAAAGAGTAATCTCCATGACAATAGAAATCCATGTATTCCAATGAAGTAAGATAAAAATTAGGATGCTAAAATAATGTATATTTTATTTAAAATTTAAAGAAGAATTTTAGTTAAATTTATCTTTTTGTATAGATAAATTTAAATGATGAAAGAGAAATTCCCACCATATTGGAATTCAAATATTTTAATTAGGAAAGTGTAAATTTTAGAATATTGAAATTAATGGATATTTTATTTAAATTCAAAGATGAATTTTAGATAAATTTATTTTATCTATGAGAAATATTTAAATGGTAAAAGAGGAATTCCTATGACATTTGGAATTCCATCATTTAGATGGGAAAAGAGAAATTCCTAGCATATTGAATTAATGGGTATTTTATTATGAGAAATATTGATCATAAAAGAGAAATTCCCATGACATTGGAATGCAAATAATTAAATGCAAAAAAGAGGAATTCCCATGGTATTTGAGATCCAAGAAATTAAATGGAAAGAAGAGGAATTTCTAATATAATTCAATTTATGATTATTTATCAAAAGTGAAAATATGGATAGAATTGATTTCTGTAAATCCCATGAATTCCTTTATTCAAAATAGGAATATTGAATATAATTCAATTGAGGAATTGAGAATGAATATAGAAATAGTCATTTGAGAAAAGGAACCTTTAATTAGGCCAAGCAATTGGTAGAAATTTAGAAAAAGTCCCATTATCGGAATCAAACTAAAAAAGCTACTAAATGAAAATAGCATGTAAAAGAATGGATGTGGATGTGTACGTGAAAGAATGGATGTGGATGTGTACGTGGAAGAATGGATGTGGATGTGTATGTGAAAGAATAGATGTGGATGTGTATGTGAGAAGAATGGATGTGGATGTGTATGTGAAAGAATAGATGTGGATGTGTATGTGAGAAAGAATAGATGTGGATGTGTATGTGAAAGAATGGATGTGTATGTGAAAGAATGGATGTGGATGTGTATGTGAAAGATTGGATGTGAATGTGTATATTGTGAAATGATTATTGTGAATGGGTATGTGAAAGAATAAATGTGGATGTGTATGTGTATGTGAAAGAATGGATGTGGATGTGTATGTGAAATAATGGATGTGCATGTGTATGTGGAAGAATGGATGTGTATGTGTATGTGAAAGAATGGATGTGGATGTGTATGTGAAAGAATGTATGTGGATGTGGATGTGTATGTGAAAGAATTTATGTGGATGTGTATGTGAAAGAATGGATATGGATGTGTATGTGAAAGAATGGATGTGGATGTGTATGTGAAACAATGCATGATGTGGAGGTGTATGTGAAAGAATGTAAGTGGATGTGTATGTGAAATAATGGATGTGGATGTGTATGTGGAAGAATGTATGTGGATGTGTATGTGAAAGAATGGATGTGGATGTATATGTGAAAGAATGGATGCGGATGTGTATGTGAAAGAATGGATGTGGATGTGTATGTGAAAGAATGGATGTGGATGTAGACATGAAAGAATGGATGTGGATGTGTATGTAAAAGAATGGATGTGGATGTGTATGTGAAAGAATGGATGTGGATGTGTGTGGAAGAATGGATGTGGATGTGTGTGGAAGAATGGATGTGGATGTGTATGTGGAAGAATGGATGTGGATGTGTATGAGAGAAAGAATGGATGTGATGTGTATGTGAAAGGATGCGATGTCGATATGAGTGAATGGATGAAATGTAATGTGATGTGAATTAGGATGTGAATGAATGAGATGTGATGTCACGTGAATCGGATGTAAATGAATGATATGGGATGTGAATGGGTGAGATGTGAATCAGGATAAGAATGAATGAGATTATATGAAAATTGATGTGATTGGACGAGAAAAGGAATACATGTAAATTGAATATGGATTAAGTAATGTAAAGAGATGTGGAACAATGTGAAAGACAAGAGTTCATTATAGAAACTGCATTTATGACTTGTTTTTAAATGACTGTTCTATGTCAATATTGCTGGGGAAGCATTTGATGGTCTTGAGAAAAAGGTCGTAGAGACCTAACTGATAAAGTTACAACAGCTGATGGAGAGTGAACGGAAGACGTCTCGCGTAGCAAGGTCGGCCGACTTGACCAGCCTTAGTTTGATTTAAATGGTGAGCTTCCTGTACGGTAGATGAGGGACCAAGGAAGCGGCCTATGAGTGAAGCGCTAGGTGACCTGTGAAGGATCCTAGAGGGTGCTGACCATACGGTGTTTGGGATCTGGGTCGCTGCAGATACCCACACATGCGTCGTGGAAGATATTAGAACAAGGAATAAGAGTTATTTTCTAAATTCGGGCATGGATCTAGTTGATTGACCTTGCTGGTCCTCAATGGATGAGTCCATGGCTCTTTTATATAAAAGAGCCATGGATGAGTCCATGGCTCTTTTATATGGATCCGTTGGTTGATCTTGCTCATCTTCAATGGAGATTCCATTTTTTATATGTGAATATATTGCCGGTTATTATGAGCTAGGAACTATCAAAGTCGGAAAGGCCCCTGAGTGGACAGGCGGTGAGCGTTCTGGTTGCCAATGATGCCATAGATACACCGATGAAGGATATTTTGGAAATAAGGATTCAACTGGATATTTTGGAGGATTATGATCAGTGACACTATGTTTTCATTCAATGATTGTTTTAAAGATAATTGAATCTGTGAAAAAGGCAATTTCATATTGGGTGTGTAAGTGGTGTGATTGGCGTTAAATTTGCATGAATATCCGGCTAGGGGGCCTGGGAACTCTTTTCCCTGGTACCTTGGACAAAACCTAACCAAATTCCTAATTGGATCCCATCACTACAGTGGTAACCCATGGGTCTGGATGGGGTTAGTAGGTTGGACTAATGGATCCGTAAAATGAGACTCAATTCTGTTATAGTACAATAGATGAAGTAAATCCCGGATAGTAATTGTTCTATGGAAAAAGAATCAACGGCTGTGCCTCTCAATGGGAAAAAAGGCGTTGGTCTCTATGATCCAAGTGCAAGTTTCTTCCTTGATCTGACAATTGACTCACAAGTTCAGTCGGATCAGTCTGGCCAATAATGACCCTGACTACGTTAGAGTACAAATATCTTGGAGGAATTGCCCGTGCTTTCCGATAGGGGGAAGTTTTTTCGGGTTTGATTTTTGAAGAAGCAAGGGATTAGTCTTTTGTTCGGATATCTGTGGGCGAGGCCCCGAGTGAGGGATCCTGCCCCGTGCAAGAAGTGCTACTTCCGCTGCTAGCACCCCCGAATCCATTGCGCGGAGGGGCCACGGATCTTTCAAGAAGAGTTGTAATTATTTACACTTAGTGTGTAAACAAGAAGAGTTGTAATTATTTACACTTAGTGTGTCAACAAGATCTAGTGTTTGAGCTATTTTTGTAAAAATAAAGCTTGTAGAGCAAGCTTGGGCTAAAATAGCGATGTAACCTATTTTTCATGAGATTAATGTATCCCATGCATCCTTTGCATGTTCCTTAGAGTCAACGTGATGAGAATAAGACTAGGGCCCAGATGTAAACCAATAAGTGACAATGATTGCTTATCTTTTTCGCCCCACCCTTCACTTCATTCATCCCGCACATTTTTGTTAATAATTCTGTAATGTCCCTCCCAAGCCATGTATGTATGTGTCTCTTTTAATATAGATTTCAATAAGGAAAGAGAGTGTATGTAGAGAAGAGTGAGACAATAAGGCTAGAAACATTAGGAAAGTGTTAGAATAAAAATATTAACTCAAAAAATCCTAAAAGAAATAAGAACATAAGAATAGTTCTATTAAAAAGAGATAAGTATTCCCAAAAATAGAATTTCGAGTTTAGGTGATAAGAGGTCATATTTAGAGTACTTTTACACATTTAGAGTCCATGCATACTAAAAATGTGAAAAACAACATGTTTCTAAAGATGGCACGTTTGTGGCTATATACAGACGTTTTTGCCTATTCTGCCCGCGTTGGCTTGTAGACCAGATACCTTCCCGTTCTTTTGACTGGTTACATGACTATATTCTGAGTTTTTATCAGAGAGTTATGGCCAAAACAGTTTGCTATTTTTGTCAGGGTCTTTACATAGAGAAAACTGTGAGAAGACAGCAAGTAGCCTCAAGGTAATCCTAGAGTTTGAGATGCATATATCCCTTCATTCTTATCTAATATCTCAGAAAAGAAGCTTAGATTGCTATAGTCTTTCGGAGGAAGAGACCAAAACTCCATAGCTTTTCTTTTAGAGAAAGAATAGTATGCCGTAGCCCTATAGGAGAAAGCTATTTTGCCATAGATCTTAGAAAGAGAGAAGAGTCACAGTATGAGTAAGAGAAGATAAAGCTTGGAGATTATTGGATGATTTCAATCAAAAGACAACGTATTAGAAGACTCTATTCTCATATGTCAAGTTCTAAAGCTCTTGTTGACAAGCAAGGACAACGAGATAAACGACAAATTTCTATAAGGTATATTATACATATTTTGTTTTTTATTTACATGTCATTCTTAGGGGTTGAGGTATGGCCCCGGCTTCTCTATTGATTGTTACAGTGATCTATTTGATTGATTTACCATTTAAAGTTTGTATTCTTTTAAGCAATAGCATATGCCTTAATAAAGAATGACTTATCGCAATCTCAAGTTGAAATGCTAAAATCTTTGTGAAAAAGATTGTTTTCTTAAAGAAGGTGACATGGATCCTAGTCATATGGTTTAGTGAGTAAATGGATTGTTATCTTGGTTAAATTAAGGTACAGGTACAACTTCTCCCTGCCTTGACGTTGCCCCGTTCTTGTGCTTGTGTAGCCGGACGGTGGAGACGTTAGTAAGGCCCGGAGTTGGCCCATGGTATCCCTCATACCATCGGGAGAATGAGGTTTGCCGATTGAGGCAAGTGATTGTGATGATGCTGCCTAGTTCTGAGGGCCCAGGCTAGTGCGATAAATTAGCCCACCCTAGTGCGCAGACATCCCTCTGAGGGGCGGGAGGATCGAGCGATGGAGCCTGAGAGGGCGACAGGCCGGCTTGAGTCCTCGCCAGTGGCCGACGATGAGGTGTATGGTCCCGTAGGGTTTTGCCCAGCATGTGGAGGCTAGAAGGCCGAATTCTAGATCATCGGCGGTATAAAGGAAAAGAATAAGAGAGCCAGTTTGGCTTGTATGAAATTGATTCATGTTTAAAATTTGTTTTTATAAATCTTATCTTTGGCATTATTGTATTGTGGAAAAAGGCAAAGGCTGTTTTAATAAACCTTGTGAAAGGGCCTTAATTAAGGAACATGTTTGTTTATGTCAAACAGTGTGGTAGGATTAATTAGAAAACAAATTGACGCGTGAGTAGGGTGGAAAGTGGGAGGATGGAATGCCCCGACGGCACCATCCTACGGACGGGTGGACCCGATTAGTCGGGTAGCTTTCCAACATATTAAGTGAAAGCCCTACGTTAGATAAATAGGTTCTCGAGCAATTCTATTCTAGAAAAGAAAACTAGGCCAGCAGTTGTGCCTTGCATGGATGAGGAAAAAAGCGTTGCCTCTAGAAATCAAGTCTTGTAGTTGCCCAAATTTATGTGATCAATTACCCTATGGGTGATTTGATTTTAGAAGACCACGCTCCCCCTGCGGGATAGAACTAGGTCTTACCTATGAATCGTATCCTTGAATCTCTGTATGGTCAAGGTGTCGATGAGTAGGAAATTTTCTCCAAGTTTAGACTTAGTGGACTATCTTAAGCGTTTCCCCTATTTGTGGAAGGGGGAACCTTACAAGTGGTATCAGAGCTGATCTTAGTTCCTAGGATTTTTTTTTTTTAAAGGTTAACTATCAAGGGATTAAAACAAGTGATTGTTTATCATATGAGGACGAATCAATCATCTCTACTGGCCATAGAAGTGATTTGAATATCCTCACATGTTGAGACAATCATCCTATGAAATTGTGCTTGTATCTTGGGGGTGCACACGCAAGATATTTGTACAATAAATTTGAGAAATAAGATTGGGGAGAAAACCTTTTGTGAGGAAAAACATAGGGTGATCAAATTAAGAAACTAGTGAGAGACTGAATGACTAGAAGGATAGACCGAAACTTGTTTAGAGAAATTTTCAGGATATATCTCATTAACTTACATATTATAAATTATTAAGATTATAACTCCATTAAGATTTGAATAGTTGACGTGTGAATGCCATCCATTGGATGCTTTACACTAGGACGATCATCCAAGATCTAGAACCCATCTCAGACTAACTTCGAATGTGTAATTTCCAAAGGATCATGCTCTTAGATGTGTTAATCCCAAGATACTAGGTGTGTAATTTTCAAAAAACTAATCATCTCAGATATGTCAATCCTGATAATCTTTGGATGTGTCAATCCCAATGCACCAGATGTATAATTCTCAAAAAAATGAAGATCTCAGATGTATTAATCCTGACTGCCTTCAAATGTGGTGCTATGATAAGTATTTGATAGTTTTGAACTTTTAATGGATACAATGAAAGAAGCAAGTTCACCCTTGCTCGTCTAAAAATCGTAAGAAATGTCGAATTAGTTGGAAGCACTATTGTCAATCTAACCACTGGAACTAGAATCAGTTATATTATATGAAATGCCATGAAATTACACCTTCGTGAAAGGTTTTGTCCTCCAGGATTTCGAGAGGATAAAACGAACGAATTTTTGGAGCTAACCCAAGAAAGGAAGACCCTAAAAGAATACCACCAAACTTTTGTAAAACTTCTCCGATTTGCTCTAGAGATGGATGAGGTAACTCTTCTCCATCGATTCATTTGGAAGCTTAATCTACCTTTGAATAACCTCATCAAGAATGTAAAACTATCCTCTATTTGAGAAGCCATAATTATAACCAGAGACTGTGATAAAGTTTTTTTTTTATATAGAAAGTGTCGAGAAGAACAAGAGTCCTTTCATGTTAATCAAGAAGAGGTCCCCTAATTCAAGAGGAACATCAAGCCCACCCTTGGTTACAAGGAATCATGAGCTAGAGTAAAAATTAGGTCAAGAAATAGGGATAGCAGGATTAAAGATTATCTAATTCAACAAGTATTTCTATAAGTAAATAGAAGATGATTGGTGCAAGATTCATGTGTAGTAATGTGCATGATGAATAGAGGTATTCTACAAGACGATTCTAAGATTATGAAATTGCTATCATAGGTTAGATTGCGTAAAGGATTGACTCCCTTACATTTCTCCATGACAATTTGTTAAGTACCATATTACATGGGGGTATAGAATAAGGAATTCGAAGGTTCATAGCATTTGAGAGGTATATGGATGCATGAACTTAGGATAATAAGGCCAATTAACTTTAGAATAATAAAGACCTTTTGGAGGCACAATAAAACAAGCCAAACACATAAAATAAGGGACTCAGAATAATGTTTAGATAAAAGAAGATTTCTACCTAGTGGGGACACCACTTTGAAAGAGACAGAAGGATTTACTTAGATACTACCCCAGCTCGCGAGATGAGGACATCTCGAATCGTTTAAGTGGGGGAGATTGTAATGTCCCTCCCAAGCCATGTATGTATGTGTCTCTTTTAATATAGATTTCAATAAGGAAAGAGAGTGTATGTAGAGAAGAGTGAGACAATAAGGCTAGAAACATTAGGAAAGTGTTAGAATAAAAATATTAACTCCAAAAATCCTAAAAGAAATAAGAACATAAGAATAGTTCTATTAAAAAGAGATAAGTATTCCCAAAAATAGAATTTCGAGTTTAGGTGATAAGAGGTCATATTTAGAGTACTTTTACACATTTAGAGTCCATGCATACTAAAAATGTGAAAAAACAACGTGTTTCTAAAGATGGCACGTTTGTGGCTATATACAGACGTTTTTGCCTATTCTGCCCGCGTTGGCTTGTAGACCAGATACCTTCCCGTTCTTTTGACTGGTTACATGACCATATTTTGAGTTTTAATCAGAGAGTTATGGCCGAAACAGTTTGCTATTTCTGTCAGGGTCTTTACATAGAGAAAACTGTGAGAAGACAGCAAGTAGCCTCAAGGTAATCCTAGAGTTTGAGATGCATATATCCCTTCATTCTTATCTAATATCTCAGAAAAGAAGCTTAGATTGCTATAGTCTTTCGGAGGAAGAGACCAAAACTCCATAGCTTTTCTTTTAGAGAAAGAATAGTATGCCGTAGCCCTGTAGGAGAAAGCTATTTTGCCATAGATCTTAGAAAGAGAGAAGAGTCACAGTATGAGTAAGAGAAGATAAAGCTTGGAGATTATTGGATGATTTCAATCAAAAGACAAGGTATTAGAAGACTCTATTCTCATATGTCAAGTTCTAAAGCTCTTGTTGACAAGCAAGGACAACGAGATAAACGACAAATTTCTATAAGGTATATTATACATATTTTGTTTTTTATTTACATGTCATTCTTAGGGGTTGAGGTATGGCCCCGGCTTCTCTATTGATTGTTACAGTGATCTATTTGATTGATTTACCATTTAAAGTTTGTATTCTTTTAAGCAATAGCATATGCCTTAATAAAGAATGACTTATCGCAATCTCAAGTTGAAATGCTAAAATCTTTGTGAAAAAGATTGTTTTCTTAAAGAAGGTGACATGGATCCTAGTCATATGGTTTAGTGAGTAAATGGATTGTTATCTTGGTTAAATTAAGGTACAGGTACAACTTCTCCCTGCCTTGACGCTGCCCCATTCTTGTGCTTGTGTAGCCGGACGGTGGAGACGTTAGTAAGGCCCGGAGTTGGCCCATGGTATCCCTCATACCATCGAGAGAATGAGGTTTGCCGATTGAGGCAAGTGATTGTGATGATGCTGCCTAGTTCTGAGGACCCAGGCTAGTGCAGTAAATTAGCCCACCCTAGTGCGCAGACATCCCTCTGAGGGGCGGGAGGATCGAGCGATGGAGCCTGAGAGGGCGACAGGCCGGCTTGAGTCCTCGCCAGCGGCCGACGATGAGGTGTATGGTCCCATAGGGTTTTGCCCAGCATGTGGAGGCTGGAAGGCCGAATTCTAGATCATCGGCGGTATAAAGGAAAAGAATAAGAGAGCGAGTTTGGCTTGTATGAAATTGATTCATGTTTAAAATTTATTTTTATAAATCTTATCTTTGGCATTATTGTATTGTGGAAAAAGGCAAAGGCTGTTTTAATAAACCTTGTGAAAGGACCTTAATTAAGGAACATGTTTGTTTATGTCAAACAGTGTGGTAGGATTAATTAGAAAACAAATTGACGCGTGAGTAGGGTGGAAAGTGGGAGGATGGAATGCCCCGACGGCACCATCCTACGGACGGGTGGACCCGATTAGTCGGGTAGCTTTCCAACATATTAAGTGAAAGCCCTACGTTAGATAAATAGGTTCTCGAGCAATTCTATTCTAGAAAAGAAAACTAGGCCAGCAGTTGTGCCTTGCATGGATGAGGAAAAAAGCGTTGCCTCTAAAAATCAAGTCTTGTAGTTGCCCAAATTTATATGATCAATTACCCTATGGGTGATTTGATTTTAGAAGACCACGCTCCCCCTGCGGGATAGAACTAGGTCTTACCTATGAATCGTATCCTTGAATCTCTGTATGGTCAAGGTGTCGATGAGTAGGAAATTTTCTCTAAGATAAGACTTAGTGGACTATCTTAAGCGTTTCCCCTATTTGTGGAAGGGGGGAACCTTACAGATTCTCCCTAATTTCTTATGCTTAGAAGCTACTTCATCTGTGTAGCCTAGGTGTGGAACCCTTCCCATTGAACATCTCTAGATGCAAAGTGATGCTTGTTAATTTTTAAATAATGAGAAGGTCTTACCAATGAGCTTATGATGCTTCAGTTGGTAGTGCCTATTCTCATAAAGATGAAATGAAAGTAGTGCATGTGCTTCTAATATTTAATTTTTTGCTTCTAGAGCTTCCTGAGGATATTCCCAATGCAAAGTTAGTACTGCTAGTGTGTAAACACACTAAATGCAATCCTACGTTCTCAATTGTACCCCCACTTGCACCTAATATTTACTCCTAATTTATTGTTATTACATGATTAGTACCAACTAATTTTGGAGGATTAAATTGAGCATGGGAGAGACCACATTGATGGGTTTTTTTACATGAGGATGTTTCCCTTAATGATTAGGAAAGACACACTTAAAGATTCTAGCTTAAACTATGCAAAAAAGTACAAATCGTCAGTAAATAAGCGACTAGTTTTTTTCTTCCTATGCTTCACCCAATTGATGAAATGCCACCAAATTAAAGCTGTAGGTAGCTTAGGGCATGTATAGTATATGGCTTAGAGCAATTAGCCCAATTTGGAGCAAGCGACAAGAATGAAGCAAAATACTAGGCTATAGAGGGCAGTGCCAATTTGAGATAGTAGGAAGCGATTTTGGCTAATTCCCTTGGTGAGATTTTGAAGCTATGTGAGGCCAATGTGTAGGTGAAAAATCTCACCCAATGGTGCCTTGAGTGAGGAGAATAAGCAACTCTCATTGTTTGGCCACAAACAATGAGACGAAGAATAGATACGGTGGGATTAGTGACTAATTAACTGAGATTTACTTAATTATGGACTCATACATGCGTAAGGATGAATGTGAGATGGCTCTTGAGGAGAGGGGAGGCTCTGATACCATGTTTTAATCCAAGGCACCTTCACTAATGCAAGTGTATTAATCTAATCACATACTAATGATGAGTGATTACACTAAGCTAAGGTGGATGGTGTGTAATTACACCCATGATGATGTGTATGTGCAATAGACTCAAATCAATTAGGTTCCACGATAGATTAGCTTAGAATCATAGGAGAGACTTGAGATGTGTGCAAGTGATTAAACTTCCATTTCTTGAAAATGACCCATTTTATATTGATAGAGTACATATTTTCTTGTTCCATGCATGTGGGGTAATCCATTTTCCCATATGGCTTCATGCTCACATACTCACTCCCTGCCTCTACATGTGATCTATGGCACCACACTTCTCAACATTATCATGCTGCTCTTTGTGGATCTTTGATCAATCAGTATGTGTGCCTAGAGTGCCCAGAGTGCATGTTCTTTTTTTTCCTTCTTCCAATTACATATGTTTTTGAAGCTCATTCTTGAGTATTGTGGCCATTGGCGTGCTTGCCTTAAGCACCAAATCCTTTATAGAGGGCTTCTCCTATTGTGTGTAGCTGCCTTTTACCTCCTTCTACATTTAAGATTTAGAATTTATCTTTCCATTCTTCTACTTCTCTTTCTAGTTGCTTGTTCTATTTCTTGAGATAATATAGGCAACTCGGCTTGAATATGCACGAGTTTTCATTATTCTCCTTGGTTGCTTTCTTTTCTTTAGAACTTGTCCGTGATGGTCTTGGTGAATTGTCCTTCACTTTCTTTTTCAGCTCCTTGATGGTATCCTTATCCTTATTGTGTTGCTCCTTGTGGATATTTGACCAATCGGTTTAGCTCTTCTATATGTGCTCGGAGTGCATGTTCTTTATTTATTTTTCCCAATTGCTTGGGAGTGGCCCATGACATGCTCCCAAATCTCATTCTCGAGTATTGTGTCCATTGGCGTGCTTGCCTTAAGCACGAACTCCTTTTTTGATGGTTTCTCCTATTGTGTGTAGCTACCTTTTTGCCTTCTTCTACATTTAAGCTCTAGAATTTCTCTTTCCATTCTTCTACTTCTCTTTGTAGTTTCTTATTCTACTTCTTAAGATTATATGGGTTTTTGGTGGCAAATACTCCTTGGAAGTTAGATGCCTATTTTTCTTTAGTGCATTCTCTTGCATATAGATTCATGGGTTATGGCATGTCATGCTGACCTTTGTCCTTGTCCAAGGATTCCTATTGACCTTTTCCCTCATCCAGGGATTCTTGTTGACCTTTTCCCTCATTCGGAGATTCATGTCATCCTTCTTGAATATCACTAGTTCTCTTCAAGTGGGGATGGGTGCCTCTATCATGGCTTTTACCCTGTCTAAATATTCCTTCCACACTACCTTAAGTTCTTATATTACATTCTCTTCTTACTCTTCCATCTTGGTTGCATCGAGCTAGTAAATTTCTAGGGTGGTTTTAGCATCATATACTACTACCAATCTAGCCTCCACTTGGGCCATCTTGACCTTGTCTTTGTTGGTTCTCTCCTACATTATTGTGGGAGGTTGACATGAATCCAAATTAATGATTTTAACAATATAAAATATCAAGAACAAATAGAATAAAGAATTACTCAAGATAGAAGATTGGGTCTAGTTTTCCCCCACATGAGTGAGCCCACATGTCCTCTTAGTGTACTTCAATATATTTCTAAGGATAGCTTTTGGGGCTCAAAATAGTGTACTTTACAAATATGTCAACTTCTTAAAGAATAGCTTACTTTAAAAATAGCTTGCTTTAAAAATAGTTTTCTTGAGCGTGCAAGCTAAACTACTTCAAAAAGCGATGTGATTCTAAAACCATATAAAGTGTACATATCTTGAAAAATCAATATACATAAGGGAGCATTCATATGTTCCAAATAATATATAAATGGCTCTTCCCAAAATAAATTATTGTCTCTTATTGTTATAAAATTAAATATTATTTGTCAAAATTCGAACTCGATCATCTTAAAATATTTCCTGACCACCACCATCTCGTCTCCATTATCCAATCCAAATTATGATATGCACTTGCATCAACTAAGCCAATCAATTAATGAATTAATTTCTTAAAAAATATAAACAACCACACAAAACTTCATATCATCAAGACGATGCAACCAATACTCCCACACATGTACAGATTCACCTACCATACACGTAAAGTAAGCTACCATTGCTCGAATTTAGAAAGGCATTCCAATTTAAACCCATCCAGGAGAGTTCATAAAAGTGAAAAATATGGGAATCTATATTTCATGGATTAATACCAATCCATAAATAATAAAAATGTTGAAATATATGTTCCATAAATTAACTCCTCATAACATGTCCCGGTGGTGAACAAGTAACTACCCTCGGGTTTCACAAGATCATAAATAATCTTCATGGGCTAGTATCCCTCTAAGATGAAATCAAGAATGGATATGTAGTGAGGGCATAAATATGTAGTCATTGAGAATCTTCGATGGGGTGTCCTTTATACTCAACCAAATATTGATGGTAAACATTACCTTTTCTTGTTATTGTATGCTCATGGTCTAAAATAATTTATGGTTCTATGATTTGAGAATCTTCATCTAATATTGGAGGATCATTTTATAAACTAGATAGGCTAGAAGAGGGCCTCTAAATGGTTTTAGTAGACTAACATGAAAAGAGTTATGAATATGCCAGTGTGATATCAAGCTGATAAGCACTCTCCACATAGCCCCCAATCACCTACAGATGGCGAGTGAGTGTACGGAGTGAGGAAGATAGTGAAAAAATTATGCCGGTTTGAACAGAGAATGCTGCAACGATTTGAGGGGGAATCGCACAACTAGCTGTACAAAATGAAGTGCCCAGATGTCCTCTTGAACTTCCTAGTTGAGAGTAAGCCAAGATACGGCCTCCGAAAGCTGTTGAAAAGCCTCCATTGGCTGGGGGTAGATGAGATGCACTCAAGAAACAACTTTTTGACCTAGTCTACACCTTTGCAAGTTGCCTAGCTCTAGATACCATGTTGAGAAAACGTGGTGCTTATGCTAGATCAAGAAGATGTGGAGGAGAGAGACCCAAAAATACAAGAATTGAACTTGTTTATTAAGTTGCTTATGCATACAACTTGGTCTTTGCACCATACAAAATGCCTTCTAGCTTTGCCTTTAAATAGGTGAGCTAGTGGACCATAAGTCCATTCACACACACACACCCTTCTCCTACCCTTTTACATGACTTGTCTTTTAATAGTGTTAAAGCAATCCAACAAAGTATATGACATCTACTTACCCAATCGTTGATATCTGATAGTCACATTACATGGACATCATTTATTCAAAGTTTTCATCCTCTAATTGAATATCAACCAAGAAAAGAAAATGTTGTAGTTGATGCACTAAGTAGAAGTCCTTCTTTTATAAATATTTATGTTCTTGACATGCATTCTTTTTATGCTATGCGAGATACATATGAGAACTATCCTGACTTTCATAACCTATGGCTGAAACTACATTCTAACAATTATTTACTTATTAATAATTACTCATATCATGATGGATTCCTTTTCTTTGAAAGGTGCTTATGCATAACTCTTCCATTTAGACAACCGCTTCTAGAATAATTGCACAATCCCCATTACATTGGTCAAAGAGGCATCATTATTACTACTCTCAAAACAATAATAGATGATCTTTGATGGCCTAACATAAAGAATGATGTTTTCAACTTTGTTTCTGAATGTCTTGTTTGCCAACTATTCAAGTAACATCATGGAAAACAGCATGGCTAACTAATGTCTTTGCTTATTTCTGATGGTCCTTGGGAAGAAATATTTATGGATTTTACTTCTACACAAAATGGCATGCTTTGGGCCATTGTTAATATATTTAGTAAGCAACCATATTTTATTACATGCAAAAGACATTCTCTACTTCGTAAGCTACACGTCTTTTCATTATACATGTCTTCACACATCACGGTCTACCTGAAGTTATTATATCTAATCGTGAATCTAGGTTTTGTAATAGTTTTTAGATTGCTTTATTTTCAAATCTAGAATCTAAAATTTATTTCACACACGTACAAAATATACTACAACAAGTACATAAAGCTATAGCTAAATCCTAAACAAAATATACCAATCAAGAAAATAAGAAATGTAATCAAATTTCTTTTAAACAATGCAATCATGTTTGGCTTCTTGTAGAAAAAAAAGACTAAAAAGTGTAGACAGAAACCCCATAGTTAAATTAGCCCCTAGATTTTATGGCCCATTTAGGGATTTTGAAGCCCATAGTCTTGAGGCTCCCCTATTCGAGTTTTAGCCCATGAGGAGGAGTAACGTGCCGGCTAGAGCGAAAAGACCAGGCCTGGGTGTGCGTTCTCTATGGCAGCTTTTATAAAAGCTTCAAAAATCAGTGTTTTAAGCACTAATAGTGTTATTAAACACTAATGATGCAACTAATCTAGCAAAGGGGAGCCATTACAGAGTGCTTATAAGCACTAAGAGTGTTCTTAAACACCAATGGTGCATCTAATCACCAATGTAAGTGTCATTTGACACTAAAAAAATATGCTCTTAAGCACTAATAGTGTTGCTAAACACTAATGGTGATCTTAATCACCAAAGAAAGTGTTTCTTTGACACTAATGAAGCTCATCTCCATCAAAATTTGTGGCTAGACACACACCCTAAGGGCTAAACCATAAGCTTCATCAACTTAATCACTTTCTATGCAACATCCTTGGCTTGATTAAGGGTTGTTGCACTCTTATAAGCCATTCTCTTTCTACTTAAGCCAAAACATCACAAATTTTTTGGTTTTCTTCTTCATAAATCAGCCCATTAACACTCTTGTAATCTCCCTTCAATACCCAATGTCAAAGGAAAACACCCAAATTAAGAAGTTCTCAAGAGAGGACTTCAACACTTGGCAAGTTCTTATCAAGTATAAGATGATGTCCAAAGGTTTTTGGCCATTCGTTTCCAGCACTAAGGTTATTGATCGCACTAAGGCTGAAGATATTGAAGATGATGAGAGGGAACAAGCCATCATCATGCTCCATCTTGATGAGGCTCTTATTCATCATGTGGACCAGCTTTTGTGGGATGAGCTTGACAAGCTCTATGGAGCTCGTGTGGTAAGAACTCCAAGATCTCACTTAAAATTGAATTTTTCAGCTTGGAGCTCAAAGAGGGAGAGGGCATTGAAGCCTTTATCTCTCATTTGAAGTGTCTTATGGCTCAACTTACATGAGTGAATGCGAGAATGGATGAAGATGATGCAGTGGATGTTTTGCTAAAAGCAGTCAACAAGGTGTACCCCACCTTAGTCACCACCCTGAAGAACATACCTAATCCCACCCTTAAAGGAGTCATTCAATCTTGTCTGATGAAGAAAAGAGGCCAAAGGGAGGAGTTGAATCTTCAAGTGGAACAACTTCATCCAATATCGAACAAGCTTTGTCACATCAAGTGATCAAAGTAAGATGTGTTGCTAAAAAGTGGGTCATTTGGCAAATAATTGTTGGATCAAATATCCCAACAAGATGAAATGTAACAAGTGTAAAAAAATGGGACATATCACTTCTAAATGTCCTAACAAAAAGTCAGAGGCTAACTTTGCATCAGCCTCTAACTCCACTGATGAGCACTTGTTTTAAATCTCAATGTAACAACACCTATATTCCTAAACTTGTACGCCTAATGTTATAAAGGAAACCTATGTCCAATACCACCTATTCAATTTTGTCATAGTTGGTATTGAGGGGGGGTATTAAAAGACTAAGGTCATGTAAAAGGGTAGGAGAAGGGTGTGTGTGTGAATGGACTTATGGTCCACTAGCTTACCTATTTAAAGGCAAAGCTAGAAGGCATTTTGTATGGTGCAAAGGCCAAGTTGTATGCATAAGCAACTTAATAAACAAGTTCGTTTCTTGTATTTTTGGGTCTCCGTCCTCCACATCTTCTTGATCTAGCATAAGCACCACGTTTTCTCAACAAACACTAGTTTGGTAACTTAGTAGGACATAAATGTCTTTTAAGGGGTTTGCTAAAAAAAAATCATATCTTATGAATAGGAGCAGTATTTTACTATTTGTCTTCTAAGGCATGTCCTCCATGAATGTGGAAACCTTAGAAAATTATTAAAATGACAAAAATAACCTTAAATATAATTGATAAATCACCATAAGTAGAGGTATATCTAGCATTATTATCCAAACAGGTTACGAATTTACGAAGTAGCTTCCTATATGTAAGGAAAAAATAATATCAACTCATTATTAATTTCTCTTAAACCTTATATAATATTTAGGAGATGAGAGAGATATTTTTCATGATAAAAAAATTTACCACATTAGTATCCTTCTTTGAATCTCATTTTAGTCGTTGAGTCTTTGATACCAAAAATATGATAATAGCGTGAGCTTATATGGTGATTAATAATAAATAAATGTCTCCACTAAAGTAATCAATCAAGAATTATATCTAAACATTTCAATTTAGTTGAAAAACAAGGTGATGATTCAGCTTTCAAAACTACATTGATAACAAAACAATGTATATGAACTCTTACTTATATTTGGATCATCTAGTGAGAAACTTATGAAAATAGTGTTTATTATTATATAAAATGACTAGATATTCCACTTAAATTGTTATGAGATACTTAGAAATGCACAAAGTAGTCTCTTATTCTATATTAATGAATATGGTTCAAAATTTATAAATTTTCATCCAAAACAAAGTTCCTAAAAGGATAGGTATACATATGATTAGCTCTGATAAAATATATTAGTAAAGCATAGCATTTTATAGAACATGTGTACAAGATTTGTTTCTAGTCTATGATTATTTGATTAGCTATAAAAATCCTCAAAAAAATTTGAGACAACTAAAACTTTTAGATTTTTCATTAAGACCTAAATCTTGGATTTCTAATTCATTTTTGAGCCTAAGATGGATTTTATTATACCATAGATTTGTTTGTGAAGTAATGCACATCCAACAACTTTGGAAAGCAATGAGAAATTGGATAATTAAAGATTTTGATACAAATATAGTCCAAACAGCTGTGCATTATGACTATAATTTGGCTTTTGAATTTATCTAGAATTGAAAAGCCTAAAGGTAAGCAATATGATCCCAAAAAATGCCACTTTTCCTTCACTATGTACCTCATGAGATATGAAAAAAGGAAACCTTTGATTTTTAGTATCCATGTGTTCCAAATAATTCCATAAAGTTGGTCAGTAAATGAGGACATAAATATGTCCATGGACACATTTTCCCCTATTACCAAACTAGTGTTAATGAGAAATCGAGAACTCATTAAATAATGTTTCCACATACGAAGTAGGTGAACAATAGCAAGAAGTTCTTTATGATAAGTGTTGTATTTAGTTTGAGAGGGTTTAAATTATGACTTACATAAGGACTGCACCAATGCTAGATCCACTACAAGTAAGAAAGTTCTTTAAAAATCAAGTAATTGAAGGATAGGTGTATGTGTCAAAATATTCTTAAGCATGTCGAAGGATTTTTGTTGGTATTCACTCCAATGGAAGACAATCTATTTACAAAGAAGCATGGTCAAGGGTAATGCAATCAAAGAAAATTTATAAACAAATTTTATGTAATAACTACATATACCTAAAAAAGAACAAACCTAAGTTTTATTCTTTGGAGTAGGCCAAGTATTAATAGTGTGGAATTTTTTGGAACCTACTCTAATACCTTTAGCCTGAGACAATGCGACCTAAATATTCGATTTCCTTTTAAAAGAAATATTTTTTCTCTAGATTGGGTGAAGCATGGATAGGTGGTATAGAAAGCAGCGTCTTTGACACTACTTTTTATTTTGTTTCAGAGATTTTTAGGTAAATTTAGAAATACGAGTAGTACTTTTTAAGATTCTTGTCCATAAAAGTACCTTGAAGAATATTATTTATAATTTGCAACCATAATAGGAACCCTAAAATCAGTCATCTTTTTTCTACTTTAAAGCAAAAAAGTGGTACCACCTAACCATGCTTTAACTCGATTAGCATATAATTAATTTTCTTTCAAAAGTTTGAAGATAAAGGCAAGATGTTTTAATGCTCTTCATTTTGACTGAAAACAAGAATTTCATCAAAGAAAACAATTGATGAAGTGCTGGTGTTTCAAGAAAATATTGTTCATCATTGTACTAAATGTTGTGCATTTGTAAGACCAAAAGGCATAGCAAGAAATTCATAGTGTCCAGATAGAGTGTGCAAAAAGAAGTCTTGTAAATGTTAGATGTATGCATACAAACTTGATGATGTGCAGATTTCAAATCTATCTTATTAAATACAGATGCACCTCCAAGTTCATTTACCAAGTCATTAATAACGAGGAATATGATATATTTTTTTAACAGTTATCTTATTCAAAGTTATATAATTAATGCGCGTGGTAGGTTTTGTTCTTTTTCTAAACTAAGAGTACTGGGGCACCAAAAGGAGAACTACTAGGTTGTATGAGTCCACGGTCTAAAAGTTCTTCTATTTGTTGTTGGATTTATTTTATTTGATTTTGTGTATAAGGTGCCATATGAGGTGGTTGACTACTAGTAGGAAGAATCTGAATTGTGTGGTCTTCTGGAATGAGATGCAAGTAGTCTTAGGGTAGGTCATCATCAGAGTCTTTGAATTGAACTAAAAAAAGTTGTTGACTAGGTTATAAACTATGATCAGTCGTTTCAATTTCATTCACATATATCATGTAAGCTTTGTCTCATTCCTTAAAGAACGTTTGGCTTGATGTGTGATAGTAGTGGAAAAAGTTCATGTGTGGCATCACTATGAGGAGTTAAAATTTGGTTTTGA
Source organism: Cibotium barometz (assembly GCF_041138505.1). Taxonomy (NCBI): domain Eukaryota; kingdom Viridiplantae; phylum Streptophyta; class Polypodiopsida; order Cyatheales; family Cibotiaceae; genus Cibotium; species Cibotium barometz. Next base: position 23,311,935 of record NC_141057.1, on the reverse strand, counting down.
TGTGTGATCCATATCATTTGTATGTCATAATCAATTTGAGGATTAAATTGATGAAAAAAGTGGATGCCTAACATGATATCATCAGTGTGTAGTGGTGCAATTAAGAAATCACTTTTATCTTTATAAGGTCTAATAACAATCTCTAGTTACGTAATTTTCTTAATACTTTGCCTCGGCCTCCTAACCAACCTCTACCTCTGCCTTTACATGAATTTGAGTAGAAGGCATGTTCCGTGCTTTTACTAGTAGATAATGACTCTTCATTTAGCCTCATCTCCTCACTGATCAGCAATGCGATCAAATCCTGAAAGTTAGGGTAGTTTTCCCTAATAGCAATGGATGTCTGAAATGGCTTGTATTCCCATCCAAGCCCATTCAAAGCAACGGCAACCATATCATCATCATGTGTAGTGAATCCAATAGAGCCTAGGGAATCCACAATCCCCTTTATCTTCACGGCATACTCATTTATACTCATGTTGTTCTTCTTCACATTTTGTAGCTCTTGCTTTAACTGCATCTTCCGTGCCTTAGTATTTGAGCTATACATGCTCACTAAGGTATCCCATGCATCTTTAGGCATCTCTGCATCTTGGATGTAACAAATCATAGAATCTGAAACACTGATTGAAAGCCAATACATGACTTTCCTTGCCTTTTCATGCCATGTCTTGAAATACTTTACCTTTTATGCAATTGGGTTATCATCCGGAAGCTTTGGCTCCTTCTCTTCACCTGAAACAAACTCTCAATAGCCTTTTCCCATGAGGAAGTTTGTCATTCTGAATTTCCATGCTTGGAAATTATTCTTGTCGAGTTTCTCACACTGACAATCTGTGATAAGCTGTCACTCATTTTGACATGCACACAACCCAACTATGCACAAGGTAATAACTGTAGAAAATTTCCGCACTCACAGAAAACCTGCAACCACTTTGCGGTACTTTATCTTTCTTTGACTAAATTGCACACATATACATACGCAGTCTCCACAGATCTCGTTAGGCACAATATGTAACCCTTTTTACAAACCAATATGTGCGAAACTTGCATAGAAACACTGTGCTGCCAAAAACTGTCACTTTCGACACTTCTGCAGACTGTCTGCAGAAAACTTACAGAGCTAAAATGCGCCTGAAATGCGATTTTGGTTGCCAAAATGCAGTTAGTAACTACACTAGTAACTACACGCTCAATCCATCCTTGAGCTCCCATGTTTTCTAACACGATTCTAGTAGAGGATTAAGCCAAGAAACATAAGATTTTACCAAACATTGAATGCTTAATCTCTGTTTTACCAGTCACCTGTAGATTTTATGAAGAGCTTGGATCTCACTATAGACTTGATCAAATAAAAAACTGTCTTCACCACCTTGTAGAGCACCCTTGAAAACCCCTAGGGCCAAGAGGAATTAGAGCCATTGCATCTGGAGTAGCAGAGATCTCATACTAGCACTGGAAAAATCATGAATTTCTACAGCAACGCTTGGCAGTTTGACGTTTTGATTGAAAGGGTTGAAGCCCAATGGGTATAGCTATGTGTGGCTAGAGTGGTTTGGGCTAATTTGATGTATGAAGGGAGAGAGAGCTCCTCCCTTCATACATTAAATCTTAAAAATCTCCTAATTAGCCAGGTGGGGATACAGAGGCTACTTTGAAAAAGACTCGGTAAAAATCTTAATTATCTACTAATCCTAATTAGCCAGGTGATTAGCAAGATAATGGGCGCACAAATTGATGGATTCTAGGCTAGTCTCTGATACCAAGTTAAATTTGTAGCAATGTGATGATGTGAGCGATGGTGGATCAAATGCTAGAATCAACATCATTAACAAAGAGATTAGATGATAATTAAGATGTGATTAGTGAGAAATTAACTAATAGCTTAATGTAGGCATGGATAATCAAAAACCAGTAAATTCTCATTAGGCCAATGCCTCAATTTCTAGAGTTTACATCCAAGCATCTAATCCCACTGATTTCTCCTTGATTCACTCCACCTCTTTTGCTTGATTCTCTCCACCTCTTCCAAGAATATCTCCACACCTCCTAAATCTTCTCATGCTACCCTTTATTCTCTCCCAGTAGATACTTCTCACCTTTTCACAGGTTCTCTCACATTTATAGATTCTCTTTTACAGCCTCTTGCCAAGGGCTTGTTCCCGCACACACTCTATTCACTTGTATATTTCAACATGAGAGACTCGGGTCACAGGAGTTGGTAGAGGCGAGAGCGGAGATTGACTGCCTTAGAGCTGCATTGCGGACGGTAGAGGTAGCTACTGCAGAGGCACGGCCTAATGAGAGAGACTAATCAATTATTTGTATGCTTTACTTTTTGCGTAGGCTCGGACTGAGGTAGAGAGTTCTAGAGCTGAGATGGAGTAGCACATGATTATGGAGCGGATTGCACAGCATAGGGTAGAGTAGTTGATGCTACATGTTCGGGAGTTTTGCAGATCCTCAGATGTGGCAATGCCTTGCCTCTATATCCACGGCTTGTTTACAAAGGTTTTTCGATGACCTCTCCCTTAGGATGCACCACCATTCCTCTGTGATGCCTGCTGTGCTCTCTGTCTTAAGGACATTCGCAGTACTGGTGGATATGCTCTGGGATGTGGACATTTTTTCCATTTGTCTTGCATCACCCACCAGGAGCTAATACGCTTCTCAGCATATCCCTCTTGATGCGCACGCATTGACCTAGCGACATATAGAGTTTTGGACATTGAAGATCTTCACCTAGGCTTCGCTTGAGTAGATGCTGGGATTGGCAGGCCTCTTGATTTTACCTCAGCTATTGACTTGGGACTCGATGCTACTGATGTGACAGAGATCAGGAGCCTGAGGTGCCTCCAGAGATTAAGTGGAGTGCACACGAGTTTGATGCATACCAAGGAGTCCTTCATGAGAGCCAGATCACAACATATGAGTGTGTGGGTGGTGCTAGTCCTAGTGGCACCTCAGGTGATGGTGCTAGCAACAGTGCTACTTCTCATGTGAGCAATGTGTCCTTACAGTAGTAGAGGAGCTTGCACGTGCACAGTGGCCGGCATGTACCATTGCTAATTACAGATTTTGGGTTTACAGATAGAGACGTCTTGCAGTAGCATGACGTAGAGAGAGGGAGAGGGCTATAGCAGCTTATGGGACTCGTGAACTCTCGAGTACACAGGCACCAGCTCATGATCCTTCCTTTGAGGCAGACCTCCCCGCAGATATTCAATGACCCTCGTAGTCGGCACAGCCTCCTCGACTTGCACAGCAGCCTCGACGCGCGCACGTCGACCAGCACAGTCAGAGATGACAATTTTGATTGGGTTGCCGTTGTGATAGTAGTGACTAAACTCAAACTAGCTGGGTTAGCTCACTTACATTGTACTTAGATTTATTAGCAGTGACTAACCTCAGACTAACTGGGATAGCTCATTTTCATTATGCCTTGATCTTTTGAGTTAGTGGCTAAACCCACAATAGCTGGGTAAGCTCACATTCTGATGTACTAATTTGATGTTTATATCATTATGAGATTTTTCATTATAGAGGATCATTACATTTTAGTTGATGTTCAAGGTTTTTTGATTTTTTTAACACTTTGGCTATCATATTGTTTGTTGAAAATCCCCATGCCATCATACCCAAACATACTCCGATGGGGACCAAACTTTGGAAGCATGTGGGGGAGACCCACCCCCACATGCTTAAAATTTTTGGTCACCACCATCAGAGAATATTTGGGTTAGTAATGAGGGCCCAGTGTGGATTTTTCAAGTCTCTTGGTGCTTAAGAGGCCATGGAAAATCCCGCTCTTCCCCATACCATCGTACCGAAACATACTCCGATGGGGACCAAACTTTGCAAGCATGTGGGGGGATCCACCCCCACATGCTTGCAATGTTTGGTACCCATCGGAGCATATTTGGGTTAGTATTCCCAGTGCGGATTTTTCAAGTCTCTTGGTGCTTAAGAGGCCATGGAAAATCCGGGGCTTCCCCATACAATCGTACCCAAACATGCCCGATGGGGACCAATCTTTGCAAGCATGTGGGGGGGACCCACCCCTATTGAGATATCAAGCTCATCCCATGTGGCAGTAGACATTGATGACCCGCTAGGGGGGATAAGCCCCGCACTTGCGCCACTAGCATGGTTGGTGAGATTATGGGAGATATGTGGCCAGTGGGATGACAGGCTATGCGACAGCCATGTTTGGATTGAGACTGGCATAGTTATAGTGCTAGCTCATGTAGATAGGTTCACACTATAGAGAATCCTAGTATTTTTTTGTTGAGTATTTTTCACATATAGTATGTACTCTTATCTTTTGTATGTGTGTTGAGAGAAGAAGAAAAAAGAAGAAAGAAAATTCACCCCTCCACCTCTCTCTCCCTTATGCTTGTCTACACTCTGTGTGTGTGTGTGTGTGTGTGTTTGGTAATTTCTTGCAAGGAGCTCAATCTCTCCCTCTCCCCCTACTTCTTTTCATGGTATCAGAGCCTGGTGAAGAGCTCAAGAGGTAAGCAAGAGACAAGCAAAGAAGCGGTACATGGGTAAGAGCATTTCCATCTCTTTCCCTCTATTCGAAGTAGGTTTCCACCAGGTAGCTGCTTGCAGAGGCAGACAGACAGTGGAGCTATAGTATTTGTTTGGGTTGACCTCCTGGGAGGAAGTTCACCCTAAATCTCTTGTGCGAGCTCACAGCCTCAATCCTTTGTGTTTCCTCAGCCACATCTAGTATGACACCTCTCATCTTCCTTTCCGTCTTCTTTTTTCTTCCTCTCTTGATATCCTTCATTATTGCCTTAGTTTCCATGAGGATAGCTTGTCCTTCTTGCATCCTTGTTGCAGTCAGTGTTGGTTGCTCTGTTAGAAGTGCTAATTGTTGGTTCTGGTTCTAGAAGGGGGCTTCTAGCCACATGGTTCAGTTCCTGTGTCATCAAGTACGGGTTGCATATTTTTGATTGATGGGATTTAAGGTAGTTTTCCATCTCCTTGTGTATATAGTATACCCAGTCCTCCTCCTTTTCTTCATGGACCTTCGTGATTCTGTTCAGTGGTACCCTATTGTACCGGTCCACTAGCTTCCCCTGCATGATCAGTGACATAGCCCTGCATGCCTTCTCTGTCGCTTCATCCCTGATGTTCTCATGTTCAACTCCATTAGAGTTGTAGGATCTCTTCTTCAACATGGCATCCAGAGGCATCTTGTCAAAGGCATGTGCATGTATCTTGACTGGTGGTGGGAGCTGCAAAGCTTCACGGATTAGATATTTTGTGATGAGGACTTGTTCTGTGATGCCATCGGCTTTTGTTATTGTACCTCTCTTGGTGGCTTTGTCATACATCTTTATGTATTCTACACAAAGCGCCGTGTCTATATTCCTAGGACGAACCTGTGTGCCATCCTGCCAAGGCCCACCTTCTCCAACTTATCTTTCACTTCTTCCTCTTCCAGAATCTTGAGAGGCACCCCGAGCTATGATATTGCAGTGCGGATCTTGCTAATGATGGCACCATGGAAGGCCTAGGCATATGGACCCAGGTAGTTCATCTTCGGGCCCCCATGTTGGTCTTTTCTCCTGGCTCACCGGGGATCCCATAGCACTGGTCGGTGTTACCGCAAGGGTCTGTGTAGCTTCTGTGTCTGAGGCCAACATCTGTATAAGTAAAAACAATCAGTCTATGGATGGTTACAAGATGAGGGTACTCACTTTTGTTCACTCTCTCTAAAATTGGGACATCGACGCAACTTGGGCGGAGTACCTCGATGGTGTTATCGCTACCATCAATTAAAACACGACATGTGCCTTTTGAGCCTAAAGTGACATATCTCGATCGAGATACCAACTAACGCCACACCAGCAAATCCGAGTTTCAAGTCACCATCCATGTCACCAGTATCCGCTACCACACTATCTCAATCGAGATATGCATGCCACTCAGATCCACATCAATGCCACGATGGATCCCCTTGGACCTCCCACTCAGATGTGCATTTAGCATATTCAATGAGGCCATCTCCACTATCTACATATCTCGAACGAGATATTGAAATATAATCTCGACCATTGAAATATCTCGTCCGAGGTATAGAGATGTAAACTCATCCATCCAGGTATCTCATTCGAGATAACAAGATGAAATCTAAGCCATTCAAAAAACTCGAACGAGATACATCTACACAATTTGACCCATCCATCCAAGCACATTTGAAGATGCGATCCCAAACATTTAAATATCTTGATCGAGGTATGAAGTGAATCTCGGTCGTCCAAACATACCTCGATCGTGATAATGACCCAAAATCTAAGCCATTCATGTACCTCGAATGAGATACTTAATTCAAATTATAGTCATCGATCCTTCACCAACCCTAAAATCAAATGTGTATCTTGGTCGTTTGTCTCACTAACCCTAAAATCGTACATACACCCAGAGCGTACATCTTGCAAACCCTAAAGTGCATGTCACCAAACCTCGATCGAGGTTATAAAACCAGAAAGTTTTTTTTTCGCCTCATTCTCACAAGTCGTTTTCATTCTCCATGCTCTCTTGATTTTGATTAGCATTAGTGGGCTCATTAGCATTGTTTTATAGCTTCATTAGTGCAACTTAGCACTAAGCATTGGACCTATCACATTGGCCTTTCACATTGACCTGCCCATTTGTGTTAGGCTTACATTTTAGCATGGAGTCATGCGAGGAGGGCCACTCGTCTATTGTGGACCTCATCGCGGAGATAGACAGCGAGTTAGCGGCTATCGGTAGCACTACTAGAGACACACCATCTACATTACATATCATGGCAGACTTGGAGGCGATGCTATCGTCCCTTTGTAGCCTTCACGATATTGTTTAATGTAGATGAGTGGATAGCCCAGCATCGCACTGCTCTTGTGTCACATGGCCTGACATATCATCAGGTATGTGATCTTGGTCTGATTAGGGATGGAGCCTACTTAGATATTTTCCTAAATAGTCGTGGGTTGAGGCTTGGGGCGGGAAAGCCCCTTATTATTTCACGGTGTTCGCATCCTCGTATGGTGGCACATATCTACAGTCGATATGTTATCGCATATATGGGAGGATGCTGAACAACTGCCAGATTCCCATATACTTTTCAAAGCAATTATATGTGGAGTTTATCTTAGGGAAGCAGGTGGATTACACTAGCCCCATCAGCCTTGTGCCTATGTCGACTCTTGTGCCTATGTTGACGGTCAAGGCTCTTGGCACCTAGGTTGGCATCGACATACATAATACCACGGAGAGCATCTAGCACATGGTGCAATTGTTCTCACGATCGATACCAAGACAGATGGTACCACGGAGAGCATCTAGCACATGGTGCAATTATTCTCACGATCGATACCAACGACAGATGTCGAGGTATTTACACATTTATTACTTCTTAAGTTTTTTCATAGTCATTTATTTACATGTTTATATGTAATTTTCTATATTTTAAAAATGAGCGGCATGGTTGATTGTGTCACGTAGGTCCCACACCTACCACTGAGATGTTAAATTTGCAGCAATGTGATGAGCTATGGTGGATCAAATGCTAGAATCAACATCATTAACAAAGAGACTAGATGATAATTGACATGATTAGTGAGCAATTGATTGATAGCTTAATGTAGGCATGGATAATCGAAAACCAACAAATTCTCATTAGGCCAATGCCTCAATTTATAGAGTTTATATCAAAGCATCTAATCCCACTGATTTGTCCTTGATTCACTCCACCTCTTTTACTTGATTCTCTCCACCTTTTCCCAGAATATCTCCACACCTCCTAAATCTTCTCATGCTATCCTTTATTCTCTCCCAATAGATACTTCTCACCTTTTCATAGGTTCTCTCACATTTATAGGTTCTCTTTTACAACCTCTTGTCAAGGGCTTGTTCCTGCACACACCGTATTCACTTGTATATTTCAACACCTCCCCTCAAGTGAATACTCCTATCACATCTGGACCCTATACCAAGTTTTCCTGAAGGCACTTTGGTCAAGACATAGATTAAGTAATGATTTCTTTGCTTAATCAAATATTTAGGGTGATGATTAGCTATTGAAGCATGTTGAAGCTTTTTTGAAAATGTTTAGTGAAAGGCATCCATTCTCACTCCAAGGTGGCCCAGTTTTTTTTGGTTTTTCAAAATAGTGAACTTAATCACTAATGAGTGATTAGTGGATACTAATCACTATTTTTTTGTAAGCTCAACATGCCTTCTTCATGTGAGTCCAACAATGCAAAGTATGTCAAATATATTAAAGCCGTGAAGAAAGCCAAAGTCAAATCCATCAACAAAGTTCATGCCAAAAACAAACCCACTTCTCAGATTCCATCATCCTATCTTAAAGTATTACACTTATATGGGGAAGGCAACTTTGATTTCCCATGCATGTAATTTGTTTGAGTGAGTCATTTTTTGGTATGTCAGAACACAAGGATAAAGGGCTTACTAGGTTTGATGGCACTAATTTCTTTACTTGGTCAGTCAAGGAAAAATTCCTTCTCATAAAGAAGGGACTTTGGAATATTGTCAATGGTAAGAACAAATGTCCAAACGGCAGAGACAAAGAAGATGAGAAAGCAGAATGGATAACTAAAGATGAAAAGGCACTTGCCCTTCTAGTGCTTAGTATGGATGATAATTTCATTCATCATATTAGTGCATGCAACACCTCCAAAGTAGCATGGGATACATTGGAGGAGTTATTTGGCGCCAAAGGGAAAGGCACCTTAATGAACCTCATGACAGAATTTTTTGGGATAATGATGCAAGCTAATGAAAGTTTCTCAACTCACCTCAATAAGGCTAAAAGCCTTCTCTATCAGCTTGCCGGTGAAGGAGAAGTTTTGATGAAAGATGAAATAGTCATTGCTATTTTGCTTAAAAGTTTACCTTCCACTTACAGCACCTTGATCACCACTTTAAAAAATGTACCAGATCTAATCTTGAAAAAGGTAGAATCTTCTATCCTGGAAGAAGAAAGAAAGATGGGCAAAGAAGGTCTCTTTCAAGTTGACAATGCAATGGTAGTAGGCAAATCAAAAGTATCCTGCTCCCATTGTGGAAAGTCAAGACACAAGTCGACACATGCAGGTTGAAGATGATATGCAGTTTTTGTGGTCTTAAAGGTCATTCAAAGAATTTTTGCTTTAAAAAGAAGGATAAAGCACACTTGGTTGAGGAAAAAGAAGTTTTGACAAAGGAAGAAGAAGCAAATTTTGCTTCTGTTGATTCTGATTGGGCTTTTTGAAGTCTTTTTTGATGTATGTTACCTCTGAGCACCACATGATGTAGCTCATGTAACTTTCTTAGTAGTAGTAGTGGGACTTTTGTATGTTACCTCTGAGCACCACATGATGTAGCTCATGTAACTCTCTTAGTAATAGTAGTGGGACTTTTGTATGGTTACCTCTGAGCACCACATGATGTAGCTCATGTTACAACGTTTTTGCTTCCTAGGAGGGTAAATCTTTTTAGTTAGTCCCATAGTGTTTGGAACATGGAAGGGTATTTTGGTATTCCTTCACACTTCTTGGATGCTCTTGTCTTATTTTCAGGCCATGTTGAGGTCCAGGGAGGGTATTGGAATTTATGGCCCCTCTACATGGCTTTAGTAGTGGACCTTAGTAGACTATTTCTCTAAGGTCTAGTAGCTTGACTTTAGATTTGGACCTTAGTAGATTATTTCTCTAAGGGTTAGTAACTCCTTTTTGGATGGTCCTATTTTCAGCTTTTTTATATGCCTTAGTGGAGAATCTCTACTTCTTGCTCTCTATTCTAGGCTTTGGGTGCTCACTTCTAGGCAAGTGATAAGCATCTTGATTAGGATTAGATCCTAATCTCCTCCTTAATCCTTTTGTACTTCAGCCTATTTAAAGTCTCCTCATCTAATGAAGAAGTCACTTTAGTTTTTGCCTTAATCAAAACAAAGAAATGAGCTGCATTGGGTGGGTCGTTTGGCCAAAGTATGTCCCTTTGGTAGCAAAACTGATAAATTTGGGTCTCTAAAAAGCTTTTTTGTCTCTTGTCCACCCACTTATATTGTTGAGTGCTCATGAAAGCTTATCTTTTGTTCTCTAAATGAGAATACTTGTAAAGGAGTCAATAGGGGGATTATACATTTTGGCTGTCACATGCACCTTGTTGCTGAAGGAGTGACTAGACGAGATTTTGTTGAGATTCAGAGTAGAGTGAAAGAGATGGTGTCAAAAGATTTTAGTGGAAGACCAAGATCAATGCAGCAAAAGTTAGCTAACGAGATTGCGATGCAGTCAACACTATTTGGGAAGCATGAGAATGATGCCAAACCTTGAGACAAAGAAATCAATGACTTACTAGTAAAGTTAGCACCTATATTAGACAAGTGAGAACTATCAAGGTGGAGAAAGGAAGCCCAAGTGAAGGAAGGTCAATCAATGGGAGATTATGATGCTATTTTCAAGCTCAAGAAGAATTTAATATTTGATTATTTCCAAAGCATGGTGTTTCTAGGACAATTGTAATTCTCAGGGTTTGATAGGTGCCATGTGTTTAAGATGTTCACTCAAGCCCTAGAAATGGTGCAGAGCTTGTTAAAAAAATGAGACCAGGAGGTAAGCTAGGTAGCTATTGGATTTTTTTTAATTTTGTGAAGAGGATGCATGACTGGACTACAATGGCTTGCAATATCTACAATCCATATGTTCAAGAAATGCAAACCATAGCGATTGGTGATTTTAAGGTCGAGGATACAGAAGCTCAGACCCTATTTTGGAACCTTCTTAACAATGTGATGGAGAAGGAGGGATACGAGAAGCCAAAATTTAGAGGATTCATGGCTGATAAGGCCCAGGCAAACTGGCATGGTCTACAATGGTGGCCCCAACAATGGGATGACGGGTGCGGAAAGATCTTGCTTATTTCATTGGGAATAAATCTTATAACAACACTACAAAAAATGCATTCTGCCACACAGTCAGGAAGAGTTTAAATCAAGATGCCGACGGTGGAAGTTCACCATCAGAAGAAGCTACTGAGATATAATTAGATTCTTTACGAGCTTGGTTGAGACAAGGACATGCTGACAAGCCAAAGCTATCCATGTTAGAGACATGGCTAGTATGGTGGCATGCGAGAGTGGCACATTAGGGTGAATACATGATCAAGGTATGAACGATGGCTTGGTAATAGTAATTTCTAGAATTTTTAAACTTCTAGATTAAAAAATGTGTACTTGTTATGCTTGTTGATAAAGATATTGTGTGTGGTTCTCTTGTCAATAGGCAATCGAGACCAATGAGAAGTTTTTGGTGCCAAGAACAAACTTGGCAATGTCTGTGCATGGTAGCTACTTGACATCAAATGATGGAGTAAAGTATATCTCTTTGTATAATGCTTGTCAAGGTGATCTTATGACAACCCTTTTGCAACAATCAAAGCATCCATACTCCCATCAAGGATGGAGACTCACATCATCCAGAGTATGAGTATGTGACTCGAAGGGTAAGACGGCCTAAGCCATCCCAAAGAGAGAAACAAAAGAGATCAGGGACTGAAATTGACATTCACCCAACAAGGTGGGCTATTCCAAGGACCAATCCAGGAAGTGAGGTTAGATACCTGCGCAACAAGGGAAAAAAATGCAATGATTTGATTGATAAAAAAGGAACAGTTGGGTTATTAGGTGTCCCAGGTCCTTGTTTTCAAGGCTTTGTTCAAGTTGCATTAGGTGTCGAGAAGATCCAATATGTGTGGTTCTGTGGGAATGACATTGATCATACTCAAGGACCAGAAAACATTGTATTGGAAAGACCAACATTGTATTGTTTGAAATGATAGTTTTATCAACCAAATTTGGTCTACACACACCTTGTTTTTGCCACGAAGCATATGTCTTTTAACAACTGCAGTAGCTACATTTTGTCTTCTCACATCTTGTTGGCACTTCAAATGATCTATCTTTTGATAATTGTACTAGATAAATTTGGTATTGGCATACATGTTAGGACTATAGATCAACTATCTTTTGAGAATCGTGCATTGTACATTAAGTTTGACCACACATGTTAAGGCTATGAATCGTGTATCGTTTGATAATTGGGTTGCCTTCTTACAATGAGATGGAAGGATGAAGGTTATGTTTGATGTTGTAAATAATGAGATGGTTGGTGTATTGACATGCAAGATGGAGAAAGCAATGATCTTAGGCCATGTGTGATGGAGAACATAGCACATATGTTTTGATAATTGTATTATCCAAATATTGTCTACACACACCTTGTTTTAAGCAAGTGTCTTTTAACAACTGTGTCTTGGTACAACATGTCTGCTCACGTCTTTTCGGCACTTCAAATGATCTATCTTATTGCTTTGCAAGATGGAGAAACTTATGCCACGGTTTTCTTGTGAAATATGTCATATTTTGTCATTAAAGTTCACTAATGTTTTTAAAGAGATGGACCCTTTTTTCCCATCGGTTGTATTGCTCATACAATTTTGCTTGTATAATGCTTGCCCCCGTGACCAACAAAGATGATGTGATGTATGTATGCATCATGATCAAGAGGCCATGCTGGGGATAATAGTCTTTTCTCTTGTATGCTTGCCCCCGTGACCAAGTTGGAGGGCCAATGGGTAGTTCTCATTTAAGTCCAACATCTCCATGTTGCTCACACTTAGCCAATCATGGATTTCTTGGTCATGTATTACCATTTCAAAAAACTGTGACAACAACGCGTAACTTTCCTTCCTCATGGATATTGTCGCTAGAGGTTGAAGATTGTGGATAGTGTGGCCTTTTGAAGATTGTGTACATAGAGGTTGGGGATTAGCAAAGCAACGGTTGTGCCTAACCAAGAGTGGCATACAAACTATTTGATAGATTTTTAAACAAGCGAGGTTGGGCTAGGCTCTCGGAATAGTTATGGTGGGCACCTTAGAACCCTTGTTGATAACAACGAGCCTTACACACGACCTCAACACGATATTCTTTTAAGACCTGTTTTTGTGTAGAAGTTTTTAGGAAATTAGGTCATGTTCATTATACGCGCCATCGTGCATGGTCTCACACTTTTTTTTACATAAACCAATTTGTTCAGAAGAGAGTTTTTGATACAGAGATTTTATGAAAGTTTTTGATTTCTTGCCGGAGCAAGATATATATATACGCACATTTGGTTTGCATGAAGGGTGGTTTCATCCGCAATAATCATCCTTATTATCTAGGAAGAGTAACCCAGCTGAAGGGTGGTTTCAGCAACACTCATGATGCTTGATTCTTCTTCCTTTGAGGACGCCTTAGCTGCACTCACCCTGTCTATGGGGCCTGTTGTCGTAGACACACCAGCAGGCGCTTGCCATGCATGAATCTCAGCCAACTAAATGACGATTATGTCAGAAAGTTGCGAACAAACCAATGAGTCAATAGTAATCACCCGAATTAAGGCGCGGTTTGGGCGTGCAGTTCATTAATCAACAAAGTTAGTGCGATAAAAGCTATATTGAGCCTTGGGGTTTGATTACCTTGGATCTTAGGGACTCATTCTGCGCTCGAAGCAAGTTCTCCTGAATGTAATTACCAATCCAAAACCCATTTAAGCTCTTTGTTATGTGTGTTCTTATCGTATTACAAAATTAGTTTGTAAAATATCTATCCTACAGAAAAAGAAAAATGCATGAAACACGCACCTCTGTACGCAAATCTTCAACTTGTTGCATGAGCAGTTGTGTCTGTTCAGGAAAAAAAAAATGTATTTAGTTTAGGATAGAAATGTCGTATTCATTTAACAAAGTATCGACAATTACCTTTCTTTCTCTCACACGAGATAGGCCATTTTGAAGTTTGTTTTCAAGTTTTTGCAAGCTCCTAATCTGCAATTTGTCTAGATTCTCACCTGACATATTTCTTTAAAAATCGAGAAAAAAACAGAGAAAATTTAGTATACTGCTTCGATAGTATATACGCTGTATACCTACTTCAAGTCATGCGATACGACACAAGCTACCATGAAATGCTTACAAGCATTTGAGGTGACAAATTTGGCACAAGCATATATTCAATGCAGGAAAAGTGTTCTTACCTGTGCATTTCTTCTAGGACTTCTAGTTGGTTCTTCATTCGCACAGCCTCATGCCTCCAATACTAAACAACACAACATTATTGGTTATTAGTGGTCTTACCAATTGTTAAGTGTGAAGACCAAATTTGCCAAAGTCAAGACATGTTGTAAAAGTCGTCTTTGAAGTCAAGCACTGGGGAGAGCTGTGGCTAAAAGTATAGGACACGTCATGAGAGATAACGGATAGAGTAGCTCTGGGAAGGTTGCACAAATCGGGAAGCTTACACACAAGTTCAATGGAGACGTCAGCGATCCTAGAACTCGAGGTCTTTGATCAAGTTTACGAGGCCTTATGTGGTGAGAGGGATGATCTTGCAAAGATCAACACATTTAGCCTTACAGTAGATGGCAAGGCTGATGATTGGTATCAGACAGTGAGAGTTGAAGAACGTCTAAACTTTATTAGGCTTTGAAGGTTATTGCTAAAGCAGTTTGTGTGTGAGGGAGCTTTGTGGAGTATGGCTTCATAGTTGCACAAAGCTGAGAGAGAAGAAGATGAGTTAGTGAGAGATTTTATTACCGCATTTCAACTCTTGTTGTGCTGTACATGAGTACTTTTCCAACAGTCAAGTGCTCCATCCATTTATCCATAGGCTTAAACATAAACATATCCATAATGGTTTGGTAATTAGAGGTATCACCACCTGGGAGGACGTCACGGCTAATGTCATCCAACTTGAGGATAACTTGATGATAAAGGGAGTAAAAGCTTCAAATTCTAAGTTTGTTGTGTCAGCTAGCGGTTGTAGCACTACCACTGCAAAACCTGTAGCTAAAGGTAATACTCTAGTAGAAATGACTTGGACTCACTTCTCAAAAGACTATAAGAGGAAATGAAGGTTACCAAAGCTTTGAGCAATGCGCACATGTATCCAAGGAGAGAGCTACATTGGTGTTCCATTTGCCGTTAGGGACATACCACTAGCAAATTTTCAATTTTAAGAGCTCGTTTACAATGGTAACTATAGCTTTTGTGGGCGCTATAGTCACAAAGCCCGAGATTTTTGAATATGCCTATAGGCTATTGCCAATACAACAAGACCATAGCTAGCATTTCTGGCAATGCAACAAACGATACCCCTCGGTCTTGTAACAAATCAAGAAATGGTTCAACATCCCATGCAACAACTCTTATGAAAGGGCATACGCCATGCACCCATTATGCCATTACCTCCACCTGTCTTGGGACCACAACCTCCTCCACCAAGGGTGATACCTCTGAATCAAGGGTGACACCAAGGGTGACACCTCTGAATCAAGTAAGCTTTGAGGAACCTATTAAATTACCAAGAATATGAGGTAGATATCAAATCCACCCCCAGCCATTTGAGGACCCCACAAAACTTCATCCTGTAGTGGATGGGAGAGGGGGAGTCAAGCCAATTTACCAACTTGCTACAATGGGAAGGGACTCGGACATTAACATCACAACTAAAAGAATGCCTCTTCAATATGTTACCACTATCAATGGATTAAGGAGTACTCCAAAAATATTGTGGTGACAAGCCCAAAGATAGGACCCATCTTTACACCCCTAAACATGATTGGGATAAGTAATCAAACTCAAAGGCAGATTCTAAAAAATCTAGGTCACAAATATTTTCATGCTATCATCTGCCTACAAACCCAAAACCAACATGTTTTTAAGCAACTATTAGTGGCCTCGGTAGCAAAATCTAAGAAGAACAAGAAAACCGATCGACCAAGGTGTGAAGGCTGGGAGCCAAGACAAGAATAAATTTGTATTCTCACCAATCATTCTCTTATGGAGCTAATAGAATGCCCTTCTTCTCTACTCTCTTTCTCTCTTGTGTCTTTATTTCCTAATTCAATTAAAGATGTTATATACTCATTGTGTATGCATGAGTGTATGTGTGAGAGAGAGAGATTGAGTGAGAGGAGGGTCGAGCTTCCATTGGAGTGCAGGCAGAGTGGAGATTTGGAATGTGGTTGTGCAGCAACATCGTCTCTTATGAGAATATAAGCATAAGTATTCATGAGGTGAGTGACACACCTTTCGGATGAAATTGTGAGCTAGGTCATGGCATATTGGCTTCTTGATTGAGATGTTTTATGCTCCCGAGTGTGGTTGGATAGTAAAGCCCCATGACATTGGTTTGTTCTTCCACTCTTTCCATGGTACAAGGGCTTCCCATCCACCTTATACAAAGAGGCAGACATGCATGTAGAATGGCTGGAGAAGATGGACCTAAAGGAATTTGCAAACCTGCCTTGGGAAGTTTTGCAACACAATTTCAAGGCAAGTAAACAATTGGGGCAGCTTCAATGCTCCAACATCATCATGCTCTCCTCAGGGGAGAGAGAGAAGTTCACGGCCATGTATGTATTAAAATTATTTTGCTTTCTAGTATAGGGGGAGATCGAAATCAAGCTAGCAAAAGATGAAGATCTCATCACAGTGTTTAGCCCACTAGAAGGAAAGGCAAAGGAATACAAGATAACAGGAAATGCTAATGAGGACAGACAAAAGTAGATAAGGTTTATAGTGGAGATGATCAACCTTACACACAAACCCTATAAAATGTCTAGAAAGGCTTTTGGGATGGTCAAAGCTACAGAGGCTGGCACACTGGTGGCATGGGTGGAAGTTATGTTCCATAAACCAAATCGGCAAGCTCACAAGGTCTAGCACCAAAACCAAGATCGGGCCGTATCTCAAGGAAGCCAAAAGAGAGAAGGTGGAAGACACAAAGGACCACACCCCTAGGAAACTTGAAATCACCAAGCCATCTGGAAAGACCTTGGAAACAACCATCGCCAGGTGGGACAAGAAAAGAATGTTTGTGTTCGGGAAAGTCAGGTCAACACTACCAAAAAGAGGAAACTCTCTGAAGGAGATTTTAGTGGGAGAATGGTGTTGCGGCATTTACCGGTTGATCTACCTTTTTCCTTCCCTTTCTGTGATACATGTGTACCTGTGTCATTTCTCAACTTGCCTGACCATGGGCTAATGTGGGATCCACTACTCGAGGACTCCCTAGGTCCACTCACCAGTGATTGCTGCTCGAGGACTCCCCAGGTCCACTCACCAGTGATTTTTGCTTTACATGTGATGTAACATCAGCACTTCTTACATCTGCATCTTCTATTGCCTTCACTACTGGTACATACCAGCTACTCATCTGATCGAAGACAACATCTCTGCTTACTCGCATCTCACGAGTGGTAGGGTTATAACATTTATAACCTTTTTGGTACATAGCATAACCACAATGAAGATGCATTTCTCTGCCTTTGGATCCAACTTTGTTCTCACCTCATCAGGAACATGTACATATGCAATACACCAAAACACTTTCAAGTGAGACCATCCGATCTTATGCATGTAAACTTATGTTCAGGAGTCATACCATAAACAGCTGCAATGGGTGTTCTATTCATAATGTACACAACAATTGCTACTGCTTCTGCCCAAAAGTAATGTGGCATATTCTTTTCAGCTATCAAGACACGTGCCATTTCTACAATGTGCCTGTTTTTCCTTTATGCAACACCATTCTGTTTTACAGAGTGTACCTGTACGTAAGCTGCCTCTTGATTCCCTGCTTTCTCAAGATATCACTGAACTCATTGGAGAAACATTCTCCCCCACCATCTTATCTTAGGCATTTTATTTGCATGCCTTTTTCCTTCTTGACCAAGGCTTTCAATCTCTGAAAGTGAGAAAACACCTCACTTTTCTCCTTCATGAAATAAACCCACACTCTCCTAGTGTGGTCATCAATGAATATAACATAGTACCTGCAACTTGCAATTGTTGAAGTCTTGGTTGGTCCCCATATATCTGGATGTATGACATCCAATGGCCTTGCACACTGACATGCTTTTCATGTGGGAAAGCATGTTTGGCCTGCTTACCAAGTTGGCATGCTTCACATATCTTATGCATAGCCACCTAGGATGTTATTATGTCTTCCCTCTCTCTAGACGCACCATGATTACCCCAAAGAAAGGATGCCAATGTGTCAAGCAAGGATAATAGTACCAACTCACAATAAAGCTTTAAGAGCCAGAGTCCTCATGTTCACATCAATGTTAGGTTTCCAAATGAGTGCTAAGGGCACATGGATACTATGAAAGGATCAGAAAGATATGGGTACCTAAACAATAAAGAATGAAGTAAAGCCATGTATGTAATAACCTTGTCATTGACCACCACCAATCACCCAAACAACTACATCAAAGCCAGCTAAAAAGATTTGGAAAGGATAGGAAAGGCAAAACTAGATCCCTATTAGAAAATCAACCCTCCCAAACCAAGTATCAAAAAAGATGTGGGTGCCAAAAAATATACCAAGTCAAAAAACTAACTCAAGTGGCCACACAAATTGGTGCCCATTGAAGAGGTGACTGGGAAGCTATAAGAAGCTAGACAAAAGCCACAAATACCTTTACAACGTGACATCACACAAGATGCCAATCAAATTGGGGTAAAATAGGTGAACTACATAATTCTCTGTCTCAAGGGCAAAGCTATCGTAGCATGCACACAAGAACACATGTCCAAACAAGACATGTTCACACAAGAACCTACTATAGATTCTATGGATTGGTTGATTCAATGGATGAAGTAAGAGTTGTTATGTTCCATAGAAGAACTATAAGTGTTATATCAACACACTCCTTATACATTGAGATCTTTATCCCGATGGATTGAACCAATGGAGTATCAAGCTACTAAATATAATGGCAATCTTGTAGTACAAGCTCCGGAGGACTAACTTACTAATTGAGTTCTAACACTACTAACAACCCTGTAGAAATCACTTCACTCACAATTCAATCGGATTCACCATCATGATTTTATAGAATCACGCCGATGATTTTGGCTCCCATCTTGGAAGCCATAAATTACTCCTACAGTGCATCATCTTCCACTCTCCAACCTCACATGTTCATAAACTCACATTCCTATCACCGTGATTCTACATAAATCACGGCCGTGACTTTGAACCCTATAGAATCATGCCATAGAAAATGAACCAAAACTAAAATATATTAAGCCCTCAAGACGTGTTGTGATAGCTTGTGCTTGAATTAAGTTTTATTCAGATGCATCTCACTTGACATGATTGGAACCGTGATCTCGCCTACTATTGTTTGCCATGATTATAGCCATTGTTGATGTGATCACAGTAATGGTAGTAGACGTGATCACGGCCTGCACTTGTATGCTAGTAAGAATCAAGATGCTACCACATGTCACATGCATTAACCATAATCCCGCAGGCAGCAATAAGTAGGTGAATACTTCTTCATTTTTTTAATTATCTTTTCCATTTTTGAGTTTTCAAGCTTCTGATAAAAAACAGAAGCAGGAGGGAGCACACACAAGAGAAGCAAACCCTAATCCATATCCTTCAATCATAAAGAAGGAGAGAAGCCATAGTCATCATCTCTCTCACACACACAAAAGAGAACACAACATAGTGTTATGTCCACACTACAAAGTAAACCTAATGTAATGTCCACACCACACGACCAACTGGACGCGGTCATAAACACACCACACGATATCTATCTACCATACCGTCACTCTGTCAGCACCCATGTGCTATCCTCCAGCTGTATATGAGCTTGACATTTCAACACTCCCCCTCAAGCTCGACATGTCCATCTCTAGGACTCCCAATCTAGTACGGAAAGACTCGAACTTATCCTTACCAAGTGCTTTGGTAAAGATATCTGCAACCTGCTCATCTGTCTGTACATATGTCAAATCAACATGCCCATCTAGCACTTTCTCTTTGATGAAGTGATAGTGGACCTCAATATGTTTGGTCTTGGCATGATAAACTGGGTTGCTAGCAAGCTGAATACTACTCATGTTGTCACAATGAATGACAACTCTCATATCACTCTATAACCTGACATCATCTAGCAACTTCTTCAACCACATAGCCTCACATGCAGCTATGGCTGCTCCACGATACTCTGCCTCTGTGGTAGATAAAGCAGTTGTAGGTTGCTTTTTACTGCTCCAACTCACAGCTCCACTACCAAGGCTGAAAACATAGCCACTGGTAGACCGCCTGTCATATGCACTACCGGCCCAATCTGCATCTATATATCCATAGACATGCATGTCTTTTCCTGCCTCATAGAAAAGACCATAATGCACGGTAGTTTTGACGTATCTCAGAATACGTCTCACAGCATCCAAGTGAGGTTTACGAGGACTTTGCATAAACTGACTTACCAAACCAACTGCATAACTGAGATCTGGCCTCGTAATGGTCATGTAGATAAGGCTACCAACCATTTTCCTGTACATGGTGATATCATCAAGGTCATCACCCAAATCAGCCCTAAGCTTCATGTTTTGCTCTAATGGTGTCAACATTGGTTGCATGCTGTCATACCATACTTTGCCAGCATGTCAAGTGCATATTGCCTTTGCACCAGCCATATACCCTTGCTTGTTCTAATCACCTCAATGCCAAGAAAGAACCTTAAATCACCAGGGTCTTTCATATCAAACTCTTTGCATAAAGAGGCCTTAACCTCATCAATGCCTTTCCCACAATCACCTGTGATAATCAAATCATCAACATAAATGACTATCATCACGATACCATCATGTGTCTTCTTCACATAAAGTGAAGAGTCTGCATTTCCAACCACAAATCCAATACTGACAAGATATCTACTGATCTTGTCACTCCAAGCACGAGGTGCTTGCTTCAAACCATAGATTGCTTTCTTTAACCTGCAAACAAAAGTAGGATATTTTGGATGTACATATCCTTCTAGCTGTTCCATGTACACCTCTTCTTGTAGTTCACCATTCAAGAAAGCATTTTTTACATCCATTTGATGTAAAGCCCAACCTTTTTGTGCTGCTAGTGCAATGATAGACCTCACTGTAGCCATCTTAGCCACTGGGCTGAAAGTTTCATCATAATCAAGACCATAAGTTTGTGCATATCCTTTAGCGACCAGCCTTGCCTTATGTCTCTCTAGGCTGCCATCTGACTTGCACTTTACCTTATACACCCATTTGCAACCAATTGCATTCTTTCCTTGAGGTAACTCAGCCAATTCCCATGTATCATTTTTGTCCAAAGCATCCATCTCTTCATCCATGGCTTTCTCCCATACATGCTCTCTCCAATTTCTTCAACTTTCTTCTTGCCTTTATCCAGAGCACTACTCCCAGTGCTCACACTCTCATGCCTCAAACGTCCTGACCATAGACGTACACTGCTACTCTCAGCTTCTGCTGCTGGCCCAGACATAGTAGTAGAACTAGAACTTGCTTGTGGCAAGTTCACAGGCACATCTGCTTCAAGTGAGTCAATGACTCCCTCATCTTTTGCTTTGTACCAACTAGCAAGCTCATCAAACACCACATCTCGTGAGATGACTACTTGTCTAGTTTGAGGGTTATAACATTTGTAGGCCTTTCGATCCTGTGCATATCCAACAAATACACATTTCTCTGCCTTAGGATCCAACTTCTATCTTCTTTCGTCAGGCACATGGACATAAGCTACGCATCCAAATACTTTAAGATGTCCAATGTCTGGCCTGTAACCTGTAAGCCGCATCTCTGGCGTGCTTCCATGAATGGCTGTTGTAGGTGTTTTGTTCAGGATATACACTGCAGTAGCACACGCTTCTGCCCAATAGTAATCTGGCATGCTCTTTTCATTGAGCATTGCCCTTGCCACTTCACATATGACTCGATTCTTTCTCTCAGCCACACCATTCTGCTGAGATGTATACCTGCAAGTCAACTGTCTTCTTATTCCATGCTTCCGCAAGAAATGCTCAAAAGCTTTTGAGGTGTATTCACCACCTCCATCTGTTCTCAAACATTTAATCCAACAGCCATATTGCTTTTCTACAAGAGCCTTGAAATCCATGAACTTTTCCAACACTTCACTCTTCTCTCTCAGAAAGTATATCCATGTCATCCTGCTGAAATCATCTATAAACGTCACATAGTATAGACTGCCTTTGATAGATGGGTTTTGTGCAGGACCCCATACATCACTGTGTACTATCTCAAGTGGCCTGTTACTCATATTTCCTTCTCTAGGAAACCTCAACCTTGCCTGCTTTCCAAACTGACAGGCTTCACACACATGCATATGTCCATCATATTTGAATCTAGGCAATCCACTGACAATGCCTCTTGTTTGCATGTTCTTTAATCTTTGTATATTGACATGTCCAATCCTCTTGTGCCACATATCAATATCCTGCACAATCCCATTGCTCTTTGAAAACATGGCTAAGCTCAATTCTGGTATGCCTGCATCCAATTTGAACAACCTTCCTTCCTTCTTGCCCTTGGCAACCAATCTACAGCCATGCTTAAAGTCTTCCACAAAACAGCCATTCTCATTGAATCTTACTTGTAGTACCTGCTCAACCATTTGGCCTACTGATGCCAAATTCTTTGTAATGGATGGTACATATAGCACTTTTGACATATTCTTCACATTTCCATCATGCATCCTCAAAGGCTCACTGCCAACATGTGTTATAAGATGCTGAGTATCATCTCCTGTGACCACATAACCATTTGTATCCAATGATTGCATCTTCTCAAACCACTCACCATGACATGTCATGTGGTTTGAGGCACCCGAATCCATATACCATGACTCATCTCCAGCATTCTGAGAATCCATCGTCCCCATAATGTGCTTCATTGCAAAAAGATGATTTGAACTCCCATCATTGTTACTAGTAGATGCATAATTTCCATGTTGTGGTCTTCCATTCCTGACATCATTCTGCTTTTTATAACAATCTTTTGCCATATGTCCAAGTTTGCCACAATAGTGACATTCAATCCCATTCAAATTTTGTTGAGGACCTTGCCATTGTCCTCTACCACGAGCACCTGTTCCAACTCTCCCCCTATGGGATTGAAATCCACGACCTCCACGTGATCCAAATGATGACTGTGAATTCTGAAAATTCTGATTTGATTGTGGTTGAGTAGACCTGTCATTCCAACCACGTCCTCCACAGCCTCGAGGAGTAAATCTCCCCCTGCCTCGAAAGCCTCTAGATGAGTAAAAAGCCTGATTCCTTGCATGCTCATCATTACTGGATGAGGATGCACCACCTGTAATATTCATACCACCAAGTCCAAGCTTCAATTCTTCCACAATGAGCAATGACAAAAGCTCATTAAAGTCTGGCATTCCTCCCAACCTTACTGAGATGGAAGTGTCAAAAGATTTGTATTCTTTCCCTAAACCACGCAATGTGAGAGCAACCAAATCATCATCATCCATTGGGGCATGGATTGATGACAAGGAATCTGCATAACCCTTGATTTCCTGAACATACTCATGTATACTCCTATTCCTTCGTGTTACACTCTGAATCTGTTGCTTTAGTTGTATCTTCCTTGCACCAGTGTCTGTCTCATACATTCGGCACAATATACCCCATGCTTCTTTTGGTGTATCTGCATCTTGGATGTGAATAAGCAAGGCATCTGTTACACATATTGAAAAGTAATGCAACACTTTCGAAGACCGTTCTACCCATTGCTTGTGAGCCAGCAACAACTGAGCATTATTTGGTTGAGGAGGTAGGAATGGCTCCGGGTCTTCATCCGACACAAGACTCCATAAACCTTTGCCTTTCAAAAAACTCTTCATTCGAAACTTCCACACTTGAAAGTTAGTTCTGTCGAGCTTCTCTCCAACAATTTGTATCGGACCATCTCCCATGTTGGCAAGGTAGTAGATGTACCCCTTTGATCACAATGTATGAAGTACCTGTAATGCTCCAAATATCTCCAAATCACATCAAATGATTGCAATATATGTACTTTTGGATCCCACAATGCTTCATCAACAATGTATACTCGATCAAGGTTGAAAACAAATGATACTTCTTCACAAAAAATTTTCTGGTTTTTTTTCCTCGCGAGAGAACCAATCAAAGATCTTGCTCTAATTCCTTCAAATCTTGTTCAAATTTGATGTTTATGCATTCATTGGCTTCATAACACATTGCTCCAACATATCCTAGAAGGGTTTGATCAAATTCTTCAAGGTTAATGAGAACCACCAATTTTTGTAGCTCCCTGGTTTGCCTTTTTTTGCATATGTCAGGTACCACCTCTCACTAAAAATGCTCTATCTCCTTCAAATCTTATCCAAATTTAAAACTTTTTGAATCAAAAGTTTAGCAACTCATAGGAATCTACTTGTACCAAAGGAATTAGGCCAATTTGATATAGACAAGGATTAATGCCTTGATTAATAATGCTATGTTTCTGGACAGACTTTCTGCAAACCTGCACACCTCTGATAAATGACTTCAATGAGCTCCAAATACATCAAATGAGCTGCAACCAAGCTTCACAATGCCTTAGCAATGTCTTTGCTAAACTCCCCAAGCTTTGAATGGCATCAAATGGAGTAGTAATGAGTGAATTAGACCAAAAAGTATTCAACCTGTCCAAGAACCTGCAGAGAGATGCGCCGCCTGCTCTAGAGGGTTGTAGAAGAGGGGCAATTCACATTTGAGTTGATAGGTCTCTTAGCAATGACCTAATCTATCATGGGTATAAAGGGCAAGCTCCAATTTTGAGTAGAATTGCCACATTTGATCCTCCACGGGGCATGTATTCTCTGGTTTGCAGGAGTGTAAAAAAACCAGAATTTTTCTTTCACAAATCTCCTGAAATACATCAATGTTTCATGCAATGGTTTGCTCCAGTGTTGCTAATACATGTGCCCTTTCACAATACATGAGAACCTCTGTGTTTTCTTTGTATTTGCCCCAATACATTTGACAAAATACATTCCTTCACAAGCTTTCCATGAAAGCTTCAAAACCAGAAATTTTCTACTTGCTTTATGCACTTCAATCTTCACTGAACTTGCTCTTTGGCACCTGCAATCCGCTCAAGGGAGTTTTGCTACTCTTACCAGTTAGGCCAAGCTTCAGATCTGTAACCGAGGTGAGCTCCATAGCTTTCTTTTGCTCCACAGCTTCAATGGAAATCTTCACAGCTTCTTCTTCTTCTTCCCTCTTCTCTCACTCACTCTCACAACACAACTAATGAGCTCTAGGCTCTGATACCATGATAAAAAACAGAAGCAAGAGGGAGCACACACAAGAGAAGCAAACCCTAATCCATATCCTTCAATCATAAAGAAGGAGAGAAGCCATAGTCATCATCTCTCAAAAAGAGAACACAACATAGTGTTATGTCCACACTACAAAGTAAACCTAATGTAATGTCCACACCACACATGACCAGCTGGACGCGGTCATAAACACACCACACGATATCTATCTACCATACCGTCACTCTGTCAGCACCCATGTGCTATCCTCCAGCTGTATACGAGCTTGACATTTCAACAGCTTCCTCCGTCAACGATTCCGCCTACACACCTGCTACTTCACATACATTCATTACCATCACCCATAGCCATCTCCAAGTAGGAGCATCTGGTTTCCCCTATATCCTTCATAAGAGTTCTTAATGTGTCTCTTAATCTACATGCATGATTAATGATGGCATGGTGAGTATGAGTTGGTGTTAATCTTCTCTCACTCTTCCCCTCCCATCCTTGTATTTAATGTACATTCATTTGGTAGCACAAACCTAGGTGACCTCTTTCTAGCCCTCACTATCAATATCTCATGAGAGAAACTATGATTTTGCATTCTACAAAAGCACGATCCTCCTCCATCACTGTGATTGCATAACCATGGCTACCAAAACCAAGCCAACTCAAAACTTACCCCTTTCCATTCAAGGGGCCAACGGTTCTCATTGTTGATGCCCAATGAATTCAATTAATCACCATGATTCTACAATCCATGGAATCACAACTGTGATTCCTACATCACTAATCACAATGCCAAGTCACCAATCCAAAGGCTTGCACATGCCATGGTTACCACATCATCAATCATGGTGCCATGTCACTAATCATGTCCTAGAATGTTACGTCAGCACTGATCATGCAAATCACAATGCCAAGTCACCAATCCAAAGGCTTGCACATGCCATGGTTACCACATCATCAATCATGGTGCCATGTCACTAATTGTGTCCTAGAATGTTACGTCAGCACTGATCATGCAATGCAATCACAATGCCAAGTCACCAATCTAAAGGCTTGCACATGCCATGATTACCACATCATCAATCATGGTGCCATGTCACTAATCATGCCCTAGAACGTTACGTCAGCACTGATCATGCAAGCATAGCTCAGCTTTACAGCATCAGTTAGCCACTCTAATCGTCCAAGAGACTGTTTTAAGAAAAATATCCACAATATTTTCACCATGATTCTGTAGTCTATAGAATCATCACCCCGTGATTGATCACCAATCATGGCACCACATCACCAATCATGGTTATATAATACATCATGATTTCCATGTCATCGATCTAAAATCAAGTCACCAACAATCATGTACAAAACCACGAATCAATTTCCATCATGCATAGTCCCAATTCTTTATCCTTGATACCAGTGTTCTGCTTCCCAATGGCTGAAGACCATGAGGTATATCAAACCATGATTTTATAGTTTGCTAAAGTCATTCTAGAGAGCTATAGCCTATAATTCATCCTCTAATACCCTCAAATAGTTCTATGCGAACATTCACAACTTATCCTAACACAAAATTCTAACAAGAAAAACTCTTAACAAGAGAAATGGTACTCTTGCCAATCAGTGAACTGATAAAGCTCTCTTTGTTTTAGTAGCATGGTAGGTAAGGATGTGAATCTTGACCCCTTTTATAAGGACCCAAGGTCACCACTATCCTCAAAGGGAGATGGTATAATCCCAAATAAGAAGGCCAAAGAAAAAGTAGCCAGACCTTTCCATCAAAAGACTAGCTACCTCAAGCCCCTCATGGATCAATGCAACAGCACCATACTCAGCCATACCAAGACAATGGTGGAGAACAAAAATGTGTATTTTAAGTACCACTCTCCTAGGTGTATGCAACACAGAGATAAAAGAGAAGCTTAACCAAAGAGGGTTCAGAAGTTGGGTAGAGGAAGTACAATGCAAGGTGTACACCAAGGTCGTGCCAAATTCCTAACCTCTTACTAGCAAGGATCCAAAAGAGGAACAACCACCGACATAGATGGGTCAAATAAGGTAATATTGATGATTGAAAAACTCATCCAAGAAGCCATGCACCGAACGTTTTTCCTAATCCCACGCCCTTCTCAAAGAAGCTGGATTTCTTGGATATTTTCCCAGCCAACAAAGTTAACAATGTTCAAAGGTCTTGAAATCTCTACCCTCAAAGATCCAAAGCTAAAGAAGGCATGCTGAGTGTGTCATAAATGATTATGAAAGTCAAGTCAGACATATACAATAATGCACAAGGTTTACAGGTTGCACAAAGGTGACAAAGATGATTGGGCTAGCATTCTGCATAGGGACTTCACCCATTACTTAGTCAAGCATGGAAGCAAAGTGGTCAACCAGTATATCCTCACATAGGTGCTTTACCACACTGCTCGGATTCTAGAGAGCCACTCCCAAGGATCAAAGAGATTTCCCTGGATAAAGAAGCATTCCAGAAGTGATTACAAGAGCATTCGGTAGTGTTAGTAGAGTAAAAGGATTTGATGGCAATGCTTGAGTTGGGCTCCCCGCCAATAGAACATTTAAAGAATAAAAGAGTTAATATGAACCCCTAATGACTGATCTCTATTCTCCCAACATCCTCGGCCCCACCTCATGAAAAGAAGAAGGAAAGTATGGTAGGCAAGGTTTCAAGAAACCCGGCAAGGTTTCAAGAAACCAACCACCCACTGCCTTCTCCATCTCTGCAAGAACCCACAACCATGAAAATACATGAAGAGGCCACTCTCCCTAACATGCCCATCCTGGAGTTTGAGGTGTTAAGCATCATACAAAACCAAAAGGGAAGCCCCACAAAAACATGAAAAAGTGGCACCTCCTTGGGATTTAGATGAGACTTTCTAGTTGGAGGAACTAATTGCCCAAGTGTCTACACCCGAGTCATAGAATGAGCAAATTGAAAGCATTCAAAGCAACTCTAGCAACAATGAGCTGGAATTGGTAGCAAAGCACCAAAGTGAGAAGAATAACAAAAAGAAGAGGAATCATTTAAGTCACTCCTCCCCTCTAGCTACAGGATATAGACACAACATCAAGGAGGGTGTTTTTATACATGAGATCAAGAAGGGTCTCCTTCACTACCTCCAAACAAGTACAATATGGTAAAAGAGTACTTGAAATAGGGTGAAAGAGAAAATTATGAGATGGAGGCCTATGTCTTGGACCTTAATATCTTATCAACCCAAATGATGGAGAGAAATTTCTACATGTAAGCCTCTACCAACCGCATGTTCAAAAGACAAGCTAGTACCCTAGGAAAGGTAAATGTCCAAGTAATGGCTCAAGGACATTGATATTAAGCGTAAGGAGACACCAGGATCTTAACACAAAAGTATAAGAACTCCTTGCACAGTTGGAGTACCATAGGTAGGAGGTAATATATGAAAAAGACCACCATACATAGTTGCAAATCTAGGTAGAGAGCCTCACAAAAAAAGACCACCATACAGAGTTGCAAATCTAGATGGAAAGCCTCACAAAAATAGTTGTTATGACCTTGAAATACACTAGAAGAAAAGGAGGAGTTATAGGCTACTAAAACAAGCTTAAAGGTTGTGAGAATTATGAAGTACAGGCCCGAGATATCAAAGAATCCTTGTAGGACTTGCAACCTAAAAAGGTAAACATGATACACAAAGCCATTAAATCTCACATCTAAATAAACAAAATTTGGATGCACACACAATCAGAGAAGGTCTATAGATCGACGTGGTGATCCTCACAAAGAAGAGAGATGGCCTCGCCACTTAGAACCTACAACTCAGTGAATCTCGCCACCAACAAAGCGAAATAGAGGTGGAAATTCTCACAAAGAAGACATATGGCCTTGCCACTCAGAACCTATAACTCATTGAAGCCCACCAACAAAGAGAAATAGAGGTAGCCAGTGTATTAGCTAACCAAGAAACCCAGGTGTAGCAGCTCTCCAACAACAACTAAGCTACCCCAAGGAGCTGATCAAAGCCAATGACAATTCTTTCCACCGTAAGCTAGTGGGAAAGAGAATCTCCCCTGGTTGGCCTTCCACAGGGCTCTTACACAGACCTTTACCTTGGTTCCTAGGGCTTTTACACAGACCTTTACCTTGTTATTTATTTCACTAACACTCTCTCTCTCTCTCTATCAATATAACATAAATCTAAGTGAGGAACTAACCCAAGGAGATTTGGCATTAATTTAACAAAATACCACAAGATATGTTGATCCCATAGTCAGAATGGTATACTTATGGGGGTCCTCGAGCTAAGGATCAAGCTCGATATATATGTCCCCTACACTTTATTGTACGTAATGTTCAATCAATTGGTGTAGATTGCTCATACACCCAACTAACTTTAATGAATGTGAGGAGCTCCTAGAGCTCATGAAACTTA
This sequence comes from Cibotium barometz, assembly GCF_041138505.1. Lineage (NCBI taxonomy): Eukaryota > Viridiplantae > Streptophyta > Polypodiopsida > Cyatheales > Cibotiaceae > Cibotium > Cibotium barometz. The sequence goes on along the minus strand of NC_141057.1, from coordinate 23,282,310 downwards.
CTACCATTAATTCTTTTATTGCTTCTCTCCCTAAAATACAACAAATCTTTAATTGTATACTCACACATGGGTGAGTAGAAGCCTGGGATACATACCAGTATCTTGTCCTCCATAGTAGTAAATCTTACTACCCTTATGGCATTCTCAAAATTTTTGATATCATTTGTGCACATCTGTATACTTTACTAACATCATTAGTATATGATTTTGAGAAAGTACACATTGAATACCCTTCATTTCTTGAGGATGAAGACCTCCATGCAATTCATGATTTCTTTATAACACCTACTTGATGTGTTTAGTCCAATCACTCTTATATATCTAATATATATGATAGTAAAAACAAGGATGACACTAATGTACCACTAACTAAGAGTGATTTTCCCTCTTCCTCCTTTGATTTCCCCACCAACACTCTCAACCCCGAGGAACCCCTGGATGGCAAACCAAAGGCCGAACCTACTACTCAACAAAGTCATGAAGTTGCGGATTATTACTGCATCGACCCAATCTTAGATCTGCCAATAGAAGAGTATGAGAAAATCCATTACTTAAACCCTATCTCATGCACCAAGAACTCTTACAAATAACCCCTTTTGATCCCACGATTCCTATACAAGTAGAAGCATATGAAATGGCAACCGAGTTGCTATAGGTTTACCATATCCTTTAGTTCGTTAGGACCAACCCAGAAGCAACAAAGCTTGGGTAGTTGGATCAACATGATTCATTATGTACAAATGTGGTGAGAATCTCAAGGCTCGCTAACCCATGGCTTGCTAATTTTCTTGAAATATGCATTGACACATTTATGATCTCCCATGCTTATAAATGATGAAAGCAAGAGCATTCAATAGAGTCAAGGGGAGATTATGAAGAAATCTAGATGAACACTTATGGCAAAATTCCAGTGGAAAACTTTGGTATCCAACAGCAAGCTTGGCGGAGGTGCCATTCCTTGCCATAAGGCAATGTGCTGACATCTACAGGGTATCCCCACGGCACCTTTGCATAGATCCATTATACATGACAATTAAAATACGGTTCATTGGTTCTGATCGAAGCATGCATTCAGCTCAAATTTCATATTTCTTGGGAAATTGTTTTTTTTATATATTTGAAGATGCGAGATGGAACATGATTTGTAACATGTTGAATCGGAATTGAGGGTTGTCAAGTTGGCATATGAGATGTAACTGCTTCTTGGTATATTAATATATATTTATATTGCTCCCAAAAAAAAAGGACTAAAAGAGAATTCAAGTAAAGTCAAGCTCGGGATTCACACTTCCTTTACAAATTTCCTTACTTTGAGCATAACAAATTTGAGACTCTCAACAAACAATGGTAGTTTATGCTCACCACAATGCATACATGGAGGGAAATCCTAGATCTAGTTGTAGTAGCCTATCTATAATTTTTTTAATTGATCTTCTTCTCATTGACATCCAAGATGATGTCTACAGCTATAACCAAGAGGAGACATGCTTTGATCTCAACAGGGCCTTCCGATAGTGGTATCATGTACTACTAGCATAGGCTACATTGTCTACCATCAAACATGCATACTAGTTTTGAGAATATGATTCATACCAACTTTTGGAGGTCTCTCTACTTTCTCCATAGAACGTGGTCCAGAAAGAGTTTCTACAAAGAATATCTAGGTCAACCGGCCCTACAAAAATAGATTCCAAGGATGGAATCTCCAATAGGTAGGGGAGATATTAATCCCATTTTGAGGTTAACTTAGCATCTCTCCATTACAGAAGAGATATAGCACAATAAGTGTCATGAAATGGTACTATAAATGTTATAATTATGGGAATGGTTTGCAATGCCAAATCCATGTATCTTGTAATCATTTAGCTCTTTTTTTTTAACATTTTGGGTAACCAACTATGAATAAGGGCCAATTGTATAAATAACAAATTCTCATAATGCAAGACCCAATCCCCCTTTGTACCAAATTGAGTTTAGCCTTATCTCCTTGCTCTCTTGTGACTATGATGCGGAGAGAGAGAGTTAAGGAGAGAGAGCTTCATTCTTGGTACACATTTCTCCTATGCTTGTGCTCATGAGTGTGAGAGTAGAGAGAAGTAAGTGTCATTGTATGAGGAGAGACATCCTTATAATGATAGTTTGAGGAAGGAGAAAAAGGAATGGTGCTAGCTACCACTAGAACAACATGGAGTTCTCAAAGATAAGAGCTTGGATTCCATCAAGTTTCCCACAACATGTTAAGGAAAGCATTATCCATTGCATTTGGAGAGAGAGTGTAACAATGCCTTATCTTTTAATGTGGCCGAAGTAGCAACTATAGAATTTGCAACAAGAAATGGTTTCCCAAAAGTAGCAATATAGGATTTGCAAGAAATGGCTCCCCAAAAGTAGAAACTATAGGACTTATAGGAAGAATTCTCAAAAAAGATTGTAAGGTTATAGGAGACCCAAACAACTCATGAGATGCAAGACAAGATTAAAATGGCAAAGAATGCAACAGAACAAATAAAGAATCTACTACACAATTGAAAAAACAAGCTTAAGAAATGAAAAATAAGCCAAAGAAATAAGTTTAAGATATAAAAGTACTTCCTGTATCAATGGATTATGCAAAAGAAAACTTTAAGGGAATTACATAATAAGGCCCACTTCAGAACAATGTTTACAAAGGTAAGAAAAGATGGCAATAGTGAAAAGAGTACTAAGCCACCGAGTGGTGCTTAAAATGCCACCAAAAGGTACTAAGGAACCTAAATGACAAGCTATATGCTACAAAGAAGGAGATAACTAAGGTAGAAATTTAACTTAAAAAATTATAAAGTAAGGCAAAACAAACCACAAATCAAGTTGAGATTACCATAAAGAATCACAAGGAACTGCTAGCAGTAAGACATGTACAGGAAGATTTTATCTTTCGACTCCTTATACACACATAAGCACAACAATTGACTATTCACCTATAAGATCAAGCCAAACCAAGACCACAAGAATAAGAAGGTGATAATTTCATATACCAAGTTATTGTAGGGCTCATTAATAGGTATCCTCCTTAAAATGTCTTCTTATTATTCCTACATGAACACTCTCTTATTCTATTTTCACCTTAGGACATATATCCCTCATTAGGTAAGAGGTGTGAGACCATATGATGATTATATCTATCTTTCATGCTTACATACACCTCTCTAATGCTACATCCATGAACTCATACCCTCTACACCACAATATAGTACTTAACTTATGTCCTCATACCCACTACACCCTATACTAAATTTTAAATATCAGTATGCAGTGCTACAAAATTCTACCATCTTTGATATGATATAGGGAGAGGATGCTAGAGATTCATTTTGCCCAATAAAGGGTAGACACTGCCCTTGAATCTTGAAATTGGATCAAGAGGTAAGACCCCCTTCACATCACCATGAGTTCAGCACAGGAAATAGCCAAATTTAATGGGGAACAGTTTTATACATGGCAGACAAAAACCATGTATTTTACTGATGAGGAAAAATCTGTGGGGATTAATTGAAGGGAGAGATGAATGCCCAGAGAGAGGGGAAAATGAGTGGAAGAGCAGGAATGAAAAAGCATTGGGACTTATTGCACTCAGTTTAAATGATGAAATCATTCATCACATCACAGGGATACAGTGGGCAAAAGATGCATGGGATGAACTCAATAAATTATTTGGTACACAAGCAAAAAATTCCAAGATAAATCTGTTAATGCAATTCTACAAATTGGACATGAAGGAAAGTGAACCTTTAATCACACACTTGAACAAATATAAAAGCATTAAGCAACAGCTGGCAGCTATTGGCAAAAAGGTAGAAGATGATGAAGCATTAGCTGTACTTCTGAAGAGTGTGGACAAAGGAGATTATGAAAACATTGTAGCAACACTAAAGAATGTCCCTGAATTGAAGATACACGAGATAGAAGCAGCTCTACTAGAGCAAGAGAGCAGAGGCAAAGAGAAGAAAGGGCTCGACTCAACAGCAGGAGAGGAAAAAGCATTCTTCACCCGAGGAGGATTCTCTCGAGGACGAGGACGAGGAAGAGGCAGAGTAGGAGGGAGGACCTTCACTTGCCACAAATGTGGAAAGCCAGGACACATGGCGAGAGACTGCTACAGCAAACCCAGTGAAGAAGGAACGACATCGGCAAACTTCATGATGGAGGCTCCAAAGGAAGTGGAGTCGGATCATCTTTTCAGAGAGAGAGAGAGAGAGAGAGAGAGAGAGAGAGAGAGACCCCACAACCCAATGTAACCTGCCCCAATAAAGTAAAACCACCTCTGAGCCACTGATGATGTAGGCCACGTGGTAGATGTATGTGTGAGCACTTTAGTCAAGGTCGCGGGCACTTATAGTAGCCTTGGACACATAGAGAGAGAGAGTGTCAAGGACTATGGAGTTTAGGGACTTGAGGCACTGGTTGCGGGCTATCAAGTAAGAGGGAAACTTGATATAGGGTCGAGGTGTGCTAGGATTATTCACTTGAGGGGAGGTGTTGAAAATACAAGTGAATAGGGTGTGTGCGGGAACAAGCCCTTGGTTAGAGGCTGTAAAAGAGAATGAGTAAATGTGAAAGAACCTGTGAAAAGGTGAGAAGAATCTACTGAGAGAGAATAAAGGGTAGCATGAGAAGATTTAGGAAGTGTGGAGATATTCTGGGAAAAGTGAAGAGGTGGAGAGAATCAAGGAGAAATCAGTGGGATTTGATGCTTGATGTAAACTCTATAAATTGAGGCATAGCCCTAATGAGAATTTGCTGGTTTTTGAGTATCCATGCCTACATTAATCTATCTGCTAATTATTCACTAATTACATCTTAATCATTTGCTAATCACTTTGTTAATGATGTTGATTCTAGTGTTTGATCCACCATAGCTCATCACTATGCTCAAATTTCAACATGGTATCAGAGCCATGCCTAGAATCAATTAGGTTTATGAGCCCATTAGTTATTTAATTAGGATTAGTAGAAAATTAGCAAAAAATCAAATTTTTAGTGAGTTTTTCACTTCCCCTTCACCCCCAGCCAGTGGAGGACTCCATTCTCCTTGCACACATAACATTAGGCTAAGCCCTTTTAGGTACTCATAGTAGACTCATAGGGCTACACACACCTCAAATCTTGTGGGCCAATTCAGCGCAGAACTGCCGATTTTCGCTGATTATACTGGGCATCGTTTTTCTGAGGAATTTTTGCCATTGCTGCTTCATCAAGTCAAATCTTCCTAATTTCTCCTAGCCCAAGGTGTATTCAAGCATGCTCTACAAGCTGGTGAAGACAGAATTCAATTTCATCAAGTCTATAGTGAGATCCAAGCTCTTCATCAAATCTGTAGGTGACTTTGGTAAAACAGAGATTAAGCTTTCAATATTTGGTCAAATCTTGTGTTTCTTGGCTTAATCCTCTACTAGACTCATTGCTATTGATGCCTTTGAAAGCATTTGAGCTCATTTGAAGTGGAAGGCACCAGATCTGGACTCCCTGCATACTCTGTTTTCTGCACACAAACCAGAGCATTAATTTGCTAATCAGTGATTAATCAGTGCTAATCACTATATTTTGGTGCAATTGAGGGTTCAAATTAACCATTAGGTATCTGATACAGATCCCTAAAGCTTCAGATTGCAAATCGGAGTTGGTTTGATACTCCAACCATCCCGTACAAATTGGTTACCCTTAATTTAATGTAATTTCTGGTGATTTTATGCCGATAAAATTATTGTAAAAGGGTAGACACTGCCCTTGAATCTTGAAATTGGATCAAGAGGTAAGACCCCCTTCACATCACCATGAGTTCAGCACAGGAAATAGCCAAATTTAATGGGGAACAGTTTTATACATGGCAGACAAAAACCATGTATTTGCTGATGAGAAAAAATCTGTGGGGATTAATTGAAGGGAGAGATGAATGCCCAGAGAGAGGGGAAAATGAGTGAAAGAGCAGGAATGAAAAAGCATTGGGACTTATTGCACTCAGTTTAAATGATGAAATCATTCATCACATCACAGGGATACAGTGGGCAAAAGATGCATGGGATGAACTCAATAAATTATTTGGTACACAAGCAAAAAATTCCAAGATAAATCTGTTAATGCAATTCTACAAATTGGACATGAAGGAAAGTGAACCCTTAATCACACACTTGAACAAATATAAAAGCATTAAGCAACAGCTGGCAGCTATTGGCAAAAAGGTAGAAGATGATGAAGCATTAGCTGTACTTCTGAAGAGTGTGGACAAAGGAGATTATGAAAACATTGTAGCAACACTAAAGAATGTCCCTGAATTGAAGATACACGAGATAGAAGTAGCTCTACTAGAGCAAGAGAGCAGAGGCAAAGAGAAGAAAGGGCTCGACTCAACAGCAGGAGAGGAAAAAGCATTCTTCACCCGAGGAGGATTCTCTCGAGGACGAGGACGAGGAAGAGGCAGAGTAGGAGGGAGGACCTTCACTTGCCACAAATGTGGAAAGCCAGGACACATGGCGAGAGACTGCTACAGCAAACCCAGTGAAGAAGGAACGACATCGGCAAACTTCATGATGGAGGCTCCAAAGGAAGTGGAGTCAGATCATCTTTTCTGAGAGAGAGAGAGAGAGAGAGAGAGAGAGAGAGAGAGACCCCACAACCCAATGTAACCTGCCCCAATAAAGTAAAACCACCTCTGAGCCACCGATGATGTAGGCCACATGGTAGATGTATGTGTGAGCACTTTAGTCAAGGTCGCGGGCACTTATAGTAGCCTTGGACACATAGAGAGAGAGAGTGTCAAGGACTATGGAGTTTAGGGACTTGAGGCACTGGTCGCGGGCTATCAAGTAGGAGGGAAACTTGATATAGGGTCCAGGTGTGCTAGGATTATTCACTTGAGGGGAGGTGTTGAAAATACAAGTGAATAGGGTGTGTGCGGGAACAAGCCCTTGGTTAGAGGCTGTAAAAGAGAATGAGTAAATGTGAAAGAACCTGTGAAAAGGTGAGAAGAATCTACTGAGAGAGAATAAAGGGTAGCATGAGAAGATTTAGGAAGTGTGGAGATATTCTGGGAAAAGTGAAGAGGTGGAGAGAATCAGGGAGAAATCAGTGGGATTTGATGCTTGATGTAAACTCTATAAATTGAGGCATAGCCCTAATGAGAATTTGCTGGTTTTTGAGTATCCATGCCTACATTAATCTATTTGCTAATTATTCACTAATTACATCTTAATCATTTGCTAATCACTTTGTTAATGATGTTGATTCTAGTGTTTGATCCACCATAGCTCATCACTATGCTCAAATTTCAACATGGTATCAGAGCCATGCCTAGAATCAATTAGGTTTATGAGCCCATTAGTTATTTAATTAGGATTAGTAGAAAATTAGCAAAAAATCAAATTTTTAGTGAGTTTTTCACTTCCCCTTCACCCCCAGCCAGTGGAGGACTCCATTCTCCTTGCACACATAACATTAGGCTAAGCCCTTTTAGGTACTCATAGTAGACTCATAGGGCTACACACACCTCAAATCTTGTGGGCCAATTCAGCGCAGAACTGCCGATTTTCGCTGATTATACTGGGCGTCGTTTTTCTGAGGAATTTTTGCCATTGCTGCTTCATCAAGTCAAATCTTCCTAATTTCTCCTAGCCCAAGGTGTATTCAAGCATGCTCTACAAGCTGGTGAAGACAGAATTCAATTTCATCAAGTCTATAGTGAGATCCAAGCTCTTCATCAAATCTGTAGGTGACTTTGGTAAAACAGAGATTAAGCTTTCAATATTTGGTCAAATCTTGTGTTTCTTGGCTTAATCCTCTACTAGACTCATTGCTATTGATGCCTTTGAAAGCATTTGAGCTCATTTGAAGTGGAAGGCACCAGATCTGGACTCCCTGCATACTCTGTTTTCTGCACACAAACCAGAGCATTAATTTGCTAATCAGTGATTAATCAGTGCTAATCACTGTATTTTGGTGCAATTGAGGGTTCAAATTAACCATTAGGTAAATGATACAGATCCCTAAAGCTTCAGATTACAAATCGGAGTTGGTTTGATACTCCAACCATCCCGTACAAATTGGTTACCCTTAATTTAATGTAATTTCTGGTGATTTTATGCCGATAAAATTGTTGTAATCATCTATTAAACAGTAGATTGAGTTGTAAAAGGGTAGACACTGTCCTTGAATCTTGAAATTGGATCAAGAGGTAAGACCCCCTTCACATCACCATGAGTTCAGCACAGGAAATAGCCAAATTTAATGGGGAACAGTTTTATACATGGCAGACAAAAACCATGTATTTGCTGACGAGGAAAAATCTGTGGGGATTAATTGAAGGGAGAGATGAATGCCCAGAGAGAGGGGAAAATGAGTGGAAGAGCAGGAATGAAAAAGCATTGGGACTTATTGCACTCAGTTTAAATGATAAAATTATTCATCACATCACAGGGATACAGTGTGCAAAAGATGCATGGGATGAACTCAATAATTTGGTACACAAGCAAAAAATTCCAAGATAAATCTGTTAATGCAATTCTACAAATTGGACATGAAGGAAAGTGAACCTTTAATCACACACTTGAACAAATATAAAAGCATTAAGCAATAGCTGGCAGCTATTGGCAAAAAGGTAGAAGATGATGAAGCATTAGCTGTACTTCTGAAGAGTGTGGACAAAGGAGATTATGAAAACATTGTAGCAACACTAAAGAATGTCCCTGAATTGAAGATACACGAGATAGAAGCAGCTCTACTAGAGCAAGAGAGCAGAGGCAAAGAGAAGAAAGGGCTCGACTCAACAGCAGGAGAGGAAAAAGCATTCTTCACCCGAGGAGGATTCTCTCGAGGACGAGGACGAGGAAGAGGCGGAGTAGGAGGGAGGACCTTCACTTGCCACAAATGTGGAAAGCCAGGACACATGGCGAGAGACTGCTACAACAAACCCAGTGAAGAAGGAACGACATCGGCAAACTTCATGATGGAGGCTCCAAAGGAAGTGGAGCCTCCAAAGGAAGTGGAGTCAGATCATCTTTTCAGAGAGAGAGAGAGAGAGAGAGAGAGAGAGAGAGAGAGAGAGACCCCACAACCCAATGTAACCTGCCCCAATAAAATAAAACCACCTCTGAGCCAGCCGATGATGTAGGCCACGTGGTAGATGTATGTGTGAGCACTTTAGTCAAGGTCGCGGGCACTTATAGTAGCCTTGGACACATAGAGAGAGAGTGTGTCAAGGACTGTGGAGTTTAGGGACTTGAGGCACTGGTCGCGGGCTATCAAGTAGGAGGGAAACTTGATATAGGGTCCAGGTGTGCTAGGATTATTCACTTGAGGGGAGGTGTTGAAAATACAAGTGAATAGGGTGTGTGCGGGAACAAGCCCTTGGTTAGAGGCTGTAAAAGAGAATGAGTAAATGTGAAAGAACCTGTGAAAAGGTGAGAAGAATCTACTGAGAGAGAATAAAGGGTAGCATGAGAAGATTTAGGAAGTGTGGAGATATTCTGGGAAAAGTGAAGAGGTGGAGAGAATCTGGGAGAAATCAGTGGGATTTGATGCTTGATGTAAACTCTATAAATTGAGGCATAGCCCTAATGAGAATTTGCTGGTTTTTGAGTATCCATGCCTACATTAATCTATTTGCTAATTATTCACTAATTACATCTTAATCATTTGCTAATCACTTTGTTAATGATGTTGATTCTAGTGTTTGATCCACCATAGCTCATCACTATGCTCAAATTTCAACATGGTATCAGAGCCATGCCTAGAATCAATTAGGTTTATGAGCCCATTAGTTATTTAATTAGGATTAGTAGAAAATTAGCAAAAAATCAAATTTTTAGTGAGTTTTTCACTTCCCCTTCACCCCCAGCCAGTGGAGGACTCCATTCTCCTTGCACACATAACATTAGGCTAAGCCCTTTTAGGTACTCATAGTAGACTCATAGGGCTACACACACCTCAAATCTTGTGGGCCAATTCAGCGCAGAACTGCCGATTTTCGCTGATTATACTGGGCGTCGTTTTTCTGAGGAATTTTTGCCATTGCTGCTTCATCAAGTCAAATCTTCCTAATTTCTCCTAGCCCAAGGTGTATTCAAGCATGCTCTACAAGCTGGTGAAGACAGAATTCAATTTCATCAAGTCTATAGTGAGATCCAAGCTCTTCATCAAATCTGTAGGTGACTTTGGTAAAACAGAGATTAAGCTTTCAATATTTGGTCAAATCTTGTGTTTCTTGGCTTAATCCTCTACTAGACTCATTGCTATTGATGCCTTTGAAAGCATTTGAGCTCATTTGAAGTGGAAGGCACCAGATCTGGACTCCCTGCATACTCTGTTTTCTGCACACAAACCAGAGCATTAATTTACTAATCAGTGATTAATCAGTGCTAATCACTGTATTTTGGTGTAATTGAGGGTTCAAATTAACCATTAGGTATCTGATACAGATCCCTAAAGCTTCAGATTGCAAATCGGAGTTGGTTTGATACTCCAACCATCCCGTACAAATTGGTTACCCTTAATTTAATGTAATTTCTGGTGATTTTATGCCGATAAAATTATTGTAATCATCTATTAAACACCAGATTGAGTTGTAAAAGGGTAGACACTGCCCTTGAATCTTGAAATTGGATCAAGAGGTAAGACCCCCTTCACATCACCATGAGTTCAGCACAGGAAATAGCCAAATTTAATGGGGAACAGTTTTATACATGGCAGACAAAAACCATGTATTTGCTGATGAGAAAAAATCTGTGGGGATTAATTGAAGGGAGAGATGAATGCCCAGAGAGAGGGAAAAATGAGTGGAAGAGCAGGAATGAAAAAGCATTGGGACTTATTGCACTCAGTTTAAATGATGAAATCATTCATCACATCACAGGGATACAGTGGGCAAAAGATGCATGGGATGAACTCAATAAATTATTTGGTACACAAGCAAAAAATTCCAAGATAAATCTGTTAATGCAATTCTACAAATTGGACATGAAGGAAAGTGAACCTTTAATCACACACTTGAACAAATATAAAAGCATTAAGCAACAGCTGCAGCTATTGGCAAAAAGGTAGAAGATGATGAAGCATTAGCTGTACTTCTGAAGAGTGTGGACAAAGGAGATTATGAAAACATTGTAGCAACACTAAAGAATGTCCCTGAATTGAAGATACACGAGATAGAAGCAGCTCTACTAGAGCAAGAGAGCAGAGGCAAAGAGAAGAAAGGGCTCGACTCAACAGCAGGAGAGGAAAAAGCATTCTTCACCCGAGGAGGATTCTCTCGAGGACGAGGACGAGGAAGAGGCAGAGTAGGAGGGAGGACCTTCACTTGCCACAAATGTGGAAAGCCAGGACACATGGTGAGAGACTGCTACAGCAAACCCAGTGAAGAAGGAACGACATCGGCAAACTTCATGATGGAGGCTCCAAAGGAAGTGGAGTCAGATCATCTTTTCTGAGAGAGAGAGAGAGAGAGAGAGAGAGAGAGAGAGAGAGAGAGAGAGAGAGAGAGAGAGACCCCACAACCCAATGTAACCTGCCCCAATAAAGTAAAACCACCTCTGAGCCACCGATGATGTAGGCCACGTGGTAGATGTATGTGTGAGCACTTTAGTCAAGATCGCGGGCACTTATAGTAGCCTTGGACACATAGAGAGAGAGAGTGTCAAGGACTATGGAGTTTAGGGACTTGAGGCACTGGTTGCGGGCTATCAAGTAAGAGGGAAACTTGATATAGGGTCCATGTGTGCTAGGATTATTCACTTGAGGGGAGGTGTTGAAAATACAAGTGAATAGGGTGTGTGCGGGAACAAGCCCTTGGTTAGAGGCTGTAAAAGAGAATGAGTAAATGTGAAAGAACCTGTGAAAAGGTGAGAAGAATCTACTGAGAGAGAATAAAGGGTAGCATGAGAAGATTTAGGAAGTGTGGAGATATTCTGGGAAAAGTGAAGAGGTGGAGAGAATCAGGGAGAAATCAGTGGGATTTGATGCTTGATGTAAACTCTATAAATTGAGGCATAGCCCTAATGAGAATTTGCTGGTTTTTGAGTATCCATGCCTACATTAATCTATCTGCTAATTATTCACTAATTATATCTTAATCATTTGCTAATCACTTTGTTAATGATGTTGATTCTAGTGTTTGATCCACCATAGCTCATCACTATGCTCAAATTTCAACATGGTATCAGAGCCATGCCTAGAATCAATTAGGTTTATGAGCCCATTAGTTATTTAATTAGGATTAGTAGAAAATTAGCAAAAAATCAAATTTTTAGTGAGTTTTTCACTTCCCCTTCACCCCCAGCCAGTGGAGGACTCCATTCTCCTTGCACACATAACATTAGGCTAAGCCCTTTTAGGTACTCATAGTAGACTCATAGGGCTACACACACCTCAAATCTTGTGGGCCAATTCAGCGCAGAACAGCCGATTTTCGCTGATTATACTGGGCGTCGTTTTTCTGAGGAATTTTTGCCATTGCTGCTTCATCAAGTCAAATCTTCCTAATTTCTCCTAGCCCAAGGTGTATTCAAGCATGCTCTACAAGCTGGTGAAGACAGAATTCAATTTCATCAAGTCTATAGTGAGATCCAAGCTCTTCATCAAATCTGTAGGTGACTTTGGTAAAACAGAGATTAAGCTTTCAATATTTGGTCAAATCTTGTGTTTCTTGGCTTAATCCTCTACTAGACTCATTGCTATTGATGCCTTTGAAAGCATTTGAGCTCATTTGAAGTGGAAGGCACCAGATCTGGACTCCCTGCATACTCTGTTTTCTGCACACAAACCAGAGCATTAATTTACTAATCAGTGATTAATCAGTGCTAATCACTGTATTTTGGTGCAATTGAGGGTTCAAATTAACCATTAGGTATCTGATACAGATCCCTAAAGCTTCAGATTGCAAATCGGAGTTGGTTTGATACTCCAACCATCCCGTACAAATTGGTTACCCTTAATTTAATGTAATTTCTGGTGATTTTATGCCGATAAAATTATTGTAATCATCTATTAAACACCAGATTGAGTTGTAAAAGGGTAGACACTGCCCTTGAATCTTGAAATTGGATCAAGAGGTAAGACCCCCTTCACATCACCATGAGTTCAGCACAGGAAATAGCCAAATTTAATGGGGAACAGTTTTATACATGGCAGACAAAAACCATGTATTTGCTGATGAGAAAAAATCTGTGGGGATTAATTGAAGGGAGAGATGAATGCCCAGAGAGAGGGAAAAATGAGTGGAAGAGCAGGAATGAAAAAGCATTGGGACTTATTGCACTCAGTTTAAATGATGAAATCATTCATCACATCACAGGGATACAGTGGGCAAAAGATGCATGGGATGAACTCAATAAATTATTTGGTACACAAGCAAAAAATTCCAAGATAAATCTGTTAATGCAATTCTACAAATTGGACATGAAGGAAAGTGAACCTTTAATCACACACTTGAACAAATATAAAAGCATTAAGCAACAGCTGGCAGCTATTGGCAAAAAGGTAGAAGATGATGAAGCATTAGCTGTACTTCTGAAGAGTGTGGACAAAGGAGATTATGAAAACATTGTAGCAACACTAAAGAATGTCCCTGAATTGAAGATACACGAGATAGAAGCAGCTCTACTAGAGCAAGAGAGCAGAGGCAAAGAGAAGAAAGGGCTCGACTCAACAGCAGGAGAGGAAAAAGCATTCTTCACCCGAGGAGGATTCTCTCGAGGACGAGGACGAGGAAGAGGCAGAGTAGGAGGGAGGACCTTCACTTGCCACAAATGTGGAAAGCCAGGACACATGGCGAGAGACTGCTACAGCAAACCCAGTGAAGAAGGAACGACATCGGCAAACTTCATGATGGAGGCTCCAAAGGAAGTGGAGTCAGATCATCTTTTCTGAGAGAGAGAGAGAGAGAGAGAGAGAGAGAGAGAGAGAGAGAGAGAGAGAGAGAGAGAGAGAGAGAGAGAGAGAGAGAGAGAGACCCACAACCCAATGTAACCTGCCCCAATAAAGTAAAACCACCTCTGAGCCAGCCGATGATGTAGGCCACGTGGTAGATGTATGTGTGAGCACTTTAGTCAAGGTCGCGGGCACTTATAGTAGCCTTGGACACATAGAGAGAGAGAGTGTCAAGGACTGTGGAGTTTAGGGACTTGAGGCACTGGTCGCGGGCTATCAAGTAGGAGGGAAACTTGATATAGGGTCCAGGTGTGCTAGGATTATTCACTTGAGGGGAGGTGTTGAAAATACAAGTGAATAGGGTGTGTGCGGGAACAAGCCCTTGGTTAGAGGCTGTAAAAGAGAATGAGTAAATGTGAAAGAACCTGTGAAAAGGTGAGAAGAATCTACTGAGAGAGAATAAAGGGTAGCATGAGAAGATTTAGGAAGTGTGGAGATATTCTGGGAAAAGTGAAGAGGTGGAGAGAATCAGGGAGAAATCAGTGGGATTTGATGCTTGATGTAAACTCTATAAATTGAGGCATAGCCCTAATGAGAATTTGCTGGTTTTTGAGTATCCATGCCTACATTAATCTATTTGCTAATTATTCACTAATTACATCTTAATCATTTGCTAATCACTTTGTTAATGATGTTGATTCTAGTGTTTGATCCACCATAGCTCATCACTATGCTCAAATTTCAACATGGTATCAGAGCCATGCCTAGAATCAATTAGGTTTATGAGCCCATTAGTTATTTAATTAGGATTAGTAGAAAATTAGCAAAAAATCAAATTTTTAGTGAGTTTTTCACTTCCCCTTCACCCCCAGCCAGTGGAGGACTCCATTCTCCTTGCACACATAACATTAGGCTAAGCCCTTTTAGGTACTCATAGTAGACTCATAGGGCTACACACACCTCAAATCTTGTGGGCCAATTCAGCGCAGAACTGCCGATTTTCGCTGATTATACTGGGCGTCGTTTTTCTGAGGAATTTTTGCCATTGCTGCTTCATCAAGTCAAATCTTCCTAATTTCTCCTAGCCCAAGGTGTATTCAAGCATGCTCTACAAGCTGGTGAAGACAGAATTCAATTTCATCAAGTCTATAGTGAGATCCAAGCTCTTCATCAAATCTGTAGGTGACTTTGGTAAAACAGAGATTAAGCTTTCAATATTTGGTCAAATCTTGTGTTTCTTGGCTTAATCCTCTACTAGACTCATTGCTATTGATGCCTTTGAAAGCATTTGAGCTCATTTGAAGTGGAAGGCACCAGATCTGGACTCCCTGCATACTCTGTTTTCTGCACACAAACCAGAGCATTAATTTGCTAATCAGTGATTAATCAGTGCTAATCACTGTATTTTGGTGCAATTGAGGGTTCAAATTAACCATTAGGTAAATGATACAGATCCCTAAAGCTTCAGATTACAAATCGGAGTTGGTTTGATACTCCAACCATCCCGTACAAATTGGTTACCCTTAATTTAATGTAATTTCTGGTGATTTTATGCCGATAAAATTGTTGTAATCATCTATTAAACAGTAGATTGAGTTGTAAAAGGGTAGACACTGTCCTTGAATCTTGAAATTGGATCAAGAGGTAAGACCCCCTTCACATCACCATGAGTTCAGCACAGGAAATAGCCAAATTTAATGGGGAACAGTTTTATACATGGCAGACAAAAACCATGTATTTGCTGACGAGGAAAAATCTGTGGGGATTAATTGAAGGGAGAGATGAATGCCCAGAGAGAGGGGAAAATGAGTGGAAGAGCAGGAATGAAAAAGCATTGGGACTTATTGCACTCAGTTTAAATGATAAAATTATTCATCACATCACAGGGATACAGTGTGCAAAAGATGCATGGGATGAACTCAATAATTTGGTACACAAGCAAAAAATTCCAAGATAAATCTGTTAATGCAATTCTACAAATTGGACATGAAGGAAAGTGAACCTTTAATCACACACTTGAACAAATATAAAAGCATTAAGCAATAGCTGGCAGCTATTGGCAAAAGGTAGAAGATGATGAAGCATTAGCTGTACTTCTGAAGAGTGTGGACAAAGGAGATTATGAAAACATTGTAGCAACACTAAAGAATGTCCCTGAATTGAAGATACACGAGATAGAAGCAGCTCTATTAGAGCAAGAGAGCAGAGGCAAAGAGAAGAAAGGGCTCGACTCAACAGCAGGAGAGGAAAAAGCATTCTTCACCCGAGGAGGATTCTCTCGAGGACGAGGACGAGGAAGAGGCGGAGTAGGAGGGAGGACCTTCACTTGCCACAAATGTGGAAAGCCAGGACACATGGCGAGAGACTGCTACAACAAACCCAGTGAAGAAGGAACGACATCGGCAAACTTCATGGAGGCTCCAAAGGAAGTGGAGTCAGATCATCTTTTCTGAGAGAGAGAGAGAGAGAGAGAGAGAGAGAGAGAGAGAGAGAGAGAGAGAGAGAGAGAGAGAGAGAGAGAGAGACCCCACAACCCAATGTAACCTGCCCCAATAAAGTAAAACCATCTCTGAGCCACCGATGATGTAGGCCACGTGGTAGATGTATGTGTGAGCACTTTAGTCAAGGTCGCGGGCACTTATAGTAGCCTTGGACATATAGAGAGAGAGAGTGTCAAGGACTATGGAGTTTAGGGACTTGAGGCACTGGTCGCGGGCTATCAAGTAGGAGGGAAACTTGATATAGGGTCCAGGTGTGCTAAGATTATTCACTTGAGGGGAGGTGTTGAAAATACAAGTGAATAGGGTGTGTGCGGGAACAAGCCCTTGGTTAGAGGCTGTAAAAGAGAATGAGTAAATGTGAAAGAACCTGTGAAAAGGTGAGAAGAATCTACTGAGAGAGAATAAAGGGTAGCATGAGAAGATTTAGGAAGTGTGGAGATATTTTGGGAAAAGTGAAGAGGTGGAGAGAATCAGAAATCAGTGGGATTTGATGCTTGATGTAAACTCTATAAATTGAGGCATAGCCCTAATGAGAATTTGTTGGTTTTTGAGTATCCATGCCTACATTAATCTATTTGCTAATTTTTTACTAATTACGTCTTAATCATTTGCTAATCACTTTGTTAATGATGTTGATTCTAGTGTTTGATCCACCATAGCTCATCACTATGCTCAAATTTCAACACCAATGTCTAAAATTGGGAACTATCAGGTGCTCACCAACAAACGACTACTCTTCATATAAGAAGCCTTACAAAATAGAGCATATATGTCACTTGCGTAACAATAGGAGAATGGAGCATTGAGCAAATGCTTTTCCAACATTGTTGTGGTTCGTGAGTGGTCTTCTTTCCTAGTGGTGATGAGTAAGGATGGGCTTATGAGTAAAACCACAAGGAGACATTGGCCAAGTCCACAAGGATAGCATCTACATTAGCTTCATCTTTTGTTGAATGGTGCAACCTTTTCTCAATTGCTCAATCTCAACCTCTCAATTTGCTGTGTCCCCATAGTGAAAGGAAAAGAGAATCTATTATGTGATAGCAAGCCCTCACATGTGGTATGAAAGGATGACACCAAATATGCAAAATCAACCAATATCAAACTCCCAACCATGTCCTTCACACATAATGCCTGCTCCGTTGCATATTGAAATATTGACAAGTCATTTATGGAGATGAGCGGGAGATGAGCATGATAGAGCACACGAAGGATGATGGCAAAAGAAGCTTGCAAACCTTTGGCTCTAATAGGGTTAGGTGTTTGGGCTTCATGGAAGAAGGGATCTATGTGATGCATGGAATGGGCGTTATCTAGTGCGAGTCTAGAGGTGTAACCCTTATGTTCCATAAATAACAGTTAGTTTAGTCCATCAATATAATTACGTGTGTATGAGCGTCAAATAAGGGGGGATTCACAAATGTTCAGGTGGGCTGACATGGAAAAAGGGTATTAGTTGGCTAGCTTTGTTTTGTCTTAACACTTCACAGATAATCTCGTTGTGTAAGCCTAGTCTGAACAATCATGACCAAGTTTCATCAAAAACTTGTTTAGCATGAAAGTCATGAGGGCTAGGGAGAATGGTATAAAGGACTTGTGCTAGCGACTTGGAAGTTGGCCCATGACCTTTTCGTGATTAGACTACTAAAAGACAAAATTATATATTTGGAGGACCAACTAAATTCTTTCTTATGAGTTAAATTTTGTTTCAAGCATGTCCTTAGCAATTTTGAAAAGTTGGGTGTTTTCCCGCTCGAGGAAAAAAGTAATAATGTGAGGAGGAACTGGGCGGACCCGTGTGAAAGCTATCCGTTTCCCCCTTTTTCTCTCCTCTCATCTCTTCTCTTCTCGCCGCCGCAACACAGTGCTCTCGTGCGTGTGTCAATAGCTATTAGCGAAGCAACGTTCATATCTTCTCTTCACTGTGTGTGTATGTTCCGCGCGCGCGCGCTCTCTCTCTCTCTCTCTCTCTCTCTCTCTCTCTCTCTTCCCTGCTAGCTCGTGCCCTTGCCCTAACCCTAATTTGAACCCCAATTCTTCAGGTCCCCTGACGTCCCCTTTCCCCCTCCGATTTCTGCATACGATCGTCATAGCACCCCACCCCGCAAACACAGGCATAGACACAGACACAGACACAGACACACACAAACACACACAGCAACTTCCACCCCATGGTTTCTGCGTGTTTTTGTAACACATTTCTGACTGGTTCTTTCCTTATTCTGCCCTGTCGTTTTGTGGTTGTTCTATGCAGTAGACAGCTCAAATGAAGGGAGCCAGCGCTAAGGGCGCCCTCTCCAAGAAGGGGGAAGAAACGTAAGCTTTCTTATGCTGCCTCAATTTCCAGTTCAGGAAAATGTTCTTTTTGGGGGGACTGTTGTGTGTCTTTTTTTTTTTTTTGGGGGGGGGGATTATGTTTGCGAACGCTTTTGTTTTTCTGGATTTTGCTTCCCAATTTTATTTTGTGGTTTTTGTTTTCTCTCTTCATTTTTTGGGGTGGAAAATTTGGGGTAATTACAAAATCTCATGCCTTTCTTCATTATGATTTAAAAATTGCCCATTTTGAAACCTCGTGCTTTCTTTGTCTCTGCAGAAATCTGAAGAAAAGAAAGCAGCTGGCCCCGAAGGATGATAAGGCCAAGAAAAGGCAGGCCAGGAAGGAGCGCAAAGCCAAGAAGGACCCGAACAAGCCCAAAAGGGCCCCCAGTGCCTTCTTTGTCTTCCTGTAAGTCCACCTTCCCCTGCACCCCCGCACCCCCCCTACCCAACTGCTGGAAACTTGCGTTCTTTTCCCATACACTCCTCACTTTCTATATTAAACTATGCAGGGAAGAATTCCGGAAAACCTTCAGTGCTAGTAACCCCAACAACAAATCTGTATCTGCTGTAAGCTACTTCCTCTCCATGCATGCATACATACGTGTTTCTGCATGTGTACATCCATTCATTTGCGATGTGGTACGCCTGTGCAATGCCTTTGCACGTGCATGCATGTATATGTTTGTATACATGAAAATGCCCAATTATGTATACACATGCACACATGATTGAACATACATATATGCACATGCCTGTTTGCCTGCAAGTATGTATCTATGTACATTCACTTGTATACACATTCACATGTGAAGGTAAATACACATACATGCATGCATTTATGTTTGTGCATGTGTTTTGTGTGCATCCCTATCTTTGAATTTTGACATAATCCTGCATGGATGTGTTTGCATGCATTCAGTTGTATACATATTACATATGCACACATGATCGAAAATACATACATAAATTCAGTTGTGTACATATTACATACGCACACTTGATGGAAAATGCATACATGCACACGCACGTACACATAAATGTGCACATTTACAAGTTTGTTTGCATTCAACTATGTATCTACATACATTTAGTTGTATACACATGTGTACATGATTGATTTATGTTTGTGTATGTGCATATACATCCCTGTATTTAAATTTTGACAATATTCAGGTGCATGCATGGATGTATTGCAGACATCCAGTTGTATACACATGCACACATGATTGAGAACAGGCATTTATTCTCGTTCATGTGTTAAATCTGTATATGCATCTCCAGATTTGAAATGACATTTTCAAGTACATGCAAAGATGTGTTTGAATGCATAGGCACGGGCTCATAGATGTATTCATGTACATGTCGGTCTGCAGTCTAGTATGTGTATGCAGACATACATTCAGCTGTGTAATTTGATAGTTTGGACTTGAGTAACTTAAGTACGTGCATGCATGTATGTTTGCCATGTCATATGTATGTGAATTTTGGTATGCATGTGGTTTTGCTTGTTCTTTTGTGTATTTACATACATATATATGCATTCAGTTGTATTATTTGATGCTTTGCACTTGATTTAACGTTAGTTTATGCATGCACACATCGTGTGTTGTGTGTATGCATGTGATGTACCAGTGTGTTTGCATGCCTAAACATAGGCTTGAGCACATCGATGCACACATCTGTATGCATGCAAGTATGTATGCAGACATGCATTACAAACATACATTCAGTTGTTTAAATACATTCAATTTGATAATCTACACATGATTGAACATGCAATTGTTCATATTATACATGTCCGTGTACATGTACTTATCTGTCACATATATACATGCAATTTTATACTGTACATGATTGAACGTACAATCATGCTTGTTTTGAGTCCATATCATCCATATCCATGTCTATATGCTTATGTATGTTAGCTGGGAAATTCCTGTGCATTGTCTATATGAGTTGTTATGCATGTATTTACCCTCATGTACATAGCTTTACACATGCATGCTTATTCATATGGTACATGTACATGTACACATAACCTACACATCTCCTGACTGCAAATATCTTGTTCTTTCACATTTGTAATGGATTGTCTCTGATGTCTTTATCAGGTTGGGAAGGCTGGGGGTGACAAATGGAAATCAATGAGTGATGCGGTAACAACAGTTTTTCCTTTCCTGCTGCTCTGTAGGGTTAATTTCAAATTTCTGGGAAGCTCTGACTTGTGCTAGTCCCACACATGCATATGTAGGACAAAGCTCCTTATGTTGCCAAGGCTGAGAAGAGGAAAGCTGAGTATGAGAAAGCCATGAAAGCTTACAATGCAAAGCAGGTAATAGGTCTTTGGCTTTGCATTGCAGCAAGCTAGTTTGTGTGTATTGAATCTGTTTGCCCCATATGGTGGCTTACTGCCGCCCCACTGAATTGTCAATGCTTTGTTATTCCCATCACCCCTGATTTTCAGCTGTCAGACTTGCCTATGTCTGAGCTATGCCTAGCATCATGTGTGATGCTTGCAGTTGTCATTTGTGGGCTCCCATCCCCCCCCCAAAATCCCCCAAAAAAAAACAAAAAATCTTCCCCCTTCCAATCCCCCCTCCCTTTTCCCCTTTTACACTCGACAGACAAAACTTCTGCCTGATAAAAGGGGATTGTCACATGCCGGTGCCAGATCTTCCTTGGCCTATCCCTGCCCTTTGCTGGCTGGGTGGTGGGAGATGTCTGCAAAGACCCTTAGGTTTTTTCCAATGCTTTCAAGTTGGACTAATGCTCTTCAAAATTCTTAATTTTTATCCCATTGCTCTGGAGTTGAACTGATGGCACGTCCCTTACTTATAGCAGGGACAAGCTGTGGATGTTGCAGGCGGGGAGGAGTCTGACAAGTCCAAATCAGAAGTGAATGATGATGATGAGGAGGTATGGATGTTTCATCCATCTGGTTAATGCCCTTACTTATTTTACTCATCTTTTGCCTCTCTCATGGTGTGCCTTCTCATCATGATGCAGGAGGAAGAAGATGAAGAAGATGAATGAGTCTGGTCTTTGGGAGTTAGTCTGTCTGTCTTGACTGTTAGGTACATCCTTGCATGCACTTAATCAGTGAAAAGTGCATGGATATGTTTAGGGGGCCTCATTTCAGATATACTATGAAGTAACACCCTTTTGTCTCATGCAGGGTGAAACGTTTGCACCCCCCAATGATGTTATATGCCCTTGTTGGTAACTGCAAGTTGATGAGCTTCGTGTGCTCAAGTTTCTGTGCAAGAGCTCTCGTCCCCTTGCCTAAAAAATGAATAGTAGGAACAGTGTCTGTTTTAGCTCTGTGTGTTTTGTAAAATAGGAGTAAAGCCTTTGCTTGTCTCCAACATTGTTCTGGGTTTAAGGAAAATTGGGTTTCCATACTATTTTTTATGGTTATAAAATAGGTGATGCATTAGCCCTTCTATTTGTTTACTTAGAATTGTAGCATTTTTGGTGTATCACAGCCCTTAAGTAGGTAGAGCTTAATTTAAAAATGCCATGCAACCCTCTAAGGCTGGGTATGGGTTTTCTATGAGAGCAGTGTGGGTCAAGCAAGGTAGCAGAGGGGGTCTACCGATGGGCAGCCAAGATGTGGACTTGACACTAGTGAACAGGCAGTGCACTGACTGAACTCTGTATACAGAACTATTCTGCGGGTGGGTTGGGTGGTAGGTTTTTACATACAGCTAGTACTACATGAATGGCTATAGTAGCCACTATTATATCTACAGGAGTGTCTTACTCAAGGACTATATCTACATGAATGTCTTACTCCTTACTACATGGATGGCTGTAGTAGCCACTATATCGACAGTAATGTCTTATAGGACTATTTCTACAGGAATGTCTTACTCCTTAAGGTTTGTTGTAGCCACAATATCTACAGGTAGATTAGTTGCCTGGTAACACTTTTTTGAATGACTTAACACCAAAATCTCTTCTTGCTTTAAAAAACTTGGATTGATTGTAACCTTTCTAAGCGAAAATGGCTTGAATCATAGCCTGCTTTTAGATGGGTGTTTCAGCTTGGGCTGATGTCAGTTATTTATGAGTGTGTTTGTGTGTCTTGGCAACTAATCTACAGGTGCTCTAAGTTGCCTGTAGAGAAAATGGATTGAAATCTTCATGTGCTTTTAGTGGGCGTTTCAGGTTGGGCTGCTGTTAGTTATTTATGAGTGTGTGTGTGTGTGTGTGTGTGTCTCTCTCTCTCTACAGGCAACTAATCTACAGGTGCAGATAAGTTGCCTGGTGTTAACTTTTTTTTGAATGACTTAGATGAAAACCTCTTCTTGCATTTAAAAAACTTGGGTTGCCTTTGAATCAAAGGGCAAGCGCTTGAACCTTAGCCTTCATCCAGATAAGCTGTTTCAGGTTATTTTTCATAACAGGCTTGGGTGACGTCAGTTATTTATAAGTGACTCTCTCTCTCTCTCTCTCTCTCTCTCTCTCCCCCCCACAAAGTGTCTCTCTCTCAACCCCCTTTAAACAACAAAAGTCTAGGATTGCATTTTGCGTCCTATTTTTGTTTTGGATTTCAATGCTTTGCTGGTATTAGGGTTTGTTAAGGGACATTAACTAGCAGCCAGTCAGATCTACGAATTGGGGATGCTCATCTTGGGAATGCTTACTTATTTCATCTATTGCCATAAAGATTTATATTTGCCTAATTTTAGTTCATGGAATTTTCGAAGATCCCATATATGATTATGGATGTACAACCCTAAATTGCTTTGAAGTTATGTGGAGTGCTGTATTGCTTAAACATTGATTTTGAGGAAAACATGCTATGTTTGAAGTAACTTGAAGTTCGGTAGATAATATGGAGGCCTTTTCAAGATATTAGAATCACTCTTCCACTCTTGGACTTTGCCGTCCGTGGGTTGAAAGCCCTTCTCTCTCTCTCTCTCTCTCTCTCCAACCCAATCTCCTCCATTCAAAGCCAACCAGAAAACCTTTTCTTTAATAAAACTCAATTCTACTATGTATACACACACACACACACACACTCACTTGTATCAACCATTGTATAGTTTCTCACTCCACTCTTCTCTCTCTCTCTCTCTCTCTCTCTCCCGCCCTTTAAAAGAATCCTAATCTCCTCCATTTAAAGCTAACTAAAAAATCTTTTCTTAAATAAAATATAATTCTACTCTCTTTACCCCCCCTCCCCCCCCCACACACACTTCTATCAACCATTGTATAGGTTCTCTCACTCCACCTTGCTTTCAATCTCATTCTCCCCCTTAAAAAACCCAATCTCCATTTAAAGTTAACTGGAAAATCTTTTCTTAAATAAAACATAAATCTACTCTCTACATGCAGACACTTGTATCAACCATTGCATAGGTTCTCACTCCCTTTTTTCTTTCAATCTCTATTTTTCACTTTGGCTCTTATTATTTTCCCATTTAAAAACTATTTCTTAATGTACTTTATGACGATTTTACACGTGGAAGCTTCCCCTTACCTTTTAGCTAATACATATTAGCTTGAGTGTGCTAACATGCCATTGTGAGTGAGAGGTTTAATTGGTTGAAAAAAGGTTTTTTGTTTTTGTTTTAATCGGGAAAAATATAAATGAACCTTTTTTGCACTAGCTGTCGCCATCCCTTTCCACTTCCACTGCTGATGTGTGCGACTGAGCATTACACGCCTGTCACCATCGACTAATCCAGCCACTGGTGTGTATCCTTCCACCCCCTCCTTCCACTGGGGTGGCAGCTAGATTGGAATCGCAGGAGAACACGGACTTTAAGAGGTTTAGCAAGGAAATGCATAGAGCGCTCTGAAGAAAGGCGGAAGAAAAGCGGTGCGATAGTAGGTTGCTCTCAGCCCACCTGCACCAGCAGGACTTCCCTGCTCGATAAACAAAATGACCATCTCCCACAAGGTAGCTAGGGAAAAAGAAGTCTCAGCACACACAGAGAGAGAGAGAGAAAGAGAGAGAGAGAGAACGATGAGACTGTTTAGCGTCGATTTATTGATCTAGAGAGTCCAATCGACTGAGAGACTTGAACCTAGGTGGGTCCATGTCATCTTAAGGGCAATCCCACTAACCATTTCTATCCCACAATGGGTGGTAGAAAGGTAGTGTGAGTGTCCTCTTTTACACACCCATTTCTACCCCACAATGGGTGGTAGAAAGATAGTGAGAGTGTCCTCTTCTACACACCCGAGAGACGAGATTGCTTAGAGATGAGATTGCTTAACGTTGACTTATTGATATAGAGAGTCCAATCGACTGAGAGACTTGAACCTAGGTGGGTCCATGTCATCGTAAGGGCAATCCCACTAACCATTTCTATCCCACAATGGGTGGTAGAAAGGTAGTGTGAGTGTCCTCTTTTACACACACCCATTTCTACCCCACAATGGGTGGTAGAAAGGTAGTGAGAGTGTCCTCTTCTACACACCCGAGAGACGAGATTGCTTAGAGATGAGATTGCTTGACGTTGACTTATTGATATAGAGAGACCAATCGACGAAGAGACTTGAACCCAAGTGGGTCCATGTCAAAGAGAGAGGATGCAAGAGAGAGAAGACCCACGTGGCCATTGCTAAAAGGAGCAAATTCAAATATACATATACACTCGAGATTCGAATATATATATATATATTATATTGTATTTGTCATAATATTATTACTAATGTGAGCATAAATTCATAGCTAGCTTTGATTTAGATCATTTCAAATGGGAAGAGAAGTTTCTATAGTTTTAAATTAACCACATAGAAGGATGAAGACTAATAAAATGAGAAATCCATGTTGCTTCATGTTTAACAAGAGAAAGAATGAGAGGCGGGCATTTGTTATTTGAGAGAGGAACACAAGAAACGGGTTGGTAAACAACGTTAACTCAAGTCAAAAATCTTGGGAAGAGAATATTTTCCTCTCTTTTTTAAACGGATTAAGCAATTTACTACATTATATCACACCTAATTATTAATTATGATAAGCTATAAATGGTTATTGATAATACGTAATCAATGGTGAGTATTATTAATCAATTGAGGTAATTATTTCCTATGTGTGACAAACTATCAATTAATAGGAATTACTTCAAGACATCTCCACAATTGTTAAACACTTGTTTGGCAACTAAAATTTTGTTGCACTGTATGAATTTTGGTGAGTTGTCATTAAATTCCATGCTTTTTGTCGAAAGAGCTTAACATCACGAATTATCCTCAAGGCTATATTCTATGAGCTTTGGGACATTGTCATTAGTGTTGATGTTCACCCTCTAACAAGGGATGAAGATTGCAACCTTGTAATTACCTTATTGACCTTGTCGAAGGCTATATTCTATCACGAATTATCCTCAAGGCTATATTCTATGAGCAACAAAGGTTGTCAAAGGGATGACTCATTACTTGTGTAATAAGCCTTCAATTGCACACTTGAAAGTTGTTGGGTGTGATTATGTAGATGTTCCTAATGTTTAGAGAACCAAATTGGATGCCAAAAGCTAGTAATGCCTCTTCTTGAGTTACATTATGGAGTCGAAATTAGCTCTGACCTTGACGTAGCGAAGATCATAGTGAGCCATCATGTGGTATTCAAGGAACAACCACATTGGATGGAGGAGAAGCTTTCCTCTTCTTTGTCATGCAACAATGAAATCACCAAAGCAACATAACCTCCACTTGCAACACGTGCTTCCTCGCATTTTGATGGAGGGCATCTAGTAGCATTTCCTACGAGTGTGGGAAACATGGATCTAGGCTAGGGTCATGGTGGATCATACCTAAATAACTCCATAATGGAGATTGTAGCTTTGATGCCTTTTGAGAAGCAACCTCAGGTCTTGTTGCTAAGGCTCTCTCTCTAGACTACTACTAGGTTAAGGAGAACTCTCTCTCCTTCTTACCAATGCAAGAAACTAGACTAATAAATGGAGATTAAAGAACCTTAGTCTACACTAAGCTCCTCCTAATCACACACTTGATTTAGCCCTAGCTCAATATATGTAGTACAAAAAAATAGGTGCCTTGTATGCACAATGGGGATTGGGATGGTCATTTAGTGATTGCACTCAACACAAGGCATTTCGTTCCTTGCTTGTAGAGGCATTAAGGATGTTTGTTTTTGAAGTATCTCATCTTCTCTTAGAGATGTTGGTTGTAAGCTTTTAAGCAAAGCTGCATAGAATTCAGGGAATAACAATTTTGAGATCGATCGTTCTTTAGCCATTGCTTCATTTGGTTTAGATGAGGAACAACTCGTAAGCATGATGATCTTCCAGCATATTGAAAAATAAACATGTTGCTTCTTTACAACATTGATCGAATGTTTTTGGATTGGATACAATGATCAAGTTGTGTAAGTTGTTATTCTTTAAGCCCATCATGAAACATCTCTTCAATTGAAAATTATTTAATTTTTCCCATGACTCATATCGTGATTCCAAGAGTTTTATCTGTAGGATAAAGTCTCTAATAGTTTCGTTGTGTTTACGCTCAATTGAATAGAGTTCTTTTGTTGCATTCCATTGATCACCTTGTCTTAAAAAACTGTGGATAAAGGCTATTTTCAAGGTTCTAAAGTTGGTCTTGTGATCAATGTGATAAACCATCGAGACTAGCTTTTCCCTCTAAGCATAGGTTCAACGCGCAAGTACCTTGGTGGGGCAGTTGGAATTTCCAAATGCTTCACATCTCTGTTCAAACATTTGTATGAATTGAATCTATTGTTCCGTCATATTTGCCCATAATTTTAGAAATATGTAAGGTTGTATTTCTGTATGAGTCATTGAGGCCGTATGTGAGTGCTCTTGTTTTGGGAGAGACTCACTAAGTCCTTGGGCTACCCCCCTTCCTAGACTAGTCAGTATGTCCAAGGTGTGGGCATCCAGGAAAGGGTTGGTACCTATAGGATTTGTGGGAATGTTAGGTAAGGGACCAAAGCCCGGTGGGATCGAAGTGACAGGTGGTGTAAAACCCAATGACATTCTTGTTATAGGCATGGCCAATGGTATTGGGAGGTGCATTTGCGGCATAGATCTCAATGACTCGAAGCTGTCAGCCATTGGGTTCAGTCCTTATATGATCCCTAGCAATCCCTCTATCATTACCATGTCTGATTGCGTAATTGCTCTTTAATGAGGAAGCACACGTGTGTTTTTTCTTTTTTTCTTTTTTTTAAAAATATTTTTTCACAGCCGGTTTACAGCCTCAAGAGGCTTGGTGTTCTCTTTCTTGGGTCAAACGGGTGTCCGTTCACCCTAATTAGCTTAGGTACTATACACACGTGAACAACCTCTTAGAGATATTTTCTAGAAAAAGTGCATGCTAGTAACTTCCCAGATGGAAGAGAAGGTCCTAAAACCTATTTTCCATCACTATCTTAAGATTAAACAAATTTTTTTCCTATTTTGCAGCACGTTTTTAGAGTGTTCTAAAAAGAATTTTGAGAAAAACTCTGTATGAGAGAGTTGTAGTATCTTTGGAGTACTACAACTTTGTTTCCCTGAGTCACTCATGATTTTGTCCTTTAGACCCTCAAAAAGTAGCCCAAATACGGTTCGACGTCGTTTTTACGCTATTTTTGTGATTTTTCGTACTCTTCAGGTTGTTTTTTGCCTTGATTTTCGGGTCGAATTTTGAGGCTGCTGATCAGAGACCAAAACGATCGATTTTGACTTCGAACGAACAATTCCAAAGTTCAAGATCTCGATGTCAGCATTCCGATGAGCCCTAGAGCGCCTTCAACATCAAATATACGGTTTAGGAGATACGGACCTCCAAACACGGGTGTTTTCTAGAGTCTTTGTTTTTTTGTTTGCCGACAGACCCCCTTTCACGACGTCATGAACTAGCAGGGTGTAGTTCATAGCGTGAAGCAGATTTCATGAATTTTATCTTTTTTTTTTTGCCACGTGAACAAAGAGTTCACGCCGTGAAGCAGACTTCACGGAAAAGTTAAATTCAAAATTTTTTTTTGAGGGGGCGTGAACAAAGTGTTTCACGCTGTGAAGTAGACTTCACGAAAAAATTAAATTCTTTTCTTTTTTCTGCGGAGGCGTGAATGAAGTGTTTCATGCCGTGAAACCTTAGGGTTTCACGCCATGAAGCGGACTTCACAGAAAAGTTAAATTTAAAAAAAATTGGCGTGGACTCCTAGGGCGTGAAATCTTAGGCCATGAAAGTGTAGAAATGGTTCATGACGTGAACCGTTTTTCTTTTTCTTTTGGAGTCTAGTGGGAAATACAAATTTTCTTTTTTAGGGGGGGATATTTTTTGAATTTAAAATTAAGGAGATATGGGCATTTTTCCATAAAGGTAAGTGGGAATAAAAAAAGTCAACTTTTTTATGACACTCCTTACACCCTTCATCAATGACCACCAAAATGGACAACTTAACAACTCATGAACATCTACTCATTGAATGTAGCATTAATGAGTTATGTAAAAAGTGATTAAAAAATAATTAAAGATTAATCCTTTTACTTTTACACTAATTTAAGGACTCTAATTAATAGCTAATCTCTAATTAATTCACACAATTGAGCACATCATTAGATGGAGAAAGGTAATGCTAATCTATGTGCATCAACAAATATATAAATTAATCTAAAATAGAAGATTAATTAGACTCTTAATTTTGGTCTCCGAGTCAAATTCCTCCAATTAATGAACGAATTGATGTAATTAGGTGTTTTGATGCATCTAGATGCTCTCAAAATACTCAAAAACACTAATTTTGACTACTCATATGATCAATGTAGACCCCAATTAACACATTTTCTAAATTCTTTGCGTCTTGAACAAGATTAATCACTCTTAATGACAAAAGCCAGTCCATTAAGAGAAATTAGTTGAATTCAAGGATTTTTTTATGGTTTTAAGAAATTTTTTGAAAGATTAAGCTACTCCTAATGCTTGCTAACACTCTAATACAAACAATTTAAACAAAAAACACACAATTAAACTAAAATTAATGATCTTAGTTCTATGTTTAACATTAAAAAGAGAGCTTACAATCACTAAAATTTGCATTCTATTGCATTGTTTGATGAAATGGATGCAAACTAAGCCTAATAAAAACTATGTGGAAGCCCTAAGAACATGAAAAACCATAATAACAACAACAAAAACAATAAATTAAGCTAAAAATTAAGCAAGAAACATTCTTTACAAAAATTAAAAAAAGAGCTATTCTACACC
Organism: Cibotium barometz; assembly: GCF_041138505.1. NCBI lineage: Eukaryota > Viridiplantae > Streptophyta > Polypodiopsida > Cyatheales > Cibotiaceae > Cibotium > Cibotium barometz. The sequence goes on along the minus strand of NC_141057.1, from coordinate 23,252,413 downwards.
AAATCACACACAAATCACCATCAAATCCACATCTTTTTCATGGTAAACCATTAATCAAGATAATGGGAAATGGGTAAGGCGTAGATTAGAGAAAAAACGATGGAAGAAACTAAGGGATGGCTCCCCGGCAACGGTGCCAAAAATGTTATGGCTCACCCTAACCCCCCCTTGAAACACATCCAACAAGAGATTACCTGGTGAACCGCAAATTTCTTGAGTGAGGATCTTTCCAATGGCCGAGCTCATAACCATTGAGGTCTCCAAGCTCTACAACTCCTTGAGAAGTAATTCCTCTGTGCCTCTCTTGCCCGCGAGCATTGTCACACCGCCGCGTTGCACTATGGGTACTCATCCCTCCTCTCACCTCACTTCACTCACACACACTCACTAGCATACATTAGGGAGAGAGATTATCAAGAGTAAGAATCAATTGTACAATGGGAGAGTATGTTGTATTGTGAGAGATATTCACTTATATACATGGCCATAAGTGTTTGTTAATCCCATTTTGGATTAACAAACATGATCCCCAATTAACGACATTAATAAGTGTCATGAAAAATGGCACTATAAAAGTTGCACAATATGAGATATTGGCCACCCAAGGCCTCGTAAGTAAGTTTTGGGCACCCAAGTGTAAATAAGGGCCAAATGTATATAAGGCATTTTCTCATAATGAAAAGACGCAATCCCTTTTATGCTATTAAGAGCTCTCCCTTTGAAGTGAGAGCATTCTAGCATTGTGCCTCTTTTATGCTTGTGTGATTTATGCTTGAGAGAGTGAGAGAGAGAGTGATTGCCCTATGCAAAGGTGTGAGCAACTCAACAGTCACAGTGTGGAGGTGGAGCTTAACAAGCAAACTTGGAGGCCTCAAGGAACTCAAGATCGAAGCATTGGTAAATACCCTGTGTGACAGTTGTGATCCATTGCTCATCCATTAGGTGAATGTATAGATTTCTTTCTTGGAGGTGTGGTATAGCCAATAACATTTTTGGCGCCGCTGTCGGGGAAACACCTTTGTTTCTTCCATCCTCTTGGAGTTTCAGCTCCCATTGCATAGGATTCATTATTGCCCTTGCATTCTGGTAGTACATTGTGTGGAAAATGAATGGATAAGATGTGTGTGTGGTAGGAAAAATTTGTGAGAATTGTGATGTTGTGTGTTTTGTGGTGGAGTGGTTTTAAGATAAGGCTTCACTAGTTGTTCTTGTTAATTTTGATATTCGCATAATTAAAACCACAGGTTGGTGTGTTGTTTTCTTTCTTTTTCTAAAAATTAATAAAAATAAAAAACATAAGGGAACATTCACTGTGCCCAAGAACTTGCATTTCATTCCTTAGGAGTGGCACGTAGTACGCACCCAAAATCACCAAATTCGATGCGAGAAGTTCCACGTGAAAGTGCAGAAAAGTTGTTCACGACGTGAACCATTTCCTACAGTTTCACTCACAAAATCAGTGCCGTAATTAACGTCGAAAATCACGGGATTGCCTTTCCAAAAATAGAAAACCTTATCTTGACACCTCTGACACCGCGCAATCTGCCAAAATTTTGAGCACGTGAAAGTTCAAGAAGGCCTCAAACGGAGTGAGGTGGAATGAAAACTACGAGAATTGAGCTTAAGGAAACAAGAGCTCGACACTCATAGGACGAGAGTTGAGAAGAAGGAAACGAGAAGTTTTAACCCACTCCAGTCACACAAGGGAAGGAACCAGAAATAGTTATTCGTAGAAGTGAGGGAGAAATTCCAAACTTGGAACCCATAAACGAGGAATCCAGGACAGAGGAAGGGTTTACAACCATAGAAGAAGAGGGTAACCTGGCTAGCATGGCAGGTGAAGTAGAGGACCGACTCTACACCAAAAAGGATATTGAGCAGATGATCAATAATCCTACGTTCCTACAAGACATGGAACTCCTGATTCTGCAAAGACGTATAGAGGCAACTAATGGGGAGTCACTCCAAGGTACCGTGGCTAGACCATCCCATGGACTTGAAATACCTAGAAGAGTCAATACAGGTAGGGGACGAGGCAATTCCTCAAAGGCCTAGGATAGATCCAACCATGGACCTTAATGTAGCCACAAGGGAGGATCTGCTGAACATGGCGGTAGAGATGGGCTGGGGGATGGTCAAAGAACTAGGCACTGCTCTAGAATCCCGACCTTCCCAGATGAAACCCCATATCATTTCAAAACTTCTCCAAAAGTTCTATGGGGATGGGGATCCTATCCAACATGTAGGGATTTTTGAATCCACATGTGAAACCTGCGGGCCGGTCAATGATGTGACTATGTTACATGCCTTCTCACTAACCTTGGAAGGAAAATCTCATCAGTGGTTCCGAATCCTTAAGCCTGAGGATAAGGTTAACTTCACAAGGCTAAAGAATGTTTTTGTGCCCAGTTTTGCCTGAAGTGGTGACAGATGGAGCCCTGTGGCACAATTACATAATATTAAACAAAAGGAAGAAGAGTCAATGAGAGACTATGTTTCTCGTCTAAAGCACTTAAATTCGAGGTGCAAACTTCGGGAAAGGTTTACTGATGATCATTTGTTGCCTTTTTTCTGGAGGGGGGTTAGAGACCATAAAATACATGATTACCTGGTACTAGCCTGACCTGCTACTCTTGATGCATGCTGTAAAAATTGGCAATCGAATATGAAGGCAATATGTTAGAATTGCCACAACTAGAAGATGTTAAAACATCCTCAGCAACTATGACATGAAGAAATTAGAACCCGAAGCAAGCAAGTCGGAACATGACGACGGATGAGCTCAGTAATGCCATATTAGAAAAATTGAAAGTCAAGGAGAGAAGAGAAACATCTGGGCATGGGAATCACCTTTACCCCCACAGGGAATTGGTGTGGTGCTCTATGTATAGATTAAATCACACCACCACACCGAGTGTCCACAGTTAAGAGAGCAAGGCCATTACTCTATTGTGCTTTCTTGGCTTAGTTCCGTCAATCTTCGGTCAACATTTTTCTTTGAATCTCTAGTAGATTGAGTATATTGTAATAAGAATGTATTGATGTCGCTCTAGTTTTATGAGGTAAAGGAGCATAATCTTTTGACAATGTATGGGCCAACTGTTGCAAATATTCCACCTTACAGAAGCAATCTTCTTTAAGACTCGATAATCTATCCTCCCTCGGCAACTATAAGCTCTGATTAGTGGCTCTCTCTTTATCCAGCCTTTCTGCAACTATTAGTGTTTACAGTGTTAGATGTTCATTTATCTTCTTCAACTATTGTACTAACCATATAGGACTGAAAGAAGCTCTTGAGGATGAACTGCTATTTTATCCTGTTTTGGCCTGGAGAGAGAAAATGTCTAGAGGGAGGTAGTCCAGAATTGAGATATTTTTGGATATAAAAATCCTCCTAGTGTCTAAAATGGTTTTCCCTGAAACAGAAACTTAGCAAGGTCGGTCGAGATCTTGACCATACGGTGCTCGGGCTCTGGGTCATTGAAGATACCCACAAGTGCATCGAGGAAGATACTGGAACAAGGAGTAAGAGTTGTTTTTTGAATTCGGGCATGGATCAGGTTGATTGACCTTGCTGGTCCTCAATGGATGAGTCCATGGCTCTTTTATATGGATCTATTGGTTGATCTTGCTAATCTTCAACGAAGAGTCCATCTGGATTTTTATAAGTGAATATATTTCTGGGTACTATGAGCTAGGAACTATTGAAAAGGCCCTTGAGTGGACAGGTGGTGAGCATTCTGGTTGCCAATGATGCCATAGAAACATCGATAAAGGAATGATTAGAAATTAGAATTCAACCGGATATTTTGAAGGATTATGATCAGTGATACTATGGTTTCATTAAAAATATTGTTTTAAAGACAACTGAATCTGTGAAGAAAAAGATAATTTTATATTGGGTGTGTAAGTGGTGTGACTAGCTTGAAATTTGCATGAAGATCTGGCTAGGGGGCTTGGGAACTCTTTTCCCTGCTACCCAGGACAAAACCTAACCAAATTCCTAATTGGGTCCCATCACTACAATGGTTGGGCGGTTGGCTAACCCACAGGACTGGATGGGGTTAGTAGGCTGGACTGATGGATCCCTAAAATGAGACTCACTTTTGTTATGGTACAATAGATGAAGTAAATCCCGAATAGTAATTGTTCTATGGAAAAGAATCAACGGCTGTGCCTCTCAATGAGGAAAAAAGCATTGGTCTCTATGATCCAAGTGCAAGTTTCTTCCTTGATCTAACCAAGTGACTTACAGGCTCGATCAGTGAGATGACCTTGACTACGTTAGAGTAAAAATATCCTGGAGGAATCGCCCGTGCTTTCCAGGCGAGGGAAGTTTTTCCGGGTTCAGTTTTGGAAGAACTGAGGGACTAGTCTCTTGTCCAGATATCCGTGGGCAATGCCCTGAGTGAGGGACCCTCCCCCGCGCAAGAAGTGCTACTTCCGTTGCTAGCACCCCCGAATTCGTCGTTGCGCGGAGGGGGCAGGGATCTTTCAGTAAAATTAAGAAATCATGACACTTTAATGTGTAGATATCCAAGGTTTTAAAATGTCACACAGCTACTAGTACTTAGAGCCCCATTGGCTTTACTGGTGCCACTTGTACAGATCACCACTACTGCAGGACAACCCAACTCTTCCTACTTACCTAGGGGGATGTTCTGGGTACAAGACGCTTCACCATTGCCGCCACTAGTTCTACCACCACAACCACCACAGGCTAAGATCAATCAAGTATTGATTGAAGAGCTGTCAGAAGATGTTGATATGGTGCAGGAAATAGAACGTAGCAGAGAGTACTACGAGGAAACGGCAGAATACTACGTCCTACAACATAACATGCCAGTACCTATGTTTCAAACCATGGTACAATGGAAGGCCAAGGACATGAACTCAAATTTGAGAAGAGAACCGCTACAGTGGTTTAGCTGCGGAGGGCCACATCGAGTAGCCGATTACCCAAACAAGAATATGAGTCATACACATCAACCACAACAAGTGGCAGCTTCTCCCAATGTCATGCCAGTGCTCACTTGTACTAAATGTGGAATTGATCATTTGATCAAGGATTGTCCATTACCGAGCAAGTAGCCCTGCTTCTACACTACCAATCAAGCCACCTTCCGGACCATTAGTGTATAACCTGGGAAGATCACACCGCTCAATATCCTGACAAGAGCTTAAGCTCAACTAGAAGACAAGGGAATAAATCGAGCGGATTCGACTATTTTTAGAACTGGCTGAAGGAGAAGAGTGAAAAAAGGTAGGTAAGGGTGAGACACGGGTCACAATCCAAGACGGATCCGAAGAAGATACAATTGATACTGGGGATCCACCCAATCGTCGAAGGAATATTAAAAGACTAAGGTTATGTAAAAGGGGAGGAGAAGGGTGTGTGTGTGAATGGACTTATGGTCCACTAGCTCACCTATTTAAAGGTGGAGCTAGAAGGCATTTTATGAAGCATGAAGCTTAGTTGTACTTTGAGCAACTTAATAAGCAAGATCTTTTCTTGTATTTTGGGTCTCTCCTCCACATCTTTGATCTAGCATGAGCACCACAAATTTCTTCATGGTATCTAGAGCTTGGCAAGATTAGGTCATTTTTTGTGGTGTAGAATAATCTTATCTTCCTTTTTTTGTGGAGCTGAACCTTCTGCCAGTGGAGGAGCTCTAGCACCTTGTGGAGGCAAGAACTCGACGTGATTCCAACTGGAAAAGTGTAGAGGAGGTGTAGGCACTGCAATTCGTACGACTAATGGCTAATGTCTGGGTATTGAGGCCGCGGCACTGAGCTCTGAGCAGGCCGGGATAGGTTTTCTGTGCCTGCAACATGGTTGTACGTCTAATTCGTCTCCTGCGTGCAAGATCAAGCTACAAAATCAGAGGGCAATTGAAGCCAACCTAAAGGAGCCCCTACTACCAAAGTCTCAGCTCTAATGGCGGCCTGACGTGCGCGCAAAGAGGAAAGACCAAGCCTGCCCACTGTGGTAGCCATTGAAGCTTCCATTAAAGCTTCAAAATCAAAGGTTTTTTTGCACTAATCCTCTCTTCTTAGCTCAAAATCTCTTAAGTGCTTCTTAAAGTTTTTTGCTCCAGATTCTCTGATGTTGTGGGCATACACCATGAGGGTTCATAAGCCTCATTATCATCAAGCTTTATCAAGTGTACAACGTTCCATAGTGTGCTTATGAGCACTAAAGGTGTTGCTAAACACCATTAGTGGGTGTAGCCATCAGCAAAGGGGAGCCTCTCGACATTACAGAGTGTTTCTAAACACTAAGAGTGTTCTTAACACTAATGGTAAATCTAATCACCAATGCAAGTGTCATTAGACACTAGAAATGTGCTTTTAAGCACTAATAGTGTTGTCATTAGATGCTAGAAATGTGCTCTTAAGCACTAATAGTGTTGCTAAATACTAATGGTGATCTTAATCACCAAAAAAAGTGTTCTTTGACACTAATGAAGCTAATCTCCATCAAAATTAGTGGTTGGGCACAAACCCTAAGTGCTAAACCATAAGCTTCACCATCTTAATCTCTTTTTTTATGCAACATCCTTGGCTTGATTAAGGATTGTTGCACTCTCATTAGCCTTTCTCTTTCTACTTAAGCCAAAACATCACAAATTTTTTGGTTTTTCTTCTTCATAAATCAGCCCATTACTCTCTTGTAATCTCCTTCAATACACAATGTCAAAGGACAACACCCAAATTAAGAAGTTCTCAGGAGAGGGCTTCCACACTTGGCAAGTTCTTGTCAAGTACAAGATGATGTCCAAAGGTTTTTGGCCATTCATCTCCAGCACTAAGGTTATTGATCGAACTAAGGCTGAAGATATTGAAGATGATGAGAGGGCACAAGCCATCATCATGCTTCATCTTGATGAGGCTCTCATTCACCATGTGGACCAGCTTCCGACTGCAAAGGAGAAATGGGATGAGCTTGACAAGCTCTATGGAGCTTGTGGTAAGAATTCCAAGATCTCACTTAAAATTGAATTTTTCAGCTTGGAACTCAAAGAGGGAGACGGCATTGGAGCTTTTATCTCTCACTTGAAGGGCCTTATGGCTCAACTTGCATCAGTGAATGCGAGAATGGATGAAGATGATGCAGTGGCTGTTTTGCTAAAAGCAGTCAAGAAGGTGTACCCCACCTTAGTCACCACCCTGAAGAACATACCTAATCCCACCCTTGAAGGAGTCATTCAATCTTGTCTTGATGAAGAAAAGAGGCCAAAGGGAGGAGCTGAATCTTCAAATGCAACAACTTCATCGAATATCAAACAAGCTTTGTCACATCAAGTGATCAAAGTAAGGTGTGTCCATTGTAAAAAGGTGGGTCATTTGGCAAATAATTGTTGGATCAAATATCCCAACAAAATGAAATGTAACAAGTATAAACAGACGGGACATATCACTTCCAAATGTCGTAACAAAGAGTCAGAGGCTAACTTTGTATTAGCCTCTAACTCCACCATTGAGAAATTGTTTTAAATCTCAATGTAACCACACCTATATTCCTAACCTTGTACACCTAATGTTATAAAGGCAACCATGTCCAATACCACCTATTCCATTTTTTTTTTCATAGTTGGTATTGAGGGGGGGTATTAAAAGACTAAGGTTATGTAAAAGGGGAGGAGAAGGGTGTGTGTGTGAATGGACTTATGGTCCACTAGCTCACCTATTTAAAGGTGGAGCTAGAAGGCATTTTATGAAGCATGAAGATTAGTTGTACTTTGAGCAACTTAATAAGCAAGATCTTTTCTTGTATTTTGGGTCTCTCTCCTCCACATCTTTGATCTAGCATGAGCACCACGAATTTCTTCAAGGAGGAAGAAGGGGGTCAAGGGATCAATCATAGAGGATAAGACCATGGAAAGCAAGGAGAGCAACCAACAACTCCTAAGGGGGTCAGTGAATATCCCAATGTGCCGATGAAGAAATAAGAAATCTTGAAAATGCCAAGGCCTTAGTCGAAGAGTACCAATGGCTTCATGAAGCCAAGCTGAGGACCAACAGGGTAAGGGATACAGTTTACCCATGAAACAAGCCAAATCGAGATAGGGTATTGGACGTGCCAACCCCAATTCCAGAAGGAACATAATAGGAGTCCCAAGCAAACACAATGTCCAGAATGTTTGAAGAAAATGGGTTAGGGGAGTCCATCCATTCCTTCCCTATGGAAGAATACGAGACACCTACATGGGAAGAGCCCTCTATCTCCAAGGAACCTAGAGACATAGGAAGTCTCATGCGGTTGTGCTATCCACGCCTGTCCAAATGCCATTGGGCAATTGTTATGCAATTCACCAACCCTATGGACAAACATAAAGGAATGGGTAGAGGGGGGCTCGGTCTAAGGCCAATCGATACTATAGATGAGACTCTGCCACCCTTGGTAGAAAGAACCTTGAAGCCTACAAGGAAAACCCGAGTCGTTAAGATACTAGTTAACCAACTAGGATGCTACTACAAAAGCGACGAGACAAATGCTATCATTCCGATTCATCATACTGGGCAACAGGCATTGGCTTTCCTGGATGGTGGGGCGGGGGTTAGCATGATTACCAAACATTGCTAGGAAAACTAAGGAAACCCAATCTTAAAAAAAGCATATCTAATCGTTAAAATGGCTAATGGAACATCTTCAAGGCCCATTGGGCTTTTGGAGAATGTTAAATTCAGACTTTTTAAGTTTCACTGCGATCATCATACATTTGTGGTCATGGACTTCCTGTGCCAGCCTGATACATATGACATAATATTGGGATTCAACAGCAGGAGAAGAGGAACGACATCGGCAAACTTCATGGAGGCTCCAAAGGAAGTGGAGTCGGATCATCTTTTCTAAGAGAGAGAGAGACCCCACAACCCAATGTAACCTACCCCAACAAAGTAAAACCACCTCTGAGCCACCGATGATGTAGGCCACGTGGTAGATGTATGTGTGAGCATTTAGTCAAGGTCGTGGGCACTTATAGTAGCCTTGGACACATAGAGAGAGAGAGTGTCAAGGACTATGGATTTTAGGGACTTGAGGCACTGGTCGCGGGCTATCAAGTAAGAGGGAAACTTGGTATAGGGTCCAGGTGTGCTAGAGAGTATTCACTTGAGGGGAGGTGTTGAAATATACAAGTGAATAGGGTGTGTGCGGGAACAAGCCCTTGGTTAGAGGCTATAAAAGAGGATGTGTAAATGTGATAGAACCTGTGAAAAGGTGAGAAGAATCTACTGGGAGAGAATAAAGGGTAGCATGAGAAGATTTAGGAAGTGTGGAGATATTCTGGGAGATATTCTGGGAAAAGTGAAGAGGTGGAGAGAATCAAGCAAAAGAGGTGGAGATATTCTGGGAGAGGTGGAGTGAATCAAGGAGAAATCAGTGGGATTTGATGCTTGGATGTAAACTCTATAAATTGAGACATTTCCCTAATGAGAATTTGCTAGTTTTTGATTATCCATGCCTACATTAAGCTATTTATTAATTACTCACTAATTACGTCTTAATTATTTAATAATCACTTTGTTAATGATACTGATTCTAGTGTTTGATCCACCATAGCTCATCACATTGCTCTAATTTCAACACCAACTACAAAGGAGTGCAAAGGTTTATGGGTCATGTAGGGTATTATTAACGCTTCATAATTTTTTATGCTGAGATAGCCAGACCTTTATATACAAGCTTCTCATTGTCTTTGAGTGGACTGAGGACTGTCAGGAGGCATATGATCGTCTGAAGAAAGCATTGGCAAAAGTGCGCCAATTCTACGACCCCCCAATTGGGATCTCATATTTCATGTGCACATTGATGCATCAAATTTTGCCATTGGTTGTGTGCTAGCCCAACCTAGTGAGTTCAAATTGGACTATCCAGTTTGCTTCGCTAGTCGTCAATTGAATGATGCGGAGGTGAATTACACCACCACAGAGAGAGAAGGATTGGCCATGGTTGACGTATGATAACCTTCCTAATGCTTGTTTATTTAAGTTGGACATGGTACCCGAATGGAGCGAAGAAATCTCAGAGTATCTAGCCTATGGTTTTTCGCAGAAAATACCTTTGAACAAAGATAAACGTGGGAGAACTATATAGACTAGGAAAAGATAATGTGCTCAGACAGTGCGTTAGAGAGGATGAGTTCATCAATATTGGAAGAGGCTCATTCAGGGATAGCGGTAGGGCATTTTGCTAGAGAAATCACAGCTTGAAAAGTGCTTCAAGTAGGACTATGGTGGCCCACTTTATTCAGAGACGCCATAGAATTTATCAAAAGATGCAAAGAATGCCAATGCTTTGCTATCCCACAGTAGAAGGACAAGATGCCGCTCACCCCTATTATTGTAAGACAACCATTTGAGAAATGGGGGATATATTTTGTGGGACCGATTAGTCCAGCGGCACATCCATCCCAAGCCCGATACATAATCGTGGCCATGGACTATTTCACGAAGTGGGTAAAAGCCAGAGCCTCAAAGAGAGCTGATGCGCGAACAACTGCAAAATTCTTATATGAGCAAATCATCTCAAGGTTCGGCTGCCCATTGGAATTAGTAAGTGATTGCGGTTCACATTTTATCAATGAGGTGATTAATATCTACTTGCATGATTCTTAGTGATCCATTGAAAATCATCACCTTTTTATCCATAGGCCAATGGTCAAGCGCAGATTACAAACACGATTTTGTGTATTATCTTGACAAAAACCTTGGAAGCAAGTCAAACAGCCTAGGAATACAAGCTAACAGCAGCCCTATGGGCCTATCGAACATCATATAAGGTAGCGACGGGTTACACTCCCTTTCGTCTAGCTTATGGTGTGGAAGCGGTTACTGCTATGGAATACCTAGTCCCAAGCTTAAGGATCACCATACAAGAAGAACGACTAACGGAGAATGCATTAGCCAAAAGGCTAATTGATTTAGAAAAGCTTGACAAACCCAGACTGATAGCATCACATGGGCTCATGGTTGAAAAATTACGAAGGAAACACTGGTTCGACAAAAACCTATAAATTACTTATGGTGATTCCCGCTCTCTCTAAGAGTGTATGGTACCAAGTTATAATGAATCCTCTATGAATATGCTTCATGTATTATGATATTATGCATTGTATAAGAAGCAATAGGCCACTTATGAACTTTGGGCACCTATTGGACCATAATTTAAGTGTGTGTGAACATTGATGGTGGCTGTGTATATAAGTTATCTTCTCTCATAATACACCACACTCTCCCATTGTGCATTTTAATCTTGCTTCTCTACCCTGTCCTTATGTGGCTACCATAGGTGTTGAAGAGATGAGTGTATGACTACCTAGTGGACTACAATAAAGCTAGTGTGGCAAACAGATTGGGAGGAGTATGACAACATAGAGCTCTCTAAAAGAAGAGAGGATTGCATTCATTACGGTACATTGACCATAATATGATTTTCTTATTCTTGTTTTCTTCACGAATGAGAGAGATTAGAGAGTTCCAAATAGAGCTAAAGCAGGGCATAATGGCTTGTGTTTGCTGCATCTAGAAGCTTAAGCTGAAACTCGGTTAATTCTAAAACTCAATTAGATCTCATAGTCTCATATTATTTCTCTAGTCAACATTGGATCTTTGCATAATCCAAGCCTTGCTTTCTTATGATTAATACTTCTCCATTCCTAAGAGCACTAGTAACATCTCTCCTAATGCAGGGAGTGGACTCTTGTCTATACTAGTTAAGCTTGATATCTCAACATTTAGGCTCTTAAAAGCTTTATGGTTATGCAGCCTTTAAAGCCTTTAAAATGGAACATTACCCTAAGCTTGATATCTCAACATTTAGGCTCTTAAAAGCTTTATGGTTATGCAACCTTTAAAATGGAACATTACCCTAAGATGTAGATATACCTTCCAAGGGTATAATATACTAATTAAATATATAATTCCTACTCTATATGTTTAATTTGAATTTAGATAATCAACTCGATTCAATTGTAATAATAGCAATTTTGAATATAAGAGTGGACTATACCTTTTGGGCCTAGCTTTAGGGTTGGACTAGGGTATAAAGATGAAGAAGTTATGTTGCACAAGTCCTAGAATTCCACGAGTTTTTCTAAAGCTCCCCAATGTGTTGTAGTGGGCCCCAAGGCTCTTATACATGTGCAATTGAAGTACCCAAAGTGCAAAACAATGATTGTATGCATGTGCCAAAAACTATGTAAAGTACTCTCTCATCTCCTTTATAACAAATTCATGTATTTTGCAAGGGTTAGGGGGGATTTATATACTTGAAAATGATTAGCTAGCTACTCCATATACTCTATTAGATAACTCAAGGTTGGTAGCCCACAATATCCTATGCAACTAGAGCTAGGAATGTATACAACTATGCTTTTCCAAGCAACTACCCCTTCCTCATACAACAACTAATGCATGGTTCACTCCAACTAATACTCTCCATGCTTATCTCCTCATTTTGTTTATTTCCTTGGTCTAAAAAAATAAACTTAGCCTATTAACCTTACACATTCAACCTTAGATAGATCAATGTACACATTCCCATTTATAATTTCTATCTCCTCATTTTGTTTATTTCCTTGGTCTAAAAAAATAAACTTAGCCTATTAACCTTACACATTCAACCTTAGATAGATCAATGTACACATTCCCATTTATAATTGCCAATGTACACATTCCCATTTATAATTGCCAATGCTAATATTTCACACCCACACATAATTTGAATTTTTACCATTTTTATGCTGTGAAGAAAGCTCCTTCTCCAGCGTGTGTGTGTGTGTGTGTGTGTGTGTGTGTGTGAGAGAGAGAGAGAGAGAGAGAGAGAGAGAGTAGTGATCGAGCATTGCATGGCGGCACAACGACGGTGGCGGCTCCTAGCGGCGCGAGAATCCTTCACAACGGCGGTCTGAGTGGTGAGTGACACACCATTGCTCCCTGTTTTGAGCTTGCTGGTTTCCTGGTTGTGTGCTTGCAGCCATATGTGGCTCGCACACATTTCTTGGCAAGTCCCTAGCTCCGACACGTGTGGCAAGAGCGCACATTTTTGGCACCGCTGTCGGGGAATTGCCCTGCAACACCAAGCTCTAGATGCAGCTCAGGCTGCTGTTTGAAGTCTATTTTATCCTTCAGGAAAGGCAAAGAGAGGTGTGTTTGTGTGTTTACTGCTGTTCTTCAATCATTTTTCAATTCTGTTTTCTTCATTTTCTGCACTGTTTAGTTCTGTGTGTTAGCTGTTAGAGCAGTAAATTAGTTAGTGTTAGTGAAAAAAAATCAACCCAACCAGCATGGAAAGTAAATTTTTATTGAAAAAAAATTGAAAAAGAAAAAACCCCCAATTGACCCCGACCCGGGCCTCGGTCTTTTGATATATATATATATATATATATATAAGAGAGTGAGCCTCCATAGCTTTCTCTCAAGTGAAAGCTTAAGGGGAGTGAAGCTCTATATATAGTCTACCCCCCCAAGGAGTGGAGTGGGCATGTAGGACAAAGCCTTCACCTTTCCCCCCACAAGCACCCTTGGATTTTCTAATTTAAGCCTCACAGTTAGGCACAAATAGAGTGTTCTGAGGGCCACGGGAGCTCCGGATAGGCAAACACTATGCTGTAAAGCATGCTAGGATCCCTTGAACGATACGATCGTGTTGAGCTATCACACACCTTAGTCTAGTTTCGAGACCATAAGTAAGGAGGTAAAAACGGTTTGAAAACAAGACAAAAACAAGTAAAAACGGGGTGCGAAACACCTAAGAAATCACTTGTGTGGGCTTCAAGGGTAGTTACCAACATCCATAGGATACCCACGTCACATGCATCTACGCTCTAGTCGGGTGCTAGAGTCTGAGCAACTAGAAAGTGTTTCAATTTTCGCAGGCTCACACCATCCCTCCACATTAGCATCTTGGCCTTTAGTTGGAACCCAAGGAAGTGCAACAATCCAAGATCCCACGAATAGTGGCTAGTGACTCGTCCTCTGACTCTGAAGTCATGGAAGGGCATCCTACCCAGAACTCTAAGAAAGCAAGCCAAAATGTGCCAATTTGGGCCCCACAACCCGGATCTAGTATGTTTAGTCATCTAATAGAGGCTTTTAGTAGAGCTACGCACTCTGAACCTACGACAAGTGAAGTAAATGAAGGAGGTGGGGAAGTAGATTCGCCATTCACATCTCATGTAAACCTTGCCCTCCCAAAGAGTGTCCATGTGGATATTCTACCCACTTCATTTAATGAAGGCCCTACTGAGCTACCACCTTCTGACGCTCTTCCTAAAGTAGAGGCCAAACCACAAGAAGTGACATTGCGTCCACTTCGAGAGAACCTTTTGGCACGCCAAGTTTAGATGGGATATTTCTCAATGAAAATTGGGAATATGACCTACACACGGAGACTCTGATTGACCTCCTATACACGGGTTACACATACCATGTAGGTTGGTTAGAAGTCATACGATCTACATCCTAGTGCCACCAATCTAGATGAACAACAACAAATGATATGTGAAGTTATCCATAGAATTATCCAATTTGAGAGGCAAAATAGGGGAGTGAACCTAGTTTCAACTGGCCCTATGAGATTTTTGGATACGAGCAAGGCTAAACAACCAACCCTGTCGCAATTGGGAGACTCCCTCGGTGAGTCCCGTAGATCCTTCGTATGTTGTTTTGCTTGGAGTCTCAATGCAAGTTGAGCCCACGAGCAGTAACTTTAGCTTTCCAACTTTGGCTCAACTTTCCATTAAGGAATCCACAATGCCTACTCCGATGATGAGCATGACGGAAAGTGCACCACTGTAGTTAGTACAACATTGCTACCTAGTGGTACAGTACCTACAACAGTGCGTACCAGTGCATATCGACCATATGTACCTATCACACTACTCATGCTCATGTAGCTCCTATGCCTCCTGTTAATGCAATGGCGTATGCTCCACAAATGCCTTATCAGAACCCTTATCGAAGAGGAGCTATGCCTAGTCACATATCATATCCTGCGTCAGCTGCATACATACTAAGACCAATGCCAAATCCTATCAACCAGGCCATCCCAGAAGTGCCTCCACTAGCTATGCCTGCTCACTTAGGTGATCTAGCAGTGTTTTCTCAAACGATCGAATGATCTATTACAAAAAACATGCGTGGCATACCTGAGAGAGAGCCTAGAAGCTCACTCAGAACTTTAGTGGTAACGAAGATGTTAGGAAGCACATTGAAGTTTTTGAACACGTGTGTGATTCCTTGGAAGAGCATAATGAGCTACATAAGTGTAAAGCCTTAGGCTTAACCTTGAGTGGAAAACCCGGAGATTGGTATCGAACTTTAAGGGTTGAAGAGCGTACTCACTATCCCACTCTCAAGAGATTGTTCTTGAAAGAATACATACGTGAGGGTGTGCTTTGGGGTGTAGCATCTCAACTCCAAAAAGCTGAATGCGAGGAAGGAGAGTCAGTGAGAGACTTTATTAGTCGACTAAAGCATCTAAATTCTTGCTGTCCTCCCGAGCGATGAGCGCTTCAATAACAACCAACTTCTTGATAGATTCATCCAAGGATTACGCCACGAGGACATATACAATGGCCTAGTCATTAGAGGTCTTACGATGTGGGAAGCAGTCACTGCCAATGCAATCCAGTTAGAAGACAACTTGATGATTGTAGGTAAAAAGGTGTCTTCAGAGACAAAGTCTATTAGTTTGCAAGTATCTAGGCATGAGCCAATGACTGTAAAACCTATTGCCAAGGAGCCCAAGATATCTGAAATGTCTATAGTTTACCTTACTAAGGCTCTCCAAGAATACTTTAGGGGTAATTGAGCTCCTCGAAATAGCCATATGTACCGAAGAAGAGAGCAACAATGGTGTTCGGTTTGCGTAGGACCATATAGCACGAGTGAATGTCCCACATTCAGAGTTAAATTCAATGGGACTTGCAATACATGTGGTAAGTATGGCCATCAATCTAAGGATTGCCTAGTATGTTAGCAAATTAGGCACCACTAGTCTGGTCAAACACACCTCAAGTACCCGCACTGATGCCTGCACCACCTGCTGCTGCCGGCAATCGTCCCACAACACATAGTTCCAAGGAACCCAAATTTAGTCCAATCTGTGTCGTTACCACCGCCAGTGCTAGGACCACAACCTCCGCATCGAGGGTTACCCCTATAAACGAGATGGGTTGTGAGTCACATAGTGCGTGTGGGGATTATGAAGAGGATATAGACCCCACTGTTCCATATGGGATTGATACGTTTGAAATGACTCCCCACCAGTACTACATGGAGGATCATTTCGGGCAAGTCAAGCCTGTATATCAAGCGGTTGCTCTCGCCACACAAGAGGACAAAACCTTAATACCTTTGCCAAGATACCACCTCTTCAATGCTACGATTGTGGTGGACCACATCATGTAGTGGAGTGTCCTAATAGGCTACAGAAGATCGCTACTCAAATGTAACCAAATCAAGGGAGCATGTCAGGAATGCCGATACTTACATGTAATCATTGTGGCATAGATCATTTGATTGCTCAATGTCCACATAATCTAAGTGCACCCAAGATTACGCCATTGAATTTGGTTGAGGTCACCAATGAGGCACTAGGAACCACACCTGTTGTACCCGCAAATGTAGTCACACGGTCAATACTTCAAAATCAAAACTACATTCTTGAAGAGAGGGATACTGCATCAATTGCTTGAGCGAAGAAAAAGAAAACGCGATGGAAGAGATCGCTTAATGCCACAAGCTCCAAGCCTAGTTCAAAGACTAATATAGGGATAGGAGACGACCTTGTATATATGAATGATCCTGAAGATGATTCTGATTCAATAGAAACCATGGAGACCAAAGCCATTACTTTAAGGGAGGAACCCACTCGTGAGTGCAACGAAGGAGAATCAAGCAAAGACATAAATTGGGGAAAACAAAAGGAAACTCCTCCTGCCCCACAACCAAGTCACCTAATGCCCTCTCGGCTACCCAGACTGACTGAGACTCTCAAAGACAAGAAGCCACGTGGGCCTCATACTATATAATTGAATCTCATTTTACGGATCCATCAGTCCAGCCTAACCCCATTCCCATGGGTTAGCCAACCGCCCAACCACTGTAGGAATTTGGTTAGGTTTTGTCCCGGGTAGTACCAGGGAAAAGAGTTCCCAGACCCCCTAGCCGGATACTCATGCAAACATAAAACTAGTCACACCACTTACACACCTAATATATGAACTTACCTTTTTCACAGATTCAACAATCTTTAAAACAATTATTTAATGAAATCATAGTGTCACTGATCATAATCCTTTAATTATCCAGTTGAATCCTTATTTCCAAACATTCCTTCATCGGTGTACCTATGGCATCATTGGCAACCTAGGGGCCTTTTCGATAGTTCCTAGCTCATAGTAACCGGCAATATATTCACATATCAAAATGGAATCTCCATTGAAGATCAGCAAGACCAACTAACGGATCCATATAAAAGAGCCATGGACTCATCCGTTGAGGACTAGCAAGGTCAACAAACCAGATCCATGCCCGAATTCAGAAAATAACTCTTACTCCTTGTTCCAAAAATCTTCCCGGACATACGTGTGGGTATCTTCGACGACCCAGAGCCCAAGCATCGTCTGGTTAGCACCCTCTAGGATCCTTCCCAGGTCACCTAGCGCTTCACTCATAGGCCGCTTCCTTGGTCCCTCATCCCATGTACCGGAAGCTCACCATTTAAATCAAACCAAGGCTAGTCAAGACCTCGACCGACCTTGTTACACGAGACGTTCTCCAATGACTCTCTGCCATGAGCAGTTGCAACTTTAACAGATAGGTCTCCACGACCTTATTCTCATAAGATGGTCAAAATGCTTCCCCAGCATTCTTGACATAAAACAATCATTTAAAAACAGATTTCACATACGAATATAGTTCCAACAATATTTCCATCTTTTCTCATTACTCCACATCTTTTCACATTGGTCCCCATCTTTTCTCATCTTTCCACAACTTTATTTTCTTCATCGATCCCTATCACATCACATCATTCCCACATCAAATCACATCATCCATACATCCATCCACATCCATCCACATCATTCATACATCAATCCACATTATCCACACATCAATCCACATCATCCATGCATCCATCTATATCAATCCACATTATCCACTCATCAATCCACATCATCCATACATCCATCCACATCAATCCACATTATCCACACATCAATTCATACATCAATCCACATTCATTTCATAAGTATTCCCATTCTCTTCTAATCACATCTTTTTCTATCTCATCACTTATTTCCTCATTTATCCTCATCTGATTTCATCCACTTGCATCTACCCATATATCTTATCACTTCACCACTTATCGTTCATTCACATCTTGATTCACATCTATTCACATCCCGATTCACATACTAACACATTTATTCACATCCTATATCATTCATTCACATCTTGATTCACATGCTTACATCTTGATTCACATTCTATCACATTCATTCACATCCCTTATCATTCTATCCAATTTACATCACATCTCATCATCTCAATTCTCGTTCATATCCATCACATTTATATCCACATGTATTCTTCCACATACATCCACATCCATACTTATCACATACACATTCACATATATCCTTTCACCACATACATCCACGTCCATACGTATCACATACATCCACTTCTACTCTTCACATACATCCACTTCTATTCTTCACATACATCCACATCCATCCATCCATTCATTCACATTTATCTGATTTACATCACATCTCATCACATCTATTTACCTCTCATCCTCCACATCCATTCTCTATTCCTTCCCATCTATCTGATTCGCATTCCATCTCATCACACCTATTTACCTCTCATTCTCATCACTTCTATTCCCATCACATCCATTCTCTATTCATTCTCATCTATTTGATTCATATCACATATCATCACATCTATTTACCTCTCATCCTTATCACATCTATTTACCTCTCATTCTCATTACTTCTATTCCCATCACATCCATTTATAGAATGTAAGAGAATTCTTATTTTTGATATAAAGATTCTTTACACATCTATTTATGCATAAGAACAACTTCAGTGGGAAATAACGCTTTTATAAAAATCCGTTTAGGCATCTAATTATGCATGAATTCAATTTTAAGGAGAATAACACTTTCGAAATAAAAATAAATCTTTTATGCATCTTTCTATGCATAAATTAAAAAATTGATGAGAATGACTCCTTTGAAATAAAAATAAATTCTTTATGCATCTTTCTATGCATAAAATCAAAATTGATGAGAATAACTCTTTTGAAATAAAAATAAATTCTTTATGCATCTTTTTATGCATAAATCAAAATTGATGAGAATAACTCTTTTGAAATAAAAATGAATTCTTTATGCATCATTTTATGCATAAAAATCAATATTGATGAAAGTAACACTTTTATAATTAAAAAAATTCTTTTATGCATCATCTTATGCATAAAAATCAATATTGATGAAAGCAACACTTTTATAATTAAAAAAATTCTTTTATGTATCATTTTGGGCATAAAAATCAATATTGATGAAAGTAACACTTTTATAATAATAAAAATTCTTTTATGTATCATTTTATGCATAAAAATCAATATTGATGAAAGTAACACTTTTATAATAATAAAAATTATCCAATATACATGTTTCTATGTATAGAATTTAAATCTAATGAAAATCACTTTTATAATAATAAAAAATAATCAACATGCATCTTTCTATGCATAGAATTTAATTTTAATGAAAATAAGACTTTTATAATAAAAATATTTTTACTATGCATTTTTCTATGCCTAGAATGAAAATAACACTTTTAGAATACACAAACGATGGGGATTACTCTTTTTGAATAATAAAAGGTAATACTTATTTCACAAAATTTAAGAAAATTTGCCATAACCTCCTTTGTATGGTTGACCATTTTTTAATTTTTCTTTTCTTAATTTACTTAATTATCCCCAATTTGATTAAACCATTCTAAACTAATCAAATTCTACTTTCAAAAGAGAAACAATATGAAAAGTTTAATTCAAACAATTTGATTACTTAACTAGGATACAGAAGGGCTGAATTTAAGAATGAGAGAGGGGGAAAGCCTTTCTAGCAAGGCATAGCATCAGATTATCATTTTAAAGATAACAAAAAAAATTAGAAAACCATTAAAAGAATAAGAAAAAGTAAGATTTCTAACTTACATGAAATTCTGGGAGCTTTCCTTTTGCGGCTTGATGGTTTGAGGGATCTACTCTTGTTTGCAACAAGAGTGGCCACCAGTTCTTTAGAAGAGGGAAAGGTCAAAAACTAATGAATTATTAAGAAATTCACAATTTTTGTCTCTAGGAGGAGTAGAGTAACAGTGCATTAAACACTCTTAACCATTTACAAAGAGGGAGGCTTCATTTATAGGAAAAAGTGAGCCTCTAACCAAGCAAACTGATTCTGGAATTTTCCATATCAGTTTGGTCAATTTTTGACCATTTTTAGGTCAGTTTAGCTTACTTTTTGGATCTAGTTGAAGCAGGAGAGAGGAGAGATAAAAATATCTCATTATTTGTGAGTTTAAAACTCAACCACACATGTGAAATAGGCGCCTCCTTCATGAGGGGAATTCCCCCACACTGATGTGTAAAAAATGCATCATTTCTCTAAATATCTCTTTTTTTAAAAACTAATATCCTTGTCCTTAGTCAACTCTTCATCTTATGTGAGTTTTAATATCCTTGTCCTTAGTCAACTCTTCATCTTATGTGAGTATTTACTCATTTTTGGGAAGATTTTCTTTATTTCTTCTATTTATCTCCTCCATACAGTTGGATGAATCTGATTGGCCCCTTAGAACCTTAATTTAAAATTTTTCAAAAATCTGGACCCTTAGGATAAGGCCTTTTAAACAGATTATAATTGATTTCTAATGCACCTTCTGAAAATCTTTTCGAACTTCTAACCTCTCTCTAGAATATTTTCTCTCTCTAGGCCAAAACAGAGAAAACAGGATCTTTCTTTTATTTCAGAGAGGGGAATAATTATAAGATCAAAAGGGGAGGTTCTTACACCTGCACACCTCAAAAGCCGGAGGGAGGTTCTTACACCTGCCCACGGATATCTGGACAAGAGACTAATCCATCGATTCTTCCAAATCCGAATCTGAAAAAACTTCCCTTGCCCGGAAAGCACGGGCGATTCCTCCAAGATAATTTTTCTCTAACGTAGTCAAAAGCCTGAACTAGCTGAACTGATCTGACCGAACTCGTAAGTCCCATAGTCAGATCAGGGAAAAGATTGTACTTGGATCATAGAGACTAATGCTTTTTTCCTCATTGAGAGGCACAACCGTTGATTCTTTTCCATAGAATAATTTTTTATCCAGGATTTACCTCATCTATCGTACTATAGAGAAATTGAGTCTCGTTTTACGGATCCATCAGTCCAGCCTAACCCCATTCCCATGGGTTACCCAACCACTGTAGTGATGGAATCCAATTAGGAATTTGGTTAGGTTTTGTCTCGGGTACCAGGAAAAAGAGTTCCCAGGCCCCCTAGCCGGATATTCATGCAAACGTAAAACTAGTCACACCACTTACACACCCAATATGAACTTGCCTTTTTTACAGATTCAACAATCTTTAAAACAATTATTTAATGAAATCATAGTGTCATTGATCATAATCCTTTAATTATCCAATTGCATCCTTATTTCCAAATATTCCTTCATCGATGTACCTATGGCATCATTGGCAACGAGAATGCTCACCACCTGTTCACTCAGGGGACTTTTCGATAGTTCCTAGCTCATAGTAATCGGCAATATATTCACATATCAAAATGGAATCTCCATTGAAGATCAGCAAGATCAACTAACGGATCCATATAAAAGAGCCATGGACTCATCCGTTGAGAACCAGCAAGGTCAACAAACCAGATCCATGCCCGAATTCAGAAAACAACTCTTACTCCTTGTTCCAAAATCTTTCCCAACGTACGTGTGGGTATCTTCAGCGACCTAGAGCTCGAGCACCGTATGGTCAGCACCCTCTAGGATCCTTTGCAGGTCACCTAGCGCTTCACTCATAGGCCGCTTCCTTGGTCCCTCATCCCCTGTACCGGAAGCTCACCATTTAAATCAAACCGAGGCTGGTCAAGACCTCGGCTGACCTTGGTACACGAGACGTCCTCTGATGACTCTTCGTCACAGCAGTTGCAACTTTAACAGATAGGTCTCCATGACCTTATTCATAAGATGGTCAAAATGCTTTCCTAGTAAAACAGTCATTTAAAGACAGATTTCATATATGAATACAGTTCCAACAATATTTCCATCTTTTCTCATTACTCCACATCTTTTCACATTAGTCCCCATCTTTTCTCATTACTCCACATCTTTTCACATTAGTCCCCATCTTTTCTCATCTTCCCATAAATTTATTTTCTTCATCGATCCCTATCACATCATATCATTCCCACATCAAATCATATCATCCATACATCCATCCACATCATCCACATCATCCATACATCCATCTACATCAATCCACATTATCCACACATCAGTCCACATCATCCATACATCCATCTATATCAATCCACATTATCCACTCATCAATCCTCCACATCATCCATACATCCATCCACATCAATCCACATTATCCACACATCAATCCATATCATCCATACATCCATCTACATCAGTCCACATTCATTTCATAAGTATTCCCATTCTCGTCTAATCACACATCTTTTTCTATCTCATCACTTATTTCCTCATTTATCCTCATCAGATTTCATCCACTTGCATCTACCCATATATCTCATCACTTCACCACTTATCGTTCATTCACATCTCGATTCACATCACATCACATCCATTCACATGCTTACACATTCATTCACATCCTGATTCACATGCTTACACATTCATTCACATCCCGATTCACATACTAACACATTCATTCACATCCCGATTCACATACTAACACATTCATTCACATCCTGATTCACATGCTTATATCCTGATTCACATGCTTACATCTTGATTCACATGCTATCACATTCATTCACATCCCTTATCATTCTATCCAATTTACATCACATCTCATCACCTCAATTCTCGTTCATATCCATCACATTTATATCCACGTGTATTCTTCCACATACATCCACAACCATACTTATCACATACACATCCACATCTATTCTTTTACATACATCCACATCCATACTTATCACATGCATTCACTTCTACTCTTCACATACATCCACTTCTATTCTTCACAAACATTCACATCCATCCATCCATTCGTTCACATTTATGTGATTCACATCACATCTCATCACATCTATTTACCTCTCATCCTCATCACATCACATCTCATCACATCTATTCTCTATTCATTCCCATCTATCTGATTCGCATCCCATCTCATCACACCTATTTACCTCTCATTCTCATCACTTCTATTCCCATCACATCCATTCTCTATTCATTCTCATCTATCTGATTCATATCACATATCATCACATCTATTTACCTCTCATCCTCATCACATCTATTTACCTCTCATTCTCATTACTTCTATTCCCATCACATCCATTTATAGAATGTAAGAGAATTCTTATTTTTGATATAAAGATTCTTTACACATCTATTTATGCATAAGAACAACTTCAGTGGGAAATAATGCTTTTATAAAAATCCGTTTAGGCAGCTAATTATGCATAAATTTAATTTTAAGGAGAATAACACTTTCGAAATAAAAATAAATCTTTTATGCATCTTTCTATGCATAAAATCAAAATTGATGAGAATAACTCTTTTGAAATAAAAATAAATTCTTTATGTATCTTTCTATGCATAAAATCAAAATTGATGAGAATAACTCTTTTGAAATAAAAATAAGTTCTTTATGTATCTTTCTATGCATAAAATCAATATTGATGAGAATAACTCTTTTGAAATAAAAATAAATTCTTTATGCATCATTTAATGCATAAAAATTAATATTTATAAAAGTAACACTTTTATAATAAAAAATTTTCTTTTATGCATAAAAATCAATATTGATGAAAATAACACTTTTATAATAACAAAAATTCTTTTATGCATCATTTTATGCATAAAAATCAATATTGATGAAAGTAACACTTTTATAATAATAAAAATTCTTTTATGCATCATTTTATGCATAAAAATCAATCTTGATGAAAGTAACACTTTTATAATAATAAAAATTATCCAATATACATCTTTCTATGTATAGAATTTAAATCTAATGAAAATCACTCTTTTATAATTAAAAAATAATAATCAATATGCATCTTTCTATGCATAGAATTTAATTTTAATGGAAATAACACTTTTATAATAAAAATATTTCTACTATGCATTTTCCTATGCCTAGAATGAAAATAACACTTTTAGAATACACAAACGATGGGGATTACTCTTTTTGAATAATAAAATGTAATACTTATTTCACAAAATTTAAGAAAATTTTACCATAACCTCCTTTGTATGGCTGACCATTTTTTAATTTTTCTTTTCTTAATTTACTTAAAAATTATCCCCAATTTAATTAAAGCATTCTAAACTAATGAAATTCTACTTTCAAAAGAGAAACAATATGAAAAGTTTAATTCAAACAATTTGATTACTTAGCTAGGATAAAGAAGGGCTGAATTTAAGAATGAGAGAGGGGGAAAGCCTTTCCAGCAAGGCATAGCATCAGATTATCATTTCAAAGATAACAAAAAAGAGAAAACCATTAAAAGAATAAGAAAAAGTAGGATTTCTAACTTACATGAAATTCTAAGAGCTTTCCTTTGGCGGCTTGATGGTTAAAGGGATCTACTCTTGTTTGCAACAAGAGTGGCCACCAGTTCTTTAGAAGAGGGAAAGGTAAAAAACTAATGAATTATTAAGAAATTCATAGTTTTTGTCTCTGGAGAGGAGTACAGTAACATTGCATAAAACACTCTTAACCATTCACAAAGGGGGAGGCTTCATTTATAGGAAAAAGTGAGCCTCTAACCAAGCAAACTGATTTTGGAATTTTCCAGATCAGTTTGGTCAATTTTTGACCATTTTTAGGTCAGTTTAGCTTATTTTTTGGATCTAGTTGAAGCAGGAGAGAGGAGAGATGAAAATATCTCATTATTTGTGAGTTTAAAACTCAACCACACATGTGAAATAGGCGCCTCCTTCATGAGGGGAATTCCCCCACACTGATGTGTCAAAAATGCATCATTTCTCTAAATATCTCTTCTTTTTTAACTAATATCCTTGTCCTTAGTCAACTCTTCATTTTATGTGAGTATTTATTCATTTTTGGGGGGATTTTCTTTATTTCTTCTATTTATCTCCTCCATACATTTGGATGAATCTGATTGGCCCCTCAGAACCTTAATTTAAAATTTTCAAAAATCTGGACCCTTAGGATAAGACCTTTTGAACAGATTATAATTGATTTCTAATGCACCTTCTGAAAATATTTTTGAACTTCTATTTCGGGGGAATTTATTTTAATGAGAAGAGATATTTTTCCATCCAAAAATATCTAAAAATTAAATAATCTCTCTCTAGAATCTTTTCTCTCTCTAGACCAAAACAGGGTAAAACAGGATCTTTCTTTTATTTCAGAGAGGGGAATAATTATAAGATCAGAAGGGGAGGTTCTTCAACCTGCACACCTCAAAAGCCGGAGGGAGGAATCTTACAACTGTGGTTCAAAGCTTTTTGGTTATGCCTGCTGGTCCCATGGAGGGAACTGTAAACTTAGGGCGCAAATGGATGTTAGCCACCAAGTGCAATATTGATTAGGCAACCAGGCGAGTTACAACGCAAGAACCAGCTCTCGACTTGACCACTCAGGGTCCCGCACCTAAGCCATCAACTCTGGACAAAATGCTAGATAAGGAAAAATCACAAAGTCAAGTGGCTACACCATCTTTGATTGTTTGCCACCCCTCTAACGCTTCAACGCCAAGAGTGGAGACAGGCAGTGTGGTCCCCAAGGATCCGCTTACTTTACCGAAAGAGTACATACAAATGGGTCCCAAAAGCTTCGTTAACGGCTACCTCTACTGCTCAATCTCATTCAAACAAGAAGCCTCGTAGTAGGAAAGCAGCTACCCGCCTAGAAAAGGCAAGGTTACATCACGTTGGATTCCTAAAATATTATTAGCAGCCCAAGGGCACTACGAAGGGAATGACCAGATTTGGGTCCCTAAACATAAGCTGAATTCCTCTGCATCGCTTGTAAAATCTTGTAAGCCAAATGTTGCCACCCCAACAATGACAATTCAAGACCGTGGTAAGGGAAAGGTAACGGAGTACTCCACACCACTTCTTCCAGAGCTAGTTTGGATTCCCAAACGATATCGATCGATACCACCTAGGTCAGGAAGGGGGGAGTCACATGAAGCTTCTAGCTTCTCATGCCATTCACACGTTGATATAGAAGTTTCTGCATGCTCTACACCTACCCTTGTCAATACCCACCAAGAAACCAATGAGTCTACGTCTCCCCTTGTAAATGTATCGTCGAAAGCCATATCCTCCGTTCGTTCATGGGAGCGTATACTACCATCTCTGCTACTTGATGTGGCCACAAGGGTCATAAAAAGCTATCTGCCCACATCACCACCTATAACCCACTGACAAATTGGTTCCAAGGGGCTACATCATTGCAAAAAAAATGATCTACCCAAGGAAGGGGGGAGCATGTACTCACGTTCGACATTCTATTGCTTCCTCCCTAACCTTCTCCCCCGACCATGTAACTTCCAAATTCGAGGGAATGTATATATATAGCTTCATACACAAAAAAAGAAAAGAAAAGAAAATATAGTAAAAAGAGCAAGAGCACATTAAGAGGAGAGTTATCCGCATACAATTAGTAACTTCCAAATTCGAGGGAATGTATATATATAGCTTCATACACAAAAAAGAAAAGAAAAAAAAATACAGTAAAAAGAGCAAGAGCACATTAAGAGGAGAGTTATCCGCACACAATTAGAAACAAGATTGACAAGTCTTCATGAACCTACTGATGCTATATCTGTGTTTGCAAATATGGCAGATGCACGGCATCACACACTTCATCCACTCCCACCTTTGGTGAGAGGTATCATATGTACCTTTCTCAGATATTTCACATGTGTTGTCATATGGATGGACTAGCCATCGAGGGAAATGTTGAGGAATTAGAATGGTCCCTACTCCGTAGAGGATGTATCCCTGATAGTCCAAGTCTTTACTTTTCCATATGATGACTATCCTTGCATAGTTACATTCTTGACGAGTCTATGTGGATGGGAGGACGAAGAAGATATATCTGACGAGATGAATGGATGGATGAGACTCATGGTACTACTAAGGCTGATTTTATTTATTTGGATGATGTGGATAGAGGCTTAGCCTTAGGGCTATAGCCAGAACTCTACAACATCCTCTTACCTTGATCCTCAGTATTAGTGTGGTGGCTGGTATGTAGGTTAGTGTTTTTAAGTTGTTTCTAGTTTTGTGTCCTTAAACGAGTCCTTATTTTTTCCCACTGATGTGCCTCTCAAGGTATAGTGCTTGTTAGTTGATTGTACATGTTGAAAAGTTTGAGGTGGGTTCGCTTTCATAGTCCTGGGACTGCCGCAATGTTCATACATGGATATCTACATCAAATTGCAGGCATTTCTCATCGAATCAAGGAGATCTCCAAAATACAGGTGTAATTCTTCCATGCCCACTCTCTTTCATTTTTACTGTTCAATTAATTGCATGAACTATAACGCATGACCACATGGAATTTGTCAAGCACTACTTAGTTTTTGAAGTTGCCTAAAGTGTTAGTGTAAATCATTAATTGAGTTTAACCTTATTTTAGAAATTATTGGGAATGCATGATGTCTTTAGTTAACCTTGGAATATGGTTGTCTTAGGTCTAGGGTTAAAACCATCTTAATGCTTGTGAACAACCTGGCCGTGTGTGTTGACCTCTAAGACATAGCTTCTACCCCTTTGTCGAAAGGATGTAAGAACACATGATAATTTGGGAGCAAAAATCCAAAGAGATAAATAAAAAATAAAAAGAAAGGCCTACAAAAATGGCAATGTATGTCTGTTATGTGCTTTCATGTCGGCCTATCGCCCTATTGACACTTGGTAGGAGAGGAGTATTCCACTCCAGACCGATGCCCTGGGTTGGTAGCGGGTAGCCTTGCCTAAGGTGAGCTAGTAGATTCCTGGAGAAGGCCTTGTGGTAAACATGGCACTAGGGTCGATGCTAGTTTTGCATTAGGGAGGTCGCCATTGTTTGTAAAAATTATCACAGCATAAAAGAAATAAAGGCAAAAGACTCCTATGACTGATATTTCTTGTGTCCTTAGACTCTTAGGATTAGCTTGTTCTTAGAATAGACACATTGTGGTCATCTGTTTATTTATTAAGCTTGGTAATTTTCCTTGACTTAGGCCAGTTGTAGACCTTGATTAACCTTTGCTAACTCTTGAATTACTTTCAATAATTTTCAACTCCTGTTAATTTGCTACGCTAGCTCCTTAATGTGACCTCTTAAACTAGGTTCTCATGGCATACTTCCATTGTGGTCTAACATTGTCTACACACATGGCCGGGTCACATGGCCATTTATTCTCCATATGCTCCTAATGCTAAAGCATGCCACTCATACTGCCAACTACCATCATCTCGGTGAACTTGTTATCTCATGTATTAATTGGACAATTGAGTACTGAGAGCTACTTATCCAAAGGCCATTTAAGATGATTTTCTTAAGGTCATCTCAGGAGTAAACTTGGAACTCACATTTTTTGTTTATCCCCTCAATGACAATAGTGAAATAGCCCCAAATTTAAGATGATTTCCCTAAGGTCATTAGGAGTAAACTTTATCTCCTCAATGACAATAGTGAATAGCCCCAAATTTTAATGTATTCCCCACTAGCATCTATCACAACAATGTGTTTATGTTTGATTATGGGTAGTCCCAAAGATACTAAAGTTTTCCAAGATACAATGTTGTGACTAAACTTAGGACTAATCACTACTTTTATGTTTGACATTTTTTCCTATTGGGAAATCTAGCCAAAAACTTTGATAGATTCCTCAAATGGAGTCATGGATGTCTTAGTTTCAACTTTAGTTTCAGTTATAGTTTTAGTTTACCTTTAGACATAGCATTGAATCTTCATTCCCTAGTTCACTCATAAAGACTTGGTCAAAAGTATAATCATCCTCACTCCTTCTCTCAACATTGTAAAAAATTTCTTAATGTGGAACCTAGTGTGTACAATGGCACTATAGGTCCACTCATTGTCCTTTACTGAGACTTGTTCAAAAGCTTCTGAACCATCTAGAGGTTCATGTGTGGCTTTAGATTAGCCTTCTATGTATGTTTAAGGTCTAGGTGGTAAACAAGGCACAGTTAGATTATAGGGGTGCAAAGATGAAAGCTCCATCATCAACTTTCTAGGGTAAGAGTGTATCTCCTATTATGGATCTATAATGAGGTGTAACAACAACGTTAGATTTTCTAGATCTTGTAATGGATCCATAGAAATCCTCATCTTTGGTCTCAATTGATGATTGGCTTACAGTATCATCCATAGATTATTGCTTTGACTTTTTTTGATGTTTCAAAGGAGGATTGGTTTTGACAAATAGTGCCTCTTCCTCTTAGAAGGGAAATTAACACCTCCTCATCTTTTTATGTCTTCTAGATGCCTTTTCCCCTTGTCTTGAGGTGACTTAACCTCGTCAATTTTAGTTCTTTTGGGTTTAGGAGTACATGAGTCTTTTTTGGTTTTTTTATTCAAGATATTCTCCTCCACACATTGTGTAGATTCATTTTCTAGACCTTACAATGTATCCATAGAAATCCTCATCTCTTCACTCTCAAGTTGATGACTTGCTTGATGATTGGCTTGTAATATTATATTCATAGATTCTTTCTTCGGCTTTTTCTCATGTTACAAAGGATTGGTTTTAGTAAATAGTACCTCTTCCTCTTTCTCATACAAAGGATTGGTTTTGGTAAATTGTACCTCTTCCTCTTGGAAGGGAAATTGATACTCCTCCTCTTTTTGGGTCCTTTACATGCCTTTTTCCCTTATCCTAAGGTGCCTTAACTTCATCACTTTTAGTTATTTTGGGTTTAGAGAGTGTGCATATTTTTGGGCTTCTATTTTTACACATTCACCTTCACCCATTGAGTAGAGTCATTTATTGTATGCTTTTTAGCTTTTGCTTGCACCTTATCTTGCAAGAAGTTAAGCACATATTTAGTGGGGTTGTGGACTATCTTCCATTTTACATGCTTAAGATAATGAGTGTTGAGTATTATGAGATGGCTGGTAAATATCCTGAAGATGATAGCTTATCGCCCTCCTTCTTGAAGAATTTAACATGATTGGTAGATCTATCATATTTTCCCATGAGATTAAAAATGTCTTGGCCCCACAGTTCTTCCAATACATGATAGATATAAGTGGAAGTTGCAAAAGGAATGCTGAGATAGCTTCAGACGTGAAGGGATGCTCAAACATCTTTGAAAGTAAAAAGTACCAAATTGAGGATTGTTTTGGGGTGCCCGGGTGGGTGTAAAGGGGTAAGAATGCAAATTCCTCTTGGGAGGTTGTGTAAAACATGTTTATGAGCCTAGAGAAGTGACACAAGGGGTTTAGCTAGCAATGGGTGGCCAATTTAAAGGTCTTAAAGGGTATGTAAGGTTGTAAAACTATTATGAACACTAATAAAGTAAGGCCAACTAGAAATTCCTTGGAGGATGGAGTGAAAAGGAGCTGTTGGGACACTTTGATCACATCATGTTAGGAATTGGTATAGGGCAAGGCTATAGGTGGCTTCTCAAAATAAGGAAAGACAAAAAATTCATGGATTTTTTGGGTGCTTTATTTAAGGTGTGCTCGTCGTCATCTCTTAAAAGCAGGCTATGTTGAGACAAGGTGTCCCCACCTAAGAATGAGTAAAAAATAAGAATGCCATTGGAGTTTAGGGCAAGGGACACTCTGCAAAGGCTACTACATGTGATGGTTGTGGCACACATAGGGTAGGAGTATCTCAAACAATCATGGAGATTCATGCAAGGGTGGGAAGGGAGGGATGCATCTTTCTAAGCATAGCATAAATAGGAAAGATAACAAGGAGAAAAGGAGAAGGGACTCCTTAAATTTCCACCATGTGAAATTAATCTTCACATGTGCATGACCATCGTGCTTCATCCCTTGAGAGGATTGACAAGGAGCTTGCTTCCATATTGTATCCATTTGGAACAATATTTTGCCCCGCATCCATGTTAAACTTTCACAAGACAAGAACCTTGATAAGAATCTCCAGACTTGAAGGGAACTAGGCATTTCCCCACTAGGGGGGAATCATGACATTGTCACCTAGGGAGGTGACCACTTATATTGAAGTTGACGAGAGTATTACCAAAGAGAGATGAGATGCACATGGAAGGGACCACTGTAATCATCCCCACTGCTTGAGAGGGGAGTTATGATTATGCACTAGCACTTCCATACTGAAATTGTGGAATAACAAGGGTATAGGGAGATGGATACCTAGGTTATGTATCCACCTAAGGAGATGTATACAAGAATCCAAGGCACTGATAATTACCAAGGTAGGTGTAATTTATCAAAAAGGTGTAGGAGGAACTCAGGAAGATGATTCATGAAGAGGTGGCTAGGAACTAAGAAATTTCTTACTAATCCCAAGGAGGGTATTAATTATCTTGAACGATCTAGGAGGGGTAAGGAAGTATATAAAGAGAGTGCTTGAAAGCTACTATAGCAATAAGAACTTTGATGATATAATTTGTTGTTAATAAGAACACCCAAGGAGGTTTATCAAAAGGATTATTGATGTAAAAGCTTATGATTATCATTTTAGGGGTTACTAAAGAAAGAAAGGGAAAGGTTAGAATAATGACCACATAGGGAAGGCAATTGGTGCAAGGAACACGGCTAGAAGGGTTGTCGATGTGGAGGATAAGAATGGAACCACCTAGGGAGGTGATATTCAATAATGATGAAAAATCACAGTCCCAAGGAGGTTTTTATATAGTCGATTGGCAAGGTTATCATGTTAGAAGGGGACTCGACCACCTAGGGAGGTCAAAAGGCAAGAAACTTCCAAAAAGCAATGGATCTACCATGAAGAGACTAGGCTGCACGCCCCATTGCTCCCATCCCCAATGATATTCCTAGAAGGGCTCTTAATGTTAAGGATAAAATGATCTACACTAAGGGAGATAAGAATGGATCATAAGATCCTATAGGTTACTTCCGCGCCTGACCATTTACACAAGGGTAGTAAGGGGTGGACTTCCTATGATCGATCTTGTACACTTCAAAAATTTCTTCAATGACCTGGGTGATGAAGTGGGATCCTTAGTCACTTACTAGGTCTATGGGGCTACCAAAACTTATAATAATGTCCTCGTACAAGAACAGGGCCACATTCTTTCCATATGTAGTCTTCATTGCCTTTGCTTCACACCAATTTGTCACATACTCCATGCACACCAAGATGTATTGGTTTTTCCTTCTTCTACAAAGTTGATACTCCACTTTTCAAATGGTTTGAAAGAAAGAATGGGGTTGAGTTAGCTCCTATGTCTTACCCATTCTTTGGCAACCATCACATCTCTTGCAACATTCAAAGGCATATTTGTGTCATCTTGTCCAAATTATGGGTGGTTGAATCTTCACATATCTAATTATTAGGGAATGGTAGGGCACCTTAGCAACTAAATAAGCTCAACCAGTTATATTTTATGAATCTTCTCTATAAACCTATGCCCAATGCAATGATATTCCTTGCACTTGGATTCCAAACACTAGACTTATGTGGCAAGGATTTTTTTAACACCTTTGGCAATTTGAAGCCTTGGGTGGCCTCCATGAGCCCCTCCATGATACTTACAAGGTTTACTAGCTATATCAAGATATTTGAAAGGGATCTCATACACCTCCTTATGTATACACAAAGTGTACCATGCAAGATAGTGTTTGATTGTTGTTTCATTTTGTGTGTATTGAACTTATTGTGTGTGTGTGTGTGTGTGTGTGTGTGTGTGTGTGTGTGTGTGTGTGTGTTTACGCAAGCACATGGAGAGAGAGAGAGAGAGAGAGAGAGAGAGAGAGAGAGAGAGAGAGAGAGAGAGAGAGAGAGAGAGAGAGAGAGAGAGAGAGAGAGAGAGGTAGTCATAAATAGGAAATTACTTCTCACTAAGTATTAATATAGCAAGGGAGATTGCATCCAAAACTAGAAAAAGTCACCATGTCCTTGATTTAATGTGTCCATGGCCCATAATATATGGTATATATGTGTTGATGATTTAAAAAAATAACTAACTCAAGTAAAATTTTGTAAATGAAGTAATTTTTTAAAAAATGAGAATTTTTCAATACCATTTACTATTTTGGATGATTTTTAAAAGTGTTTTTGCATTAAAAAATCAAAATCATTACAAAAAAACTCTCAAAAAAATATCCAAAATTTTAGGAAACATCAAGGTTGCACCACACCTTCCAGGGTTGCAGGGGATATGGCTAACATGTGCTCAAGGGTCCTTGCATTGTTGGCTTTTCTATGCTACAAGAAACTTTACCACATGAAGATCGGTTCTTCATTATACTCACCTTTGAAGATTGGTAGTGGGATAACATTCACATTTGAAGAATTGGGACAATATTCACATATTGATCATTTACATTTCTGGTTGTAATTTGGATAACATTCACATTTAAAGACTGTTAATGAGATAGCATTCACATTTGAAGATTGGTAGTGGGAAAACATTCACATTTGAAGATTGGTAATGGGATCCAGTTGCAATTTGGATGGGAATAGTTCCTATGGGTGTTCCCGGTGGGAGACCCATGTTAGGAAATAACTAGGGTAGGGCTTCTAATGCTCTTTCAACTCCCTCCTCTTTCGTGGGCTAACCTCAACCTTTCTCTTCTTTTCACACTTTGCAATCTTTCCCTTGCTTAGTCAATGATCTGGTGACAACTTGGATGAAATTAAGCATGTGAAAAGTCTTCTTCAAAAGGTAGTTTGAGATGAAGGATTTGGGAGATTTGTGCTACTTTTTGGAAATTGAGGTCATTGGCACACCTGGTGGTATTTGGTTGTCACAGAGATAGTATGGATTGGGCATGTTGTCCAAGTATGGGATAGCTGATTGTAAGTCAATCCTGGTGACATTAGATCAAAATGGTAAGCTTAGTGGTGGATGCAAGTTATGTGTTGGTGGAGGATCCCACTATGTATAGGAAGATTGTGGGGAGTTTGATCTATGTCATGATTAGCAGGCCAGATTGGAGTTACACTGTTACCTTAGAGAGACAATTTATGCAGGTTCCGCGCAAACCACATCTTGATAGTGTGTTATGCACATTTTGGTATTTGAGGGCCACTGTTGATTATACATTGTTTTATGCGGCAGGTCTACCATTGGAGCTATATGGGTACACAGATGCAAATTGGGCAGGTAGCATCTCAGATAGGAGATCTACCAGTAGATTTATGTTTTCATTGGTGGGAAGTGATGCTGTGTGACGACATGGAGCAGAAGAAGCAACCCACAGTTGCCGTGTCGAGTACAAAGGCAGAGTACAGAGGAGCTACGATGGCAGCGTGTGAGGTAGCTTGGTTATGCAAGCTACTTACTGATTTGGGATTGCATGTGGAGAGAAAGGTTGTCATATATTGTGACAATCTTAGCATTATACAGTTGGCCAGGAACCCAGTTTTCCATGCGCGGATGAAACACATTGAGGTACATTACCACTTCATCAGGGAGAGAGTCTTGGCAGGCAACATCGACTTGGCCTACGTGAGCACATGGGATCAAGTCACTAACATCTTCACAAAGGCCTTGAGAGCTGAGAAGCTCCATAGATTTCGAGATATGCTTGGAGTTCACGAGCTGGAGTTGAGCTTGAGGGGGAGTGTTGAGATGTCAAGCTCAACATGAGCTCACACTCACGAGGTGCCTGCATGATCATTCAACATTTACATCACTGGCGAGTTTGGTATCTGGCACCAACATATCTTCGCCAGAGATTCTATAGCTGGACTACACCGACTAGTCCGCACCTACCCACTCCATTTAGCGTGTTCACATTATGGACCACTTGTATATACTCTATTATGTGTGTTAGTCACTTTACCTTCTATCTGGCACCAACATATCTTCGCCAGAGATTCTATAGCTGGACTACATCGACTAGTCCGCACCTACCCACTCCATTTAGCGTGTTCACATTATGGACCACTTGTATATACTCTATTATGTGTGTTAGTCACTTTACCTTCTTTGTAGACCTCTTTTGTTGTGTGAAGAAGAAGAAGAATTTTGAGCCTCTCACCTTGTGTGTTCTCTTCTAGGGTTTGTGTGAGTGTGTGTGTCTTGCAAGAGCTCAAGCTCTCTTCTCCCCTACATCTTTTCATCATCTTCCTTTTTTCCTTGCCTAACTTTTGTTACAAGTGCGAGGCTCTTTTGTTCCAAAGAGTTTCAAGGTTTTCCAACTCTTTCTTTGTGTTAGGAAAGAATCCCACTCTCTTTTCCTACTCGTGTCAACTACATGAAGAGTTTAATGGCACAACTTGTAGTATCAATCAATGCACCAGTGGATGAAGAAGATGCTATTGTAGTTCTTCTAAAGAGCATGCCTAATGAGGACTATGGGCATCTTATTTATACATTGCAGAATCTCCCACAACCAACCTTGGAAACTATTGAAGGGGAACTCTTTGAAGAGTATAAGAAGGAGAACCATGGGCTTGAGTACCTTAAGGAAGAATCCTATAATGTCAATGTTGGAATTAGGGTTGTAGGAGAGCACACAAAGCTTGGAGAAGAAGAAGCAAGAATGCACACAACACTAGTGTATTAGATGTGTCAATGTACAAAGATTAGTTAGCCCTAGAATAATGGGCGTATGTACAAGCCGGGGGAAAAAACCTCCTTAAGAGGGAAAAAGTGCCCCGGTAGTCCTAAGTGTGTTCACATACATCACTGCCTATATATATGGCAACAAATCCCCCCCCTGGGAGTGATGGTGTGAACGAGAGCTGGCACTCATGTATAGGGAAGTGCCATGCCTGAAGTAGATCAGTCCACAAAGGGAAGCAAGCCAAAAGATTTACGGAAAGCTTCGAACTTCTCACGAGAAAGCGGCTTTGTGAAAAGATCGGCGAGGTTGTCCTGTGTTGGCACATAGGCCAAGCTGTAGAAAATATACATTAGGGTTTGCTCCGGTGTGTGTGTCTCCTCCCCCTCTACCGTTCTTTCAACAAGAGGGTGGGAGAAGGAGAGAGAGGGTGGTGTGGGCTGGGAAGGGTTTTGGGCCCGTAGCAGTGGTGGGACAAGGAGAGAGAGAGAGGGAGGGTGAGAGATTGGGGGGGGAGGGAGGGAGGGATAGTGGGAGAGTGAAAGGGAGGGAAATGAAGGAGAGAGAGAGAGAGGGGGGGGAGGATAGAGAGAGCTACCAAAGAGAGAAAAGGATAGAAAGAGGTAGGAAAGAGAAGGATAAAGAGAGTGAGACAGGGAAGATACAAAGAGTGAGTAAAAAGAAGGATAGAGAGAGTGATAGGGGAAAGATAGAGAGAGTTAGCAAAGAGAGACAAGGATAGAGAGAGTGAGAGAGGGAGGGTGGGAGAGTGAAAGGGAGGGAAGGGGAGGGAAGGGAGTGGGATAAGGAGAGAGAGAGGATGGTGCTGGGCTAGGTGGTGGTGGGTGGAGATGGTGATGGCAATAGCTAGAGAGAGATTGTTTAAGTAGAGAGAGAGGAAACCCAAGAAAATCTCCCTCCACCAAGCTCGCTCAAAAATCACACTCCCTTGAGACTACTCCTCGAAGAGGCATAGTCACATGTGTAAACTCCTCATATCCAGTGAAAGGAGTTACTAAGATTGTTCTCACTACTGTAAATGGTGGGACAATCACTCTCTAGTCTTATTTATGCCAAGTATTAAAAAGAACTTACTATCAGCTCTACCATTGCTAGGGCTCAGTGGTTAGATTTATTGATGAGAAAGATGTTGTACAGTTCATGACTGGAGTGCTCGAGACATCACTATCATATCCGATATTGTAAGCCATAGGATTTACAAGTTAGACAGGTATGAGAGATTGGCACATAATTATTATTTAGTTACTACCACATGTGCTATGACTCACATGGTGTTATGACATTCTTGCTTTGGTAACTTAAATTTTGATAGCTTATTACGCCTTAAAAGGCAAGAGATGATGTCCTTGTCAAACATGTATGTGAGGGGGTGCATTTTGGGCAAGATGCAATGGGCACCATCCTAAAAGATGGATCAATGATGATGAGGGTTGTTCAAAATCTATAGCTTATACATAGTGATCTATGTGGTCCTATGAGGAAAACATTGATCACAAGGGATATCTCTTTGTGACATTTATTGATGACTACTCTAGTGTATCCAAAGTCAAGGTTTCTACATGCTTTAGACACTTTGTTTCTATGGTGGCTGAAGGGGTTGAGTGGACTCCACACACAAAGTAATCTCATCTTCACTGGGGGGGATAGAGGATATCCCGCACATCATCAAGAAGATGTGAACCTTGTGATCTACACACCCACAAAGATTATAGTGAATCTGAGCTCCTCTCCTACAAGTTGCCTCTAGCTCCATCCTTGTTCCTTCCTTTTTGTGATACGCATGGTGCCTTTTATAGAGTTCTCGTGGTAGGAAACTTCAACTCCACACTGCTCCTTTTGCTCTAAACCTCTACTTTGCTTCCCAAAAAAGAGTGGTACATGTATTTTTATCCTTTGTTTACAATCATGCTTATTTAAGCGAAAAGTAGTTCTCTTTTTTTGCAAGAAGGCTAAAATAATCTTTCCTTTTAGGGAAATCTTAGCTTTTAGAGAGGTGATAGGGAGAGAGAAAGTCCCTTTTTTCATGCGAATGTGGAATGGGCAAGCAGCCAAATTTAGGGGTAGGTAGCTGGATTTACGCACCTTCACATGAGGGCTACGCAGGCAATGGGCAACACTAAAGTAGCCTCCCAACCAAACCAACAATGGGCACCCAAAGTGTGAAGCCCAAAAAAGTGTGGCTCATCCACACAAAAGGAGGCACCCAAGTCCCTTTTTTCATGCGAATGTGGAATGGGCAAGCAGCCAAATTTAGGGTAGGTAGCTGGATTTACGCACCTTCACATGAGGGCTATGCAGGCAATGGGCAACACTAAAGTAGCCTCCCAACCAAACCAACAATGGGCACCCAAAGTGTGAAGCCCAAAAAGGTGTGGCTCATCCACACAAAAGGAGGCACCCAAGTGTTTTTGGTGGCTTAAGCTTTCACAAACTCCATGCCCCCTCTTAGTGATGTGAGTAAGGGTGCATGGAGAACCTTATAAAGGAGGCACCCAAGCGTTGTGGGTCGCTTAAGCTCCCACAAACTCCATGCCCCCTTAGTGATGTGAGTAAGGGTGCATGGAGAGCCTTATAAAGGCTCCTTTCTCCTCCCTATCCCTTGCATGTGGGATAATTCCAAGGAATCCCAAGCTCCACAGGTTGCCATTAAAAAAAAAAATCTTTTTTCCCCTAAAACTTTATGCCATAAAATTTAAGTAAAAATACTCTGGTCCTAATGCAATATATAGGAAATATAAGAAATGGGGTTTGGTGTCATTTGTTGAGAGTGCTATAAAAAAAATCATGTCATCAATAATCCTAGACTATGCACTAATAATAAAATCACTCCATGTGTGTTCCTCCTTCTCTCCTATAGGAGTCCATAGAGGGGAAAAAACCCAATCATACTAGCCATCTCCCCATAAAGTAAGGCTTTCACAGAAACCTGCCATTTTCCATTCTTCTTTGGAGTGACTACCATAGGAGACACCCACTCAGAGTTTTCAACAAGGGATATAAATCCATTTTTAATAGCCTAGTTACTTCTTTAAGCAAAGCATCATGTTGTACCACTCCCAAGTACGACTCCCAACCATCGTAACTTTTGGGTTACTGGCTTGGGATTCTCTTTCAAATCAATGTGATGCTCTATTGCATCTACTCCTCTAATCTATGTATAATAAAAAATAAACAAATTGGGATACTTGTTTAACATATCTACTAGAATTTCTTCCACTCTGTGGGCTTGAAGTCATCTGCCAACATAACCTCTAGTTTACTTTGATCCACCTTCAACTCTTCCTGTACTTCAGCTTGCTGTTGCAACTTCCCCATTCACCTATGGTCCAAGTGTCACTCCTGTCACCTCCATAGATGAGTCTTTGAAGTAAGGGTCACACCTGTCACCTCCACAGATGTCACTACTACTAGTCTCAAATTCCTCTTCCGAATACAAATACTCCTCACTTGTTTCTTCATCATTCGTACCTTCATATTGTATATCATTTTGTTTCTTCTCTTTCATGTCATAAACCATCATTTGTCTCCCATTGGGTTGCATTACTAGCTCCAGCTGGACACGCGGTCATTTATGTCTCACACATGTTCCTACCTAACATGCCAGCACATAGCATAGCTGGCTCACACTGACATCAAGCTTGAATCTCAACAGCCCCTCTCAAGCTCATGATGTACTGCCGATGAATATGTAGATGAGCTTGGGATATCAAAACTCTCAACACTCCCCCTCAAGCTCATCCCATGTACTCCCAACATAGTACGGAAGTACTCAAACTTCTCCCTGCTAAGTGGCTTTGTAAAGATGTCTGCCACTTGCTCATTAGTCTTCACATACTGAAGATCAACTGTACCATCCAGCACCTTCTCTCTCTGACAAAATGATAATGGACCTCTATGTGTTTGGTCCTCACATGAAATACTGGATTCTTGGCCAACTGTATACTGCTCATGTTGTCACAATGAATGACAACTTTGCCATCAATAGGCTCACCCAAATCTGCCAAGAGACTCTTTATCCATACTGCCTCACAAGTAGCAATGGCTGCACCTCTGTATTCAGCCTCTGTACTGGATAAAGCAACTGTAGGTTGCTTCTTGCTACTCCAACTCACCACGACACTTCCAAGTGTAAAAGCATATCCACTAGTAGACCTCCTGTCATATGAGCTACCTGCCCAATCAGCATCTGTGTAGCCATGTATATCCAAGCTTTTATCACTCTCATAAAGTAGACCATAATGTGCAGTGGTCTTAACATATCTCATAATGCGTCTCACTGCATCCAAATGAGGCTTTCTGGGGCTCTACATAAACTGACTTACTAGCCCCACCGCATAACTCAAATTCGGGCGTGTGATAGTCATGTAAATGAGACTACCAACCATCTTTCTGTACATAGATGGATCATCAAGCTCCTCACCATAATCAGCCTGCAACTTCACATTTTGCTCCAAAGGTGTACTCATAGGCTTACACCCTGTCATGCCATACTTTGCCAACATATCCAATGCATATTGGCACTGTACTAACCATGTACCTGCATGATCTTTGACCACTTCAATTCCAAGAAAGTATCTCAACTCACCAAGGTCTTTCATGTCAAATTGCCCACTCAAAGCTTTCTTGACATGCATCACATCTACACCATGATCACCTGTGATAATCAAGTCATCCACATAGATGACGAGTAAAACAATCCCATGCTCTGTCTTCTTCACATAGAGTGAAGAATTTGCTGTAGAAATCTGAAAACCAAGAGAGATAAGATATCTGCTCATCTTATCACTCCAAGCACGAGGTGCTTGCTTCAAACCATATAATGCCTTTTTCAATCTGCATACATGAGTGGGATATCTTGGGTGTACATACCCTTCTAGATGTGCCATGTAAACCTCTTCTTGCAGATCACCATTCAGAAATACATTTTTGACATCCATTTGATGCATTTCCCAACCATTAGCTGCAGCCATAGCAATGACTGCTCTCATTGTGCCCATCTTAGCCACTGGACTAAAGGTTTCATCATAGTCCAAACCTTGGGTTTGTGCATAACCCTTTGCTACCAATCTAGCTTTATGTCTCTCAATAGAACCAGATTTGCACTTCACTTTGTAAACCCATTTACAGCCAATAACATTCTTGTCCTTTGGTAATGCAACCAAGTCCCATGTATCATTATGGACCAATGCGTCCATCTCAACATCCATTGCTTTCTCCCATACATGCTCTCCAATAGCCTCTGTATAGCATGTAGGTTCCACATGCTTCACCATAGATGTCATATATGCATAGTGCATAGCAAAATCTCGATATGTCAATTTGTCAACTGGATATCTGACTCTTCGGGATCTCCGCAATGCCTGTGGGTCACTCTGTACACCTGTAACTCTAGCATGTGGTGGCACATATCTATCCTACCTTGCACCAGGTGTGCGTAAAACAGGTATGCCAAGCTCCTCATCCAAACTCTCTGAACTAGATGACTCATAACCTGTGATTCCAATTCCTTCGACTTTCTTTTTGCCTTTATCCATAGCACTACTCCCAGTGCTCACACTCTCATGCCTCAAACGTCCTGACCATGGATGTACAGTACTGCTCTCAGCTTCTGCTGCTTCTGCTGGCCCCCAGACATAGTAGTAGAACTAGAACTTACTTGTGGCAAGTTCACAGCAGGCACATCAGCCTCAAGTGACTCAATGACACCTTCATCTTTTGCTTTGTACCAACTAGCAAGCTCATCAAACACCACATCTTGTGAGATGACCACTTGTCTAGTTTGTGGGTTGTAACATTTGTATGCCTTTCGATCCTGTGCATATCAAACAAATACACATTTCTCTGCCTTAGGATCCAACTTCCTTCTTCTTTCATCAGGCACATGTACATAAGCTATGCATCCAAAAACTTTGAGGTGTCCAATGTCTGGCCTATAACCTGTAAGCCGCATCTCTGGCGTGCTTCCATGAATGGCTGCTGTAGGTGTTTTGTTCAGTATATACACTGCAGTAGCACATGCTTCTGCCCAATAATAATCTGGCATGCTCTTTTCATTGAGCATCGTCCTAGCCACTTCACATATGACTCTATTCTTTCTCTCAGCCACACCATTCTACTGAGGTGTATACCTGCAAGTCAATTGTCTTCTTATTCCATGGTTCCTCAAGAAATGCTCAAAAGCCTTTGAGGTGTATTCACCACCTCCATCTATTCTCAAACATTTAATCCAACAGCCATATTGCTTTTCTGCAAAAGCTTTGAAATCCATAAACTTTTCCAACACTTCACTCTTCTCTCTGAGAAAGTATATCCATGTCATCCTGCTGAAATCATCTATGAATGTCACATAGTATAAACTGCCTTTGATAGATGGATTTTGTGTAGGACCCCATACATCACTGTGCACTGTCTCAAGTGGCCTGCTACTCATGTTTCCTTCTCTAGGAAACCGCAACCTTGCCTGCTTCCCAAACTGATAGGCTTCACAAACATGCATATTCCCATCATATTTGAATCTAGGCAATCCACTGACAATGCCTCTTGTCTGCATGTTCTTTAATCTCTGTATATTGACATGTCCAATCCTCTTATGCCACATATCAATATCCTGTACCACATTTTTGCTCTTAGAGAACATGACTGATTTTAGCTCAGGAATTCCAGCATCCAGCTTAAACAATCTGCCTTCTTTCTTGCCTTTAGCAATGACTCTACATCCATGTTTGAAGTCCTCAACGAAGCAACCATGCTCGTTGAAGCGAAC
The DNA here is from genome assembly GCF_041138505.1 of Cibotium barometz. Taxonomy (NCBI): domain Eukaryota; kingdom Viridiplantae; phylum Streptophyta; class Polypodiopsida; order Cyatheales; family Cibotiaceae; genus Cibotium; species Cibotium barometz. The sequence goes on along the minus strand of NC_141057.1, from coordinate 23,209,647 downwards.
CTGTAATCCCTGTTCCACCATTTGACCAACTGAGGGCCAAGCTCTTTGTGATAGAAGGCACATACAATACATCTGACATAGACTTTGTTTGACCATTGTGCATAACCAATGGTACACTTCCAACATGTGTAATGACATGTTGGGTATCATCACCTGTCTCCACATAGCCTTTCACATCCATAGGCTTCATATGCTCAAACCATTCACCATGACATGTCATATGGTTTGATGCTCCTGAGTCCATATACCATGTGTCATCATTCTCAGCATTTGTCGTCATAGAACCCACAACATGTTTCATGGCAAACAAATGATTTGCAGTGCCATCTGCTTGATGCATAGTTTCCACCATGTTGTGCATAATTTCCACCATAATGACCACCACGTTGTGCTCTACCCCCTCTCAAATCATTCTATTTGCGGAAACAATCTCTCGCCATATGACCATATTTCCCACAATAATGGCATTCAACATCTTGCATAGATGTTTGTTGGCCTTGCCAACGTCCTCTACTTACCTCTGCCTCTTTGAGGTGTATATCCACGACCACCTCGAGCACCATATGAAGGCTGAAAATTCTGTTGTGGTGATCTGTCCTGCCATCCATGACCATTACCACCACGTCCACGTGATGTGACTCTCCCCCTGCCTCTAAAGCCTCTCTGAGAATAAAAGGCCTGATTTCTGCCATTATCATCATGGCTAGTAGATGCATCCAGAAATGAATCACTGAGTTTGATTTCCTCAACCAGCAAGAGTGAAACCAACTCATCAAAGTCTGGTAAACCTGTACTCCTCACTGAGATAGATGTATCAAAAGATTTGTATTCCTTGCCAAGACCACGGAAGGTAATATCCACCAAATCATCATCAGGCATAGGGGCATTTATTGTTGCCAATGCATCTGCAAACTTCTTTATTTCTTGCACATAATCATGGATGCTCCTCTTATTCCTTTTCATATTATGTATCTGCTGTCGCAATTGAGACTTGCGAGCACTCGTGTGTCTGTATCAAACATCTTTACAAAAGTATCCCATGCATCTTTGGGATTCTCAGCATCCTGTATGTGTATGAGCATAGCATCAGAAATACATATAGATAGATAATGTAGCACTTTGAATGCTCTTTCTGACCATTGCTTATGAGCTATAATCTGCTACTGTCTAGGTTGTCGGGGTAGCTCAGGCTCAGGCTCCGCACCTGTAATGAGATTCCAAAATCCTTTTCCTTTCAAGAAACTTTTTATCCTGTACTTCCATGCCTGGAAGTTCTTCCTATCCAGTTTTTCACCAACAATCTGTACTGAATTATCCGACATGTTTACTCAATGCAAAAACACCTTGCGTACACTTCCAAATCTGTAACCAAGCCTTCCTTAGCTCAACCACACTCCAATGAGTGTTCCAAGTACTCCAAAGTAACCACCAATCTTCAAATTTGATGTAGAAAATCAACCTGTATGCATTCGAAATGAACTGGCTCATGCAGTCCGAGATACCCTGCTTTGATGCGCTTTCCAAGGCTCCAAATCACAGTGTAGTGGTGCAATCAAGTATGGGCAACTTGCATTGACACCTAAACAACCTCAATGTAGAGTATCAACACCATCTGACATGTGTACATATCAATTTTTGAAAACCCCTTTCTCTGTTTTGGAAAAAACCAAAAAAACCAGTAGTAAAATGGCTCTAATTTCTTCAATATTTGTCCAAATTGAGCAACCAGGCATTCAATAGCTTAGCAATGATGTCCATCAACTCCATGTAAGAGGAATTTGTCCAATTTTTTAAGACCAAAGATTAATTGCTCAATTAAAATTGATCTGTTTCTCTGCAAACAGTGGACAACCTGTTTAATCAGCTCATTCCCAGCTCAATTAAAATTGCTCTGTTTCTCTGCAACCAGTGGACAACCTGTTTAATCAGCTCATTCCTAGCTCAATTAAGCATAATTGATCAATCCAATGACATAGCCCTCTTCTCCAATGTGTATAGCAACCTATTGCTAAATCAATCGTGGAATGTATCAAGCACCATGGTGAAATTTGATCCTCCACTTTGCAAAATAGTCAAAATTTGCTCTGTTTTTGCTGTCCAGTCAGCGCCGCTTGCATTTGAGGGATTTGGGAAGGTTTGAAGTGACAATTGATGAGGTATACAACTCCCCAACACACTTAGGTATGTGTGCAACCAGTTAATGGTTGGATTTTTGCCAAAAACACACTCCAAATGCATCAATTTTTGACTCCTCTTTCTATGTTTTGTGAGAGCTCAAAAACTAGAGTTTTTCACTCAATCAAATGCATGTAAATTGCTCCAAAATTTGTTTAAGGCTTGCATAGGGGTTGCCAATACATCTTTCCTTGTCAAATACATGTGTCTTTTGCTAGAATCACTTCTATTTCACCATACATTAGTGTTTCCAAGCTTCAATGGAAAGCTTCCAAAAAACCAAAATTTTTCTTAGCTTTGATTTGCTCTAACTTGCTTTGTTTTTGCCTGAATCACCTGCAATCCACTCAAGGATGTTTAGAAGACCTTACCCGGTAGGCCAAGCTCTCAGATCTGATAAGAATCGGTGTGCTCCAAGCTTCACAGCTTCTCTTCACAGCTTCTTCTCCCTCTTCACTCACTCACTAATAAACCCTAATAAACAGCACAAGGCTCTGATACCATGTTGAAAGAACGGTAGAGGGGGAGGAGACACACACACAAGAGAAAACCCTAATGTATATTGTAAACCCTAACCATAGAGGGAAGCCATCTCCACTCTCACAGAAAGCATAATGCCATAATCCATAATACACACAACACACTATCAGTTGTGTCCACACTCATCTAACCCTAGTAAATGTCCACACACTATGACCAGCTGGACACGCGGTCATTTATGTCTCACACATGTTCCTACCTAACATGCCAGCACATAGCATAGCTGGCTCACACCGACATCGAGCTTGAATCTTAACACCTCTTCCCCCTCCTCTCTCTCTTCCCTCCCTTTTACTCTCCCACCCTCTCTCTCTCACTCTCTCTATCCTTGTCTCTCTTTGCTAACTCTCTCTATTCTTCTCTTTTCCCACTCTCTCTATCCTTTGGTCTCTTTGGTAGCTCTCTCTCTCTCCTTCATTTCCCTCTCCCTCCCTCCCTTTCACTCTCCCACCCTCCCTCTCTCTCATTCTTCCACCCTCCCTTTCTCTCCTCTCTCCCTCCCTTTCACTCTCCCACCCACCCACCCTCTCTCTCTCCTTGTCCAACCCTCCCTATGCATAATCTCTTCTTTCCTCCCTTCGGCCCCTGTTTCTCTTTCACCTCGTTTCTATCTCTCTCTCTCTCTCTCTCTCTCTCTCCCCCCCCCTCATGTTTACATGCATTTGCATAGCATTGCAAATGTGAGTTTATTTTCTACATTTGTATTTTTAAGTTTGCATGACATTGCCTGCTCTTTATTATCCAACTATATGTCAATGCATGTATGTGCCATTACAATACATTGCATTGCATGGCATAGCATTGCATCTGGATGTTATTACATGTGCATGTCATTGCATGGTACTCAATGTCCTTTGCATAGCGTTACATGTCATTTGTATAGTGTTGTATGTCATTGCATGCCTTTATTATCCAATTGCATGTCAGTGCATGTATGTGCCACTATAATACATTGCATTGCATGGCATGGCATTGCATCTGGATGTTATTACATGTGCATGCCATTGCATGGTACTCCATGCCCTTTGCATAGTGTTGCATGTCATTTGCATATTGTCACATGTCATTCCATGCCTTTACATGTATTTGTATGTCTTTTGAAGCCTTTACATGTGACGGCATATCATGTGAGTACAATTAACAAGGTGAATAATGTAAAGAATTATACATACAAGATAATTCCATTCTAGGCAAGATATCTACTATGCATTGTGTACTAGATATTAAGAAGTAGTGAAGAATGTAAATTTATCAAGGTCAATAAATTTTCAATTATGATTGAGATCAAGGTCAATAAATTTTCAATTATGATTGAGAGAGAGAGAGAGAGAGAGAGAGAGAGAGAGAGAGAGAGAGATAAGAACATGACGACAAAAAATACGGCTTTAAATTACAAATAAAACCAAGTTCACAGACATATTTCGAATACAACTCTTCTATCATAACCGTTATTCAAAACATGCAACAAACCAAGAATTTGACATAATTAATAAAAAAACAACAAGCCAAAAATTTTCTAAGGTACGTACTTATAAGGGCTACTACGATCAAACATTGTTTAAAATTGATAGCATACCATAACTACCTACAGTTCCTACACCTATATGCTATTTTGGGCTACTCTATTCTTTAACTTCTCTCGTAGGGGCTTCTTTGTCTCTTCCGTAATATACCAGTAACTTCACCAAGTGCTGATAGCGCTTCCAATCTTCATGTTTCACATATACAAATCTCTAGAATCAATAGGCTCATCTGCTAGCATCTTCATCCAAAGATTGCGGGCCTCTGTCGTGATTTAGAGATGTTTTATCACATCTCCACCCATCTTCTTGCATAAATCTTTGCAAACCCTATCTAGAGTTTCCTTTAGAGTATAGATGGGGCCATTGGAAGAAGCCATTAGAGATCAACATAGGTTAGGTTAGGATGGTGAAGGTTATCAAGAATAGAACCATATTGAGGGAGAGAAATACACTGAGAGGGAGAGGGAGGCAACAATATTTGGAAGTGAGGATTAGAGTGAGGCATGCGTCAAATTTATAGATACACAAAGAAAAAAGAAAAAAAGTACTTTGCATGGCTATCCACTAGGTTTAGAAAAGCAGATGTATGACTTTTCCCTAAATTTAGAAAAGTAGATGCATGGCTATTCCGTTTATTTAGAAAAGTAGATGAATGGAATGAACATATTCAAGCCATTGACTTATAACCATATTGATTGTCTTGCTAAAACATTAAAAAAATGAAAAGTAGTCCTTGCTAGAGAATTGAGACAAAGGACATTTTATTATTGCAACATGAAGGATCTTTTAAAGACTACATTACAATGTCATCAACAATACTAGGTCCTTTTTTGATTGTTCTCATGTTGCTGAACATTCTCATTAGGTCTCATTAGGTCCTCCTTTTTTAGAGTGGGTTGATGTATAAACATATTATGGTTTGCATGTAACCCAAAGATATGCAAATATACAAAATAAAGGTGCTTGCATGCATAATATGGTCGTCCAGCACCTACCCTGATTTAAAAATCGGGACATGTGCATGATGGATTCTTTCTCATAGTCCCCGGTATTTTTCATTGCATACTAGTGATTCCTCAATATCAATTACAAACACTTCCATCTTCCTGACCGCGTAATGACCAAATGGTCAAAGACTGTAGCTGTGCTTGAAATTGCCAAATCTATTCTCTTTGGCTGCCATATCCGATATGGCAGCCAAATCTATTCTCTTTGGCTGCCATATCCGATATGCCAATTCTGCACCTTGTTGAACGTTGGCCTACATAATTTGCTTCCTAAAATTTTTCCTTTTGCAACACAAACCCACGAGCCTCTAATGCTCGAATCTCATCCACAGCCAGGTTTGTACCTCATCCCACTGGCCAAACAACTGGGGGTCTAGCAGGTGATTGACAGATGGTGTTACATACTCTTCAAGTATGATCTATGCTGCTGACAAAACCATATGAACTGACGCCTTTCCCCCCCAGACCATTCTCTCATACCATAGAAAGAAGGAGATGGAACACCTTATCCGTAATTCTTGATGCTTTTTTTATACTTTCCATCTTGGCCACCTAACCATCCTTGGCAAGTTACCTTATTATATGTAGAGATGTTCGATGTATAGAGCCCACATTGAATCGTGTATGTAACTCTCCACAATTTCTTTACATCTTTGCTTTAGTTGTCTCTCCCTTTGCATTGTGTTGACCACCTTCTATAGTTAAAGGAATAGTGGGTGGAAAGTTTAATCTCCTACCTTATTTCTTACATGGTTGGTTTTCTGTGACATACTTTGGATGATGTGATGAGTTATCTTCCTCTCAAGATTTATAAATGTGGGTTTTTGACTCTGATTAATGGTAATGTTATCACCAAAAAAAGTTTGGTTGCACGTGCATTAGTGTGCCACTCACTACTTTTTCCACCAATCTACTAGTGCTTGATGGACTTGGAGCTTTTGATGTTTTCGCTTTCTCCATAAACTTTGTTATTGTAGGGCATGCCCCGTGATATTTACCTTGCATGAATGCATGAATGCATGCTTCTTTGTGGATTGCAAGAGGACATTAGCGAGGTCTAAACCAATTGTATCATATAAAGAGACGGTTCCCCTGAAACCCTGTCTTGCTAACCAACTTGCCACTCACTACTTTCCCCACCAATCTACTAGTGCTTGATGGACTTGGAGCTTTTGATGTTTTCGCTTTCTCCATAAACTTTGTTATTGTAGGGCCTGCCCCGTGATATTTACCTTGCATGAATGCATGCTTCTTTGTGGATTGCAAGAGGACATTAGCGAGGTCTAAAACAATTGTATCATATAAAGAGACGGTTCCCCTGAAACCCTGTCTTGCTAACCAACTTGCATGTTTTGTTTCTACTAGATTGGTGGTCGGCATGTGTGGCACACTGGTGTTGTCGACATCCTACAATAGGAGATTACGTTAATTGTAAGCTCCAACCACATTCTATAACTAGATAGTTAAGTTGACAATTCAGATTCCAAATACAAGCTATTCTTTTAAAAAACCAAGAAAGTAATACTTACCCCTATAATATGTTCCTCCAATGGAGATATCTAGTATGCCACCAACTAAGCCAACAATCCATGGTTGATAAGTTTGCATCAGCAACTTTACCGTTCATCCACCACACGATCTAATGTGTCTGTATTTTAAAAGTGCCTCTTCCTCACTCAATGCACAATGCCACTGAGACGACATAGTTGCTTGTGCTCTTCCTGAAAATTCATAACTACATATTGTACTGTATGGATGTTCAAGCTTTTTTCCCAATGAAAAAGACATGAACGCTTATGAACTTCCAATATATTCTTTGGTCCATTATTATAGATTGTCCTAGCTGCCCTCTAGTTGGCTCTAGCCTCTTGGCTCGAGCCTCATCAGCCATGAAGCCAAAAAAATATGGCTTGGAAAAGCCTTTTTGGATTACAACATTATTAATCATTTTCCAAAAAAGCACTTGTGCCACTGTGTCCTCCTCTTTCATTTCTCAAGTTGCAATTGTTATTATGAGCTCTTGCAGGCTACATGCTATCATACAACAACTGGAAAGTACTAAGAAACAAGATTAAAATTTTCAAGAACTTTACAAGACCAAACTATACATTGGATCATATATATGTGCAGCCATTATTGTCCATCCTTGCACTCGCTTGACGTGATCAAAACAAACCCAAGCCTTCCTCAAATCCCTCTCCTCTTTGGCACATACGGTTCACCAGATGTAGGCCCTATGGTTGACATTTTAAACACATAACACCGCTTTGACTCATCCAAAGCTTGCCCAAGAAAACGACTACCATGGAAGAACTCAAAAGCATATTGTCTCTTCAATTCTAGGATACTTGACTTTGCTCCTTGCACTAAACTGTTGATACTAGAAGCACGTATCATGCTCCTGAATTTACAAGAGAGAATTGGACAACTTAACAAACTATGCAAACTTTAAGTTCACAAGAATTACCAAATAGTTAAAATCAATATGGAATTAACATTACCTTTGACATTGAATTAGGGGATGCATGTGTTCCAATAATAGTGACAACTCCATGTTGCTAATATTTGATTCATTCTTCGTATGCTTCTTGACAACTGCATCTAATAACGAGTTGTTTGGTGATATCCGTTTGTACCTTCCTTGGACCACCACTTGTAGCCACCTCTAAAACTGTCTCTTGCACAAGTTCTCTTATCTTTTGGAATGCCTGCCTTGATGTGCTCCTTCGCATCTCATGAAAATGTTCGCCTTGATGTATCATCAATCTCAACATATGTGGGTCAACAGGCATACAATAGTACACCGTAGCACCACACATTCTTCTACATACAGATTTGTTCTTGCACTAGAAACAAGCTAGTGATCCATATCCATTTGTTGGTAAGCCCAGAGAGGGAAGTTTCTATGTGAGCTTACCTAAATGTGAAAAATTACAAAGTTTCAATAAATACTCTTATAAATCAAAGTTTACTGAAATTAAGCCAAGACAATAAGCTTACCAATCCATGATGTTGTATTCGATGTGCTGTTCATAGTTTTGCTTCCACATAGGGCATAAGTGCACTCAAATAAGCCTCCACAAGGAACTCTTTCGTACAACTCTAGGAAACTTCACATGACTCTCCACACGTCTCACCCAACAATGGCCATCATGTGCTTGCTCCATTCCTTGCATTGGAGAGGCTGAAGGATCACGTACATTCGCCAACTCAAAAGCCACATTACCATTATAGATTTGAGGGATCTCTTCTCCTTTCTCAATATGTGTGCTTGCTAATAACATTCTACGAAGAACACCAACATGAGCTCTTCTGAAGTGGTGTACCTGTGGAAGAATCTTGTATTGTAAGATCAATAATGACTTATTTTGGGGTGCTAGTTGTAGTGTTGCTTGACTCTCCTATTATTGGAATAATAAGGTATTCTATTGTTATATCTTTATCAAAGATATAACATGGTTTCTCTCCAGAGGAGGGTCTAGCTAAATGGATAGGTATAAGATGATCTATAGCATCATCTTGTGGTTTGATTGCAAAAACTTTCAATCCACAGTGAGAACATAATATTCCATCAAAATCATGAGCTTTAGTAATATAAAAATGACCCTGTACACTTCTACGATAGGATTACTCTCCAAACCTCCTACAAACATGTGAAAAGAAGTGTTCTCCATGGTAAGAAAAGCTCTCAAAAGACCAGCTCACAAACACACAACAAACTAATGATAACAAATTCAAAATTTAAAAATTAATTCTATACAAATTAGAAAAAAATATATACTCATTTTGTAAAAATAATCATTATTTTGATAAACATAAAAACATTCTTTAATCATTATAAATAGTGTCATTAATACACAAAACCTAAAATTCATTTTCAATAATTATACTATAGATATAATAAATGCTTGCATAAATAACTCTCATTTAAGAATTATTCCATAACTAATTTCCATATAATGATTATTCCATAACTAGCTCCCGTATAATGATTGTCATATAATGATTGCATAACCTTTATATGTCTTCTGTGATCTCAATTTAGGCTACAACCATACTGCCATCCCTTTTTATGATTCCATCCATATTTATTTCAAGTAAAGAGTACATCCTTGTGTAGTTCTTAAGCCACTAATTTTAACCCCCCAAGTAAAGATGTGCTTGGAAAGAGTGGGTAGTTTAAGCATTGCTTAGAAAGAGTGGGTAGTTTAGGCATATTCTTGGAAAGAGTGGGTAGTTCTAGATCTGTCCATCCTGCACAAAGTTCCATAACTTACTATGAAAGGCACAACTTCCTAGCACAAGAGAATGCATACGCAATGTGACATGAGAACAATGCCTTTCAAGCACCCCATGGAGTCGATGCTGAAAAACAATATCGTACATGTGATTGATAAATTAATTGATTGTGTGTGTGTGTGTGTGTGTGTGTGTGTGTGAGAGAGAGAGAGAGAGAGAGAGAGAGAGAGAGAGAGGTATTAAAGTATACCATGACTGCCCACCCTCACTAAGGGCGATGATCGCCCTTAGTGAGGGACCTTACCCTTACTAAGGGTGATGGGTGGCCTTAGTGAGGGTGGGGTGTGGCACCCCCCCACCAACTAAGGGTGATGGTCGCCCTTAATTGATGTGGGGGGGTCACCAACTAAGGGCGACCATCGACCTTATTTGGCGACCTCCCCCCCATTGCCCTTAGTTTGTGGGGGGGTGTCCCACCCCCCACTAAGGGCAATCCTGTCGCCCTTAGTGGGGGGCACACATGCCTTTCCCCCCCTCTATTAAATTCTTGACCCTCCCCCCTGTGAACGTGGCATCCACCTCCCCCTACACATGAACGCGGCTCACACCCCCCTAAAGCAAAACGCACGTTGCAACCCTCCCCTTTCTAAAAGCAAAACGTACCCCCCCTAAAAGCAAAATGCTCCCCTCTCCCCATAAAACTTCAGCTCCCTCTCCCTCTCCCTCTCCCTCTCCCTCTCTCTCCCAGACTCTCTCCCTCCATAAACCCTAAAAGGATAGCCATCTCTCTCTCTCTCTCTCTCTCTCTCTCTCTCTCTCTCAACAACCATTCCTTCACTCTCTTTTTTCCTCTCTCTCTCTCTCTCTCTCTCTCTCTCTCTCTCTATTCCTTTTCATCTCCTCTCCTTTCTCTTTTCTTCCTCTTCATATTTGTTCCTTCTTTCTCTTCTTTCAAAACCCTAATTTCAAAACCCTAAAATTTTTTAATTTAATCTTTTTTTCTCTCTATTTATATCTATCCCTCTATTTATATCTCCTTTATTTATATCTTTTGCTTTCTTATATCTTTTAGGACTCTTTCTTCCTTGTTCAATCTCCTTCTTCTCATGCTACTTATTCGTCTTCATGGTGTCTACCCAATTTCAAACAGGGACATAAGTGTCCTTGATGTTTAATGATACCAAGGTAGCTACTGGGACCATTTTTCTTGTAGACCCCACCATGGATACTGTTCATGGAATTGGAATTGGTTTGCTTCTTGGTCATGTTGGCGTGTTGATAGAAGATGTTGAAGTGGGAGAAGTTCCTCTTCATTTTCCCCTTGAAGATGGTGATATCGACAAGTTAAATCAAACCAAAGGATATATCATTGTCCAGCCAGAGATTGCATAAGTTTTATTTTATCTCTCTCCACCTTTCCAATTATGCTCTTTTTTAGTGGTTTTTTTGAGAGCAATATGTCTTATATATGTCGATGTGTTTAGATTGTTGCAAACACACCAAAGCGTGCAAAATGCGTAAAGAGTACACCTGCTAGACAAGCAAGCCAAGAAGTGATGAGTACCAAGAAGAGGAAGAAAGTGCAAGATGAAGATGATGATGATTGGAGTCCTCCTCGAAGGAATCCAAGTCGAGTTGCTAAGTCTTCAAAGAAAGGTGCTTCTTCAAAATCCATTAAAGAAACTAAGGAAGTAGAAAAGGTGGACAATTGAAAAAGAAGGCGAGAATGAAGAGGGTTTCATGGTGATGCAACTCGCTTGCGATTAGAACTCCTAGAAGATAGTCTTAACAGAGTGAAGGTAATTGTTAACCAGTTTATATTACATAAGGTATCTTTTGGATTACCAAGCATAGCATGTGTGTGTGCATTGTAGGTGGTGAAATCCACTCCTTTACCACCTATTCCCTTGTGCAGACTTGTGCCTTCCCCCCTATACGAGAGTGCAGTTTCAATACAAGAAGACCGGCAAGGAAATTTTATATGAATGGCTATGTTGCCGATAGATGCAAGTGCATTTTCTCCACCATCTCCTCATCTCATAATCCTGTTAGAGAAGTGAATCAAGATGATGTTATTGCATGGGATTACATCTTCTCTGGTGATTGAAAAACGAGGAGTTCGAGAATATGATCAAAGGCATGGAGTGGGAATTCATGAGAAACAAGATGTTGTATGTATGGGACTACAATCATCGAGTTGTGGCATGGATGGAGGAGATTAATAAATGTAACTCTACTTAAATTGCCTACTTTTGTTTTATGAAATAGTTTTGGGACTAATTAGATTTGTACTATATAAGTGTATCATTCAAGAATATCCCATTAAGACATCCTTGTGTTGACGCTATCCTTATTGAATTCAATGAGGATAGCGAGGGGGAGGTTCTCACAGTGATAGCTCACTTAAACTAGTAAGAGAATATATGTCTTAAGTCTCTTTGAATTAGGAATATTCGACGTACTATGTTCAATCTTTCATCCTCATCATAACCTTTAATTTTTTTGCCATAAGATGAATGAAGTGGGCTATGTTTCTTCTTCCCTTGTGGACAAAGTGTGCCTCATTAGGGCGCTTGGGCTGGAAAACAAAGAAATGATTATGAAGTATACTAGAGAAATGAACAAGGCATGGATGGACAAGCATGCCTCGACACAGAAAAAAAGGGCCACCCATCCTGGTATAATTGCGAGCTTTCAGAATTTTCCCAAATAGTATTCCAGGTAATCCTTCAATCTTTAGACACATGCAATATATAATAAACATTTGCATATTATCCACTAATGTTGTAATTCGTGAATAATAGGATGAGTACATCGCAGAGCCACCCGAGATATTGACCCCCTAGTAGATAGTTTGCTTGCACATGAGTTTGAAGAGAAATGGAGAATCACATTTTATAAAGATGAAAGAAAGTGGAGGTATGCTACAAGGCGGCTGGCGAGATGATTGCAAACCACCCTGCACAAGGGGAAGGTTTCTTCGAGTAAGAAATCCTACACTCTTTCCTATGTGTATTACGTAGGCAATAACATTTTATGGATTTAATGTTGCGGTTTAATTTCGGTGTTGTGTGTAGATGACTGGTGCAAGTTAATTGGGACGAGAAACTGAATTGTTTGACAAAGGATATGCTATACAGCTTGGCAGATAGCTTGTTGCCAAATGACCACAAAGCACATATTTTGTATATTTTGATTGATGGCAATTTGCAGAGGCTGAAGGATTCACAAATCCCTGACAGTATGTAATAATTACTTTCCCTATCTTCTTGATATTTACAGAGTACACTATTTTGTTTGAATAACAATTTCAATGGCAACGTAGCAAATGCAAGTTTATTTAGGGATTATCTTCTAAGAGAAGTCATATAGCATGAGATTGGAGCACAAGGTGTAGCCGTCCTTGCAGAAATATCTGAAAAGTTTAAGGTAATTTTGCCAAATACATTCCTAGAGGACCTCGCCGATCTTAAGAGACTATATTTTGGGAAGATGTTTGAGGAAATTGTGGGATCCTTAAAGAAACTAGGTGTGGTAGCTTCAAACCCTATTGTCGTGTCAAGGCTACCAAGCGTGTTGTGTTCAGGTGCATAACATTTTACAAAGGTTACTTACTACTTAGTTGTACTCTTATATTTGTAAACTGAATGGAAATAATAATATGTAGATGTATTTGTAAGTGCCATTAATACAGAGAGAGATATTGCAGAAGTGCCTGCAATCTTAAAAGATTAGCGCAATCCAAAACATGAGAGCACTATGTATACATAACAACTTTGAGACCTTTGGGATATGCAGGGATATACAAGAGATGCTCATTGTTCCTTGACTTTCCAAGTGGTAAATTTTCCAAGAGCGAGAAGGAGATGTATACTCGGGCTTGTAAAGAGAAGCAATCAACCATGGTATAAACTATATGATTAGATATTTCAACTTTTTTTAAATATTGTTTCTTATATCTTTTCGAATCATGAATTCTATTGTAAAGCCTAGAAGTCTACATAACAAATCACATGTTCAAGGCAAGGGCAAAGGTCTTGAAGGGGATGATGAAGATGAAGAGGATGATGATGATGAAGAGCATGATTATGATAAAGGGAAAAAAGTACCAAAAAAGGATGCAACAAAGGGAAAGGAAAAAGGAAAGGCACTATAGGAAGAGGATGATTGTGATACCTCTCCATCAGAATATGACGAAAGCAATTCTGATGATAGCACTCGCAAGATCGAGGCAACCCCAAAAGTTGAAGAAGTTGGTCATACAGAAACATAAGTAGGGCACTTTTTTACTTGTGGTTCATTGGTATTATTGTTACATTGTTTGGCTACTAACATAGATTAAGTTATGGATTCAAATAAGCTTGGTAGAAAGCCTGGGTGACTTGACTCCAATCCAAATGAATTTGCCAGGCATGATTTTACTCATTAGTAATGATAATGTAAAGTATTTGTGTGGTGCATGCACTTACAAAATGTACGCTTTGTAGGAGTGTCTTGTCGTACCATGACAATAGTCCTCGGTGCTCCGAGTGAACATCAGTGCTGGTTCCTCTACCGTTATAGAAGCCTCGATGTTAACACGTGTAATAATCGATTGTGACCACGTGAAAAGATTGTAAAGGTGCGTCTTTCATATCCTGTAATGACTATTGATGTATAACTCTACTCAACATGGTATGATAGGACATCATTCTACAAAGATGATGGCATTTGTTGGGGATCCTTTGAAGATAGGCCTTGTGCTTCTGAATCAGGAGTGTCAACGAGAGCTAGAATATGTCTTTGGTATGTTGCAGAAGGCCAACATGGGAGACATGACCTTTACTATTATTAAAGGTGTCAATACAAGCACATCATGTGATTGTATTGTAGTGAGGTTGTCCATAGGAGGTTTTGTTTATGGCTACCCCGATGACATTGTCCCACGATGAAATCTTTGCACGAGTGATGAGATGATTTTCCCTTCATTAAGACCTTATGTGTTATTGTGTATATGTTGCATCGTATGTATCATGCTTATGTTTTTTGTGTATGTCATTCTGATACCACGTAGATGGAGAGGAGTCTGCATTGCTTCAGATTTGTAAGACCATCTAAGACGACATTGGATCTATTATTATCATTGGTACTGTGTATCAAGTAGCTCACGCCGAGCGTTTTGGCTTCTCCTTAGACACCCTAATGAATGTGCGATGTACAACGCAGATTAGAAGGGCCTTTGGACAAGAGGTAAGCAACACTAACCATAGAGGTTACCATTGAACATCACTTTTTGCTACAAAAAATCATCTCATACTCTTGTGTAGATACATACCCTCATTGCTACTACCTCCACGAGCATAGTTGGACAAAACCATACACAACCTTTCTCATGTGATTATATCATTGATCCTTGCAACATGATGCACTTGGGCAGACGCCTAGATGGGGAAACATAGTGAGTTATGGAGTTAGTATTTTTGTGCTCCAAAATAAGGGCCTTACATTTTTTGGTGGAATCAAGAGAGATATTTTCTTTGTAGGTGGATCTTAGCGTGGATATTGTTAGAAATGCAAGCAAGAGTGGGCTATGGTGGATAAAATATGGGGCAAGACATGATTAAACATGTGATTAGCAAGTAATTACCAAGTAATTATTAGTGAACAATTCACTCAATGCAAATGAGTAGGCATGGGAGATCAAATACCAACACATTCTTATTAGGCCAATGCCTCAATTTATAGCTTTTACATCCACAAGGTGCCAAGCACCCACTCCCCACTGATTTCTTCTTGATTTGTGCCACCTCCCTTACATCCGCTCCCTTACATCTGGGGGCACCTTTTCCTCGAATCTTTCCACACCCCTATATTCACTCATGCTACCCTTGATTCTCTCATCCAGTAGATTCTTCTCACCTTTTCACTGCTACCGACTCAATTACGGACTCCCTTTTTTTACAATCTCTAGCTAAGGGCTTGTTCCGACACACACCCATTCACTTGCATATTTCAACATACATGCCTTTTGGGATAGCCTGTTGAAGCATCATGTAAAGCAAGGGCAAGTGATAGTAGAGCTTTATGCTAGATGTGGAGATTGTGTGGTAGCACAAAAATTAGGCATGAACATTGTTTGTATTGATCCCAAAGAGGATGTAGTGGAGGGTGTCTTGATGAAGATTTCATTGTAGTGCAATAAACATATTTATTTGTGAATATTCAAGTGACTGGGTTTAGCAATTGTTTATGATTGTGTCATGATCTTATTTTTCATATTAAAAAAG
This sequence comes from Cibotium barometz, assembly GCF_041138505.1. Lineage (NCBI taxonomy): Eukaryota > Viridiplantae > Streptophyta > Polypodiopsida > Cyatheales > Cibotiaceae > Cibotium > Cibotium barometz. The sequence continues at coordinate 23,193,897 of NC_141057.1, read as the reverse complement.
AGAGAAAGAGGGTGAGAGCAATGCATATTGGGGTTTTGCAATAAGACATCAGTCGTCTCTGCAATAATGTTTATGTACAACATGTCGTACAAATCAATACAGAATCGTCATTTTCAATATTGTGTGGATGAATAAGGTAGTGAAGCGTTTGTAGACTCGAGGATATGTATGCAAAACATGAGTTAAGTATGTTGTGTTGAGAAATAAGAAAGAAATATAGAGAGAGTGAGCAAAGAGAAGGACATAAAGAGTGAGTGAGAGAAAAAGAGAGGGAGGGAGCGAGAGCAAAGAGAAAGGAAGAGAGAGAGGGAGGATAGAGAGAGTGAGCAAAGAAAGGGGGACTGAGAGAGAGAGAGAGAGAGAGAGAGAGAGAGAGAGAGAGAGAGAGAGAGCCAAGAGAAGGGTAGAGAGGGAGAGAGAGAAAGAGGGAGGATAAAGAGAGTGAGCAAAGAAAAGGACTGAAAGAGAGAGAGAGAGAGAGAGAGAGAGAGAGAGAGAGAGAGAGAGAGAGAGAGAGAGAGCAAAGAGAAGAGTAGAGAGAGAGAGAGAGAGAGCAAAGAGAAGAGTAGAGAGAGAGAGAGAGGTGAGAGTGAGGAAAGAGAAGAATATAAGAGTTAGCAAAGAGAAGGATATATATATATATATATATATATATATATATATATAGAGAGAGAGAGAGAGAGAGAGAGAGAGAGAGAGAGAGAGAGAGAGAGAGAAGAATAGAGAGAGAGAGAGGGGGGATGATAGAGAGAGAGGGAGTAAAGAGAAGGATAGAGAGAGAGAGAGAGGAAGATATAGAGAGCAAGAGAGAGGGAGTAAAGAGAAGGATACAAAGAGTGAGCAAAGAGATGGATAGAGAGAGAGAGAGAGAGAGGAGGATATAGAGAGCAAGAGAGGGAAGGAGGATAAGAGGTAAGAGACGGATAGAGAGGGAGAGGAGGATATAGAGAGCAAGAGAGAGAGAGAGAGAGAGAGAGAGAGAGAGAGAGAGAGAGAGAGTTAGCAAATAGAAGGATAGAGAGAGAGGGATAGAGAGAGAGGGATAGAGAGAGAGAGAGCGAGAGCCAAAAGAAGGATAGAGAGAGAGAGGGAGAAGGATAGAGAGAGAGAGAGTAAAGAGAAGGATAGAGAGAGAGAGAGAGAGAGAGAGAGAGAGAGAGAGGGAAGGGGGATAAGAGGTAAGAGAAGGATAGAGAAGGAGAGGAGGATATAGAGAGCGAGAGAGGGAAGGGGGATAGGAGGTACGAGAAGGGGAGAGAGAGAGAGAGAGAGAGAGAGAGAGGGAAATGAAGGAGAGAGTGAGAGGGGGAGTATAGAGAGAGTAAAGAGAAGGATAGAGAGATTGAGAGAGGGGTGGGATAAAGATAGTGAGTAAAGAGAAGGATAGAAAGAGTGAGAGGTGGAGAGAGAGTGAGAGGGAGATAAGGAGAGTGAGAGAGGGGGAGGAAAGAGGGTGGGAGACACAGAGAGAGAGGGAGGGTGGGAGAGTGAAAGAGAGGGAGAGAAAGGGATGGTGGTAATAGAAGAGAGAGAGAGTGTTAGCAAAGACAGACAAGGATAGAGAGAGTGAGAGAGGGAGAGTGAAAGGGAGGGAAGAGAGAGAGGGGGAGGGAAGAGGGTGGAAGAAGGAGAGAGAGGGTGGTGTGGGCTGGGTTGGGCAGTGGTGGGTGTGGTGGTAATAGTTAGAGAGAGATTGTTCAAGTAGAGAGAGGGCAGTCAAGAAAAGCTCCCTCCACCAAGCTCCCTCGGTGACCATCCCCATCTCAAGGGAGGAAAACAAATCACGTTGAGAAGTAATGAGCTTGTTAGCACCACTATACATGATGATCTATCACTGACATGCATGCATCACGGATAGAAGGGTCATAATTGTAGTACACAATGAATGCACAATCATCCTGTGCATAGCTCGTTGACTTCTTCTTTTCAACACTTAGTGTTGATGCATCAACCACAACCATGCTTGATTCTTTCCTTCTTCCCCTTCTCCTCCAGCCTTTTTCTACATTCATCAATATAATGGCCTGGCTTTTGATATAGTAGTTGCATTTGCTCCTTATCATTGCCCTTCTCGACACCCTTGCCAGAAGACTAGGTTGATTCTAGAAGCCTTCATCGTATAGCCGCCATGAGAAGAGGATTTAACTTTACCTAGCATGACAAATGCCTAATCTCCCACACATACTAGTTCACCCAATATTGCTCTTCTTATTATAAGGGCACACTGGAGCCAACTCATCAAACATAAGGGCATTGGGGTTGGGGGTACCCTTTTTCTTAAGTTGAAGTGTGGATACAAAGCCCTGGTATGAATCTGGTAAAGTTGTGAAAACAATGAACTATCTTGATAGGTCTCATCAGTACATGCAAGTTGCTCCTCCCTAAGATCTTTAAAGCTCGAACTTTAACTACTTGTGTAAGTAGGCCATTCCTACCTTGTTACGCACTTTGTAAAGCACACAATGAGGAATAACGGTGCTCTTCATAGAAGGTGCACCTTCAAAGCAGCCAGCAAGCAAGGACCGCCACACATGATGCAACAATAGAAAAAAGACCAAAACGCATTGTAAAAACATATTTAGGAAGGAAGCCATGCAGAGGAAATTTGAACAAGTTTTATTCATCGTATTCAAAATCTAATCATAACCAAGTCTTGGAACCTCTCTTTTCCGAACGCTGAGCTATGCATGCACATGGGGGAGAGCCATCTTGCAAGCGGCCATAGCCAAGAGCCTCCCTGCAGAATGGCCCCAACCCTACTGGCTCGTCACAAGTAAAATGCTTTCCGGGCAATACAAAACATGATCTCAACAGGCAAAAAATTGAAGAAGCACCAAAGTAGTTTAGGGCGTCGCCCTAGATGCCATCGGTGATGTATGTTTGTTTGCAGATTGAAAGCTCGTGGCAGCATAGGAACCTTAGACCAGGGCAGATAAATACATCATTAGATTGAGAGGCAGAGGCCATTGGAAAGAGATCTGTTGTTGGTGATGCCTTGGTGGATCTGTGGTCACTTGCCTCTACACATCGTCGTGTTTTAACGGGCTTCAAGTTCCGAACCCTGTCTCATTCATATCCTTGCAGGAAATGCTGAACATGGGTGCAAGCACACAAATATTTTAGATGCCCTGTTGTTTCATGCATGCTTTCAGCATATGTTAGAAAAGGGCCAAGGAGAGAGGGCTCTACAATGTACACACTTTCACAAGGAGGCTCAAATGCCCTTGTACAGAAGAAAGATGATGTTGTAGAGGGGGAAATCCTTAAAATTGATTGGTCAGGCATAACAACATGCTGATGCCCGAAAGCAAGCATCCATGGTAACACAATTGTGAGCATGCATTAGTAAATATGGGAAAATTGTGGAAGCAAAAAATGTGTTCTTGTTGGTGGGGTTGTTCCAACACAATGTGGTGTCATGGAATTCAATGCTCTGAGGGTACACCGAGCAAAGCAAAGGAGACCAGGCTTTACAAACTTTATAGAAATATGCAAAAGATAAAGGTGTGCCTTTGAATGATGTTACAATTGCAAGTGTGTGCCATTATTTACTGTGCCAAGGTACACACACAAAACATGGTAATTATAGTGACTGGTAACAAAGTGTTGCCATTCCCGCGTAATAAAAGCAGAGACTCCCTTTCTCAGGACCCCATCACAAGAGGGAAAGCTTTCTTAATATAACCCTGTGGATTATGTAGTGTACAACTGACAGGTTATATACATACAAACATTCTGCTTATTTAACTATTGAGTATAACCCAGCTCATGCTTCCAAGTTGCAGTTATTTATTTTGATATGCAAGTTCAACCCTGCCCCCGCCGCCTGCTGTCGAGCAGCTTGCTCCCACAAATGCAATGCCCTTCACGAAGGCCAAATTTCTGGCCACCTTTGTGAGTTTGTTCGACTCGATCCCGACCACCTTTAGGCGCCCACAACCCATAAGCAAACTGGTCACTGCTTTTGTACTGATCCCCTCACAGCTTCTGATGTCAACGCTCTCTAACATGAGGCATCTCTGAGCAATAAAATCAACCACTCTGTCTGTCAATCCGCAGCACTTCCACAGGCTCAGATGACAGAGGCTCTTGCACGACATGAGCATCGCAGCAAGCTCCTTGTCATCCAGATACTCATTTTCAGAAAGATCGATTTTCTTGAGGTTTGGAAGACTTTGTCCCAGTGCCAACAGCGTTCCCGGATCTTGGACAATGGCTCTGCATCTCACAAGAACTAACTCTTCCAGGTCAGAAGTGATGTTGTAAGCTAGGGACCGCATGCCTGCCCCCGTGGCCAACCAGCAGCTACGCAGGCACAGGCTCCTCAACCACTGGCCGCTTTGTGCTATTTCCATGAGATCTTCATTGCTTAGATCGAGTGGAAGCCTCAAATCGAGCAGCTCCAATGCCCTGCATCTCTGGAGAACCTGGCGAAGCCCCTGTGTGTTGGCGCCGTCGTGTACCTGGAGCGCTCTCAGCTCCGGGCAATGCTCAGAGATCAATGCTAGCACATCTCCTGCAATGGATCGACACTGATGCAGCTGCACTTCACGAAGGGATGGCATGCAATGCATGAAGGCAGACATGGTGGTGTCACCGACTCCCTCACAACGCAAGAGGTTGAGTTTTTGAAGCTGGCGGCAGCTATGCCATAGCCATCTCAAATTACATGCAGAACATGACCTCATGTCGATCAAACACAGCTTTGTTATTTGCAAAGCTCCATAGGCTGATAAGTCTTGCACATCAACATCATTATCTGCACACACCACATCCTCAGGGTATCCCCGTAGGCATAGTTCTTGCAAAGCTTTGAATTCAGAGAGAACCAGCAAACAGCTTGCTGCCAGCGGCTGCAAAAGCTCAAGAGAAGCCAGGCTGGGGCAGCCCTTTGAGAGCTCTTGAAGGCCAGAAATTGTGATAAGCCCTGCTGTGAAGTGAAAATGCTTGAGAAATGTGCAGGAGAAGGTGACAGCCGTCACGACACGCGCTGCCAGGAGCTCTGCTGTAACATGTGGTTTTGACTTGATTGATAGAGAAGCAATGTATGGGTGCTGAGCGAGGAGTGAGGGTACTGACACACAAAAGGTGGCTGCACCTGTGGCATCACTTGGCATACAGAGACCCAATGTGGACTTGGCATTCCTTTGGACTTTTAGCCATCTTTTGCATACGAGAGAGACATTCTCACGGTCGATAGGGTCGTGGATCCTGCATAGTATCTCTGCCAAGAGTTCATCACAGAAAACAGAATTCAACATGTCTCTCCCATCCATTGGGCTTCAATGCCCGGGGCTATACTTGCAGTGCTTGGCTGAAAACCCTGTATATTGAGGGCATGTGTGGCAGTCTGGTGACGAGGACTGATGTGCCCAGATAGCCGAAAATCCTCTATGTTGAGGGCATGTATGGCATTTTGGCAAACGAGGGCTCATGGGCCTCTCTGATATATCCCACATTCAAATGAGACCCACTTAGCATTATATAAAATGCAGACTAAGCCCGCCCTTTTTTTTTTTGTCTTCTTAATAGGTGACTAATCCTTGATTAGCCCACTCCGATGCAGACAAGCTCCGTTAAAAGGCCTGTATGAACACATTAGAAACGGGTTAACTTTGAAATTGCAAGGCTTCTCCACTACTATGAGCCGGTTTAACGAAATTCATTAGTTTGTGCTATTAACCCAACTGTCGATAATCAATTGCGCTTCCCATTCGCTAATTTGTGAGATAAAATCATAGAAATACATGCCCTAATCACCCCCAAAACCATGAGTTATATCACTAATTTGAACCATAAAGTTATCATCAAAATGCAAACAAATGCTTCGAAAAGAGCGCTTCGGGGGGTCACCGGGATGTTTTGATGAATCAAAACACTTAAAGAAGGGCGGATTTGGGATGTGAGCGAGCTGAATGGGAAGCTTGGAACGCAATTTGTGCACCAAAAGCTGCAGAGAGTGGGCAGTCCCCTTCGCGTGGAAATCTCCAATGTTCTAATACATGAGACCCCCTTTGAATCCTCTCCAATAAGGGATTTACAATGCAAAAGAATCTGAAAGTACATTGTTGCATGGCCTCCACCACCACCACCCGTGATCCCAAGAACACGTTGTAACATATTAATATTAATAATGTATGGTTTCTATCACACATATTAATATTAATAATGTATGGTTTCTATCACACCCAGGTCAACATGTGATTGAAAAAAAAGGGAAAAAATAATGTATGGTTTCTTTTTTTTTTTGAAATAAATATATATTTATATTAGTATTCTATCCATTAACATGTACAACAATAATCCTTTTACACATACCAAAGGAACAGTTCAGTTCTCAACAAAAAAAAAGGAGAACCTAGCACCCCCATACTCTTGTCATGTTGCATCGATATTCCCCCACTGTGTTTTAGGCCCAAACTTCGGCAATCCAACTCTCCTATTATTATGTGTCACCAACACCTTCAAATCTTTCCTTGAATATACCTCCACATGCCATGAGTTGTTAGGTTCCCCTAGTATGTGCAGCTATCCCATTATCTTGTGAGTGGCTCATCCTATTCCAGCCTGTAAATGACTGTACCATAATGTATGCTTTCTATCACACCCATTATAATTAGTTGAAGGGCAACCTTACAAATGTTTAGGCTTACATGCCTTTCAAAAGGAGGAGAACTATCATGATGGATGTGGTGGTGTTATGTGAAAACCGTCCTATTTTTTCCATAAACCTTTTCTTATCAAATTTTTGGCCCAAACCAAGAAAAAGGATGGGTGTTTTATGCCGTTTACACATCATTCGAAGAACAATGTTGAAAATGGATTGAATGTGTAGGAAGTTTTTCTTTTGGCTCATGGGAAATGAGGTTTATTTCTATATAAGTGTGCATCCATTGTTCATCTACTTACTCTAAGGGCATATGTTCAACCCTCATAAGGTTGGCACCTTATACTCCATTTGGGTTTTGTGCCACTCTAAGAGCACATGCTCAACTCCCCACGTTGCATCTCATGTGTAGTTTTTACAAAGATCAAAGATGTATTTTTTGCCTTCTTTATGGCATTTCCACCCACAAGTGTGTACAACACTTCAAAACTTTGCAAACTTTTTAATTTCTTTCCCTCATACCATCTCTTTTTTTAAAAAAAACACAAGGCTTAAAGGCACATGCAAAGTCATAATGAAAGTAAATGGGTGCAAATCCCTATATTACTAGTTTTACTCTACCCATAGCTCAAGTATAAAGTCTCCATGCCTTTGAATAAGTGTGGTCAACACTTTTTATTACTTGACAATAAAATACACCATAACTTGACCTTGATAATGACATCATAACTTGACCTTGATAATAAAATACACCATAACTTGACCTTGATAATGACACCATAACTAATTTTGAAGTCACTCCAAGAAGATAGATGAATAAAAATAAAACAATTAAGAATTGTCATCATGGAAATATCTCATGTATTTGTGTTCTTTGAACATGCGTTCCAATGTGAATATCTTTCCATAATTTTAAACTCATGGGGATGGTGTAATTGTGCAAGAAGAAATTGTGCATAAACTTTGTAAAAATGTATAATCTATACTATTGGTCCTAGCCTTTTATCCTACTTTAACTTTCAAAGTTAATATTCTTCGTCCAAAAAACAATCAACCACACAATCCTTAAGCTGCACCATGATAAACTATGGATGTCTTGTGTCCATAGGATTCATTATTGTGTGTTCCTAATAAGAACCATTATTGTGTGTCTCTTCCCTTGTCTTTTCAAGTCTTATTCATTTCCTACATTTAATATTCCCACCATAAAGGTTCAATATATTTCTACAATAATCACCAACCACACAAAAAGTGATGTTTAAACCACCATTGAAAGGATATTAACCTTTACCAATTATCACTATCATGACCAAAAAAAACATTTAGTGGTGGGGCGATACCAACATTATTGAGAAAGAATAAGTATCATGTAAGGAGTGGTTTGTTTTATTTGTTCCAATGCACATTGTGTCTCTTATGATGACTAAGCCTAAAGGATTTATCATGTGTGTGCTAATAGGATTTCAAACAATAGGTATGATTAAATCTCTAAAACATTATACCTCCCTAAATCATAAAATCTCTCATTCAAGACTATATTTTCCTTTAAAATGTAACAATCTATACTTTCATGGTAGAAATGGGAATAAGCTAGATGGCATCTTCTCATCTCCATATGTTGTGTGCATGGTTGTACTTGCATAACATGGTTGCATGGAATTAGAAGTGGGAAGAAGAGAGATGGTATCTTCTCATCTCCATATGTTGTGTGCATGGTTACAATTGCACAACATGGATGCAATTGTAACCGTGCACACAACATATGGAGATGTGAAGATACCATCTCTCTTCTTCCCATTTCTAACATGGTTGCATGGATGCCATATTGTGCATGGTTGCATCAAATAAAGTTCCATTTTTAGGCAAATGAACCACATGCCAGCATGTCCAAGGCACGGTTCACAACAAGGCACTGCGAAAGTGTGGAGAAATCCAGCAGACACTCTCTCTTTCCTATACTTCACATATTGGGTGTATATTTGAAATTTGAATAATAAAAATTTCGCTTGGTAGAAACTCCAGACGGGGGAAAAGATTCGAATCTCACATTGGGTTTGTATTTTTTTCCCAAAAAGTCCATAGATTTCGAACCTCTATGGTGGACATCTTTTTGAGGACTTGACATTATGGCACTTACTCTAACTAAACTCTACCATGCAAAATGAGTCACATTATTGGCTTCTTGGATAGATTTAAGGCACTTAAGTTATCGAAATGAGTCACATTAGGCTATTTTTTTTAAAGTTTTTGTAAGGCAATCAATCTCTCTATGAGGGGGTTTGCTTGAAGATTATGTCTTGCTATAATTTTTCTTATTTTCGCTAAGGTGATTAATCTCTCTGTGAGGGGGTTTACATGACGATTATGTCTTGCTATAGTTAATCTCCCTATGAGGGCTTTGCGTGAAGATTATGTCTTACTATAATTTAGAGGCTTGAAACTAAGTATTTCATTGGCATTACTACATGAGTCGCGAATGCAAGCCGATAAGATGTGTTATTTATAGCCACCTTTGTTATGAGAATGTATTTTAAGCTCTACTAAAAATATTATTCTACCCTCTTAGATAATTCGACGACACTTGGATTCTCTTTGCATCATGCTAAATTATGTTAATATCACGGGTGATGCCATTGTAAATATTAATACGTTTGGTGTTTGACGTATGTTTGGGGGCTCCAACTTTTGTTACACGGTTTGTATGGCAAGGTGATTCCTTGGTCACTTATGCTGCTGCCTGTTGGCAAATATGTGTGTGGTGATGGTTTGTATACTTTTGGAATATTTATTTTTCACCAATTTATTGTTAGTTATTTTATAGGTGAAGAGGATTCATAAGATTGAGGAGGATGCACACCTTATTATTTGATGTCACACATTTTTGGAAACAAGCTTTGTATATATTTATGCTAGCTTGTGCACATTTTGATTTAATTTGGAAGCTTAGATTTATCAAGCTTAGACTTGAACATTCAAACTTTAATACTTTTGTAAAGAATTATATGATTTAACAAAGCCTCAATTTATGGATACTCTATTTTGAGCATAAGAGAGTGTCATGCAAGGAAAAGTACCTTTTTATATTTTTGGAGGTGATCGCCTATTCTTGGAATAAAATGATGTAAATACTCATATGTGGGGAGAGGCCACACATATGAGGGGGGACATTGCATCCATTTCTTTGTCACTTTCTTGAGCTAAGTGTTTTGCAAGTTATTTATTCAATTCTTGAATATGTTGAACTTGTGGTTTTTGATGAGTTATTCAGGTTGAATAATAATTCTTTATTTTCTTTATTTTCAAAGTGGATACATGCCAGTGGTATCAGAGCTATGGGTCTAGAAAGATGGAGGCAAGATTTAAAAGCTTGAAGGATTAAATCAAAGGTTTGAAGAGTTGTAAGCTTTTATCCAAAGGAAAAAGACCACAAGACAAAAGAAGGCAGTAAACCACACTGCAAAATCCAAAAAACCATTCTCCTTCATGAAAAGAGCAATGTAAAAAATGTATAATGGATGGTTATAGTGGTCTCTCAAGACAATTTTGAGAAAAAGAAGAGAAATAAATTTTTTCTTTGCAAGCTGAGCTGTGGTGATTATTCATTGTTTCTCTCAGTTGTCTCCTTGATAGGTTCTATAGCCGTGGTGGACAAGACAATTAAAAAGCTTAAAGTATTAAGATTTATAAGCTTTAGAGCCTTATACTTTTTATAAGCTTTAAAAGCTTATATCTTTTATAAGCTAAAACGCATTTACTCTTATAAGCTTTCAAAATTCTCTCATAAGCTACAAGCATTATCCCCAAAGAGAGAGAGAGCTCTCTAATTTCCAACATGCATAATATATGCTAAAACGCATTTACTCTTATAAGCTTTCAAAATTCTCTCATAAGCTACAAGCATTATCCCCAAAGAGAGAGAGAGAGAGAGAGCTCTCTAATTTCCAACATGCATAATATATGCAAAACAATTTCAAAAAATTTACATTAACCCTTTGAAGAATTGGCAAGGCTCTTGTAAACGATTTTCGGGCAATACCAAAGGGAATTAAAAACAAAATTTTCTTCACAAGTTCCTCATTAAATCAAAGCTTTTGACATGATTCTTTGCTGCTCTACGGATTTGAAGTGGCTTAAAATCGTGTTGAAGTCGACCGAAAACTCAAGACTCTTGACCACGCTTGGAATTCATTTGGAATTGGAGTAAAGGACAGTACTAAGATCAACCTTTTGACAAATTTTAAACCCAAATTCAACACGGTTCAAGGCGTATCAAGAGCTAAGTTTTTTGTCTTTAATTATATATGTGCATTATGAATTTACATTTTCTTTATTTATTTATTTGCAATGGCCAATTTACCCACACTACCCGGTATGTAAGTGCAAATTGTTGCACTTCAAGAAAAAATTACAAATGTGCGCGATCATTGACGTGAGCTAGTACGACAAATCAACATTCTAAGCGTAAGCGTGACTCTTCGGACTCTGACGAGGAGGAAAGTTATCATCTTAGGCATACTATTAAGGCTATTTGTGTACCTAGAGTTCTCGGAAAGACTCATGGATTAGCCAAAAGGCATTCATTTTCCAGAACTATGATGGGAAAAAGGCGCTTGAGTGCTTATTGCGCATGGCTCAGTCACTTGGATGATTATTTTTTAGGCGAAAATTTCTCGGAGAAAGAGAAGATTAAATGTGCTTACAATCATTTGATTAAAAGTGCTTCTTTATGGTAGAATGTGATTAAGTAGGGCAAGCATCGAGTGACTACATGCAAGGAATTCCAAAAACTTTTAAAGAAATATTTATTTCTTCATAATAAAAGGTTAAAGCTTGTCAACGGTGGGATACTTTATGCTAGGTCCAAAAAGAGAATGTCCAAGATTATACCGATAAATTCTGGGATATTCTATTTCAGGTTCAAGAGATCAAGGACGTCAAAGAAAGAGAGAAAAGAAGAAAATTTATTTCACCGGTCTCAAGACTACTATTAGGGCAGATATTAATATGTTTCATCCTTGTAATCTAAACCATATTTTCCTTCGAGAAATTTGATAAATCCAGGATGCATAAGGGTAAATATGTAGCCAAAGAAGATGTTCGAAAAGACAATAACAATAAACCCTCAAATGGCCAGTTGAAGAATCGTATCGTTAGGTGTTACAAATGTCACAAGGAGGGGCACATTGCACCAGAAAGTCCAGAGAAGAAAAAGAACTTCGTACCTATATGGCTTGTGTCAACATGGTTGAAAAGGATGACGATAATTCCATTAGAAATTTTTTAGACCCAAAGAGGGCCTCTTGGATTAACTTTTGATTAGGAATGGACCAATAGGAAGAGGGCTGGGTGCACATTTTTGACTTCTTTTGACCCTAGGTGGCCTAGGCTTTGGTTTGCTAATGGGGCCTAATTACTACTCTTGTCCCCCTACCTCTTGGGCCCAAACTTAGAGGTTCCCCCACCTAGAATCGCGCAGATTAAAAACCCTAAAAATTGAAAATTTTTAAAATTTTCCCAAAAGTGTGTTTTCCCTTTCAAACTTCCCCCCAACATACTCTAGGTTTGGAAAGCTCATTCTGAACCTCTTTCTTCCTCTTCTAAGCTCTCCATTTATGCAAAAACTCCATACCTCTCAAGCTCTCCCTCCTTGTCAAGCTCCCTCAGTCTCAAGCTCCCTCTCCCTCTTTCTTCCTTTTCTAAGCTCTCCATTGCTGCAGAAACTCCATCCCTGTCAAGCTCTCCCTCCTTCTCAAGCTCCCTCCCTCTCAATCTCCCTCTCTCTCTCTCTCTCTCTCTCTCTCAAGTTCCCTCCCTCTCCATTGCTGCAGAAACTCTATCCCTCTTTAGTCTACTCTAGGTTCAGGAAGCCTATTCTCAAACTCTAACGCTCTTTTAAGCTTTCCATTGCTGCACTGAAAACCCTGAACTTTCTCTCCTCTCCACTCCTCTCTTTTGTAAAACAAGATTTTCTTTTCCCTTCTTCTCTTTTCTTACCACCATGGCCTCTTCTCCAATAATGTGAGAAGACCTAGGGAGAAGGTGGAAGAGCTTGTGCTGCATAACACAAGAGATGAGAATGGAGTTTGGGCTCCAACAAGATTCAGGGTTGGGGCTTGGGTCTACATGTAGCCAAGCTCTAAGGGACCACATCGAGTGCGTCAACAACTGGGGAATATGCTACATCATTGGAAGGGGTGGCTACAAGGCTTCAAGCATACTAAGAAGGAAGGACTGGTTGCCATAGTGCAACATGTGTATACCCTTGGAGACCTGTACATTCAAGGCCAATGACCAAGGTTTCCTTCAAATTGTCAGTGTAACATAAACACAGATTTAACAACATGCTAATATTAGAATTTTTGTTTCAAATTTTCTTATGATTCTCCATTTTCTTATCTCTCTGTAGATATTTTCCCCTCTAATTATGTTGAGGAACAACCACTCCAAAGCCTCACTAGAGTTTTCTATGCTATGCATGCAGCCATTGGAGAGGCAATGTTTGTATCTCAAAGCCCAAGTGATCTTGTATAGAACAATATCTTTTTCTTTTCTCACTCATATTTTGTAGATAAAAAACCAGGTTTATTTGGCAAGCCAAAAGAGATCCCCAACCCCCCGAATGGCCCAAACCTGATGCTTGGACCATCTTATGCTTAAAGTTTAAGATGGTAAGTGATATCAAGACATCACTCAAGTTTTCAAAGGCATCTAGGTCAGTAGGGCTAAATTAGTTTTGTCCTTTACATGTTTTTGTGCACATGTTCCGACACACCTTCTCGAACGATCAATCTCAAGTAACAGCAACAACCCGTGCTCCCAACACTTGTGTTGATTTGGTGTGCTTTCATACGTTACATATTCCTTCAGTATAGATTCAGATACTAGATTAGATGTTTCCAACAACCGATACACAAACAAATCCCGAATTCCCTACTCTTCTATGATTATATCATCCTTGTATGTGCGTTGTTTCCTTCTTTTATCATGTGTCTGTGTATTATGTCAGATTTTTAGTCAGTCAACCTATAGCTCTTAGACTACTTGGGGAAGTTAAGGACTTGAAAATCTGATTGTCAGATTTTTAGTCAGTCAACCTATAGCTCTTAGACTACTTGGGGAAGTTAAGGACTCGAAAATCTAGCAAATAAAAAGATACCACCCTCCCTCACAAGGCATTGAAGCATGGTTCTAAACGGTTTTCAACTTGGGGTGACAATCAACAAAACCAAGAAAATCGGTGTAAAAAAAAGTAAGAGATTGGTGTTAAAAAAGGTAAGAGATTGGTGTTAAACTAGTCCCTGATCGAAACAACCTTTATACACTTAGGCTATAGCAAAAACAAGTTGAACAAGCTTTTCACTAGTATCATATCACTCCCAAACCAATATGATACCAATTGTGGAATGATAGATGTATACAACTAACACTACTGATAGGGAAAAGACCAGCTGTCGGTTAAACACTGCTATCATACTGGCTTAAGAGCATGTCTCCTCTAATGTACTTTGTATTTTGAAAATTTTATAACCGGTATTATACTGGTTGAACACTAGTATGATACCGAGTAAAGACCGAAAGGAGAACTTGTGGTGGCCATATGATACCAATGTTTTGTACCCGTATATGATACCATTTGGAACATTAGCTCTATGAAACATACATTAGGTATAAGGTAAAGATCAACTTTGCTTTAGATGGCAACACAAGTTTTGAAACAATATGATACCAGTGTTAAACTAATAAGATATCGATTGGTGAACCAGTTGCATACACCTAGGAACCTATAACTACAAACCAGTTACAAACAAAAATGTTTAACTTGCTATGGTTTTGTATTGCAAGTTGAACTATATTTGTTGTTTAAGGAGATGCATCCATAGGCACCAGCTCATCAACGAGCTTTTGAGAAATTAAATCCATACTTTATGTGCAAGCTTAAGGATCGATACGCTTATTGTTGCAACATAACACATGTTCATATGTCATTCTTAAAAGATACCTTGAACCAGATTAGAGGATCTACTTTCGTGTTGCATGGCAAAGAATGTCAATGTGATTGTGTCATTTGTAATGTGGATTCTCAGCAGCGTGCAAGGCTGCAGAGAAGTCCTACAAGATCATCACAAGTGCATGGGAGTCCATCCTATGTCCCAAAGCTGAAGGTACTATTTTCCGTGCTTTGAAGTGTCTGATGGGGAGTTGCATTGTCTCTGGTCCTTGAAACATAGCAATTTGTCCAGATGAATCTACATATGTTGGTTGACTTGTCACCGTGAAGATCTTTCACCACAGGACATAGACTGTGGAACCACTGATGATGGGAAGACAAAGAAGAGGAAAGAGTTAATACACAAGGAAATGTCATGCAAGGCACTGAATCAAATGTTCAACAACAAGCTCGAAAAGTTTATCAAACATAATTTTATGTATAGGTGGCATGCTGAGCAACACAAAGAATGCTTATCTAATTTTCCCGAAGATGTGGTAATATCTGTTGTAGACTCTACTGAGAATTACTCTTTTAAAGAGAAAAATGAGATACAATCAATGCATTGGTATTCAAGCCAAGTGTTCATATTTGTGCATATTACATACTTTTGCATTGCAGGTGACATCCACAAAACAATACACTTTTGCATTACAGGTGACATCCACAAAATAATACACTTTTATATCTCTGATAAAATAAGAAGCATGATACCCATTTTGTGCAACATTGTTTCATGCTACATTAGAATTGGGTATTGCCCTATGGTATTCCCCTACAACGCCATTGGGTTTGGTCTGATGGTGCTTCATCTCAATTCAAAGAAAAAAGGCCTTTCTACTTTGTTTCCAAGTACACTGCCATCACAGAGTTACAAATGACTTGGAATTTATTTGGCTTTGGTCATGGAAAGGGAGAGCACGACGATGCAGGGGCTGTGGTGAAGAGAGAACTAACTCATAAACAACTCAAGCCTCAAGGTGCTAAGCTCCAATGTGCAGATGATGTCATAAAGTCTTTGTAAGAAACGCTCACCCCACTGGAGCCGAGTCCACATATGAATCACAAGCTCGATACATTAGTAAAGTCTTTTGGGAGATAAAGTTGGGTGATATAGATAGATATGAGGCATGGAATGTCAAGGCTATAGTAAACACAAGATTCCTACATTCAGTCTCTGCATACTCTCAGCACGATCCAATAGCATTGAGGGTGCATCTGTTATCATGTTACTATAGTAATTATATAGAACACTTATGGCATAGATGCAGCAACAATCAGTCTCATATTTATAGCTGGGATTACATTGCCCTTAAACCATTGGTAGATGGCACTAAAGAAGATAATGTTGACATTGATGTTAACATCATAAACATTGACAAGGCCACCTACGAAGGGCACAGTTGAAAAAGGAAATCCAGAGAATGTGAACTTCTACGTCTTGAAATGCACAAAGGAGAAAGAGCTTTCCCAAGAGACCTACAAAAGAGACCTACAAAAGAGCTTTCCCAAGAGACCTACAAAAGAGCTTTCCCAAGAGACCTACAAAAGAGACCTACAAAGGACGGATGGGGGAATGCCATTGCACGAGGTTGTTTTACTATGAAAGGGTTATTCTATGCACCTAAAGATGAGCAAACCTGCGAGTTGTGGGGTTACAAGTCGGAGGCCTTGATAGCGATGCATCTTATACTAGCAATCAAATTTCCAATGGACCCACACCGAGTTAACAAAAATCTGTTTGTCCTATCTCCCTCCTAAGGTACATGAAGTTGTGTACAATAGTATGCCATTCAATTTTTAGCATACTTGTTAGATACAAAGTTGTGTAAAATAGTATGCCATCCAATTGTGTGCATACTTGACATGTTTCTATCTATGCTCATGAAATTTAGTGCTCGGGGACTATGTATTATGTAGCTTCGATGATTCAATTCTCATGAATGTTTGATTGGATACATGTAAACCTTGTCAGAATGAAGATTTTGATGATTTGAGGTGGTTATGTATGGAAGATTTAATGATTCATCTGCCAAAAAGAATTTCGCGCCCGTGGGGGTTTGCTAAAAAAAATGTCCTTAACTGATTGTGCTAATTCCCTTTTCAACTCGCTATTCTTAAAAATTGTGAGAGAGAACACTTGTTTTGCAAATGAGAAAATTAATCCTAAATTGGAGATTCCAATTAATACAACATCGACACATGGAGACACTCAAGTACTCAATGATAGTAGTAGAAATGACACACAAAGAAGAAGAAGAAGACTTAAAAGAATCTCAATACTTCGAGTCTAATTTATACATACATCTAGTTTTGTTATGTTTATGATTGCATCATATACTGTATAATCATACACCATACTTTACAATTGATCTACATTGGGAGAAAGTGGGCCTGATGAGGAGGTGGGCTTCATCTTCTTCAATGTTCTTCCTTCTTTTAAAACTTCATCTGCTAGGAGATCTATTCTTGGTAGTTGCACCTCTGGAGGGGCAACAATCTTGGAGAAACACACCGGCTCTTTCTTGTCCTTCATTAGATATCTTTTGCCCCATAAGGAGGCAATGTGTCTGGTTCATTTATTCCTACCACAACAGCTTGGGCTGTGTATGATAGTAGGGGCATCTTAGCACTTGACATCCATGCCCCTGACCAAACATTCACAATGCAAACTTTTTCTCCACCACCAGCACCACTTTCTCAACATTCAATGGCGCATCATATCCACCTCAAAACCTAGAGAGTAATTTCAATGCGAATAAAGGAAATTTTGCAGTCTTTTGAGAACTCTTAATGAAATATAATGATCTGCGCATCAAAATTGTAATCATCATGATTCAAGTCAACTTACTATCAATTATAACCAAGTGTCATAAAGTGTATGCACCTTCTGATGATTCAAATGTCTTATATATTCAGCGAGACCATCATCCTTTCAATGACTTGTTGATTTTGAACTGCTAGCACCGGATGATATTAAGCCTCCTAATCTCTTCAGGAAATCATCATCGTCTACAAAAACCTGCAAGCAATGTAATACATTTAATCAATAAAATACACATAAAACAAATACTAATAGCTTAAGAAATTTTTGTTACTGTTACTGTTACTTTTGATTTTCATCACCCTCAAGCATTTTTCTTGTCCACAAAGGGATCGTAGACTTACTGTCTTCATGTATTGCCCATATCTACCAAACCAAGATGGTATGCAATTACTACAGCCACCTCCTTGGAAGGAAATTGGTTTTTATATGCCCTAGCTTCATTGAACATGTCCCTTAATATCTCCTTTCCAGGTAGATACTCGGGGTCCTGGAGTGCAAAATCAAGTATGAGGTGTTTGTCAACTCCTTGTTCTACCCACCCCATGTCTACTTCACTATAATTTGCCAAAGGGCAGCCAAGCAATAGTCTTGATGAATATTAAAATGATGCATAATGTCTGTTAATAATACGCTGAAAGATCCCCGCCCCCTCCGCGCAACGGATTCTGGGGTGCTAGTAGCAAAAGTAGCACTTCTTGCGCGGGGCAGGATCCCTCACTCGGGGCCTCGCCCACCACGGATATCCGGACAAGAGACTAATCCCTTGGTCCTTCAAAAACCGAACCCAGAAAAACTCCCCCTACCAGAAAGCACGGGTGATTCCACCTGGATATTTGTACTCTAATTAGTCAGGGTTATTACTGACCAAACTGATCCGATCGAACTTGTGAGTCACTTGGTCAGATCAAGGAAGAAACTTACACTTGGATCATAGAAACCAACGCTTTTTTCTCTATCGAGAGGCACAGCCACCATTGATTCTTTTTCCATAGAACAATTGCTATCCGGGATTTACTTCATCTATGATACTATAACAGAATTGAGTCTCATTTTACGGATCCATCAGTCCAGCCTAGTCCCATGGGTTAGCCAACCGCCCAACCATTGTAGTGATGGGATCCAATTAGGAATTTGGTAAGGTTTTGTCCCGGGTACCAGGGAAAAGATTTCCCAGGCTCCCTGGTCGGATATTCATGCAAATTTAACGCCAATAATTCATATGTATTCCTATTCTCATCCAATCACATCATTTTTTATCTCATCACATCTTTCCTCATTTATTAACACATTCTTAAGCCATGTGAAATTTATCTTATCTTCTGGCTTGAGGGTTTGGAACCATTGATGACATTTTCCTTCTAGGGTCAGTGAGAAGGCATGAATCATGGTTACATCACTTACTGGCCTGCAAGTTTCACATGTGGACTCAAAGATCTCTACATGTTGGATCGGATCCTCATCCCCAGAGAGCTTTTGTATGAGCTTTGAAATGATGTGTGGCTTCATTTGGGATGGTTCGGATTCTAGAGCAGTGCCTAGTTCCTTGACCATTCCTCGACCCATTTTCGCATACATATTCAATAAATCTGTCCTTGTGGCCACATTAAGATCTACATTTGGATCCTCCCTTGGTCTTTGAGGAGATACTCCCCCCCTACCTAGACTTCGTCCTCTTCCAACATTGGCTCTTCTAGGCATTTCTAGTCTATAGGATGGTTCGGCCACTTCATTCTGAACTGGCTCATCATTAGCAGCCTCCATATGCCTTTGTAGAAAGAAGAGCTCCATGTCCTGTATGAACGTGGGATGATTGGTCATTTTCTCGACGTCTTTCTTGGTGTACAGGAGGTCTTCTACTTCACCAGTTTCCCTTGGTAGATTATCCCCTTCATCCTGGGTTATGAACCCTTCCTCCGCTCTTGGCTCATCATTAATGGGCTCTAAGATTGGAATTTCTCCCTCACTCCTGTCCATAACCATTTCTGGCTCTTTGCCATGTGATTGAAATAGGTTCACATTTCCCATCTCCTTTTGTTCGTCCCTAGCCCTTCAAGTATCAAGCTCTTGTTTCCTTAAGCTCAATTCTCGTAGTAACTGTCATTCTACTTCAATCCTTTTTAGATCTAATTCTACTTCCTCTGAGGTTAGGAAGAATACTTGACATCATGTCTTGGCTGCGCTTTCCAAGTCTCTTCTCATTCTGGGGGTGCTAGTGCTAGATAGCCTAGAACTTGAACGTTGGGTTGGTAATTCTTGCCTTGGACCAAGTCCAAGGCAAGAACTGGTTGATAGACCTGCCCCCACAGATTGCGCTTCCTCATCGTTGGTTGATGGTTTGGAGACCAAAAAATGCCCGGGAAAAGAGAATGATCCCACTAGATCTAGGAGGAGAGGGTGGATTCTCCTCTTCCCCAAACCTAGAGAATCATAAGCCCTTCTTCCATGGATTCTTCACTACTTGTCTCGACGGTGGGTAGATTCCTTAAGACACATGAGGAGGCTGAGTTTTTTACTGAAGTATGACAAGCAGGGAGGTGAGGTAGCTACCAACAATCATCCAGGTTTCGTGGTGGATGACGATATCTTCATGGAGCCTAAACTACAAGAGGGAACCCACCCATACATGTCAGATGTGAACGGGAATCCCATTCGATATGTTGCTAAGCATAGCGAGTCTTTTGCAAGGTAAGTAGAGCTTCGTCTATGGCACTCACTTCACTACAATTCATTACAAGAAGTGTAATTGTTATATCTTTTTTATTGTTGTTTATTCATATATATATGTTAATGAAAGAAGCATGTATGGCAGGTGGTTACTCGTCGGGACATTCACCTATCGAGGGGATGTAGATTGCTTTGCTTGAATTGGGAACCTTGCTAAAGCATGCAAGGGACTACATCGGCATTGTATCAGTGTAGAGTGGGACGAGGCATTCTTTAGTTCTTGTATATAACCACTTTTGTAAATTTTAAAAATATAGGCAAATTAGCTACCATTCTCTTTTTTTGCATCTCTTTTAGCATGTTAGGAAATATTATGGAGCCTAAGCTCTGGAGCTAAATCCAAGCCCAAGAACACCTAGCAAAGAAAGCTTCTCAAATGATGGCTATCCTCGACTTCCAAGACTAAGCCCAACAATGAAAAAGAACAAGGACCTATGGCTGGAGTGTGCAATTAGATCACCATCTGCAATGCAATCACTTTAAAAAAAAACTTTCCTCTCATATATGCAAGATGACATGCTCAACAACACTTCATTTTTTATGTGTGGTATGAAGGATCAACTTGAATCATGTTATAATATGAAATAATTACAAGATAATATGAGCTTATCGTCACTTGTATGAGCTTTGTATGAGCTTATCGTCACTTGCTAGACACAAATAATGATATTATTGGTAATACTCAAGAGTAATGATATTATTGGCAATACTCAAGAGTGACAGAGGTTGAACATTAACATTTTTTTAATTGTTATGTATCTATCACAAAGCAAACATCAATGAATATCAGCGTTTTGTTGTTTAACCTCTTCTTGTTGCGGAGGGTGTTGGAAGACAGGCTTTCTTCTCTTTTTTTCTAGTTGCTGTGCAGATTTGTGTCGTTTTCATCATGCTTCTATCTATGTATGTAGGGCAGCAGCCAGCGCCCCCTCTTTGTTTCTCTTCATTCCTGCAGCTGTAGCAATCTCCTTCTTGTACGACTCCTTCTTGTTCTTTAGAGTATTTGCTGTGTATAAGAATGGGCAGTGCACTCGATAGTGTCTCCTACAAAGTGCGTAGAGCTGTGCTCATTTGCTTTAGCCGCCCTCTCAAGCTCGTGTGCTGCTTTTATTTTTGTTGTTGTTTAAAGTGTGCACACCAAAAAGTCTTACGCTTTTTTGGAAAGTTTTAATGAATGGCTAGCATTGGTTGAACCTTACACATCCACAAAAAAAAAAAGAAAAAAAAAGAAAAAAAAAGAGCAATTTAGCACAGATTCAAGAGAAAAATTCATGTCTGATTCTTGGGTTTCTATAAAAAGAAAGAGGCATAAAGAAACAACTCACCATCACTCACTCTCCACACAACAAAATGGTGTTGTAGAGTGCAAGAATCGTGCTATTTTGTTGAGATGGCAAGGAGTATGCTTAATGGGATAAATGTATCTTAATCCTTTTGGACTAAGGCAGTTAATACGACTATGTAAATTCTTAACAGGAGTGCAATAAAGGCCATCAAAGGGATGACTCCTACTCAGATAAAAAACCTTTAGCTGCACACTTGAAAGCTTTTGAACGTTGAGTATATGTTCTAGATGATCAGAGAACCAAATTGGATTCCAAAAGTATCTTCTTGGACTACAACATGGAGTTGAAGGGATATCGGCTCTATGACCCTTAGGCAAATAAGCTCATAGTGAGCCGTGATGTGAAATTTCAAGAACAAGCACGTCGAATGGAGATTTTTGTGCTTCGCAAGGTCCTACTTCTTATGAGTATTCTCTTATATACAATGCCCCTTGTATTCCCTTACAAAAACATGGAGACTAACAAATCCCGATTCCCAAGTGGTGTTAATAATTGACACTTACATTTGCACCCATCTATAAACTTTCCCAATTGAGCTCTACTCCACAAGACTAGCAAAGCCCAAGTGTTGGATAAACTAGTAGTACTCATATTTCTCATTTATGGGGGAGCGATACATTATGTCTTGAAGATAAGATGTCATGAACTAATTACTTTAGCTAAAATACGTAATTATATAGATGGTGAAAAAAAATAAAAGTATTGAAATCTTACAAAACATGCACTCATGTGAGCTTTCCCTCTCGAGGGCCTAAATAAAAAAGCACCACACTTGTGTCCTATTGGTGATGTTTATTGATTTACACTATGATTTACTTGAGAAATTAGAGGGTTCAAGTTTCTCCTTTTGTTTTCTGTTATGTGATCAAGAAAACTTCATCCATTTCTCCATTGGTCCATCTTTAAATTCTAGCAAAGAGGAGGCACATGAAATTCCAATTTAAGGTGATCAAATATGTATTTCTTCCTTGATTTATCTTGGTTTTTCTAGATCTTGAAGACATTTTTAAATTCACAAGTTGTCACCCACAACAATAAGATCATCTACATAGATAGTGATGATCACAATACCCTTATCACTCTTGCGCACATGCAAAGAGTGACCTGCATCTGCCATATGAAAACCAATAGTGACAAGATACTCGCAATCTTGTCATGCCATGCTCGTGGAGCTTGCTTCAGCCCATACAAGGCCTTACGAAGCTTACATGCATACTCTGGGTAACCTATATCCTCGAAACCAGGTGGCTGATCCATATACACTTCTTCTTGAATAAGTGACCATGCAAGAACATATTTTTTACATCCATCTGATGTAAAAACCAGCCTTTAGCTGCAGTAGCCACCACAATCACAGCTCTCACAGTTGTCATCTTTACAACCGAGGAAAACGTCTCCTCATAATCAATCCCATGTGTCTGCGCATTTCCTTTGTCTACCAATCTAGCCTTATACCTACTTATGCTACCATCACTATTATGTTTCACCTTATACACCCATCTACATCTAATAGCTTTCTTACCTTCAGGCAATGGCACCAAATCCCAAGTCTCATTTCCATACAATGCATCCATCTTCTCATCCACAGGTTTCTCCCAATACACATTTCCAATAGCCTCATCAAAAAATGTGGGCTCTACAACCCGCACAACTTTTGCCATATAAGCATAGTGATGTGCCACATAACCATCGTAAGTCAACCTCTACACAAGGTTTTTGACTCTTCCAAATCTTCGTAACTTTACATTCACTGCTTCCAAAGCCTTCTTTACACTAGGTGTCTTCATGAATCCCAAGCTCCTCATCATCAACGAGAACCACTAGACTCTCCATCAACAAGAGAATGCCCTATAGAAATATTAGGCATACCAAGGGGCTCAACCACTTTCTCTTTGGCTTTATGTGATGTACGAACTAGATTTCCAGGACTTGTATTATGACGCAACCTGCCACTCCCTGGTCTATCAACAGAACCGCTACATGAGGACTCTCTTGGTCCATTCAATGACTGTGATTGCTGACTTGCATTCTATGTAACCACGTTTCCACTTACATTAGCTCCAACAACATCTTTTTCAGTAGCTACTCATCTCATCAAATACAACATCCCTGCTTATCCTCAATTAACATGTACTAGGATTATGACATCTATATCTCTTTTACTCAAGGAAATATCCAATAAACACACATTTTTTAGCCTTTGGATCCAACTTTGTACACAACTCATCTGGCACATGCACATAGGCAATACATCCAAAAACTTTCAAGTGAGATAAATCAGGTTTCTTGCCCCACTGAATTTCTCCTATAGCGTTACATCATGTATGGCTACAGTAGGAGTCCTGTTCATGATATAAACTGCTGAAGAAATAGCTTCAACCCAATAGTTATGTGGCATATTCTTCTCTGTCATCAATTCTCATGCTATCTCTACAATGTGCCTATTTTTTCGCTTAGCAACTCCATTTTGATGCAGAGTGTATCTACATGTAAACTGTCTCTAAATGCCATTATTCGTAAGAAATCAGAGAACTCATTGGAGAAGTACTCTCCCCCCTCCATCTAACCTTAGGCACTTCACATGCTTCCATGTCTGCTTTTCAGCCATCACTCTAAAATTATAAAATGTGTGAAGTCTTCACTCTTCTCCATGAAATACACCCACACTTTCCTTGTGTGGTTATCAATGAATGTTATATAATACCACAGTCACCCATGGACGTAGTTTTTATAGGACTCCATACATATTAATGCAAAACATCTAGTACATTCCTGCTCACATTTTTATCATGTGGAAATACATGCTTTGTCTGCTTTCCAAATTGACATGCTTTACATACTTTCTGCATACCATCAACCTTAAACTTAGGCAATCCTGTCACAATTTCTTTAGTCTTCATAGACTTTAGTCTTTGCACATTTATATGCCCAATTCTCTTATGCCAAATATTTGTATCTGTAACAACTCTTGAACCATTTGCAAACATTGTAGCACTCACTTCAGGCATATTTACATTCAGTGTAAACATTCTACACACTTTGTTGTCTTTTGAAGCAGTCTTCGACATAACAAGCATCAGGGTTAGAGTGGACCTATAACCCTTGCTCAATCATCTGGCTAATAGAAACCGGATTCTTTGTAATGTTCGAACATGAAGTATATTTACAAGGTACTTCACCTTACCATCCTACAGAGACAATGGCACATCTCCAACATGGGCAATCGGATAAGTAGTGTCATCCCCTATTTCAACAAAACTTGGTCTTTCAAGACTCTTCATTTCCTTGAACCACTCACCACCATGACTTGTCATGTGGTTTGAAGCATCTGAATCAACACACCATACATCATCCTTACATGCTGCTACATCATTTCCAAACACAACATTAACTACATGTTGCATAACAAACAACCTCTCATTATCTTCATTATTTATCCTAGAGGACGTATAGTTATTTTGCTACACTTTTTCATTTTGTATGTCATTCTGCTTCTTATGGTAATTTGCCTACACATGTCCATGCTTACCATAGTAAAAATAACCTCGTGTATCATTATGCTGCCTTTGCCAATTACCACAACCTCGTGTATCATTATGCTGTCTTTGCCAATTACCACAACCTCCTTGACTCCCCCTGCCTCTAAACTGGCCTCTTCCACCTGTGTGGTGTTGTTGTGATTCATGGGATTATTGCTGCTATTGCTGACCATAATGATGATTACCTATTCAACCACCACCACATTGGCCATGTCCATAATCTATACCTCGTCCTCTACCTAAACTTGTGTAGAAGGCCTACTTCTCTGAGCTATTTTTGTTTGGTGAAGAATATTGATCTTCACCCAAATTCTTCTCTTCAATCATCAGCATTGATACCAAACCTGTAAAGTTGGGAATATTCTCCCGAGTCTAAATAAACGTCTTGAATGCCTTATATTGTGGCCTGAGACCACGTAGACATACTTCCATCTTATCATCATTATCAACAGAAACATTAATAGATGCAAGGGATTCCACAATGCCATTGATCTTCAAAGCATAATCATTCACAGACATGTTTTTCTTCTCCACAGTATGAAGCTCATTCTTCAACTGAATCTTTCGTGCCTTGGTGTTAGTTTCATATAGCTTCACCAAGGTGTCCCATGCCTCCTTGGGTGACTTGGCATCCTGTATATGCCTAATCATAGTGTCTTGTATGCTAATAGAAAGCCAATACATGACTTTCCTTGCTCCTTGATTCCAATCCTTGTATTCTTTTACATCTATAGTAGTTGGATTAATCTCCAGTCTCTTTTGCCTCCTCATGTTCACCTTCAATGTAGTCCCAATAGCCTTTTCCTATCAGAAAATTTGTTAATCTAAACCTCCAAGCATGGAAGTTGTTCTTGTCAAGCTTCTCTTCAACAACCTAGTTAATTCCATAATTTGACATCTTGTCTACAACAAAAACTCACCAAATATAGCACTCTTGTTCGACCTACACAAACTATTATATTCTCTGCAGTTGTACTATACTACACCCAAACTATCACAATCAATGACCTCAATTTGCATACATACACCTAATGGCAACTTTAAGACCTCTTCGCGCAGTACACAGTGTTTGCACAACCAATTGCCCTTCTTGCCGTACCAAAAATAGAATTCTGCAGAGAATCAAAACTTACTCGCAGTGCCCCGTGAATGCCTGAGAACTGAAAAATGAAGGTCCAGACGTGCCCGAAATGTGTTTTTGGGCCTGAAAAATGATATCCAAAGGACTATATAATTACCCTGCAGCTCCACTCTTGCGAAGAGAGCTCCTCAATCCGATTTCGTTTCTGGTGCCTCCCAAGAGCTCCTGACAAGGGTGTAGTAGCCAACACAAAGGGGGAAGAGTAGATGAAGCTCTTACCCTCGTATCGCTTCCTGTGCTTATCTTGCTGCTCAATTTCTTAGCATGAACTAGACTCTGATACCATGAAAGATGCAGTGGAGAAGGGAGCTTGAGCTCTTGTAGAGGCACACACACACTCATAAAAACCCTAGAAGAGAACACACAAGATGAGAGGCTGAAAATTGTTCTTCTTCTTCTTCAACAAAAGAGGTCCACAAAGGAGATAAAGTGACTAACACACATACTACAATATATACACAAGAAGTCCATAATGTGAACACCCTAAAGTGGAGTGGGTAGGTGTGGACTAGTTGGTGTAGTCCAACTGTAGAATCTCTGGTGTCTATATATCAGTGCCAGCTCTACCAAACCCACCAGTGATGTAAACATCGAATGGTCATGGAGGCACCTCGTGAGTATCATCTTATGTTGAGCTTGACATCTCAATAGTCTGGCCTTGTGCTTGTCCATTGACCCATCAGACGACATATACCTGGTCTTATAGACCCACTTGACACCAATGACTAACTGTTTTTTATGGCCTCGGAACCAACTCTCGAGTGTTATTCTTCTCAATGGCTTCAAGTTCCACTTGCATGGCTTTCCTCCAAGTATCTTGGGAAAGAGCTTCCTTAACGGAAGTGGGCTCTTTGTCCCGAATGATATGAGACATCAAAGCATAGTTCACCTGTAAGAGCTCCTTTGTTTGACTTTTATCACACGAACTTTGTGCGATCTTTGAGGCCCATCCTCTGTGGTCCACTCGGAGGGATACTCCATAACACGACTCCTGAATGATGTCCAACAACCACTTTGGTACTCGAATAGAACATAGAGCCTCCTGCTAGGCTCAACCTATACAACTAACTAAGGCCGGCTAGCTAGAACAATAGCCTAGGAGTAATCCTCAAACTCATCTGGTTCTCTAAGAAGTGGTGGCTCATCAACAATGGAAGCTAGAACATGCTCATCAAAGACAACATCCCTACTACGACAACAACCTCATTCCACTCTAGGTCATATAACCTGTAGCCTTTGGAAAGAGAGTTATATCCCACAAATACAAGCTTATGGGACTTCAAGTCAAGCTTCCCCCTCTACTTCTTTGGAATGTGAACATAGGGATTACTCCCAAACACACAGAAATGGGAGACATCTGGTTTCCTGCCAAAATAAGCCTCATATGGAGTCATCTTTGTACTGAAGTCATCGGAGATCAGCTGAGGGTATGGATAGCCGTAGCCTCCACAACCTCTCCCCAAAGTGGATGAGGAAGATCAGGATGCTCTAGCATTCTCCTCACCATCTCCACCATAGTCTAGTTCTTACGCTCAACTACTCCATTCTCTGAAGGTGAACCTGTATTGGCCCGCTCCCGCTTGATGCCATGCTCTGCACACAAAACTACACAAAAGCATTAGAAGAGAACTCCCCTCCTTTGTCATCTCAAAGAGTCTTCACCTACAATCCAGACTCCTTCTCCACCATAACATGCCACTCCTTGAACCGAGTAAAGGCTTGGTCCTTCTGAGAAAGAAAATAAACCCATGTAAACCTACTACAATCATCCACAAGCAGCATAAAGTACAAAGAACCTCCCAAACATGGGGTCTGCATAGGTCCACACAAGTCAGTGTGTACCAACTCCAAAGGTCTTGAAGCCCGCCTAGTAGCCTACTTTGGAAACGATTCCTTGTGCTGCTTACCACAAATGGAAGAACTACAGTGTCCCTATACCTGCTGCCAACATCTGGTAAGCCATCCACCATTTGGTCTCGGAAACCCGCTGCTGCAGTGCATCCACATTCAAGTAGCCAAAACAGAAATGCCACAGATCACCGAGCTAAGTACTTGTCATAGAAGAGAGTGTTGAGAGTTTATAGATCCCATTCTCCACTCTCCCTTCCCAAACAACCTAGCTTGTTGCTTTTTCTTAGAGAGCAACAAAATGCTCATCAAACTCCACCCGTATTGCAAACCTCATGCACTGACAAAAGATGGAAACCAAGAGCTGGGACATAAATAACCCAGGAGGAATGATTTGCCCCTTTGCCATAGGTAATAATCTCCAACCTTCCCTCAATGTGAATCATGATAGTGTATTTTTCACCAATGAAAATGTGACATGTCTATTGTCAAAGATCCTATAATAACTCTCGAGAAGGAGTCATGTGCCTGGAAGCACCACTATTAAGAATCCACTCCTCCTGAGTAGCCATGGCGATGAGACCTGCTCGAAGAGGATGAAGCATATGTGTCCATAATCTCCAAGTGCACAAAAGTTGGAGTCTTTGCAGCTGCAACAACTGAAGAATTAGCACTTTTCTTGGTACTCCACTGAGGACACTTCCTACAATAGTGACCCTTCTGGCCACAATGGTTACATGTCTGCTCGGTCTTCAAAGCATCATGCTCTAAGTCAAGCTTCTTCTCAGAAAACTTCTCTGATGAACACTTCCCTTTGCCTGAATGGTGTAAATCTAGTCGCTGAGTGTTTGGAGCTGTTATAGGCAAACTCCAATAAGGGCAAGTACTCTTCCCAATTAGATTGCTTCTTACTAACATAAGAATGCAACATATCCTCTAGAATTTGGTTAACTCTTTCAGTTTGACCATCAGACTCCGGATGATCTGCCGTACTCATACTCAGAATAGTATCCAACTTTTTTAAGACTTCCCTCCAAAAATGACTGTTGAACTTTCTATCTCTATCCGACACTATATCTGCGGGCAGGCCATATAGCTTGTAGAGATGTTCAATAAAGAGTTTTGCCAACTCTGGCATTTTAATAGTTTTTTTCGTGGCGATAAACTTTGCCATTTTAGTTAACCTATCCACTACCACCCACACCGAGTCATTCCCTCGACTCGTCTTGGGTAAACCGGTAATGAAATCCATGGAAATGCTTTCCCATTTCCCTTGAGGAATCTCCAGCGGATGGAGTAGTCCTCCAACCTTAAGACGTTCATGTTTATTGACCTGGCACTTACTGCATTTCAGCACATAAGTCTGGACGTCCTTAAACAAACTAGGCCAATAAAACTGTCTTTTAACTAGTGCATAGGTCTTCTGAATCCCAGGATGACCCGCACTTGGACTATCATGACTTTCTTTAAGAATTTGGGCCCGAAAGTCACCAATAGTTGGTACACTTATTCTACCCTTGTAGAGTAAGTACCCGTCGTCAATGGAGTAATTAGCATATTTCTCCCCCCGACGAAGTTTATCACTCCCCTTTGAAGCCGTGGCAGTCAAAGGTGATGAAGGGCCTACGTCAGAACTCTCCGGCGCTCCAAACTATACCCAGAAGACACGGTGTCGTGAAGTGGTGCGGTACAGCCAGGAAAGTATGAAACTTCTAGCTGTGAGAGTGAATGTCAAATCCAGCAAGGAATCTCACGCACAAAATTTCCCAAGGAGTATTGAACATCACTATTTCCAATGACAAATACATGTGTCAACTTGCCTCAATACATCCTTGAATTCATCCAGATGTTTGCACAGAATTGCATGAAATCCTTTGAACCATTCACATGTGTGCATAATAAAGCCTTCCAATTTTTCCAATATACATGAGGCCAGTTACATCCATTACATCCAGTGCCCTCAAAACCATTAATTCGAGATGTACTTTATCACCTGAAAACCTGCCTTAATATCTTAACATCTCACAAGCAAAATATAGCATTTGGCATAGCTTTAACATACTCGTAATTTCCAAAATTCGTTTGAGTAGAAAGTAAGGCAAATTACCCTCGACTTCAATGCATTTTTCACAAATCTCCGAGCTCCAAATACTTTAGCTTTTTCCCAAAGTCCTTCTATTCATTTCCAAATTCTTTTTGATGTATGGGATATTCGATTCTCTCCATTCATATAGAGTGAGAGTAATTTTTAAAGAAAATAAGATAAAACAAAACACTTAACTGACGATTTTGTATCTCTTTATTTGTTTCACCAATTACAAGCTGCTCGCCGATTATGCGAAGGAGAAGCATCTGGAGCAGCATCGCTTCAGTCGATTTTGAAAAATGGCTTTTTCCATAATTATATCATTATGTAGTACTAGAATTACTCTCTAATTCTAGCACCTACAAAGCACAAGCAGTTTATATATTCAAGAAATTAAAAGCTCTGGTAGAATTGACGCTGTTCCTCAACGCTGCAGAAATTTCCCTTCCACTCTGGTTCGCCGCCGTCTCTCTCCGGCTCTTTTCTCTTTTTCCCACGGTGAACTCGGCGCCCCCCCCCACCACCTTTTTCCAGCTATACATGCCATTTAAAAAAGGCTGCACATTTCGCTTCTATATTTTCTAGAAAAATCCCAAATATGCTTTGTTTTTTTTAAACCTTAGCACTAAGGTTTCAAGGCATAACCTTAGTAGGTATGATATTCCCTTCTTTTTAATGGTCACAACAATTTCCTCAAGCACTTCAACATGGATCTTTGTGTTTTTGTTACTTCCAGAGGGTATATAAGAAGTTTCTTGTCTGGCCCCCACATGACATACATTCACCCATAAGGCATTTTAGCCGATGATACTTTGAATTCTCTGCTTTGGCACAAACACAAGATTCCCAAGGCATTCTCACACCTATGAAGACATGCTTACAAGCCCCATGTTTTCTATCTCCACATTTTCCCCACATTCAATGAACTCCTCGGCACTGTGATGCTCATTAAATCTCCATTTCTCTTGATACCTTCATAGTTTATAAATCATCATATCGGCCCATGTGATTTATAGAATCCCCAATTGCTCATTCAAGTATTTCTCCATGCCTTCATAAATGCATTCCTTTGTGCATTGGTATGCCCTCATGCCATCATATATAACTCGATGCTTCTAACCTGCCCATGAGCTCTGAGTAACAGCAAAAACATCATCCTCCATACTCATATACAAAAAACTCCTAAATCTGACTCAGCCTCAGCTTGTCTCATTGAACCTCATATACAATATGAACATATGTACATGGCATCATATAATGACTCGTCATGGCACTTAACCCATGCATCTGGATGTGTATTTGATGGCCTCACATGCACGGTTTCACATCATAGACGTGCCATGGCACGACAACGGCTAGTCTCTCCGGACTAACTCTCGCTTCCCTTCTCGTTGCACCTTTAGCCAGTCTCTCCGGACTAGCAATACGTGCCAACGAGGGAGGTGGTCGCGTCTGTGAAGAAGTACGTATGCGTACAACGCGCCAGACCTCTGTAAAAGATGGATCGTACTCACATAAACCACGTAGGGACTCCAAGAAATCATTCTTGAAGATTGTGAAACTAAGTTCATTAATCTATGGCATGCGGCTAAGTGCATCTGCCACCACGTTATACTTACCTTTCTGGTAAGGTATCTGAAGGTCAAACTCCTGTAGAATCTCCGCCCACCGAGCTTTTCTACCCTTCAATTCATTTTGACTTGAAAGCCATTTCAGACTTTCATGGTCCGTCCGGACCTCAAAAGTAGCACCATATAAATAGTGTCTCCACTCTTTCAGTGCATGAACTATCACTAGTAACTCTCGCTCGTAAGCCGAGTAGTTACGCTGCGCACGATCTAACTTTTTACTCTCAAATGCAATTGGGCGTCCCCTTTGCATAAGTACGGCCCCAATGGCCTCATTACTAGCGTCTGTTTCCAAAACAAACGGCTCATTTGGATCGACAATAGTCAAAATAGGTACAGCTGCTACGGTCACCCTGAGCTTATCAAAGCTTTTCTGTTGGGCGTCCCCCCAATTAATGTTTTTAGTTTTTGACCGTAACTAGTCAGTCAACGGGACTGCGATCTTCACGTAGTCCTTCACATACTGTCGGTAGAACCCCGACATGCCAAGAAAAATCTGCAGTTCCTCGAGATTCTTCGGCGCTGGCCATTTAAGAATAGCCTCTACTTTTTCTGGCTCCATCCGCGTACCATCGGCGGATATAATATGGCCAAGATAGTGAATTTCTGTTTCAAAAAATTCACATTTGCTCTTCTTTGCAAATAGTTTGTGCTTTCGCAACAACTCGAACACTAGACACAAATGCTCTATGTGTTCTTTCTGTGTCTTACTGTACACAAGAATATCATCTAGGAAAACTACTACGAATTTTCCCAGATATGGACGTAAAATACTGTCCATCAGCGTCATAAACGTTGCTGGAGCATTGGTTAGCCCAAATGGGCCAATGGCATAACCAAAAACTCAAAATGCTCGAAACGGGTCCTAAATGCTGTCTTCGCAACATCTTCTGCTTTTATTCTAACCTGATGATACCCAGATCTCAGGTCTATTTTTGTAAAGTATCTCGATCCATAGAGTTGATCAAACAACTCATCCATGCGTGGCATTGGATACTTGTTCTTAATCGTTATCTGATTAAGAGCCCTATAGTCTATGCACATCCGCGTAGATCCGTCTTTCTTCTTTACCAGAAGAATAGGCGATGCCCACGGGACTTGAACTAGGCCGAATAAAGCCTTTGTTCAAATATTCCGTCAATTTTTTTTCCACCTCCTGTGCCTCAGAGTGGCTTAATCTATAAGCAGGTTTGCTTATAGGTTTTGATCCTGGCATAACTTCGATGCCATGGTCTACTTCTCTAGATGGTGGTAAACCATCTGGCAAATCATCAGGAAAAACATCCTGAAATTTCTCTAATAAATTCATTAAAGTATCTACGTACTTTTTCTTTAATGTCTCATTCACCTTGGATTTTTTCTTGTTTGAATCACATGCATGCCAAACAGGGTTTTCAAACAGTGGGTCTCGTCCAAGGTTATTTTGTTTTCCTTGTTTGTCTACGCAAACATCATTTATCGTTTCATCTACGGAAACAGAATTCAAAAGAGGGTAACAAGCATATACCTCTGCTATCTGGTCTCTGCGGACCGCTGTACACAGCTCCATGGAGGAAATAAGTGGTGTGGCAGGGACAGTACGGTCGCCCTACAGGGTGATGACTCTACCTCCGTGCTCAAAACATAGCGTATTATGTAAGTAATTCCGAGCTAGACTAGGGCCCAAGCCATATAGCCACTCCCTGCCTCGATATACGTCTACTCTGGCTAAGTGCATGACCTGAAAGTCAAGTGGAGCCTCGTAGTCCTGCATAGATAATGGGACTCCCAATACTACGGTATTCCATACCGTTTTATCATATCCGTTGGCTAGGCCAACAGTATACTCATGATCACTCCGGGTCTCAGTCAATCCCAACTGTTGGCTAGGCCAATAGTATACTCATCACTCCGTATACTGTTGGCTAGGCCAACAGTATACTCATGATCACTCCGGGTCTCAGTCAATCCCAACTTCTTGACTAACGAGTAGTTCAAGAAGTTGTAGCTAGCTCCATCATCAATAAAAACTGTGACTCTACGGCCACCTATGGTGCCATACATGCGCACCATGTCATGCGGACCTACAGTAGGCTGCCACATCGCTGGTGTCACTGAACAAGCGTGATGCTCATCACAATGACACACTGTCACCTCTCTAAACTCTGCGGAACTGAGAGGGAGTCTCTGCACTATATGCAACTGCCTAGAAGATTTACCATCTTTTTTGGGCTCGTTGCCACTCGTGCTGGCTTTAGGTTTTGGACACTCAGCCTTCGTGTGCCCTGCTTCATTGCAATTAAAGCAGCGATTTTCCTTTCGCGCTTTAATATACTGCTCTTTCTTTTGGATTTCGCTGTCTCTTTTCTTCTTGGATGGTCGCGGTTTTTTAGACCAATGACCACCCTGTCCTTCCTGGTCCGTCCTATCCCCTTGTTTATCACTGCGGAACCCTTTTCTTTTGAGACCTGACCTCCTCTTTTCACTACCCTCGGCCCTGCTAGAACCACCACGCACACTACGGCGCTTGATGTCATCAAATATCTGTGCATACTTAATTGCCTCTGCCAGGTCTTTAGGCTGTAAGGGCTCTACGTACTCAAGGTAATCATCTTTGAGGCCTCTCTTAAAGCCTCGCAATGTCTGGAATGCATCGATTCCCTTTAGCTTGAGTACTATCTCCCTGTAGTCTGAGATGTACTGAGTTAGGGATTTGTTCTCCATCGAGCACTTGTCCCATAACTTCCAGCTTCTCTCTGCCTCATTAACAGGCAAAAATTCTTTTCGAAACATCGTTTCAAATTTCGTCCAAGTGGCAGGGCGAGTTGTCAAACTCATCCACCACTTGTACGCTTTGCCGGTTAATGAGAGGCTAGCCTCTACGGGCTGTATACGGCTAGGCTGCTGTCGCAGCGCGTGCAAATCTGACCACTTCGCTAGAAACATATTGACTGAGTCCTTGTTTCTCTCCTTTTCCTCCCCACCAAAACTAGGCGGCTTTAAGTCTTTTAATAACGACGAAGCTGTCGCTACAGACGGCCCCGCAGGCGCATCGGCCTGTACTCCTGCAATTACTGGCGAGGCTACGCTCACCCGTGCCGCAGGAGCTCGGCTACCACGAGGAGTCGGAGTACTAGCCGAGGCGGCTGTCAGTGCATCTAACCGTGTGGAGATGCTCTGTAGCATCGTGACTAAATCAGCCTGGACTTTACCCATATTATTCAGTTTGGCATTAAGATATTTAAACAGTC
Source organism: Cibotium barometz (assembly GCF_041138505.1). NCBI lineage: Eukaryota > Viridiplantae > Streptophyta > Polypodiopsida > Cyatheales > Cibotiaceae > Cibotium > Cibotium barometz. Next base: position 23,158,934 of record NC_141057.1, on the reverse strand, counting down.
CACTAGAGAGCTCCGTCTCTGTCAGGACATCAGCAGGGTCCAATAGGTCATAGTCGTCATCGTCATAATCCAAGAGGTCCTCCTCGGTCCCCTCGGCGACGTCGGTGTTCATGTCCTCTGGCTCGTCGGCCAGAAAGGGGTCATCTGCCAATGCGGCCACTGCAGGCTTGTTGGGTCCTAAGGAGGGGTCAATAGACGAGGAGGGCGCTGGCGGATCACGCGTGATCGACGAGCGCGCTCCGGACCGAACAACGGTCGGACGTGTACGGCCTGACAATTCGGTCGGGGTCAAACCCGTGATCGAGGACAAGAGACTTGAAAAACCTAGAGAAGTAGAAGGCGGTGGGGACACACTACATCTAGCGGACATCTTTAATTCTTGCAAAAAACAATGCGAGAACTCGAAAATTACAAAAAAAAGCTAATAAAATGAGTAGTGGTGGAGAGAGAATAGTCACCCCCCTTTACGGTCGCCTGTCGATTTGTGTTGCACTGCGAGCCTCTACAAGGATGCTACTCCGGGATTCTCCGTTCCGAGAGAAAAAAAATAATGCCTGCAACTCATAACAAAAGTAAAAATGATCGAGAGGCTGTGCCTTGCCGGGATTATCCCTTGCAGGGATTATCCCTCCTCCCCATCCGAGAGAGAGGATTTGTTTGAATTTAGTTCATTTTTAATTTCATTAAAAATGAATAATGAAATATATATTAAAAAAATAAATTTTTCTTCTTCTTCTTCTTCTCCTCCTCTCGTGGCTGTTTGCTGCGCTGGTCGGCTCCCTGTCGTCGCCGGCTGCTCTGGTGGCCGCCGCCTGGCTGGCTGGCCATCGCCTGGCCCGCCTGGCCTGGCTGGCCGCCGCCGCCTCGCTGGCTGGCCGCCCGCTGGCCGCCGCCGTCGCCTCGCTGGCCTGGCTGGCCGCCGCCGCCTGGCTGGACTGGCTGGCCTGGCTAGATGCCGCCGCCTGGATGGCCTGGCTGGCCACGCAGGCCGGCTTCAACGCAAGCCATTTTGTGCACGCAGCTGGGAGTTATAAAGCGAGTTTGCACTCTTTCTTTTCAACGTAGGCCAGCAGGTCTTCGCCCAGCCTACGTTGGCATTACAGCCTACGTGACATGGGGTGTGGAATTAAGGAAGATGAAAGAATGCACGGGCATTGTCACAATCCCGTAATTGTGCATGAGCCTCCCATTCTTTTCTAGTAGAGGGTAAAAGCTCCCCTCCAACTCTGGCTATGGAACACCAACCACACAATGAAATCAGCCAAGTCATAAGACTCCAAGATAGACTCCATCATTACCTTCCAAATGCCATAGTTGGTCCTGTCCAACTGTTTATCCACTGGGAATGTGGGGAGAGTGAGAATCTTCACATGCTTCTCAGCTATCTCAAGCAAATCTACCATCTCAAGAGTTCACAAAGTCTTGTGAACGGAGGGTGGGTGGGGAAAAAATCAAGAAGAAGCTGTAAAGATTATGCAAGGTGGCTATCCAATAGTGATGGTTGCCTTCTGCCCGTTCTCCAAGTCTCGAACAGCCCAAGAATTTTCCAATCAGCACCAAAAAACAGCAAACCCTCAATTTTCTATGCAACCTCTGATGGTAGCGCACAATGCCCTAGCTGAAGGTTCACCATTTTCTATGCAACCTCTGTAAACACCTCCATGAACACTACTCCCTTAGTTGTCATGTAGCATGATTATAGCTCTAGGTTTACCATTTTCCATGCAACCTCCATGAATTCTACTCGCTCTAGGCATATAGACCACTGTGCTTATTAATTTAAACAAAAGACTCTCAGACCATGCAAAACATGAATACACAGCACTTTTGGATCTTCCGGATAACTTTTTGGACGTCTATTCCTTTCATAGCTCTAGACCTTACTTCTTAGAAATTTCAAGTGTTACTTCCCTTACTGAGCTAATCTCTACTCTCCCGAAGTGCTAGTTCCTCTAGGTGTGCTACTACCCCTAGGTGCTACAATCCTAGCAAGATTGCCGAGTATTGCTACCCAATCAAGCCCACCACTTCAGTGGTTTTAGACCACCTAGTTTTGGCATTAACTAGCCAAGCTATCCATCTATGCCCAATGCCATAAGGTGATAAATAATGCCATACCATTCTATGTGTGACTCATGGGGAAAGCATCGCAGATAATGTTTGGATGGAATAACCAAGAGTGGAAAGAAGGCATGAGCATGCAAGATTACTTTAATTAACATCATGCAACAAAATAGATAGCATGACAAGAGCTATAAGAGAGACACCCGGCTGACTTGAGCATTACTAGTGCAAAGAGGGGTGCAAGCCTAAACAATATAGCATGATAACCCAATACTCTCATAGTCTTCTAGATCTACGCTTTAACTCAAAATACTCCATCTGTCCTCACGTACATTACTCAAACGTCATATCAAAATACTTACTCATGCATTTCAACAATAATCTCTAGATAACTGCTACACATCTCCCTTAGCCATAATGCTTCATCACACCATGACTCTTCCATAATTCTCTATCATACCATCACTCTTTCATACATATACTCTAGATTCAAGTACTACCCGTTAGCATAAGACAGTTTAAGGAGAACTCTCACTCATGACGGCTTTATTTTGCTACGAAATTGGAAGACCATTGGAGTGAACTTCTAGGATTAGTTCATCCACCAACATCAAGTGTGAGATGGGCACATAATAGACTTTATAGGCATGCTCTTAGAGAATATATAGATGTAGATGAAGAGGGTTCTCCGAGTGTGAAATGGGAACATGGTAAGGTAGACTTTACAAGCATGATCTTAGAGAATATGGAGATGCAGATGAAGAACATGAAGGAGTCCAATGAGACTACATAAAGGAGTAAGCACCATATTATGTGACAATATCCTTTATTACCATGATAGATAGATTTTCTTGGAATACCATAGCCAAGAATGGAAGGAACATCTAGAAAAGGAGATGTGGGTTATTTTAGAGAAGCACACAACCAAGTAAAGAAGAGGAAAGGACAAGGAAAGATAAAATGAGAAAGGGGAGAAGAAACAAAGGTCGGGGCCAAGTAATAGACGGTGGCAAAGAAGAAAAACAATGACAAAAAAGGAAACAAAAGCTTGAACCTTCATCAAGGGCATTGTGCATTACCATCATAGACAACCAAGAGTGGTTGAATGGGGTTGGGATGTGCCATCCTTACCCAAATCATGTGCCGAGAGAACCTTGCTTCTGTAAGAATTATCAAAAAGAGAAGTTGAAGCAGAAGCTCAACTTTAAAATCAAGACTTATTAGAAGAAGAGGACCAAGAGTCTCAAGATGAGAAAGAACAATAAGATAAAAGGCACAAAGAAGTAGAAGCTAATTTGAAACTAGAAGCAAAAAGATTCAATATGGCTCCAAAATACCCCAAGTCTAGAGGAAAGAATGATGAAGATCCATATACACATGTGTTCTCATTTGAGACCACATCTCTAGAAATCAGATCCCTAGCTCAAAAGATCGAGTTCTTTGCAACAACTCTAGGTGGCAAAGTGCTTGTATTGTGAGACACCTATACAATAATATGGTAGCAAAATCGCCCTAAGGGTAAAGCAACTTAATCGGGGCCTCATATCACAATATCATGACACTTGGCTATTCTGTCCACTCAGTCTGATTAGAACAATCCTTATGTAAGGCAAGGTGAATGATTCCACTAAGTGTTTTCCCTTTATAATTTTCACAAGCAGATCAGATCAAAAGCGACTCCTTGAGGACAAATACGATGTCTTAACTCCTTAATTATGAAGGTAATTTCTCTATCCCTATTAATGATTGATGATCTAAACTACTCATCGTAAGTTTCCTCATTCCATAAATATAGATTTGTTTCATTTTGGAAAGTACCCACAATTCAGATCCAGCCCACTATCCACTTTCTAGTGTTTGATCCTTTTCTACTTAAACCAAATCCATAGGCTGATTCTAGCCCCATCTAGTACCATGGTTTAGCCTTCTATGGACCTATGGATCCGATGTAAACTCATGCACCCATAATTGAAATTTCCACTTTACTCACACACACACCACTTAAACAAGTTCACACACGTAGTACTCCTTTGAAAATATTCCTTTCAGAAAAACAAGTTTACACACGTAGTACTCATTTGAAAATAATCCTTTCATAAAAACATAATAGTATAAAATTCTTTTCATATCATGCATAATTTTCATATCCATATTACTTATCTAGGGTGACATATCAATCATGAACATAAATCTTCTCCTTAGACTAGGACGGCATGTACCAATGAGCCCAAACACTCTTGGACCACCGTTTGACCACCATGTGAGGAGCCTTGCATGTCTCACATCCACCTCAACAAAAGTGTCCTAATCCTAGGATGTCACTTTGATCGATTGTCACCTATCCCAGAAGCATGGACACTCTAGGTATTAGTATCAAGAGCCATGTATGTCTAGTAATAGCATGCATTCTTAGCCACAACACACTACCCTACCGTTTCACTTCAAAGCCACTTCCTTTTCCATCACACCAATCATGCTAAGAGCTCACCCACATTCCAACCCAGAGGGGTCAAGGTCTCAAACAACTTCCTTACCATGGTGGATGACACCCACACATGGCAAACCATAAACTTGTGTGGTACCTTCATAGGCTTCCACAGATAAACATCACATGAATACAATGTCCAAACATTAATTTCAAGACATGGATTCAAAAAACATGTATCATATTCATATCCAAAATAGTGTAAATGATGAGATATCAAAGCTCCCCACTCGAACCTCCAAGTAAGTTGACTTCCTTCTAGTTGCATAAATTCTAACAAGGTATTTTCTAACTTGCTTGGGGTCACTTTTGAGTTATGTTAGGAGATTACAACTTCTTAGTCAAAAGGTCATTCATCTCAGCTTTAGATTATATTCCTTCACATGTTTAAAGAGCCTACTTTCTAAGGTCATCTATTTACTTCTCTTATCTAGGTTTTATCTTCATGTCAAAAAACATTAAGAGTCAAGGTATTCTTCTTTTCTTAGAATTCTCAAGAATAACTCGACCAATCCTAAATTTGGGTTCTCTCTCTTGATCAGATTCATCCCTTCCATAAGCTCAAGGACTTTGTCAATTTTTAATTGAACATTCCTAGCCCTTCCATAAGCTTAAGGACTTTGTCAATTTTTAATTGAACATTCCTAGTCCTTACTCTTGGACTTAGTCTTTCCCTTACAATATTTGATTCTATGCCTTTAACCTATCTAAGGAGTATCTTATTCTCTTGATCGGATTCATCTCTTCCATAAGCTTAAGGACTTTGTCAAATTTTTATTGAACATTCCTAGTCCTTACTCTTGGACTTATTCTTTCCCTTACAATCTTTAATTCTATCCCTTTAATCTATCTAAGGAGTATCTAATTTGTGCATCAAAATGCACATAGGACTTGGTCTTAATATCTTTTCTTCTAAGAATTTAAGATATGAGTTTTCACTTATTTGGGTAGATAATGTGCTTACAAACCCTTGATTTTATGGCTTAAATAAGACTTTCTCTCTGTATCATCCTTTGAAGAGATTTATCCAATTCTATCCTACTCTCTCTATAAACACTTTTAGATATTATCTCTAGAGTTCTAACCTACCTTTGTACTTTAAATTTCCTAAAAATAAATCTAAATTTTCAATTCTGAAAATCCTTATATACTTTCAGTACACTTCGAGGTGATGTCCCATCTCTCTACTACATTTCTCTACCTACACCTTTAATTCTACATTCTCTCTCTAGACATGGATTATCCTTGATTTATAATGTGTATCTAATCTTCTTGATTAAACTTAACCTTCCACAACCTAAGCTTGGATACACCTCAACTAGAGCACCTAGGTTAATTTTCTCTCTCTAGGAATTATGTATCGTAAGGCTACTCATAAATTATTTACATAATAATTTTTCCTAAGTCTTGAGTTAGTCTAATCCTTGATTTTTTCTATGATGCTATGTAATAAGAAAATCTATTAAGGTCTCCATAAGGTTATGCGTAGTTTTAAATTACCTAAGATCATAGGATGAATTTTAAACCTTAGAGAACTTTGTTGTTGGGGGTTGTGTAGAGATTAAGAACTTATTAATCTTATTTAATTTAAACTCAATTTATTAAGAAATAGATAATTAAAATATAAAATAATGAGAGAAATTACATTTTTTGAATAAAGGGTCTATTTATACCTTGAAAAGAGGTGTTATACCTTGTGTATATAAAGAAATGACGCTTCCTCCTCCACAAAAGACTATGAGTTTTTTTAAGGATTTTAATGTTCTTGTACAATCTAACCAACCTAGATAATGTAAACATATGACCAAAGAATAAGTGCAGCATTGAAAACTATGCAAAAAGTAATCTCCTCCTTCAAGAGAAAAATTTATGGATTTCTCACGAGAAAAGTGACCCTTTAAGGGTTAGCCACTCTACATGCTCCCCTAGTTAACTCAAGGTTGGTAGCCTACAATATCCCATGCATCTCAACCTTAGACTTTATTTTCCATGCACTTAACCACTCCCACATGCATCCACTCATACATTAAGTTAAATCCTTTATTTATGCATGGATAGAGTTATCTATTAATGTCCAAGCTTATCTCCACATTTAATATTTATTTCACTTCTAAAAATTACTCCTAAGGTTTTGCACTTCACCTTCCAACCTTAGACTTTAGATTTTCATCTAAATTAATAGTATTTTTTTCCCTTTCTAACTCCAATGCGCAAGGAATTGCACATACACATGGGAAACCCCAAATTAATTTATGTACATAGCAACTTGGCCATTAATCTTAAATTATTACTTTTTAGAATTACCCACTTACTTAGACTTCCAAGTCTCTCCATTAAATGCACACCTTATTTAAAAATTCACATTCTCCCACTAGAAAATACACTTTAAAAAAATAATATCTCAGTTATATAGTTATATTAGGATAAGGCAAGAGGGATCTTATATGTATGCTGAGTATGGTCTCAGCTATATTAGGATAAGGAAAGATGGATCTTATATCTCAATTATATTAGGTTAAGGAAAGATTATGAAGTGATGAACTAGATGTTGTGATGTTGTGATGCATGAAGTGTATGAAACATGGTTATACAAAAAAGAGGAATGTAAAATGCCTCTTGCCCATCAGTGTGCCATTTGTTAAACAAGACCAATCACATACTAACATGTGTGTTACTATACAACACTAGGAATATAGACCCAAGGGTGGCAGAAACACGTTTAGCTACCAAATGTGAACCAAGTAACAATAGCACCATTGCCACAAAATACCCGTCAATTTGGACAAGGAGGAGGTGGTAGGTTTGGACCAAGGGGAGAAGGATTGACATGCTACTATTGCAATGCACCTAGACACAGAAGGATAGATTGCCTAATCTAGTAAAGACATCTACAAAAATACAAAACAACAGTGTGACGTGGCCCCATGAAGACCAACACCAGTTGTAAACATGGTAAGAGTGGATGAGCACTTGGGAGTTTACAAGAGAAGCCCCCAAAGGTGATAGCTACAACCACGTCATAAGGGCATGTTTCATAAAAGTCAAGGGAGAAACCATAACCATAGAATCTAAAGTTGAAATAATGGGTGAGACGGTAGAGGGTTTGACAATAGGTCACGAAGCTTGTTGTTGAAGAAGCACAAGGAGCAATCCAGAGTATAAAAGATAGCTGGGAGTAATCTAGACAAGGTTAACTTGACAAGAAAAAAATTAAGAAATAGCAACTGGAAACAAACCACAAGAAGGTCAATGAGCAAGGCAAGGAATGGGTGCAAGAGTGCTAGAAAAAGCCGTAAAGAAAACCCTAAAGAGAATGGACAAGAAGAACATCATTCTAGGAACTTTGGAAGAAGAACAACAGTGGCCCCCAAAGATGGAAGTGAGAGGCACTCATCAAGAAAACAAAGAGCAAGTGAAAAAGGGACAAACAACCAAGTCCTACCCAGAGAGAAAGAGAATATGTTTAACAAAGAAGAGAGAAACACAACAAGATATGAGCTTTGAGAAGACCTTAATAAAATGGAGCTCAATATCGCTCTAGATCAATTCCTATCCCTAGTGCCAAATTACAAGCAAAAACTGCTCCAAATTTTGGTACCCAAAGAGAAGCTACTATAGATGCCTAGAATGGAACGAGAAGCCATGGGGGCTAACTTACCAATGTAGAGAAGGATACAAATTATGATAAAGTTGTGGCAAAAGTGACGATCAAGATGAGAGGACAAGTCATACTCATGTGATTCTGAATGGAGGATCATGGGTTGACACACTATCAAAAAGTTTGGCCAAAAGAATGGGCATAACCATAATGTAGCCAACACCATTTCAAGTCAAATGGCAGGCCAAAGGAGACTTCAGCCCCACAGGAGAGATAGTCAAAGGGGAAGAAATGATAGACTAGAGGAGAGTCCAACCATTAGAGATAGTCAAAGGGAAAGAAATAAAGATGGCACGATGCATATTCCCGATAGTCAAAGGGGAAGAAATGATAGACTAGAGGAGAGTACAACCATTAGAGATAGTCAAAGGGAAAGAAATAAAGATGGTAGGATGCATATTCCCGATGGTATTTATTGTATTTATGACCGTACTGTAGCCAGTACCATTTAAAGTCAAATGGAAAACCAAGAGAGACTTGAGACAATAGAGATAGTCAAAGGGGAATAAATAAAGATGGCAAGATGTATATTCCCTATCCCAAGGGATGCACACATGAATTACAATGAAGTACCTTATACCTTAACCTTTATATCCCATACCATCAAGAGGTATGACTCCAATCCAGCAGCATGTAGCTGTAGTGTGAAATGGTAGGTGAGTAGATACAATCCTCTATACAAGAGAACATCATATCATCACCTAGCCTCAAGATAACATCCCTTGAGTGTGCCCCACGCCCCTATTATATAGGATGACCCTCAAGTGACTCTTGACTCTCCATTTCCCATGTGTGACACTTGGATGCTTGACCCTAACGTCAACCCTTAAGGAGGTTAGTCCTAACCCATGCTCCACTAGAGCTTGTTCGCATGCTCCCATGCTCACAAGCCTAATGGGGGTTAGCCTCCTAGTATATACACATATAATGTGCACATAACATACTTCCCCTCTCTCAAAACATTGAACTCTTGCAAATGAAAAGAAAGAAATCTGCGCTGAACATTCTTAACTGACTCCCAAGTTGAATCCTCTATTTTCCTATCTTTCCACCTAATTTTAACCTTAAGGATTAGTCAACTATACAAAGTTTCCTTTCCCTGAATTCAAGTACCTTTTCGGGTTCATGTGGATTATAGGATAAATCTTTAACTTCAACGAGTTCTTTGAGGAGTAATTGTGTTTTCCTCACCTCCCAGTTTTCGTTTCAATCTACTGAAAGACTGGATGAACTCTAACATGTGGAGGTAGTTTTAGTTCATACGCAACCATGCCAATCCGATGTATAACTGGAAATGGACCACAATATCTAGGAGATAAATTCAAGCATTTTCCTGTTGAAACAAAGTCTGAGAGTCTTTAGGAACTTTTAAATAAACCAACGCTCTTGGTTCAAAAGACCGAGGTGAGCGTCCTCTATCAGCATAAAATTGTGCTCTATCTTGAGCACTCCTGATAGAATCCCGAGCTTCGATAAGCATTTCCTGCATATCACGCAAGAAATCACTTGATGCATCAAGATCAATGTCCTTAAGACCAACATCAATAGGTTCCCCAGGTTGATACCCATACATAAGCATGAATGGACTAAAACCAATAGCCGTTTATTTAGAACAGTTATAGGAAAATTCCATCATTGGAAGATACTTTTTCCAATTTGATGATTTTCCAGAGACATATGCACGAAGCATATCCTCTATAATCTGATTCACATGCTCTGTTTGCCCAACCATCAGACTGCGGATGATCAGAGGAACTCATACTCAAAGCATTTTCCTCATTGTAAACCATTCGGAAGAATAAAGTAGGAAGACATGGCATTAATAGCAGGAATCAGGGATGCATCATTGGCCTGACATGCCTACATTTGCACATGGAAATATCGGCGTCTCGAGTTACCCATATCAACATAGAGAGTCATCAACATCTCGATGAGTCACATATGTTCATTTGTAAACCATCAGCAGGTGGATTGTATAAATCACCTAAAGTACAAAACTAGAGAAAGAAATGCCAACAAAGGAAGAATCCAAATTTCCTTAATCCGAACACAACAAGATAAACTCGTTGAACTCTAAAGAAAAAGATTTCAACAAGTGAATATGCTGACAAGATTATACTCATCAAAACATGCAGGCTATAGATGAAAAGAGTTTATCTAGAGAATGCCTACACTACAACTTCAAGTGAATTAAGAAAATGAGATTGTCTTTGAATGTTGGGGTCAACATGCCAAGTAATGTTAGCAAAGCAACAATCTTGAGCCCAAAGTATCCCATAAGATAATATATGTGAGGGATCACTAGCGTCCTATACCACCTATACATAACTTACCAATTTAAAACTCCCTAGTATGCCGTCTAAGAAATATGAATAAAATCCTATATAAAAGGAATAAGATGGCCTTATCCCATACGTTCACATACTAAAACCTGTCTCTATATACCTGAGACCACATTAAGGAATAACTCTTTCCGAGTACATCATTAGAAAAGAATTTGAATTATTGGCGCCTTTCTAATGATAACTGCCCAATAAACACAATAAAGCTGGGGTAGAAAAATAACTCACCTAGATACATAAGCAACTAGGTATCCAAGTTGGAATATGTACAAGAGTACAAGGAATATTATACTCTAAAATTACGTGCAAATGCTATCTTCAAAGCACACGAAATTATCCAAAAGATCAAAAGATCCTTATAAAACCATGGATAAAAGCATAGAAGCTCCTCGAATCCATGAAAACCATAGTTGATCATAAAAATCAATGCATGCCGTCTGGTTGTCATTAAACATGCCAAAAGAAGCATTAAAATTAGTGGCCAACTCATCAATATGGAGTATATGAACGTGGTGTTATTCAAACAAAACTCCAACTAAAAAAAGTGAAACACATGTGTGTAGCACTCATTAAAAACCCCTAGACACAAGTGATCTAGGCAGAACCTGATGAGTCCAAATAAAAATTGAAAACCATCCAATAAAATCCACCAAAACAAACAGATCAACTAACCCATGATAGAATTTGTATTAGGCTTAAGAAATTAAGCATAGACCACACTTAAACAAGTGCAAAATAAATTATCATGAAAAAGTGTCAAAGGTGAGACACACTTTGAACGCAGATTCTAGCAATCATTGAAGAAAGTATAGAACATGTCCAAAAAGAATAGCTAATCAATGGTAAAAAAACATGAAAACATCGTTTAGAATTAATTCAAACAAAAATAACTACTAATACGAGGTATAATGGTATTAATAATATGCGAATAACCCACATCTATTTAATGTCAGCACATGAAAACGTACTTCAATACTAAATAACCCTCGAAAATATTAAATTCTTGAGAAAAAAGGATTATCCTGTTTTTTTCAATTTTCCCTAATTTTCTAGGATCTCAAAATATGCTAATTTTGAATTCCATCAAACCTATCTTATGGCATTCCAACCTATATTTTTCCAAAAAAAAATTAGAGTAGATTTGCCAAAATACCATTGATATTTTAAAAATACCAATTTCTAGAATTTCTAAAAATAATTTCTAGAATATTACTAATTTCTCCTAAGAATCCCATCGTTCACGAAATTTCCAAATTCTGTCCGACAATTCTCAAATCCAATAAAAATTTATAATTTTAATTGATTTCCTAAATTTTTGGGTTAAAAATAGACTTTTAAAGAAATTTAAATGGTCACGGGCGCCCAAATGGACACACCACATGCCAATCACCAACCCCACATTTTCCAGAAATTTAAAATAACCTTTGTCTAATTTTCCACTAATTTTCATGAATTTAAAAAAAATTAATTTAAAGAAAAATTCGATTTTGAGAGGAGAAAAGAATCCCACGCACACGGGAGAGCATTCAATGCATCAATTGGCAGTCCCAAACTGCATTTGAGCAAAAAATTGGCAGAAAATTGATAGCATCTCCGCGAAAAACCTGCTAAAATGCATAAAAATGTATTTTTAACCATAAAAATACTCTAAAAATTTCTTTAAAAATTAGAAAAAATTCCCAAAAATTATAGAAATTCAAGGAATTCACTCTACCACAAATATACGTGATAAAATATACGGTATTTTGGTAAAAATTCCATAAATGCTCATTTTAAACCAAAACAAATTGAAAAAAATAGCATTGAACTCATGGAATTCTCCCACAACGTCGATTCGTCCATTGAATAGAAGAAACACGCATTCCAACCGCCATATCAATGATCCACGTGATAATCATCAAAACAAATCAATAAAATAATATTTTTATTTAGTAAATATTAAAATTTACTTTTAAAAATGCCAAAAATTATAATAAGAAAGAAAAAACAGCAACAATTACCTAGAGATTGCTCTGATACCACTGTTAAAACCCTAAGACCTCTCTAGATAATTGTCATGCAGTATAAGCATGCATAAATCAGGCATAAACTCATCCACTTAACCACCCCCGAGCCCAAGGGATGCACAAATGAATTACAATGAAGTACCTCATACCTTAACCTTCATGTCCCATACCATCAAGAGGTATGTCTCCAATCCAGTAGCATGTAGCTGTAGTGTGAAATGGTAGGTGAGTAGATACAATCCTCTATACAAGAGAACATCATATCATCACCTAGCCTCAAGATAACATCCCTTGAGTGTGCCCTATGTCCCTATTATATAAGACGGCCCTCAAGTGACTCTTGACTCTCCATTTCCCATGTGTGACCCTTGGATGCCTAACCCTAACCTCAACCCTTAAGGTTAGTCCTAACCCATGCTCCACTAGAGCTTGTTTCCATCCTCCCATGCTCACAAGCCTAAGGTGGGTTAGCCTCCTAGTATATGCACATATAATGTGCCCATAACAAGAAGACCATGGCTAAAGAGTGGCAAGATCAAGCATAACTAGGAGACGGATCAAATCACGATCCAAAAGGGAAAGAAAAGTTCGAGTCTCTATGAAAGCTAAGGATAAGCTGAATCCACGTAGCAAAAAAATGCATGCAAAAGGATAAGCTAAGGATAAGTTGAATCTAGCTAGCAGACTATTGCAGGCAAAAGGGTTGAATTGTTTGGAGGGTGTGGAAGATAATGAAGAAGAGCAAGCCCTGAGGCCATGCTCTCACTATTTGAATTGGTGGATGTAGAGAAAATTATCCTGAAACATGTGCTAGAAGGGTTGAATTATTTGGAAGGAGTGGAAGATAATGAAGAAGAGAAAGCCCTCTGGACATGCTCTCACTATTTGAAGTGTGGATGTAGAGAAAATTATCCTGAAACATGTGCTAGAAGCATTAGTAGTCCAAAAAGAAAAGTAAGAGTGGCAAGACAAGACACAACGAACATGAATGTAACAAAGAGTAAGTGGCAAGATAAGACATGGAACAAAGAGTAATATGTTAACAATAGGGCCTTTTTTTTAAAACAAACTTTTTCTCAACATGCATTTCTTGGCCCTGTCTATATCTTCTATACTACCACAAGCTTTTAAGGTGCAAACAAGCACGTGATAATATTCAAGGAGACACCCTCTAGTTGCATATGTTCAAATTGAAAGATCATAGTTTCAAGAGTGAGATTAGAATGGGGCATGCAATATGGATTTTGTAAGTGCAATGCATGAGCACTACATTTCTTAAAATTAATAATTTTTTATGAAAATCATCTACCTTACAAAGAAAAGATTTGGCTTCTCATGAAGTGCGTTCCCATTAAAAAATAGTCATAAGTATTGATCATACATAGGTGATTGAAATTGCTTTTAAAAAGAACACTTGCATGAAAAAAGATGTCCAACTCATATCAAACATATAACTTTATGGAACGACATAAGACTATACTAAGAAAAAAAAATTGATTATTCATTAGCATGGAAATAAGAATGCAATTAGAAGTTCACCTATTATGATTTTGAGACTCATTACCAAGAACAAGGCAGATGCTTGGATTGTTAGAGGTAAAAGAAGCCTCTTATGTAATCCTTGCACACTGTGTTAACTAATATTAGTTCTTGATTCAGTTATGATTTTGACTATGACAATGCTTCTTCTATGTTTGTGAGCAAAAAGAAAAAGAAAAAGGTCATACATGAGGTATGGTAGAGAGGTGACATATTTCTCTCCTTCAATTTATAAACGTAGAGGAATGTTCCTTTCTCCCCGTTTAAAAAAAAACATTCTTAGTGTTGAAAGCACTTAGAGAATGGTCTCTTTCCATAGTGTTTCATGACATGAGACATTGTACCTACATTTTCATAGGTTAAAATGTGTTGTGTTTTATGCCTTTTGCTACATAGCTCATCATTAAGGAGCTCAATGCCTCTATAAGTGAACCACATACAACATACTATTAATACAAAACTAATACAAATGCTACATGCCCACACTAGCTAAATTGCTCTCATCAATGCACAAGAAATGTTACTACACCATGAAAGGCCACTTACCATGAGACTCGCAAGTGCAAGGACCAATCATTATTAATTGGGCATTTCATAATTGCTAGGGACAATCTCCATTAAAGCACAATAGCCCTGGCAATCACAACAAGAACCCTTAAGGCTTGGACCAAAGTGTGTGAAGAGCTAGTCTACAACTCTATTCATATGAACACTGGCTTAAAAGCATAAGGTTTTAATCTTATTAGAGAAACCAATCATCACGTAAGGGTGCCT